>NC_136069.1:1514254941-1515504941 GCF_964261635.1 Lissotriton helveticus
CGGACCAGCCCACTCTGCACCCGCCGAGCCCGGACCGTGCCCAACCGAACCAAGACCACAAGGACGTCCCCACGGTGACTGGGACCCGAAGTCCAGTGCCCAAACCCTCTTCGATGAACCAGACGATGCCTGCAGATTCAGAACCAGGGGCCACCCCAACCGCGACCAGCCGAGGGTAAGCTTTTCTGACACCCAAAGACACCCCTGCACCCAGCGCCCGACAGCCCCCTGTGCCTCCCTTTGGGCTACCTACCTGTGCTCCAAGATCCCAACTTACCTCTCGAAGTGCTGGTTGCCCCTGGAGAGTCTCCGTCCCCGAGCCTGCAGCCTTTGTTCCCTTTTGCCCTTTCCCATTGGATAACATGAAGCGCCTGACTGCTCAAAAGCACCCTGCACCCAGGCGCCCGAGTTCCGCTGGCTGTGCCACCTTTGTCCTATCCTACTTCCCCCTTTGCCATGAGCAAGTGACCAGGAGCCCATCTCCCACAATCGCGTGGCCTCCTAGCCAGCAGCCACCAACCGGAGGCCCCCTTGCCCTCATTGGATAACCTTGGGCCTAACTACCTCTATACCCAGCCGACCCTGTGCCGCTGGGGGTGAATTAACTGTACTTACCTGACACTGGGGGATCCCTGAGTCTATGCCCAGAACCCTGACTTCACCAGCCAAGTACTCACCTGGAAGCCGATAACTCACTTACCTGTCATTGGATAATATTGATTGGTTTGATTTGAAAAATCTTCTAAGTGTGAAGTTTTGGGAACTAAAAATGTTCATATAAAATCACCCAAATTCCAAACTCCGAAGTACTCACCTGTGATCAGGGGAGAAGCTGGTACTGTACCTTGTAGCCCAGTACTGAACCGCAAAAGTAATCCTTACCGGGGTTACTAGTAATCTACATTTTCTCCATAGGAATCCATTGTCTGCTTTTCGATGAAATGTCTGCTTTTCTATGAAATTTCTTCTGTCTACTTTTGAAAACTTGAAATATTCCTCAAAAATCATACGAATACCGAAACGCAATTACTTACCTGTTTTAAGTTGAGACCCCAGTACTGGACCCAGGAGCCTGGTACTGGATTACAAAAGTAACGAGATCATACTTTACATGCAACCTGAATTTTCTCCCATTGGATAACATTACCAGATTTTCATTGAAACGTTTCTAAGTGTGAACTTTTAAAACAGCTTTATATTACTGAAAAATCACTACTGTACCTAAAATGATTTTACTAGATTGGTTTCAGCTTAGACCCCAGGACTGAATTAGACTACCAAAGTAATCTACAAAGTAATATACTGTACTTATATGATGAAAACCCATTGAGCTCAATGCTTTAGTGTGTTTAGAATTGTGGTGCCTACTGCAACCCCTGTACCTATTGTGTTCACAAAGTTTATTGCCTCCTTGCAAAGTAATTACATGAGAGTACTCATATCGAGAAAAGTATATTTTTATGCCTGTTTGTTCTAAAAATAAAACAACTATATCTTTTGATATAAAAACAATTGGCCTGGAGTTCAGTCCTTGAGTGTGTGAAATCCTTTGCTGACTGAGTGTTGCAAGGTTTTGAATTTGGGATTGTTTTTCAATATATATATATATATATATATATATATATTGTTTTTCAATATATATATATATATATATATATATATATATATATATATATATATCTCCTCGCTTCACTTGCACCAGACTCACGCACTCATGCACAGGTGCTGTTGTGCGGGGGGTGCTCCCGCCAATATTCCGCTGCTCGCCTCCTCTCCTCTTTAGAAAAGACACAGCACTCACGGGGGAGAGTCAGTAGATTTTATTTGACCCTCAAACGCACCAGATGCAATTCCGCAGTCCCCTTCCTCGATGGTATGAGGGCGTGCCCTAAACGGCTATATTTTATGTTTACTCTTGACCACATTTCCTGTTTCCTACAAGCATAAACACAAACAAACACATTTACCTGTGCACTCACGGTTGGGTGCCTCGTGATGCGGGGGTAGCACGCGGTCAACATCCCCGCTCCATTCTCCCACAAAGGAATTGGCTCTCAGAGGGGTAAAATCATTGTTTTAATGTAACGTGCAAACAAATGCATTTCAGCTGTCACCTTCTTCAAAATATATATATATATATATATATTTATGTATGTCAGTGACGACATTAACATCTTGAATTTAAAAAAAACACATAACGTATGCACTCTACTATGGACAGTCTATACCTGTATCAAACCATTCACAGTCACTGAACATTTATTGAGAAATTAAGTGGATATGAGTAGAAAATTGGGTACTGTAAACAGTGTTTAATCTATGAGAGAGTTTACTCTGTACCACACTGTTTGCAGACAGTGAAATTATCAAGAGCAACACACCACAGAGTATTAAAGCGTATCTATCAGGAACAGTGTACTCTCTCCAAAACATGTACAAATAGAGACACTTCAATTAAAATAACCGACATCTGAAGGTGCTAAGGTCCTATCTATAACCTTCACACTGTGGTGAAAACTTTGCAGATAACCCATCTTCTGGAGCAAAACAAATGCATGGACTTAAGTTAGTCCCTGTTACAGACAGTCTTCTATGTTATGTAGAAATTGTCATGCTAGGGCGATTCTGTCTAATGAATCAAAGCTGCTTACTGTTCTTAGTATGTAGTATGTAGAATCTTTGCCCTGTTTGAAACTGTTTCTGCAGAGCTAAAAAACTTGTGTGGAATATGCAGAACACAAGTCGTCAACTGTCACCTGCACACATACTTTGGACTTGATTTAGATCTTTGTGCGACTACCACCGCTCCACAACGGCGGCAGTCCCAAGTACTCTATCAAGCTGATGACAGTCCGACCGCTGTATTTAGATGTTGGACCAATACACAATAGACCGCCATGGTGGCGGTCTTCTTTGCTCACTAACAGCCCTGCATCGTAATCAGGGCGGCAGGATAACACTAAGCCAATTTAGATTTAGATGTTCCCATTGTGCTGACAGTGTCCTGGTGGCGGAGTCCTAACAGAGTGAGGCCATGGTGGTGTGGAGACAGTTAAGTACCACTTATCTTTATCTCACTACACATGTAGGTTGTACTTCTATCAATATATATATGTAGGTGATGTATAATGCAATACATTTCACGTATAGCATTGCACACCAACAGCATACACACACTATTATAAGTACACCCACGGTTACCACAAGCTGAACACCCACAACCACAACCACCACCGAAATATTTTTTATGTGTCATTACAAGTTGGGGATTTCATTACGATATGTTGTAAGATGAACACAAGCATGACACATACAAAATTGCATGTAAGTGCAATGTAAAAATAGAGTGGGTGAAAGATAATGTTAACACACAATACATAGGGAGACACGTGACACAGAAGCCTACCTTAGATTCCGGCAACAACGAGGTTTCTAAGCATCGTGGCCAAATAGCAGCAGCACAGGAAGGACCTAGACAATGGTGTTAAAGACAGAACCATGAAAAAAGGTATGTTTTCTCCTCTCTTTCTTCATTTCTACCAACCCGAGTTTGGCAGTGCATCCGCCACAGCTGCTGATGGAAAGGCACATCGTAATCGTCTTGGTTGTCTTTTGGTATGGACTCCCTCTGACAACCACTTCTGGCCATGAGACCATGGACACAGAAGAGGTTTCCTGGTGAAGACGGTGGAACTGTGGCGGTCTTTCAACCATGGACCCTGTACCCACTAAGATCTAAATAGAGCCAGCGGACCACCGAGCCAGCGGGTGGGAATACCATCGGAAAAAACAGCGGCAGGACCTGATCTTGGAACATCTAAATCAAGCCCTTACTCTTCAATACAAAGATTTATAGCATCTTCAACACCTGCACACACCCATTTGCTGGACCCAGTTGGTACAAAACTAGGCGAAAACGTAATAAGCTAGATACCTACCACTATGTAAACTATAAAACAAACAAGCATTCTCTTTGGATGATGACATCAGTAATGATATCAATTTTGACATGTAAGATGGCATCAATGATGTCATAAATGATGTCCTAAAACATGTCATGAATGAAGTATCATGTGAGGTCATAAGCAGTGCATCGCAGGGGTGCAGCTTATATATAGTTAGCTCTTCTAACTATAACTGGTGAATTTCTGTGTTATTTTTTACGTCAAAATGTTAATGTTGTCACTGAAATAGTCACCTTACCATAACGTCACTGTAACCTTTGGTTTTTTTTTAAATTAATTTCTAAGGTTTATATTAAAAAAACAGATCTTTTTATCAAACCTAACTATAAAGTTACTTTAACATTTGTTTTTTTGCAGTGAATTGATATGTTTTTTCACATGTAAAGTAATAGTTTATTACTGACATAAAGTAAACTACCTGCCATGAAATATCAGGACGTGCAGCAACCCCACCACAGCTTGCCAGCCCTATGCTGTGCATGGCCTTTTGACATGTGCAGCGAGGGGTTGGCGACAGGGCTTGGTCTGCTGCCAAGCCCTAAAATGCCCCAGGGACTCCATCACTTGGGCTAAATACAATTAAACAGGGGAGGTAGGCATGCAGCCCCACTTCTCTTGCCTTCTTGGGCCCCAGGGGGCCCATCCCCTGGAGCCAAAATCTAAGGGTAAGATAGTATGCAGACCAACTCCAGGACCCCTAATAGGCTGGAGGATACCAACCACAGGGACCGGATATAAGAAAAAAGGTCAGGTGGGCTGTGCGACCCCACCTCCCCAAACCTTATTAGGTCTTGGGGAACCAATCCCCTGAGGCTGAGCATTTTTGTTTTTAAATGAGAAGTGTGGGTGCCCTTCCCCTCCCTGTGCTTTCTCAGGACCTGGGGACCCTATACGCCAGGGATGTCTGTTTTTTAAAAAGGGAGGGGACTGCCTCACCCCTCCCTATGCCTTATAAGGCCCTGAGGACCCTATCCCTCTGGGCCAAATGCAATAAAACAGAGAAGGGTACATGCAGACCCTCCCTGAGCCTTCCTGGGCCCCAGGTCTCCCATCCCCTGGGGCTAAAATCTAAGGGATGGGGAAAATACAGCCCCTCTCTGCAAGGCTTATTAAGCCACCGGGACTAACTCCCACAGGGCCAAATATAATATAAAAGGAGAGGGGGGCATGCCACATGGCATGCTTCCTGTGACAGACTCACTTCAATTATATAAACTATTGCTTACATCAAATTGTTAAATTCTGGAGTCACCTCTGTCTCTCAAGTTCCAGATGACGCCACTGCCTTGGCTGAGAATCTTTCTATGAGGCAGAGGATCACCTTAATAACCAGACAAAAAGGAACCATTAAATGAAAATAAACTGGAAAAATAGAGCACTATGAGGTCCTACACAGGGTACATCTGCCCTGTGGAAATGCTGATGACTCTTCCAGAAATGTTAGTGATGGGGCCCTGACTCCTAAAATATATTGTCAGGATGGCTTGGCCTAAAGAAGGTTGAAAGCGGTTTTCTGAAGTAAACAGAAGGCCACAGCATCCTCTGAGAGTGCTTCCACAGGTCATGAAAGTGAGATGAAGAGTGGGCCAGAGGGCCCTATTTTCATATCTGGTGCCTTCTTTGAAGCAGGAGAAGTTTCTAGAGAATTTCCTTTGATGTGTTTGAAGTTTCCAGCCTCCCCTGCCCTGACTCCAGGTGGGCTGCATGAACAATGCAGTGGTGACATGTTCTTTGTGTAAAGGCAGGGCACAGCCTATTCAGTTGCAAGTGAGACTGTGATCAGCTCCGCTCCCCACCCTGCCAGTGATGGCCATCCAGATATACCTAATCCCTCCTAATCCCTCCATTTTGTGGCTGTCTGGGAGGGATAAACAAAGTCCTGCTAACTACAGTCAGTCATGTGATCCAGGAAAAGGCCACAGGAGCCAAACACTTAAGGTAATGAAATGCCAACTTTCTAAAAGTATACATAAAGTGATGGATGAAATGTTGAAGTATTATCAGCCACTGGTAATTTGCTAGGGGCTGCATCCCAGTATAATGTTATTTTGCACACCATGCCACCTTTGGATCCAGTTACAGGCACATCAGTCTTGATCCTGCTCCAATTGGAACAGTCCAGGCCAAAGTGCAAAGCTAGTCCTCCCTGAACTGGAACACAAACAACTCAGTTCCAGGTTTGCCCTTTGTTATAGGCTCATCTGCTGGGTATAGCTTGGTTCCAGTGACACAGTGTGCATGGTAACCACATCTGAGCATATCCATATTCTTCGGGAGACATATTAAAGCATACAAAAAGTGATGGATCAAATGCTTGAATTAATCTCAGCCACTGGTAATTACTCAGGCCATTTCCCAGTCCATCATTATTTTGCACACAAGGCGGCCTCCTCAGTTTGGACCCAGCAATATACAAATCAGTCTTGACCCTGCTCTAACTGGAACAGTCTCGCCTGAACAGACAAGCCAGGCTCCCCTGAATTTTGGCACTGGGAACAAGATATACCCCGCTGATGAGCCATAAAGCTCCTTGCATTCCAGTTCAGGGAGAACTTGGCCTGGCAGTCTGGACTGAAGAGCAGGGCCCAAAGTAATTTGAATATCTAGCCGAATGCTGCCTCCTGTTGCCCAGAACCAAGGAACCTCCCTGGTGAACTAGCACTCTATAAAACTTTATAACATAGCACAACATAACATAACATATGTCTGGGTCCAAAATGAGGTGACATGGTGTGCAAAATAAGGATGGACTGGGATCTAGTCCATGTGATTGCCATTAGTTAAGAATTATTCATGCATTCCATCCGTCACTTTTTGTATACTTTAGTGTTTCACCCTAAGTAAGTTGAGTATGCCCAGACACGGGTCCCATACACACTGTGTCACTGGAACCAAGCTATACCTGGCTAATGAGTCCATAAAAAGGATGAAACTGGTCCTGGGTTGCTTGCATTTCAGTTCAGGAAATACTTGGTCTGGCAGTTTGGGCGACTGTTTCCATGAGGTGCAGGGCAAAGACTGATTTGCAAATTGCTGGGTCTAAACTGAGGTGACATGGTGTGCAAAATAGCAATGCACTTGGATGCATACCTGAGTGATTATCAGAGGCTGAGATTAATAGCTGAGATTAATTGAAACATTCCTTCTATTACTTTTCGTATATATTAGAATGTTGATCCATGAGGGACAGGCATGCCCAGACGTGGGTCCCAAGCACACTGTCACCGGAACCAAGTTAACCCCGACTAATGAGCCAATAACACAGTGAAATAGGTCATGAGTTTCTTGTTTTCGGGCCAGGAAGGACTTGGTCTGGCAGTTCAGGCTGGGCTGTTCCCATGAGGAGCAAGACTATGACTGATTTGCATATGGCTATATCCAAACTGAGGTGACATGGTGTGCAAAATAATAATGGATTGGGATGTTGCGCCAATGATTACCAGTGGATGAGATGAATACCAGCATTCCATCAATCACTGTTTTGCATACTTATTGTGTCACCCTAAGTTGGACGGGTATATCCAAACATGGGTCTGTGCACACAGTATCACTGGAACCAGAATATACCCGGCTGATGAGTCCATAACAAGGAGGTATCAGTCCTGGGTTGCTTGTGTTCTAGTTCAGGGAGGACTTGTCCTGGCAGTTCTGGCTGGACTGTTCCTATTAGAGCAGGGCCAAAATTGGTTTGCATATAGCTAGGTTCAAACTGAGGTGGCATGGTGTGTACAATGAAGATGGATTGGAATGTGGCCTGAGTAATTACCAGTGGATAGGATTAATTCATCCATTCCATACATCACTGTTTTGTATACTTATTGTGTCACACTAAAAGCTCTATAATTTTGTTGGGACACTGACCCTGAGGATATTTTGCTCACCCCCGACTTCTGGGGTGCTGCTGTGCTTCACGAGTCCTCCCGCTGCCGCATTTGTCATTGTTGCGGTCGCCGAGTGGAGGACTCGTCTTCCCACCACCCCCTGCGGCGGCGCAGCCAGGGAAACGTCATCCAAGCACCTGGAGGCGCTATAAACTCAACGAGACCCCGGCAGAGCGTGTCAAGCTCTATAATTTTGTTGGGACACTGCCCCTGAGGATATTTTGCTCACCCCGACTTCTGGGCAGCTGCTGTGCTCCACGAGTCCTCCCGCTGCCGCATTTGTCATGGTTGTGGTCGCCGAGCGGAGGACTCGTCTTCCCACCACCCCCTGCTGCGGCGCAGCCAGGGAAACGTCATCCAAGTGCCTGGAGGCACTATAAACTCAACGAGACCCCGGCAGAGCATGTCAAGCTCTATAATTTTGTTGGGACACTGCCCCTGAGGATATTTTGCTCACCCCCGACTTCTGGGCAGCTGCTGTGCTCCACGAGTCCTCCCGCTGCCGCATTTGTCATCGTTGCGGTCGCCGAGCAGAGGACTCGTCTTCCCACCACCCCCTGCGGCAGCGCAGCCAGGGAAACGTCATCCAAGCGCCTGGAGGCGCTATAAACTCAACGAGACCCCCGCCTCGCGTGAGCGAGCGCGGAGCGAGCCGGGCGAAGCCCGTGTCAAGGGCGGGCCCGTTGAAGCCCGTTAGAGACCGTTTGAGCCCGGGCCGGGCCCCCTCCCTAACTCCTATCCCTAACCTGGGCTGGCTGAGTGGCAGTATGTATGTACATTATATATTATACATTTTTGATACAGTCACTCATTGCATAGCCTAGTGACCTCTCCTGGAAAACAATGTCTACCGGAGGGAGTAGAAGTAAAACAGTTGCGGGGGGGATCCTATCAACGGGCTCCATGGACAACTTTATCATAAGGGCCAATACTTTCATAGACCAAGGGATCACACTAATGGAGCGCAGGGTGTCCCAAGACCTTGCCTTGGCAAAAAAAAGATCGTCTTTAGGCCACCTTGCAACGGCTAAAACCCCCGAACAATCTAAGGCTGTGGGCCTTATAGATATCCAGGCAGATGTTCATGTCAATAGATGTAGTCTTCCAAATACGGTAGATCTTTCAGTGTCTCACCTATCATGTGACACTCAAATAAGCATCGATTTGGAGAAAAAAAAACGGAATTAGTTACCAGTATCACTCAGGAAGACCCGAGAGCCACCACATTGAGGGGCAGGAGGGAGGGCGCCATCCCCAAAGTACGGAAGACAAAAAAAGTGAGGGGAAGGGGACGACATCAGAAAAAGATTACTGGGGCCCCTGCTCAAAAACCACATATAGATCATGACCCTCATGATAATGATGTTATAATAGAGGCTGGGAGTATAGGGAACGTAGAAGGTTCAATTAGCCTGGTTAGGGAAAGTGCCAGTGGGGAGGCAGCCGACACCCAATTTTTAATGAAGATAGAAGAGCTTTTTAAATTCTACCTCTCCCATATCGATAAAAAATTATCCTACATTGAAAAACAACTAGCCGATCTCTGCACCATGCCTAAAAACCAAAAACCACCTGGGGTCCAAAAAGCAGGGGGTACCAAACCAAGTAGCAACAAAGCCACAGTACAAGCTCCTAAAAATCCTCCATCACTCGTGGTGAACACCAACCCCAAACCAGCCGCAGTTGCTGTGAAGATAGTTGAAAAGAAAGATAAAACCAACACATAGGCCAACCCGCCTGGCGAGGGGGCCAATCCACCCAAGGCACACACCACACAACCAAAGGGAAATAAAAACGGCGGAGCGCCGTCCAGAGGAAGAGTGGTGAACCTCCCCCCAGAGGCTACACCCTATGTGGTGGTTATGACGGGGATCCCGGAATTGGAGGTTCCCGGTGAGGAAGCTAATTGGTCGTTACTCAACAAGGTCCGACATTGGCTTAACCAAAATCGGCCTTTACCCCCGCATCGTCTAAGTAAGATCCTGACGGTGCAGAGGGTGTCATGGCTGGGCCATCAGAGGAAAACTGTTCAGGGTGATTGTGTGCTGATTAATTTTGCGGATCCCTATACTGCTGCCCATGTTTGTTCAGGGGACACCCAAGATAGGCTCGAGGGTATAGCTACTAGGCGACTTTCCTTCTTTTATCCCCCTAGGAGTGGCCCCACTCGGGACCATGCAGATGATAGAAATTGGTATAGAGCAGGGCATCGAGTTCGGGGTCAGGAATGGGGGCCGTGGGGGAGCAGCCAACCACAGAGCCAGCTTTTAGAGATAATTGGGGTGGCTTTCCGATCATAAACAGGTTTAGTTGCCTGAATATGGTCGATTGACATTTAAAATCACCAAGTCTCTTAAATAAGGGGAAAGTGGGTCCTATAGCTGCCAATAATCCTGATAATGGGAAAGTGGATCCTATAGCCGCCAGCAATTCTGATAGCAGCGGGATCATAACTACCACACAAATAAAGTCCACGAGGGGCAACGGTGACAGCAGTTTAACCCCGAAATTAGCCAACTCTTTAGAAGCTATTAGCGAGCTTATTCCCTGTATGCAGGATGGGAATAATGGGGTTACCCCTGACCTGTCTGCTACAGGCCATAGGGTTATCCATTTGCTATCTTGGAATGTGGCTGGGTTAAAAAAAAAGATGGTCCTACCAGAATGGAATGCGTTTATCGAGAAGTTCGATGTATGCATGTTCCAAGAAACCTGGAGCTTGCTCCCAGTGTACAAATCCGGTTATGCAACCTTTTTCTTGCCTGCATTAAGCTGCGGGACGGGCAGACCAGCGGGAGGCTTACATGTTTGGGTAAAAATTGGATTGAACTGGGATGTTACCACCCACAAATCTGCGAGTGGGGATATTTTACACCTTTCATTCGCAGGGCACAATAAGGGGAGTAGGATAGATCTATTTAATATTTACTCTAGAGGGACTCCGGGGGATCTGACCTCCTGCATATTGGAGACCTTAGAACAGGTATTAGCCAAATGTCCCCCAACATCTAAAATCATAGTGGGAGGGGATTTTAATTGTACATTCCAACCCCTAAGTAGGGATGATCCCCTGGGCATAGAGGAGGAGGATTCTAGATGGTCTATTCCAGCCCTGTCATTAGCCCCAATCAGAAAATGGTCAGCAAGGGCAATTCAGATCAATGCCCTGACCATGGAATTCAACTTAAGAGCGCTAAATGGCAGGACAACTTCAGACCGCGCTGGAGCGATGACCTTTAACAGGCTTAATGGCCCGTCTAGAATAGACTACATCTTATTGGATGTCACATTGTGGCGCAATCTAATAGACATGGAGATAGTACCTTCGCAGGATAGCGACCACAATCCCTTATGTATGAAGCTAAGGTGGGATAAATCCAAGGGAAGTGGGAAAAAAGTCCCCTAGAGGACAACCAATGAGGTCGTCCCCTATAAATGCAATCGCAGGCTGAAATGGGATAAGATTCAATTCCAGGAAGGGAACCTCGAGAGGATTAGGGCGCACGTAGCCGATCTGACTGTAGAGCTGGAGGATCTTGAATTGGAAAATGGTAGTGTCCAGGGGCCGTCCTTCTCCTTGGCTTATAAAAACGCAATAGAGGAAGTAGGACAATACTTTTTAATCCAGGGTAAAAGAAGTAGAGAGAATAATAAACTGGTCAAATCCAGCAACTCGTGGTATTCGGACCATTGTAAGGTAAAAAGGAAGGAGTTAACAGTTGCCCTGCTTAAAAAGAATCCCTCACTAGTTAGAGCGGCTAGGAAGGATTATGCAAGGGTATTAGTGTTGGCCAAACGAGAGTGGGAGGAACAACATTGGCAGGATCTTAAATGCGCGGCCAATAAGAAGAATGCCACGCTGTTCTGGGAACTGATTAACAAGGCTAGATAGCAAAGCACCCCACCTATCGCTAACCACATAACAGAACAACAATGGTATTCCCACTTCTCTGCACTGTATGGTGGGATAGAAGTGATATCTTCACCTCCCTTAGACCCCGATATTAGGGCCCAATCTCCACTGGTGTTTGAGGAACCATTTCTGCCCTCTAAGGTATCATTGGCCATTAGACATCTGACCCCGAGGAAGGCAGCTGGCCCTGATGGGATACCAGGGGACCTCCTTTTGGACGAACCTGTAGCCTGGGCCAGACTCATTGCATTAATAATGAATTTGAGCTCCAAGGGCTACCCTGTGCCAGACTCGTGGAAGGGAGCAGAGGTGGTAACTGTGTATAAAAAGGGCGCCAGAGATGACACTGCCAATTACAGACCAATCAGTGTGATAGACGTGATCCAGAAGGTGGCTGGCAGGGTCATCATCTCCAGGGTGGGTGTCTTGATGGAAGAGGAGCATGTCCTTTCTCATTTCTAAGCAGGGTTTCGACAAAAGGTGGGCACGATGGACCAGGTCTTCCGTTTTTTTGCGATCTATTGGAAGGCTGTGACCATCAACAAGGGTAGTCTTTACCTCGCATTCATAGATCTCAAAACGGCGTTCGACCTGGTCCCTCATGCAAGGCTGTGGGATATCCTGGAGAAGATGGGCTTTCCAGGGCCACTTTTGGGATTTATTATGAAGCTCCATGAGGGGAATTATGCAAAGATTAGATGGAGCACCCAGGCACACCTGACAGAGAGGGTGCCCGTGAGGAGCGGAGTCCGTCAGGGGTGTGTTATGGCGCCGACCCTGTTCTCCCTCTTTGTGAATGGAGTGGTGGACCACCTGAGGGAGGAAGCAGCAGATGTGCCATCCCTGGCGGGGGAAAAAACACCTACCCTACTCTTCGCGGATGATACCATCTTGATCTCTAAATCCCCCACAGGCCTTCAAAAGCTCTTGGACCGTTTTAGTGTGTTTTGTACTGACAGAGGCCTCACTATCAACACCTCTAAAACAAAGCTTATGGCCATTTCACCCTCCAAGAGATTTAGGAACAATGTTTCGCTTAATGGTGTCCCCTTGGAGATGGTAGATTCCTTTGACTATTTGGGTGTTAGGGTAAATAGCCGGATGAATTGGAAAGACCACTTGGCCAAAATGCTATTAAACCATAAAAGAGTCTCAGGGGCGGTCTTGAGGGAACAGCGGGAGTCGACGAGTAAACCCGTGGCACCGACTCTCGCATTCTATGATTGCCAAGTATTACCGGCTGCCCTATACGGATCCGAGCTGTGGGGGTTCGAGAACACAACGGAGTTAGTTATATCTGAAAACAAGTTCATGAGAGACCTGGTGGCCCTCCCAGCTTCCACCCCACTAATCCCACTACGACTAGATTTGGGTAGGTGCCCCCTTAAAGACATAGTGCGCTTGCGCCCACTACTTTTTTGGGTGCGACTGAGAAGGATCCGGGAGCTCCATAACTATGCAGCAGCTCTAGATGAACTTATTCTGCTCAATACGGGTAATAAGATCAAGTGGCTGTGCAATCTGAGGCAGTTGGTTGTGCAATTGGGCTTGAGTGAATCATGGATAAGACAAACACCGCCTCCCAAGTTAGTGATCAAGAAGCTCTATTGGGACTGGGTCCAGGAGGTGGCCACATGCAGAGGTGCAGGGGGTCCTCTCTCTGAGCGGTTCCTCGAGATCAAATGGTCAAGGAAACTTGAACCCTTCCTAGACCTCATAGGGAAACCTCTAGATAGATCACTTTACCTAAAACTTAGGCTCGGGACCCACCCGGTGAATGATTTCACCTCCGGGTGGAACAATTTAGGTGGCCTATCAAAAGCCTGCCCTGGCTGTGCAGCCCCCAACGAGTCTGTGGCGCATTTTCTCTTCGCCTGCCCGGCATATAGGGTCGCCAGGAAGATATGGTTAAAACCATTATGCAAGGGGCTGGGCCTCAGATGTCACAAAATGGCCTTACGGGTCCTCTGCACCGACACGTCATCTACTGTTATGGTGTGTGGGGTAGCTAAATACTTGGGTAGTGCATGGCTGACACGTATGAGGAGGGCCAAGCCTACCCCACATACAACCTAACTGCCAGATGGCCCCCTGGTAGGAAGTTTTTATGGTTCTTATGTATCCGTTTTTAGTGTATATTTTATTGATTTTAGATTTGGGTAGTATGTGATGCTGTATATATACAAGGATTTGTGGGTTCTTGTTTTTATCTTTTTAATTGTATTGTATAAATTGCATACTTTTATGATGAAATATTTTTATCCAATAAAGTACATCTACTACTACATGGGGCAGGTATTCCCAGGTGTGGCTCAATGTACACTGTCTCACTGCAATCAAGCTATACCTGGCTGGTGAGCCCATAACTAGGGGGAAACCAGGCCTGGGTTGCTTGTGTTCTGGAGCAGGTAGGACCTGACTTGGCAGTTCAGACTGGACTATTTCTTTAAGAACAGGATCAAGACTGTTTGTTGTATAGCTGGGTCAAAGGTGAGGTGGAATGCTGTGCAAAATAATGATGGAATAGGATGCAGCCCAAATGATTACCAGTGGCTGGGATTAGTTCAAGTATTTCAACCATCACTGTTTTGTGTACTTATCGAGACCTACATCTAGGCATACCCATCCCACTTAGAACTACACGCTACAGATACAAAAATCTAATCATCAAGGTGTAGTTTGGTACCAGGGACACAGTGGGCACAGACAGGACCCACATTTAGGCATACCTGTCTCACTTAAGGTTACACAATAAACTTTCTAAAAGTTAACCGTGGGCAGAGAACTCCGCTCCGCCCGCGGAGTGTGCGGAGTATTGCCTACTCCGCGTTACAAGGAGAACGCGGAGTAGGCAAAACTCTGCACACTCCGCAGAGGAGCAGAGTTGGCCCACCACCCGCCTCCACCCCCCTATTAATATGTAACTGAACAGTAACATAAAGGAATTAAAAAACACTTACCTTTAACTGCAGCATCCCCGGGCCGTCCTCCTCCTCTTCATCGCCATTAAAAATACTGCTTAGGAAAATGGAGCATGCGCGCATTCACGCACATTTCTTACGAGAAATGCGCATGCTTGGGTGTGCGCGCATGCGCAGTTTTCTTAAGCAGTATTTCTAATGGTGAAGAACGGGATGCTGCGGTTAAAGGTACGTGTTTTTTAATTCCTTCAAGCTACTGTTAAGTTACAGATTAATAGGGGAGTGGACGCGGGCGGAATTGCGGAGCTAGGCTGAGTTCTACGGAGTTTGTTGCCAGTTCCTTGGCACTCTGTGTAGCCCCGCTATGCACACTACGCCCAGGGTTACTAAAAGTGGCATTATCAAAATTGTAACTTAAAGTCCGACTTTACCATGAAAGGGGGTTTTAAATTACAATTTCTAATGCACCAAACATGAAATGTTTTCCGATTCCCAATCGAATGTTAGCACTTATGGAATGTAATAAGGCAACCTAATATTTTCCCATGGGAGAGTTAGGTTTCACAGTAGTGGAAACTGGAATTTGGCATTTTTCACAACCAGGACATAAAAGACTTAAAGGTACATGCCCAACATTTTAATTGCAATGCACCTTGCCACATGGGCTACCTAGTGCCTACCTAAGGTGTAACCTAAACGTAAAAAAAGAGATTAGAAGGCTTGGCAAGGTGTTTATTTTGTCAAGTCGAACTGACAGTTTAAAACTGAATTCTGACTGCAATGGAAGACCTGGGGCATATATTAAAGGACCACATAAGTGGGTGGCACAATAAGTGCTCCAGGTACACTAGTAGAATTTAATTTACAGGCCCTTGCTATATGGTATATCCCTTTACTAGGGACTTGCAAGTATATTTAATATGCCAGTCAGGTGTAAGCCAATTCTACCATGTTTCAGGAAGGTAGCACAAGCACTTTAGATCTGAGTAGCGGTGGTAAAGTGCACATAATCCTACACCCAACAAAAACAGATTCAGCAAATATAGGAAGGATGAAGGCAAACATGTGGGGGTTACCCTGCAGAGAGGACCAAGTCCGGCACAGATCAAAAGAGCCAGATTTGGCATCTTCAAAGCCATACAGACAGTATTTAAAGATAATGTTTTATAAACATTTTATACAAATGTATTATCATAAACGTTTTGGAATATAGATACATTTATACAGTGTCACAGAAGCTGACATCAAAAATGGTTCAAATACACTGGGCTCTTTGCTGTTCTCTTATGCTTTTGTTCCAGACCATTCATGACCATGTGGTACTAATTAGAGTAAGCATGTGCTGAAAAATTACATGCAGGAAGCAAATGGTATTTAGTAGGAAACCTGATCTTTGTAGGAGTGCTGAGAAGTTACAAACAATAACCCCACATGTCTTAGTAGTAGTAGCACTTTATTTGGTTTCCATGAACCATCAAAGTATGCATACACAATACAATAAAATATATATAAAATAAAAAATATAAAACATAAGGTATCCATGTCCATTATAATTAAAAACTGTCTGTTCAACCATAAAAAATCATTATAAGTACACAGTCCATCCCTATAAACAATCAAATAAAAGAACAGCCTTGGGCTATATGCAAAGGAGTGAGAAAGTCAGCATTTGTAAAATCGCATAATAATCTAAAGCAATAAGATTGTATGGCCATATAAAATCAGGGAATCGTCAAACATTTGGACAACAGTCACTAGACGAGAGTTGTTAAGATTATACTTCACTGTACCAAGCAGCCTGTAAAAATTAACTAACAGCAAAGACAATTACAGAAGATGTGTCACTTTTTAAAATTCTCAAGGATGCAAGATGTCTAGTTAATCCCACATTTTGACATATTGGGTGGATCCCTTTGCGGAAATGCCCACAATCCTGTGGGCAAAAAAACATTATGGGCCCGCTTCACAAACGGTAAATTAGACAAAAGTCTAACTTTACGACTTTCATTATTCACAAAGGCCATTTACTACTCGTAAATTTCCTTTGAGAATGGTGAAAGTCATAAAGTTCGACTTTCGGTATTCACAAAGGGCATTTAAGAGTAGTAAATGTCCTTTGTGAATACCGAAAGTCGCACAGTTGGTCTTTCGTCTAACTTTACCTTTGTGAATCGGGCCCTATGTGTCTCTCAGTCTCTCTTTCTGAGGACTCCCAAATTATTTTTTCATTGTCCGACTCAAAACCCTCTGCCCCCTCTCTTCTTAAACACGGTCTCCATAAAATCTTCAGCTGGATGTCCACCAACCAGCTAAAATTGAACGGTGATAAAACCGAAATTCTCCTGTTAGGAAAAAATAAAGAGCTCTGGAACTCTTCTCATTGGCCCTCCGAATTAGGAAATGTTCCCACTCCGGCAACCCAAGTAAGAAACCTGGGAGTCATCATTGATGATGCAATATCAATGAAACAGCAGGCAAACAAAGTAGCAGGTCTCTGCTTCACCATCTTAAAGTGGCTGCATAAAATCATTTGGATGCTGCCCCCTGCCACCCAAAAGACCGTAGTCAACGCACTGATTACATCGCGCCTTGACTACGGCAATATTCTCTACCTGAGCTCAAATCAGGCAGTCATTAAACGGCTACAGATGGTTCAAAACTCAGCCGCGAGACTCCTGTGCAAAATACCAAAAACCGCCAGGGTGTCAAAACATCTAAATGATCTGCACTGGCTCAGGGTAGAGAACCGTATTCGCTTTAAGGCCCTGAGCTATATGTTCAGGATAAAATCAAAAACCGCACCAAACTACCTGCAATCCTTAGCCACTCCCTATCTACCAGCGAGAAATCTGCGCTCGCAAACAGCAGCAAATTTCACGGTCCCCAGGTTCAGGCTGACAAGAATGGGAGGAAGATCCTTCGCTGTCAAAGGACCCATTCTGTGGAACTCACTCCCTCCACACATACGTAAAGAAGAAATCTACAGCAGGTTTAGAAAGAGCATAAAAACCTGGCTCTTTCAGAAACAGCTATGCTAAACCAGATCACCATACGGCTTTGCTCCTTTACATGTCATAGGTGCCGGGAAACCCTTTTTGGGTAGCTGAGCGCCATATAAGTGTAAAAAATAAAATAAAACAATAAATAAATTCCAAACCACAGGCTGTGCAAGAACTGGAAGCCAAATCCTTATTCCATGTATTAGTAAATATTCTTAATGGGACAATACCTAGTGAGAATCAGACGTACAAACTTTTGCTGAGGGTGGGGAGGCAAAATCTAAAAATGGCCTAAAGCATGGAAAGAGCTGAAAATCCAAGAATAAGTTAGTCAAGGATCCATTTGACCAGTTAGTTATATAACCTTCATGAATATATGCCCCATAGCTGGTTTTCAAGTAATTGAGATCAGCTTTGCGGAGGGTATCTGGCACATTCCATAAACTTTGCTAACCCAACCTTTTAACCGCATGCGCGCTAGCGGTTTTCCCGCTGCGCGCTGCGTTTAAAAAAAAGCTGCGTTACATGACGAGCTCAGCTCGTCATGAGCGTACGAGCGTCGTAACTCATGACGAGCTGAGCTCGTCATGAGCGCGGAAGGGGTTAAACCCAGCAAACACAAATTTGAGCAAGGGTACTTACTTTGCAAGCGTAACATTTAGCAGATGTATAAGGGAGTCTCTGTAGTCACTTAGTTCAGGTGTAGACCAAAGATGAACCCAAGACACTAAAGGTTTAAGTGCTGCCAAATCAATAATTCTTTTTAATCGTAGGTCAAAATATAATGGGACAAGAAGAGAGCTGGTTGGAACAGAAACTAGTTTCCTCGCAAAATACTTTTCAGCAAGGGATAGTGAGTGAACATTGGTACAGGCCCAAATCTCGGCACCATAGAGTAGAGCACCCTGTGCCATGGCACGGTATACCTCTAGCGCAGGTGAAACAGAACGTGAGCTTGTTTGCTTATGCAATCTAATTTTAGCATTAGAACTGTGTTCAATTTGCACTCCGCTTTGGTAAGTTGTCATACCCATTGAAGGTTTTTCATTAATTTGACCCCTAGATAGTCAAAGTTGTGTACCCTCTCAAATACTCCACCACCAGTATGAATTACAGAAATGTTGACTACTCCCTTCCCAAACACCATGGGCCTCATTTATGAAAAGTGACGCATCGCTGCTTGAAAACAGCGATGCGTCACTTTTCACTGCGCCCTCCTTGCGACACCAATGATGCGTCATATTTACAGTATGACGCATCATGGCGCAAGGAGTTACAGATACGTCAGTATTTCTGACGTATCTGTATGGTGCAAAAGTGACTCATTGCTGGAGTGTGTCACAAAAGTGACGCAACTCCAGCAATGTGTCCTTTCACATGGGGCCTGCGTCAGTCTTACGCCTGCTCTGAGGCAGGCGTAAGATATTGACGCATTTGTGTCCTAGAAGTGGCACAGTGAAATCTTATAGATTTCACTGCATCACTTCGATGACCCTTTCTTGCGTCAGAACACCCCACCTGCATACATTATACCTGGCGTAGGTATAATGTAGCGCAGGGGTTTACCTAGATGCGTCACTTTGTAAATATGGTGCAACAAGGCACTTTTTTTACGCTGCTGGTGCGTCACAAAAAGTGACGCACCGGCGGCGTAAAAGTGACGCACGCCCTCATAAAGGAAGCCCCATATATTTTGTCTTTTTTCCATTGAGCTCCAAACCCTTGGATGTGCAAAATCCTTAGAACTTTTTGATTAGGAGTTGGAGCCCCATAGGTGTTTTGGATATGAGGAGAGAGTTGTCCGCGAACAAATTAATAAGGACCTGCCTTTTATTCAAAGGAAGAGAGACATTTCTACAATCCAGCATTATGTCCACTATATCATTCATGTAAGGGGTGAACAGCATTGGTGCATGAATGCACCCTTGTTGCACACCATGCTCAATAGGGATATGCTCTGTTAATTCACCCTTGTTGCTACACTGAACTTGTTCAAAGTTCTTAGTGTCAAGTTTAATCAAAAACGGATCAGTTTTCCTGGGTCCCCCATGTTTGAGGGAACTCGCCACAGATTATTACATTGGGTGAGATCAAAGTCGGCTCTAAGATTTACGAATGCTACATAGAGCTGTGGTTTGGATAGTAGGACATATTTCCAATATAGCGTGGCAATTCTAAAAATCTGATCTAAAGTGCTGGTCTTTGGGTGAATACCAGCTTGAAGAGAGGACATCATTTTATTACACTCCACCCAATAAAGTAATATATCTACAATTTTTTTTGCAAATATCTTCTGAAGATTATCCATTAAACTGATTGGTCTAATATTTGCTGCATCACCCTTTTTACATATCATAATAAACATTATTTCAGCTCCTCTCCAAGATTTCGGTATCTCTCCCCCAGACACTATTGCATTTGACAATACATTTTCATAACTTACCCAGACTCCATATATCTTTTTTTAACTGTCCTTTTAAACAATGATACCACTGTATGACATTTAATTCAAGTATTTATCAAAAGGTCTAATTTTTAGGGGTGGCTTTTACTCTCCACTCCAACGGCAGAGTTCGCAGAGTTTTGATCCGCACTTGGCAAAAACACCACCAACAGGCGGCGGAGCGGAGTTTATTGGCAACCTAGCATGCCAGGATAGGAATGAGTGTGCACATTGTGTGTGGTCAGACGCTTGGATCAAAGTGTGGGGAATTACTGACCTGTGCGAAGGAGAGCCCCCTACTGCTAAGTGTCGCCATGGCTAAGCGGGTCTTTGTGTGTACAAAACAGTGCACAGAGTCCTTATCTCAGCAATTTGTAAAGAAGCACCTCGTCACAGTGGAATCATCTGGCACGTGTGACGCCCTGATTTCATGGACCAGGCAGGTACCAGGCTTCATATGTGTACACCAAATGTCCTTTGGCTAAGGGCAGGCAAATCTGAAGCGATCCTGGTCCGGATGGGAATAAAAGAAAGGTGACTGTGTATCAAGGACTCCTTCCACAGATCTGCTTGTCTGTTGGGGGAGGGGGTTTCCCCTGTGCATGATGCCATGCTATGACTGTGCACTATGGGTGGCAGATGAAGGATGTGAGTCTGTCTTGGGCTTGGAAATCTTTGCCCCAAAATGGTCTCTCACTGGCACGGCAGGATCAAGACTAGTTCAAGAAAGCATGGTGTTCAATGCGTAGCCATTTCCAGTGTGCTCTTGTAGAGCAAATTAAAACGGATGTATGAAGTTACAACGCATACTTTTACAATGCATACCTTTACAACGCATTTTTTACAACGCAACATTCATTAAAACACATTCCATTACAACGCACGCCATTACAACGAATTAAAAAAAACTACCTTTACAACGCATACTACCTTTACAACGCATTCCATTACATTGCATGTATGGTAAGTATTGGATAGTGTAGGGGTAAAAAATGCTATTCTAACTCCAGGGGGTGCAACAGTAGGGTAAGTGTTGGATAGTGAAGGGATAAAAATTACTATTCTAACTCCAGGGGGTGCAACAGTAGGGTAAGTGTTGGATAGTGTAGGGGTAAAAATACTATTCTAACTCCAGGGGGTGTAACAGTACGGTAAGTGTTGGATAGTGTAAGGGTACTATGCGTTGTAATGGTATGCGTTGTAATGGTATGTGTTGTAATGACATGAGTTGTAATTGTATGCGTTGTAGTGTCATGCGTGGTAATGGTTGCGTTGTAATGGCATGCGTTGTAAGGGATGTTGTGTTGTAATGAATGCGTTGTAATGGTAGTGCGTTGTAAAAGTTGCGTTGTAAAGGTTGTTTCCCATTAAAACTGAACTCTAATACTGTATATTGGTGCCAGTGCTGAGGAGAGAGTGCAAAACTGGGCCTGCAAAACCATACCGCAGGCTTGACTGTAAGCTGACATGCATCCTTCAAAGGGTTAAGTGTTTGTTGGCACAGACAAACACTGTCAAAACCGTCTAAAGAATTTGAGTTTATTGGTACAAAATCATACACTAGTGAAGCCACCCAGCTGGCTTTAATGTTTGTTCGATGTTCAAATTGGCTTTAATTGGCACACCCAGACATACTTCAAACCAATCTGTTGGTTTTGTGTGTTGGCACATAGACAAACTTAACCCAAACATCCAACCACTTCAGTGTTTGTCACACATCATACTCCAACCAATCAGTGGGTTTGAGTGATCACACATATGCATACTTAACTCAAACATCCAATTGACATTAGTGTTTGTTTTTACCCATCATAATCCAACCAATCCATGGGTTTCAGTGTTGGCCCCAGGCATACTACATAGTATATGCTTCAGTGTTTGTTGTCCTACATCATAATCCAAGCTCATTTATCACAGAATGCTGACCCAGTGAAGACCTTGTATGATTTATTGATTACCAAATTTTCTGAAAAACTTTGGGCGAACACACACAGCAATCATACATGGACTACAAGCAGTCATTTTAAAGACTAAGGGCCTCATTAACGTGGCCCCTAGTGGAATTTTTGCATCACTGGAGCATCACGATTTCAATGCTCTGGTGGCGCAATGTGCTGCAGTATATTTACAAAGCCACGTTGCATGGCTTTTCATGGCCTTGTAAATATGTGCCTCTTTTATGCAGAACACTGCATAAAAGGGGCATTCCATGGGTGCTGCTGGGGGGGTTTCCACACACCACCCATGGAATCTGAAGCATTCCCAGATTTAGAAGGAATTGTAAACATGGGAATGCGTCCAATTTTAAGGCCACCCCAGGGGTGGCTTTAGGGAGGTAAAAAGAGGAGAAATATCCTAATTTCTCCTGTTTTATTCCTTTTTCTATGTGTGCTGCATTCTGAAGCAAACGTAGAAAGAGGGAAACACTTCTAGTACACCTTCCTGCACAAAAACAATCGCCCCTATAATGAAGAAATCCTTGCAGCATGGTGCAAGGGTGGCTGCGTTGACACATGGCAGCCCATTGTGAGCCAGTGCCAGGGAAAAGGAAATGGAATGTACGATAGCTCATAGATACGGTGCATGCCTGCCCTTTTCTTTTGATGCAGGGCAGTGCAGCAAGATTCCCTGCAGCCCTGCCCAAAACCTAGTAAATGCGACCCTAAATGTTTACAGATGCAAGACAATAAAACTAACCTAGTTACTAGGGTTATCTCCAAAGTCATGCAGCACAGGAAGTCACCTTGCTGCGCTGCGTGACATGAAAACCCACGCAACACCCAAGGAATGGCACCCTGGCGCAGCGCAATGCAGCGATTTACGATGAATTGCGTTACTCTAGATATATGAAGCTACTCAGATCTGCGCAAAGTGGTCTTGCATGGCTTCATTAATTGCACTTTGGGCTTCTGTCACGCAACACAATCCCACTCATAAATATGCCTCAAAGCTTATAATGAGGGGCAGCCAATTCCCATTGGATACAGATCACATCTGTATTGATCTGTTAAGGAACACTTCACTTCTACTGAGAAATGTTTTATTGTATGCAGTTTCCCGGAGTGGAGTTTTTTTCTCACTCGCTTTCACCAGTGTTAAGTTGGTAAATATGAGTGAGGAAATTCCTACGCTAGACCACCTCCTAGTGAGATTTCTCAACATAGGTCGAGGAAGGTCACAACCACTTGCGTTGAGAAACCATTTGTTCATGTTGAGGAAGCAGCCGCTCAAGTAGAACATCTATTCGAGCAGCAGAAAGAAGCCAAGCCCTCTTGCGCTGTCCATGGTCTCGTTTGTGCTAATTTTCGTGTGAGGGACAAACACCGGGCTCTAAAAATCTACTCATACAGCGTGACCTAATGCACTGAGAAAAAACAAGGGATTCACTCTAAAGGGTATTGTGCGGCCATCGTGACTGACGTGAAAATGGCAGGACAAATCTAAAAGCTAGCTGCTGTAACTCAATCTAAAGTGAACATGTATGCACACATTTGAAAAGCAATACAAGTAACATTGAAAAGTGGAAAATCGTTCAATTTTCTGAATTAGTTTTTCTATTAGTTTGTAGTGCTGATTATAATTCTGCTTCTGCTTAATAGGAACTATATTCCTTTACAAAAAACAGAACCACTTCAGAAAAAAACTGATTGATAATTACAGGTTCATATATTCAGCATGATTTATTGAAACGCGTGCTGTCCAAGGGTATGACTATTGCAAAAAATATAAATGAAATAAGTCTGATGTTTCAAGTTTTGACAGATCAAAGGTGCAAAAGCTGTATGTAGAGCAAGTGTAATACCTAGAGAAGTTATATTTTTAAACAAAACAATCCAGCAGACTACATGCATATACCCTGGAAAAGTTCATTTGATACAGTTTTCAGGTTAGCCATAGATTGAACCCATTACTAATGCTGAATTAAATACCATTATTTAGAATTGGACATATAATTTGATTGCATTTGATTAAGATGGAATATCCCCAAAAATACTCATGTATACATGCACAGGTGTCTTTCAAAAGCTAATGGACCCTCAGGAAACAGACCTGATCCTTCACAACAGTAATCACATTATGGGGTCGATTCCGATCCGGTAAAAAGCACTCCGAATCATCATACGGAGCGTTTTTCCCCGTACGAATCATATCTGTAAACGTCCCGTACGTACGACGAAGTACGATTCGTACCAGGAGCCGTACTCCGTACGAGTCGTACAAGACACCGTATGACTCCAATCTCCGTACGATTCTCCCTCGGAACACGCTGTACACGACATCTGTACGGTTCGCGACTGGTTTTTACGACCCAGCAAGTATGATACGTGTCGGGTACGCACCTTACAACTCTTTTTCTACGGGAGCTGAAAACAGCCGTAAAAGCAGAGTTTGCGCCGAAACAGGTACGGAACGCCCCCCCCGGGTACGGTGCGTACCCCCCATGATCGCAGGGGTACGCACCGTACCCCTGCAATCATGGGGTGTACGAGCCGTACCCCCCATTGTACAATCGGTGTACCAGCCGTACCCCCATTGTACGATCGGTGTACCAGCTGTACCCCCATTGTACGATCGGTGTACGAGCCATACCCCCATTGTACGATCAGTGTACCAGCCATACCCCCATTGTACGATAGGTGTTTGAGCCGTACCCCCATTGTACAATGGGTGTACGGCTCGTACACCGATCGTACAATGGGGTACGGCTCATACACTGATCGTACAATGGGGGTACGGATCGTACACCCCATGATCGCAGGGGTACCGTGCGTACCCCTGCGATTATGGTGGGTACGGACCGTACGGTGTGTATGTGTTTGTGTGCTTTTCCGTACGACTCGCCCTTACCTGAAGTGGACCGTACGAATCGCGTCCTCATACCCCGGTCCGGATCGAACTCGTCGGGTCATACGGCATGTGTACGAGTCATACGGTATGTGTACGAGTCGTACGGTTCACGGTTTCAGCCTTGCAATACGTACGGATCGTGACGATTCGTACGGATTCACGGAATACGGATCATACTTCACGACTCGGACGGACGGGTACGATTCGTACGGAGAGGGCTCCGGATACAAATCGTACGGACGTTTTTTTTCCCGAATCGGAATCGACCCCATAGTGTAGGTAAAAGGTGCTTGCAAAGGCAAGCACATTCCAGTTTAAATGCTGTGAAAAGACACCTGACCAAGAGGAGTGAGGACATGGATTTCAAAGATTTTCTTCTGGGTCTCCGTTCCGTAAAAAGCAATATATCATGGCCTCGTTAATATATGCCATAATTAAGGAAGAGCATGGATATGCAGAAAGGGGAACTGAAGAAAGAATCTGGGAGAATGACAGAGAAATAATGCAGGACATATATAAGGGTATCAATAATGGATTTAGAAACTCTCAAAATGGGTTTACACAATTTTTACAATAGATTTGTAATCCCTCATTGAGCCTGACGGGATGAGCCTGGAGACTAGTGATGGGATGAGGAAGGGAGTTCCAGAACTTGTTCCTGGCTACAGAGAAGGATCTGCCTGCCCATCTTGCCTTCCGGAATTTAGGGCCACTCACATGAATATGGCTTGCAGACTGGAGCTGTCTGGAGGAAATACACCATTGAAATATGGCTCTTATTTCTCCAGGCCCAGTGTTTGGCTTGTTCACTGGTAGACAATGAAGCTTTGATATTCCTGCTGAGACTGATTGCTATTTTGGAATATCAAGAATGCGTCCTGCTTCTGCATTTTGTACCAGCAGTAGCTTGGATATTTCAGCCTTTTTGATAGCCAAGTAGATCGCATTGCAATAGTTCAACCTGGATTAAATTAGTGCCAGAGCCACTAGCTTGCCCGCTGAGAAGGGAATATAAGGAACACCTCCCAGAGACTCCTGATAATACAAAAGCAGGTCAATCCTGAAGGTCAAACAACAGGAGTCTTGTCTACCAGCATTCCTAGGTTTTTTGCAGAATCTGTCGGAGTGGGTAATGTGCCCAGCATTTCTAGCCATCAAGAATTGTTCCATAAATTTGGTTGGCTGGCAAAAATGAAGACCTCTGTCTTGTCTACATTAAGTCTGAAATTGTTTTCGCCCATCCACATGGCTACCGTCTGCATGCAGTTTTTAAAGTTGGTAGCAGTTCTCTTGACACAATTATTTGGCATACGAGAGAGCCTGTAAGTCAAAAAACCTTATGATCTTAGCCAGTGGGGAAACATATAAGTTAAATAATGTAATGCGCCGGGAGGAACCATGAGGAACCCCACATGGCAAGGTGATGGGCTCAGAACTTAATTGATTCACAATTACTGCCTGCTACCTGTCACTGAAAAAAGATGTTAGGCGCTTTAATGCTGAGTCTGGGAGGCCCAACTCCTGCAGACTACCTGAAAGCAGGTTCGGGAGGATGGTGTTGAAGGCTGCAGACAGATCTAAAAGGATCAGTGCAGCAGTGTGCCCTGCATCAACTATGGTTCCAATATTGTAAACTGGTGAAACCATTGCAGTTTCTATCCCATGGCTATTCCTGTACGCAAACTGTGTGTTATCCAGCTATTCATGTTGTCCCAGATATGCTATCAACTTTGAGTTCAAGTACTTGTCTAGGATGTTGGTAGAAGTGGACAGCAGGAAGAATGGACAATAGCTTTTTAAATCATTGGAGTCCCAATTGGGTTTTTAAAAAAAGTGGCATTACAGCAGCTCTTTTTCCCGATTGTGGGTAATATCCTGAGCTGATGGCTTTGCTCACAGTTGCTATCAGAGGTGGAGCAATGCTCTTGGCTGCCAACTGCAAAATCTTGGGAGGGCATGGTTCAAAAGGCCAGCCTGACTTCAATCTGAGAAGATTTAGTTCTGTTTGGTCAGGTGACAGGAGAGTAAAGCAAGAGAGTGATGCTATTGGACTCTGCATAGTTCCCAAAGTCTCTGACAGGCTTAACTCCACCAGGATATCCCCTTGGGATGGAGAAGGGGACTTTCCATTAAGGACATCCAGTTCCTTATAAATATTTAGGATTTTGGTATGGAAGAAACTTGACTTTCATTTTTGGACAAAAAACATGCCAGCATTCATTAGTACAACTGCATGCACCAATGCGTTAGGACATTTTCTCCATTGAGATTTCATCACTCTGCATTGAGCTTGTAACTCCCTAATACCAACTTTTGCCTGCTTGGTATTTTTCCACACACTACTAGGGAATTAAGTTAATAAGGACAAATGATTGCTGTTGTGGAATGACAACTTCTTGTTAGCAATTCAAAAACTGTGAAATGTCGGGGTATTACATTATATTCTCATTCAAGAAAATTGTTTAACAGTGTTCCATGGACAGAAAAATACATGATAAATGTGTGCTAATAAAGCTGGTTGCGACATTAATGCAGAAAGAAGTGTCTGTATCCTCTGTGGCAGAAATATTTGCCTTGCAAATATCCAGTCCTGCATCTGAATCCCAAAGACACCAGCAGATACAGTTTGCAACCCATTTTGCTGACTACTGCATACATTCCACTGGGTATAACTCATGTTTTCAAACACATTGGACCTGGCTTATCTCTATTTTCACACTTATACCTTCATTCTTAGTTTTCAGTTTTTAAATCTGTTTGATTGATTTGCAGCTGCATTACTGATAGTTGGTTCAGCTATTCTCAGTTGTCTACTGGTGAAGAAATAACGCCAACATAAATGTCCATTTGAAAGAAAATACACCTATCTAAAAAAACAGCAGTGTTGAGGGAATATGGCATTCTTCTTCTTCAGAGAATTATTGATGTGATAAGTGCAAATTGTATCACCTATACACAATAATTAAAAAATAAATATAATTGCCTATCTTTCTTCATTTATAATTGGGCATGTATCTTTCCATTTATTTGGAAATATTTTTCTCACTATACCTTCATTATTATTCAAGGATTGTGCATATATTGTGTATTTTCTCTTCTGGGTATTCCCCTTATTGAGGTGTGTGTGTCAGTCAATTAATCAAATGTGAATACTTGTGCATAATAGTATGAACATTCTGTTTATATTATTATGTTCTGCAAAATGACAATCACAGTTTGCGGATATATATTCACAGTATTTTATCTCAAGGCTTCTTGTCCTATTTTACATTATTTGCTATTGATTAACGAAGGGTTTAAAGAAAGTTTATAACTATGGGCCAGATGTACTTTTCCAATTACCAAATAGCACATTTTTGTGACTCACTATTTGGTAATCATAAACACCAATGTACGAAAGTGTATTTAACACAGTTTGCGATTCCTAGTGGGTCGCAAATAGTCCTACCTCATTAATATTCATGAGGTAGGTCTCGGTTTGCAACTCATTGGGAATTGCAAAAATCACAGGGATGTTGGCCTGCTGGGGTCAGCAAACCACCTTATCTATGCTTACTTTTCAATAAAAGTAAGCATAAAACTTGTTTTTAAATGCATCTCGTTTTCCTTAAAGGAAAATGGGATGCGTTTTCAAAACGAATAAGAAAAAGTTTTCTTTTCAGTTTTTAAGAGTAGTCAGTTGTCCCTGGGACCACTGCCTGCTCTTAAAAATGTCTTTACAAACATTCACAAAGGGAAAGGGGTCCATTGGGAATGGGTTACCATCTACATGAAGGAGATGGAAAAATATGAATGGTTTGCAACCACATTTTGGGCCCAAAACATTCACACATACCATTGCGAATCGGCATTAGGAATGGACTCCTTAAACACACGCCTTCCTAATGTAGAATTACATACCCAATTTCCGATTTGGTTATAGGTTGCTTACTTTGTTGAAGTCGCAAAGGGCCTGATTCTACAAATCGGCCCATTTGCACCCTCAAAAAAGCTTTGTACATCTGGCCCATAGTGTCTTGTTTATTGTTGTTCTTAAAGAACAATAACATAGGGTTTTGGGTTCCACTAACTATCCCTGTAATGTCTCATTATATTGATCATTACCTGAAACATCTCACTTAAATGTTGTTCAGTGGGTTTTATGGTGGTTGCAGTACAACTTATTTTCAGATTCTAGTTGACACATTGACTGAGTCTGTGATGCCAGGGGATCGACAAAACTGATATCGGTATTTCTAAAAAATTGACAACATTTATTAGAATGAGAGAACAAAGGTACATCAACAAAACTATGATCGAAGACCCCCTGTGATCTAACTTTGAGTACTTTGCTAATAAAAAATAGCTTAAAATAGATTGTTTGTAAAATGCATTAGATTAAAAAGTCAGTTGTTTCTCATAGCTCAGAGTGCCAGTCATGATAATTATGTAAGCGTGTTATAAATTATTTCAGGTATCTATATTGTCAGCATAGAATGGGCTAAATACTTTGGAATTATGCTCTCAAGGTGAATGATATGGTATGCAATAGTGGTCAGAACCAATAGAACATATCATTTTTTATTGCCGAAAAATAGTATAACACACTGAGACACTATGCCTAAACCTGGGGAGTTGGCACATCTGAAAAATCCTCAAAAGGATGCTGTCATGTCAGATGTTGAATACAAAATGGACCCTGCTGGTAAAGAGATGACCATTGAGCATGAGTGACGGATACCAACTATAGCCTCCACTAAATAAAGCAAAATACACAAATTAGTATTCCAAAACACAAGCTATTACTCTTAGGTGAATGAACTCAGAGTGGGCACATCTGATAAGCCATTGTTTAAACTCAGATCACTGAGAATTTCTAAAAATAGTTTGGCTTCACAGATAAGATGTCATCAAGTGTACGTGTAATGAAAATTCATGACTCACAACTATCAGCTTGTATTTAGGTCTTAAATGCACGTCATCGTGTGTATAGTATGGACAATTATAAAATATATCTCTGAGTGATTTTAAAGTTAGAAACAGAAGTGTGACACAGCAATTTACAGCCATGATTTGCATTTAAAAATCTAGCCATAGAAGTTTTCAGACAATATTTCCTATTGGTTTTCAGAACAATGCTTTAAATATGGTACTCAGAAAACCAACAAGTTCATCAGATAAAGTATTCTAGCCTCAAGTCTAAACGGCGAGTCAAATGTGAGGTGGTTGCTAGATAGAGGATTATAATGGAAAACGAGCACTTCATCAAACGAGGATATGAGATTCCTAATGTCAGTGATCACTGCTGTACACCCAGGAATTGTTTAGTATATAAAATCACAAAGCCAGCTGAAAGTGCAGTTTTCGAGCTTTCATCTATTGAAGGGGGCGTAGCTCTAGGAAACTCTGCAAACCAATAGAGAAACATTTGGGTCACAAAAAAAGAATCACACGTTTGTATATCGGAGCATGGCTAAAATTGTACTCGTGGGGGTAGTGCTGGACAAATAGTATGGCGACCACACTCCCTTAGCAGTTGTTTTTGCATTATCAGTTGCCCATGTGCGGGCAGCTCTTCTGGAATTTGCAATAGAGCTGAAACTTGATCCAACATGGTTCTTGAGACATCTGGCGCTGGGATGTGTCTTGACTTTATTTCCTGTAGCCCAGAAGAGGGTACTTTAGCCCTACAGAATAGCCCATCAGGTAAAGCTCCAGGGCCAGACGGTGTGCCCATGGATATTTTTAAGGAACATTTAGACCATGGGGCTCCCTTACTTACTATGGTTTTAAATAGTGCTTGTCAATCTTCAATGCCCAGTTCATGAGCTATGTCCAAAGGAGTTCCTATCTTAAGAAAAGGTAATAGGACTGACCCCTGTTGTTACAGGCCTGACTACATTGTTAAGGTTTTTGGTAGAGTCATACACAGAAGATTTCTTGATTGCGCCACATGCAGCAATATATTCAGTAAAATGCAATATGGCTTCCAAGAGGGGCTTGGCACAATGGAGCAAGTTCTACGTTTGCACTTTATTATTAGAAAATATACTATAAATATACAAATGCTAAAGTCTGTCCTTTGTACCTGGCCTTCGTGGATCAGGCCTTTTTATCTTGTTAACAGATATGGCAACAGCTAAGACAATTAGCTTGCCCCCCCCCACTTGATTTTTTGTCCTTCATTTTGATTTATCCCTCAGGGTCAGTTTGGGAGCAATGGGGAGTGTGCACATTCTTTTAGCTTTGAATGGAGGTAAGACAGGGTTGTGTCTGCACAATGCTGTTCTTTAATTTATACATTAATAACATGAATTTGTTTCTGGTTATGACTGGTTAGGAGGATGTGCCCGTGGTTGGTCCTGTAGTGTAGCTCCTATTTTCCCAATAGGCTCTGCGCATTGGAATAGTACCTACAGCAGTAAAGGCCTAGGCCAGACGTTAACTAGGTCTACTACTGTCGATGCTAGACTTAATTTTTGGGTTTGCCAGCTAAGCTCAGAGTTCGCTAGAAACTTTCTCGAATGTTCAAGGAAGGATTAACTTCCCTGATTAGACAAGAAGGGATTTAGTTTCTGACAACCATAGAACATGACAACTTTGCTCTCCCCTAATCAAGAGTCAATCTCAAGAGTCGTGTGAGCACAAGGCAATTATTTTACTCAGTCAGTACGTGCATTCTTAGTCTCATCAGAATGTAGAGAAAAGGAAGAGACGGGCGTGTTCAATAAAAGATGTTATTTATTGATCAGTCTCTTTTCTCGTACAAGAGAAATGGATCGATATTATTGCAATACTTATAGTTAAGTAAAGTGCATACATTAGAAGCAATAGTATAAAATAATACTGTAAAAACATTGATATGGTTTCTGAGCCATATGATGTTTTAAAATGATTAAAATATATTTACATACACATATACATTTGACTAAACGTACTCAACTGGTGTTTCTAAATACGCCTACCCCGTGTACCTGACCTAAGTCTAATACGTGGGCGGGAATAGAAAGTTACAGTTTAAGTTAAGTTTGTTTTTGCCAAGTGAATAACTAAAGAATTCTCTAGGAGGGGTTATTCAGTTCTGTACCTGGAATTTAGGATGAGTGAGGAATGGTATCTCTTTCTCTGCTCTCGATATTCCAGGCTGCCTGCGAGGGCTACCCGGAAGCGCCGGTGCTGGGTCTCTCGGCTTGAGATAGCAGCGCGTCTCTCAGCGCGTCAGGAAGGCGGGGCTGCTGCCTGCGGGGTCTGCTTCTGCTCTCGGCTTCGGCAAGTATGGCTGCTCCGTCTTGTCACCACGCGTGTGTTTGCATAGGGCAAGGTCGGCAATATTTATACCTTAAAGGTGCCGGGATTGACGTAAGGATGGACATAGGTACGTCAATAAAGATGTCATACGACTTGCTCGTTAGCACATTCTTTACTAAAGTTCTCTGTGAAATCAAAACAATGGCCGCACGGATTATCCAGGTTGTCATAGGTTTGATTTGTTATGAGAACGTCGTATGCCTTATCAGGGGCTGGAGGAATGTCGCTTGTCTAATTAGATCTCAAGCGTTATGACCTAATCAGATAACACGTTCCTGTGCCGTAGTGTGACTGCGTCAGATAACGGTATCTGCATCATGGGGGATTTCTTGCCTCATGGGCTGACTGTTAGTTGACTAGCTAGGTAGTTTAACCAGAATAGGGTCAGGAATAGGGGAATCGATTCAGAACCTATAGAAATACACGACACCCACTCCACGCTAACTATGGTCATATCTACTAATCTATGCATAGTATAACATAGTACAACATACTATAGAGTATAGTGTATACCTTACCACCCCAAAATACATAAATGCATTTTGAAATTTTCAAATATACTGAAAAATTGCAGTCATATATATTGTATGCACTTAAGCTATGAATTAAATGCAAAAGTAAACATGCATTGTTATGCATTATTGCTTTTTGGTATATGAGAAATACACATGAAATGGCTCTTAATATGGCTATACAGAAAAAAAGTCGAAACCATTTCATCACATAAAATATATTGTGAACATACCAGCGGGCAGCTAAAGTCTATATAAAGTCTATAAAGTATCTAAAAAAATAGAAATCTTAGTTCTCTAGGAATAGTTTCTTACTTTAAGCAGAAGATCAGTGTCCCGGGAAAAAATATATAGAAAAATATTTTAGGGGCTTGCTGAAAAAATTTGCTGTCCGTGAACTGGATTGTAATTGTTCATGTGACTTTATTTTTAAAGTTGAAGGCCGAATTCAGGGAACGCCGTGTGCGAGTTTACTCAAAAGTCTCTATTTCTGTTCCGGAGAGAACATCATATCATTCAGGCTTTCGAAAAAACTGTCAACAGCTTCATGGGAAAGTTCCTCTAAGTCGGAAATAGGGGTAATCATGCATTCGTGCGCATGATTGTCTCCATTGACATTCTGATTTGCATTGCTGACAGAAGGTCGTACCTGTTCGATGCTGCTTTCATCTTGAACTTCACTACTCTTCAATCGCAGTGGTGAAGATTCCAGGAATGCCGTCATCAGAATTGGCAGCCTTTGAGGGCAGCACAGTGCGTGAACCTTGGTAGGAACCAGCAGTGTATCTGCATCCACCGGCGCATCCGATTGTAGCGTCAGACAGGTGTCTAACACGCATTCTTCTCCGCATAGCAGACACCTTAGTACAGGTAAAACACACCTTTGCCACATTGGTCGAAATGATAGAAACCAAGTCATGTTTAGGTCTCTAAGCCGGGAGAGTCCCAGGATTTTTGATATCCGGTCCCGGTATCCAATGGCTAGGATCGTTTCTTCCATTGTCGTCAGAGTTTGATCTGTGACATGGGTTGCCATAACGAAAAATAAGGACTAGGAATAGGATTCCTGCAATTAGTCCCAGGATCAGGGGAAGTCCGCCAAAAATCGAATGGACGAAATCTGGAAAAATACCCAGTATGGCTTTGAATGGTGTTAATGCCATCGAAAATACTGTCTTAAATACCTTTGAGACCCCAGTGGTATCAGAAATATTCAAGATTTCGCTTAGGATTTCCGCGAAATGTACGGGGGAATTAGTTGATAGTAATGTATGTATCTCTGCAGTCGTCCTTGCGACTTGTAGATCATACGTTTCTTTTGATGACGTGAGCCTTGTAGGCGTCTGAAGAAGCACTGTTTTCATTCTGCTTAAAGTGTCTATTCGAATAGAAGTAATTTTCAAACCGGGCCATGCCCTTGCCTCCCTGTCTGGAAAGGAGCTGGGGAACAAAGAACGTCCACAGCACTTGACCTTCGCTGTCGTAGTGACGAGATAAGGAGTCCCGGGCATAAGACTGCAGCATCTGCGGTCTACAATAAGAATGTAACTCCCATTATAGAGTCTTTGAAAGAATGGTTCTATTTCAGTTGCAGGTGCGCCTTGCTGGTGACATGAAAGGTTGTATGAATTCCCTTCACAGGCTCCGTGCAAACTAATACCGTTACATAGAAGCGTGCCGCTTAGTGACATAGCACAATTGTTGCCACTAAGAAACACTTTCTGTCCTTTATTACTGATACATGCATGTGAATAGGGCAGGTTCCATGTTGTTTTAAGGTACCCCTTTCCCAATTTCTCGTACATGCCAGCCTGTATATATTTTTGGCAGTATTGAAACCTGAAGGTTGAGATTGGAATATTTATGATTCCGTGGATTATCCATTCACTGACAGGTCGTTCTGACATTGTCATTGGTAATCTTTCTAGTTTTTCAATGCTCAAGATTGTATAATCAGCACCCTTCTGCGCCATACCGATTTGTCTATCAGTAAGGTTAAAGATTTGGAATAGTGACGTTGTGTTGATTAAACGCCAAGGCACGTAGCCTGAACGCAGATTTTGTAACGTCCAGTCAAGCTGTACAATAGAACGCAATTGTGACTGACCATGTTGTAATAACAGTAAGTCTTGCGATAATATATCGATTGCTGAAGACACAATGCTGTCCAATGAAAAAATTCTGGAGGACAGAGTCATTAACCCATTGTCCACTACAGAAAGTGATTTTTCCAAATTAATACGGTCAATTTCTCGTATTCTTTCTGCTGTCTCAATTTGAGTAACCTTCCAGGCCTCATTGTATGCTGCGTATACAGAGGCTGCTATGAAACGCTTTTGACGCTGTTTGCGTGGTCCCAGTATGAAATCACGCAAGTCAGCACCATCAGTAAGTAAAGTTAGGTGTTGCTTAATTTCAGGCAGTGTGGAAGTTTGTAGCCATTGAAGGCATAATTTGCCCACACTGTAGGTTGTTATTATCCCTGGGTGATGTCTTTGGGGATATCTAGGGTCTGGCCTGGTCATTTTGAAACCCTGTGTTTTATTCAGGAATCTATCTTGACAGTTATTTGTATCTGTGGGCCAGATCAACCATTGTTTCCAATCAGGATGTGTTCTGTTTTGGTTAAGTATATGGTTTATGTCTATTTCTTCATCTGTATCAGAGTTATTGCTAAACATTGTTGGCTTTGGAATAGACAGGTTATTTAAATCTTTGATTTTGGCTAAGCCAAGACAGGTGGTTTGTTGGACAGTGTCATTTAAAAATATCATTTGTTCTGGGATCATGCAGGCTCTAAACAAAGCTTCTAAACCCTGTACTTGCCATTCTTTCGTCCCCCAAACACTTTTCAAATCAACATTTTTGTCCCAATAATCAAATCCCAAAGTATTCATTTTTTCAAAGAATGAGTCAGAATAAATCAATTTTGTGTTGGTTATCATGGTTTTGGTCCCTGTCTTGTTTGACAATTTAAAATAAAATGTTTCAGCATTACTTGTGTTAAAACCTGAAAAATATGAATATTTGCCATACACGGTTCTTGAGCTCCCTTTTGGAGGTGTAGCACAATGTTCCCATTGATTAAAATTTAAAACATTTCTAGGTTGTGCAGATTTATGCAAGAAATGGTTACCATAATGGTTATAGCAGTACATGCTGTCATAATTTGTAGAACCCTGCAAATAATCATGTTTTGTAAATTTAGCAGACATTACTAAGTCAGACATCATATTGTTAATACTTTCAAAGTCCCAATCATCAGCAAATGAGTTTGGTTTTGCAAAGTCACTCAAGGAGATCTTGATTTGGTGTGGATATTTCAGGATCTCGACCGGACCATAAATTTCATAGTCAGTGTTGTCCCAGGCTACCCCACCAGGTATTGGAATTGCTGTGAAGTTGGCTGAAGAAAGTTCTGAAGAAAGTTCTCGTTTCTCGACGTGTGAAGATGTGTGTGGTTTGAGGACCAAGTTGATGTTCTGACTTGCTGTGTCCATTTTAGCATATTTTCCCTCAATGAAGCGTCCCAAGGTAAATACCATGATGAGCCAAAGTATGAGGATAAATGCACCAAAACCCACCCAAAATTCAATCCATGGAGAAATCAGATATGTTTCTTTTAGTTGTTTCAAAAGTTCCTTTGCTTTGTCTTTAAAGGATTTTGGTGATGGCTGTGTCTTTTGTTCACTGAAGCCGTCAGAGGAATCATCGAAGTTGATGAAGTAACCAGATGCAGTTCTATCAATTGTTCCAATTGGTTCAGGATTTTTGTTTCTTGCATTTTCACTTGGAACTTCATTGTAGATTGGTGTGTCTCTGCTAAATGTTTTTATTTGGGTTTTCAGAGGTCTGAGTTCTATTGCATTGTTGCATAGTCCTTGTTGTTCTTCTTTAGGCGTTTCGAATGTGATGAGCCTCTTTGTTAGGACCTCTGTACTGGTAGCAAACCTTGGTGTTCTGCTACTTATTGGGAGTCCACTTGGCCTACTGTTTGTTATCGGCCACATGTTGTGGTTTTACCAGGTCGATGGATACAACTCGGTTCTCCTTTTTTCCAGCAAGTGGCGGTAGTACAACTGATCTTGTCCCGTTGACAGACAAGACAGGAACTGCTTTTCTGTAAGAAGACCCAAATTCCTTCTTTACCGCGATCTTCTCCCTGACTAGATCCCCGACTTTTGGAATCCAGACAGGTCTTGCTGGGACAGGTGGTGAATCTTCAGTGGTCGTTGGCTGTTGTTTCAACTGTATGTTGCTCAGGTCTTTTCTTGTTTTGTTTAAGTCCTGCAAAATAGCCAAACGGTCTTTGACATCAAAGCTTTTTTCTGTTACCACTGAAGTCTGACTATCAAGGTCAGAGATCAACATCCTAGTTCCGAATAATAATTCGTACGGACTGAATCCCTTCAGAGAATTTCTTGGCAAGTTATTTAGACTACGTTGGACACTTATTAGATGTTTGACCCACCCAGCTCCCGAACCTAATATCCTTTCTATTATAGATTGCTTTCTGTCTTGGTTTTTTCTTTACACCATCCCATACCCTCAGGAAGGAAGTGAGAAGATTCCCGCTGGGCTGTGCTCATTTGGCCATTCTTTCCCCCCCCAGGCTGGATTGCCTGAGAAAAAGAAAAAAATGGTCGAACGTAGCATGCTCTTAGCGTATATGCCATTTAGACTCGCAAATCTTGTATAACAGTCCGGACGTCAGCCGAGTGCTGTGGATCTACATTATAAGTGGGAACTAGCCTGTATATGTTAATCGCAAGCCATTCTTTTTGCTGGTAATATTATCTGCCTTGATACGACGAGGTATTAAACTGCTTCTCTCCCCACTGCGATCTCTGTTGCAGTTTGGGCAGTTTTTTACAAACATGGTGTAGTGCAGGCTCATGCCTGGCCACCAGTACCGTGATTGTAATTCTTCCAGAGAATCTTTTAATTTATGGTGTCTGAGACCCTCGCCCATGTGTGCGTCTGCGATTAACAAGTTTCTCCTGTCCATGTTTGGAATCACTCTATCCCCCACTCCAGGGATTCGAGCAAAAGGAATGGAGTTTGCATCTATGATGTATGTGTAATTGAGTGGATAGTTGATCGGTAACGCTGAGCAGTCGCCTTTTGATGACGTTTTCACCGCCAGCAATGTTTCGCCGTCAATGCATTTTAATGTACGCTTTTTCCGATCTACGGGAGCCGGTTTACTGGCTGCCGCTGCGGCTGTTTCAGCCAATGAATTCCCTACAACGTGAACGCCATCACGCTGGTGACTCAGTGAGTGTGTCACGTGAGTCTTTGGTAGTTCTTTTTTCAAAAGAGCTACCTGTTCCCAGAGCAGTCTCTGCTTTATTGGTGCATCCGTGTCATCTTTGTAACCGTTCTGAATCCAGGTCTGCAAATCCTTGTTATATGCTTTGACGCAGAAATATGAATCTGACACTATAAGTGTCGGGAATTCGCGATCCGCATTATCTAGCGCCATTTTCAAAGCTAATATTTCAGTTTGTAGTTCTGAATTAGTTTCTACTGAGTGTGATTTTGTTAATAGAGGTCTTAGTTTACCTCCGTGCCACACTTCTTTTGTAATCTCACATGTGGGATTGTATGCATGTTCTCCCCAAACGGAGGGTTGAGCATGTCCGTCTGTATAGATTACACAGGCGTAATGTCGTAGAGGCAGAATGTCGATTGGCAGAGGATACGTCTTTTCATATTTTAGATTTTTCAATTCTTCTAGTTCTTAAAAGACTGTCAACCAGGCAATACTTGATAATTCATATCCTCCGTACTGGATTTTCAGATGGGCAATTCTGGATTTTTTGAAGTTGAATTTGTAACCCTCTGCAGCGAACCCAAGTATTATGGTGTTCACTCTTTTCAAGTGAGTATCCAAGTCATCATCTGTTAAGTAAATGTCATCGACATAAGATAATGCTTCATCATCATATTGTTGTAGTAATTCTGTTACTCTCGCTGAGAATACCCCCGGGCTATTCTTGTACCCCTGGGCTAACCGACAGAATTGTTTTTGAGTGCCATTTACTGAGAATGCAGTTAAATATCTGCTCTCTGGTGCTATGTTTTGACAAAAGAATCCGTTGGAGATGTCCAAGGTTGTTTTGTATTTTTTGCGCACTATGTTATTCATTAGTGCAGCACTGTGTGAGTTTTGCACTGCAAAAGTTTTGCAACATGTGTTAAGGTGTTGGTAATCCAAAACTAGACGGTACGAATTGTCTGGTTTGGAGACCGGAAACAAAGGATTGTTCATTTGTGAGGTGCAAGTTTCAATCACCCCCTGGTATTCTAGCTGATCTAGTATTTCATTTACTTGTTTTTTAGCTTCTTGCTTAATTGGGTACTGCCTTTGTGCAGTAGGTTGTGATTTTAACTGGATTTTGTGAGGAGGAGAATCCTCATCCCATCCTACATGATTTTTATATAAAGCAGGTGCTAAGGCCACTGCCCACTTTCTAGCAAGTGTGTATTTTTTATGAATCGGTATTTGATTCGAGAAGGCAGGCATAATTACTTCTTCGCCATGAGGGCACTCCCTGACAAACTCTGGTGGCCAGTCTTTTTCAGCAAGAAGGATGTCATAGCCCTTGGAGAGGTTATCCCAAAATAGTCCCCTAATTTTCCTAGTCTTATCTCCCTCTATACGTAATGTTATCTCGTATATCTTGTGGGGCTTGCTAACTCTGGTGTCTGCAGTTTCCACTTGAAGATATTCATTCGTGTCCACTGTCTCCAGATGATTCATAAGGACTTTGCGAGCTATGCTCACCTCTGCTGCGCTGTCTAGCATTGTCTGAGCCCACTCTCCGTTTTTCAGTTGTGTCCTCAGTATTCTCGGCATTGTTAACTACCTTGATACTGGCTACCTTCTTTTTGGGAAATTGTAATTTCTTTTTCAGTTGAGCAGGTTCCTTGTCTTTGGACTTGGCGTGCTCTTCTGATCGTCCTCTTCTTTCCGATTTCTGCGAGGAATTCTGAAAAGATTGAGAGGGACGTGTATCAATGTCTTGATATCTATCAGGTTTTTTAATATTATCCCTATTTCTAAGGTTATATCTATTCCCAGAGGGTTCACTCTGGGGTGACCTTTGTCTCGGGTTTGGAGATTTCTCTCTTCGCCTAGGAGACCTTCCTCTGGACTGGAATTTCTTCTCTTTAGGATTGGATTGTTTGTTTCCATCCCAGTTCTTTTTTGGTGAATTATTATTATTAAAAAATATTTTTTCTGGACTTGTAGTCAGTTGCGGTTTTACTGGTATTCCACCTAGACTATCTCTGCCTAGTTCTTCATAGGATTTTTCTATGATTCTGGCAATTTCAGCTGGTTGGTCTGCTATATCTGTCTCTTTTAACCTCTGGCGGATCGCCACGTTTGCTGCTTCACCCTTTATATTGGCTAGTAATATAGCCGAGACCTGCTTGAAGTCTTTTAGTAATTTCATACCAAGAGTTAAAGCAGGTTCTGGACCGTATTCATCTTGAATTTGTTTTAGCACATCTGGTATTACCGAAATGGATGGAACACCATGCGTTTTTGTGTAGATGGAAGCAAAGATTGTACCCCAAGTGTCACAGTCCTCAATGTGTGGTGCGATTCCCATTGGGAGACATATAGTCAGAATTCTGTGTTTTTCCAATGGGGTGGTGTCAGGAAACACCGCCTCTATTTGGGTAATTTTCTGTGCCAACCAGAATGGTATTTGTTCCCGTTTAGCTGGAACTTTACCTAGGCAGGATTGGATGTTCTGTGGTGTAATTTTATTTGTGTTCCCCTGGTGAGGGGTCAGCTGTGGAAGTTTAATCGCTGGCTGAATTGTTGAAGTCCGCATTACATACTGAACTAATTGTCTGTGAATTTTTAGTAGTTGTTTTAGATGTATTAGCAGCTCTGCTGCAGGCATTCTTTCGATGTCTGGATATGGTGTGTATCCGGCTAGGACCGGCCACGTTGCTCCTGGTCTTCCTAAAGGACCGAGCCTTGTAATGTGATTATTATGTTTTAGGGCGCCATCAAATAAGAGCAAATGCTCTTGGAATTTGAGTGGTACTTCCACCTCCTCGAAAGGAGTGTACTCATTAGGAGGTTCCTCTACTTTGTAATAGTGGAAGTACTTTGTTATAGTATTAGCTGCTGGAAAATGTATCCATGTATAGTATACCTCTGTCTGCCGATATTCGTGTGCCTCGATTACGAATATGACTGTGCCACCTCTAGGTGTCAGTCCATTTTCTATAAGTTTTAAGGTTATAGATCTCCTTTTGGCGACCGGAATGAGTATTATATCCGCGTCTGCTGCTTGCATGGTAGCATCAGCATCTGCTATTTCAGTAGCTAATCTAGTAACCTCTCGTTCTTCATCGCTGTTCATTTTGCTGACAGGATGGTATTATGTTTATTTGTAGATCAGGTTTCTTTATGGAAACAGAGATTAGATGCACAATATTTTGGAACTGTTTTATCCTTCAACGTTGACTAGACCAAGAACCATACATAGGAGTTCCCTCCTGCGAGGTTTTGGAGGATATTATAACCTTTCACCCACTCCAGACGTCTTTGGAGTATTTGGGAAAAGGGGTCTGAGTGAGAAAGCACGACTGAGTTACTCTAAATGTCTTACGTTAGTTTTATCGCCCTTTCCAAACGCGTTGGGCGCCATGTAGTGTAGCTCCTATTTTCCCAATAGGCTCTGCGCATTGGAATAGTACCTACAGCAGTAAAGGATTAGGCCAGACGTTAACTAGGTCTACTACTGTCGATGCTAGACTTAATTTTTGGGTTTGCCAGCTAAGCTCAGAGTTCGCTAGAAACTTTCTCGAATGTTCAAGGAAGGATTAACTTCCCTGATTAGACAAGAAGGGATTTAGTTTCTGACAACCATAGAACATGACAACTTTGCTCTCCCCTAATCAAGAGTCAATCTCAAGAGTCGTGTGAGCACAAGGCAATTATTTTACTCAGTCAGTACGTGCATTCTTAGTCTCATCAGAATGTAGAGAAAAGGAAGAGACGGGCGTGTTCAATAAAAGATGTTATTTATTGATCAGTCTCTTTTCTCGTACAAGAGAAATGGATCGATATTATTGCAATACTTATAGTTAAGTAAAGTGCATACATTAGAAGCAATAGTATAAAATAATACTGTAAAAACATTGATATGGTTTCTGAGCCATATGATGTTTTAAAATGATTAAAATATATTTACATACACATATACATTTGACTAAACGTACTCAACTGGTGTTTCTAAATACGCCTACCCCGTGTACCTGACCTAAGTCTAATACGTGGGCGGGAATAGAAAGTTACAGTTTAAGTTAAGTTTGTTTTTGCCAAGTGAATAACTAAAGAATTCTCTAGGAGGGGTTATTCAGTTCTGTACCTGGAATTTAGGATGAGTGAGGAATGGTATCTCTTTCTCTGCTCTCGATATTCCAGGCTGCCTGCGAGGGCTACCCGGAAGCGCCGGTGCTGGGTCTCTCGGCTTGAGATAGCAGCGCGTCTCTCAGCGCGTCAGGAAGGCGGGGCTGCTGCCTGCGGGGTCTGCTTCTGCTCTCGGCTTCGGCAAGTATGGCTGCTCCGTCTTGTCACCACGCGTGTGTTTGCATAGGGCAAGGTCGGCAATATTTATACCTTAAAGGTGCCGGGATTGACGTAAGGATGGACATAGGTACGTCAATAAAGATGTCATACGACTTGCTCGTTAGCACATTCTTTACTAAAGTTCTCTGTGAAATCAAAACAATGGCCGCACGGATTATCCAGGTTGTCATAGGTTTGATTTGTTATGAGAACGTCGTATGCCTTATCAGGGGCTGGAGGAATGTCGCTTGTCTAATTAGATCTCAAGCGTTATGACCTAATCAGATAACACGTTCCTGTGCCGTAGTGTGACTGCGTCAGATAACGGTATCTGCATCATGGGGGATTTCTTGCCTCATGGGCTGACTGTTAGTTGACTAGCTAGGTAGTTTAACCAGAATAGGGTCAGGAATAGGGGAATCGATTCAGAACCTATAGAAATACACGACAGTCCTAGGCTGATAATGGCTCTCTTTGCTGACAATGTGGTTTTATTATCCCTCACACCCAACTGAACCAAAACCCCGGTTAAATATTTTGTGCCTTTTATGGGAGACCTCGGGTCCGATTCACAGAACTACTTAAGACAAAATCCTAAACTTACTACCATTTTGGTATTCACAGAAGGCACTTACTTATTTTGGTAAAGTTAGAACTCCTAACTTTAGGCATCCTAAATGCCGTATGTGAATACCGAAAGTCTTAAAGTTAGGATTTTTCTCAGTTTAGAAGTAGTAAAGTTAGCACTCCTAAGTTTACGACTCCTAAAATGAGAAAAATCCCAACTTTAAGACTTTCGGTATTCACAGAAGGCATTTAGGAGTCCTAAAGTTAGGAGTCCTAACTTTACTACTCCTAAACTGAGAAAAATCCTAACTTTAAGACTTTCGATCTTCACAGAAGGCATTTAGGAGTCCTAAAGTTAGGACTCTTAACTTCTGTGAATACCGAAATGAGTAAGTGCCTTCTCTGAATACCAAAATGAGTAAGTGCCTTCTGTGAATACCAAAATGGTAGTAAGTTTAGGATTTTGTCTTAGGTTAGTTCTGTGAATCGGGGCCCTCGATCTTAAAGTCACATGTAATATCCTGTGGCCGAAATAGCTCAAGTTCTCATACTTTATATGTTGAAGGTAAAGTTCGGGAAAAATTAAAGCTATTTCCTTGTTTGGGGGTTTTGTTTGATTCTGCAAACCAAACTCATGGAAAACACTGTTTGACTGCTAGATGTCAAATGTTTGCTAAGTCTGCAGGTGCAGCATTTAAAATTGCTGCAACTGTTGAATAAAAACTTATAGATCTATTATGTGAGAATTTGGGTGTTGGTTGAGTGGGGTGTGAGCCATGGGCATGCAACAGGCACAATCCCTTGCAGAGTCAACTAAAAGAACTCATTAATCAACATGTGCTTAACACTGGGCAGCTTGACTTAGAGGCAATGTGTTAAGTATGTATGTAGCACATAAACCGTATTACAGTGAAAACACTACACAAGAAAACTCCCAAACCAATTAAAAAACTAGAGTACATTCTAATAAATTGTTTGACGCAAAAATGAAAAAAATCCAATCAATAAGAATTTTTATATTTTTTCCGTAAAAATGTGTGCTTAAAAGATCAAAGCCCCAACTGTGGACATCTAGTCTTGCAAGACTTAGTCAAAGTCGAAAAATATGGCTGACCTCGACAGACCACGGTTCATATAAATGAAGTAGATTAGACCTAGTCAACTATTACCTTTGGAGAAGTAAAAGTGTCTGAGAAGGTACAGTTTGGTAGGGCAAGGCTGCAGGAGGTGTCCGAGGAGGAAGCATCACCGTCGGATAGCCTTGGGTAGAATCTGCGGTGAAGATTTCTATGTTCAGACGAAATTCTCCAGTGGGATGAGACAGAGATCTACAGTCAAAGACAGTTCCACAAGGCCAGATGCCCCTTTGATGGAGGACCACTAAAAAGTAATTGCTGCTGTGGAAGAAGCATCAAAGTCAATCTGATAGATGGATCACTGACATAACCTCGACAGACCGAATATCGACTGGACAAAATATCGATGACTAATTATCGACAACAAAATTATCGATTGACTATACTTAAACAACAAACCTCAAAAATATCGATTCCACAATATCGACTACTAAAAACAACGACTACAACAATATCGACTGACAACATTATCGATTTCTAAAACATCGATTATTACATATTTATATAAAAACAGTCAAAATATCGATTACAAAAATATAGATAGCAAATGTATCGATTTTTAAAAATATCGCCATTAATACATCCTAGAATAAATGACTTTATTATTTATAAATTGAGTCATACTAATCATAATTATTCAGATATTGTTAATATAAATAGATAAAATATATTATATATTTTCATAACATTTACAACACACAATAAATACAAACATACATTTTATAATACATAAACAATGTTTTGAACCACTACACATTTCTTACAGCTAATTATATATATTCCTCCACTTTACAAATATCAAGATAACATTACCTATACTAAATAAGGCCTTACACATTCAATAAACGTTAATTGGCGTCACCCATATAAGGAAAGCAATTAGCATAACAGAGAAAAAAATTCAAATCCACAAATAAAAACAGACTATCAATTTAAATAACCAATCCTATTTCTGAAACAATTAAACTAATACTATATAAACGAGATCACAGCAAACTAAAAATGCAGGATACATCTCCTAACTAAAGGAAGACGAAACTCTGCAGGATTTCAGAAAGAAAACTGATTGACTTCAACAGAAAGAGAGCTACACATATCTAAAGTAAGTACTACTACATTATTAGTCAGCGAAAATGTAACTCTCAAACCTCACACCTATGTTTAAAAGCCAAATACCTCAAATATATGTTTTTTTCTTTACCACTCATCCTACAGACAAAAAGAAAAAACAGAAGACCTACACAACAGCTGGACATCAAAAGTTACATATAAATAAGTAAGTATGTATTAGAAATGTAAATTCGACATTTAATAGATAGGTAACTAAATAGAAAGTAGCTAAAAACGTCTATCAAAATATCATAAATAGTAATAAAATATTTGTACACATTTTCTCAACTGCCACAGGTACAAAAAGATATACACAGAAAATAACAGTTTGAAGAACATCAACACCTGGAAATAACGACTTGAAATCATCAAAAGATTTACAGGTAAAATAAAAATGTATTAAACTGTATAATGTAATTAGAACATTATTTTTTCTAAAAATGTAATGACATTCTCTTTTAATTACCTCCTAGCACTACAATACAATCATGACTGAAGGAGCTAAATTCATTTATTCACAAAAAGGGAAAATGCTTCTTTGTTACATGGGATATGTCTACATTCAAGAGAAACAAAAAGATTTGAAAGTGTTTTGGAAGTGTACGAAATATTATGCCAACAAATGTTATGGTAGAGCTATAACTCAGGAAACTACTGTTACTTATACTAAAGAACATAATCACCCACCCAATGTAACAGAAATAGAGATTAGACAAATGCTAGATTCCCTTAAAGAAGCTAGTACTAGAACTGATCAACCAACAACTGCTATTCTGAAACACCATTTAAGTGTACTTCCCCAACATGCTTCTAGCCAATTACCATCTATCGAATCCCTTAAAAGAACTGTAGCTAGACAAAAAAGAGCAACATGCACTACTCCTCCCACGCCAAAAACTTTAGAAGAATTCCAAATTCCCCCTGAACTCTCTGTAACTCACAATAAAGAAAATTTTATACTCTATGACAACAAATCAAAAGATAAAAGAATTATACTGTTTGCCACAGCAAACAACATGACTAAACTTACCCAATGCCAAACTTGGATGATGGACGGTACTTTTTCTGTATGCCCCAAACCTTTTTATCAATTATACACCATCCATGGTCATTTCCAAAATGCAAATATTCCATCCCTTTATGCCCTTCTACCAAACAAACAGCAAGCTACCTATCAAGAAATACTAACTGAAGTCATTCAACATACTAACAACTATTTTCCACAAAAAATTATCATTGACTTTGAAAAAGCAATGATAAACAGCATCCTTAAAACATACCCACACACAGCAATACAAGGTTGCTATTACCACTTTAATCAATGTATCTGGCGACATCTACAAAAATCAACCTTGAGTATCCAATACGCCACTGATAGCACATTTGCTTATCAAATCAAAAAACTCATCGCCCTAGCCTATGTTCCACTAACAGATGTAACTGAGCACTATAACTTATTAATAGACAGCCCCTACTATAAAAGAAACGAAGATAAACTAAGCCCTATGCTTGACTACTTCGAAGACACATGGGTAGGAAGGCTACACAGATCAGGCCATAGAAGACAACCCAAATACCAAATAGCTTGGTGGAATGTCTACCTTAGCACACTAAATAAGGAAGCAAAAACAAACAATGCAGTTGAAGGATGGCACAATGCCTTCCAAGCAACTACAGGCCGAGGAACGCCTACCCTTCACAAATTAATACAATCCTTACAAAAAGAACAGAGTTACCAGGAGCTCCGAATGGAGCAATCAGTAACTTTGATCGGACCTAAACTCACCAAAGAAACTAAAAAAATGTATAACACACTCTAAAGTCAAGTTACCCTCTATCCAACTAGCAAAGGACTAGAATATCTATCAATGATAGCAAAAACAATTCTTTAAAACATTACATAACTATACACGTTAAATTAAACATTTTTTTCCTAAAATCCTTGATTATAACATGTAACAATTTGCAATTAAATTATCAAATACATAATATTAACATATATAAAATGTATTTAGATAATGTATTTACAAAATGTTACATACAACGTAAGTAAAGCAAAATTTAAAACAGTTTCCCCACCCATTAAATGTTCTGAAAATACTTACATTTCTGTTGCAGCTTCAAACGTAATCCAATTCCAAGCAATCCATACGACACCATTGCAAAAACCTATACAATCCATGGAAGCCCAAAAAAAAATGCAAAAATACAAGCAAATCCATAGCGACTCCTTTCCACTTTAATAGACACGAGATACGATAGAAAACCCGAAAAACAGTAATGCAGAAAAAAAAACGCTCCAGGAAAACTTGAACTCCCAAAAATTTGTGTGCAAAAATAAGAGTATATAATACTCGTCACACAGCTCTGATCAAAAAAGAAGGAAGTCCTCCAAAACAGCGAAACGCGACGATAACCTAGAAAAAATAAAAAACATACCCACCCACACAAAAACACCCATACATATATAAATACACATATTTGTACATCAAACATATTATCTTAGTAACATTTAAACATATTACCTCACCTCACACACCTACAACAAAAACGCGGTAAAAATCAAATATCGTACACTCTACCTAACACCGAACACACAATCTTCTCTTAGTAACTCTACCTACATAAACCTAAACACAACACACATACACTAACAATAACTTCATTAACTTGTAAAAAACAATTAAAACAAACTTACCCTCTCTAACGCGAAGCAGCATCCAACCGCGATCTGTTGAAGCACCAAATAAGCCTAAGTAACATTACGCGGTTAAAAAGTAGTCCCTGTATACAGCAAAATCCTCTTTAATTTCTATATTCCAACACTTAAAAAAATACACAGAGTATTATATTAAGTGTAAATAATTATTTAAATTGTATAAAATTATTTCATAAATATTCATTACTTTGAAATAATTATTCAACTGTTATGTGATACTTTAAATAATATTTTATGATTTATAAATACATTTAGCAAATAATGTATATGTAAAAAAAATTGCATATATAACTTTGTTACAAATAAATTGTTATTAAAAATTGGAAATATTATTTTAAACATTATGTATGTATATAAAAAAAAATTGGGTGTTTATCTATGTAAAAATTAATATTATAAATATGTTCAATATTCATAATATTAATTAAAAAAAAATAACATGACTTGGTAAAAAACAAAAATGTTACTGTTACAAAATAAATGTACATATTTTTCAATGACAATATATTCAATGTGTATGTGAATAAAATTTTTGTTATTAAATAAAAAGTACATATTACCAATTTGTTTCTTAAACTATTTAAATGTGAATATATGTAAAAAAACATAAAATTATGTTAATATCATTTATGTGTTAAAAACATATATATGTACTTCATATATTTTTTGGGATAATAAAAACTGTGTATAAAATGTTTTCAATATAAATAAAAAATTAATCTCTACTTACAATTATTTTTTTATATGTTAATAAACAGTTTTTCATTTATTGCATTTAACCCTGTGTATGTTTCCTTCTTTATTATTGTATATAAATATTAATTGCATATGAAATATTCTATTAAAAAATGCCTTATAAATTTTAATATTTTTAAAAATGTATTAATATTTTAAGTACTACAATAACAATAATTATAATGAGAAAATAAAAGTTCTATGTAATGTAAAAACTTTATTATATTATCCTACCAATAATAAGTATTTATTTAAAAATTGTTTTCTTATTTCCACTGCACCAATTATAAACTCACAAAACCATACTACACATTAAAACCATACAAATTACTATTCCCATTTCACCAATTGTAAAGTCATGGAAGGTGCTGGACACTGAACCCATACTAATTACTATTCCCACTCCAGTGGGTGCAAGAGTAGGGAAAGTAAATACTTCATATATTAATAAATTAATAAAAAATCATATATATATATAATATTTTTAATAAATGATTAACAATTAAATTTAACATAATACTTAATATTTTAAAAATCCTAATTAACTATCATTATTTATCTTACTTTCCTATTAATAATAATTTACAACTAATTACCAATAATTTATGAGATAATTTAAAAATTATTTTTAAATTTTTTTCTATTTAATACAATTAAATAAAACATGTATTAACTTTTAACACATACTTTTACAACGCGTACCTTTACAACGAAACTTTAACAAAGCAAATACCATTACACCACATTCATTTACAACAAATATTTTTACAAAATAAATACCTTTACAACGCATAACATTACAACATAACTATTTATAATTATATAATATTGTGTTTAATGTATATTAATAGAAATATTTTAATAAAATGTATTAAAAATTAACTAATTTAATAGACATTTAAATTTACCTTATTTGTACCCTGTACCCCTCTAACCTAAAACCCCAAACTGACCCAGAACCCTAAAAACACCCCTTTGCCCACAAACTGAAAACTGACCCAGAACCCACAAAATACCCCTTTAGCCACAAACTCAAAACTGACCCTGAACCCTAAAATTACCCCTTTAACGACAAACTGAAAACTGACCCTGACCCCTAAAAATACCCCTTTACCCACAAACTGAAAACTGACCCTGACCCCTAAAAATACCACTTTACCCAAAAACTGAAAACTGACCCTAACCCCTAAAAATACCCCTTTATCCACAAACTGAAAACTGACCCTGAAACCAAAAAATAGCCCTTTACCCAAATACTGAAAACTGACCCTGAACCCTAAAAATACCCCTTTACCCACTAACTGAAAACTGACCCTGACCCCTAAAAATACCCCTTTACCCACAAACAGAAAACTGACCCTGAAACCTAAAAATACCCCTTTACCCAAAAACTGAAAACTGACCCTGAACCCAAAAAATACCCCTTTACCCACAAACTAAAAACTGACCCTGACCCCTAAAAATACCCCTTTACCCAAAAACTGAAAACTGACCCTAACCCCTAAAAATACCCCTTTATCCACAAACTGAAAACTGACCCTGAAACCAAAAAATAGCCCTTTACCCAAATACTGAAAACTGACCCTGAACCCTACAAATACCCCTTTACCCACTAACTGAAAACTGACCCTGACCCCTAAAAATACCCCTTTACCCACAAACAGAAAACTGACCCTGAAACCTACAAATACCCCTTTACCCACTAACTGAAAACTGACCTTGACCCCTAAAAATACCCCTTTACCCACAAACAGAAAACTGACCCTGAAACCTAAAAATACCCTTTACCCAAAAACTGAAAACTGACCCTGAACCCAAAAAATAACCCTTTATCCACAACCTGAAAACTGACCCTGAAACCAAAAAATACCCCTTTACCAAAATACTGAAAACTGACCCTGAACCCTAAAAATACCCCTTTACCCACAAACTGAAAACTGACCCTGACCCCAAAAAATACCCCTTTACCCACAAACAGAAAACTGACCCTGAAACCTAAAAATACCCCTTTACCCAAAAACTGAAAACTGACCCTGAACCATAAAAATACCCCTTTACCCACAAACTGAAAACTGACCCTGAACCCTAAAAATACCCCTTTACCAAAAAACTGACAACTGACCCTGCACACAACATATACCCCTTAATACCCAAACTGAAAACTAACCCTGAACACTAAAACGACCCCTTTACCCAAATACTGAAAACTGACCAAGAACACTAAAAATACCCCTTTACCCAAAAATCCAAAGCTATAACATTTTTTATATATTTATATACTTACCAACACTTACGTTGTAATAGTATACAATGTAAAAATACCTGCCTAGTTAAAACATTTAATGTAAATACATGCCTTGCTATGCTTTTAACGTTGTAAAAGTTTCATTGTAAAGGTAGTGCATTTTAAACGTTGTGTGCTAAACGTTTTATACATTATTTAAATATTAATATTTCCTTATGTATTTATATATTACTTCCCAATCTATTCCCCTCTAAAAAAACAACCCACTCCAGAAAAGGAAAAATAAAATGTAACATAATTAAGAATTCAACAATGAGCTTACATTATTTATCAAAAAAAGTTAAAATAATGAACATTAATTTTTTTAATGAGCAATTACTTAAATATTACTACCAATTAATAAAATGACATATTTAATTGATTATCATTTAATTACTAACCACCCTATTTCCCTATAAACTCACAACCCCCTACATAACATAAATTTCTTTAAATAACATAAATAGCAATTACTCAATTTAATTATATAATTTACCAATTATAATTTATAAAAATAAAATACATTATTTAATTAACAATTATTATAATATGACGACCAATTAAAATTGTTTACTTTTGTAAATAATAATAACATTACTTACCACCCAATTCCCCTATAAACCCACAACTCGCGACATGACATTAATTAAATAATATTACATAATTAGCTATTATTCAATGACATAAATTACCAAATAAATTTATTAAAAGTAAAATATATGATTTACTGAACAATTATTTAATTTTAAATACCAATTTATACATTTACATATTTCATTATTTACAATTAAATTACTTCCCACCCGACTCCCCTAGAAACCCACAACCCACTACATGACATAAAACATTACATTTTACATTATGAAAAATTATTCAATTTAAGTAAATAATTTACCAATTAAATTATATATAATTAACATATATTATTTAATTAACAATTATTTAATTATTAATACCAAATAATTAATTAACATATTTAATTAATTCTAATTAAATTACTTCCCACCCTATTCCCCTATAAACCCACAACCCGCTACATGACATAAAACATTACATTTTACATTATGAACAATTATTCAATTTATTAAAATAAATTACCAATTAAATTATATATAATTAACATTTTTTATTTAATTAACAATTATTTAATTATTAATACCAATTAATTATTTAACATATTTAATTACTTATAATTAAATTACTTCCCACCCTATTCCCCTATAAACCCACAACCCGCTACATGACATAAAACATTACATTTTACATTATGAACAATTATTCAATTTATTAAAATAAATTACCAATTAAATTATATATAATTAACATATTTTATTTAATTAACAATTATTTAATTATTAATACCAATTAATTAATTAACATATTTAATTACTTATAATTAAATTACTTCCCACCCTATTCCCCTATAATCCCACAACCCGCTACATGACATAAATTATTTAAATAAGCATAATTATCAAATAATCTATTAAATTATATTTACCAATTAAATATTATATATTTAATTAAATTGTAATTTAACATTTAATTAAATATTAATACCAATTATTATATTTACATATTTAATTAATTATATTTAAAATACTTCCCACCCTATTCCCCTAAAAACCCACTACCCGCTCCTAGAAATTATTATAGTAATTTAATAATTTTTTTAAATTATTAATTATTTTTTAAATTAATTCTATATAAATAAATAAATAAAAATAATATATTTTAACAAAAAATGTTTTTATTAAACATTAAAACAGTGTACATTTAACTATTAGATATTATTTATATCCATATTAAGAGTCGATATCATGACAGTCGATATCATGACAGTCGATAACACAACTTTCGATATTTTTAAACTAATAAACAAATCGATATTTTTTACTAACGATATTACTTACTCGATATTTTATCTATCGATATTTTTTTACATACATAACATTCGATAAATATTACATCAATATTACTTACCTCGATATTAATGCCATCTCGATATTCTGTAGTCGATATTATGTCCATTCGAAATAAATGACTCGATATTAAGACTGTACACCCTGATAGAGGATGCACCTTGGGCAGATAGGCAAGCAGGTTGGTCCCGGTGTCATCTGGTTCTCCGAGCACTTTTGGGCCAAAATCTGTCATCAGTTTTAGATTTTGTACATCTAGGTACCTTTAGCACCACTTCTAAGAGTCCAGGAATAGGGGAGCACCACTTGGAGGGTCTGGACTCACTCAGTCTGGGTTCAGGTGTTGGTTTTAGCCTCTTCTCTCCCAGAGGCTCAGTTCTGGAGGCCAGTAAAATACTCATTGGGAGTCACTTGTGTGCTCCTTGTAGAGCTTAAGATCCAATCCTTGCAACCACTCAGAAGACAGCAGAACAGATGGGCAATAGGGCAGCAATCCAGCCGGGCAGCAGACCTTCAGAGCAACAGTCCAGCAGAGTGTCAGCCCTTCCAGCAGAACAGCAGTCACTCTTCTGGCAGAGTATCCACAGGTCCAGAAGTGTTCTGAAGAGTTGATATCTGAGGTCCTACTTTTATACCCTGATGGCCTGGTTCTGAAATGTGGGAAAAACCACTAAACTGTGTCTTTGTAGTGCCTGGAACTTCCTGACTCCCCTGCCCTGACTCTAAGCTGGCTTCAGGGATAATGTGGAGTGGCTTCGCTCTTTGTGTGGAGGCAGAACAAACCCTATTCTGTTGCAAGTGGGGCTGGGCTTAGATCCGCTCCTACAATCCTACTAGCAGATGGCCCATTGAGGCACACCAAATCCCTCTATTGTGTGACTGTCTGGGAGGAATTCACAAAGTCTAACTGGCAGTTACACCCAGTCATGTGACCCAAGGCAGACTACAGCCACAACAAAAGGGCTAAGGGGAGGAAAAATGCTAACTTTACAAAAGTGTTATTTTCAAAATTGTACTGAAAAATCTGACTTTACCATTAATTGGGTTCACCGTTACAATTTTAAAAACACCAATATGACATAGCTATCTGCTCCTGTCATATAGTTTCCATTAATCAGTAGGAACTGCGTGTTTGTAGACAACATAAACTTTGGTATGGTGTCAGACTGATTCCATGCACCTCCTTTTGATGTGTTGTCCCATAGACCAACTAGCTAACAGTGTCACCATCAGCACCCCTAACCTACACAAGGACAGAACGGTTCAGGCAACCAATGAACATCACAATCCTTTTCCCTTTAGGAACCATGGTGACAGATCTACAACCTTTCGTTCATCCACTCATGCTTTCTTTTGCTCACAAAATTATTCAACAAATATACAAAGGGATGTTTTCAATGTTTATTAACCAACGTGATTCTTGAATAAAATATATGTGCAGCAATGATGAACCAAATGAAAGTTATGAGAAGTATCAACACAGTGAACAACATAAAAAGTTCCACCATCATTTTGAGACACATGTATATATGAAAGCTTATAAAATAATATAACAATCTGGTGTACTCCTGATATACAGACCCTAACCTGCATGTCTAGTGTGTATGTGTATGTTCTGCCAAGAATACCCCCACCTGGATGACCCAACCCCATTACCTGGTTGGTAAGAATGTAGGACCCCATCTTGGTCTTGAGATGGACACCCCTCACAGAGATGTTACTCAGCTGCTTGGCAAAGGCATGAGCCTGTACAGACCTCACGATGTCAGTAGAAGTGCCTCCTCTAACTATTTCTCGAAACAGATGTTTATTTAGAGGAAAGGGCATCCTTGCCTTGGGCTGAAATTCTAATCAGGTTGCCATTGTTTGTGTAGTACATATAGCTGTGCTGCCATATGTATGAAAATAACAAACGAATGTGCACAACTTATGTGTAGGCCTTGTACATAGTGTCAGGGTACTATAATAATGTTCTTGTGGAGTTGACTCATGTAAGCAAGGTGGGTGTTTTCAAGAAACTAACCCAAAGTGTCATGAATGCAAATTAGTGTCAAAAGTCAATGTGACAAGTGAAGGCAGCTTTAGGAAAGCCCTGTGTTCATGTAATATGGCAACGTTTCATTCTAGGTCTAACCGGGACACATGACACTTCCAATTGGTAATTACAGATTATTAAATGTATTAGGAATCCTCAATGTTATGCTATTGGAGAGGTAGGTCTCACAGTAGTGAAAAACACATTTCAGAGTGTTTCACTATCTGGACATGTAAACATTAAAAGTACATGTCCAACCATTTACTTACACAGCACCCTTCCCTATTGTCAATGTAGGCCTACCTTAGGGGAGTTTAAGGCTTGGCAAGGGGGTTTAAATGCCAAGTGAATGTGGCAGTTTAACACTGCAACAAGAATGCAATGGTAGACCTGGGGCATGTTTTAAAGTCCCACTAATAAATGTTGCAGACCCACTGGTAGCATTTCATTTACAGACACTGGGTGTATGGTATTCCACTCTACAAGGGACTTACAAGTAAATCAAATATGTCAACAGGGTATAAGCCAATTTAACCATGTTTAAGGTGAGTGAACACAAGCACTTTATTACTGATCAGCGGTGGTAAAGGGCACAGAGTTCTACTGCCAGCAAAAATAAGTTCAGCAAAAAGGAGAAGGAGAAGCATAAAGTTTAGGGAAGACCATTCTAAAGCTGAGAGGTCTAACATATAAGATACTGTGTGTGACTGTTATTTCCAAAGGCACTGATATTTGGGGCAATGTCAACATTAGGGGGCACATTAGGATGGCGGGCGGGCAAACCCTATCGGAAAAAGGGACCGCCCGCCTTAAGGGCGGGGGTCCCGGGGTGCCATTAGGATGTGCCCGCCACAGTGTAAACTGCAAAAGTTTCCCTACTGCTTTTTAGGTTGATGTGGGAGTGATACCTTTTTTCTTCAAAATGTACCATTAGTTCCATTTTTTGTTGAATTTAGAATGTTAATTCTTCTTTATATTTATGTATTATGCTGGGAATGCAACTTATACAAGTTTCAAATTATCGTAAATAACCAACATAAATACATTTAGAATAATGTCAATGTAAATATAAAAATCCAGGAAAGCCAACATGAAACATGTTTCAAGGTATCAAAATAAGCAGAACATAATGCCTTTTCTATTATACAGATATTAAAACTCACATCAACCAACAGGGGTTCTCCTTGCCCATACATTTGCATTTAATGATGTTAAATGCAACACATAGAAAGTGCATTGATGGCCCCTATGCCCTCCTCTAAAGTGCATGTCTCCTTAAAGTGCCTACCTTATCAGACACAATCCCCACATCAGTGTAATGCAATAAACTGCAGCATAGTACTGTAAATTGCCAATAGTGCATAGCAATATACAAACAGTATGGAAATGCACTGTGCAATCATATGAATATTTAAAATACATATGAGCCAACACAGATCATTCTCCAACTTTGAAATATTTAAAGATATCAAAATTAACAGATGTAAATAAGCTTGCAATAATAAAGTTATTGAAATTAATTCAAACTAACAAGAATTGCTTTCCTCACTGATATAGATCCATTCAACAATGTTTAATGGAGCTCATAAAAAAGTGAATTAAGGGACCCATAGACACTGCTATAAAGTGCATGCGCTACCTAAGTTCCTAGCTTATGAAATCCAACCCCCATACCATCATAACTCAAAGCATTGCCACATAGTGCTGTAAAGTGCCAATGGTGGATAATAGTACACAATACACAGAATAAAACATGCCACTTTGCATCATTTTCATCCTGCACTTAATACCAAAATAGACCATGCAAACTAGCGCGCCTGCTTTCTTAAAACATTTTACTAAAAAAAAAATTTTATAAACCCCCTTAGTTTCTAAAACTATGGGGTCTATTAGGATGGCGGGCGGAAACCCAGTCCGATCGCATTGGTAGCAGAAACGAACTGTCCGCTCGTACAGTGGCAAAACCGGTGGCCATATTAGGATCAATCGACGGAAACTACAGCGGCAGAATGATGCCACAAAAGACCACCGGTAGCGGACGGAGCAGGTGAAAATCCATCCGTGGTGGTCTGATTCGCAGCGGAAAATGCCAAAACCGCTGCGGATTGACCGCACGTCCAATTAGGATACCATTGAGGTGATAGCAGAATGATCCGCTGAATCCGACGCTGCGATCGAAACCAGTGATGAATGGGAGAGCTGGCGGAAGGGCAGCTGCATACCCGCGGTCGTGGATGCTCCTGCACAATTATGGCGGTCGACAAAAGAAACACACAACAAGGCCACCAAGTGTACACATTAAACTAAATCAGCCCCCAAAAACACCTAACACACCTTAATGACACATCCCCATGGCAATTAAAAAAATAAAAATCACAGGACAACGCACACAACACACCTGACAGCAATACTCCATGTTGACACATCCACACAGCTCAGTATAAAACCAGCCTCTTCCCTGACCAGAATCCTTTGCAATACTCCACCCCTGAAGGAACCAACCCTACAGCACAAAGAAGAGGCAAACCACCACACATCTCACCAGCACAACAACACACACACATCACTTACATCACCACTACCATCCTCATACCTGCACCCTTAACCATGTGCACATCACACACCATGGCACAGAAGAAAATGCCCAATTTCACTGACAATGAGTTGTCAGTCATGGTAGATGAGCTCATCAGAGTAGAACCACAATTGTTTGGTAAAATGATCCAACAGACACCATTAGCCACCAGAACACAAATGTGGGCAAGGATAGCCAGAAAGTCAATTCAGGAGGGACTGTCCCATAAACCAAAAAGCAGATTGCGAAGTAGTGGCATGACCTCAAGAGCAAGGTGAAAGAGAGGAACAACAAGAACATCAAGCTGGGTCAGATGACTGGAGGTGGCCCTCCCATTTCACCAAGAACATTCACTGCATGGGAGGAGAAGGTGCTTGCCATACTGCATCCAGAGAGTCTCATAGGAATACCCACAGGAGTGAAGGCTGGTAAGTACAAACAAATTGTTACCATCACACTGCTATGTACTGTCTTGCACAGCTACCAAGCTACACCTCCTAGGTCCAATTCCATTCACGGGCACCAAACTCTCCCCAACACATTTCTTACAGATACAACATTCACTCCCTCTGATTCACCCCAATGGTAGTTAGCAACATTACCATGGGGGCATGGGTACAGGCAGCCAGCACTACAACTCCCACCAGGCACCCTTGTCACAAAGCACACCAGGATGGAGCACTCTCAGCACCCCACCCAGAAGCATGTGGTAGCCATTGTGTCTCAACAACCAAACTTACAGGTAGGTATCCATCTTCATAGGAAGGGGGGTTTGTAGTGAGGAAGCTTGAACTACAACTCTCACCAGGCCCCCTTGTCACAAAGCACACCAGGATGGAGCATCCCCACCACCCCACCCAGAAGCATGTGACATCCATTGCATCTCACCAACCAACCAAACTCACAGGTAAGTAGCCATCATCACAGAGAGGGCGGTTGTGATTAGAAAGCTAGCACTACAACTCATACCAGGCCCCCTTGTCCTACAGCTCAGCAGGATGGAGCACTCCCACCAACCCACCCAGAAGCATGTGGCAGCCATTGTATTTCACCAACCAAACTTAAAGGTAGGTAGCCATCTCCAAAGGGAGGGGGGTTTCTGGTGAGGAAGCCTGCTTTACAACTCCCACCAGGCCCCTTGTCACAAAGCACACCAGGATGAGCACTCCCATCACCCCACCCAGAAGCAAGTGGCAGCCATTGTATTTCACCAACCAAACTTACAGGGTAGGTAGCCATCTTCACAGGGGGGTGTGGTTAGGAAGCCTGCACTACAACTCCCACCAGGCTCCCTTGTCCCACAGCTCTGCAAGATGTTGCACTCCACCCCACCCAGAAGCATGTGGCAGCCATTACATTACCCTCATGAAACTAACAGGTAGGTAGCCATCATCACAGGGAGGCAGTTTGTGGTTGGGAGGCCAGCACTCCAACTCCCACCAGGCCCCCTTGTCCCACAGCTGGGCAGGATTGAGCACTCTCCCACCCATAACCATGTGGCAAACATTCCATTGCTCACCTTCACCTAGCAGGTAGGTAGCCATCTTAACAGGGAGAGGTGTTTGTGGGTGGGAGGCCAGCACTCCAACTCCCACCAGGCCCCCTTGTCCCACAGGTCAGCTGGATGGAACACTCCCCACTCAGAACCATGGGGCAGACATTGCATTGCTCTCTTCAAACTTACAGGTAGGTAGCCATCTTATGCTTTCATGTCCCTACCCTAAGCAGGATGGAGCACCCACCACACTCACAACCATGTGTCAGCCATTGTATTGCCCCCCTTCACCAAACAGGTAGGTAGCCATCTTAACAGGAAGGGTATGGTTGTGGGCGGGAAACCAGCACAACAACTCCCACCAGGCCCTCTTGTACCACAACTGAGCAGGATGGAGAACTCTCTCTCCAACATCCATGTGGCAGACATTCCATTGCGTACATTCACCTATCAGGTAGGCAGCTGTCTTTACAGGGAGGTGTGTTTGTGGGTAGGAGCCAGCACTCCAACTCCCACCAGGCCCCCTTGTCACATAGCTCAGGTGGATGGAGCACTCCACCCCACCCATAAGCATGTGGCAGACATAGCATTGCTCTCTACAAATTTACAGGTAGGTAGCCATCTTATGCTTTCTTGCCCCACCCCTGAGCAGGATGGAGCACCCCCCACACCCACAACCATGTATCAGCCATTGCATTGCCTACCTTCACCTAACAGGTAGGTAGCCATCTGGGGTGGTTGTGTTTGGTAAGCCTGTACTACAACTGCCAGCAGGCACCCTTGTCCCAAAGCTGAGCAGGATGGAACATTCACCGCCCCCCCCAGCCAGAGGCATGTGGCAGACATTGCATTGCTCCCTTCAAAATCACTGGTAGGTAGCTATCTAATGCTCTCTTGTCTCACCCCTGAACCAGGATGGAACAATCCCCCACCCAAGAGCCATGTGTAACCTATGCCCTTTCTCTGCTCACCTCCACAGGGAGGGAACCATCTTAACAGAGAGGGGAGTTTGTGGTTAGGAAGCCAGCACTACAACTACCACCAGGCACCCTTGTCCCAAAGCTGAGCAAGATGGAGCACTCCACCATACACCCAGAAAGATGTGTCAGAAACTCCCCCCACATGTGCCACAGAACAGGTAAGTAGACCGAGCATGCAACCCACCATTTCACTCAAAAAGCATGGAGTCATATGACCACACCAGCCCTTACATCCCACCAAACTTGGCATAGATCCAAGAGCCACTTCCAGTGTGCAGACAGCTAAGCGTATATAACTGTCACAGAAACCAAAGTGTGACCCATCAAATCACATGTTTAAGAAATTCAGGGCACAATCATGCACAGCACGGAATGCTATCTGTAAGTCAAGGCACATATGAAAACAAAACAAGCATGGTCAGTTGTAAAAAGAAACCAAAGCACATGATATGACAAAGGTATGCATGAGATTACAATGGCTAGTTCATGCTCAGTTGTAATGTCTTCCATACAAAGTAAACAACAAAGATGCTTCACATAAAGTTGTTTTGCTGCTAGTCGTTAGTTGTCGACATATCCTTGTAATCACACAATCTGTACGTGGAGCATGGTATATACTGACTTGCCACACCATGGACAAGTAATGTATATACCTCCACATCATGTCATGATGCTCAGTGCCATGCAGCCATACAAAGGGATGTCAATGTAAATTGTGTGGTATATAACATGTAACATCCAAATATCTAACATCAAGCATGTGGGGTGCACTTCAATGACCATTTCCCCTCTGTTTCAGAGGGAACCAAGAACTGACAGCTGCAGATGACAACACCAACCTGCAGCGCCAGTCTCCCCCCCGAACATGGACTCTCTGATGTGGACTCCCTAGATTCCTTTGATGCAGAGCCAGAAGCCGGCCCATCAGGCCTGCCAGGGTGCAACAGGTCCCAGGCCCCCACTTTGATCCCACCGACACCACCTCAGCAACAACACCTATGCTGACCCCTGCTGTAAGGACCTGTGCAGCCTCCACCACCACCACCAGTGTTGGCTGCAACACTGTCCCTGCCTCAGAGGATGCCGACACACCACCTCACAATCTGAGAAGGGCAGGGAGAGTATGCAGGTGCGTCGAGTGATGACACCACAGGTCCGGGACAGCAGGGCAGGTGGGAGGGCAACTGGGCAACAAAATCAACCGGACACTGGGACCGAAGCCTTGGCCAACATCGCCAGAGTCCTTAGGGCATATGAACAAGCCAAGGGCCAGGCTCTGGACGAATCTGTGAGCTCTTCCTGCTGCTGAGGCCCATAGACACACATATGGGCCAAATCATGGACCTCTTGGGCCAGCTTCTGGGTGTCCTCAGAGACAGGCCTGCAGCCCGGAGAACAGCTCAACCTCCCTCCAGTGGCCCGCAGGACAACAGTCCCACCACCTCCCCTGCTGCCACAGATAAGGGTGAGTCCTCAGACACTGCTGAACCCGCAGCAGAGGCCCCCCTGCCAAACGCTCAAGGGGCCATCCAAGGAAAACCAAGGGAGCATCAGGTGACAAAGCACCAGCCAAACGCCATTCAAGGAGCCAGCCAGGGTGGCACCTCTCTTCATCCTGCCATTGACTTTGTTGACTGTCCTTACCCACACTACCATGTTGATGGCAGGCGTCTGTTGAACTATGTCACCACATCAATGTAGTGACTACTCTATTGTCTCATTTACCATCACTGACAACTCATTGATTCCCTTTTCACCTTTTTGTAAATATTCACTTCCCTGTCACATACACCCATTGTAAATAAACACTCTTTACACACCTATGTTTTCGTGTCAGCTCCATGTTTATCACAGGATGTACAATGTTAACTCTGATTACAATGTACCAGGAGCACTGATTGTTTTGAGGCATTGAGAGGCTGAAGGGACCTAGGAAAACACAAGAGAACAATATTCACTTGTCAGGTGATGGTATCACAGCCATTACACAACACTTGTCATCAAGGTGCTCAAATCTGCACACATTACAATGATCTACAGAACCGACATGGACATCCTGTAGCTGTGCATAACTACCCTGTCCCAGAAACAGTAGCATCCAGCACAGAGTCAACAACAGGCAGCAGTCACAAAGCTCCCCTAGGCTTTTTCACCAACAACAAAATCAGCAGACAATGGCACCATTGTACGTTTTTACTCACCTTCAATGGAAGTAGTGGTTGATGAGCTGTTGATGCAGGTCAACACCTTCCTCTTCTCCACTATCCTCGTTACTGGACATGTGTGGGTTTGCAGGCGGGGGCCTCGGCTGCTCATCACCACCCAGGATCAGGGAGATCTATTTGCCAAGGCCAGGTTGTGAGGTATGCAGCATGCAACTACAATCCGACACACCTTTTGGGGAGAGTACATCAGATCTAGTCCAGGCAGTGAAATCATGACTTAAGTAGACCAAAAGTACGCTCCACCACTCAACGTGTCCTCCCATGGACATCATTGTAGTGAACTTCACCCTGGGATTCAACAGTGGGCTCAGCAACAAAGGCCGGTTGGGATATGCAGAGTCACCTAGGTGTGAGACACACAGAACACATTTGTAACATAACTGTGGCAGAGGACAGCATGTCACACGTATAGCACGCTACTTGACTCTGCATACTCACCCACAATCCACGCACAATCTGGATGCAGATTTGCCATCAGCTGTGGCACGATGCTGTTACGCAGGATGTAGGAGTCATGGGCTGATCCAGGATATTTGGCACAGACATGGGAGATTATCATATTCGCTTGGCATACCACTTGCACATTAATGGAATGGAAATGCTTCCTTTTCCTGTAAATGTGCTCACGTGCCTGTGGTGGAACCAGGCCAACATGGGTGCAGTCAATGGCTCCAACATTAGGGATGTGGCCAAGGTCATAAAAATCCCGCTTCACAGCTGCCAATTCCTGTCTTCTGGGGAAATGGATGTAGCTGTTTTTGTAGGTCATCATAGCAGACAAGACATCACGTAGCACCTTGCTGAACATTGGTTGAGATATCCCACCTGTGCTGGAAACCGTGTACTGGAATGAACCAGTTGCAAAGAAATGCAGGGCCGCCATCACCTTTCACATGGGTGTCAAAGCAGTCTGATAGGTCCTGCAAGGCCTCAGATGTGGCTCCAACTGACCACAAAGGGCTGATGGTTAGGTCGATCCAAACGGAATTTACATACGATGTCCTCATCCTCCATGTCCGCAAATAATGTTAATGGACATTGCATATTTGGTCACCTCCTAAGTGAGATGCATGGGGACACAAGTCAATTTAATCCCCCTATGAGATATGTCCAATATCTTACGTTTTGACTGACACAGCACCAACAATGAGTGGCATCAAACTTCAGCTTACAGCACAACTTACATGTAGGGACACCATGAGCTACCCTAGTCATACACTTGTCCAGTATTCACACAGTCAGTATCACCCAAAACAGATTCAGACTATGTGAATGCCAAGGGAACATTTCAACATCTTGCGTGACCAGCCCTGAGAGTAGTTCATACAGCATATGTGTGAATCAGCAACACTGCTGGCTTCTACTTAGCTGCTGTACCTACCACACCTTCTTGCGTAAGTCAAACAGGGCACACATTAACAACACAATGAGCACAGTCTGTGCTTAAAGATCAAGTATGTACATGAGCAAAGCGAACTACACAGTGAAATAGGCACATTATGTAGTCAGTCCTTCATCACTGTGTGTTGCTTAGCCATATCACACATTGACATGTGAACATATTAGAGAGTCAATCACACCACAGATCTTTGTACATGCACAATGATATCATAAGTGACATGTGAGGGAGTACATGGAAATGCATGTAATCCTGTGCACTGCCATGGCATGTGTAGTCATCTGTGAGTCAAATGTAACAATACAATTTTCTTGAAATACCTAGTGGCATAATTCATAGTAAGTGTCCACTGTTCAATGTTGAGAACTGGCCATTAAATCAAAAAAGTTGAATGATTCGAGCACTGCAAGGTTTGATTGAAATTTGAAAACGATTACTGTGCTCCAGGAACACCCTCTACTCCGGGGTGAGAAATATTATAGACAAAATGGAAACAAGTTCATAATCAACTTGTATACCTAGGCACAAGTGTATGCTGTCAACCAGCATGAATTTTCCAAGACACAGTTTATCAATGATTCATTCCAAAGTTTTTCTTTATTAGTCATCCATGCTTGGTAACGACATCCAAATGTTACTTCACATTTAATATCCAGCCAAACGGATTAACCATTTCATATTATCAATTAATTGATCAAAGATTGGCCTCCCATGGCCTCCCAATGCATTTCGGCGCCAGCTTGGTAGATAGCGTCGCTTGATGCGTTAGCTTTAAACAGCCACCAGTCATTTCGGGCGGATTGCTTAAACCCGGACTTTATCCCCCTATGCCGCCTGCATATATGTAGGAGGCTCCTTGACACCGGCTATTCACATTCCGTTACCCATGGGTTTCAGTTACCCGCACACTGCTTTTCCCTAGTTTAGTCTGTTGATCCACTGGGCTGCTAAAGCTACTGAACCTTGAGCTTTTCACATACTTAGCACGCGTAAAGGCAGATACTGTTAACCTGATTTCTAAACAGTAAGACGACTATAAACTTATATTGTTCCCCTAACACACTAATTAACAAGCGTAGTTAGCATGCAGTGTAGTTAGCATGCAGCTTTGTTGGTTGCTCAGGACGTAGTATTAATAATTGGTATTTGAATTTACAGATCCCTTGACAAAGGCGCAGGCTGGCGCCGAAATGCATAGGGAGGCCATGGGAGGCCAATCTTTGATCAATTAATTGATAATATGAAATGGTTAATCCGTTTGGCTGGATATTAAATGTGAAGTAACATTTGGATGTCGTTACCAAGCATGGATGACTAATAAAGAAAAACTTTGGAATGAATCATTGATAAACTGTGTCTTGGAAAATTCATTCTGGTTGACAGCATACACTTGTGCCTAGTTATACAAGTTGATTATGAACTTGTTTCCATTTTGTCTATAATATTTCTCACCCCGGAGTAGAGGGTGTTCCTGGAGCACAGTAATCGTTTTCAAATTTCAATCAAACCTTGCAGTGCTCGAATCATTCAACTTTTTTGATTTATACGCGTACCTACTCATTAGGTTCGAAGCACGCCACTGAAGAATCATGCAATATGATGAAATTACCCATATGACTGAAAGTAGGGCGGATACGTTCGCATTTGATGCAGAAGCTAGCACACGCATATATTCATTAATACAAGAAGATACTACAGAGTTTGCCACCAACAAAACTAAAGAGCAGCATATTAAGCAACTGTTATATTTAACAAGAAAAACAATAAACCAAAGACTTCATGCAAGTACCTTAATCAGGTACCATAAATCTCAACGGATTCCAAGAGGACTCAGAATCCCTCTGAAACCATCGCTATGTAAGAATAGTAAACAATTTGTCGACAAATGGTACGCTATTTTAAACAAGTGTAGTCTTGACTTAATCCTGTTGATCATAGAGGAGTTATCAAAAATACTAGAAGAACTGAATACGGAAATTGCGGGAGTTAAAGAAGAACTGAACAAATTCATGAGCTCGGAGGAACTCTCCAAAACATTAGAAGACATTACTCAGCAACTAGCAAAACATACTCAAGAAGTCAACGAACGAAAAATCAGAAAGTATCGTCGTGATACTCTTGATTATAAACTTGAGGAAGTTTACTCATGGGCGGAAGTCTATGCCAGAAGAAGGCAAAATAAAGGACAAAATTCACAAACCGACACTTCTTCCACAGGGAGTGATACGTCAGCACAAACTAGACTTCATAAGGTACAGACACAGGCACCTAAAGAAACCCCGACAACCTCTGCACAGACGCCTTTTTTAGAGTCAGGCCCAGACAAAAGGGCATACCCAGGAGGGGAAACAAACACAGAAAAAGAGAAAGACGCACCAACCACGAGAGAAAAACCCAAGAGGAAGAAATAGCAACAGCTGTAATGGATGAAGATAATCTAGTGATTAACATATCCCAAAAATCCTTAACTCACAAAGAAATGAACACTTTGCAGAAAGGTATGTCCTTTATACCCACAACGGGAACAGATGTCCTCGAATTGGAAGTGAGCTTATTCAAGCTCACCCGCAAATTGCGTCTCAGAAATTTTTTTGATAACGTTGTATCAGATGCCAGAGGAACACAATCAGACGAACTGAAAGGACTCAAAGTTCAAAGCAACTACATGGCACCAGTAAGCCACAAGGCTATAGATTTATTTGAGACTCTGTGCAAACAGGACTTGCAATCAATCAACTTCCACCATAAGAAGCACACAAATATATCATCGGGCGAATTGAAGATTATCAGAAATATTAGTTATGACGAAACTATATTATGTCAAAAAGCTGATAAAGGTGGAGCACTAGTTATTATGGACCGGTTATATTATGAATCACAAATTAGGGAACACCTGCAAGATACCAACTTATATATGAGCATCTCATACAACCCTACTAGAGAAATACAGGATATCCTATCTCAGATTTTGAACAAAGCAACAGATAACGGCATCATCAAAGAGAAAACCCAACAATATTTAATACAAATGGATCCTCGAAGCCCGTCATTTTATATGACGCTCAAAATTCATAAGAACTTATTTAAACCACCATGCAGACCCATAGTGTCTACCGTCAAGAGTGTTCATGAACCAGTGGGGAAATTCCTCGATAAGTACCTCCAACCGTTTGCAGTGGAAGCTCAGTCTTACATCAAAGACACTACAGATTTTCTGAAAAAATTGGCAACGATTAAAATGACCAAAGACCAGCATATTTACATGGCAACCATAGACGTCCAAGCATTATACACGTCTATACCCCATCTAGCAGGCATAGAGGCAGTGGAAAAAGTGTTGCTAAACAGTAACTATGAATATACCATGAAAGTTTTTTTGATGGAACTTTTAGAGTTCACTGTTATGCACAGCTACTTTAAACATGGTGATCGATGGTATGTTCAAAAGAGTGGTACAGCCATGGGAAATTCGGCTGCTCCGACCTACGCGAATATTTTTATGAGGAATTACGAGGAGACGAACATTTTGAGTCAGACAATATGGAATGAGCACATTAAACTTTATGTTCGCTTCATTGATGACATTTTTATTGTTTGGGAAGGTGCCAAAGAAATCCTATCTACAGAAATTGCCAAACTGAACTTAATTGACGAACGCATTAAGTTTACCTGGGATATCCAAGAAAACATCATTAACTTTCTAGATGTCAATGTCATCCGAGGTGAGTCTAACTTCAACACCACTTTATACAGAAAGAACACTGACCGTAATAACTTATTGAGTTTTCACAGCTTTCACCCTTCAGCCCTAAAAAGACATTTGCCGTTTTCACAACTTATGAGGGTTAAAAGAGTCGTCTCGGAACCACAAAAAGCAGAAGTCCAAATGATGGAAATGTCCACACGGTTCCAGAAAAGAGGGTATCCCCCATCAGTTTTGAATGAAGCCAGTGCAAGAATTAAGCACATAACGAGAGATACTTTATTTACCACCAAACCAGTTTCTAAAGAGCAACGCATAACATGTGTGAGCAAATTTTCTACAGCTAGTCAATCCTTCAAAAACATCATAAGGAAACACTGGCCAATACTGCAAATAGAGCCGGATTTCAAGGGAGCATTTGAAGAAGAACCTTTGTTTGCACTCACACGTTCGAAAAATTTGGGTCAACTTCTGAAAACAAGACCAAAGACTAATCCATACTCTATATGGAAAGGGACCCTGCCATGCATGAACTGTAATAACTGTGGCAATATTATGAAAGGCAATAACCTATCACCACCTGAGTTTAAAGACAACATCAACTTGCGAGTTAATGGTACATGTGACTCGATGAATGTTATTTACATATTGAGTTGCCCTTGCAAATTACACTATGTTGGCCACACAGAGCGCAAACTAAAAATTCGGCTCAATGAACATAAAAGTAACATTCGAACAAAAATGCTTAAATCCACGGTTGCCACACATTTCATGGAAGCTCAACATGACATTTCAGCATTGAAAGCATGTATTTTGGAAATAGTGGACAAGCAGGAAGGTATTAACAACAAAACACAACTCTTAAAGAGAGAGAACTACTGGATTTATCGTCTTAAATCTTTAAAACCGTTTGGTCTTAATGAGAGGGTGGAATTTCTTTGTTATTTGTAATTGTATTAATCTTCTGCTGGATATTGCAATGCATGATGTGCTTTGTTTTGTTGTTTTTATTTAAATGTTTTTATTTAAATGCCTTTACTAGCATACAAGTCCCATAATCCTTAGCGCAGCAGCTGTGATACTAACTCCCCCCATCTACTTCCGTTACACGTTTCCTGCCACTCCGTGATGCTTGCATCCGTGCATAGCAGACCTCTGTGAGCGGTTCTCCACTCATCCCGGTAAGCCCGTTTTTAAGTGACTCGTCAGCTTGGTAGATAGCGTCGCTTGATGCGTTAGCTTTAAACAGCCACCAGTAATTTCGGGCGGATTGCTTAAACCCGGACTTTATCCCCCTATGCCGCCTGCATATATGTAGGAGGCTCCTTGACACCGGCTATTCACCTTCCGTTACCCATGGGTTTCAGTTACCCGCACACTGCTTTTCCCTAGTTTAGTCTGTCGATCCACTGGGCTGCTAAAGCTACTGAACCTTGAGCTTTTCACATACTTAGCGCGCGTAAAGGCAGATACTGTTAACCTGATTTCTAAACAGTAAGACGACTATAAACTTATATTGTTCCCCTAACACACTAATTAACAAGCGTAGTTAGCATGCAGCGTAGTTAGCATGCAGCTTTGTTGGTTGCTCAGGACGTAGTATTAATAATGGGTATTTGAATTTACAGATCCCTTGACAAAGGCGCAGGCTGGCGCCGAAATGCATTGGGAGGCCATGGGAGGCCAATCTTTGGATGGATGTCGTTACCAAGCATGGATGACTAATAAAGAAAAACTTTGGAATGAATCATTGATAAACTGTGTCTTGGAAAATTCATGCTGGTTGACAGCATACACTTGTGCCTAGGTATACAAGTTGATTATGAACTTGTTTCCATTTTGAGAACTGGCCATTGCCATTGCTATCAATCAATCAATCAATCAGTGACATTTATAGAGCGCACTACATACCCGTAGGGTCTCAAGGCGCTGGGGGAGGGGGGGTGCCGCTACTGCTCGAACAGCCAGGTCTTCAGCTTCTTCCTGAAGGAGAGGTGGTCTTGGGTCAGGCGCAGGTCGGTTGGGAGGGAGTTCCAGGTCTTGGCGGCCAGGTAGGAGAAGGACCTTCCTCCTGTAGTCGCTCTTCGGATGCGGGGGACGGCGGCGAGGGCGTGGTTGGCTGATCGGAGGTGGCGTTTGGGAGCGTAGAAGTTGATTCGGCTGTTGAGGTAGCTCGGGCCTTGGTCGTGTAGGGCTTTGTGTGCGTGGGTGAGGAGGCGGAAGGTGATTCTTTTGTTGACGGGGAGCCAGTGAAGGTCTCTCAGGTGTCCGGAGATGTGGCTGGTTCGTGGGATGTCGAGGATGAGTCTGGCAGAGGCGTTCTGGATCCGCTGGAGTCTTTTCTGGAGTTTGGCGGTGGTACCGGCGTAGAGGGCGTTGCCGTAGTCCCGTCGGCTAGTGACGAGGGCCTGGGTGACGGTCTTCCTGGTCTCGGTGGGGATCCACCAGAAGATCTTCCGTAGAATGCGTAGGATGTTGAAGCACGCCGAGGAGACGTTGTTGACTTGCCTGGTCATGGAGAGGGAGGAGTCCAGGATGAAGCCCAGGTTGCGTGCATGGTCTGTCGGTTTGGGTGCGGTGCCCAGGGCGGGAGGCCACCAGGAGTCGTCCCAGGCGGAGGGTGAAGAGCCCAGGATGAGGACCTCCGTCTTGTCGGAGTTCAGTTTCAGGCGGCTGGTCGTCATCCACTCGGCTACCTCTTTCATCCCTTCGTGCAGGTCGGCTCTGGCGGCGGCTGGCTCGTTGGTCAGGGAGAGGATCAGCTGGGTGTCGTCGGCGTAGGAGATTATGCTGAGGTTGTGTTGGCGTGCGATGGCCGCGAGTGGGCTCATGTAGACGTTGAAGAGGGTGGGGCTCAGAGAGGATCCTTGAGGGACGCCGCAGATGACTTCGGATGCCTCTGACTTGTACGGTGGGAGGCGGACTCTCTGTGTTCTTCCGTCGAGGAAGGAGATGATCCATTCCAGCGCCTTGTCCTGGATTCCGACGTTGCTGAGGCGCTGTACTAGGGTGGTGTGGCAGACAGTGTCGAATGCCGCGGAGAGGTCTAGGAGGATGAGGGCCGCTGTTTCTCCGTTGTCCATCAGGGTTCGGATGTCATCGGTGGCGGCGATGAGGGCGGTCTCGGTGCTGTGATTGGCTCGGAAGCCGGTCTGTGAGGGGTCGAGGGATCCATTCGTCTCGAGGAAGGCGGCCATCTGCTTGTTGACGGTCTTCTCGATGACTTTGGCTGGAAATGGGAGGAGCGAGATGGGGCGGTAATTCTTGAGTTCGGTGGGGTCCGCTGTGGGTTTCTTGAGTAGAGCGCTGAGTTCGGCGTGCTTCCAGCACTCAGGGAAGGTGGCGGTGTCGAAGGATGTGTTGATGATGTCTCGCAGGTGGGGTGCGATGACAGCATCGGCCTTATTGAAGACGTAGTGAGGGCAGGGGTCTGTCGGAGATCCGGAGTGGATGGAGTTCATCGTTTGGATGGTGTCTTCGGTGCTGATCGGGGTCCAGGCGTGGAGGGTGGTGGTGGGGGGTGGTTGTTCGGTCCTGGTGTGCGTTGGTTGGTTGTTGAAGCTGTTGTGTATGTCTGCGATCTTGTTGTGGAAGTATGTAGCGAGGGAGTTGCAGAGGTCTTGCGATGGGGTGATGTCGTTGTTTCCTGCGCTGGGGTTGGATAGCTCTTTCACGATGTTGAAGAGTTCCTTGCAGTTGTGTGCGTTGTTGTCCAACCGGTCCTTAAATGCGGTTTTCTTGGCGGCGCGGATCAGCTGGTGGTGCTTCCGGGTGGCCAGCTTGAGGGTGGTCCTGTTGTCCGGTGTAGGTTCCCTTCTCCAGACTTTCTCGAGGGCTCGGCAGTTCTTCTTGGAGCTCTTGAGTTCGTCGGTGAACCACGGGGCTTTCTTGCTGCCGGGTCTGCTGGGCGGGGTCCTTAGCGGGGCGAGCTCGTCCGCGCAGATGCTGATCCACTTCGTGAGGTTGTCGGCAGCCTGGCTGGGGTTCGCTGAGCTGGCAGGAGGGTGCTGGCTCAGGGAGGTGGCGAGCTGGTCTGCTGTGATCTTGTTCCAGCTTCTGCGGGCGGTCTGTTGCTGGTGGTGGTGGGTCGTCGTTCTCTTGAAGGTGAAGTGGACGCAGCTGTGGTCCGTCCATTGAAGCTCTGTGGCGTGGCTGAAGTCGATGTCTGGGCTGGAAGAGAAGACTGCCTCGAGTGTGTGTCCGGCGAGGTGGGTGGGGGTGGACACCAGCTGCTTGAGTCCAAGATTGGCGAGGTTGTCGAGCAGGGAGCTGGTGTTGCGGTCGTTGTTGTTCTCCAGGTGGAAGTTGAGGTCCCCCAGGAGGATGTAGTCGGCGGAGGGGAGGGCGTGCGGGCTGACGAAGTCGGCGATGTCCTCGCTGAATTGTGTGCGTGGTCCCGGTGGTCGGTAGATCAGGGTGCCTCTGAGGGTGGTCTTCGGGTCGGTGTGGATCTGGAAATGCAGGTGTTCGGCGGTGGTCAGGGTGTTGTCGGTGCTGGTTGTGAGCCGGATGGTGTTCCTGTGGATGATGGCGATGCCTCCTCCCATCTGGTTGGCGTTGCGGTCCCTCCGGACGATCTTGTAGCCTTCTGGGATAGCGATGGCGATGTCGGGAGCTGAGGAGGCGTTCATCCAGGTCTCCGTGAGGAAGGCGACGTCAGGGACTGTGGCGTCTAGGAGGTTCCAGAGTTCGATGGCGTGTCTGTGGACGGAGCGGGTGTTGAGCAGGATGCACTTGAGGTGGTTGCTGCTGGTGTTCGGCTTGGCGGGTGCTGGTGTGCGGCAGGTCCGGATGCAGGTGAACTTGCAGGCGTGGCAGCTGAAAGGTCCGTGGGTGCGTCGTGGTGTGGCTTTGTGGCATTCTGGGAGTCGGCCGGTGTTGAGTGCGATGAGGGTGGCGGCGGTGTACGTCAGGCGGGTCGGTCGGGGTCTTCGTGGGCCAGGGGTCCTGGCGCTGGGCGCGATCCGGTCGCGGACGGGCGCAGACGGGTTTACCTTTGGCGCGCCTTCGGCGCACAATCGGCGCGCCCGCTGCGCGTGAACGCTGCGCGTTCGCACGGTCGCCATATAAGGCGAAGTGCGCGGGTGGGCGGAGCAGCTGGGAGGCGGGAGCGGGGAGGGAACAGAAGGAAAAAAGGGGCGGGGTCTGCGGTGGTGGCGGGAAGCGGGGAGCGGGGAGGGAAGACGGGGGGCGGCGAGGAGGGCGGGAAACAGAAGGAGGACGCTAACACGGGCAAAAACTATTAACAAAACAGGCACAAATGGAGAAAAAAACAAAGCTAACACGGGTAAAAACTGTTACCAAAACAAGCACAAATGGAGAACAAAACAAGCTAACACGGGCAAAACACTATGACAAAACAAGCACAAATGTAGAACAAAACAAGGCAAAACAAACGACAGCAGGGTCAGCCGGCAGCGAGGCAGGCAGCGAGGCAGAGAGCAAGGAGAGGGGGCACACGCAGCAGCTGGTGGCCGTGCGGCGCGGGGGTGTCCCACAATTGTCCATAGGTGCCGTAAACGTGCTCCGCCACCACAACCATGGCTATAGACACCAATGTCATGCTGTCAAATCACAATAGCAACCGCCTGGCCCCCGCGGTGTGTCACCGCCAATGCCCAAGCCCATTCAACCAATGAGAACCTCAATCGGGGTAGTGATATAAACATTGCTGAATGGCGGCTGGCGTGCTCCACCACTACAACCAAGGCCATAGGTACCAATTTGATGCTGTCAAATTGCGGTAGCGACCACCTGGCCCTTGCGGTGTGTCATCGCCAATGACCATGCTTATTCAACCGATGGGAACTGTAATCGTGGTAGTGAAATGCACATTTGAAAATCACAATAGGCGTGCACCACTACAACGGGCCAGTCATTGGCACCAATGTAAAGCTACCAAATTGTGGTAGCGACCGCCTGCCCCCTGCGGTGTGTCACCGCCAATGCCCATGCCCCTACAGCCAATGGGAACCGCAATCGCTGTAGTGAAATGCACATTTGAAAATCGCGATAGGTGTGAACCACTACCATGGGGCCGGTCATTGAGTGTAATTGAAAGATGCATGATCGCGGTTGCAACAGCCTGGCCCCTACGGTGTATCACCGCCAATGCCCATGCCCTTGCAGCCAATGGGAACGGCAAACGCAGTAGACATATGCACTTTTGAAAATCACGGTAGGCATGCTCCGCTATCACGGGGCTGGTCAGTGGTCGCTTTTGAAAAAAGCTGACCTGGGACTCCAATTGCAGCAGCTTAGTACCACTGAAACTACCCCAGGGGGCTATATATGTGCGGGAGAGAGCTACACAGTTCCACTGCTTCCAGACACTGCTGACTGACATTCTTCACCACCAACTGCTGCTGTTCCTGGCTCCTGGACCCAAGGATGGTGAACTGAGAAGATCAGGGCCTGTTCCTTCACCACCAAGGAGCTGGAGGTCCTGGTGGACAAGGTGCTCTCACAGTTTGGGAGGCTATATGGTGCTCCTGATGTCATGGTAAGTGGTTCAGAGTGAAAGTAGGGGAGTGCAGGTAGTGCACACATGAAGTTGATCTGTTGCAGTAAGTGCCTGAGAGTGTGGGTTTGTGTGATACACTGCTGAGCATGCTGACTTCAGTTAAATGGTGGTTCACACCTATTTCACAAATTTCCCAGGCTGCATTTTAGGATGGGAGGGACATACAGTGTTTTTGCAGCCATACAGTGACACTGCTAGTTTGGAAAGTGGAAGTAGAACAGGCATTGCCTGTGCTAATGGATGTTTGAGTCCATGAGGTTTCCTCATTGTTGTTTGTGACATTACAAAGACTTTTCGTCCAGTGGGTTCTGATGGAAGTGTGTTTGGCTTTGTATTTTCCACCATGGATCTGTGAGCAGTATGCACAAGGGTAAAATGTCTGAGGGTGACATTCTTGGTGGAAATTCACAAATGACACAGCAGATTGTTGTACTTCAGGAACATACTCCTTCCACTCTTTTCCTGATGTGTACAGGCTTACATGTGTAGGCACTGTTTGCCCTCTCATTTTGTACATTAATGTAACTGTTCTGATGGCCCACGTTGAACCTCAGTGTGAGCCCCCCTGGCCTGCACAGTTACTGCCCAATTTGACAGGGACCTATCACTGACTGGACATATGTGTTTTCTGCTACCCTATTCCTTAATGAGCTATCTTAGGCCTGTGGATTGCACAAGATAGACCTTGTGAGAAGGGTGTAGGAATGTAAGATCCCGTCCCTAAATGTGACCGCCATGACACAGTGAGCGATTCACAGGCCAAGGACATTGAAGGGTGTGCATTGTTGGACCCAGTGCCTCTGCCCCGAAACATATTTTCCAATGTACTGTATGTCTTGCTCACTCACAAACTTTATTGCAGATGAGGGCCTTCTTCACATTGCTTTCAGTGCTGACATTCTGCATGTGCATGAGATGGCCAGGTACTGTGCCCATCCTCACACCTGCATGCATTTAGGTCATATTGTCTTGTGCTAAATGTACCACATGTCATGCTGTATGGCCTCTACTGAACATATCTGAATAGCTGTGCTGAATTGATGCATGCCCCTGTACTGAGACACAGTAGGATTTAACCCAGTGTTACTGATATTTACTCCTCTTGTCTCCCATGACTGCAGCTTAAAGTCCACCAGCGTAAGGCCTTATGAAGGGCCATTGCACGCAATGTGTGGGCTCTTGGTGTCTCCAACCGATGGCACACATACTGTCGCAAGAGGTGGGATGACATCTGCCGGCTGAGCAAAACCGTGGCAGAGATGACACTGAGACTGCTCCCTCGTACTGGCAAGTTGGCGCGCAGGAGCATGACACCACTAATGGCCCGCATCTTGGCTGTGGGTGAGTGTTCTGCGAAGGGTGACTTTGGGTGGTAGTGACTGCATGTATCCCAACCCTGAGCCAGTGCGGAGCACTATGACGTTTATAGTGTAATGCAATGGCTTGTAAGTGGCCTCTGGGTTGAATGCAGCTGTCATGCATTTACGCCACACATACTTTCTCATGCCTTTTATGTAATGGGCCTTGACATTGCAAGATGAGATGTGGTCTAATGGCATCTGCAGCTTTGGGGGAGTCATGTGCATCACTGGGCAGTGAACTGCAGTGTGCCTCATCTAGTGTGCTGTCATCGATGTGTGCAGTGCCTGACCTCGAAATTGTCTGAACTACACATCTGACACCACTGTGCAACTGTAGCTGTGCTTCAGAGCACGACATGAAGGATAGCAGAAGCTAATGGCCATTGCAAAAGGACAGTTTGGAGTCTGTATCTGGGTTGTCCCCTTAAAGTGACTCCATATGTGACTGTGGCAACATGTTGAGATGTACATCTTTGTCACCTACATGCTCGTAGGTATGCTTACAGGTATCTGTATGTCAGGTTATATGTAGGCACGGGCAAGCTATTTGGCTGTGGGAACATCTCATGGGTTATTAATGCCAACCTTAATGCATCTTTTGATTTTTGCATTAAGGTTGCCCATGCAGACTGCACACGGTGGTGTGCAGCATGGGGGTATCCTCATCTTGTTTTGCGCTATGTTTGCATATGATTACTGTGAGTATGGCACTAAACTGTACCTACGTCTTTGTTTATTGCAGCATCTACCGAGGGCACAGAAGGACAGGGGATGGACACCAGTGGAGAGGCATCTTGCACGACTGCTACACATGATCTCACCGACACTGATGTGCCCAGCACCTTAGAAGGGGACAGGAGTGCCTTTGAAGAATCAAAGCCAGAAACACCAACCTCAATGTCATCTAAAACCAGCTGTGACTCCTTGATGTTGGTGGGCACAGGGAGTGGGAAATCTGCCTCCTCTTTCACCACACATCGTCCAGTGCCCACCCTCCCAGCTACTTCCACTAGTGCTGCACGTGCCCGCAACAGTAAGAAGGGAAGAGTGTCATTCTCCCCAGGCACCACTGCCCCTGCCCCTGTCTCCCCTACTGCCCTCAGTGTTGAGGCTATGGACCTGTTGCGCCAGCTGTATGTGGGTCAAGCAACCCTCCTGAATGCCTTCTAAGACCCTGACAAGAAGTTGGCACAGGTAGTTGTGTTCATGGAGGGCATTCATTCTGACATGGCTGGGCTACACAGAACAGTCCAGTCTTTGTCCTCCACAGTGACAGCAGCCATTCAGCTGTCACAGGCTCAGACTCCAGCTCCATGCCCTTTGGCAACCCCCCTGCTAGTGGCAACATCTGACAAGAGCGATCACACACCACCGCCCTCAGGCTCCAGGTACGCCACACGCGGCACACAACAGCAGCACCCCAAGAGGCCCAGAGAGCAGATACCATCCCCCAAACAAAGAAAAGTCACACAGGAGTACAAAGGCACAAATCCTTCAGGTGACACTCATGGGCATCAAGCCAAGAAGCAGGCCTCAGGCTCACATGCCTAAACATCAGCCCCATCCAAGGACACTTCTGTCCCAAAAGTGGCTCCCAAAGACAGGCATACATTTGCTGTGCCTGCTGTGAAGCTGGTGCCTGCTAAGAGTCTGAAGAAAAAGCCATCTAAGGCAGATTAACCGACAACTTCAACTCCCACCACACCCCTGTGAAGCTGGGACAGGAGGGTACTGAGGGGGTTCACCTGGTCAACAGGGGATGGAGGAGAAAAGGCAAGGCCAGGCCAAGTGTACCGCCAGATCCAGCAGATCCCCAGAGGGAGGGCCACCACCTGCACCTGATACACCTTTGGTAGAGCGTGCCTGTTGTGCCTGCCCCACTTCCCAATCCGACCAAGACAATTATTACCTATTGAATCCCCAAGAAGTGGTAAGGCAGCTCTCCACATACTCCCTTACACACTGTGTCTCACGGCAGCATGTCTCCGCCTCCACATGCCACCACACCACCCGGTCCAGGAAGCCCTCCCGCACCCAAAACCTGACGCCTCTATCTCAGCTGGTCCTCTCTCTCCCAGGTCCAGTGATCCAACTGGGCCCGACAATCAGCCACCTCCCAGTTCGACTGACAGCCAAGTCTGAGGCAAAGTCCCCCTCCCACACATATCTCTCCCACACCAGTGCCTGGACTGCCCATTGTTATCCCCCTAGCTGTGTTGCTGAAAATGGCAGTGTACGTTGTCACCCATTCCCTGTGCAGGTTCTCATGCACACATGCCCCTCCTTTGCACTATGGACTGGCCACTGGCCTTCCTGTTTATAATTTTGGATGTCCATTCCCTGTGCAGGTTGTCATTCACACACGCTCTTCCTTTGCACTATGGACTGGCCACTGGCCTTTCTGTTTGTAACTTTGGATGCCCATTCCCTGTGCAGGTTCTCATGCACACATGTCCCTCCTTTGAACTGTCGACTGGCCACTGGCCTTGCTGTTTGTTACTTTGGATGCCCATTTTGTACCTCCTTTGAACTATGGACTAGCCACTGGTCTTGCTCTTGTCTACTTTTGTGGTTTATCTGTATATTATGTAATAAAGACAGTTACTCCTGTTGTCTGCTTTGTAAATGTCCTTGTAAATAAAAAGTTTTATTTATGGGTGTGCTTTCGGATCACTGAAATAATATCGAGGGACAGAATATCGACCAACAAAAATATCGTTGACAAAATATCGAGAGACAAAATATCGAGTTTCTATCTACAAACAGGTAAGTACAAAAATATCGAGTTAAAAATATCGTTTACAAAAATATAGTTGTAAAAAATATCGACTTTAATAAAAACAATGTTTAATTACATTAATATAAAAAATTAATTACTAAAATATACTTAATACTTAAAATAACTTTTAATAATTAAATAATTAATGAAAGTAAAAAAATAAATTTTTTTTAATCATATTTCTTAAAACATGTATATATATAGTAACAAAATGTAATTAAATAATAGCCAATATTATTAACGTACAAATACAAAAGAGTAAAAATTACTATTCCCACTCCAGTGGGTGCAACAGTAGGGAAATCGTTGGATAGCGTAGGGGTTAAAATTACTATTCCCACTCCAAGGAGTGCAACTTTTACAACGCACTACCATTACAACGTAAGTATTGGTAAGTATATAATAATTTTTATAATTTTAATTATTTAAAATTAATTTAATATAATTTATTTTAATTTAATTTCATTAAATTAAATTATTTTTACACTGTACCCCTGTACCCCAAAAACCCAAAACTGACCCTGAACCCTAAAAAAAAACCCTTTACCCAAAACCCCAAAACTGACCCTGAACCCTAAAAATACCCCTTTACCCAAAAACTAAAAACTGACCCTGAACCCTAAAAATACCCCTTTACCCAAAAACCCAAAACTGACCCTGAACCCTAAAAATACCCCTTAACCCAAAAACTAAAAACTGACCCTGAACCCTAAAAATACCCCTTTACCCAAAAACTAAAAACTGACCCTGAACTCTAAAAATACCCCTTTACCCAAAAACTAAAAACTGACCCTGAACCCTAAAAATACCCCTTTACCCAAAAACTAAAAACTGACCCTGAACCCAAAAAAGACCCCTTTACCCAAAAACTAAAAACTGACACTGAACCCTAAAAATACCCCTTTACCCAAAAACCAAAAACTGACCCTGAACCCTAAAAATACCTCTTTAATTTAACATAATTAGCAATTAATCAATTAAATTAAATTAATTACCAATTACATTTTAAATAATTAACAAATATTTTTTAATTACCAATTAATTAAATATTACTACCAATTAATACATTTACATATTTAATTAATTATAATTAAATTACTTCCCACCCTATTCCCCTATAAACCCACAACCCGCTACAGGAAATAAATTATTTTAATTTACACAATTAGCAATTAATCAATTAAATTAAATTATTACCAATTAAATTTTAAATAATTAACAAATATTATTTAATTACCAATTAATTAATTATTACTACCAATTAATAAATTTACATATTTAATTAATTATAATTAAATTACTTCCCACCCTATTCCCCTATAAACCCACAACCCGCTACAGAATAAAATTACACAATAATTTTAAAAAAATCATTAATTAAAAATAATTATAACATCAAATGACACTTCTCACACATATTATAACATAAAAACACTATAAATAATTAAATATTATTTAAAAAACGATATTTTTTACTATCTAGATTATATACTTGGATATTTTCACTTTCTATATTATTTACAGTCGATATTACTTCACTTACCTTAAAAACGATATTTTGACTGTCGATATTCTGTCCTGTCGATATTTTGTCCAAACGATATTTAAAACTCGATATTCTGTCCAAACGATATTTTGGAGTCGATATTATGTCTGTGCACCATGCTTTCATGTGACACATGCTCTGTATGCCACTTTAACATTGCCAATTGCTTGTTTTACTTTTACAGAGTTTGCCAGAGGTGACAGGCACTTTAGTTCTTCTGGACTCTGAGGCATGAGGGTGCAATGATGGTTGTTTGTGTTGATCTACTGTTATCCTAATCATTCTACGGTCAGGTTTGCTAAATTGTACACATGCAATGCTAGGATACAATACCAGAACAGAGGGGAATTATATCCACAGGATTACTTGTGGGCTGGCCAGGGTCCACCATATCTGTGTGATCTTTCTTAATAGATGAACAGAAATGTTGATGTGTGGTCATCTTGTGATGGCCTGTCTTGCTAGTCACATGGGTACATTTGTATGTGTGTACTTGAGTGGTCATGAAGTGTGAAGGGGATGACTTGGCCAGTAGCGTTGATGTATGTGTGCCACTGCAATACCAACTGCACACATGTATAACCCAGAAGCAGAGTGCCTGTTTGTTTGAATTGTCAGCCATGTGCTTCTGATTGTGGGCACATGTTGTAGTTGTAGGTTGAGCACTGTGCAGTGTGTTCTTGCAATCCTGGGGGACACCTACTTGTTGTTGGTGCCAGTTGTGCGTATGCAGAAGTGTGTGACTGCCAAGTATGTGTTGTGCTTTGTTGATCAGCCATGTGTCTTGTTACTGTTTGTGCTCCTTGTGCAGACCTGCTCAGCTACACAGACATTATTTGGGAGTTTTCTTTCGCATTGCTGTCACTTGACCCATTTTTGGCTCCAGTATGGTATGTGGGATGTGGTTTCATACCATCCTCTATCTGTGCTTCTGATGCCTACCCATTGTGAGTAACTCCTCTATGTGTTTGTGTACAGTACACTCCTCACCTGTCCACTACTGATGTACACACCACTTCAATCTCATGTCACCTACCTCTTGGCTTGCCAGTTGTGAGCCTCCCCACCACTTCATTTGTTACACTATGCGTTGTGGTGCTAATCAGTGCCCAGGACCAATGTGCTACTCAGGAGAGCGTCCCAATTAGTTATGTGTTATTTTCTTGTACTGATTTGCAGTCATGGTTGCTCATGTGCAGTGCAAATGTTTGTGCTGCACAGTCCTCTAGTCATGTTGTTTGCACCTGGGTGTCCCTGGGTTGTGCATCTGTGGGTGATGGTTAATCTGTATGTGTGTTTGCTGAGGTACTGCTACCCTTCCTGAGTGTGATGTTCTCTGTGTGCTGTGATGATTTGTGTTGTGGGAGTACATGGTGTGGCACTCAGATGCGTGTGCTACTGGTTTGGTTGGTGTGCACACACTGCTTGGTGTGCATGCAGTGCTGTCAGTGTATGTTGCTTTGTACTTGCTTGTTTGCATCCCCCTGATGTCCATCTGAGTTTGCAATGTGATGGATTGGTATGTGCATATGTTGTGTTTTAATTGTGGATGTATGCAGTGTTTGGCCTGTGTTGGCTCTTTCTTCTGACATATGCTATGTGTGTGTGATGTTCTATTGGCATGACATTTTGTGTGAGTAGTTGTTGCTGTGCGATACATTCAGATGTTTTAGCAGGTGTGGTGTACATTACTTGTGTGTCTGTCACATGCAGCAAGGTGGATTTTTGTTGCTGGGCTTGTTTTGAGTGAACATTGGTGATTTGTCCTCCTATTTTTGACCTGTCACTTGTCAGGATTGTGTATGTACATGCTTGTGGTACACTATGACACCATGTTGACTTGATGGGTGGTGTGGTGTCTGTGTTAGCTGATTGTCCCATTGATCCTAGTTAGTGTTCATGACTTGATTTTGCAATTCTTGTTTGTGTTGGGGTATGGTGTCTGTGCATTGGTCCTTAGTGACACTGTTGTGTACTCATGTTCTGTCTGGGGTCCCATTGCCTTTCCACTGTTTGGCTGGCCATATGTGGGCATGTTGGACTTCTGTGTTTGTTGTTTGTGAACTTTGTGTTTGGCTATTGTTTTTGTGTCAGCATTGGTTCAGGCATCCCTGAGTGTGGGTGTGATGTTTGTGGATGCACCCCAGGGAGTATGATTAGTTGTCAGTGAACTCACATTACATCATTTGCATCATTCTGTGTGTTTAACACTAGTGTTGAGTTTTGCAGGTGTGAGGTGGGTGCAGGAGGGGTATGTGTGATGGTCCTACATGTGTTTGTCAGTCATGGAGTGTGACATTGAGCCATGTGTGTTGTGCAGAGGACATCCACTTGTCAAGTAAGTTGACAGATGTTTGGCTGGTCACTGTTTGACTTCAAACACTTCCTATCATCCCTGTGCCTATGCATGGCTTGCCTTGATGTCTCACTGAGTTGTTGCACTAGGTCAGTTTGGTTTAATTTCACTCACTATGCCACCCATGTCTGATTTGATGGCCTAAGAGTCTTGTGATATGTTCCTTCTCTTGCATGTGTTGCACAGATGCTATGTGGCTTGCTCCATGGTTTGTTTTTTAGCACTGTCCACCTCGCTTTTGGCTGACCCATTCATTATCCTCCTTTGCTCCTGACCTATGGTATGAGTATGTGGCATAGTGCCAATATGAGGTGTCTATGGGTGGCTTGACATGCAGTGTGAACAGTTCATTGGATATTCATGTGTAGTGTGAGTCTCCATTTTGTGATTATACTCAGTTTGCTTCACATGAGTGGGAGGTAGGTGTGAGGTGGAGGGTTATCCAGCCCCGGAGCTTCTGTGCAGTGTGTCCCACTTCACCCCCACCTTCCAAAACAGGCTCCCTTGTCCTTTGATGTGTGAGTTGCAGGGTCTGGATACACCTGGCAGATTAATTGTGGAGTGGGGCACTGGAGGAGGACACAGCATGCTCCCAAATGAGTGTGGCAAGCATAGTGTGTGCAGGGTGGAGGCGGAGCCCTGTTAATCGTTGTGGACTGCCCATGCCTGGCGCCGGCCCTGCCTATTTCATTGTGAGCAGGTTTTCCCGTTTCTTCACCACTGCAGTGATGTGACCGGGACATTGCAGTGATTTTGCGGTTAATGTGTGACCCAAATGCGGAGGGGTGATTTTCTGTCAGGTGGGACATGTGTGGGTACACTGCAGGATGAGTTCCTGTCCCCATCAGACTGTCTGATGTGGACAGGAACAGTATATCAGCCCAGGAGTTGTGTGTTGTGGTTATGTGTGGAGTACATACCTACAGCGTTGTCCACGTGGGTCCATTATTTGCTGGTTATGGATGAGGTACAGCATCAGAAAGGCTTGAAGTGCTGGATCCAATACGGTCCGGACTGGGTGGAGGGGTTCGGGAGTCTGATTTGGCGCTCGGCAGTCGTGCTTCCGCCGTCTCAGGGTGGGTGGTTTCTCAGCTGTGTTCTGATCGGCTGTTTGGGCCATCGTGATTTTTACAGCAGACTGGACGTGATTCCGCACGGCGGTGGGTCTCTATAGGCTCCCTCAGCCGGAGCGGCGGGCGCAAATATCTGGCGGTTCCCGTCGCTCTGCGGCAGAAGGAAAATGGGCTATATTTGCGCATTCTAAAATGACGAGTGCGAAGACTGCTGCTAGTGTGCGGAAAAGGTCATATTCCGCCACTGCCAGTACCGCAGTTGTTCCTATACCCACCATCCTAATGAGCTCCTAAATTTGAAACAATTACATAGCTAACTTCCTTAACGTACTAGACCATTCCAAAAACATGGGACTAACAGATGATTTCCAATATTTTGTAATAATTAATCGGGCCACCACCATAGAGATAAAAATACATTTGAGCCCCTTATTTACTTTAAATAGATGTGGTTGTCAGACCAAAATGTGCAAAAGAAGGTGACATTCCAAACTTTTGCCCCACTTTAATTAGGAACTGAGCAAAAATCTGTTCTCAATAATCTCTCAAAGCCTCACACGACCAAAACACAAGTTCTTACAGCCTGATTCATCAAGCTAAATTGCACTCGCAAAGGGCAAGATTCTCAGAATCTTGCCTTTTGCGAGTGCAATTTTTGCATTTGGGATTCATCATCCCAAATGCAAAATTCTCTATTTAAACATTCGCACATTTGCGAAGAATTGTATTTAAGGAATCTCTATTTGAGATTCCTTAAATGCAATTCATGAAGCATTTTAAAATTGCGAAAATGCAATTTTGGGCCGCTATTTACCGAGAGGTCAGACCTCTCGGTAAATAGCAAAAACTTAGAAAAATGCATTTAAATGCATTTTTCTAAGTTGCATGTTACACACACACATGTCCTTTGGACATGTGTGTGCGCAACACCAATGTAGATTACATTTCAGGGGTGCTACAAGGTGTCCTTTGGACACCCCTGCACCCTTGAAATTGCATCCTTATTTGCGATTAGCTAATTGCTAATCGCAATTAAGGAATGACTCCCCATGCATTCCTATGGGCCTAAAGGCCCATAGGAATGCATGGGGAGTTATTGTTTATTTGCGATTAGCAATTTGCTAATCGCAAATAAGGAACATGTAGGAATCGCAATATTTTTTGCAATTCCTACATGAATCCCGTTTTGCAAGTCCTTAATTGCGATTCCTTATGAATCGCTATTAGGCGCTCGCAAAATGGGAGAATGATGAATCAGGCTGCAAATCTCCTAGTTTATCACATCAAGGACAACATCTGCTGGCCTGCTGAAACATTATATTAATCCTGCAGGGGTAAACTAAAGCCTCCAGCCATTTGTAGAACATCTATTGTATGGAATTTAACTCCTCTACATAAAGAGAACGTAAAACTGAAATACTTCTGCCAAATATCGCAGTTCAGGTTGAAATCCATGTGGCAGCCCCATTTAGGGTCGGTTTTGTTTAGAATCAGTTTCGGAACACTTCCGACCGAATTTGGCTGTGCTAGTTCGACCAACCAACTACTAAGCTTCCAAACAACTTTTGGTCGGACTCACATTGACTTCAATGTGAGCCTGTGTTCCGAACGAGAAACCAGGCTCCCTAAAAAAACAAGGGGTAGTTGAGGAAAACCTTTCACCCTGTGACGGGCACCCCATGGTGTCTGCCACACGGTGCATGGTTGTAAAGAGGTATCTCATGAGTACCCTCTTGGGCCACCAAATGGAGGCCTATCGGTGAAGGGGGGCAGCTAAGGGCCCACAAAGTCAGATGCCGACAGGCGTTTTGTGTCGGACAAACCGATTCAGAACAAATGTCAGATTAAGACATCGTAATCACTTGGTTGGAACCAGTGTCCATAGAACTGTACGATTCGGCTCTGAATGACTCAGTCTGGCCGAATGCTGATCGGAACCGATTTGGACAGCCTCAACAGTTTTCTTGCATCATAATCATTCGGTCAGACATGTATCCAATTAGGTCAGAAACATAAGTTACGAATCGAATCGCTGAATCTGAATCCCATTCGGAGCTTTTCCAAATGCCATTGTAATCAACCCCTTAGTGTGAATCTTTTCATTAACCAGGGTACAATCTTGACAACGTTCAGTGTACCAGAACCTAAGCGAGTCATTAACCATTTCTGCCTTGAACAGCTTCTGAACCAATATCTCTCTGAATGATTTATATTTATCAAAGATAGATTCTTAAGAGCTGAGACAATCTGATTATATGAAAAACTAAGAAAGACTCCATACTAAAGATCAGGCAGTTAAATTTCCCCATAAGATTTCATTCTGGTACCTGCAATAAAATCTCCTGCTATACTAATCTTAATGGTATGCCACCAGTTGATGACACCCAGGGAAAAATAGGGTAATAGGTGCTTACAATTACCCAAAGATGTTTCAGCACAGATGGCCGCAATGTTGCACATCAAAAGTATTTGGTGAAGAGTAGATCAGAGCTCTTGCAGAGAATTATATCTCACCTTTTCTGCACCGTTGGCTCATTGATATCCTCGGGGAGGCTGATAGACCCACAAATATTCAGCAAGCTTAACAAAATTATCAAATTTAGAAGTCTACATTGAAAATCTCCTTATCTGTACTACATAGGCTGCCTAATAATGCAAACGAAAATTGGTAAGTGCCAAACCACCTTCAACATTGTAAAGAACAGTTTAAAATAGGAATAGCACTAAGGACAATATAGGCATTTTGATAAGGGAAATTTCCCAATAATGGAGAGATGAAGAGGTTTCCAAATTTCACAACACGACTGATTTTTAAAAAAAGTGGCATATAATTTAGAGATTAAAGATTGCATGTCAATTCTGAATAATGGACTCCTAAATATCTCTACAGGTTCTGATCATAATTAGACCTTAGCTTGAGTGGTTGGATATCAAGAGTTTTATTAAACAGAAGTGTCTCTGTTTTAGATTAATTCTTTTTATAAGCCCTCAGTTAAGAATACCTCCATATAGCCTGTAGTGTAGTCTCACTATTGCTTCTTTCTGGAAGTAAACAAGGGCAACATCATCAGCATATAATTTTAATTAGCGTTGCCGGCCATAGGAGGATTAATTCCTTCATAGGAATGAATAAATTGGGCTAGCGGTTTGATAAATAAAGCTAAAATAATAAGGGACAATGCTGATGGGTGCCAGGGCTAAGAATACACTACACACACATTGATTATTTCTAATAACTTAGGCTGAAGTATTTGCATAAAACCAAGAGATTGCCCTCCTGAGAGTTAATGGAAACATAACCTTTCCCAAAAATCTAAACAAAAAATCCCATCTCACATGGTCAAATGTTTCTCTGCATTCAGCAGAACTTTCCTAAAAGAAATGAATGTCCCTCGACGAGTCATACATTAATTAGGCTATTGGGTAACTGAATATTCCCAGATAACTTGTTCAACTAACAGTTAAAAAGAAATATTTAATATTAACTACCATTGAAAAACAGTGTGCATGCAGGTTTTCCTCCCAGTGCCTTCTAGACACAGGACGCCATAGGAACCTCCGGGCAGAGGCCGTGTTCACCTTCCATGCTCACACATGCCCATGAGCTTGCCTTAATTCACCAACCTTCCCAGATGCCTTGGTCATCTGGGTTTTGAACCCTTGTTTGTAGTTGTAGGAGTGGCTTTGCTGTCAATACCAGTTGACTGCTGAATTGAATTGCATACCTGCCCACTTATGTCTTCATTTACTTCCAACATTATTATAAGAGCGTACTATTTTGAACTATCCTGCACATCCAGATTGGTTCCCTTGCTAATCTTGGTTTATGAAATTGGCTCTGTCATTGATACTAGGCTGTTTACTGGAGGTGTTCTATTTTGTAATACATCTCAGGCATGATTGTGAATGTCCTGGTGATGATCCTCTAATGACATTTGGATCAAAACGTTGTCAACTCTGACATACTGACTCAATTTATCATGTATAAATTGTTGTAGAAGCAGTGCAGCCTCGCTGTGTATATTTTGTGACCTAACTTTTGGGGTATTTCTGTCACAATTTGTAGCCTCAGTCAATGTATGTTGGTTGATGTCTTGTACCCCTTGTAGGTTCTTCCAACTCAAAAAATGTGTTTTTTCAATTGAATGTATTAATACGTGTGTCTTTTTAACTGCTAGTTCAACAAACTGTCTTAGATTATTTGTTTACCCAGTACGCTAATTAATATATGACTCATCTAGGAACCTTTGTTCCTTTGAACATAAGTTACCCTAGTCCCTTGTGACTAGTATGTTTTCCTTGTGCTTATAAAACATCCAGCAGAACCATAGCCACAGGAATATTATCAGTTGTGACCAATTAATGAATTCTGCTATGTAATGTGTTGTGGCTTTCAGATATCGCCCCCAAATAAAATCATTCTGATCTGAATGAATTAAGCTAAAGTTACCACCATTTATACGGCTGTCTAGAATTGTCGGGAAAAAGTTGAAATCTGTATTAACCCCTTCAGTGCTAATGACAAGGGTAACTCGTCATGGAGTTTCCATTGATTTCAATGGAAATTCAATGGGAAGAAGTAGATGTACCTTAGCATCCAAGTGGGTAAGCTGTTTTATTGGTCAATAAGAAGATGGTTCAGTTTTATCTTTTTCTTTCTTCAAAAAAATATGAACACTTCCTTTTTAAACAAGCTTGGGATACATTCCCTAGCTAATTTACTGAATTGTCAGGGGGACTAGAGGGGTTCGGGAGTCTGATTTGGCGCTCGGCAGTCGTGCTTCCGCCGTCTCAGGGTGGGTGGTTTCTCAGCTGTGTTCTGATCGGCTGTTTGGGCCATCGTGATTTTTACAGCAGATGGGACGTGATTCCGCACGGCGGTGGGTCTCTATAGGCTCCCTCAGCCGGAGCGGCGGGCGCAAATATCTGGCGGTTCCCGTCGCTCTGCGGCAGAAGGAAAATGGGCTATATTTGCGCATTGTAAAATGACGGGTGCGAAGACTGCTGCTAGTGTGCGGAAAAGGTCATATTCCGCCACTGCCAGTACCGCAGTTGTTCCTATACCCACCATCCTAATGAGCTCCTAAATTTGAAACAATTACATAGCTAACTTCCTTAACGTACTAGACCATTCCAAAAACATGGGACTAACAGATGATTTCCAATATTTTGTAATAATTAATCGGGCCACCACCATAGAGATAAAAATACATTTGAGCCCCTTATTTACTTTAAATAGATGTGGTTGTCAGGCCAAAATGTGCAAAAGAAGGTGACATTCCAAACTTTTGCCCCACTTTAATTAGGAACTGAGCAAAAATCTGTTCTCAATAATCTCTCAAAGCCTCACACGACCAAAACACAAGTTCTTAATCTCCTAGTTTATCACATCAAGGACAACATCTGCTGGCCTGCTGAAACATTATATTAATCCTGCAGGGGTAAACTAAAGCCTCCAGCCATTTGTAGAACATCTATTGTATGGAATTTAACTCCTCTACATAAAGAGAACGTAAAACTGAAATACTTCTGCCAAATATCGCAGTTCATGTTGAAATCCATGTGGCAGCCCCATTTAGGGTCGGTTTTGTTTAGAATCAGTTTCGGAACACTTCCGACCGAATTGGGCTGTGCTAGTTCGACCAACCAATTACTAAGCTTCCAAACAACTTTTGGTCGGACTCACATTGACTTCAATGTGAGCCTGTGTTCCGAACGAGAAACCAGGCTCCCTAAAAAAAAAGGGGTAGTTGAGGAAAACCTTTCACCCTGTGACGGGCACCCCATGGTGTCTGCCACACGGTGCATGGTTGTAAAGAGGTATCTCATGAGTACCCTCTTGGGCCACCAAATGGAGGCCTATCGGTGAAGAGGGGCAGCTAAGGGCCCACAAAGTCAGATGCCGACAGGCGTTTTGTGTCGGACAAACCGATTCAGAACAAATGTCAGATTAAGACATCGTAATCACTTGGTTGGAACCAGTGTCCATAGAACTGTACGATTCGGCTCTGAATGACTCAGTCTGGCCGAATGCTGATCGGAACCGATTTGGACAGCCTCAACAGTTTTCTTGCATCATAATCGTTCGGTCAGACATGTATCCAATTAGGTCAGAAACATAAGTTACGAATCGAATCGCTGAATCTGAATCCCATTCGGAGCTTTTCCAAATGCCATTGTAATCAACCCCTTAGTGTGAATCTTTTCATTAACCAGGGTACAATCTTGACAACGTTCAGTGTACCAGAACCTAAGCGAGTCATTAACCATTTCTGCCTTGAACAGATTCTGAACCAATATCTCTCTGAATGATTTATATTTATCAAAGATAGATTCTTAAGAGCTGAGACAATCTGATTATATGAAAAACTAAGAAAGACTCCATACTAAAGATCAGGCAGTTAAATTTCCCCATAAGATTTCATTCTGGTACCTTCAATAAAATCTCCTGCTATACTAATCTTAATGGTATGCCACCAGTTGATGACACCCAGGGAAAAATAGGGTAATAGGTGCTTACAATTACCCAAAGATGTTTCAGCACAGATGGCCGCAATGTTGCACATCAAAAGTATTTGGTGAAGAGTAGATCAGAGCTCTTGCAGAGAATTATATCTCACCTTTTCTGCACCGTTGGCTCATTGATATCCTCGGGGAGGCTGATAGACCCACAAATATTCAGCAAGCTTAACAAAATTATCAAATTTAGAAGTCTACATTGAAAATCTCCTTATCTGTACTACATAGGCTGCCTAATAATGCAAACGAAAATTGGTAAGTGCCAAACCACCTTCAACATTGTAAAGAACAGTTTAAAATAGGAATAGCACTAAGGACAATATAGGCATTTTGATAAGGGAAATTTCCCAATAATGGAGAGATGAAGAGGTTTCCAAATTTCACAACACGACTGATTTTTAAAAAAAGTGGCATATAATTTAGAGATTAAAGATTGCATGTCAATTCTGAATAATGGACTCCTAAATATCTCTACAGGTTCTGATCATAATTAGACCTTAGCTTGAGTGGTTGGATATCAAGAGTTTTATTAAACAGAAGTGTCTCTGTTTTAGATTAATTCTTTTTATAAGCCCTCAGTTAAGAATACCTCCATATAGCCTGTAGTGTAGTCTCACTATTGCTTCTTTCTGGAAGTAAACAAGGGCAACATCATCAGCATATAATTTTAATTAGCCTTGCCAGCCATAGGAGGATTAATTCCTTCATAGGAATGAATAAATTGGGCTAGCGGTTTGATAAATAAAGCTAAAATAATAAGGGACAATGCTGATGGGTGCCAGGGCTAAGAATACACTACACACACATTGATTATTTCTAATAACTTAGGCTGAAGTATTTGCATAAAACCAAGAGATTGCCCTCCTGAGAGTTAATGGAAACATAACCTTTCCCAAAAATCTAAACAAAAAATCCCATCTCACATGGTCAAATGTTTGTCTGCATTCAGCAGAACTTTCCTAAAAGAAATGAATGTCCCTCAACGAGTCATACATTAATTAGGCTATTGGGTAACTGAATATTCCCAGATAACTTGTTCAACTAACAGTTAAAAAGAAATATTTAATATTAACTACCATTGAAAAACAGTGTGCATGCAGGTTTTCCTCCCAGTGCCTTCTAGACACAGGACGCCATAGGAACCTCCGGGCAGAGGCCGTGTTCACCTTCCATGCTCACACATGCCTATGAGCTTGCCTTAATTCACCAACCTTCCCAGATGCCTTGGTCATCTGGGTTTTGAACCCTTGTTTGTAGTTGTAGGAGTGGCTTTGCTGTCAATACCAGTTGACTGCTGAATTGAATTGCATACCTGCCCACTTATGTCTTCATTTACTTCCAACATTATTATAAGAGCGTACTATTTTGAACTATCCTGCACATCCAGATTGGTTCCCTTGCTAATCTTGGTTTATGAAATTGGCTCTGTCATTGATACTAGGCTATTTACTGGAGGTGTTCTATTTTGTAATACATCTCAGGCATGATTGTGAATGTCCTGGTGATGATCCTCTAATGACATGTGGATCAAAACGTTGTCAACTCTGACATACTGACTCAATTTATCATGTATAAATTGTTGTAGAAGCAGTGCTGCCTCGCTGTGTATATTTTGTGACCTAACTTTTGGGGTATTTCTGTCACAATTTGTAGCCTCAGTCAATATATGTTGGTTGATGTCTTGTACCCCTTGTAGGTTCTTCCAACTCAAAAAATGTGTTTTTTCAATTGAATGTATTATTACGTGTGTCTTTTTAACTGCTAGTTCAACAAACTGTCTTAGATTATTTGTTTACCCAGTACGCTAATTAATATATGACTCATCTAGGAACCTTTGTTCCTTTGAACATAAGTTACCCTAGTCCCTTGTGACTAGTATGTTTTCCTTGTGCTTATAAAACATCCAGCAGAACCATAGCCACAGGAATATTATCAGTTGTGACCAATTAATGAATTCTGCTATGTAATGTGTTGTGGCTTTCAGATATCGCCCCCAAATAAAATCATTCTGATCTGAATGAATTAAGCTAAAGTTACCACCATTTATACGGCTGTCTAGAATTGTCGGGAAAAAGTTGAAATCTGTATTAAGCTGTTTTATTGGTCAATAAGAAGATGGTTCAGTTTTATCTATTTCTTTCTTCAAAAAAATATGAACACTTCCTTTTTAAACAAGCTTGGGATACATTCCCTAGCTAATTTACTGAATTGTCAGGGGGACTAGCAATACAAAGCTAAAACATTTACAGAATTCTGACAGCAGGGATTTTGGAGCCAGAACATTTCTTTATCACCTTCCTAAATTTATCACAGCTAATGGAACAGGCCAGGTGATCCACATGTTATCTCTCTAGCTATGGTAATTACTCTTCATGCAAAAGTGGCCTCTAGAACCTAATCCTCGGTTAGAAGACTCCCCCTTTATACAGAGAGGAATCCAACTCCCTTGCTGTTTTTTCAACAGTAGTCCCAGTATCAGGATCACTTATCAAAGTAATCAGATTTTGGTTTAATTTTTCTTTTGGCAACCAAGCCAAAACGCTCCCCATTTTTTCTCCATCTTCATATACTTTCTTAAAAGCGTGCATATTTAAAACTTAATTATTTAAAGACAGTTCTTTCAATGCTTCTCTCTTATCCAATCAATGCAAATATGCCTGACCTGATTGATCTTCCTAAGCTTTATTATATGCTTTATCGGCGGACAATTGTAGATTATATTGCTCATCCCTATCTTTTTTTCTCTGATAATCCGAAAGGGAGATTGCAACACCCCAAATAGTAGCCCTTAAGCATTCCTATATTATTATTATTATTATTATTAAAAAATTTTATAGAGCGCGTAGTCACCCTGGGGTATCCCAGCGCTGAAGAACCCTGCAACCAGAGGAGGCATGAGGGAGAACGAAAGCAAAAGTAATTTTAACATAATCATTATAAGTAGAGGCGATATTGAGTCGGGGGAGTTATGGTTTAAGGGAACAGGTGAGTTTTGAGTAGTTTCCTGAATCTCAAGTAGTTCGGTTCTTTCCGCAAGTCTCGAGGAAGGGCATTCCATAGACGCGCTGTATGGATCGAGAAACGTCTACCGCCCGTGCGGGCCTTCTTGAATCTATGCACGGTAATGAGGGACTCCTCGTCTGATCGAAGAGATCTGGGGGCTTTGTAGGGTTGTATAAATTTCCTCAAAATGGGGGGGCCCTGATTCTGCAGTAGCCTATGGGCCAGGCTTAGGGCTTTGAATGTTACTCGTTCCCTCACAGGGAGCCAGTGAAGGGATTTCAGGGCCGGTTTGGCCGAAGCTCTGACGGGAGTATGCGTGAGAATCCGGGCGGCCGCATTTTGAATTTTCTGCAGTTTGTTTAGGGTGGCTTCGGGGGCGCCCAGGTATATGACATTGCTATAGTCAAGCCTGGATAGTATGAGGCCTTGGATGAGAAGTCTTTGCGAAGTGGATGGAAGGAGGGGCAGGATCTTTCTCGTCGATTTGAGTAGGCCGAAGCATGTGCCTGCTACTTTTTTTGCCTGTGTGGTGAATGTAAGGTCCGTATCGATCCATACTCCTAGGCTTTTTACTTCCTGTTTAGGGACAGGGGGGGGTCCTAGACAGGGTGGCCAGATGTTCGCAGGGAGGGTGAGTCCTTTCTGGCCCAGAAGAAGAATGTCGGTTTTAGAACCATTCAGTTTTAAGGCTGAATAGTTCATCCACCCTTGGATCTCCTTCAAGCAATTGAGTAGATCCACTGGCTGCTGGCTAGGGTGGGAAAGGGAGACGACTAGTTGTGTGTCGTCCGCATAGCTGACAATGCTCACTCCGAACGGGGTGACGATCTCCTCCAATGGGGACATGTAGATGTTAAACAATGTGGGGGTCAGGGAGGAGCCCTGAGGCACACCACATTGGAGGGGAGTGTCGGAGGAGCAGGTGTTATTTTCCCAGATCTGAAAGGAACGATGGGCCAGAAAGGAGGAAAGCCAGGACAGAGCGGTACCTTCTACTCCTACCTTTTTGAGCCGTTTGACCAGTAATTGATGGTTGACAGTGTCGAAGGCCGCGCTCAGGTCGAGGAGGATCACTGCCACTGATCCTCCTTCGTCTAAGAGCGTTCTGGCCTCCTCCACTGCCGCCAGGAGGGCGATGTCGGTGCCCTGTCCAGGGCGGAAGCCTGTCTGCGAGTTTTTTAGCAGTTTGTTGGATTCGAGAAACTGGGAGAGTTTCTTATTCACCAGTTTCTCGGCAACCTTACTGGTCCCGGGGAGGAGAGATATTGGTCGGTAGTTGGCCAGTTCAGCTGGATCTAGGGAAGGTTTTTTTAATAGCGCCTTAACAACGGCCGCTTTCCAGCTAGGGGGGACGACTCCCTGTTGAAAAGAGGCGTTGATGAGCTTAGTAAGGGGAGGGATGATAGTTGGGGCGACTTCCTTAAGGGTCCGTAGCGGTGCGGGGTCCCTAGGAGATCCGCTTTTGATGGATGTAAGCGTGATCTCGACTTCTTCTTGGGTTATTTGTCCCCACGAAGTTAGACGAGGGGTGGTCGAGGTGTCGGAGGGCTCGTCTGTCTCACCAATATCAGTCAAGGGGATGGAGTCAAGAATTTTTTGAATTTTTTCTTGGAAGAAGCTCGCTAACTGAGTACATTTTTCCTGGTCCACCTTTGGATCTGGTGGGTTTCTGGGGGCGGGGTCAGGGATCTTAAGCAGTTCTTTCAAGATGGTGTAGGTTTCTTTGCTTGAGCAGGCAGCTTTTTCAATTCGTTCCTGGAAAAACCGACTTTTTGTCTTGTCGATCGCAGTTTTGTATGCTGATAGGGCGATGGAATAGGCGTCCTTGTTAGCATTGGATTTTTCCTTCCTCCAAGACCGCTCCGCTCTTTTGCAGTCCTGCCGCAGTGACTTGAGCTCGGGCGTATACCATGGGGCTGGGGGTACACGTTTATTGTGTCTCAGGGTGGCGGTCTTGGGAATAAGGATATCCAGGGAGGACGTGATCCAGGAGCAGAACTGTTCGTCGGCCGTTATGGCGTCGGAGGACAGTACTGGGGTAGTCTTAGCGAGGATGTCAGTCCATTCTGATGGTATGAGTTTATGCCATCGTCTGTCTTTGGTTTTAACTTTTGCAGGCTGGATAGGCACTGAAGGGGCTTCCCATGAGAAGGGGACTAGGAGGTGGTCGGTCCATGGCAGTGGCAAAGGTGGACTGGTGGTGATATTGGCGTTAGTGAGAACGGGGTCTAATAGGTGTCCCTTGTTATGGGTGGGTTCCTTGTTGGCCAGCCTGATATTAAGTGCTAGCAGGTCCACTAGTAAGTCCGAGGCGGAACGGTCAGTGGGATCTGTGAAGTGAAGGTTCAAGTCGCTATATAGCAGCCATAGTGGCAGTGTTTTCATTTATCTTCAAAATATTCGATCTCCATTAATAGTGTCTGAATGTTGTGATCTTGACACAATAAGAGTTTACTTAAACTTCATCTAACCAATTTTTAGGGCTGTATAGTGGGAATTTCAAAAACCACCCCGATTGCTGAAAATTGTAGGCATAATAAAGGGGGGGAATAAATCTATCTGAGATGCTGTCCTGTATCATTTGGAAAAGCAAGAATATACTTTACCAGTCAGTTTATGTTTTTGTCAGGCATCATGCACTCCTAACTGAGTACAGAAGTGAGCAAAAATCTGCTCAGTCTGCCTTTTATATTGAGTTCAATTAGGATTCAAATAATCGATTGAAGGAGAAGAAAGAAAATTAAAATCTCCACCTACATTTGGATTCCAGACATGTTTCATAACTCCCACTGCAGACACTGAAGTGGTTTAACATTATTGAGAACAGGGCCATAATATAGCCTTATAGCCCGCCATAGCGGGCTATACCGGCTATTAAAGGCCCGCTGAATCAGCGGGACTTTAATAGCCGTATAGCCCTGCTACAAAGGGCTATAAGGCTATTAGAACATTCTGCCTCTAGAGGGCAGAATGTTCTAACAAATTAAACAAAGGGTTCTCGAAGCTCGAGGGGCTATATATCCCCTCGAACTTCGAGAAGCCTTTGTAGAACATTGGAATGTTGCTCTGCGGGCCTTTACCGGCCCGTAGAAGCAGGGAGCACTCCATTGTCTGCAATGGAGCTCTCAACATTCCAATTTTCTAATACACAGTAGTATGATTCCTCATATTGAAAAACAATAATGGTACAATGACCCAAAAACCACCCTCATCAACAACCAGGGGCAAGCACCTGCTTCCTACTCTTGTAGTCAAAAATACTGTAGGCCCCATTGTGTGTAGTACTGGCTGATGAGAAAAAAGCACTCTTTTGCCCAAGAATAATTAAATTTGTTCCCTTCTGTCCCCATTATAAAATGAGTTTCTGGTAGAATATAATTGTGGGTTTCTATGGTTGTAGGCCAAAAACATATCCTCTCTTATCCTTCCATTGCTATAGCTAACAAAGACTAACTCTATTCACTTCATTCTTTGCCCTTAAAATTCTTAGTTTGAAGCTTGCCATTTGTACAGGAAGCATGAACAAACAGTGACCATTTAGACCATTCAAACCAATAGCCAATTAATGCCATATCAAAAAGCTGTATTCCAGCAATTTCTCCTTTTTTACTGACCCCACAATCCCTCCCCCACCCCTAACCCTTTTGCCAGTGAAGCCTACTTCCTGCTTACCCTCCACCTCCTCCCTCCTGTTTTTAGACCCAGGAGCTAAGACCCACAACCCTACTGTCGAACTGGTGCATTCGCCTGCATCCGTGAAGGCCCAGGCTATTCTTTCTCCCCTCATATGACCCATTTGGAAGTTCTTTGCTTTAGATGTTTCTGAAACGATGTGAAATAAGCCCACCAAAGAACTTCCAGTTTGGTAGGGTGCAGCAGTTTAATCTAGCCTTCAATTGCCTTATAGGATCCAGATGGGTGTAAAATGATCACGAGGTATGCAACAGAACAAAGATTCCCCTTTAACGGAGGCAGCATCGAGGTCAGAATGGACTTGATGTACTTAGAATTGAGTCAGACTGATTGTCTTCCGGGGCTATGAGAGAGGGAGGTGGGGCACACTTACATTTGTATAGGCTGTGTTCTACCCTCACACAAAGGGCTCATTTACCCTCTACTGTACATCTGGAACCAGGACTGGGGTTGAAAGGAGGTGTTTTTCACTTCTAAGGTTTCTTTTGAAGTCACTTCTACATCAAAGACATTTTGAGTATAAGTTGCAACTGTGACTAAACCTCAGCCGGAAGGACTGCCTGCGCTGCACAGAGCACTCATCTGGACTGCTCTTCTGTTGTTGCCCTGCTGCCTAGTACCTGTTGGCGTAAAAAACAACAATATCTCAATTGGATTCACTTTGGTAACAGAAGCGTTCGTATGTATAAGACATTACAAAAGATCTGAACATAGAAGAGAGACTCGGAATTTCAATTGATTTAGAAGTGCATATAGCATCATATATTTGGAGACATATTTTCATAAAGACAATTAGGAAACAGTTTGAGAAAACAGCACTAGAGGCATTTAAGGCTTATGGCAACCCAAGGGGGCTTAGTGTGCTACATGATAGTGAGACAAACGGTGACGGCGCAAGTGACATATGGGTGAAAAAACAGCGAAGAACGCAAATTTAACAAAGATGAAGAACAATATATACAGAGTTGCTGGTTACTCTTTGGTGAATGGGTATTTACAATTAGTTTGGGAAACAGAGGGAGTGTTGCGCCATGAGTTGCACTGCATTGTAGGTCGACGGCGTTTCGATCCTATTGATTTAGAATCTTCATCAGGACCTGGTTGCCGAATGATGATGGTGAACTTGGTAAAGGCAAAGTAACAGAGCCCCGTTAGGCCATGGGAGAACGAAGAGGAGGAGACGGTCGAGAAGAGGAACCGTCACAGGATTAAATCAGTAGATGCATTAATGGGTCCAAAAAAGTAGCCCCGTTCTGCAACAGGTGGGGGGTGGAGATATAAATTGGTCAGAGGTAAGGTCCGGAGATCCTGAGCACAGGAACGGAGCCCCGTCTTGGCTGTAAGTAGACCGCATAGATGCTGGATTATGAATCCAGAATCTATGTGGATCTCGGTCTACGGATCAGATTGTCAGACCGATCCAGGATCCTTTTGACCCGGATGGCTGCTCCACTCCGTCGCCACGGTTCCTATACCTGGAGTTAGCCAGTGGATCCCTTGACCCTGCTGCGCCCAATCCAACCAATTTATCGTTTACGGGGCTCCTTTCCTGTGCTCATTTACGGTCCCAACCCGGGATACAGGTAGCGGATCTCCCGACCCTACCTCTGTGTGTTCCACTATTGTGTGTACAGTTCTCTGCCACAATTGCAGAGTCCCTGGCTGCAGGGAACTCTGTACAGATAAGATAGGGAGTATGTGTCTTAAAACTCCACACCTAGTTTATGAATACCAAGAAAAAGGAGGTGGGAGAGGATTTTTCTTAACAGCCAGAGCGGCCGACTTTGAAGCTGGGGAACCAGGCTTGAGTCTGGCGCTAAGCTGAAGCATCTTGTGATTGTGGGCAAATCACTTAATCTCTCAGTGCCTTTAAAAAAACAAGCATTTGCAATGCAATAGGTCTCACATTTACACCAGTTTGAGCTATTGATATAGTAAATGACAAAGCCTTTTATTTTTGTTTTCGTTTTTAAAACATAAATAAAAGGCATTGTATTTACTATGCCAATAGCATAAACTCTCGTATACCAAACACAAAGGTATTCTATATATCTGCAGTGATAGTGATCTCACACCTATATCTGCAGTGATGGTGATCTCACACCGACATCTGCAGTGATAGTGATCTCACACCTATATGTGCTGTGATAGTTATCTCACACCTATATCTGAAGGTGGGAGATCACTATTACTGCAGATATAGGTGTGAGATTACCATCACTGCAGATATAGGTGTGAGATCACTATCACTGTAGATATAGGAGTGAGCTCAATAGCACTGCAGATACAGGTGTGAGATCACCATTACTTCAGATATAGGTGTGAGATCACTATCGCTACAGATATAGGTGTGAGATCACAATCACTGCATATATAGGTGTGAGATCACTATCACTGCAGATATAGGTGTGAGATCACCATTACAGCAGATATTGGTGTGAGATCACCATCACTGCACATTTAGGTCATCGTGATCTCACACCTATATCTGCAGTGATGGTAATCTCACACCTTTTTACTGTTAGATCATCACTACAGCAAGGCCAAGCGAAAGGGGCCCCTTTGGCGTGAAGGGGCTTCTTGGGACCTCAATAAACAACAAAGGAATGCTGGACTCTGGTGTTGACAACTGACTGGCTGAAGAGTTGAAGAGTTGAAGGGAGCCTCGGCGGCTGGCAGAGGGGGGAGATGGTGTATGTATATCAGCACAGAAATCTGTTTAAACTAAACATTAGATTTAGGGTGAGTAAAAATACAATAGCATGAAAGTTTTATTTCAGTGTAGACTGTGCACAGTGCTGTTTTATAATGTCCTCACTGGCAGACATAATCACATTTAGAAAACACAGACTTCAGAAACATGATCTCTCACTACACGCCTCCTAAAGATTAGAAATACCCTCACGACAGCCGTTAAGCAAACTATCCAGTCCCGATCGGCCGTCCCAAAAGGAGACAGGGCGGTAACAAAGAAGCCTCATTTTCAATCCGAGGCCACCGTTTAGCATACACAATGATGCAAGCCAATGAAAATGATGGGCGGGGCTTAAAGTCCCCTTCTGAAATCTCCTCTACCACAATATGTCTCGCATGCACGCTGCGACGCTGGGCGAGACCTAATGAATGTGTCTGTAATGCAACTGGTGCTTATGTAAAGCGCTCTGATACCTTTGGTTCCAGTTCGCTATATAAAACTGCAACTACAAAAAAGCAGTAAACTTACACAAAAGTTTACATTTACCTTTGTAAATCAGGCCCCAAAAAATTAAATTTTCTATTCGCTGCGAATGCGGGAACTGCTGGTTGCAGGAGTGGCTTTGATGATTCTGAACTGTGTCCATAAACAAGGAAGTGCCGAAATCTACTGGTTCTTGATAATTTAACAGGGTGCTCTCTCAAATGCGTTCTCTTGATCTTGTGCTACAGAACTATGATATCCCACTGCACATTGTCTATGTGTTCAATGTTTAAGCTTTCAATTCAAAATGTATTTGACTTTTCATGGTGGCAAGTACTGTTGAAGCACAATATGACCGCAGCAATTGTGTGTTTTTGATGCTGCTTTGGATGCATGACGATATGTCTCGCATTTGTCATTGATTTCTCAGCAAGGAATTCTCAGTCGTCCATTTTCCGGGGTCAGTGCAGTCCGCGGCATCAAACCGGGTAATTAGGGACATCTCTTATTTAAAGCACTGTGAGGCGGCAGGAGTGGGGAAAGAAGCACTTTGTAAAATCTGGTTATTATTGTTACAAGAAAGTTCGTGTGTGGAGAATTTGTCACCAGTGTGCAGGAGGACGGCTTTCAAAGTATTCCATAATGTGTACTATATCGATACTAACTATATCAAACTGAGTGTATATTTATTGAATACATTTACGACTAACAGACAGATGACATCTTTGCTGCATATTTGAGATATTGAGGTATGTTTGTTCTACCTTTCGTTTCATTTAAGCTTTTTTGCAATTCTACCTGTCCTAGTTACATTCAAAGAATTCTCCAACAAAGCCTCTGCGTGTCCTAGGCCAAACGAGCACCTGGTACTATTATTTTGAAGATAGCTTTTTCACGTATTCAAAATATATCAAATGCAATTTAACCTTTGCTTTTTCATCTCTGTGGGCTGCTGCGTTTGTCATCTCAAAACATTTCTGTACCTGCAGGGGGTCATTAATGCCACACGTAGTTTCTAAAAAAGCTATTATGTGGAAACATATTTCCAGCCACTTCACTTGTTTCTAGAAAGTCTCTCCTGTATGACATTTGTTTAAAGAGTTTATTGTTCATTTTTGTCAATAAACTTGTATTTTTCACGGTGTGCAGTCGAATCTTCTCGTTCTGTTTCACGTCCGCATTCTTGCTGTTGGCCTAAAGACTAACCCCCAGATGCATCAAGCATCCATTTTGCGATTCCTTATTAGCGAAAAATAAGGATTCGCTAATAAGCAATAGCGAAATGCTATGCACGAAGAAATCGCAAAAAAAATTGCGATTTCTTAATATTCCTTAATTGCGACTCGCAAATTGCGACTCCCAATTAAGGAATACCTCCCCATTCATTCCTATGGGCCTAGAGGCCCATAGGAATGAGTGGGAAGACATTCTCAATTTGCGATTAGCAATTAGCGAATCGCAAATTAAGAATGCAATTTCAATGGTGCAGGGGTTGTTCAAAGGCACCCTGTTGCACCCCTGAAATTAATCTGTGCACATATGTTGCGCACACACATGCCCTAAGGGCATGTGTATGCGCAACATTAAACTTTGAAAAATGCACAAAAGTGCATTTTTCCAAGTTTTGCTAATTACCATGAAGTTCAACTTCATGGTAATTTGCTCCCCCTATTAGCGAAATCGCTAATTTTTTTACTTTGCTGCATTGCATTTAAGGAATCTCAATTTGGGATTTCTTAAATGCAATCGCAATTTAAGGAATCTTAATTTAGAGATTCCTTAAATTGTGAATTTTGCATTTGGGATGAAGCATCCCAAATGCAAAAATACCGGTCGCAAAAGGGCAGATTCTGAGAATCTGCCCCTTTGCGACCAGATTTTCCTTTCATGCATCTGGGCCTTAAACTCTTGAATGTTACTGTGATGTAAATATATGTTCCGCAGAAAGAGGTATCGTTTGCAGAAAACTTTACAGACATGATACCATAATTACCTACTAGCATTAGTGAAACTTGCAAATCAGATGAAGTCATTGAAAAAAGTGACGTTTTTTTGTAGATTTATATAGCGCAAATTCGACCCGAAGGTATTGGAGCGCTTTACATGAGCACCAGTTTACACAAGAACACATTCATTTTTTTGTTAGGCACGGGGAGATTAAGAGATGTGCTCCGAATTACAGGATACGGAGTCGACCCTGAGGCTCGAACCTTGGTTTCCTAGTTATAAGGTTGGTAGTCTAGCCGTGAGACCACATCCTCTCCCCGAAAGGAAGTGAGGCACCTAATAAAGGAGGACCAGTTTCAAGCAAAAATGTTTTGTAGGAGAAAAATAATATACAACGGATCCCTCAATTGGTGTCACCTGGTGGTAAAGACACCTCAGTCAATATGATAGTCCATTATCTTATTTCCTCCACAAAATCAACACATGCAACTTCTCACACCGTCTCCATTGATCCGCTCAAAAGAAGTGCATCAAATATCAAATCCAAACACAGATGGGTCAAACCAAGCAGTCTAGACTCAAACAAAAAAGGCCCAGTTATAATGTGGTAATTTACCACCCAGTTATATTGTGGTAAAGAGGCAATCAGGATTACAAGTATCACAGATATCAGAAATTCCATGATGTGACTATGAGTGGGGAATAACAAAAGAAATTGGTGTAACTGAACATATTTCTGCATGTTACCCATGGTTATGAGATTTTTCGCGAGGATAAATTCCTCCAGTTTTGACTTTGAGATTTGTACCCGGTGTTTACTGCAGTAATTTAGCTTGTAATGCTGCATGCACAATTACACTTGACTTGTAATATCAATTTGGGCTGATACTCCAGTTTCCAACACAATCATTGTTAAGAAGCCACATGTAATGTAGGTCGAAGGGCAAAACATCAAAGTTTTCAGTTTGAATTCCCGGTGGCATCTCCCAACACAGCCTTCACCTCCTCCAATTTTTGATCCATTTTAGTCACTTGAAAGGCAACTGAGTAGTGAAGCAGTTGCACATTTCGGAGTTTCTGAACGTTCTGAACAGTCAACACTTCTATCATCAAGTGTCTAGAAAGCTTCGATCAATCTGAGACATTATTCTCATTCTGAGGACTTTTCACTGGCTCTTCATGCATTTCATGTGCATCACAGGCCATAGATTCATGACAAGAATATACAAAATGTATCTCTTCAAAGGCATTGTGAGTTCATATTTGAGGCAGTTTTGCAGTGCTATGAAGGATTGGAGGAAGCAGTGTCCTTCGGTGCTTGAGAAGGACAGGTAATGCATTGCACCTGCCTACGTGTTGGCCAAAAATTTGAGGTTGTTTGATATTCTCTAATGTAGAACTCTATGGGGCAGATTTACAAGAAAGTTACGCATCAGTATAGATGCTTCACTTTCCCTGCGCCACCATTAGCAACCGTTGCGCCACTATGGATGCGTTTGATTTACAATACGGTGCACCATGGCACTAGGATTGCCAGGTGCATCAGAAATTCTGACGCATCTGTAGACGCAAAAGTCACGCATTGCTGGAGTTGTGTTGATAGAGCGCGCAGGTCACCTAACCAACAATTTTACCATATACGTATCGGGCCCATATATTTCAATTTACCATATTTATTAATCAGGTGACCTTACACTCTACTGCCAGTATCCCTTGTTCCTTCCTATTTATTCCTACTGTACCCGACTTACCAATCCACCGTTACGGGTACCTACGACCACAATGGATCAGGGAGCTAGCTGTAAAAGAAAGGCAGACACCAAAATACCTTTTCTATCATTTGCACTCATAAAATAATCACAGACTCGGGAAGTTTAAAACCTTTATCTAGCTTTCATCAAGTTCAGAAAGCATGAGGTTTACAGCAAGTAAACTATCAATAACCAAAATTACAAAGAGCACATATCCATAGAGGAAATAAATCAAGCCAACCATTTATGACTCTAAAGGAAGGAAAAAACAGGGAACAAACTAATATAGATTTCAGAGTTTAGACTCAGTAGGTTGTCTAAAGGAGGGGAAAAATAAGGAACATACTAGAATTTCACAGTGAAATATTTCCCCATGAAGAGGAACTCTAGGTAAAGTAAGAATGGACCATACTAATAAAACGGTGCAATTACTTGAATGGACTAAAGGATGGGTAAAGAAAATGAACATCTATATATTGTATGAGTAGTATTTAGAACAGTGCTTATAGGATGGGGAAAGAATGGAACATGCTAGTATAACAACTACAATGTAGGACTTCAACATTTGTCAGCAACGGGAGGGTAAGAAAAGGAACAATATGCAAGTACGATTTTATTCAAAGCATGAAATGGAGAATGCAAAATAGATGGGTTCCCTCAGACTTATATTTACCTAGAACGGTGTGAAGACCAACCCTGGCCACGGGTCAGTTAAGGACAGGAGGAACCCCAAGGAAGGACAGTCGCCAGTAGGCCAGCAGGTGCAGAATGGACACCCCAGGACAGGACAGGAAAACCAGATTAGGATCAGGACAGGACCACCAAGGTAAGACCAGCACCCGCAGTTCGGCAGCAACGCCTGCGCTCCACCCTCTCTGCAGCTATCAGTCAGAACCCCGATTGGGTTATCGAATTCCCCAGCAAAGTGCTCCGCCAGCACGTAAGGTTTCCAAAACCCCGCTTGAGTCTATGGAAATTACGGACAGAGTGCTCCGCAGCTCTCTGTATCAGTCACCTATTGAGTGCGTTGGGTCAGTGACAGGTCAGCTATTCGGACAAGTCGGACAAATTCTCTAGCTAAGCCTAGGCTAGTTATACTGTTTTCGGGTCAGTGTACCACCCCCCAAATGTTGCAAGTGTCAGAATCCCCAATTTCGATTGGTCCTCAAGTAGGATAGGTCAACACACCAACCACATTTCATTTCTACAAGACTCAATTAGCATACTCTGGGACCGCCTATTGAATTTGGGGTTCCCTTGACCTAAGTTTCTATATTACAATAGCGCATCTATGAATTATGATACATTGAGAACAGTTCAGCTTCTTCTGCTAGGCGAAGGTGCATCTTCCCAGGCACATCTTGGCTGGGACTTCGGGTTGGCAAGGTTTCAATGCCACCGGCAGAAGACTGTCATGGGCAGAAAGGCTGTTCAATATGGAATCACGAGTGTTCCTCGGGCCCCAAATAATACGATATATGAAAAGTAAGCAAAAACAATTTAGAAATACAGAAGAAATGAATACACTGTATACCATGAATAGCTACTCTATACCCCTTACTTTATAATAACTATAGCATTGGGGTAAATGCGGAACAAACAACTTTGCAAAAGCAGCTTTGCAAGCACGGAGCATATGAGGAAACAAAGCGGCCATTTTAGCTGTATTGCGCATGAGCAAACATTTCCCACCAGAACTGCGAGTACGTCACGTCACGTGAGAGTGACCAACGCATGCGCAGACTAAATTCCCGCGAAGCAGCGGCCATTTTAATGACAAGCGTTGTTAAGGTTAATACACACATATGCAAGCGTCTCTGGGACACCCAAAATGTCAGAATACCGGGGAAATTAGTAAGACAAACATGTTGGATTAATTTATTATAGTTATTCGAGGTTCATGAGTACAAGCAAGTCGCGTAACGTGCGAATCCTTGCTCCATCAATCCCCTCTTTGATGATATGTACTATCATCACAAAACAATAGAATCAGATGCCAACTTTTTCACATTTTGCCCAATCTCTTCCAACATTCGATTCAATTTTTCTTTATTTTCCTTGTTAGGGTGAGAATTCTTCACCCTTTTATAAATCTGATTATTCAGTTCCTCTAATTCAAGTTCATCCACATTCCGTTTCACGCCTCTTTTGTTCACAGTATATTTCTTTTGGTGTTTGCGACATTTGCAACAGACAAATATGAGGAATATGATAAAACCTATTCCTGCAATTGGCATCAGTACTTTAAACAATAAACCTCTACCTAACTTTGCAAACCAATGACCTACAGCGGAGAGACCATCAGTAAGTCTCTTCCAGGCACTGTCAACCTCCAGTGGTTTGAGTTCTTTTGCCAAATTTGTAATGTTCCTTACATACCTCTGAATTTCTACACTTTTATCAGGTATGTAAGTGCAACAATGTTGCGCTTTCAACATTCTGCAGACTCTGCCCTCTTTTGCTAATAGAGTATCTAGGGCAAGTCTGTTCTGTAAAACCATTGATCTGACCGCAACCATTTCGGTATTGACCATTAGGAAACCTCCAGCAGTGTCGGTAGATAACCGATCTACTACTGTAGACAATTTGCAAATTTTGTGTGTGTTCAGAACCACTCCCACTGCAGGTATTATTGCGCTAAAAATATCTCCTACAATCTCTCCAGCAGTTTCTCTTTTATTGCGTACTAATTGGTTAGTTTCTTCAGCGCTTCCAGTGATTTCCCCCACATGGTATATCTTTGGGAAGACAATACCAAAATAGCAACTCCCGTACCAATGGTCGGGCAATTTGAAGTAAGCCTTGTTCCCACAAATAAAATAAATTCCAGGAAACACAGGCTCTGTCCCATCTTTGAAACCCCAACCTCCAATTACCTTGTAATTATGTTCGCATTCACTGGAACCAATGAAAACATTGCTATAATAACTAGTCTTTTCCCTTTTAAGACAGAGCCTCCCCTTCTTTTCGAAATCCAAAAGCATAGCAGCACTAGTTCCACCGTTTGAGGTGCTCCCTATGCTCTCTGCCATTTAGGAACCTTCTGGTTGTTGTCTTTGGCTTTCTTTTGGAAACTCTCTCTTCTCTTCTCTACCATGTCCAGAAATTCTTTTTCCTTTTCATGTAAAGAACAGGTCAGGTTATTTTTATGAGCATCATCTATATCAATTTTACCTACAGTTAGAAAATAATCACTCATGAACTTAGCTACATCTCTAGTCGTATGTACAGGGTTCAGGTTTCTTCGAACAGGAAGTTCAGAAAATGTTACGTCAGAGTTTGAATAGTAATACTGTAAAGGTCCTCTTTTGTAAAATAAGCTAGTTAGTATACTACAGGAAATTCCATAGGTTAAGGGCAGGTGATGATAAGTCACGCCTTCAGCTACAGAAGTAGGTAGCTTCATGCAGACATAACAGTCGTCTATTTCCATAGTTTCTACATAATGCAATAACAGGTTTGCGAAAACGTTTAAATTAGTCTTGTTCTTAATCTTGTTAAAGTGTAATACTTCCTCATCTGGTGCTTCTAAATCTAACTGTCTCTGTTTTAGGCTAATTGGTTTGTCCAAAGTGTCTACTCTTCGTGGTGTAATTCTAGTGTGAGATTCTACAGTGTCGTCAGGTAAATTATTATTTGGGTACAAACTTGGGTTCTTACTTATCATAGAAGGAAGGGTTACTGTTAGTCCTATCCAAAGGATCAGTACTATTGCTACACTACATAAACATGCTTGGCAGCATGTTTTACAACAACTTCGTCTCGGTCTTCCATTCACATTGGAATCAGACATTTTTCACTCCAAAGAAGCTTTCCAACCCCTCTCTGTAACTTTGCACAGGTAGCTTACACTGGGCAACTTCAGGTTGGTTCTTCTTCTTCGGCAGACTGGTCAGCAGTCAATTCTTCATCACTTTCGTCACTTATATCAAGATCCTCAAATTCCTCCAACACCAGGTAAGTCCATTCAGGATCCCGATATTTATCGTTCAGTCTTTTTATTCGGGTACTTCTTCGTTTGGAGTTCTCTTCAGTTTGTTCTGTTTTACTGGTACTTTGCTTTCTTTGCTCAATCTTTTCTTCTACTGTTTTCAGTCTTAGTCTCAGTCTTTTGATGTATCTTGGTTCTCTATTCTTCTTCTCGAATCTTTTAACTGGCACTGTGGTTTGGCTTTCTTCTAATGCTCTTTTATTTTCGTTTTGTTGCGGCACTTTTGCTTCTGCTTCCTCCCTTTCTATCTGCCTAGTCCCAGGTCTTATTTCAGTTTCTTCTGCCTGGTTGCTAAGCTGGCCTTGTTCAGGTTTGTGTCGGATTTTACTTTTGGACGTTTCAATTTCTGTGTCCTGAACACATTCGTCTATTTCTATCTGATCCTGTTCAAGCACTTCGAACCTTTGATTTTCTTCCGCTTGAACTTTCGCCCTAATTTCTATCTGTCCCTTTTCAATCTCAGGAGTTCTTGGAGGTGTGTCGATCACCTGTTCTGTCCCTATATGATCTTCTTCCTCATCAGATTTGACATGGATTTGATAATCTGATTGTCTCCTCCTATTCCTGTCTCTTCCTCACTATCCCACTCTCTGTCTGAGTATGTTTGGCTTCTGTTTCTTATGGGATCAAATGTCAGGTCGATTACAGGTATCCATTCATCTTGACTGGTGCTCGGTTGTTCGTCGTCAGCTACCTCAGGACCAACGTCTGGAGACCCCTCAGCTGGACAACCTTCAGCGTCAGTTTCTTCGTCTTCAGTTACCTTTTTTGTATGGCTGGCATGGATCCACTTTGGCACACCGGCACACTTCACCGCTGTTGTGGTCACCAGAATCACTTGTCTTGGTTTTCCCCACTTCGGTGCAAGGCAACTTGAACGGGTGTGTTTCTTTAGTACCACCCAGTCACCTGGATTCAGATTATGGACTGGAGTTGCTGGGCTGGCGACGGCGTCTTCCCCAATCTGGTGAGAGATAGAACGCACTTGGTCACCCAGTTGCTTGCAGTACTCTAGTACCAAATCATCAGAAATGCTTATCAGTTTATGTCCTGGTACCCATACTTGTCGCATTACTCTTCCCATCAGGATCTCATGGGGACTCAGGCCTGTTTTTCGGTCTGGAATGCTTTTGATCCCCATTATGACAAGAGGTAAAGCCTCTATCCAGTTCATGCCAGTAGATTCACACATCTTTCCTAGTCTCGACTTGATAGTGCCATTTAGTTGTTCCACCACTCCAGAAGCCTCTGGGCGATATGCACAGTGCAGTTTTTGAGTAATTTTGAATGCTTCACAGACCTGACCAATTATTTCATTCTGAAAATGCCCACCTCTGTCTGATTCAATTGTGACTGGAACACCGTACCTAGGTATTAGCTCTCGTAATAACAATTTAGCTACAGTGATGGCATCATTCTTCTTGGCCGGGTAAGCCTCTACCCATTTTGAAAACAGGCAGACAATGACAAGGACGTATCTCATTCCTCTACAAGGGGGTAACTGAATGAAATAAATTTGTAATCTTATAAAAGGACCTTCTGCTTTCCCAATTTTTCCCAGTGAAACTACTGTTTTCTTCCCAGCATTGTATTGCTGACATGTCAAGCACCTCTGGCAGAGTGCCTCTGCTACTTTCCTGAATTTCGAGTTGAACCATGTCTGTTTGAAAACACGAACCATGGCATCTCTACCAATGTGGGCATCTCCATGTATTAACCGGGTCATAGGAGCAAGTAAGCTGTCAGGCAACACAGGCATACCATCAGAGCAAACAATGACACCATCCTCGTTCCTCTGTTGACAACCAAACTTTCTCCATCTTCTCTTTTCCTTTGGTCCTGCTGCATTCTGTAAATCTCTCAGATCCTCCCATGTTGGCACATTCTCAAACACCATAAGTTGGCAGCTGTTTCCATTTCCCCCCAATTTGATATTGACTGACATTTGATGTCTTGCACAATGTTGGGCCAGTTGGTCAGCATATCGATTACCTGCTGTCACATTGTCATCGCCAGATTTGTGAGCAGCACACTTGACCACCGCCAATTCCTTTGGTAACTGGATTGCTTCCAGTAATTCCTGTACAACTTTTCCATTTCTGATAGGAGTACCTGAAGAAGTCAGGAATTCCCTTTGTAGCCATAATTGGCCGAAGTCATGCACAACCCCATAACCATACTGACTGTCAGTATATATGGTTACTCTTTTATTTTTCCCAACTTTACAGGCTCTTGCCAATGCAATCAATTCGGCTACTTGTGCAGACTTTACTCCAAATAGATAGGATGCTTCTACAGCACGTGAAACTGTGACTACAGCATAGGCAGCACCTATTCACTTCTCCGGGGATTCCAGACAAACATATAACAATTTACTAACGAGTTTTGTTAGAACATATATCAATATAGCAGTAAGAAAAACAATTTAAAACATTTCATAGCAATTTCAAAGCAAGTTCAAACTAGTACGATTGATCAATTTTTTTAGCAGCAAAATGAGTTTTAGCAGCATATAACCTACCTATCTTAACTAGTCCTACCTAATTTCAACTAGTCCCTAACCATAGCTCTGCACCCAGAAAAATGCTGATAAAGCGCGCAGGTCACCTAACCAACAATTTTACAATATACAGATCGGGCCCATATATTTCAATCCCCATATTTATTAATCAGGTGACCTTACACTCTACTACCAGTATCCCTTGTTCCTTCCTATTTATTCCTACTGTACCCGACTTACCAATCCACCGTTACGGGTACCTACGACCACAATGGATCAGGGAGCTAGCTGTAAAAGAAAGGCAGACACCAAAATACCTTTTCTATCATTTGCACTCATAAAATAATCACAGACTCGGGAAGTTTAAAACCGTTATCTAGTTTTCATCAAGTTCAGAAAGCATGAGGTTTACAGCAAGTAAACTATCAATAACCAAAATTACAAAGAGCACATATCCATAGAGGAAATAAATCAAGCCAATCATTTATGACTCTAAAGGAAGGAAAAAACAGGGAAAAAACTAATATAGGTTTCAGAGTTTAGACTCAGTAGGTTGTCTAAAGGAGGGGAAAAATAAGGAACATACTAGAATTTCACAGTGAAATATTTCCCCATGAAGAGGAACTATAGGTAAAGTAAGAATGGACCATACTAATAAAACGGTGCAATTACTTGAATCGACTAAAGGATGGGTAAAGAAAATGAACATCTATATATTGTATGAGTAGTATTTAGAACAGTGCTTATAGGATGGGGAAAGATTGGAACATGCTAGTATAACAACTACAATGTAGGACTTCAACATTTGTCAGCAACGGAAGGGTAAGAAAAGGAACAATATGCAAGTACGATTTTATTCAAAGCAAGAAATGGAGAATGCAAAATATATGGGTTCCCTCAGACTTATATTTACCTAGAACGGTGTGAAGACCAACCCTGGCCACGGGTCAGTTAAGGACAGGAGGAACCCCAAGGAAGGACAGTCGCCAGTAGGCCAGCAGGTGCAGAATGGACACCCCAGGACAGGACAGGAAAACCAGATTAGGATCAGGACAGGACCACCAAGGTAAGACCAGCACCCGCAGTTCGTAAGCAACGCCTGCGCTCCACCCTCTCTGCAGCTATCAGTCAGAACCCCGATTGGGTAATCGAATTCCCCAGCAAAGTGCACCGCCAGCACTTAAGGTTTCCAAAACCCCGCTTGAGTCTATGGAAATTACCGACAGAGTGCTCCGCAGCTCTCTGTATCAGTCACCTATTGAGTGCGTTGGGTCAGTGACAGGTCAGCTATTCGGACAAGTCGGACAAATTCTCTAGCTAAACCTAGGCTAGTTATACTGTTTTCGGGTCAGTGTACCACCCCCCAAATGTTGCAAGTGTCAGAATCCCCAATTTCGATTGGTCCTCAAGTAGGATAGGTCAACACACCAACCACATTTCATTTCTACAAGACTCAATTAGCATACTCTGGGACCGCCTATTGAATTTGGGGTTCCCATGACCTAAGTTTCTATATTACAATAGCGCATCTATGAATTATGATACATTGAGAACAGTTCAGCTTCTTCTGCTAGGCGAAGGTGCATCTTCCCAGGCACATCTTGGCTGGGACTTCGGGTTGGCAAGGTTTCAATGCCACCGGCAGAAGACTGTCATGCGCAGAAAGGCTGTTCAATATGGAATCACGAGTGTTCCTCGGGCCCCAAATAATACGATATATGAAAAGTAAGCGAAAACAATTTAGAAATACAGAAGAAATGAATACACTGTATACCATGAATAGCTACTCTATACCCCTTACTTTATAATAACTACAGCATTAGGGTAAATGCGGAACAAACAACTTTGCAAAAGCAGCTTTGCAAGCACGGAGCATATGAGGAAACAAAGCGGCCATTTTAGCTGTATTGCGAATGAGCAAACATTTCCCACCAGAACTGCGAGTACGTCACGTCACGTGAGTGTGACCAACGCATGCGCAGACTAAATTCCCGCGAAGCAGCGGCCATTTTAATGACAAGCGTTGTTAAGGTTAATACACACATATGCAAGCGTCTCTGGGACACCCAAAATGTCAGAATAACGGGGAAATTAGTAAGACAAACATGTTGGATTAATCTATTATAGTTATTCGAGGTTCATGAGTACAAGCAAATCGCGTAACGTGCGAATCCTTGCTCCATCAGTGTCGCAAGCACAATGCAACTCCAGCAATGCAGGGGGAGGCCTATCCTCATTGTGCTGCGTTGATTTTTACGCCTGCTTCAAGCAGGGGTAAATAATTAATGCAGTGGCATCCTAGAGGTGGCTCAGTGAAATCTTGTAGATTTCATTGCGTCACTTCTACGAGGCTTTTATGCATTGGAACGCCCACCCTCATACATTATACCTGACGCAGGTATAATGTGACGCAGGGCTTTACAACGTGTCTCATCTCCCTAGATGCGTCACGTTGTAAATGGGCCGCATTTTTACACTGCTGTTACGTCACTAAAAATGACGCAATAGCGGCGCAAAAATGACATAAGGGGCTTGTAAATCTGCCCCTATTTTCTTTGCCCCTGCTAAACAGCAGTACTTTGCCTGTGCTCCCCCTTTAAACATATTTAAATTGTCGTATTTATTATTAACTCATTAAACTTGCCTGCAAATCCCTAGTATATGGTGTGGAAAGTGCACACAGGAACTTGAAGTAAAATACCTATTATGCCATCCACTACAGTGGCAGTGCAAACATGGCTCCAGGCCTACCCTGTGAAATATTATTAAATCACCAGGTAGGCCCTGTATTCCACAAGGGAGAGTGCATTTCTTTAAAAGTGGAACAGTTCTAAGAGTTTGTTTTCAGAAGACTGAGATGACTGCAAGCTCCTTTCTTTCGATTGATATGTTTTTTAAAAAACCTTCCTCTTTATCCCTTACCTTTTTTCGGTCTCCCTAAAAAAGAGCATTAACAGCTGCCAGAGCTTACGCCGTTAATATACAGATAAGGGTAATGGGCCAGTTCCTTTGAGTGGTTTGATGTTTTACTCTAGTCTAGCATACAACTTCTCTGCCTCCTCCTGCTTCATGTTTATTACATTTCGGCGGTGACCCCCTCCTTTCGTTTGGCAAAGACTCTTCCTTGAAGTACATAAGTGAAGAACTTTAAAGCCCAGTGGTGACGCATCAGTGCACAAGTAGGGCAGTTTACTTCTCGCTCAAGTCAATTTGTTTGCAAGTCCTTTAGTAAAGTGTGACAGTGTTCTCGTTTATGAGACAAAACAACTCTAGTTTGCCTTGAACTACATTTTTACTGTCCTTGATTTTTATCACTGTTTATATAAGTCGGTGTTCTACTTTTAAAGATATGTCCTTGTGGGAACAAAAGGTAAGGGGAATGAACCTGTTAACACTTGTGGCTGTTGATTGTTCAATTTAATGCTAAAGCGCGTACACTATAAAATGTGCCATTTCGAAAAAAACTGGTTCCATTTTGTAAATATGAGTGGGAAGCTTATTCAATCAAAATGCTCATGTAAATAACCTTTATCGGTGTCATTACTGACCTCCTGCTGCGTTTCCAGCATGGTACTTTGGCTTACCTTGGCAGAGCAATTCTATAAAATGTGCACTGAGCGGTGTACACGCGTGCAGCTGCATCATTCCAAGGGTAGAGCTTGAATGTAGAGCATATGTTCAAGGACTGCCAGGGGGTTAATGCACACATTTAAAAGGACGCTACATGCTGAGCATACATGACAATCAGGCGGGCACTCCTCATCACTGCAATGTCTTACTCTGCTGCGAATCTATTCATTAGCAACAGCTCATTTCCTGGACCCATCTGCTGTACGCTGTGGTTCAGCTAGACTTCACTGTATTTGTATTTGCAGAAAATAGCAATTCTGTTATCATTTCAAATAGCACATTTCACATTGTATTCTCATCATTTCAAGACTTTATGACAAGCAAAATATATGCCGCCAATTAAAAAATACAGGCATCCCAAGGGCATATTTTCTACACGGTTTTGAAAAGGGCCCCATAATCTGAAGTATTCTTGTTATAATTCCATAAAATCAAAGTATTGTATGTTTCAACATTAGAAAGTAGCAACAAAGGAGCACGAATTAGACTGTCCTTACCATTTTAGTTAGTTTAATGTATTCTCGACCTGTTTCAATGCCCTCCACATGCTTCGAAAGACGTTCAGATGGATCCCATCTGAATCCATAAAAACTGTCACACACACTCTCCTCAGCAGCAGACTGGACTTCGGCAATGCTCTCTACGCCAGAAACAACAAGAAACTCCTTTGCAAACTCCAGACCATCCAGAACGCCCCACCCAGAATGAACCTCGACATTCCCTGTTGCAGTCATATCAACCAAAACCTCCACGATCTCCACTGGCTCCCAGTCGAAAGAAGAAGAATCTTCAAACTCCTCACTCATGCATACAAGGCCCATCACAACACTGGACCCACATACCTGAACAACCGCCTCTTTTTCCACGCACCCAAAGGACACCTCCGATCAGTTGATTTCTCTCTGGCAACCGTCCCACTCATCTACAAGACCAGAACGGGAGGAAAGACCTTTTCCTAACTTGCAGCCAAAGCCTGGAACGACCTCCCCCTCCACATAGTTCCCACATTGCCACAAGTCAGGAAGGACCTCAAGACCTGGCTCTTCCGATGACCACAGCACTCAACGGAGCTGCTCCCCCCACCACTCCTCATCCTCTTGAGACCCTCACTGGTCAGTAGTTGTGCTTTACCAAACCTGATTGAATGCCACAACATTTTGCTTCTTTTAATGCCTTTATTGGGATGCACTTTCGTATTCATTTTTAATAGTGAGGTACTTTATGCAGCTGTGGGCCACAGAAAAGTTATATTGCGGGAACAGAGATTAAATTGTTGGCTCAGGTCTAATAACAGAAGAGAAACATGATCCCTTGCTCCAATGTCACTACAAGATTGTAGGTGACAACTGAGGATATGGTGGCTCAGCCGTCACATCACCAAGACGGTTATGCAGCAGACATGGATGGGATGAGTGGAGTGTAGTGTCTTGGGACAGAATGTCATGTGATAGGCACAGTAATGCAAATGGCTAAACAGTGATCACCAAAAAATAGACTGCCTGAGCATCAGCTTTCACAAAACTTCAGTCGCTCATCTTGACCTTTTATGTGTGAATGAAGTTAATCCATAGCAAATATCCTCGCACATGGGGAGATGTCATGGGTAGGTTTTAATTCTGAGGCAAAAAAAAAATTATATTTTAAGCTTTGTAATGCTGAGTCTCTTTGTGGTTATTGTGGTCATTTCATGACTTAATGAGTTCTATTTATACACTTCTCTAAGCATTTTCAGTGTCAGACAGAGGGAGGAGGATGTTAGGAATGTGTGGTCCTTGCACTGGCAAAACTACAAAACACAGGCTCTGAAAACCATTCCCAAAAAAGCACAAGTCTACTTAAGGTCAATTTACCACAACATTATTCTTCAGATGTGGTGGCATTAAGTTAAATACTACAATGCGAATCCTAGAGTTCCGAACTAAAACGATCAACACCCAGAAATATAATTTTAAAACCAGTCAAAATGTATACATCTAAAATTCCTGTGAAATGAAAATCCTTATGAAACGTATAACAGATTTAATTTAATTAATTTAAAAGAATTTATAAAGCGCACGTATGCCATGCGGCTTCATGGCGCTGGTAAACACTAAAAACCAGCGACGGGGGGAGCAGGAAGATTTTAAGCAGGGAAAGCTTTCAGGAAGAGATGGGTTTTAAGTGATTTTCGGAACTCCATGTAGGAGGTAGCTGAGTGTAAGGCCAGCGGGAGGGAATTCCAGAAAGAAGGGGCCAGGACCGAAAATTTCAGGCCCCCCATCAGACTCTTCTTGAATCGGGGGACTGTCAGAAGGCACATAGAGGAAGAGCGCAGCTCCCTAGTGGATATATTATGTTTAATAGTAGGACAAGCTATTTTGAAAATGCAAGCAGGATGCAGACGGGACACAAATATCCTTAAGAATACTGCTTTATTGTAAGGTACCAGTTAGTAAAAACATGACAATGTTCCAATTAAAAACATTCTGACTAGACCACCACATTTGGTACATCAACTGCCCCCAGGGTGTAGTGTCCTCCTCTTTTCTTCTATGATTGTCTCAGGTAAGCAGAACACTTGATAGAACAGACTACCACGAGACAAGCAGTTAGACCTTTTTGTAGCAATACTCAAGTGAGGCCTACCTTTCTCTTAGTTCCTACATGAAGGTAGGACCAAATTTTATGTTGCAGCCTGGGATTAGGAGTGGAGATTTCTCTGTCGGCCAGAACTGGAGAAGTAATGGAGTAGACAGATCGCTGTCCAGTAGAGTGGACAGACTAACGAACTTTCACAGCTCATGCTCAGGGTGAGACAAACATGAATTGGTGCTAAGATTTTTTATGCTGGCAAAATATTGTAAAGTTAATTATTTCTACCCTTTGAATTGTTTGCAATATGTCCTGATTTTACTTCAACTGTATCATATTTTCACCACATTTTGAGGTAATTTTAATCGGAAAGCTAAATATTTTTCGCTGTCACGAAACTTAGCCAACATCGAAACTGTGTGCAGAATTTCTGACAGGGAGTTAACATTTGTTGATTTTCCTATGGACAGTGACATTTTACAAAAGATTAGTGCTAATTATTTTCTGAAACGTATTTATTTTGCAGAACTATTTTGTTACTTAGAGGTCATTGGTTTATTGGCTGAGGGGGCAGCAACCACAATCTTTCCCGGTGAACAGCAAAAGTCACTAAACATGTGCTTAATTTCCTGGTAGCTTGGCACAAAAGCTGACAGGTTTAACTTAGATGCAATGTGTAAACTATTCATGCGGCACACAAACAGTAATAAAGTAATAAAGTGGAATCATAACCAAAGAAAAATCTCAAACCAATTTAGAACAATAGAGCAGATTTTAATTAATAAATTGACACCAGAATGACAAGTAACAGTGCCTAAAAGAACAAAGCATCACTCATGGTCATCTGGTCATGATAAATCAGTGGAAAGTCACAAGTTTTGGCTGACCACAATGGAGCGCAGGTTGAATACGGGGACCTGTTTAGTCCCACTGACACGTTACCTTCTAAGAGTGAGTATTTCCATTCACAGTGGAGAAGGCCACAAGGAAGAGGCTGAGCATCTCAGATGGTCATTGATGTAGGGCAAAGAGCTGATCAAGGGTGCGGACTGTCATTGCTACAGCATTGCATTGACAGTTATCTTGGGCTTTAATTTCTGCAGCATGAAGTGTTGGTCATTTATTTGAGTTTTATATAGCGCTGGCTAGACCCGGAGGTATCAGAGCACTTTACCTGAGGATCCACGTTGTTACAAAGTTACATCAGTTACAAGTCACATCTGTTGCAAGAAAACATTTCAAGAGCATAGAAGATGAGATAATGGAGCGTAGAAGGGTAGGGGAGTAAGGTAAAAGGGGAAGAGGGAGTCTGCCCAAAGTCCGGCTGGGTAGGTGACGTCGAGGGGGAAGTCCACAGCCCATCTCCTCTCTAGCTATCAAGTTAGCTCCACCGGGAATCGGCCAGAATGCAAGGTCTCAACGGTCGGTGGCAAGTTCACAGATTCAATGGTAGGAGTAGAGACAAGGAGAATTATGCCCAAAGTATGGCTGGTAGGTGACGGCAAAGGAGTGACACAGAGCCGATATCCTCTATAGCTGACAAGGCAGCTCCACCGGATATTGGTTTGTGGGGGGGGCACATGTTCACTCTTTTCTTGAATTCTCTGCTGCTGAGAATGGGTAGTGAGTTGATTATTAAAGTTCACTGAGGGCACTTAGCTGATCCCCATATTCAGTTGTGCATTCGGCGGGGGGGGAGGCCGCCATTTTATGGTCAGGCATGATCCTTCCTGGACCCGGTGTCCTGCTGCTTTTGTGTCTTAGCCTGACTGGCTGGTGACTGCCGTCCTCCCGCGGCCCTGTGGCCACATCAGGTCACCTCAAGGCGTTCCCGGCTTGCCTGTTGGGAATGCCGCAACCTGCCTTTGCCGGGGGATTTGACACCATTTTCGGATCAGGTATGATCCTTCTTTGACCCGGTGAACTGCTGCTTTAGTGTTTAAAACAAGAGATAGCTCCACATGTCAGATGTCCCCAGTGGCGGCCATTTTAGGGTCAGGCAATGGGCACAGCTCAATACTCTCCTCACGTCAGGTCTTCACTCAGCTCCTTCATTGATGGAACCCTTACAGGACTAAGATATCTTCTGTTTTAAGTTTTTTTCCCTTTTTTTAAGTTCTCCTTCCTGCAAGTGACTTATTTATTATGAGGTTGTTTATGAGCTGGGCACCATTTTATGGTCAGGCAGCCCACTCTGGTGGTTTTCAGTGAATTGGGCCTGTCCCCCCTCCCCGGCATCGTGCTGGGGGGAAGAGTGTCCCTTCTGTGTTGCTGTTCTCGCCCCTGCCCCCGGCTCCTCTCACCTCCCTCCGGGTCCTCGGTTTGTGGCTCTGTGTGCTTCTCCTAGGCCCATGTTTCTCGCCGATGTTGCCGCTCCCCACGAGGGCTCAGAAGCGAACCCAAGTCTTTGCAATGCGGTCCGAAGCCCAGCAGCGCAACAATCCTGCCCCGGCTCACCTTAATTCTCAGTAATCCCTCCTCGTCACCGCAGCAATGTTTCCCCCCAGCCACATCCAAGCCTCTGCAGCAGTCCGGCGGGGAGCAGGACAGAGCTGACTCCTCATCAGGACTCAGCGTGCTGCTCCAATCCTCCCAAGGCTCCGGAGTGCAGCAGCAGTTAACGCAGGAGCAAATAGTTTGTGCGACACCCTCCGTGATTCAGAGCGAGGTCTCCGTCTTCACCAGGGGGTCAAGCATCTGTCATGTTTTGCTGGTTGTCGCTGGCGGTCATTGTCAACACAAAAAACAATCTTGCCCAAGCTTTGCATTGGCAGTCATCGCGGATGGCAGAATCTTGGCACAAACAGGTCCTTTTGCTCACCAGGAGCTCAAACTTCAGGATTCTCACTATGGTGCCACCCAAGGGTCTAGGACATGGGAAAGCACCTCTTGGGGCTCAGGGATTCACTCTAAAAGCTGGGCAGTTGCAGGGAAACCTCTGAAGCTTGTTGTGTCCTTTTAGCTCACACAGTAGCCAACTGACCTTTGAAGTCATTATGGTTAACCTGGGATGAAGGCAAGCAGGTCCAGTCTTTCTTCTCAGACAGCAAGACAGTCCTTCAAACAGCAGGGCAGTCCTTCTTAAGTAAGCTCCACACGTCCAGGAGTGTTCCAAAGAGTGGCTCTGGAGTTCCAATATTTAACCTGGTGCCAGCCTTTGTGTGAGGGGGTGGGGGAGTCACTGTTCTAACCCCACATCTGGTCCTGGAAAGTTCTTCCCTTTCCTCTGTGAAGTGTAAGCAGGGCTTTGTACAGCTCCTCCACCAGCCATCCTTCCAGCATCCTTCCAGCACAGTCTATTAAAGACAATTTAAAACTACAATTCATTTGGGTGTAAACAGCATATATTTATCTGCTCCCAATCCAAACAAAGCACTTACAGCAGTGAAAAATGACTTTAGGAATTTTTTACTACCAGGACCTGTCAAACTTAAGCACACATGTCCTACCTTTTAAATTCAAAGCTCCATGCCTTATGAGCCTTAAGGGTCTATTTTAAGTGGTGACTTACAAGCATTGAAGAAGAAAATTTAGGTCTGGTGAAAGGTTAATTTAAAAAAAATGCAGAATATGCTAATCCTAATTACACTGCAGGTAAACACCACTAGTGTACCTAGCAAGAATAGTTAAATTTTGAGGCAAGAGCCCTCACCCATCAACAAGGGTTGTATGCATCATCATCGGGCAGCTCTGCATTGGGCCAGTGTTTTAATGCCCAGCGGGCCATTAATATTAGTTCTCTGCCGGAGTTCTTTTACTTGTCTGGCCATTAATAAAGGTCACTTGAAGGTATAATGCTTTTTATGAATGTGAGAATAAAATTCATCATTCTCATCAAAGTACTTTATTTCGGTACAGTGACCATAAAAGTGCAAATGCAATAAATACATGCAGTAAATAAAAATAGCAGCCATCATAGGTGCACAGTCAAATGTCCAGTGAATGACCAATTTATCATTATACAATGTCCTCTGGAAGAACCATAAGCTTGAAACAACATTAAACCTCCAGAAATCCTAAAACTGGACTAAGGGGGTCCGCCATGAAGAATGTCTAGTCCACACCAATCAGAGGATAACGTAATATTAAGACTCATGACTGTTTAAAATGATCGCAGTCTGCTATTGGATAGTTTAAAGCAAGTTGCACAGATAAAAAATATCACCTCTAAGATTATAGATCTATTTATATTCATCAAGGTTAAAAATTCGGTCTTGGGTCGTCTCTCTTAATTAAGCAATACTCTTCAATAAAATTAACTAAGGAACCCTATCAAACTGCTTTATTATTTGGGGGTTCATTCTTCATGAATACAAAAACAGAGTTGAATATAAAGGAAGGTAATATTCCTTTTAATTCTGTACAACTGGTAATCATGTTTCTTGACCTTTATTTAGTCAAATGATCTATAGCAATTCATCAGGAACCTAATACCTTAATCTGCAAAGGAATGGGACTAAGACCTAATTGGAGGAGTGTGCCCACATTGAGCAACCACGAAATTTGTGTTGAAAAAAAGAGATGAACCTCTAGTCAACCGCAGAGATACTCAGTATCCTAAAATATCTGACCTAAACTCCTTTAGGATCTGACCCATTATGGTTTGCAGGGTCATGGAAAACCGCACATTTATTGGTTTGAACATGCTCAGGGACACTGCCAAGAACCTGACCCATCTCTGCGCTCCTGGATCCCTCTTGGCTGGGTGAGAAGGACTGGACCTGGCATCTGTCGATCTCAGGACCCCAAAGTGACTCCAAAGGCTAGTTGGCTGGCCTCCTAACTAGAGCTTAAGGGACAGAAGGCTCAAATAACTTTGAACCACCACAACCTGGACTCTGCCATCTGTGATTCCTACCCTGCCAAGTGGTGCCATCCCAGTTCTGGAGGCTTGGAGGTGGGCCTGAAGGTGCCCTGCTAGCCAATCTCTGGACCTAGAAGAACCCATGCATCTCATCTGCTGAGCAGTGCAATCCCAAGAAGAACCAAATCATTGCCTCTGATGCAAGAGTTCTCCTGACCCAAGGACTCCATATTGACCAAGCAGTGCAGTCTTATTTGGAACTGCCGCCTATGCGAAGCTTTCCTAATGCAAGCCCTCACACATCAAATCTCTCAGCCACGACAGCCTTGGCAATGATGCAGGTTCTTGCATCACAGCCTTTCAGCTCTTTGGAGTTGGTGAACTTCCTCAACTGTGTAACGCATCCCCAATGTCAGACTTCACATCACAAAATATATCATAAACTACGCTACCCAATTTCATAACCTATAAACAAAATTCTAAACTATACATGGACCCATTATGAACCTGATATATTTTTGGGCCTACTGAATCAGGTGGTCAAATAAATCTATATACACATTATTTACAAACTATAAACATATTTATACATTTGCAGAAAGAATATTGTCATTAGTATAAAACCCAACCATTTAAACGACCACCATAGGCGACGTGATCTAGCTAAAGGTAACCTATACTTCTAAATAACCAAGACCAGCTTGTTTGTCAAAAGTAAGATTTTATTTTCTAAATTATGGTATATAAGTTGTAAGTTTTATAAATGAAATTTTATTTGCAATAAAGCAAGCATGATAGTAAGAAATATGAGAAAAATACAATTTAAGCAATGGAATCAATTTTAAAGAAATTATATAAAGTTTAGCATTTTTAAAACCTATTTCCCTAACTGAGCTAAATAGACAGAAATTAAAGTAAAGATCTTTGAGGATTCTTACGTGCTCCACGCAAAGTCCAGCAGCACATCACCCTCATCGGAAAGTCAGAAAGCAGCAGCCAGCCCAACCCTAAGGGCATGACTTTTTATACCTTTCTACGCTAACTAAACTAGCAAAGGAAAGTTTTCAGAAATACTCGACGTCCCATTGGCTGAGAGTGACAAGTGACATATCACCCGATTCTTAAAAAGTTCCACAAAATCATGTCTTACAAAGACCATTGTCTCTTCCACGTGAAGCCAGAGGCTTCCTGCGATTGCAACTTTGTTTTAAGTCATCCTCGCAGCTTCCATAGTCTTACAGTGCAACTTCCGCGGATGCCAAGTTAAGGACTGACAAAAAGTTCACTTTCGACCTTGGCCATGTCCGACAGAATGATGTCAGCTCATCAGTTTTTGCTTTGTGAATGCAGCTTCAATAAACGTTTTAATTCAGAATGGGCGTCTCGTGACTTTCTGCAGAATTATAGTTCAACTCTCATTTTGCGACTCAAATAGCTAGGCCTCAAAAGCAGGCAACTTATGATTTCTAGTATAAAACAAACACAAGAAAAGTATTAATGTAAGAAATAAAGTATATTCTGTATCCACCCCATGGTTTACTAAATAATTAACCCACCCGATTAATCAAAATGTTACCTAGCCATTGCAAACAAATAAAGCAGCGTTTATATTTACCAGTCTCCGTTTTTCAATGAGACCCATATGCACCTAGAATAGTAGAAATGACATCACACAGACAAGGAAAAGCAAAACAAGCACATGCTTATTTTAAATATGCAGCAGTTAGTAATGACAAAAACGAAAACAATAAATTATTTTATTATTTTGCACGAACAAAAAGATGCAACATTTATGCACGTTTATGAGCACACATGTTAGTCCCCCCACGTGTAAAGTTTAATCTAGGTTGTATTAGCACGACATATCACAAATCATTAATAATTTTATTCATGTTATGGAAATGTGACTTTGCGAGTTTAAACAAAATTTTGTTTTCTATCTCGCTCCATCAACTCCCTCATCTGGTGATTAACAAATCACCACACCAGCACTCAAAAATTTGGTAAATTTAATTTATAAGAAATCGATTCAAATTCATTGTATTAGTAAACCTAAAAGTCTGTTTCAGCATAATCCTTGCAATTAACATGACGCTCTCTATGTAACTCCTGCAACTCAATCTCCCTTTCCTCTTCTTTTCTGAGTTTATAAATTCTCTTCTTTTCTCTCAAATGCTTCTTTCTTTTATGCAACAAACAACCTACTTTAGTCAAAATAAAAATAAATATAATTATAATCAAAGGTGCCAGAATCTTGCCAAGAATTGAACTTCCGATATTATGAAACCAGTTTTTAATTGCTTGAAACCTATTTGAAAGTTTCCCAGTAAAATCTTCTTCTTCTAAAGGAATTATTTCAGAATGCATTTGTGTAATATTCTTAATATACATTTCAATATTTTTACTTTCATCCGGTATATATGTACAGCAATGTTGGACATGTAAAATGCCACAGACTCCTCCCTCCTTTGCTAGGAGTATGTCTAAAGCAAGACGGTCTTGAATTACCATGGATCTAATTGCAATAACTTCAACATTCACTAATTGAAACCCATCAGCAGTGTCAGTTGATAATCTATCAACTATAGTGGACAATTTTCTGATTCTCCCTGCATTTAGGGTTATACCAACAAAAGGTATTACAGCTTGGAAAATATCTCCCAGAACTTCAGTAAAAGTTTCTCTTTTAGCTCTATTTACATAATTATGAATTTTAAATAACCCTTCTGAATCTCTGTCAACATGAAACACTTTAGGAAAAACAATTCCCACATAACAAGTTCCATACCAATGGTCTGGAAGGTTGTAGTAGGCTTTGTCACCACAAACAAAATAAATTCCAGGAAAGATAGGATCTTTTCCACCTTTAAATCCCCAACCTCCCAAAATCTGATAAGTATCTTCACAATTGCTTGCACCTACAAAATAATTATCAAAAAGTGTGTTATCTCTTCTAATGCAAAGCTTTCCACTAACAGGTTTGTCTATGTGAATTGCAATATTTTCAAGCATTTTACCATTTAGTTTCTCATCCTCTTTTTGCCAGAATGATGACTTAGTCTGCTTGACTAATTCATTTCTCTTATAAATTGCTCTTCTCTCCTCAACCATATTCAAAAATTTCTTTCCTTCAGCACTTAATTTACATGTTAGATTATTCTTGTAAGCATACTCATAAGTGAGTTCGTTAGTAACAAGGAAATATTCTCTCAATTGTTTAGCTTTCTTATGCTTATTTAAAGCATTATCAATCTTGATATTAGCAAAAATCTCATCATAATTTGAATAGTAATATTCTAAACGACCAGTTTGATAAAATAAACTAGTTAATACACTACATGTAACAGCATAAGTGAGAGGAAGCATATTATATGTTACTCCCTCAGAAACAGAAGCGGGTAACTTAACGCATACATAACAATCCTTTGCATCCATTACCTTTACATATTCACTCAAAAGCTTTGTGAAAGTATTACTTGAAAAATCACCTATTGATTTATCTTGATGAATGTTAGGCTGATGATCAATTACTTTAGCAGATGCACTATGTTTAGTTTGGCTAACCAGAGCTTTGCTTGTTAAGTTAACTTTGTGTAATTCTCTATTCATTTCTAAAGGTATAATCACAGCTAGTACCAACCAGAGCAGAACTAAAATGAGCAGACACACCAGAGTCATCTTACAGCATCTTTTAAAAACAGAGCATTTTGAAGTGCTCTCCTTAATGTAAGGCATTTTTAGGTTAGTTTTAGCCTCAAAAATAAAAATAAAAAATAAAAATAAATTTTAAAATTTATATACACCCCCCTTTTAAAATATATTTTTCTTTTATAACCCTAAACAAGATTTCTTCGACCTTATGTCATACATAAGTTTTCTTCTATTAGACAGTTTTCTTCGACCTTGTGTCAACTAACAGGATTTCTTCAGCCTTATGCCAATTTAATAATTTTGTACTTCAATCATTGTCACTAATTTCTTGGATTTCGTTTTCTTCTTCACTACTATCATATATGTCTATAACAGGTGGAATTACTAAGTAAGTCCACTCAGGAGACTTGTATTTCTGGTTTGGTCTAATTATTCTCTTCCCTTTTCTTGATATCACTTCTATTTTTCTTCCAACTCCAACCTCTTTTCCAGGACTCTTTTGACTACTGATTTCTTCAACCTGTTCTATTGGCTTTTTAATCAATCTGACTCTCAATCTTCCACCAGGCCAGTAGTCTGCTTTTCTCACGTACTTTTTCTTTGGTTCAGAATTATTCGATTCTGATTTCCAAGTCCTTTTCTTTCTGTTTTCACTTCCACCTTCCACGTCACTTTCCTCAGTTTCGTAGTCTGAAATTTCAATTGACTCAGGAACTTCTCTATTCGGCAATTTCACTCCTTCAGGAACTTCACTTTGTCTTCCATCACTGGTACTCGGTAATTCGTTCTCTTCCTCTTCCTCAATTACCTCTAGCTTCCCAGATTTCGGAATTTTGTTCCTTACTTCAGAGCTTGTTCTCTGCCTTTCGATACTCTCCTGGTCTGAAACTTCTTTTGGTTCAGCTTCTCTGTCTTCAATATAGACAACCGAATCCTCAGTTATCTTTCCTTTTAACAGATTCTCTTCACCTTCAGAATCTATTTCAATTATTTCTAAGTCTTTTCTTGTCAGATTTCCATTCACTGGCACAGTTTCCAGATGTCGACTTTCTTGTCGATCTTCAGAATTTGGAATTACTTCACCTTCTGTTCTGTCTTCTGCTTCAGAATCAGAGTCATCTGTGGTATCACTTTCAACATCAGAACTCTCAGGAGTTGGTATTGGAATAGTATGACTTGGATGAATCCAACGCTTCAATCCTCTGCACTTTACAGCATTAGTAGTGATCAAGATTACCTGCCTAGGTTTCTGCCATCTAGGAGATAGACAATTCCTCCTCCGATGTACTTTCGTTCTGACCCAGTCTCCAGGTCTCAGATCATGTGTCAAAACTTTGTCATTTGATTGTGCTTCAGTTCCCACCTGATTAGACACAGAAGTTACCATATCAGATAACCTTTTACAGTAATCCAAAATTGCACTGTCATTTATGCTCAACAGTTTACCTACAGGTACAAAAGCTTGCCTCATAACTCTTCCCATCAAAATTTCATGAGGACTCAAACCTGTCTTTTTATCTGGTGTACTTCTTATTGACATCAAAACAAGTGGAAGAGCATCAGTCCACTTTACTCCTGTCTCTAGACACATTTTTCCAATTCTGTTTTTGATAGTTCCATTTATTTGTTCAACTACACCTGATGCCTCTGGTCTGTATGCACAGTGTATTTTCTGCTCAATACTCATAGCTTCGCAAATTAATTTCAACAGTTTGTTATCAAAATGACTTCCTCCATCACTCTCAATAGTGACTGGAAAACCGTACCTTGGGATGATTTCTCTGAGCATTAGTTTTGCTACTGTAATTGAATCACAATGTCTTGTAGGAAAAGCCTCTACCCACCTCGAGAACAAGCATACAATTACAAGTACATATTTCAAACAGTTGTGTAAGGGCATTTCAATGAAATCTATTTGTAACCTGGTGAAGGGACCACCCTCTCGACCAATTATTCCTGTCCCCACCACTGATTTTCTGTTTGGATTCATTTGTTGGCATGACAAACACCTTTGACAAAAAGATTCTGCAATGGTTCTAAATTTGGTATTGAACCATGTTTCTTTAAATAGTCTGACCATAGAATCTCTTCCTAAATGTGCAGGACCATGATATAATCTGGCCATGTCAGAAATCATGCAATTTGGTAAAACTACTCTGCCATCTTTGTAAACCCACACTCCATCTTCATCACGTTGTCTACAATCTGATCTTAACCACTGATCTTTTTCTTCATCATCTGCTTCGTTTTGTAAATCTCTAATCTCATTCCATGTTTCTACAATAGTTGTTAGCATTAATGAATTTGAATCAGTTTCTGTACTTCTATTCCGATTGTAAGAATAATTTTTCCTTGCGCAGTACTTTGCTGTTTCATCTGCGAAGGCATTTCCTTTGGAAATATAATCAGTCCCTCTAGTGTGTGCTGCACACTTGACTATGGCAATTTCTTTTGGCAATTGTATTGCTTCAATTAATCTTCTAATGAAAACTGCATTTTTAATTGGTGATCCTGTTGATGTCATGTATCCTCTCTGTGACCAGAGTTGTCCATAATCATGCACAACTCCGTACCCATACTGACTATCAGTAATGATGGTAACTCTTATATCTTTTGATACTTCACATGCACGAATTAAAGCAATCAATTCAGCCACTTGTGCTGAACGAACTCCTTCAAGACATGATGCTTCTTTAATGTTTTCGACTGTACAAACTGAGTATGAAGCTTTCAAGACACCACCTTCGGATCTTAAGCATGAGCCATCTACAAAGTAGACAAAATCCGATTCAGGCAAAGGTCTGTCTTTGATGTCTTTTCTTGGTTTTGTGCAGAATTCCATGACATCTAAACATTCATGTTCTGTCTCAATGTCATTAACGATTTCTGAATCAGGCAGTAATGTAGAAGGATTCAGATTCAAACATCTTGAAATTGAAACATTATCTGCTCCCAGTATGATTTTCTCATACTTTGTCAATCTGCTACTTGTTAAATGTTGAGTCTTACCTCTTGTCAGTAATATTTCAACTGAATGAGGCACAAAAACTTTTACAGGAAATCCCATAATGATTCCTTCACTTTGTTCAAGACTGATACTTGTAGCTGCAACTGCTTTTAAACAACCTGGTAATGCTTTTGCAATTGGATCAAGAACTGCAGAGAAATATGCAATAGGTTTCTTTAGGTTTCCATGTCTCTGAATTAACACAGATAATGCACATCCTTCTCTCTCACTGCAATACAGTTCAAAATCTTTCTCATAATTTGGCATACCCAAAGCAGGAGCTTGGCATAAGCTCTTTTTCAAGTTTTCAAAAGATTCCATCTCAACATCATTGAGAATAATTGGATCTTTTACATCTGATTTGGTCAGTCTTTGTAGTGGTTTCGCAATTACTGAAAATCCACTTATCCATTGTCGACAGTAACCTACCATTCCCAGGAACATTCTGACCTGTCTTTGTGTTCTTGGCGGTAACATTGTTTGAATCATTTTTATTCTCTCTATTGTTACTTGTCTTTTTCCCTTTGCAATTCTGTGACCAAGATATTTCACTTCCTGTTTGCAAAACTGTAGTTTTGCTGGGGACACTTTATGTCCTTCTTCTGCAAGGCGATTTAACAGAATTATTGTGTCTGTTACACAATTTTCTCTTGTCTTAGCAGCTATTAACAAATCATCAATATACTGCACCAGCGTAGACCTACCTGGTAAGTCTAAATCTTCTAATGATCTTTTTAACAGTTCGTTAAAGATTGAAGGACTTTCTGTATAGCCCTGAGGGATTCTTGTCCATCCAAGGGTCTTACCTTGGAATCTGAAAGCAAAGATTTCATAACTGTCTGGGTGTAGAGGAACAGTAAAGAATGCATTGCAAAGGTCAATGACTGTGTACCATTCAGCATCATATGGAATCTGAAATAGAATTACTGCTGGATTTGGAACCACAGGACAACATGGAATAACAATTTGATTAACCTTTCTCAAATCTTGTACGATCCTAAATGTTCCGTTAGCCTTTTTAACTCCCATAATTGGTGAATTACAAGAGCTACTCTTCATTTCTTCCAATACACCTTGCTTGATTAATTTTTCAATTACAGGTGTAATACCTTCAATTGTCTCTGTTTTCATTTTATACTGTGGAGTGTTTGGAAATTCTATTCCCTGCTTCAATGCAATTTTAACAGGATCTACGTTTTTCATCAGACCCATCTCATTCCCAGTAAAATCCCATATTTCAGATTTCACTGTTTCTTTTAGCTCTTCAGGTAAATCTTTTTCTTCAAATGCAGGAAACAATTTTGTTTCTTCTGCTTCCATCATCATCATTGTCATTCTGTACAAACCATCTTCCTCCATTGTTTGTAACTCAACTCCTTCAGGAGAACAATATATTCTGCAATTCATTTTACATAGGATGTCCCTACCTAATAGATTTACTGGACTACTATTACAAACCACAAATCTGTGTTTGTCTCTGTAATTTCCAATTTCGACTGGTACTGGATCAGTTAAATCTGTTTTAATTTGCTGATTACTTACTCCGACAACTTGGATGGTATCCCCAGAGAGAGGTAGGTTTTCAATTTCCACTGATCTAACAGTAGAACGGGTAGCACCAGTGTCCACTAGAAAGGTGATGTCTACATCATTAACTTTCCCATTTACATAAGGACCGGACTGGTCAACCTCAAGAGTGGCTCCAACAACACACTCTTCCTCCTCTCTCGGGCACCGTCAGTAATAATCATCAGAATCACTGTCTTGGCTTTCTGTCAATAAAAATTGTTGTGAAGCATTTTGCATTTGAACCCTTTGCTGCTTTTGCTGTTTTTGTGGTTTTATTACCTGTTCACATCCCTGAAATCCCACGTTTGAATTATATTTTTGAACTCCCCCACAATTCGGAAAAGGTGGTTGTGGCAACTGGTCCTGTCGATTATTCACCTGTTGTTGTTGCTGTTGTTGTAATTGTCGCTGAATATTAAATTCATTTAACCCCTGTTGCATCTGTAGCTGTTGCTGCACGTTAACACCATTCTGCATCTGTGGATTCAATAAGGGATTCTTTAAGTTTCTAGGAGGATGAGGACACTCGTCCCTCCAATGTCCAATTTCGCCACAATTAAAACAAGGTAATCTTTGTTTCAGCTCTTCTATCTTTGGGCTAAATTTCTTTTGGAAATTATTACCTTTAAACTTTCCTTGTATCTGGTTCGTATTTCCAGTTTGAACAAAATTAGTGTTCTTATTTCCCATGCTGGCAATCTGTTGCTCAGCCACTTTTACCTGTGCCCACATGGCTTTCTCCTTTAGCTTTTTCTGTTTTACTTCTAATTCATCGCTACAATATTTTGCCTTTCTCAGAATATCATCAATAGATAGTGCTTGCCATCCGACAATACTAGTTCTGATCATTTCTCCAATTTCAGGCTTTAGTCCATAAACAAATCTATAGATAAAATGACTCATGTCTTTCTCATCTAATTTTTCATAACCACTGTATTGTTTAAAGATTAACAGTAGTCTTTCATAAAAAGAATGAACTGATTCTTTTGTTTCCTGCTCTGTTCTTTCTATTTTAACCCAATCAACTTCTTTGGGTGGAATTTTGTTCTTCATCCAAACAATTACTTTCTCATAAAAATCCATTACGAGTGGATTTGGGGCACCTGTTTCTTTGATTCGCTCAGGTTCTGTTTTTGGCCAACTAATAGATATTTTACATTCTGTCCAAAGATCAGATGGAACAACAATGTCAAAAAATCCATCCAAATCAATCCACAGAACTTTTGACACTTTGATAAATCTATCGACTTGCCTGTACCACTCAACAGGTTTCTCTCTTAATTTAGGAAAATCATTTGTGAATAACAGAATGTCTTGTCTCGACCATGGGACATGAACATATCCTCCACCTGCAACTTCTCTCATTGGAAATTGTTTTGACATTCTTTCTAATCTTTCATCTTCCTTCCTTTTAGTCCATTTCACTCTCCATTTATTCAGTTCTCCTAGCTTTTTGATATAGACAATTAAATCTTTAATGTGAACTATTCTTCCCATTGAGTTCAAACTCTCAATGTCACTTTCTGAAAAATCTAATCTGTAATGTTTTGCAAAATTCTTTTGTTTACTCACATCGATTTCAAGTTCTGCAGCTAGATCCTCTAATTGATCATATTTATTTTTCGTTTTCCATTGAATACTTTTGCAAATGAATAATAGTTCATCATCCCGATAGTAATTTAAACTATCTGGGCCAATTGTTCCAATTATTAATTCTTCTATATTTGCTTTTAATTTGGCCACATCAAGCTTTGGTGTAGTTACCCTGACTTCAGGACTTCCTACATCTGACATAGCACCCATTGGTGTTTTTGGAGATAAATCCTCATTGAAAGTTAAATCAGGCATTCTCGATCTAGAAGTGTTTAATTCTGTCAAATCTGAATAAAATTTTTCAGCAGGCTTTTGAATTTCTGTATTTAAAGGAATAGTTAATCCAGTTTTGTTTGTGTTTCTTTGATCAAATACAGGCTGAACAGGACCTATTGTTACTGGAACTGTGACAGCTTCCATGCCTTTTGTCATTCTTTTAATTAATTCTTCTTTAGACCTTAAATATTCATTATAATCGACATCATCCTCAACATTTCTTGTTTCTCTTGTATAATCTTTTGGAGGTTCCCTTGCTCTTGGAGTCATTGAAAAATGTCTACCCTCATTTCGAGCATTCTCAAATTCTGGTCTTCTAGGAATTTCAGTGATTTCACAATTATTTGGATAAAGTTTAGGAGCTTCACTAATTGGAGGTGCACTCGGTGAAGTTTCAGTAGAAACCACCGGAGTAGACCATGATCTAGAAGGTCTCAAAGGCTGATTAGGCTGTTTATTTCTAGAAGTTGTATATATTTCTTCCATAATTGCATCCTCAGATTCACTTTCCATAGATTTTCCTGTAGGAGAACCCATTACCATTTCATGAATTAAATACAATCCTTCACTCATGTTTCCCTGTCTCCACATTCGTAATCTATCTTCATGAGTTTCTCTTTTCCATGATGGATTTTTAGAAGGTCTTTTAATTCCACTAGCTTCTCTTTGTAACTGATACATCTCATCTTCCCACTCAACTAAAGCTTCAAATTGAGTTGGTCTCGGTTTTGGAACAAGAGCATTCATTTTCTCTCGTAAGTTTCTTAAAACTCTTACATTAAATGAACCATCATCAGGCCAAGCCAAAACACCATCGTTTTTAGTATAACGTTTCCAACTGTCGAACCATAAGACAGTATGATATCCGTATTCACCTTCCATGTACGCTGCAGGTGTTTTATACTTATGAAGTAGTTTACCACCTCGCGTTTCGATTTTCTTGTCAGGTGAAAATAAATTCTTAAATTTCTGAAATAATGTTGTCTTTTTCTCAACATGTTTAAAATGATAACTCATTTTTTAAAAGTAAAATTTAATTCACAAATCGTTCGTAAAATATTTCCGGGATGTTCCGCAAACAACCAATCCGTGCGCGAAACACACCAACAAGCCAATGGCAGTTGAGCTGCGTCACTTTTCGGCTCGACCAATAATTTTGGAGATTTTCCTAAGGACCAATCAGCTCACAGGCCGTCAGAGACTCAGGAGCCAATCAGAATACAGCTTGTGACGTAGGTCACCCAATCCCAGCGCGGCTCTGTGACGTACACAGCAGCTGCGGTTTCTCGCTTCTCACTCCTGGCGCTTACCCCTCCTTCACAAAATCTTTTCACAGCGCCATTTTAAGAACACTTTTCAGTGTAAATTAATTCTTAACAATGACTTATAAAGACAACATCTGTTCGTTTCACTAATTAGGATAGTTTACATACATTCAAGTATCCACACTTCGGAATAGACGGCGCTATTCACACTAAGGATAATATTCAATTGTTAGTAGAGTAACCTTACCCCACCCTTCAAGCAAGTATAATTATGAACTCGCTTTGCTCTGAACCCACCGCGAAGTGAAAGTTCTAAGAGTTCCACTTGAACATAAAATACAATTCAAACTCGCACTTTTACACGGAAAATTCCCTAAATTCAAACACACACGAAATCCGTACAGGACTCTCACCTGTTTATAGAAATCATGCACCGTTAGCAAAATAACGACGTTATCCGTACAGGGCTCTCACCTGTTTATAGATATGAAACATGTACCCGTACAGGACTCTAACCTGTTTATAGATAATCATGCACCGACGCTAATTTTACCCTTCACTCAAGCTCGGATATAACTAATACTCTCATCACAGTGAGTTTTATGGAAGGCGCTTTGTCCCTATTCTCATGCTGCTTTGATTTCTTAGAAAATCCTCACTATACAAGAATCAGACCTAGCCCTAAAACTGTGCTGCTCGGCGACAACACTATGGTACACGGCGATACCTCTTGTGATACTCGGCGATATCACTACAAACGAACAGATGGCTTGCGTGACTAATTTCTCGCCACACAATCTATACCGGTATAGCTTACAGATAGGCACGAAAAACGAACTTAACGAGTGTTAAAACATTAATCCTATTTGCATACCATGACGCAATCCTTAGCAACCAACATGTTACCTTGGTTACTCCTTAGCAACCATCAATTTCTGCTACCAGATAATTGATCCAGCGGGCTATAGAAAATATATCATAAACTACGCTACCCAATTTCATAACCTATAAACAAAATTCTAAACTATACATGGACCCATTATGAACCTGATATATTTTTGGGCCTACTGAATCAGGTGGTCAAATAAATCTATATACACATTATTTACAAACTATAAACATATTTATACATTTGCAGAAAGAATATTGTCATTAGTATAAAACCCAACCATTTAAACGACCACCATTGGCGACGTGATCTAGCTAAAGGTAACCTATACTTCTAAATAACCAAGACCAGCTTGTTTGTCAAAAGTAAGATTTTATTTTCTAAATTATGGTATATAAGTTGTAAGTTTTATAAATGAAATTTTATTTGCAATAAAGCAAGCATGATAGTAAGAAATATGAGAAAAATACAATTTAAGCAATGGAATCAATTTTAAAGAAATTATATAAAGTTTAGCATTTTTAAAACCTATTTCCCTAACTGAGCTAAATAGACAGAAATTAAAGTAAAGATCTTTGAGGATTCTTACGTGCTCCACGCAAAGTCCAGCAGCACATCACCCTCATCGGAAAGTCAGAAAGCAGCAGCCAGCCCAACCCTAAGGGCATGACTTTTTATACCTTTCTACGCTAACTAAACTAGCAAAGGAAAGTTTTCAGAAATACTCGACGTCCCATTGGCTGAGAGTGACAAGTGACATATCACCCGATTCTTAAAAAGTTCCACAAAATCATGTCTTACAAAGACCATTGTCTCTTCCACGTGAAGCCAGAGGCTTCCTGCGATTGCAACTTTGTTTTAAGTCATCCTCGCAGCTTCCATAGTCTTACAGTGCAACTTCCGCGGATGCCAAGTTAAGGACTGACAAAAAGTTCACTTTCGACCTTGGCCATGTCCGACAGAATGATGTCAGCTCATCAGTTTTTGCTTTGTGAATGCAGCTTCAATAAACGTTTTAATTCAGAATGGGCGTCTCGTGACTTTCTGCAGAATTATAGTTCAACTCTCATTTTGCGACTCAAATAGCTAGGCCTCAAAAGCAGGCAACTTATGATTTCTAGTATAAAACAAACACAAGAAAAGTATTAATGTAAGAAATAAAGTATATTCTGTATCCACCCCATGGTTTACTAAATAATTAACCCACCCGATTAATCAAAATGTTACCTAGCCATTGCAAACAAATAAAGCAGCGTTTATATTTACCAGTCTCCGTTTTTCAATGAGACCCATATGCACCTAGAATAGTAGAAATGACATCACACAGACAAGGAAAAGCAAAACAAGCACATGCTTATTTTAAATATGCAGCAGTTAGTAATGACAAAAACGAAAACAATAAATTATTTTATTATTTTGCACGAACAAAAAGATGCAACATTTATGCACGTTTATGAGCACACATGTTAGTCCCCCCACGTGTAAAGTTTAATCTAGGTTGTATTAGCACGACATATCACAAATCATTAATAATTTTATTCATGTTATGGAAATGTGACTTTGCGAGTTTAAACAAAATTTTGTTTTCTATCTCGCTCCATCAGTGCCATCCCAGTTCTGGAGGCTTGGAGGTGGGCCTGAAGGTGCCCTGCTAGCCAATCTCTGGACCTAGAAGAACCCATGCATCTCATCTGCTGAGCAGTGCAATCCCAAGAAGAACCAAATCATTGCCTCTGATGCAAGAGTTCTCCTGACCCAAGGACTCCATATTGACCAAGCAGTGCAGTCTTATTTGGAACTGCCGCCTATGCGAAGCTTTCCTAATGCAAGCCCTCACACATCAAATCTCTCAGCCACGACAGCCTTGGCAATGATGCAGGTTCTTGCATCACAGCCTTTCAGCTCTTTGGAGTTGGTGAACTTCCTCAACTGTGTAACGCATCCCCAATGTCAGACTTCACATCACAAAACACTGGCTGAGAGACACAAAGAGCCTAGATCTCATGAGACTGGCTGCCCGCTGCGAGAATGACCTCCCCACCCACAAATACCTCAATGGTGAACGGCCTTACAGAACACTGTACCTCGACTATGTCTGACATTCTTGATGACCTTGCCCGCGCTACAGCTGAAAATAACCCAAATCAAAGACAGAAACCCATGGTTCAACAGATACCTCAACAATGAAAGGAGAGCCCTCTGGCTGACAGAAAGAAGCTGGACACAACAGCCCTCAGCCTTCTATCTAAAAGGTCTCCATCAGATGAGAAATGCCTTTAATAGGAACATCCTCAAATCAAAAAAAGAATTCTTCAGATCAGAACTGGAAAATGCCAAAAACAGACCTCACAAGCTCTTTGAAGTGGTTAAACACCAATCTAATAAACTGGCTAAAACCTCCAAAGAAACCCCAAAATCTCTCATAACATGTGAGGTATTCTCTTCCTTCTTCTCTGCGAAAATGACTTCCCTACGAAACAAACTTAGTTCAGCTACCTACTTCCGACCCCCACCAGACGTGCCCCATCTCTCCTTGTTGCCCTTCCAGACGTCACCCAAAACCAAGCGCACTGGTCCAACTTCAAGTTATATGACGACCATTCATCTCAGAAATTCTATCCTCCTTAAAAATGGCAGTCCAGGCACTCGTTATCTCCAGAATCGAAGAAGATGCTCTACCCTCTCTGGCATACCCAAGATCTCCACAGCCCCCCTAAAAGCTTGCCTCAATGCTGCCACCAGTCTCCTAACAGGTTAAAAAAATGCTACCACATCTCAAAGCTCTGAACTTGAAGCCAGAAACCAACGCAAACTGGCATGTATCACTCACAAGGCGCTAAACACTAAATCGCCTTCATTTCTTGCCCGGAAACTCTTGGTGTCCGGAGGAGTCAGAAACTCCTGGTCCTCCAGAGAACTTCTGCTCCAGCCGCCACGCTTTCAAAAGAAAAAATCTACAATATAGGTAGTATCCGACTGTGGTATGAACTTTATGTCTGCATACATAAAGTCAATGTGAAAGGAGTGTGGGGTAACCTATAAATTCTCCAGTTCCTAACATACGCAAACTAATGGGCCTGTTGAAAGGTTCAACACGACCTTAAAAAGTGTAATCATGGGCCGATCAGACTCCTTGAGGTGCACGTGACATAAAGTTGGTACCTCGGTCTAACACAACCTCTTTGGGGAAACCCACAAGGGTAGTGATTCCCATCAGTGCCAAGGCAACTGCAGGCAAAGCCACAATTCTCTGAGGTATGGTCTCAGGGTACCGGGTGGCGTGGTCCACCAGGCTAAACCTATTAGGAAGGCACCAGATTAATTTGTTAAACCCCAGCAGGTAACACAGTGAGAGAACGCTTGGGTTAAGAAGAGGGCATTTGTGACATTGTGATGGGAGGGGGAGGAGCTGCAAAGCCATCCATGACTACTTTTCAATCTAAATAACAACAAACATAGAGCCATATTTAACCTTGTTCATATACACTTGGGAGAGATTGTTGTTAGCAACATTTTGATTGCGCTCAATCAGTAGCCATCCTAGCTTTCCCCAGGACAATATGAGTCAGCTGCTATATTAATTTGTACTTATGATGACCCCTTCACGAAAAACACTGTTAAACTTTGTATATTTCTGTAAATTTTATAATGCTTTAAATGTCGATTTAAAATTTCAATTCTCAACAAAATAATCCCTGCGTTTTTAATCGTATCTTCAGTAGTGCCCGGCATCTCGATAGAGTGGTGGGTGGGGGGAATAGGGGAGGAACAGACAGATGATGAGACAAATAAAGAAAAACAATTACCTTCCGCATTGCCAAATCATGCTCCTCTCTACTGCAGGCACAGACTCCCAGAGTCCACCGGGCCAATCCTGATGCAACTTTCAAGATTCTGGCAGCATGAGAGCAGCATTAGGATTAGCCTGAGCACCCTCAACTTGGGCTCCCAATTAGACAGGGAGCCGGCAGCCTGCTCTCTCCAACCTGGCAATCGTGTTGGACAGAGCTTCAGCGTGCATGATGGTTTGGCCATCCTGAGACAGCCGGCCAAACCATCATGCGCACAAATAACAGCACAAACCACTCCCCCGAGTGTCTGTCTGCTCCCTGGCCCCACCCACAAGCCTCGCTCTGAGAACAAAAATAAAACAATAATAAACAAGCGTTTTTATCGTTTTCATTTTCATGTTTTGGGCTGCTGGCAAGGATTCGGGTGAGGGTGGGGCGGGGTGGGGGGAAGGGTTCGGCTCCTCTGCCATAGTGTAATTCTAGTGGTAATTCCTATATTAACTCATATGATTGCAACTTTTAAAATCCTAATTTTATGCTTATTTATAATATTTGAATAAAGATAAACTGAGATCAGACTAAACAGTGCTTACGTCGTATTTATCTTACCATCAAAAACTGCCTTGCCACTACATAAAACCATGAACACTGAGCTAAATGAATCTTCCTTCATTAAAAAAAAATCATGAAAACACAATGCACCCATACAATTTTTTTCCAGGGAAGTGATTATAGGAAGCTAGTGATAATAAAGTCCATATATTCGTGCTCGACTCTAATACCATTTTTGACAGTTTTCCAACATTCAGGGGAGTACATAAATAAACTGTTTTCTCTGTTGTCACACAGTCTTTGCAACAAGGAGCAGCATATAATCATAAATGGTGCCAGAGGAGAAAGTCTTGTTTCGTGTGACATAATTTAACAAGGAAAGAAAGACTAGAAAGATTCTCTATTATCTTTGTGAACTGTGATATAGACTCCTCAAGTCTGTCTCTTAGTAGACTGTTGTATTCTATCACAGAACACCGAGGGTTCTAAACATGTGTCCTGAAATTTTTTTTTAAGACTGACATACAATGTTTTGAGCAGTTTATTTCCTGTTTGCATGTGTATGCAATGGGTTTCAGCTGTGTTTATTTTTGCTTGGTGACCTTTGGCTATGAATGCATTTTCCTATCTTATTTCAATGTGTTGGGTGCTCAGCATAGGTGATCACATTGTTTTCTTTTGCAGGTTACTGTACATCATTTTCCATTGTAATGGGAGAGGATGTGTCCTTGCAGCTAAAGCAGTCGACCTCGAAGCTGGTGAACTGGGTTTGAGTCTCGGCAGGGCCGCTCAACGTCCTGTGATTCTGGGCAAAACATTTAAGGGCGTATGTACAAGCCCATATTGCCACCACAACATCACTTTATACGAAGAGGTGGTGGCGATAGGGGCATTGCCTTATTTACAAGGCAGCGTTAACCCGCATAACGTGGCTTAACGCTGCCTTGTAGATAGGGCCCCCTTTCACGCTTAGCTTAGCGTGAAAGGGGTGGGCAGTGGGTGTTGCGGTGGGCGCTCCCTGCAACACCCATTGATTTTGATGCTGCCCCCTATTTACAAGGGCAGCGTAAATAGGAGGCAGTGCCAAAATTAAGACCAGGGAAAACCTGGTCTTAAGTTGGCGAAACGAGGTGAAATGCATTATTTCTCGTCATTTTTGCTTCTTCCATGTGGGCTGCCTTGTGCAGCATACATCAAAAATGCAAAATGCCTTGAATTGACTACGTACAGGAGGTCCCCCTTCCTGTATATAAACTATGGATGTATGACGTTACAACGCAGGCTATTATAATGCCTGCCTTTACGGCGCGGTTTTTACATCGCAAACCTTTACAACGCATAGTGCTTTTAGGCGCTGGATAGTGATTTATTTAATTTACTATTCCAAATCCAGTCCCCGTGGATAGTAGGGAAGGTGTTGGATAGTACATTAAATATATTCCCTATCCCAGAGCGCCCCCCAGCGCAATGCGTTGTAATGGTTTGCGTTGTAATGACCGCATTGTAATGGTAGTGCGTTGTAAAAGTTTCGTTGTAAGTGATGTTTACCATAAACTATCTTTAAAAAAATCAATTTTGTGACTGCCATGTGTGTTGCATTAACCAGCAGACATAGAAGTGACAAAATAGAATTTAAAGATTCTTTATGTACAGAAGGGAGACCTTCCTGTACATACTATGGGGAAGGGATCACCCCTTCCCCTTTGTGAGTGTGATGAAAATATTTTTAAGAGCAGGCAGTGGTCCCAGGGACCACTGCCTACTCTTTAACCGCATGCGCGCTAGCGGAATTCTGCTCCTGTGCTGAGTTTTTTAAAACCTCATGACGAGCCCAGCTCGTCATGAGCGTCGAAGGGGTTAACACGCAATTGAAATGCAATAGGTCTCGCATTTAAGCAAGTTTAAGCTATTGACATTGCATATAACAACGCCTTTTATTTTTGTTTTTGTTTTTGAAACATAGCTAAAAGGCATTGTCATTTACAATGCCAATAGCTCAAACTCGCGTAAATTCGAGACCTATTGCATTGCAAATGCTTGCTTTTTCTTTTGGAGGAAGCACTCCATAATACTGCATCTGTAAGGAAGCATTCCATAGCAGTGCATCTCTTTGTTTGCAGGTCGTCTATTTCCATCCCACTCCCTATCCTCCTTCAAACATGCTTCATTGTGGCGCAGAATGTTTATTTTCAGAGTGGGTGTTAATTTTATGTTTTCGAATGTTGCTGTTTTTTTTTATATGAGAGGCATGTCCTTCAGTGTCACCTTGCATCCTCCCTTCTCTGTATTCTTCCCTTCGTCAGTGTTTCCTGTAAACCAACCCCCCGCCCACCCTCCCAAACCCTGCTCCTGTAGATGTTGGCCACCCTCTCAATAACTCTTTGTATTGCTTCAAACATGCTACACCATAGTTGAGAGAGTTTATTTTCCGAGTGTGTACGTCACTTACATTTTTCTGACTTCTATTGTTTTAGTTGTATTGCAAATAAGATATTCTTTTGTGTTAAACTCTTCTCCTACATCAGTCTTTGTTGCCGTTTCCCGCACCTTTCCTCCCAACTTCCGTCCTTGTGCCTCTGCCCCTCTCTCTCCCACCCTCCTTCCCATTGTCTGTGTTACCTTTGCCACCCTCTGTTCCTGTGGCTTCTGACCCCCAGCACCATATCTATCTGTGTTACTACTTCAAACATGCTTCACCATAGTTGAGAAAAGTACATTTTCAGAGTGTGTGTCAATTACATTTTTTTCTTCTATTGTTGTAATTGTATTGCAGATACAATATTCCTTTGTGATTCCTTTTCTCGCTTTGTCCGTCTGTGTTACTTTTATATGCTTGCTCCATCCCTCCCTCCCGCCTCACTCCGTCCATGTGCCTTAGCCCTCCTTCCTGCCACCTTCCATCTCTGTCGTATTTTCCCCATACCATAACATATCATACTGTGACAGACCATACCATGCCTTCTCATGACAGGCCATTACATACAATACGATAACCTGCTACACCATACCACACTACAACACATCACCTGACAGGCATACTATACTATACAGTGACTGGCCACACCATACAATGATATGCCATACCATACTGTACAATTACATGTCATACTATACCATAACTGGACATACCATACCGATACATACAATGACGAGCCATATCCTACCCCATCACACTATACAATGACAGACCATACCACACCAAACAAAGACATACCATACCATTGGATACCAAACAATGACAGGCCATATCATACCACATTTTACAAAGACAGGCCCCACCATACTATACAATGACAGGTCATTCTATAACACATGACAAGCCATACCATACAATGACAAGGCTTACCATACCCAGATCTACTGGAATTATGCTGCAGGATAGGACCAAATTATGCAGCAGGATTTACTAAATGATGTGGTCAAAAGCAAGTCATTTTTTACGCCTATAAACTGCCTTAGCAAATGTTTCACCTCACTCGCACCACTGTAACATCTAAATACAGCAATATGCTACAGAAAGATGAGAGCTCAAACTTTGTGAATGGTCTTCCAATGAGCAGCAACATGTTTTTCTGCTTTTCTAGTTTATATTTATCCGGTTAGGCATTTTTTGTTTACATTAAAATCTGCAAAGTGTGCAGCAGATGATGGATTATATGGCAAATGCAACAAATAAGTAACTGTGCAGAAAAGACTGCAGAATCACATAATTCCAGTGGCTCTGACCATACTATAGTATTCGACAGATTATACAATATCCTACAATGTGACAGGCAATACCACACCATACTATAAAATGCACAGCAGCCTGCTGTTGCACAGCATGGCTTAAAAAACATTGACAAAGCCATTTCCATCTTCCATAGGTGAGACCTATTGACTTTGCAAATTATTGTTTTATTTTTTTCAAAATGTGGCTTTGTCTCTCGTGCTACACCTCCTCTCTCTTCCCATCAGCTGTGACCTACCATTTAGGCCAGCGTCCTCTTTAATTCCGCACAGCTTCTTGGGCAATGAAGTGCTCAATAGCTAGGGTCTAAAGGGAGTTTTATACGGCATACCTTGACTTGCATTCTTGACAATACCCAGAAAAGCAATACAACACTATGAAATCCATGATTATTTGTGGGAGTGTGTTTTAAAGCAATATATTGTTAGGGTGGTCAGATCGTGTGACCCAAAAACTAGGACATTTCGCAAAACTAGAGGAAGGACTACAATTTTACACCAACAAAGAATGACAGCGTTCATTAACATAGAAACAGAGAAGTGGCACTGAGGAACACCTAAAAAGGTGCCTCTCACTGTTTTCTGTTTAGTCTCTCAAAAAACCGGGACATGAGCCAATATTACCAAAATCTGCAGGGACATCTGTTGAAAAAGAGGGACTGCCCCGGCGCCTGGTCACCTTAAATATACTACTTCCGCCTCTAATATCGTAAATATAGAAAACGGACAAAGAAAAACATGAAACGTGTGATCTCACTAGCATCCCCAGGGTACCGGTAATGTAGTAGTGACTTTGATACTGGACCCGGCCACCAACCCCCAAGGGCGGGCCGAGGTCCAGCAGTTCTGCGGCGAGTTCCGAGACATGGCCGAGCTCTGCGTCCCCTGCAGCCTGAGGCTGACTGAGGAAACTCAGTGTACCCCCCTGCGCTACTATGCTCTCAAGGTGCTGGAGCACCACTTCAGGGTGACCTGGGTCGATGTCTCCACCAGAGAGGGGAGGATCTTCGAGGACAGCTCATGGGCCTGATGCTGAACAGGACCAAGCACATCTTGGAAGAGGAGGCCTGCATCAAAGAGGCCCTGGTGCGTATGGTGGTGCAGTTCATTAAATGTAACTGGCGACAGCGCTGGCAGAGCCTTTTGCTTGACCTGCGGCAACTTTCCCAACAAGCATTTGCAATGCAATAGGTCTTGCATTTGTTAAAGTTAGAGCTGCTGGCATTGAAAATGACTATGCTTTTACTTTTGCATTTTTATTTTCAACAATAAATAGACTCCTCGCACGCAAAGGTACCCATTAATAATCGACCTATATGCAATAATATAGAGCATGCTATCTGGGAATTAGAATGATACTGGACTGAAGTTTGGCCACACAGCTTACATTCCTGCATGCTAACAGGGGACTGCGTATTAGCTTGGGTTGCCATTTGTGCTGTGGTGTAGAGGGTAAAATCCACTTCCACGATCCATTTCACACCTGACATAATATGTTCACCTACTACTAGGCATAATTACAAAGCATCTCTTATCTGGTCATGACACCCCTAAGTGCAGTGGTGTTGGTGAAAGTGGTGGTGAGGGCTGCATTCAAACATTTGGGGTTCAGCCCACTTTAGGCGATGGGGGCCAGTGGTTGGGGGGAGTGGCTAACAGCCGATGAGGAAGGTCGCAGCTTAACGAGGCTCCCGACCCTCCGCCCGGCGATCCTGAAATACTCCTTCCCTAGGCCCGGGATCCCCACGCAACTTGGGTGGATCCCGAGAGCTAAACTTGGACCTGCTCTGCTTTGAAGCTCGAGCCTGCGGAGCTACTGCGACGGTAGCCGCGAGCTGAGAGGAGACCAGACCACCGACAGCCAAGATGGCGGCTCCAGCGTAGCCGAGCGCTACGAGACCCCGGAGGCTCCTTCCCCAGCGACTGCCAGCGCTGAGTGCGGCCGGCGGGCCCTTATTGGACGGACCGGCGCCCTCTGGAGATCTGCCGACCCCCGCCTGCGGAGCGGCCTGAAGCGGAGGACGGCCGGCGGCGAGAATCGGCGAGACCCCACCCCCGCCAGGAGAGCCGAAATCCACGCCCCGGCTTCGGGGCCTGCGGTCCCGGCAGAGACGACCCAACCGAGTAGGTGGGGGAACCCTGAGGTGATCGCGGCGGCGGGAGGCGGAGGGCAGCAGGAATCCCACTGGCTCGACCGCTGCGACTGGGGGGAGGACGGTGAAGCTCCGCCCCCGCAGGGAGCGGTAATCGGAGCCCCGGCTCGGGGGCCTGCCCGGCGGCTACCAGCTGCGCCATCCCCATTGCTGGCCAATTCCCCAGGCGGAATTACTGGGGTCCTCATCGCGGGAAGAGCCTGGCCAGTGCCCTGTTCGGCCATCACACCTGTTGCGGCGCCCGGGGGGTGGCGGCCCTGCAGGGGGGCCGACCCCATTGCCCGCCTGCAGCCGAGCTCCCCTGTTTGTTACAGGGAGCGGCTGGGACCCTGACTGGCATCCTGGGAGGTGGTTCTCCCCAACAACTGGCCCTGGCTGAGCGGCGCAACCCCCTATGAATTGCAACGGACCCTGAGAGCCCGCCAATAACTACCACGTGCCACAGGACCTGGGCTGCACCTGGAGTGGACACCAGGGTACTACGTTCTATGGGGACCTACAGCGACTGCGCAGGGGAACGCGAGGACCCGACTACCATACTACCCGGTCTGGTGCGACCACCCCCGGAAAGAATGAGCCTGTCTTAGGGGGGCACCGCTACTGTCCATCGAGAGCCGGATTTGTGTGAGGAGCCCGGCTGCGCCCACTACTGCGGCCCCGAAATTGCGGTCAGGGCTTGAGGGGAAGACTTTCACGACCCCAGGCTGACACACAGAGGCCAATCCAGAACGGGAGGAGTTTACCTCCGCTGCATACCCCCTGGGTCTCAGCCCGACTTCGCGGGTGAGACATGGGTAAGCCCAGAGGCCCCAAGGGAGACGGAAACCCTACTTCGGACACGCCCGAAGATCCCACACAGCCTGCAACGGACCTACAACAAATGCAGGACAGGATCCTGGAGGCCATAGCCGCTACGAAAGATGCCTTGCACCACGACATAGCACAGGTATCAACGGGGCTGGGGCTCCTGCGTGCTGACAACGCGAAACTAACGGACAGAGTCAAGGAAGCAGAAACCACCCTAAAGGATTTGGTGCCGGCGCAGAAATCGATGGATGGGAAGCTCGCGGACGCGTTGGACCGGTTTCATACGCTGGAGAGGAGAGCCGAGGACGCAGAAAATCGTAGCCGGCGGAACAACGTGTGCCTCGTGGGCCTTCCAGAAAAAAAAGAGGGCACGGACATGGTGAGCTACCTGCAGGAATGACTGCAATCAGTGGTGGCCCCGGAGGGCCTGTCCCCTTTCTTCACTCTGGAGAGGGCGCACCGAGTTCCATCGAGACCCCCGAAGCCGGGTCTCCCACCGCGCCCGGTGGTCATAAAATTACTACACTACAAGGACAGGGACTGGCTGTTGCAGCGGGCAAGGGAAGCGGGCCCATTCCAGGTCGACAACAGCAAAGTGACACTGTTCCCAGACTTCACGTTCGAAACCCAGAAACTGCGCGCCTCCTTCCTTTCTATCAAGAAAGAGCTCAGGGCGGAAGGCATACAATACTCGCTGCTATTCCCGGCCAGACTCCGCGTGGTGGTGGACGAGAGGACCCTGTTCTTCCCAACGTCGGCGGATGCTTGGGCCTGGTGGGACACCTACAAAGCAGGCACGGATGGGGCTCGATTTCGGGCTGAGGAGGAGCGCCAGGGACAATCACTTAGGAGATCGAGATGACACAGAGAGCGCGGACAGGGCTCAAAAAGACCGACGGACTTTCAAACGGCAGATGAACGGAGAGCGGCGCTGCAGGCGGTGAAGTAGGTGTCGGGAACGGCGCTGACCCATTCGGAGAAGGGATCGGGCTCGGAGGACCAGGGTACGGGCTCGGACACTGAACTATCAGAACTGGGAGGAGCCAGATGCCCGAAGGTCACGCCGCAGACATCGGAGGAGATCATCGAAAGCTGAACCTTCGACAAGGTACTCGGTGGAACTGAAGGGGCTTGCTACCATTTCTAGGAACTTTGGAGCAGACGGTTATAAGACTGAAATGGTATGGGATTTGCTGTGTGTGATAGGGTGGGGGGTTAGGGGACAGTACCTAGAGGGTCCGGAAGCTAGTGTGCGCACCCCGAGGCCCATAAGGCCAACGTAGCATTGACTACGTACTAGGAATTTAGTGAGCACGTTGCTCAACTGTTTGGATGGGAGCGACTCTTCTGAAGTTAGGTCCTGTTCTGGGGGAGGGAGGGCCTGGAGAGATTGGGGTGACTCTAGGAGCGGATTGGGGTGGGGGGATTAGGGGACGGTTGGGGAAGGGAGGGGGCGGGGTCAAGTCAGTGGCCAGGATGTTAAATACTAGAGATCCGTTTTCTCTCCAATGGGACAATGGCTAATGTTGGACCGTTGAAATGTGTATCCTGGAATGTGCGGGGCTTAAACACAATGGTGAAGAGACACAAGATCCACTCGTACCTGGTTCGTAGAGGGGTACATATAGCATTCCTACAGGAGACCCATTTGGCCAAAAAAGAGGGTATCGCGCTCCAGCGTAGGTGGAGGGGCCACTTGTACTACACTGTGTATTCTGCGTTTGCTAGGGGAGTACTCATTTGGGTAAGAGCGGGACTCCCCCTTCAGGTAACTAGGCACACGGTCGACCCAAACGGGAGGTATGTGGCAGTCGAGGGGCTACTTAGAGGCCGACACATAGTGCTCTGTAGTATTTATGCACCGAACACGGAACAAGCGACATACTTTACAGGTCTCTCCAGGGGACTTGCCAGCTATTTTACAGGTCCAGTGCTGATGGGAGGAGACTACAACTCTGTAGAGAATGTTACATTAGACAGATCGCACCCACCACTTCGCACCTCCCCTGTACACCGATTGGCGAAATGTCGAACGGAATGGCAGAACACATGGGACCTGACCGACTGTTGGCGCGCACAACACCCCACTGAGCGGGATTACTCGTTCTACTCTAGTATACACAACCTACATGTACGCCTAGATTCCTTCCTATGCTCCCCCTCGGTGCTTACTGCGGTGGCCCGGACGGAATACCTAGCCCGTACATTGTCTGACCATAACCCGCTTCTCCTGACGCTGGACTGGATGACTGAACCTCCCAAGATCCCGACATGGCAGCTGCGGCCTGATACGCTGGATGATCCGCCCTTCCGAGCTGAGCTGGGGGAGCGGATCGCCCAGTATTTTGTGGAGAACGAGGGCACCGCCTCGTCCAGGGCTGTAGAGTGGGATGTGTTTAAAATAGTGGTGAGGGGACACTGCATAGGAAAATACGCGGGAGTGCGCAAGACGCTAATAGATGACCTAGACAAGGCTGAGCGCACTCTTCGTGAAGTAGAACTGGATCGACCGAATCGTCCTGACCTACAGGAGAAAGTGAGTGGAGCGCGGGAAGCGGTAGCGGTGGAGATGGAGCGCCTTCGTAGCTTCGATTATAAGGCATACCTTACGAAGGCTCTAGCTGAAGGAGACAAATCGGGAACGCTCCTGGCCTGGCTGGCGAACCCCAATAGGAATAGCCAACCGATTTTAGCTTTAAGGGGAAGTGAGGACCACACCCATACTACACAATCTGCAATACTAGACTGCTTTAGGTCGTACTATGAGAGACTGTATAGTGCGGAGCTGAATGACCACACTGAAGCGCTGGACGCTTTTCTGAGTGACCTGCAGCTGCCGCGCCTGGAGCAAGAACAAGCAGACGCTCTAGGAAGCCCAATTGCCTTGGCTGAAATAAGGGGAGCAGTGAAGCGAATGGCGCGTAATAAAACACTGGGGATTGACGGGTTTCCCATTGAGTTCTACGGGAGATACTTAGACCAACTAGCCCTGAGAATTCAAACGATATATAATGAGGCCAAGAGCGTAGGCAAACTCCCCCGATCGATGAGCGAAGCCATAATGATCCCATTGTTAAAGCCACGTAGAGAGAGTACGGACCCTGCGTCCTACAGACCGCTATCTATGCTGACAGCCGACTACAAGATACTGAGCACAGTGCTGGCCACCAGGCTGCTAGCCCATATGCAAGAATTGGTCCACAAAGACCAATCAGGTTTTATTCCCACGAGAAACACTACACACAACATTCGTAGGTTGCTTAGGTTAGTGGACACTCCGCCCTCCGAGGCGCGATCCCCCCTAGTGTTGGCGGTCGACATTGAGAAGGCCTTTGACAGCCTTGAATGGCCCTATCTATACAAGGTGATGCATAACTTCGGCCTCGGAGAGGGATACATACAATGGACGAGGGTGCTCTACTCCTCAGCGAGAGCGAGAGTAAGGGTCGGATCGTTGGTGTCGGACCAATACGAAGTGACTCGGGGAACCAGACAGGGATGTGCACTGTCCCCCCTGCTGTTTGTGCTTGCGGTGGAGCGTCTTGCGGCTCAGGCTAGAAAGGGGGAATATTACACCGGGCTGCTCCGCGGGGGAGAACTTCATTATATCTCCTTATGTGCGGACAACCTCCTCCTCTTTTTGGACAACGCTGAAGCGGCTGTGGAGGATGCCGAGAGTCTACTGGAGCACTTCGGCAATATTTCGGGTCTGCGGGTGAATTGGTCTAAAACCTGTCTCTTCCCACTGCGGAGGGGGGAGGAATGCCCTTCACTTCGTCAGAATCTACGCTGGGAACCCTATTGCCTGAGCTACCTCGGAGTACACGTCTACCATGACCCGACGGACCTCCTCGACGGTAACATAGGCCGCTGCATCCGCTCCCTGAGGAGCTGTATGTCCTTCTGGGCCACTCTGCCACTCTCAACGGCGGGCCGAGTTGCACTTCTGAAAATGGTGGCTCTGCCGCGTCTACTGTATTTCTTCCGAACCCTCCCAGTGTGGATACCCGGAGCAGTCTTCAAACAATTGATTTCAATGTTGGTGTCCTTTTTGTGGGGAACGGGCAGACGCAGAGTAGCACTGACGACGCTGACCCGTCCTAAGGACGAGGGGGGCCTCGCTGTCCCGGACTTTGAGCTCTACTACTTAGCAGCTCAGTTGCAATTCTTCACGCAGGAAGTAGCGAGAGTGTACCGCGGCCCGGAGCAGGGGAGGGAGTTCGGCACGCCCCGCCATATCCTAGCATATATTACTCTACAACAGAAACTGCTTCTGCGGGAGCTCTCCCAGGAGGAGCGGACCCTTCGCCTATGCTGGAACCGCTTGCAGAGGCGAACCGGAACTGGTCACCCGTACGCTCCGGAAATCCCGTTGGGTATGGTGACGGCGCTCCCGCATGGCGGCGACTGGTCGGGACTGCATCTTTGGGAAGAGGCGGGGCTGCAGATGATAGGCGACCTCTACGAGGATGGAGCGTTATCCCCGTACCAGACCCTGCAAGAGCGATACGATCTCCCGAGGGGGGACTACCTACTGCATGCGGCAGTGGTGAGAGCCATACAGAAGCACTGGGAGGGGGGTCTGATAGAGCCTGTAACATCGTTAGCGTGCCAGTATACCATGATGGCGGCGGGAACGTTTAAGGCCGTCACGTGCCTTTATCGCAGAATGCACACGGAAACCCTACTACCACTTACGTCATTTAAGAATAAATGGGAAGCGGACCTGCACCTAGACATCCCAGACAATGTATGGTCACAGTTAGTACGGAGGGCCAGGAAGAGCACTAGGAACGCGCGCTTCCAATTGATACACCTTTATATCCTCCACCGCGCTTACCTCACCCCGAGTAAAATCGCAGCGTACTTCCACGTAGCGGACGCAGCATGCCCTAGGTGTAGTCAAGTGGGGGCTGACCTGGTCCACATGTTAAGGGGTTGCCCAGGACTACAAGAATATTGGTCGGAAATCGAAGAGACCCTGAACTCAGTCACTGACAGGAACTTACACTATGATAGTGCAGTATCCATTTTACATTGGTTTCCTCACACGAAGAAGAACAAGCTGTCGAGTAAATTTCTAGATATGGGCTTACTCGTAGCGAAGAGAGAGCTGACTAAGGGGTGGAAATCGAAGGTGGCGCCGACACATAGAAGATGGTTGAATGAATTCCTGAAATGGGCGACTGCGGAGAGCACGATCCGCTACCAGATGGCTCGCCGTAGATCAGATGACAAGGCGCAAGAAGCAGCAATGATGTGGGAAACACTAGTGCAGGCATTGAGGGATAGCATGATAGAGGAGGATGAAGAGGTAGAGACACAAGACGTGACACATCAAACAGGGACATTCATGCCAGCAGCAATTCCTTCGGACGCACACATGTAGTAAGATGTATTAACTCCGTGTTCCCATGCTTTAAGTATATATGATCGCACTGGGCACTGACGCAGACACAGGGAGGGAAGGGTAGGGGAGGGGATAATGGTTCAGGGTTCCCATAGTTGACTACGCACAACGTTGCTGGACTAGCTGTGCGGAGCGTTACATCACACGGATAAAAGCAGAGAGCGGAGTTCCTGCAGTACTGACAGTGAAGTCGGGCTCGGCCTGAGGAATGTACACTATAGAGAACTGGCGCCGCCCTGCCTCCGGGATGTGGGCTAAATGGCTGTGTTTAACGTAATTGGAAAACATTCGATATACTGTAACTCTGGACTGTATAATGCTCACTATGGCACTGATTGTCCTACATATTCCTGCAATAAAAATTGTTTAAAAAAAAAATGGGGGCCAGTGGTTGGCACTGACACCATACGAGGACAGGGCTGATATGAGAAACATGTGAGGGTTGACATAAAAAAAAACTTCATAACTTTATTAAACATATTGCACAGCCTGTAGGTTTAAGAGAAAGACAGGGAAGAGCAAAAAAATAGGGTTTGGGGATGAAAGCTCAAAAGTATACCCCTGGTTTTGGACTCAAACAAACACAAAAATGGTTTGTGAGGGAATCGCGCAGTAAAAGGATGTGACAGTATCAATAAGCATCGCCCACCAAAGGGAATTCACTGAGAGGCTGTGTTATGACTACAGGTACCAGAAGGCTCTATATTGTAGCAACGCCCACTGGAGGGCAATCACAGATATTAAAATGAGCAATGACTTGGCCCGGTTAGTTGGATCACAACCCTGTGATGCATACCAGGCTCCTCCTCTGAAGAAGGCCAAAGGTGATGGCCGAAATGCATAAGGACAGCAGAGCTCCTGTTTTGAAATAAAAAGCTTTGAACTTACCACAATGTGTGTGCGACTCCCTTTCTCCCCAAGGAGAGGTTTTGGAATATATATGCAGTAAATGCAACATGCCACAGATGAGGGTGATATGGCATCACATAATTAAGAACAAATGTACAGCCACAAAGGGAGAGGGTAGGGGAGGTTGCGCCTGAGCTCTCCCTGTGGGTGGGGGAGGAGCCAGGAAAGAGAGAGACGTGTGTTTTATTTCAGTGCAAGGTAGAGAGAACGCAGTCTCTTGATACGAGTCCATCTGAAAGCACACATTCGTTCTGAGGCATTAAATGATGAAGCAGAAAAGGCAGGGGAGCGGGGCGGCACAGGAGGAAGGGAGAGGAAAGAGAGATGGAGATAGAAAAAATGAGAATCGTGGGGTGGGCTGGAGGGCAAAGGGAACATGGAAGACTGGAGGGGGTGAGGGAGGGGGTAGAGGGACAGAGAGGGTAGAACGGCAGGAGGAGGGGGAAGGAGAAACTACAGAGGAGTGGGGAGATAAAGAACAGGTGGAGGGACTTGGGGGCAACTACATAGGAGGAAAAGGAGGAAAGAGGAAGACCGGAGATGTAGCAGTAACAGAATTAAGGAGTATGTCCTTGCGTCAGAGTGGTGGGCACCTAAGTTAGAGAGGAGAAAGAGGGAGGCACCACAAGAGGGTAGAGTTGTGGTGGAGAGTGAGGGCAAGAGTTAGATGGGAGTGTAAGACAGGTCTACGAAGTGTGAGGGTGCGAGTGAGTACATTTCCAGCAGCAGGGAGGGCGCAGCTCAGATGATCACAGCAGGGCAGCAGGTGGACAGCTATCTCCCCGCAGGTGCTGAATTAAGGAGGTGCTGCGACACGCGAGCCTTTAATTAAATTTATAATCACCTGCTGAAGTGACTGGAGCTATCTGCAGGAGCAAGCTGTGGGGGCAGCGCGCTCATCTGCAGCAGGCAAGAAAGCCTTGGTTGGCACTGAGAGGAGTTGGAACAATGGAACCATGGTGTTCTAGGGGCTTCTTTTCATCCAACCTTCCGTGGTGCCAACTGGACCAGGAGGCGAGGAAGAAACAGAGCTATTCCACCCAGACGTTGCCCTTCTTGGCTGCAGCTTGCCCTGCGAGGACTGGCGGTGAACGTTTGCGTACAGCCTTCTTTTGTGTTGTAACTGCCCAAAACCCCTAAGATGGAACAGGGGAGGGAGTGGGTTCCAACCTGTGCCTTCAATAAACTGGCCCGACTCAGGGTTCTGATCATCCACATCTTGAAGGCTCCGACCCGAACATCACCCAACTGCAAGCAAAGGTGCATTTTGCGCAACTCGCATATTGTAAGGAGCTACAAATGCGCGCCACCACAGAACCATTCTCGCGGGACAGCTTCCGGACATCCGAAAGGACACAGAAGAGAAGCAACTGGGAGAGAAACACAGCATTGGGTACCCGGCTTTTAAATACTAAAGAAACAATGAAACACAAGATACACTACAATCCGATTATATCTAAACAACTTTGAATGGTGTTTTTTTGAGGCAGCCCGTGGTGTTGCTTTCAGACCTCTGTGCCAAGAGATAGAGATAATCTTGGGGTTGTTTTGGCGCAGCAGCTCCTTGGGCTTTTCTGTGATGAGCAATAGGTGCTAATGTGATTCTGTGCACATGGGGCTGGTGCAGTGAGGTTGTGTGAGGGAACACAGCTGCCCGTGTCAGGCAGGGCTCCCCCAGAGAGGGAGAGTAGACACAGCTGGGGGATGTTGTCATCTCATTGCCCACTGCCCCTGCAGCTCTCCCGCGGATGGGAGTGCAGGATGCACAGCACCGTGAGGACTCTCCGACCGCCAACCCCCACTAGGCTTTTATGAAGTGCGCATGTAGTTACACTCCAGTTTGGGACAGATGCCACATCTGAGAGCTGGGAAAGCGCTGAGAATTGCCCAGGATCACACAATCCTCTCAAATGTGGGCGGCCAGGGGAAACCTAGTTTCAGGCTGGTGTCTGGTGACGGGAGCACCGCAGCCACGCTGCGTTTCCAGACACATAGTTTCAACCATAATGGGAATTCAAATTAACAAAAGACGGCTGGTTCTTGTGTAAGCCTTCCTCTAGTAACAGGAAATGGCATGGCACGCAGTGGGCTGAGACAGAAAAAAAAAGGCACAGAATCAAAACAAGTGCATATGCTTGTTTTTTACAAGGCTTGCTAAAAAGGAAACCTCCAGTGCTTTATTAATCATAGTCCTACGGGGGCTGAACAGGCTGCTGATCAGTTTCTTGAGGCAAGGAGAGCTTCCACCCAGACGAGTTAATTTCCACATGCCTTCTCTCGTTGAATCGCTACATAGGCTTCATTGTCACATCCAGGCAGCAAGAAGCAGAGATGTGCCCGCTCGTGGGAAACAAAGCAACTCCTATCACGCTGATGATAGTTGCACAATGAAGAGGGAGCGCTTCCTTGCTTTTAAGGCAACCAGGTCTCACATGGAGGCAAACTGAACCATCGCCATATTTGGGCAGGCGCCACTGTAACAGAATGTAATAAACAAACAATAAAAGGAAAACAAAAGCATTACCTGAAATAGGTCACATCCATGTTTACAGAAATTAACTGTTCCCACTACTTGCACAAGTGCTGAGGGGAACAAAGAGTGCCTACGAAATGAATTACTGAAAACCGGGACTTGAAGAACCGGTTCACAACCTCTCTTTCCTTCTTTCATTTAGTTGCTTCTCTGTGAAATGGATCCAAAAAAGAACAAGCCTGCGAGTGGTGCGTGTGCGCGTGCCACAGCCAGACATCTGGTTACAATTATCGCCCCCCGTGTCTGGGCACGATAATTGAAACCACATGGCGGCGGTGCGGGTAACCAACACCAATAGGCCATGGATGGAGCAATGCGCCCACCTTTGGCCAATTGCGTGCTGTCTTTGTTAAAAAGACGCCGCAAAAGGCCAATAGCCTGAGGCAAAAGAAAAAGCACACAAGCAGCGTGTGCGAGCTTCAGAAGCGATTTCTGAAAGCCCCTACATAAGTCTCCGCAGAACAGTGCATGCACGCTGTTACAGGCTCGACCTACAAATGAAACTGAAATGTTAAATTTTTCTTTTTTAAATGCATCCTGTTTTCCTTTTAATGCGCTGCATTTAAAAAAAAAAACACCTGCTTTATATATAAAGCAGTCACATACATAGTGGTCTGTTGACCCAGGAGGCCACCATCCCTGGGAATGCTAGCCATTCCCAATGGAGTCATATATTGTGCTTGCCTCATGAAGTAACCTCCAGGAACGGGCACAGTAACCATCTGTTTCCTTGGAGCATTAACTCAGAACTCTGACCGCCAAACCAAAAAACCTTTCCTCCCCCTTTTCCCCCCTCGTACAATATTGTATAAAGTTGTATATAAGTGTCACTGAATCATATTGCACTATTCACTTTGTTCACCAACAGTCACTCCTCACTTGTTTTAGCATTTGTTGAAACTCATACGGAATGAAGTAACTCCGGTGTATTGTAATTGTGACTTTTTACTATACAAAAGCTTTGAATTTCGTTTGTTTTCAGAGAGGTTTAATTGAATTTGAATGAACCTAATTTGTCTATTGTGTTATGAGCTAATATTGCCTTTCCTTAAAGCAATGCATTCTGCCACCCAACAGAACCACTTTTGTTTTTAATCATGAAGTAATGAGGCATGCAATTTGCGACCCCATACGGATTTGCAAACAGTGTCTGAGACACTGTTGTACATTCACTTTTGCGAGTAGCAAATTGCAATTGCAATTCGAAGCAATTTGCGACTTGCAAAAGTATATGGTCGTACATCTGGCCCTATATCTCTAGATAAACAGGACTTCAATGGGCAGTGCATTTGCATGAAGCAAGGCAAATTTAAAGATGCACTACTTTGACACCACCCATTTTATATACATCCACCAACCTCTACAAATCTAACATCACAGCATGGAAACAGTACAGAGATCAAATTGTTGACATTTTTGAAGGTGACATGACCAGTGATATCAACTTTTAATAGTGGATCAATGACGTTGGCCCCAATTTAAAATTTGCAGGTTATATTAATAAAGAACACTTACCATTTCTAGAACTCTTGATCAACCAGCAATGATGGCCAGTTAGCCAAAGAGGTCTGTAGAAAACCTTAAGATAGGAATTATGATGGTTACAATTATAAAGCATTAAGAGAAAATCCTCCAGTAGTGCTATTTATTCATCCATGCAGAGACTGTTCGGATACCACACAGGTAATACATTCTAAAATTCTAAACAATCAGTTACAAAAGAAGTCACATTCCGAGCACATTACTGATAGAGCATACAAAGGAGCAAAACATATTAACAAAGAAGCCTTATTGGAATCCACACCAAAACAAACCATGGACAGACTGGTGTGTCTAACAACATACTCCAGTTACGATAACACCGTCAAGAGTCTGATTAATAAACATTGGTCCTTGTTGAACATGGGCAAGGAACATTTTGAGAAACCACTTTTTTCTTTCAAACACAGTCAAAACTTAAGGGACTTGCTAGGACATACATGACCTAGGAAAACTAGAACTCTTGCCCAAACCGGCCTCCCAATATAAATAGGCACCATCAATGTGGCTCATGTTCTGCATGTCTCCTTATTGACAGCAATATAAAACTAGATTTGGGCCTCAGCACTCCCTGGCAACTGAACAAATTGTAATGGTGAAGGAGTTATTTATCTGATTAATTGTCCTTGTACTCATCGTTATATAGGTCTGACCACAAGAAAAATACATATATATGTGTCAGTGAACATACAACCAACATTTGCTGTAGATGCAGCACTACAACGTTGGTCAATCTCGTCCCCACCATGAACCACACAGAAAACAATATACCATGGAATATCTTAGAAAAAAACTGATTTAAAAGGGGACCATACTAGACTGAGGTGCTTCTGATGAGGGAGGGAGCAGGGATAGATCCAATGACTTCACACAGAAGAAGATGGCTTTAATGATGATATACCTTGGATGTCTTTATCAGATATTAGATAATCTAGCATTATTAGAGACTTATATATCACAACACAATACCATATCTTATATAATTGTACAGGAACACTATAAGTGATGTAGTTTTGATTTTCTTTTACTGAGAACACATTCCTGTAGCTTAGTATTATAAACAAATAAGACCTAGCAACCTTCACATCACAACACAACTACAATCTACTAATATGACTGCTACTACAATATGATTTTCCAAACTCTTTGAGAATAGGTGCAACACTGAAGACTAAAGAATTGGTTATGAGTATTGATTACCCATTACACGTAGACCGCTCTTGGCAGCCACATTACAAAATAATCCTTGCGTTCTGTACCACAGCACAGAAGTCCTCATATGGACAGCATTTGGTGGCATTCCCTCACTGTTGGGCTACTCCATTTTGCATAGACTTTAACTACGAATGGTAAGGACTACTAGCATCTATCAAATATTTCAGAAATTACACTGAGATTAGCTAGAGTTTTGGGCGCACCATATAGGGCTACATTTCCTAGCAGTCTTTGATGCATGACGTTATTATGGTATGTGTGCCCACATATAGAAGCATTGTCTGGTTTTTCCCTTGTTGTTAGGAGAAGACAATATATGGAGGCACAGACTACTCTAGGTAAGGAATGCTATTTTGTCCATCTATTAGTGATTGCAATCAGATAATTAAGAGTTTGAGACTTTGGTTCATTAGCAGTAACTCGCATGAGACGTTGTGTATAAAACAAAGCATATGACACACCCGACGGGTCACAGGTCCCTCTGATAAAACAGCTCCTCTCCCAGATGTTTTTCCAGCCGTGGTCACATGAGGGGACAAGCCAAGCTGAAGAGGTCCCTGAAGTGGCTGGATACACACCAAAATGAATCTGAGGGGGTCAAGCTACATGAGACCATGGTAACGTTGCAAGTGCTAGAGAGTCTGACTCCGTGGAAGAGACTGGTGTGACAAATGGTTGTAGGTAGTTAAGGAAGAAAGATGCTGCAGATTAAACATGGCCTGTGAGACAGAGGAGAAGGATTTTGTGAATTACACCTGAAAGAGAACTTACACCGACAGGTACATTTTTGGGGGGATCTGATCTAAGTGAAACTGAGCAAACCAAAAAAGGTGCTAGAAGTCCAGGAGAGCTTGAGTGCCGTGTCAGAGATATTCCTTTTCCGAGTGACTTATCTTGTTACAAATGCCTGTGAGAGCGAGGTCTGAGATTTTGATACTGGTTGTCGAGATCTTGCTGAGAGGTCCTGGAATTGAAGCTAATGCACTTCTGTCATTGACTGTACCTTTTGGAAGATATCGAATTCCAAAGTTTCGGAACTCCACAGTCTCCTCAAGAAATTGCAGCATTTTTTTGGGGGGGCGGGGAGTTTTATATTGCTCGAACTGGACCTGAAGGTATCAGGTATCACAGCGCTTTATATAAGCACCAGTTGTGTTATACAAAGACACATTCCTTTTGGTAGGCACAGGGAGATCAATTTATTTGCCCAGAAGCGATATTGTCCAGACAAGAAACCAGTTCCCCAGATTTGAGGTCAACCGTCCTAGCCGTTAGACAACATCCTCTCCTATTGAGCATTGAGAGCTGAACTGTTACAATGAATCATTGAGGAAGGTGACTCTGATCTCATAAGGGATGAAATTTGAACTTTGATCTGTAAATAAATTGCTTGGAAAAAGATAACCTAGGCCAGAGTGGAAGAATAATAAAAATAGGATTTTCTACCTAGAAGAAGAAGATAGAGGGCTACTGAAGTGTTCCAAGCTGTGTTAATAATGTACAAGTGACTGTTGAAAAGAACTTTCCAAGATTTCAAAGTGAAAGTTGCTCAAAAACTTTGTTACACATGAATAAGAGGTGGAGAAAAGAAACTCTGTGTGTTGATCCTCTTACGAACTGTGATCTGAGCAACTTTACAAATGGAGTCTGGAAATTCGAATTGTAGGCACAAATGTAGGTACACTCATTGTAGGAGTAATTATAGTGATAGCTGTAGTCATTACTGAGTCCATTTTAAGTGGACACTGAAGTGAGGAACATGGAGTGGGGGTACATGGGACATCCACTACCACCGTTGCCACAAAGGAGGGTACATTAGGATCTGAAAAAAGATTAATAGAACAAACTAGTCGCTTTCTTCAGGTACATTGATCCAAGGGTGATTATACACTGGATAATTATGCTAGGTTGCTATATGAGTATGTTGACACTATGGAAGTGAGACACTGCTATGTGTGCATGCAATTAACTGGTTCGGTTGAGGAGGGAATACAGTACTACCACTTACTCTTGACGTATGATATTAGTTGTATTTTACTCCTTGGTATGTTTTATGGAAAACGCCATCATGAGTATTGATTCTAAAATTACGATGTGGTAGCCTCAGAAATGCACATCTATAAACATCTGAACAAATATGATTATTAGAAGCAAATAGAGAGAATGGAAAATTATTTCTCAACAACAGTAACATTAGACACTGTTTACGCGCATAGGTGTAACCTAACTTGCATACTAACAGACATAGAAAAGAAATTCATCGATCAAATAGAGGATAGACATAGAGTATTAATTGTTACGACTGACAACAAGGACAAGAGTTCTGAGTGGACCAAGGAGAAGTTAGCTCACAAGGCTAAGGGAAGTTCCGGTCCTAGTACTTTAGATTGGAAACAATGAGGCAAGCTTTTCAAATGCAAGTCTGTATATTAGAGTATTTGTGGTACATAGTGTGTGTGACCATATCTTCCAAATAAATGGTCCTTGGAAAATATTTTTACAAGAGTCAGTTCGAATGATATCAGGAGTGTATTTTGTATGTGGAAAGAATGCATATGTTCTGCTTCCGAGCAAATTGTATGGCACTTGTTATTTGCCATCTGTGTTTCTAAAGATATGTGCAGGATTTGGAGGTCTTGGTATGAAAGTCAAACAGTAGGGAAAACATGGACCGAGTGCTGGTGAGATTGTGGGAGATATATTTGGCGGAATGATACCGAGTCTGGGAGTGGTATTGAATGACATCAAAATTAGAAGGCTGTCTACTATAGTGGATAAGTTATCAGTTAACACAACTCAGTTTCTGCTACTTACAGATGAGGCGATGGCCTTGATAAGGTCAATAGTGATGCAGAACCTTCTTGCATTAGAGGTGTTACTCGCAAAAGAAGACTGAGTCTGTCAGATGCAGTGTAGTACTTGTATCCCTGATAGAAGTAAAGTTCTAAGGGAATATACTAATGACATCACTGACATTCGTCATAAGATACAACATCTGGCAGCTGAAGGAGTTTGGGATAAGTTTGGAAAGGGATTTGGTGCAGTGGGGAATTGGTTTTCAAACAAGTAACATGGAGAATAATGTGGATAATGAACGTAACTGTCAGAATGTTGATATGAAGAACTTGTGTTGTGAAGCTAATAATAATTAGTGTACTCAATGTTCTTATTACATGTGTCTTTTCATATGTAGGTAAATGCATTAGTCATAATTGTATTAATGTTAAGTGGATTCGTAAAGCTTACATGGTGCATTCTTATTTTAGCTGAAATTTGTAGGCCTAAAACGCAAGTCCATGGAAACTCTTGCTTGAGAATTAAGAGTTGAATTTCATGTGTTCTGTGGAATCTGTTCTGCTGTGGAATCTGTTCTTCCTCACAGTAATATATTTGTTTTACTAGTTAGGCATGGAGAGAAGAAGTTACAATCATGTGGCCAGAGTTGCTATAGGAAGTTTCACATAGGGAAGATCGGTGATCCAATGACACATTGTAATGAGAAAGGTACACAGACGACATTGTGGAAAAATACATTGAGAAGTGTACCCAGAGCGGATGGCGTGTCTGGAAGTGCATAATGGGAGATCTACCTGTGGATAATTGATTGTTTGAATTAGGGATAGTGCCCCACTTCTTTTTTTTCCTCCAGGTAGAGAGCATCATAGAACAAGCTCTGTCTTTGCTATAGTAGCTTTATGCTACTTGAGCCACTGATCGTGGAGAGACTTCTTAGGAAGACTCCACGTAATGACAAATTTTATCCGTCCGTTTGAAGATACTTAATTTAGGACATCACCTTAGTTGAATAATTGTGTTGTTTAAGCTGAATCGTCTAAATTGGATGCGCAGATTTGGGGTCATGCTGATACCTTTGTATTTCTAGACCCTAGTGTTGAGGTGTCTTTATGTCCAGTTATTTTTGGCTTTGTAATATATCAACTAATCTTAGTAGTATTATGTATCCAAGAGAATTAGTGGCTAATTGATTGTTTCATAAGGACTTTTCTCCCTTTACTCTTTCATGCTGAGAAAAAGAACCATTGGAGTGTGATTCTAGAACAGATTTAGATTTTATGGGCCCACCACTTTCACAAGCAAATGTACTGAATATTTTTTGATTACATGTACAGAAGTATGGCAAACAGTTCCAACATGTTTTCAGATAAGTGCAATTGTGCACTGTTTTTGAGGAGAAAGTATATATTCTGCAGAATGAATTGGTTAGGAAATTTCGTTTATTTTACAGCAATAATAGGTGTGCATAAAAGACTTTAAAATCTAAGTACATAACTAGGCAGTATGTATTATTGGTGCAGAACTCTCATTTAGTAAATTCGCCAAGAGTAAAATGTAATTGATAGAACAAACTGCATTAGAGAAAGCTGAGTAATTTTATGAATGGATCAGAGAAGATTCAAAGCTGATTCCATTTAAAGGTTACAGCAAATGTCACTGATTTTAAAAAAAACGCATATTTGAGAGGGAAACACAAATGTCCCCTGTGTGTGCTTCAAAGAGCGCATGTTTTCCAGTGTGCACTACGCAGAGCACTTTTGCGCTGAGAGGGGAGGAAATACTTGACCGTATAATTTCAAGATTAGCTGAAAAAATCACACATTATAGAAGAGCGGGAAATGTCACTGCACTTTAGTGTTTCTGCAGTACAAATTTGATTGTTTTCACCCTGTGACTCTAACCTACTTAAAATGATTTCAGGAAAATAAATAGCCTTTAATTATATGACTCATTTTACTGTAAGTGTCTTCCAGTGGTGAACTTGCTGTATTTTAGAGGGCTTATATAAGTAGAATACGATTTCGTTAAACAAGTTGCCAAGGGCAGCTCACCATATCAGTACAACTAAAAAAATAGTAGAATCTACTTTCAGTATACACCCACTCTATGGTAAACACAACACTTTCTACAGTGTAATTCCACTCTGCCCATCCTATATTTCCATGCCTCATTCCTGATATTTTATGGCTCTAAGGATGTTTTTCTACAAACTGGTGATCATTGTGTTTAATTGAAAAATCTGATCTCAATAACTTCTGTCCCATCTCGAACATCCCCACTCTAGCCAAACTCCTTGAAAAATATGTGCAATCCCAACTCTGTGCTCACATAGAGAAGTACCAACTCCTTGACCAGCATCAATCCGGTTTTCAGAGGGGGCACAGCACCAATTCTACCCTTACACACGTTATGGATGACATTCTGAAAATGCTTGGCCAAAATGAATCCTGCCTACTGGTCCTCCTTGACCTTTCCTCAGCATTTGATACAGTCAATCATGACAACCTCCTATCCATCTTGCAACACAGAATGGGTTTCACTGATCTGGTGCTTCAATGGTTCTCATCCTTCCTCCATCACAGATCACAAAGATTCAAGGCAAACCACTCCTTCTCCCAGCGTTCTCCAGTAGTCATGGGGGTCTAGCCTTTCTCCCATCCTCTTCAAACATTTCTTGGAACCTCTAGTTCACGCACTCCACTCCACAAACATTCTCTTCCACATGTATGCCGATGACACTCAACTCTACTTGAAAATCTCATCCCCAGAAAACATCATCTCACTCAACACCGTCCTAACGTCCACTCAAAATTAGTTAACCGAGAACCATCTCCTGGTCAACACCTCCAAAACGGAGTTCTTACTCATCTCCCCTCCAAACACATCCCCAAATTAGATCTCTGGCTGACTCACCTCATTGCTTTCTATTGAACTCCGATTATCATAGATTCAGCCAAATCACTAGGAGTCACCGTGGACAAGCACCTGAATATGAATAATCACATCAAAAATGTTTGTAAGGGGCAAACCACTTGACTTGAACTCTCAGAAATATCAAACCTTTCCTGTCACAAAGTAATTTCAAACAAGTGGTCCAAGCGATTGTCCTGCCGAGGCTAGACTGTGGCAGTGCTACCCTCTGTGGCCTTCCCAAATACGCCTTGGCTCCATTAAGGGCCTCACTAAATACCACGGCTAGACTGGTTACTGGAGCCAAACGAAATGAGCACATTTCCCCAGTCCTTAAATCTCTCAACTGGCTACCCTTTGAAGCACAAATTCAGCTAAAGATTGCAGTACTGGCGCACAAAGCCCTTCACTTCAATGCTCCCAGGTACGTGGCACAAAAACTTTAACTATCCTGTGAGAAGAGAGCATCAAGAAGGTCCTCTACTTTCCTCTTGAAACCTTGCACCTTTAGCAAAAAGAGAAGTTGTCTCCGAGCCTTCTCAGGGGCGGCCCCAAAGATTTGGAACGCTCTTTCACCGGAAGTAAGTAGTCTCACCTCAACGACGGCATTCAAATTGGAAACCAAAAGATTCCTAATAAGTAAATTCTTACCCTAAGCGAGCTAGTCTCACAGGATCGGATGGCATTGTTTGTATTATCATGGTACCTCTATTTGATACAGTTCTTCTATTCTGCATATTATTGCCCCCTTTGTTACCAGCTTACTTCTGCTTATTATATGGTCTTCTTTTTCCCAATTGTTGCTGTTAATACACTCATGTCCTCCCTTGTAAAGTGCTCTGATATCCCTCGGGATCTTGTTCACGCTATATAAAACTTTATAAATAAATAAAAAAAAGTGCAATCATCTTAGACTTCACACTGTGGTGGATATGTTAATCAGTTAATTGGATTGAGAAGGATAGTGGAAGGATAGAAGAGGGAAAAGGTTTTATATTCATATAGTGCTTGCTACTCCTGATGAAGTGTTGAAGTGCATTTTCGGCGATTAGCACACTACTCCGGAACCCACAAAGCACTAGTGGTGAATTAGTATAATGAAATATGAAGTAATTTGAGCGGTGAATATGTTAGTCTGGTATTTGGATTGAGAAGTCGATCAAATCACATGTATATTTACTCCTACACCTAGGTTTACCTCTCCACTTTTTTGATATTCATAATTTCTGAGTGAAGATTTACACCTTAGAGGAGACATAAGACATAAGAGTCATCATGCCATCAAATGAGGGAGTGGAGACACCTACAACTGAATTTACAATTGTGAAGTATTTATTAGAACTTCCCACCCAGTTCTCTGCATAGAAAAATGTACGGAAATGTAATAAAATGTCGTTAAAAAAATATATATATGAAAAAACAAATGTCGTCTCCTGCACCTCCGCGCTTTCCAGCGAGCACAAAGACAACGGAAATCCAATGCTTCTGGCACACAGTTTTTTATTTAATGGAGCCGCTAAATCTGACGCATTTCGGGTGTCCGCCCTTGTTCACAGATTGTCAGTAAAGAGCTTGCCATTTTCTTATATATTTTTTTCTATACACCACATGTGATCACAGACATAGAAGACATACTATCAGCAGCTTCCTATACACTTTCTTCTTTTCTTTTCACTTTTTTTTGCTTATTCGAATAAACTTTAAGCAAATCTTTCCAGTGTCAGCCGACAATTAAAAATCATGTGTACAAACATTTCAAAGTATTGCTGCACAATAAATGCACATTAATTTGAACACAAACTTATTTGGCTCCTATATCTTAAAACCACATGCTATAAAATTAACAACTATACAGTTTGTACATTTATTTACCTGGAAGGAAATTAAAAACCTTTCCATAAAAAAGAGCTTTTGACTATCCAATCAGTTTTTTCTCTTGTCATGAATATTTAGTGCAAATAACACAATGAATATGTGCAAAATAGTTCCTTATTTTTATCACAATATGTGCAAAAAAACGCAATAAAGTGCTTTCTGTAAACAGTTGAGTCTTGTGCAAAATATCGCAAGAATTTATAAAAAATCATACTCTTGCATTCTTCATATGACCAAGCTCATCTAATGGCCCACAATCAGTATTTTCAAACAAAGTGGTTTGGCTGCCACATCATCTGCCTGCATAAATGCGGTGTTTGAAATTTGATAAGCCCAAACCGTATTGCATGAGGAATAAAAAAAACACACACACTGAGCCACAAAAGCAATATACCCAGTAATCAATGTGGCAAAACTATATGTTGTACATTAAAAAGTGTAATAAAGGATCTCAGTGCTGTATTATCTATGTCTAAAAACAAATTACCCAAGAAAAATTGATTAATATAGTTGTACAATATTTATGAAAGAGGAAAAAGAGGAAAATAGAAATTTCATATTTAAACTTGGCAGCAGGGAGGCAATCTCAAAGATGTTCTGATCAATTCCAATTATTTAAATAAAAGTAACATTCATAAAAAGTAATACATGTCCTCTGTAGTATTCAGTCCATTAGGAAATTTACTGTCTAATTCAAGGATTTTTTGTGACTCCATTCTCCTCAACATTTTGTCCCTATCTCCTCCCCTCCGTGGCCAAGGGACAGATGCTATAACAAAATATTTGAGGCACTGCAAATCATTGTTATGCATTGACTTAAAATGTCCGACCACCGGGTAAGCACTATCGTTATTTACGATGGCACACAAGTGCTGGAGAATCCTGACATGCACCTGCAGCTTTGTGCTCCCCACATATCTCTAGCCGCAGGTGCATGTCAGGACATACACTGCATATTCAGTCTTACAGTTGTAAGAACCCTTGATATTAGACATTTCTGGACTGAACGGAGTAGAATATTCAGTGGTGTTGACCCCAAATCTGCATGCTCTGCAGCTGGAGCACCGTACAAATTTCGGCCGGGACTGTAACCACATTTGTTTTTTACTCAATTCAGGAAAGCTTCTACTGACTTGAGATCTCATGGAAGGTCCCTTCCTATACGTAATTGTTGGACTGTTAGGTAATCTTGGGGCTAAAATAGTATCTGTTTCCAAAATGGGCCAACCTTGTGTTATAATGGACCTTATCTTTCTTTCTTGGTGGTTATAAGTAGTTATAAACCTTGGATCCAAAGAAGGATCAATAGCCTCTGTTTCTGTGTGGGTAGAGTCATCATGCTCGAACAAAGATTCTTGCGATCGAGCATTCGCTTTATTTACAGTTTGTTTTAAAATTCCCTCTTTATACCCTCTCTGCCTAAATCTTTACAATGCCTGAGAGGTAAAAAAGGCCAGATCTTCTTCCGTACTACATATACGCTCCAGCCTTAATAGTTCTCCAAAGGGAATATTGTTGATGACATGTTTGGGGTTAGCACTGCTAGCATGTAAAGTGCTATTTCCTGCAGTACTCCTTCTGTGAAATGTTGTTGCCAATTGCCCCCTATGTACAAAAACCTTTACATCCAAAAAATCCACCTCATGCTTATTTATCACGGATGTAAACTTTAGATTTTCCTGATTATTGTTAATTGCTGTAACAAAAGCATTGGCACTATTTACATCACCCTTCCATAAAACAAAAACGTCATCGATAAAACTCATCCACTTTAAAACATGGCTATTAAAAACTACACTGTGTGTGCGCATGAGGACCTGCTCCTCCCACCAGCCTACGTTTAAACACGCATAGCTAGGGGGGAAGCAGGCCCTCATCGCCACACCCCTTTTGTGCAGATAAATGTCATTGCCATATATATATATCACCATCAGTCCTGAACTACTGGCTTCCTTGGTGGGCAATCAGGTACAGACCACAAACTTGTGTTTTAGAAAGTATTCAGTGCTTTATTTTCTCATCTCCAATGTCAGCATGACGCGTTTCGGCTGCGTAGCAGCAGCCTTGATCACATGACCCCCCAGATACATTGCAGTGCATTTATAGTGACTTCCTGGCTTCAACAGTTATGTTACGCTCCAAAATAGCGATAAACAAAATACTTCTTGAAGCTGCTTATTTAAAAGGGGTCCCAATTACACATGTTTGTTTTATATAAATGTTAAATACATTAAAAAACGTACACAGTGACATGAACTATGATAAAATACATCTGAATTAAAACTGTTTAAAATACAGGATTAATAAAAGTTCTAGTTGTGTTTATATGGCAAGTGGCCCTTAATCTTAATCATTTCATGCCATTGAACCCAAACCCACAAGATATGTACTCTTCTTCTCAGTATCCGTAACTGATTGTCTAAAGTGCTAGTGCATAAAATCTCCCTGATGTGCAAAAAAGAGCTAAAGTACAAAATATCTTAGAATACATGATATTAAAATTCATATCAAACAAATCGAGGATAAAAAAAGTTTATAAAAATTTCTAAAAGTGCGAAGTATAGCCATAGTTGCCTGAATCAAACAACCCATAAATAAATTGAACATTCAGAATACATAGTCACGATGATTCTCAATAGGTCATTTCAACTAAAAACACTCGTAAAAACAGCAATACATGATATATTACATGATATATAAATATATTTTTTTCACTTTCTATTTCTTATTTCCAAAAATATTAAATTGAAAATGACACCTGAGACTATGACTAAATACCTAATGTATTTTTCAAATATATCTATAACGTAGGACCATTATTATGCTGTTATCTTGATTGAGATTTTATATCGACCAAATGATCCTATTTCACATGACCTCTCTATATTGTTTGCTACTAAAAGCGCATGCACTTGGTTAATTTCATTTAGATAGAGGTGTTCTTACAAGAAGTTATGGAGGTCTTCCTCTGCCTTCAGCCCATTGGGAATTCTCGTATCCAAAAGTACTATATACTTGGATCCCAATTGCCTAACTGCCTCTCTCTGTTGCCTTCCCCTCATCTTTTTAGGTACAGAATCAATGATAAAATAGTTTAAGTCATTTAAATTTTCAATGTGAACCAATGTAAAATGCCGAGCTACAGGGTAGCTATCATCGGAGTTGACTATTGCCCTTAAATGCTGTAAAATGCGATTGAATTTTAGAAGTGCATTCTAACACATATACAGCATAGTCAGTACGGCATGTATGTAGGCCTTGGAATTTGATAGGGCTAGGCTCAAACACACTTTGATATTCAGTGGTATTAACACCAAATTTGCACGCTCTGCACGAGATACATCTGTGGAATCCTGTTTTATTAGAGAGCCAATTCTTAGTGTTTACCACCTTAGGGCTTGATCTAACTAAAACATTCCCCATTGAGGGTCCCCTTCTAAAGGTGATAAATGGCTCATCAGGTAATACCTGTACTAGAGTAATGTCAGTTTTTAATATTGGCCAATGTTTATTCAATATGCCCCTGACTTTCCTTTCTTCTGTATTGAAGGTAGTGCTCAATCTAATTGGATCTTGGGTAGTACAGGGGTCAGAGCCAACATTGATAATACCCTTCTGTTTAGGTTTGCAAGTGGTTTTTAGGCAATCTTCTCTAGAATGGCTGTTTGTTCTAGCTAGGTAGGTGTAGTTCATGAAGGTGAAACATTTTGGTTAAATCCTCCAGAAACAGAACATGTGGGGAAGCTGTGTCGAGAAACTTTTTCTTGGCATTGCAGGACGGTGCCTTTTTGATCAGCAGCTCTTTATCCCAGTTCTCCTGCCTACTGAAGGTTGTAATGGACTGTATAACTAGCACACGAAGATATGCACCTGCTTAAGGATTTAACCCAAATATTTCACCTTCATAAACTACACCTACCAGCATGTGGGTAAGCTGCGTCAAGAAACATTTTCTTGGCATTGCAGGACGCTGCCTTTTTGATTGGCAGCTCTATATCTCAGTTCTCCTGCCTACTTAAGGTGGTAATGGACTTTATACCTAGCAAACGAAGATATGCATCTACTTAAGGATTTAACCAAAATGTTTCACCTTCATGAACTACACCTACCAGCATGCTGATGGGTGACACCTATAGCCACGCCCAACTGAGGGAGGAGTAATTCAAATAAAAAAGTAATTTGAATTCGTAAGGTGAAAAGGCATTCTTCATGTACAATCCCAGGAAGAAGAGGCGTTAGTGGCCTCGGAACGCGTCGGATGAATTTGGACAATTGTTTAAGGAGAAGGGACATGAGAGCTGTGTCGGGGCCAAACAAGCTAGATAGCGAAGCAACGTGGGGTGCCTTCTTAAATCTTAAGGGCTTTTTTGCTTCAACACATTACTTACACGGCTGTCCTTGGCCGTGGAGAAGTGCACCATTCTCCCCATGCGGATGGAAACAGAGCATGTGGGTAAGCTGCGTCAAGAAACATTTTCTTGGCATTGCAGGACGCTGCCTTTTTGATTGGCAGCTCTATATCTCAGTTCTCCTGCCTACTTAAGGTTGTAATGGACTATATACCTAGCAAACGAAGATATGCATCTACTTAAGGATTTAACCAAAATGTTTCCCCTTCATGAACTACACCTACCAGCATGCTGATGGGTGACACCTATAGCCACGCCCACTGAGGGAGGAGTAATTCAAATAAAAAAGTAATTTGAATTCGTAAGGTGAAAAGGCATTCTTCATGTACAATCCCAGGAAGAAGAGGCGTTAATTGCCACGAAACGCGTCAGATGAATTTGGACAATTGTTTAAGGAGAAGGGACATGAGAGCTGTGTCGGGGCCAAATATGCTTGATAGCGAAGCAACGTGGGGTGCCTTCTTAAATCTTAAGGGCTTTTTTGCTTCAACACATTACTTACACGGCTGTCCTTGGCCGTGGAGAAGTGCACCATTCTCCCCATGCGGACGGAAACAGAGCATGTGGGGAAGCTGCGTCAAGAAACCTTTTCTTGGCAATGCAGGACGCTGCCTTTTTGAACGGCAGCTCTATATCCCAGTTCTCCTGCCTACTTAAGGTTGTTATGGACATGTACATGTCAACATACACTGATGGTCTATTGAGTGAAGTGGACAGTTGACGCAACCATGATAGTACAGTCAGTAGGGAAGATTACGAAAACATAGCGCGTACTTGCCCGCCCCCCCTCCCCCCAAATCTTTAGCGTAGTGGGCTGGCTCGGCATACGCAAGGCTAGCGTAGGGGTATCAATAAAAGGCATGTTTCTCTGGGTGTGGTTCTCTTCTGGAATGGCAAACGTGTCTGCCAGGTCTGCCCAGCTTACACCACCATGAGTCTGACACTGTTAGCAAAGGTGGCTGCTTGAATAATGCTCTCAGCCTTCTGGTTCCCAGAAACCGTCATGGCTGCTGCAACGCACATATGCTCCACAGTTCACCTTTTGATACCGCCTTATGTGAAAGAGGGCCCACCACGTGCCAGTGGAAGCTCCTGGGCTAAGATCTGCGAGCTTGGAAGGCTCCTGAGATCACCGCTGGCCACTGCGACACAGGCACACAGCGCTCAGCCTGAGACCCAGCACCGTGGAACGCTCTTTATACTACTAACACAGTAGTCCAACAGGTACCCACAGCGGAATGGTGTCTTGATCCCACAATGGACGATGTTAGAACTGCAACTGAGAATGAAGATGAAGGTACTCCCTTCGACCAGGTGCAACCAACTCTAGGTGTGAACAGTGGAACAGTGTCCTGATCCGACAATGGATGATGTTAGTACTGCATCTGAGAGTGGAGATGAAGGTACTCCCTTCAACTAGGTGCAACCAACTGTAGGTCCCAACAGTGGAACGGTGTCTTGATCCCACAATGGAGGATGTCCAATATTACCTGTTGCTTGGTTTTCACACAACTCCCTCCGTTGAGGTGCATCACACACTGTGCTTCCGTAGCTAACTGCTGCACATGATTATTGAGCTTGGTTGACTGCAGTCGCTGGACTACACCGTGGTACAGCAGGACCGAACGGTGAAACAGGGTCTTGATTCTATGATTGAGGATGTCAGAAGTTAAAGTCTGTGATGATTTCTGTGTACCCCCTTCGATCAGGTGCAACCAAATCCGTGCTTTCAAATCCAACGGCACGTGACTGTGAGGCATTAATGATCACTGCCTCTGTCCTACACTGCGGTCAGCAGGGCTCACAGTTCAGATTGAGTGGTGATTGTTTAATTACAGAATCCAGTAGGCAACTAACTACAATGTCTATTAAAATATACACAATATCCTCTTAGTATACATGCTTGAAGAACTTTTTTTAGATGAGTTATAGGTTTGCTATAATGACCAAATTCTTCTTGGTAGTGGAAAGAACACTGAATAACAGACTACACTGTGGACAGCAGAGATCGCAATTCGAATTGTTTTGATTTATTTATTGCAGAATTTTTTGTAAGTTATGTTGTTGTATTTAATGAAGAGGAAGTGAGAAAAAGTATTCATGGATGTCTGTGCTGACTACTGACTTCAATTTACACTGCAGATAGCAGTGTTCACAATTCAGATCGAGTTGCTATTGTAGATGACGCAGTCATGTAGGCAAAAGACATTGCTCCAGTGGGCTCTGTCCGCACCATGCATACGCATCATCGCAGGCTCCGCACATGCTTTTTGTTGCTTCGTGTATTACAAACTGAGTCGCTATTGCAGATGATGCAGTCCAAGAAGGCAACAGACATTGCTCCTAGTATGGCCCGCCCGCAGCACACATCATCGCTGGCTGTGCACATGCTGAATGCTTTTGATGTGGCTATCTGAGTGCGCTAGAACTGATTGACCCTTTATGATACAATCTTTTTGTGCATTATTTCAGATCTACTGTCAGTATCTCAGTATACCACAAGTTATGGTTCTTTTACAATAGAATCTTTTGTGTATTATTTCACATCTACTGCCCCTACATTACTGCATCACAAACTATTGACCCTTTTATTATTGAATCTCTGTGTGTGATCCAATGATTACTGTTGTAGTTGATGCTAGGAGCAACCATTGCCTGAGGGCTGGTTTACACTCACCCCACACGCATTCAGCACAGACGTCACTGGATATGTGACCCTGGTAATAAAAAGGAGTTGCGCGCACGTGCCCATACACACTTCCACTATCTATCTGTGTCCGTGTGTTCATTATCTATACATGATACTGCCCCTGGGCCGGACCACATTACATTGCGCTGTGGACAGCGTATGCAACCATGTTACCTCTGTCAGTGGGGAAAACTTTGGTTATGTAACTTTTAGGTGCATGGCTATCACAGGTGGAAGGCTACTTTACAGACCATGAATATTGATGCAGATGATGGTTGCATGGTGTGTGTAGTATAAGATATGTGTACATATCAAAAAGTTTTCAAAAAAGCTCTCTGAGCTGTAAAGCTTCGCCGCATGCGAGAGTCTGGACAGGTCAGGCAAAAGAAAGTGCGAATGCAGGCAGCCAATCATATGAAAAAAAAGCATTTACAAATGCAATACGACTCGTATTTACGCAAGTCCTATTGCATGGTAAACAAAAATGCAGGCGCCGAAGAAGGCAGGAATGGGAGTGGGTGGGGGGGTGGTAGTGATCAGAGAAGTCACGGACTTTGGGACGGAAAAGGGGGAGGCAGGGGAACAAAAGAGTTGCTGAAGTTTAGGGGCTGATAGCCATGGAAGGATAAAAATAACGTCATGGCAGTAAGGAGGCGGTACTAATACACCGGCAACCAATGAGAATGCAGCATTTCAGATTTGAGCCAATCAAAAGCATGGGCAGAAAGTGGGTGGAGCTTCCCCCACAATACTGTATATAGCATCTCTCGCTGAGACAGCGCATGCGCTGCCTAGGCAGAACTTAAAAAAGAGGAAATGGCGTACCTGGCGAGACACCATACGTCTATGATGTAACACAGGGCCTAGCAGCATGCACTCATCGCATATGGAACACGCAGCCGGCACAACCCCATATGTATATGATTTAATGTAAGGCTTGGTACCGCGCACCTGTCGCAAACCAAAATAGCAGCTGGAGCAACCTCATACGTATATTATGTTAGGCGGGATGCAGTGCCATGACCCGTCGGATACGAAATGCGCATTCTTTACGAGTTTAGCAATATGGCGGATAGAATTTACATGCTAATGGAGCTTGGTACACTACCGGTACGGGACTCCAGTTTTCTCCCCCCCCAAAAAAAGATATGCATACTTTTTTTTTTGACAATATAAAACATTACATAATTTTTTAAATTACAAAAAAAGGATAATAGAGTTCCAAAATATTACAAAAAAAGAAAAAAATATAGGTTTTATAAATATTAAAATATGAAATTAACATTTTAAAAACCCTGCGAAATTGACTGAAAAAAACATAGGTTTTACAGACGTTATAGTTAGGAATTAGCAGTTAAAAAATCCTTTGAAATTCACAAAAAAAACATAGGTTTCAGGGACGTTATAGTTAGTTGGACATTTGACTCATATAAAACCAGAGAAATTCGCCCGTTGTTGTTAACGGAGATAATTATAACTCGCATGCCCGCAATGCACTGGTGACGTACATATTACATCACTCATGACATGGTCAGTGGCATCACTGATGACATCACTGATGACATCTCAAATTACATCACTGATGACATCACTGATGACATCATCCACTGAATGTGTGTTTCTGTAAAGTTTAAATATTTTTCATATATATCTATGCCAAGGTGTATTGAAAAATGAGTGGATTTACAAGTGCCTGAGGGAATTAATTAGTAGGTGATTGATTGTTAGAGGTGCTGTATGGATGAGTGTGTGCTTGTATCAGTGATTGTATATGAGAGTAAGTATGTGTTAGTGTCTGTATGAATAAGTGAGGTGGTGTGTGTTTAACTGTATAGGTGAGTAAATGGGAGTCTGATTGATTATTTGCATGACTGACTAGGTGTGTGAGTAATTTAATGGATGAGTGGCGGTGTGTGAGTGTCTGTATAGGTGTAGGAGTGCATATGATAGTGCTGTATTGATGAGTGACCGCATGTATGAGTGACTGTATGGGTGAATGAGTGGATGTGTGTATAGACCTAGGAATCGGAGAGTGGGTATGTAGTAACTGGTATTGGTGTGTCTATGGTTTTGAAAATGGTAGTCTGTATTTCAGAGTGGGAGTATCAAAGGTTATATTAGGGTGTGAGGAGGTGTATCAGATTATCACTTGGATGATGTCATCAGTGATGTCATCAGTGATGTAATTTGAGCTGTCATCAGTGATTTAATCATTGATGTCACTGACAATGTCATGAATGATGTAATATGTGACATTATCAGAAGTGCATTGCAGGGGTGCGAGGTATAGTTAGCTCAATTTACTATAACCGTCAAATTTAACTGGTTTTGTATGAGTGAATGTCCAACTAAATATAAAGTCCCTGAAATCTGTGTTGTTTCTGTGAATTTCAAAGTTTTTCAAATGCTAATTTCTAACTCTTACGTCCCTGAAACCTCTGTTTATTTCAGTGAATTTCTAAGGTTTCTTCAATGCTAATTTCTAACTATGCCTACAGAGGTAGGACATGGGCAGGAAGAGGAAGAGGAAGAAAGGCACAGAAAGAATCAAGAGAAATGCAGAAAGAGGCAACAGAAGTCCAGAAATAGGAAGAAAGGTGTAGAAAGAAGAAAGAGATATGCACAAAGAATCAACAGAGGTGCAGAAAGAGGGCTTTTTGCAAACTCATCCTGTGGCCTGGGCACCTCCAACTTTTTGCTTAATGGTACTGGTGGTAACTGACTCTGGCTGACCATGGGCTCTGCCTTACCAGGCCCAGAGCCAGTGCTATGCTGAAAGACACTTAGAATACAGTGAAAACACCTATATACACTAGGGTACACTATGGGTTGGGGTACCCCTGTGATTGGCTTGACCACCCCTATAAGGCCCTAGGACATAATAGGACAGGGGGATTAGAACTACCTCTAAGTCCCTAGCATATAATAGGGCATGGCAGTTTAGAGGCCAGCAGCCCTGCTGTACTTGCATGTGTGCACTGCTGAGTGTGAGGTCAGTTTCAAAGTAGTCCTGTGTGAGCAGAAAAACGCTAGAGAGGTACAGAAAGAGGCAAGAGCAGTGAAGAAAGAGGGAAGAAGGGTGTAGAAAGAGGCAAGAGAGGTGCAGAAAGAAGCAAGAGAGATACAGAAAGAGGGAAGAGGGGTACAGAAAGAGGCAAGAGAAGTTCAGAAAGACGCAGCAGAGGTTCAGAAACAGGCAGAAGAGGTGCAGAAAGAGGGAACAGGGGTAAGAAAGAGAGAAGAGGGGTGCTGAAAGAGGTAAGAGGGGTGTAGAAATTTACAAGAGAGGTGCAGAAAGAAGCAAGAGCAGTGCAGTATGAAACAACAGAGGTGCAGAAGGAGGCAAGAGGGTTACAGAAAGAGGCATAAAAAGAGCGGAAACAAGAAAAAGAGATGCGGAAAGAGGCTAGAGGGGTGCAGAAAGAGGCAGGAGAGGTACAGAAAGAGACAAGAGAGGTACACAAAGAGGGAAGAAGGGTGCAGAAAGAGGCAAGTGGGGTACAGAAAGAAGCAAGAGAGGTATAGAAAGAAGCAAGAGAGGTGTAGAAAGAAGCAAGAGAAGTGCAGAAAGAAACAACTGAGATACAGAAATGAGCAAGAGCAGTGCAGAAAGAACCAACAGAGGTGCAGAAAGAGGCAATGGGGGTGCAGAAAGAGGCAAGAGAAGTGCAGAAAGAAGCAAAAGAGGTGCAGAAAGAGGCAAGAGGGGTGCGGGAAGAGGGGTTCAGAAAGAGGTAAGAGGGGTACAGAAACAGGTAGGATATGTTCACAAAGTGGCAAGAGGGGTACATAAAGAGGCAGGAGGAGTGAAGAAAGAAGGAAGAGAAGTACAGAAAGAAGCAACAGAGGTGCTAAAAGAGGCCCAAAAGGAGCAGAAAGAGGCAAGAGAAGTGCAGAAAGAAGCAACAGAGGTACAGAAAGAGGCAAGAGACATACAGAAACAGGCAGGAAAGGTGCAGAAATAGGGAACAGGTATGCAGAAATAGGCAAGAGAGGTGCAGAAAGAGGAAAGAGAGGTGCAGAAAGAGGCAAGAGGGGTATAGAAAGTAGCAAGTGAGTTGCAGAAATAGGCAACAGAGGTGCAGAAAGATGCAAGAGAGGTGCAGAAATAGGCAAGAAAAGAACAGAAAGAGGCAAGAACATTGCTGAAAGAAGCAACAGAACTGTAGAAAGAAGCAAGAGAAGTACAGAAAGAGGCAAGTGAGGTGCAGAAAGAGGGAAGAGAGCTACAGAAAATGACAAGAAAACTGCAGAAAGAGACAAGAGGGATGCACAAAGGGTGCGGAAAGAGGAAAGAGGGGTGCAGAAAGAAGCAAGGGGTGTAGAAAGAAGCAAGACACCTTTAGAAACAAACATAAGAAGTGTAGAAAGAAGGAACAGAGGTACAGAGAGAGGCAAGAAAGGTGCTGAAAGAGGAAAAAGGGGGACAGAAAGAGGCACAAGGGGTGCTGAAAAAAACACAACAAGTACAGACAGAAGGAAGAGAGGTGCAGAAAGAGGCAAGTGGAGTAGAGAAAGAGACAACAGAAGTGCAGAAAGAAGCAGCAGAGATGCCGAAAGGGGGAAGAGGGGTAGAGAAAGAGGCAAGAGGGCTGCAGAAAGAAGCAAGAGAGGTACGGAAATAAATAAAAGAAAATGCAGAAAAAAGGACCAGAGGTTCGGAGAGAGGCAAGAAAGGTGCAGAAAGAGGGAAAAGGGGTACAGGAAGAGGCATGAGGGATGTAGAAAAAAGCAAGAGATGTATTGAAAGAAGAAAGAGGAGTGCAGAAAGAAGCAAAAGAGGTACAAAAAGAGGCAAGAGAGGTACAAAAAGAGAGAAAAGGGGTGCAGAAAGAGGCACGAGGGGTACAGAAAGAAGCAAGAGACGTGCAGAAAGAAAGAAAAGAAGTTCAGCAATAAGGAACAGTGGTGCAGAAATGGGAATCTGGGGTACAGAAAGAGGCAAGAGGGGTGCAGGAAGAAGCAGAAAGGGACAAAAGGGGTGCAGAAAAAAGCGAGAGGTGCAGAAAGAAACAAAAGAAGTACAGAAAGGAGCAACAGAGGTGCAGAATAGGGGTGGGTGGAATTTGCGTAGTCGCGCTACGCAAAATTCTGTGAAACGGTAAAAAATCTCTGCAAACATGCAGAAATTCCGTGAACAAGTGGAATCGCTTGTTCGCGATGCTTTTTTCCTGTTCGCGATCGCTGTTTTCGTGCTGGGGTAGAAACATCTCCCGAACACGCATTTTGAGAACGCGAACAGGCAAAAAATTCTGCGAAGCTGCGGAACGCAGAATTATGGGCGATTTCGCATTCTCCGCAGAACGCTAGATTATCCAACTTACGCAAATTCCGTGAGCGGAATGGAATGTACCGCCCAGGCCTAGTGCAGAAATAGGCAAGAGGGTTGCAGAAAGAAACAAAAGAAGTACAGAAAGAAGCAACAGAGGAGCAGAAAGAAGCAATAGAAATGCATATAACAGGAATAGAGATGCCGAAAAGGGTAAGTGGGGTAGAGAAAAAGGCAAGAGGGATACAGAAATAAACAAGAGAGGTGTAGGAAGAAACAAAAGCAGTGCAGAAAGAAGGAACAGAGATGCAGAAAAAAGCAAGAAGGGTGCAGAAAGAGGGAAGAGGGGTGTGAAAGAGGCACGAGGGGTGCAGAAAGAAGCAAGAGGCATGCAGAAAAAAGCAAGAGAGTTGCAGAAAGAACAACAGAGGTGCAGAAAGATGCAAGAGAGGTGCAGTAGAGGGGAGAGGGGTGCATAAAGAGGCGATAAGAGTTGCAGAAAGAAGGGACACGTGCAGAGAGAAGCAAGAGAAGTACAGAAACAAGCAACAGAGATGCAAAAAGGTGGGACAGGAGTGGAGAAAGTGGCAAGAGGGATGCAGAAAGAAGCAGAACAGGTGCAGAAAGAAACCAAAAAAAGTGCAGAAAGAAGGAACAGAGGTCCAGAAAGAAGGAACAGAGGTGCAGAAAGAGGCAAGAGGGTGCAGACAGAGGGAAGAGGGCTCCAGAAAGAAGCACGAGGGGTGCAGAAAGAAGCAAGAAAGGTGTGGAAAGAAGCAAGAGGAATGCAGAAAGAAGAAACAGAGGTGCAGAAAGAGGCAAGTGGGGTGCAGAAAGAGGCATGAGGGGTGAAGAAAGAAGAAAGAGATGTGCAGAGAGAAACAAAAGAAGTGCAGAAGGAAGGAACAGTTGTGCAGAAAGGGGCAACAGGTGTGCACAAAGAAGCAAGTGAGGTGCAGAAAGAGGCAAAAGAGGTGCAGAGAGTAGAGGAGATTTGCAGAAAGAGGCAAGAGAAGTGCAGAAAAAGAAAGAAAGGTACACAAAGAAGCAACAGAAATGCAGAACGAGGCAAAAGAGGCGCAGAAAGAAGCGAGATGTGTGTGCACACCATTAGTATCAAGTTAACACCTCCATTTAGCAATAAGTTACATAGACCATTCTTGGTTTGCAAAGGACCTTCCACCAGGTTGGAACACTTGTTTCTGCATTTTTGGTAAAGCCGTTTGAGCTAGAAACAAGGCTTTATTTTTCAAATCTGCAGATTAGGAAGCAGATGATGGATTATGTGGCTAATGTGGAAAATGTAAAATTGTGCAAAGGTCGGTGCAGCCAAATAGTCACATAATTCCAGTGGCCCTACTTATACCTCTGACTAGGTCCAGAAGTGTTTCTCAGTGATTCCTTCTTTTTTGTCTCTTTGAGTTTATAGTTTAGCTTCTATGGAAACAAGGAAGACTAAACCTGAGGTACCACTCCACAACAAAAACTACCATTACACATAATTACTCTCCAAAACACATAATCCCACTCTACATAATTCCTATACACTAAACACCATATACTTCCTATACACATAATTTCACTGCACAACATACCACATAATTCCACTACACACAAAATACTTCCACTCCACTCCAACAAACATTTGTAAAAAACGTTTACATTTACAACACCAATAGCTCTAACTCTTGCAAATGCAAGACCTATTATATTACAAATGCTTCTTTAACAGATAGTCGCGTTTGTAGAGTGGTGGAGAAAGGGGGCTGGGCCTCTAACCAGCACTCGGGAATTCATCTGCATAGGACTTACAGGAGGTAGCAGGAGGGCTTCTTGGCTCCCAAAGTCCCTCAGGAGAAAAGCAGACTTCAACCCCCAACCCATAGTGTTCCAGGAGAGTGGTGGAAAAAGGGGGGCATGGTCTCCAAAGACCTTTTAGCAATACCTCTGTGTGGGACTTACTGGAGGTAACAGGAGGGATAGTTGTCCCTCAAGGACTCTGCCTTTGCCCACCATTCTGCTACAATTATCCCTGTCGCGCTCTGGGAAGGGGTTTAAAGTCTTCTTTGCTGCTGGGGGTCCTTAGGGGCCAAGTAGCCTACCTGATACCTCCAGTAAGCCCCAGATAGTGGGTTTGCTGAGAGGGAACACACGCCTTGCCCCCTTTTTCCACCACTCTGCAAAAATGCCTACTGGTGTGCTCTTGTTTGGGGGATGCAGTCCCCTTGCCTCCTGAGGGTCCCTGGGGGCCAACTAGCCCCCCTGTTATCTCTAGTAAGCCCCACACAGCTGGATTGCTGTGTGTAGTCCGAAGCCAAGCCCCATTTTTACACCACTCTGCAAACACACCTCCTGGTGCACTGCTGCTCGGGGATGAAGCCCACTTTAGTCCTGAGGTCAACAGGATATGAAAGAATCTCATTGCCTCACCAGCAGGAGGCAAGTTTGCATCGGTGTGCAGGGAGGGGGTGGGGCCTCTGGTGAGTTGTGGGTTTCTTTTTTAATTTTTGGAAGGGGGCTGGGTGCCCCCCCTTCCATTAACCCTTTTGAGCCCTGGGACCCCATCCCCTGGGGCCTTAACCATTAAAAAAAAATGGAAAAGGGAGTGGGGCGCACACCGCCCCCCTCCCCAGCTTAATTATGGCCCTGGAAAACCCATCCCCCTGGGCTGGGCCTTGTTTTTTTTTTGATTTATGGAGAGGGGGCTGTGTGGCCCTCGACCCCAGGCTGGATTTTGGCCCGGGATCCCCATCCCCCATGGCCCAGCAAACCCTTTTTTTAAAAGAAGGGGGCGTGTGGCCCCCCTTCCCTGGGCCACTTTTAGCCCTGGGGACCCCATCCCCCAGGGCGTGACTAAACTTTATTTTTATAATATTGGAGGGGGACCACAGGGCCCCCCTCCTGAGCCCAATTTTGGCCTTGGGGATCCCATCCCCCGGGGCCCGGCCGTATCTGGTTTTAAAAAAAAATGAAAACATCTAAACAGAAGGGGGGCCCAGTGGGCCCCCCTTTCCTGTGCCACTATTGGCCCCGGGGACCCATCCCCTGGGGCCTGGCCCCCTTGATGAGGACTGCAGGGGAAGCCCCATTACCCCCATGGTCCCTGCTGACATGCAGCTCCTCTTGTCCAAAAGCAATTCTGCTTTGCTTCTTGGAAGCGAGAGCAGGTTTCCTGATTTGGAGTGTTGACAGCCAATCAAAATAATGCTCGTTCGCCAATCCTCCTTGACCCTCAGATATCGATATTTGTTTGTTTTTTTATTCCCAGGAACTACTGAATGGATTTACACCATTTAAAACAGGGCACTTTCTGAACCAAGAGCTACCTTTTTGCCAAATGTGGTGTCATTCTGTTCAGCAGTACGGGCTGTAGCCTTGTCTAAAGTTCCCACGGAACCCCCCCTTTTTTGTCGGCCCCTGCTTGACGAATCACCCTGAAACTATCAAGACAGAAGCTGACCTGAGTGAACCATTAGTTTTAAAAATGAGGCGAAGATTCGTCAAACAATGCCAAAGATATTGGCAAAAGGAAAAACGTTTTTGAATAGAAACAAGGTCCTAACTATAACTACCTACTGGCAACCACCAGTAGGTAATATATATATATATATATATATATTCACTGAAAAAACCATAGGTTATAGACCATATATCGTTAGGAATTAGCATTTAAAAAACCTTATTTTACTCACACAAAACCATTGAAATTCCATATATAGTTAGTTGCACTAACTATATATCGCGCACCCGCAATCCACTGCTGATGATGTCACATATTACATCATTCATGACATGGTCAGTGACATCACTGATGACATCACTGATGACATCTCAAATGACATCACTGATGACATCACTGATGACAACATCCAGTGACTGTATGTTTCTGTAAAGTTAAAATGTGTCTTACATATTGAAGAATGAGTGGAAGTATAAGTGTCTGGACAAAGGATTTAGTAGGTGCATGACTGAATGTATGAGTGAGTGATTAAATGTGTCTCACTGAGTGCATGGGTTAGTGACTAAACTGTCTTAATTTGTGCATCATTGTGTCTGTTGTTCTGTAAACTGCTGCATGTGTTGATCAGTAGCTATATGATTAACTATATGGGTTACTGATTGATTGTCCAAGTATTTGTATGGGAGACTGAGTGTGTGTGTGGCTGGCTGGCAGGTGTGTGACTCTGTGCAGATCAATGTGTACTTGTATCAATGATTGTATAAGAAGGTAAGTATGTGTTAGTATATGTTTGAAAATGTAAGGTGCTCTATGTTTAACTGTATAGACAAGAAAATGGAAGTGTCATTGATTCTCTACAGGACTGACTAGGTGTGTGAGTAACTCCATGGATGAGTGGCAGAGTGTGAGTGTCTGTATAGGTGTATGAGTGCATATGATAGTGTTGTAAAGATGAGTGATTGTATGTATGAATGATTGTATGGGTGAATGAGTGAATGTGTGTGTAGACGTAGGAATCAGTGAGTGCGTATGTAGTAACTAGTATTGGTGTGTCAATGGTTTCAAAAATTATACTCTGTATTTAACACTGGGTGAAACAGAGGTTATATTAAAATGTGAGGAGATGCATTGTATTGTCACATGAATGATATCATCAGTGATGTGGTCATTGATGTCAAATGAGATGTCATCAGTGATGTCATCAGTGATGTCATTTGAGATGTCATCAGTGATGTCATCAGTGATGTCACTGACCATGTCATGAATGATGTAATATGTGACATCATCAGCAGTGGATTGCGGGTGCGCGATATATAGTTAGTGCAACTAACTATATATGGAATTTCAATGGTTTTGTGTGAGTAAAATAAGGTTTTTTAAATGCTAATTCCTAACGATATATGGTCTATAACCTATGGTTTTTTCAGTGAATTTTCAAGGTTTTGTAAATGCTAATTCCTAACTATATATGGTCTATAACCTATGGTTTTTTCAGTGAATTTTCAAGGTTTTGTAAATGCTAATTCCTAACTATATATGGTCTATAACCTATGGTTTTTTCAGTGAATTTCAATGGTTTTTTAATAGCAAATATCATAAGCTGTCGAATGTCAAGTACGTGGTAAGTAAAAACATTTTCGTGTTTATGCACACTGATCTGCTTTGAATGCTGCCCCCCCCTCATTTCTATTAGGAGTACTCTCTCTTTGCAGATAGTGAAGGGTAGTTAACGCAGGCCTTTGCCCCCGTTGTAATCCGTCGTGCCTGCTTCTCTCTCCATTTGATTGATTGTTCTCTTTGGTTCACTCTCTATTTACAAACAAGCACAGAGTCGCAATACTCTGTTTAGTCTTTGCAGATAGCGAAAAATCGTGTAAAAAAACAAAAGGAATCGAGCAAAATCAGTAGGCCACTAATGGGATCTCTTTTTGACCTCGCTAAAATAGAAACATTAGGAACAACCTGTTGAAAATAGCAATGTGTATGTACATAAGCGGCGTTCATTTGTGTTCACAGTACCCCTTGTTGATTGTTTGAATCGAGCATTGAATTGTTCGAAGTTGGTTCTCTTAAGGATCTTCTCTGCCTGCAAACGAGGAAGAATAGGAATATTCTCTCTCCCTTTGCAGATAGTGAAGGGTAGGTAACGCAAACCTTTAACACGTCGTGCCTATTTCGTTCCTCATTGATTGATTGTTTGCCCGAACATTGACTGTTTGGGAATTGGTTCTTTTTGGAGGTATTCCCTGTTTGCAAATAAACGTAGGAAAATCTTTGCAAGTAGTGAAAGGGTAGGTAATGCGGACCTTTGTCCCCCGTTGTAATCTGTCATGCCTATCTACTCCCCACTGATTGATTCACCTGTTTCACCCGGACCATTTACTAGAGATAGGTCATCTGGCCCGACCAGAGAGCACCCCTAGTGAAAAGGACATATGCAATAATAACGAAGTGATCACTGTATCCTGTTCAATCAATCAATCAGTGACACTTATAAAGCGCGCTACATACCCGTAGGGTCTCAAGGCGCTGGGGGGGGGGGGTGCCGCTACTGCTCGAACAGCCAGGTCTTCAGCTTCTTCCTGAAGGAGAGGTGGTCTTGGGTCAGGCGCAGGTCGGTCGGGAGGGAGTTCCAGGTCTTGGCGGCCAGGTAGGAGAAGGACCTTCCTCCTGTAGTCGCTCTTCGGATGCGGGGGACGGCGGCGAGGGCGTGGTTGGCTGATCGGAGGTGGCGTTTGGGAGCGTAGAAGTTGACTCGGCTGTTGAGGTAGCTCGGGCCTTGGTCGTGTAGGGCTTTGTGTGCGTGGGTGAGGAGGCGGAAGGTGATTCTTTTGTTGACGGGGAGCCAGTGAAGGTCTCTCAGATGTCCGGAGATGTGGCTGGTTCGTGGGATGTCGAGGATGAGTCTGGCTGAGGCGTTCTGGATCCGCTGGAGTCTCTTCTGGAGCTTGGCGGTGGTACCGGCGTATAGGGCGTTGCCGTAGTCCAGACGGCTGGTGACGAGGGCCTGGGTGACGGTCTTCCTGGTCTCTGTTAACAGAAACTTTAGCATGAAACAACCTGGAAAGAAAGGAATAGGAAAACGAAAATCAGTAGGCCACTGATGAACTTTTTATTAAATAACAAACAAAGAAACGATAACAATACGTAATGATAAAACCTATTATTGTCCTAGAAACAAGAAACGTTAGAAGTAAGCCCGTAATAAGAAACCTGAAAACAGTAAGAGAAACCAAGTGTGACATTGCAACGGCCACAAGGCAACGAGGCTTCATCGCCCCTCACTGCCCCAAAACGTGTCTGTCCCACCGCCTGCCACACCCAAATAACGGCAAACTGGGAAATATACAAGTCAGCAGACATCCGCCCCATTCTGGAAACTTCCAAAGTGCAACAGGTTTGCGGCTACGCCCAGCCGGAAGCAACACATATAAGGCGGGTCCTGCTGCCAACCGTCGGCCAGGAGATCATCACGTAGGGTGTAGCCGGAGGAGAGGCCGAGGCCAGCGGGACCCGGCCAGGGGGATTGACAACACTGGAGAGTTGCAGGGGGGGGAATGTCCGTGTCCTCGACCCTCCCCTCTCTCTCCCAGTCCGGCCACCATCAACCAGAGGCCGAGGCCGACGGGATCCGGCCGCGGTGGCAGTAACCCTGGAGAATTGCAGGTTAGACCCTCTCTCTCCCAGTCTGGGCCAGCATCCATGGAGGGCCTGGGAGTGGAGAGGCCACTGCACGAAAGGCCCAGGAGAGGCACCACACGCCAAGGCCTGCTCCACCGGATGAGCCAAGGAACCCGTTCATGGGGCCAGAGCAAAGGGCGTCCGGCCGCCATCCACCGGAGGTCCGGCCCAAAGACGGACGGGACATTTCTTCTTTCTTTTATAATGGCTGCGACAACACTGGGGGGGGATGTCTTGCACATGCCTCCGACCCCCCCCCTCGTCCTCATCGCCTGGTCCGGCCATAACAAATGTCAAGCGAGACGCCGTGGGGTGCACTGGGTGGGAGAGACGGTGCGAACAGGCCTCTCCCGCCTCCCCAGGTGGAGGCTTCCCAGCTGCACCCTCAGCGCTCCAGGCGCCCGGAAAAGGGTTCTTCCACTGTGGCGATGCTGCAACGTCTCGCCCGGCAGGGTGGAGCCCGTCCGCTCATTTGACCCCGCGATCGCCAGTAGCTACCGAACTCTCAAAATGGCGGTCGACCTGGCAAGAGCGGGCCCAGCATAAAGAAATGGCCCGGTCACTGGTTGACTCCACCACCGTAGTCCTCCACGACCTTGAAGATTCTAGAGGAGCCGCGGGAGTCCCCGACCCCCGCAGAAACCCCCGATGGGGAATGACTGCCATGATCGCCCGTGGAGTGACGAAACTGTAGCCGCGGGACGTCGGCGGTCCCATGCTGGCGCCAGCCTCAGTTTGAATGACTAGAATCCTGCAGACCTCAGTTCCGGTGAAAGCACAGTGTGACCCGGTAGGAAAAATTGTTGCACCCCCTCCCCTTTTTGACTGATGGTTCCAACCACCGATCCTTTCCTTTGCCCTTTTAACGGAACTTTGGACTGCCTCCCCCCCCCGTGGCGCCCCACGCCGTTATTTGCTGGGCGGCAACTTACTAGACATCACCTTCGTGCCATCCAGATTTCAGCGCGTTCTGCTGCCTTGGAACTATTCGCACAACAGACCGCTACTGACAACCCACCCCCCGGGACGCCCCACGCCGGATACCCAAATCAGTGCGGCACCCAGGCAACATCTTCTGAATTTTCATAATTTGAAAGAACTAGTAACATGTCCTCATCAGGAATTTCCTCTTCAATCATCTCATCAGGAATCTCCTCATGAAAAGTCTGCAATGATGATTCTTGTAACTCGATGGTCTCCAAACATTCGATAAATTCGCCATCAAGAGATTGATCAAAAAAATCATTCAAGTCATCTCCTCCTTGTGAGAATATTTCATTATTGGTGCTGTCAATTTCATTAAATGTAGTGGATAATTCAAAAGAAATTGCCACGGTCTCTTCATTGTTTAAATGTTTTTACTGTTTTTGTTTTGTTGTATATATTTATAAGTTATTAAAGTTTTATATTCCTACTACTTTGTTGGAGTGCTATATATTTTTAATGTGACACATAATTGTAAAAACTTTGATGTACAAAGAGTCATCCCTGGAATCTTCCGCTTCAGGCTCGGTCCCCTCCCCAATCACAATACAGGATGGTTTTCAGATAGTAGGAACGCGTGTGGTTTGACGGATCTCATCGGGTGTGGGCCTTGATCTACTATAACTCCTTTGAAGAGGGGTGATTCTTTACAGCTGGGGCCATAAACTACATCTACAGGGCTAGCTGATAGCCTGGACAATCGGACACAGAGGAAGAGGATTGTCAGAGGGTGCGGTAGTGAATAGGGCGAAAGGCAGGTGTCGGGCGGGCACAGAGTGTGATTCTCAGGGAAGAGCAGCGCAGATGGGGGGAGGTTTATTGCCGATGCATAAGACAGAGAGCGGGGGTGACCAGTGCCTGGGGAAGATGCTTGCGAGGGTGGGGAGCCATGCTACGGATCAACAGCGTGCAGAGAGTGGGTCTGGTCAAGGCATCTAAAATGGCTGCCGTGCACGACAAAAGTGTGGCATTTCAAAAAAGGCAAGATGGCGCAGACAATGTTTTTCAACACTTCCTCATTTCCTTCGAATCGAACGTTAACAGACGTTGGTGCATATTACCAAAGTTAAGCGATATTTATTGCTAACGATGCTTAGCAACGAATTTTTTACCGCTAAGCATCGTCAGAAATTATCGCAGATAAACCTTGCTATTATCAAGGTTTATCGCAAATGCGATAAAAAACGGCCGCAATGCAAGAATATCGCTAAAAAGTCAGCGATATTCATGCATTACCGAGCTAATGCTCTTAGCCATGTTATCCACCTCCCATTGGATAACATGGCTAAGAACTGCTCAGGGCAGGTGTTAGTTTTTGGAGATATTCGCGCTTAGCGCGAATATCTCCAAAAGTTGGTAATAGGAGATAGATATCTTGCATGTTGTAATGCAAGTTATTGTGGTATATGGAACTCATACCATAATCTCTCAGGAAAACAGAAACTGATCCTTTTGGGACCGCCTGAGAAGGCCTAGGGGGTGAGGGGTACTCTACTTTGCCCCCTTTTCACGTTCCGAACTATTTTATTTTACTCTCTTCTGTAATTACACAAAATGGCAGCGATAAGATGCATCAGAGACAGACAGTGAGAGAAAGGAGGCCGGAGATGAAGAAGAGATGTCAAATACACATTGGAGATAATATAGTGGGAGAAGGAAAGTAAATATGAGTAAACTTACCATGTAACATAAAAATGTTGCACTCTATACTATAAGTCTCATTTTATACTACAATCACTTCGCTACAACCTCATAAATTAAAAATAAAAATGAATAATGTCTCAAACAATTTTTTATTTCTAAATATAAATTTATTCTTCTGAATTTTCAAAATTTGAAAGAACTAGTAACATGTCCTCATCAGGAATTTCCTCTTCAATCATCTCATCAGGAATCTCCTCATGAAAAGTCTGCAATGATGATTCTTGTAACTCTATGGTCTCCAAACATTCGATAAATTCGCCATCAAGAGATTGATCAAAAAAATCATTCAAGTCATCTCCTCCTTGTGAGAATATTTCATTATTGGTGCTGTCAATTTCAATAAATGTAGTGGATAATTCAAAAGAAATTGCCACGGTCTCTTCATTGTGAGCCATTTTATTTTGAAATTGCTTGCTGTAAATTGCAGAAAAAAATAATCACTTTCATTTATCGTTTTTAGTAATACATAATATAAAACTAACTTTATCAAGTATTTAGTATAACAGAAGGACTGTAAATAAATAACAGAAAACATTTTTCAAATTATCTTAAAGTGTACAACATAGTTCCCCTTACAAATTAACAACTCACCTTTTTAAAAGTAGGAGAAGTGTTAGTACTGTGTAAATCAAACACCAGAAATTGAGCACCAAAAATTCCTCACAAATGTACCTCAGACAGTAGTATCACAAAATGGCTGTGGTTTCCTCTCATTTTAGATATATACATAACCAATTAACTTTCATCACACACAAATACAAAACCAAAGTAACATTTTAATTGGTTCTAAATTTCAACACTTTCAAATGTGTTTTCCCCATGCAATTTTCCATAGGACATTTAGATACGTCTACAGCCTGAATGGCTGAACGGAATTACACCAAACTTGGCATAATGGTACATCAAACCTAAGAGGTCAGGGAGGATCTACTATGCCCCCTTATGGTCATTTGCCCCTTCGCTTTGGCCTCCTCTTGTCTCTCGATCCTACCGAGAGACAAGATGGCGGCCGCTACGGACTGTTTGGAATATTTACAGACGCCGGAGAACCAATCAGCTTCGCAAAGCTCCGTAACGCGAAAAGTACGCGAAGCGGAGCGCTGTTATATATCTTTTTTTGAACGTTAATTTCTCAAAATCCACTGGAGCACATATATTGAGACCTAACAAAGGCACATCGGGCTACCAGTCCCTAATATTTTGCCAAGTTTCGTGCAAATCCATTCAGCCGTTCGATTATTATTATTTTATTTTTTTTTGCCCCGCGGGGCCCTTTTAAAACCTCCACATCAAACCTAGGGGGTCAGGGAGGATCTACTATGCCCCCTTATGGTCATTTGCCCCTTCGCTTTGGCCTCCTCTTGTCTCTCGATCCTACCGAGAGACAAGATGGCGGCCGCTATGGACTGTTTGGAATGTTTACAGACGCCGGAGAACCAATCAGCTTCGCTTCACATAGCTCCGTAACGCGAAAAGTACGCGAACTGGAGCGCTGCCCGGTCCGCTGTTACAGATATATATCTTTTTTTGAACGTTAATTTCTCAAAATCCACTGCAGCACATATATTGAGACCTAGCAAAGGCACATCGGGCTACCAGTCCCTACAATTTTGCCAAGTTTCGTGCAAATCCATTCAGCCATTCGGGCTAAAAGTGAGGCCAACCACCCTATGAAACACTCAATGTTAAAAACACGTTTTGGGACCCTCCTTTTTTCTCAGCCCCCCCGTGACAAACCCCCCCCAAATTTTCAGTGGCTGCTCAGAAACAAAATGTTCCATTTTCCTGAAAATTTCAGTCAATTCCGTCCACAAACGCCAAAGTTATTAGACATAGAATTTTCAAAAATCCCATAGAGAAAAAATCCTAACTATATATACCTACTGGCGACCGCCAGTAGGTAATATATATATATATATATATATATATATATATATATATATATATTCTTTCCAAGTCCGCTCTGCACGCGCTGTATGCGGCCCGAGGGAGGTGGCGCCAATGCCGGCCGAGCACGCCGGTATGTAAACGTTCCAAAAGTCCCAAAATAACGGTGCTCTCAGATCCCAAAATTACACGCAACTCCGCTGCTACTCCAAGGGTGTTTATTTTCCTAACAACATGTTTCGGCTGCGGACAGCCTTGGTCACGTTAGGTTGCAATCAGTTTCAACGGTTAATAAAGTCACAGTGAGTAAACATGAAAACAGGACTTGCACGTTAAGGAACGCCACCATTTTGGAACAGTGATATACAATGGGACTAGGTATCGTTCCACATTAAAGGTCGCAAAACACAATATTATGCACGTTCATTGTTATAACGAAAACTCAAATCAAAACATTGCACAAATTATTATACGTGATTGCACACATAATATCACAAATACTTTCACATAGGTATATGTTCGTCTGCGTATGAACACAATTAGTACATAAATAGATTAATACTATCTCAGAGGCCGATAAGAGTTCAAACTTTATCTGCATTCTCGCCCATCGTTGCCAAAAGTAAAATGAAACGAAGAGAAAATGAAAAACGCCGCCATGATAGTAGTTTCAAAGACGGCAAAGAACTACGCAGCTCCCTGCGTGCATACTCATATAGTGTTCATGCAGTTTGCGCAAAGGCCAATGTATGCCAACGAAGGAAACAAATGAGTGATATCAAAGAGTACCGTGAAGATTAACACGTGTATACTTAATCACCAACACTTCATGTGCCACAGTAGAAATAATTGAAAGTGGCAGAGAAATGCAACTTAACAAGAAATAAGTCACATTGAGTACATGTCCAATGCATTTTTAGACTAATTCCCAACAATTAAATATCATCCTCTCCCTGATGCAATATACAGAGCCAGTAGCATACCTCAATAAGGGAATAAGTGAGCGTTTCACAGGAGTTCTATGTTTGTAAAATACACTTCTCCAGTCCAGTACTCCAAGAACTGATACCACTAAGAGTCTCTATGCGACACTATGGACATATGATTATGCAGTGAAGATGGCAAGGAAGTCCAGGTTCCAATAGACCAAGTCCCGAAAATTAATAAAGTTGCCCCCACAGCGGGGCCTACCGTGCTTTAAAGAAACTGATGTGATGTCAAAAGGAGGGGGTGGCCGTGCTCGTGAATAGCGGTGTTCTAATTTTCCATATACCAGGAAACATCAAGTAAGTGAAGTGATAGCGGAATCCCGTGCTATGTGCCAATCTATGAACAAAAAACATGAGAGAACAGAAAATCAGAACTCAACATGTCAATTAAAAACTCAATAAGAGCATCATCTTAAAATAAACAGTGCAAAGATACAGAAAAAGGAGGAAACGAGAGCACAGAATGTAACATAGTCACATGAATTACTGGAGAGCACAGCAGAGCAATGTACCATGTCAGGCTAACTTAACTAAGGTTAGTTTCTAAGATGTATTGCTAACTCCTCATCTTGGTTAAGTCCTCCTGGAACCTTGCTTTGAAATTCAATGATATACTTGGACTCCTTTTGCCTCACTTTTAAAGTCCTATCTCCTCCCCGGGGATTTCTTTCCATTTGTTCCAGCACATGATAGCTCATCTGTGCTGGATTAGAGAAATGTTTCTCCGCAAAATGTCTGGCTACGGGGTATTTTTCGTTGTTGTTGGAGATTGCCCGGTAGTGTTCAAAGACACGATTTTTGGCTTGTTTGCTACTGCTGCCTATGTACCACAGGCCACACGGGCAAACAATGACATAAATGACATAACTGGTACTGCATGTCAGAAATTGCGTGAGTTCTTTTCGTATCCCATTGTACTCTACAGTTTTTTTGTGTGTACTAAATCTACACGCCTTGCAGTGACCACAGGGGAAGAAACCAGCCAACCCAAGATTCTGCACTTTAGGGTAAACAGTGATATCACTTTTCACAACCATGTCACGTATCGATCTCCCCTTTCTGTATGTTATAAGGGGTCTACTGGAGATGTCATTGCCGATCACGTTATCGGCAGTGAGAATGTTCCAATTCTTAGATATAATTCTTTGAATTTGTTTCGATTCAGTGTTAAACGTGAGAATGAGACGGGTATGTTCATCCTCACAGATGGTGTCTGGGGCCTTATCCTCTAGTGTGTCGGATCTGGGAATACCATCCGCCCGGGATTTCACCTTTTTTATCACCCAGGCTGGATAGCCTCTGTCTCTGAATCTGGCCATCATGTCTAGGCTGACTTGCTCATACGCTGCATTAGTGCTGCAGTTTCTTTTGGCTCTGAGCAGTTCTCCAAAGGGGATACTCCACTTTAGAGTCTCCGGATGGCTGCTCAGGGCATGCAAAACACTGTTGCCCGCAGTGGCCTTCCTGTACAGGCAAGTTAGTAGTTGTCCATTAATCACCTCAACCTTCACATCCAAATATTCTGTCATGGTACTGCTGATGTTACTAGTGAGTATGATATTCAAATCATTCATGTTTAGCCTTTTCACAAATTCTTGTGCCGTTTCTAAAGACCCCCTCCAGATCATAAAGAGGTCGTCGATATAACGCCATCAGGTATTGGCATATTGCCAGAATTCGGTAAGACTTGGGTCAGAGTGGATGCTTTGCTCCCAGTGCCCCAAAAAAAGGTTCGCAAAACTGGGAGCAAAGCATGAACCCATCGCCGTCCCAGTAGTTTGTCTGTACAGGACCCCATCAAAAACAAAGAAATTATTATATAGACAGTAAGACATCATGTCCACCAGCATCTTGCTGTGTTCTCTGAAGCGAAGTGGGCGTCCTGCCAAGAAACTTGCACATGCTTCCAAACCTTGTCTATGTTCAATAATGGTGTACAGAGATAGTACATCCATAGTAATCAGAAGGTTGTTCTCTTCCCATTGAACAGCTGATAGTTTTTTGAGGAAATCTTTCGTATCTTTTATGTAACTAGGGAGGTCTTGTACCCAGTCTCTCAGGAAGAAGTCAACATACTTAGATACATGTTCCGAGACACACCCTCTCGAAGACACAATGGGTCTCCCCGGTGGGTCCACTGCATTCTTATGGAGTTTGGGAAGTAGGTACATCACCGGGAGTATAGGGTGGTCGTTCTTAAGGTACCTAAATTCCTCCCACTCCCAAATACCCTGATCTTTCCATTGGATAAGTTTATCCCAAAGTACCAATATACTGTTGTTGTAGAGGTCATAAGTGGTAATAGTGTAATATTTATCATCACCCAATTGTCTTAAGGCCTTTCTGGTGTATGCATCTCGGTCCAAAACCACTATGTTGCCTTCCTTGTCCGCGGGGCGAATAACCACTGATTTATCCTCCATGAGAGAAATGAGCGCATTTCTTTGTTGTGGTTTCAAATTGTGTTCCCTCGGACCACCCCTGCCCTTCTTATTGTTCTGGGCACATATCTACTTACTCACGCACTCATGAAAGGTGTCTATATTGTCATGGGGCATGTTGGGAATAAAAGTGGATTTCGGTTTAAAATCAGAGAGTGTGCTGTTATCAGTTACAAATCCTGCCTCATTCAGCAATTGAGTGGTAGAGCTGTTCTCCGTCTCTTCTTCAGTGTCTGAATGTATGCGATCTAACTCTACGATATTGATGATACTATCCACATCCCCAATGCGAAAGTTCTCGTTAGCAATGGAGTTGGTGGGACCTACCTTGTCTTGGTTGCCTCCTAGTCTTTTGAGCTTGCCCACTTTTTTAATTTCAACTTTCGCACAAATTTAAATATATCGATGTGGGTTTCACTAAACCCGAAAGGCATTGAGGGACAAAATAAAAGACCCAAGCTTAAGGTGGATTTTTCCAAACTAGACATTTTTCTTTTAGAGAGATTTACAATAGTTTTATTTACCAATTCCTCATCCATTATTGGCCTCTCTTGGATCGTGTCACGATGTTTCCCACGTTTCCTCTTGCCTTGCCTCTTTTCCCACCTCTGGAAAAGCCTCTTCCCCCGGTTGTTCCTCCGTTGCCTCTTCCTCGTGCTCATCCTCTGCCCCTTGGAGTGTATACCACTGGTGCCGGAGTCTCCACTGCCGCCCGTCTGCTCCGGCGCAGATGGCGGTATTCCTCCAAAAAATTCACCTTGGGAGGTCTTGCATCAGGCGTGATTGTTTCTTCAATTGATGCATCAGATTCGGTGCCACTTGAGATGATGGTAGTTTCCACATTCTGGAATGTGGTATTCGCCGAGTTGGATTTGATTTGATATAGATGGTCGTATTTGCGACTAAACGTCAGGATCCTGCCACTCTCATAATCGTTATAGTCGCGATCCAACTTCCTCTCCTTTCTTGCTTTTATATCCTCCTCATATTGTTTGAGGCGTGTATATATACATACCAGTAATATACAATCTATTAAAAAAGCATTTTATTAAAAATTCAAACATTAAACTATTTAAAAATCATTAAACTTAAATGTACCAATTCAGTCAGTGCAACAGTAGGGAAAGTGTTGGATAGTGGAGGGGTAGAATTTGCTATTCACTCCAGTCAGTGCAACAGTAGGGACAGTTTTGAATAGCAGAGGGGTAAAAATTACTAGTCCCAACCCAGTGAGTGCAACAATAGGGACAGTGTTGGATAGCAGAGGGGTTAAAACTACTATTCCCACTCCAATAAGTGTAACAGTAGGGAAAGTGTTAAATAGCAGAGGGGTAAACATTACTATTACCACTCCAATGAGTGCAACAGTAGGGAAAGTGTTGGATATTGGAGGGGTAAAAATTACTATTCCCACTCCAGTCAGTGCAACAGTAGGGAAATTGGTGGATTGCAGAGGGATAAAATGTACTATTCCCACTCCAATATTTGTAACAGTAGAGAAAGTGTTGGATAGTGGACGGTTAAACATTACTAATCCCACTCCAGTCAGTGCAACAGTAGGGAAAGTGTTGGATAGTGGTGGGGTAACATTTACTATTCCCAATCCAATCAGTGCAACAGTAGAGAAAGTGTTGGATTTCATAGGAGTAACAATTAATATTCTCATTCAAGACAGTTTAAAATTGAAAACAAACAAAATATTAACAACAACAAAAATATTTAAAAAACAAAATAAATACAAAAAACATACAATTGTTAAACATTTAAATAAAAATATAATTAATATTACAAATTTTATAAAAAACCTAGTATAATGTTAAATGCATATGACAAACACCTACAAATATTAGGTTAAATAAAATTAAGAAAAATTTTCAAACAAATACTTTTTTTAATTAGAATGTATTTAGAAACAAAAACCTTAATTATTACATAAATATACTTTTTTTTATTTCCGACCCTATAACATCATATAATTTACAACCCACATCTAAATAAAAAAGAATTGTACTTACATAATTATCTAATTCATTATCAATTAAAGAAAAAATATTAAGTAAAAATCTAATTAAAGCTCATTAAAATTAATAAACTTCCCACACTGTACTCCTACAACCCCCACAAACCACAGCTACAGTTAAACTGTAAAAACATGAATTACACAATTAAAACTTATTTTCAATTAAAAAAACTAATAGTATTTAACAACTAATCATAGAGTAAGTAAAGTAAATTTACTCCCCAAACTTTACCCCTATAAATTAAAATCCACACACAAAATAAACAAATACCCTAAGTAAATATCAATTATTTAATTAATATTAATGATCAACTGATTATTAAATAATTAAACATTAATAACTTCCCACCCTTTACTCTTATAAACCTCACAACATACACCTAACATTAACTACACAATATCCATATTTAATTTTCAATTATAATATTCATTTTAATTAAGAACCATTTATGAATTAAATAAACATACATTTCTCATCCTTTACCCCTAAACCCACAACCTGCACCCAAAATAATTACAGAATTACTATAATTAATTTTCAATGAATTCATATTAATTAACAACCAATTCATAATTAACTAGAAATAGATTACTTCCCATAAATTACACTATTCAATCTCAATTGAATAAATGTTAATCAATACAAAATAATCATTAATTTATTATAATTAAATTACTTCCCACTCTATTCGCCTATAAACCTACAACCCGCTACAGAACTAAAAAATGCAAAATTAGATTAAATTAAAATTGATAACTACAAAAAAAAACAATACATGTACTAAAAACATACATTACATACATTTAAAATATAAACTAAAATACATTACACTAATTAAAAAATCGATATTTTAAACAACTATATTTTTGCAAAGGATATTACTGACTTCTAAATTTTGTTTAAACTATATTTCTTACTTTACATTTGATATTTTTGACCAAGATATTCTTGCTATCGATTTTTCTGTGTCACAATGTTTCCAACTCGATATTTGTGCAAGTCGACATTTCCAACTCAATATTCTGTCTGAATACCCCAATAATCATCTGAACCCCAATATTATGATTCCCCGAAATTGTTGCTAAACAATTCCGATCCAGCGTCTCCAGTTGAGCTGTTAAAGACTTCACCCCTCAACAGAATAACACAATTTAGAAGAGTTAAAAAGACATACATTTTGGAAGCATAAAAAACAACGTTCCAGGCTAACAATAAGCCTGAAAGTGTTTTTTTAATACAGAAAAGTTGTAATAAGGTATTGAGAAAATATGCATGAAATGCCAGAAAAGCTCAAAATACAGAAATACAAAATGAATGCCAAATCATAGAACATATTACTTCCTATTAACATAATTCAATAAAGTATGCCAAGTGCCAAATTTATAAAGACGATTGAAACATCCCATAAAGAGTCTAAGTCAAATGCAAAATAGGAAAATAAAGTATTCAGTAACAGCAGTCCTAATGAGAGCTATAAAACCCCACATAACCCAAGCCTGACAATAACTAACCCCAGACTAAACATGAACAGCTAAAGTCCAATACCTTTTATACACAAATCACATTTTCTAAAAATAGATTCTTCAAATTCAGTATGAGATGGTTAAGGTTAATGTTGCATTGGCAAATCTGGAACATTATCACTTACCCATTTCTTAAGGTTCCATCTTGTCTCTCCACAACCACCCTACGGAGATGATCATAAAATGAAACATATTACTTGCAATGTCTCTTAGATTCTGCATGTCTATACCAACAGTTCCAGCAGAAATCCTTGAAAATTATATATTGGTTACACTGTGGAACCTTAATTCACAATACTCTTTCTAATAATGTTGTACATCACCATTACAATATGGGAGAGGGAATGTGCAGGAACAAGTTAAACAGAACATCAGAACCTAAATCCATATTAGAAATAATGGTGTTTTACATAAGAATGTAGCATAACTATTTGTCTCATTATGTATGTTATAAATGACTTGAGAAATTGATTTTAGTTGCAAAATTATTTGTTTATCGGGTATGACACTATGCATTATATAAAAACTAATTATGAGAAATAATTTTTACATGACTACACATATTTCATATTTTCATAAACGCTACCACACTCAGCTTCCATAGCATTCATGGAATCTTAATAGAGTGCATATCATTCCCTGTCCCTTTCGCCAGCTTGACCATACATTTCCTATTGGGCTGAGTTGGTGAAGCAGAGCTCCAAGTTGCTTCTGCAAGAAACCTCAGCATGTCACATAAGTTAGTGGATGCACCATCCTGTACCTTTACATCAGACAGGCATACATTGCTATAGAAAAACTTGGGTACATCGATAAAGCAGCAATTGCAGGAAAGCGGTAGGTCTTCAGTAGGAAAGAGAAACAGACAGAAGCTTTGAATATACAGCAATGGAAGGATAAATGCAAGAAAATATCATGGAAGATCAGGGGCACCATAAGAGAAGTTTTTTTTTTTTTGCTGTCTTTTACAGTCCTGCCAAGCATCACGCAACAGGTTTGATACTCACGAATTTCAGTGTGGTGTTCCACATCACCGCACTGAAATTCATTGTCATGCATTTTGCCAGCCACCCACCAGTGCGCGCCACCGGCGTCGCCTGTGCCCTAACTCTGCTGCTCCGAGAGACGTGCTGCCAGCAGCTGCTTGCTGAGTTGAGTTCATAAAGAGTTAAAGACTGAGCCATGATCTGCTCTCAGCCCTGGGGTGGCTCAGAGCGCTACAGTGTAACAAATCTGGCCAGCGGCGCCGCGCGGTTTACACACTCACTGCTGCCAATTACCGATGGGGGGAACGGGGCCTGCCCTCTCAGCAGTCGATACTATTGGCCATCAGTCACGGTGGTACACAGATTATAATCCGGATGTGACCGTTCTACTCACTGCCCGTCCCGTCTGGAGAAGAGGAAGTAAGGGAGAGCGGCGGGGGACTCAATCTGAGTCAGTCCTCGCCATGTGCACAGTGCTGACTGTCTTCGTTCTGCACTGCGCAGCGCTGCAATATCCCCGGGCATGCTACCTTCACGTAACTACCTGCCAGCCCAGACCGGCGGGAGCCGAGAGTGACCCAGGGAATTAATTTCACTCACTGGCGACGACACAGGACACTCACTGAGTGACTCGGGTTTTATTTGTTAATCGTAATGTGTTTAACCCCTTCCATGCTGATGACGGCCCCCGTACGTCATGCAACACGGTGGGCGTGTGCTGATGACGGCTGGGGGCCGACATGAACCCGCCCACTCTTTAGAAGTAGTTGAGAAAAAGGGGTAACCCTTTGTCCCTCAGAACCTGGGTTTTTGCGGTTTAAATGAAAAGCGGTTCTGCTGGGTCGGACCAATTACTTTTGGGAACACTCATTAATGAGAACACAAACTCTCTGATACAAGTCCAACAATTTGAGAAATAAATGCTCGAAAGCTTTAAGTCATGTAATCAATCAATTGTATTAAAAGATTTTCAAACATTTGGTATCTGAATTGTAATCATTCTTAGATAACATTCAATGCTTGTAGTGACTGTCGAATATAAAGTGACTTTCAGTGAAGGGTGCTCAGTGAATGACGAAATATACAGTGCAATTTATGTACAAGTATATACAGATATCTTCATTGGCCAGATAGCGTTTTTAAACCAAGGATTCCTAGAGTTCCTATCCGGATCCTGGTCTTTCTGGGCCTATGATGTTCGTCGACGTTTCGACCCTGATGCGCCCCGATTGGTGGTCGCGGCGGGTCTTTATCAAGACAGAAGGAGGACAGTTTAGGGGTCAGACCAGGCAACCTCAGCCTGAGACCGATGTGGCACAAATGCCAATCAACTCTTGTGGAGAAAGATTTCTTTTCAAGACAAACGGAGATGCTTAGTTCCTCTCGTGCAGGCGCTGAAGCTTCAGCGCCTGCACGAGGAACTAAGCACTACAAGCATTGAATGTTATCTAAGAATGATTACAATTCAGATACCAAATGTTTGAAAATCTTTTAATACAATTGATTGATTACATGACTTAAAGCTTTTGAGCATTTATTTCTCAAATTGTTGGACTTGTATCAGAGAGTTTGTGTTCTCATTAATGAGTGTTCCCAAAAGTAATTCGTCCGACCCAACAGAACCGCTTTTCATTTAGACAACTCTTTAGAAGTGACGCACAGGCACAGAATCGCGGCCGCGCCCAAGGGGTTAAGTTAATTCTGCGTAGAAGAGCAGCCTGTCAAGAGAGTGGTAAATAAAAAAAAACAATTCCTGAGATCAGCTGAGCCCCCTTCCTCCGCAACAACGTGAATCCTGAGTCTGCAGCAGAAGTGTGTCGGAACTATTAGGTAGTCCTTACTAGCCTGCCTCCTGGGCCTACTCGTATCTGCTCACATAAATTGGTGCAGTAGTGCCTCGCAGCCCCTGTGTAGCAAAGCGGGTACGGACCTAGAGGACTTTGTTTTCGTCATGGCGGGCACCACAGGGAAGTGAGGCGAGGGCATATCTTTCACATGGATCTCGTCCTCCTGACCTCCCCCACCCCTAAACAACATAATGACTGTGTCTCTGAGGTCACTCTTCAATTCACACCCAAGTGTCACACGCAAGTAGCTGAGAGGCCCCTATGTAGGTCGTCAGCAGAAAAACACGGGAACAGCTGCAATCCTGGGCCCGCAATAATTAAGAGGTTAGTAAAAAAATGATCATTTCCCAAAGAGCAGCAATGTGCATTTGTTAGCGGAATATATTTTTCGTTCTTTGTCTAATTACTTTATTATTGGAATTGAGTTATCTTCTGACTTGGTCTTAATGAGTGGCACTGCTTTAAAATAGTAACTACTTCTGCAGCCATCAAGAATGTTAACATATTTTGGGCCTGTAAGAGAAGAAATATTGGTGAAGCTTTTGTCAAAAGGGTTCTTACTTTGCACTGCAGGCAATGGGTTATCAGAAGGGCTGGTTACAAGAAGTTGTTATGAAAAAAATAAAATTGCAAGAAAAAAACTATTGATAGCTTTCTTTAATTTGTTACAAAGTGTCAAACATGTTACTCATAAATACACTGAAAGCCTATAAATGTCACACATTGGCAAACTAAAAACCTATGTGCTATGCCCATACCATCCAGAAACCAGAGCACCCACCCCCTAATTTAAACAAATTACAGAAACTACACAAAATGAGTTAACTGGCTGATGAGACCCAGTTTCTCTGTGCAGGCAGAGACACACAGCAGATTAATCACAGGGTTCCCCCTCACGCAGTTAAATAACATCCTGTTACTTCCCCCAGCGGCAATTGCTCTGACCAACCGCCATCACCAGTCAACCTGGTGTACTCAATACCAATTTTGCATAATCTGCATGGTGGGGCTGAGATTATGTTCTGAGCACCTATAAGACTTGTCTTCTGTTGCTGAGCACTGCTGTCATGCACTCTGTGTCCCATTAGTGTCCTTCCATTTCTGGTGCCTTGAAGCAATTTTTAGATACAATTAGAGCTTTTTGTTGCTCAGTGGGTAGTAATTTCTAATAGTTGTATGTTTCCTTCATCTTCATTGCTCGATTTTGCTTGCGAGAAAGTGTCACTAGTAGTCTTTGAAATGTCACTCATTATTACAATAAAATTATGAAAATGTCACACATCGCAATCTGAAACCTTGGCAGCTATGCTTTTAAATAGAGGATACTGTAGGCTAGTGACATGGGAAAGGGCTGTGCTGGAAAAATACATTCTAAATACCAAAAGAAAGGGGTGCAGCAGGACGAAAAACAACCATGATCTCATTTCTATTCCAGAAATGTGAGCCTGAGGACGAATTAGAGCAATATGCTTTTGGGAAAGACTTCTCTTGTAGAGGCCAAAAAGGATCAGTAATGTGTAGTTAAAAACATCCCTACAAATTTAAACTGGCCCTTAATGTATTTCAATCCAGCACATCATTTGAAATTGTCAGATCTTAACTGTATGTATGTGGTCAATTCTATTTTTAGAAGGTAAAACTAGGTAGACAGAAGAGTGCTGAACAGAAGAGGGTGGTAAACTGCTGTGTATTTGATCGTGGTATGCTTTTACTGTAGGTAGTAGTATTCTGTGAAGGGTTGTGTGTTGAGTTTGTTTCTAAAGGCGTGGAGCATTTCTGGTGTTCCAACTCATCAGTAGAGGGAGCAAAATCACCCTACTCGGCAACTGCAGGAGATTTTTTATCGGCCTGTTCGGGTGCACTGCAAACAGCATCACAGGGGAAAAAATAACAGGCCCCATAACAGGCTGTGGAGGAGCAGAGAGTGATGGACATTCAACTTGCAAGCAAGAAGCTTTTCAAAAGGTATTTAATATGAAGAGCTAAAGGCTCGCCATTGTAGCCATCTCTTCTATTTTTCTTTTGGAAGGGGGAACTTAGGGCCTGATTATGAGTTTGGCGGTCCTAGAGCGGGCCGCCATGTCAGTGGCCTGCTCCAGGACCACCAAACTCAACTGCCGGCTACGCGCCACATTGCAAGTAATCTCGTGTTCTAGTGGCTGGTCCTTTGGCATTGCCATGGCGGTGCCTATGAAAAAGTCACCACAATGAGAACACCAAAGAACGTTCCAGCCGGGCATATAAGTTCATGCCATGCTGGAACAGGGGGTGAATGCCTATGGGAACCCCTTGGACTTGAGGCAACAAGGGGCCCTGTAGGTCCCCATTTGTTTCCTCACTGCCACAGTTTTCATGGTGGCCTCACTGACATGAAAACTGTGGCAATAAGGAAACTCCAAATATGCCGCAGCAGAACCAACAAGCATATTGAGCCCCTAACTGCTGCGCCACTGCCAGAGATCACAGATCCCTGGCAGTTGCAGCAGTCTTGTGGTTCCTGCCACTCCACCATGAGTATGGCGGTCCTGTGGATCGATGTAGTTGTAATCATGCCAAATGGACCTGTTGCACTGCATGTTTGTTTTGACCTAATTTGCGCAAGAGACAACAGGGCAACACTTCCTAGCGCATACTTTACAATACTGGAAAGGATTACCTTTTGCACTTTTTTCTATGCTTGGTACCTGTTCAGAATATAACAAGAACAATGCCAGTACTGATAACTATTCAAAACCTATTTCCTCGAAATGTATAACCCATACACATTTGAAAGCTCATTAGTAGCTTTTTATTGACGTTATATATATATATATCTCATGGAAAATGACATACAAATTTTTACTTTATGAAGAGGATAACAACGAAACATGAATTAAATGATTTTGGGGACAAGGGGACTAGTAGAAAATCACACAATCACTCATGCATACAATCACTTTTTCTGTTCACAACATACCACTCACATCCCACCTACAAGGTACACACACACCACAGGTAATAAAAAATAAATAAACCAATGGAGTACTACATGGTCTGCCAAACCATGAATTAACACAAAAATTCCATCAAATGTATCACAGATATAAATCCCTGTAACTAAACAATTTTAAGCATGAAGTTCTTTTTACATTGAGTGTAACTAACACAAATACAAACTATTTTGGCAAAACCAACGGTCTACGCGTTTTCGAATCCCTGAGGTCTTGGGATTCTCTTCAGGGCCACAGAAATCCGTTTCTCTAAAACAACAAAGGATTTTTTTCTATGTCTTCTTCACCGAAGACTCTAAAGGCCTTCCCCACTGTCTTTTATTCTTGTTAGGAGCGCGATGGTCACTCTGCAATTTGCAATCACTGCCACTACACCTCCTGCCGCCATGTGGCGTGGAGTCTTGAGTGCGAATTCCTCAGGCTTGTTTCCCAAATGTATGTCTCTGTCCGCTTAAGAATTAATCTTTCGTTCGATTCAGGATTCTCCGCTCCCGGCGTTCAATTGTGTAATGTTGGGGGCCCTGGGCCCTCATTGCTGGAAAGGACTGATGCAGACCCAGTCAGCTACTGGGTACAACTGGCCCAGAGCACATGGGCTCGGCCCCTTTTATTAAAGCTGTGTCACCTGACCAGTGACATCAGTGGTGGGTAGGTGTTTAGTGTAGGGCATACAAAACACTAGACTGCTGACTGTGACACTGGGTTACTACAAATTGCAATCCAAGTCGTCAGGAAATGACGTTGTTTCCTGGTCAGGGCAGCATGGTAGCTCGTATGTAATCTGCTCATCTGCATCATAAAATGGAGCCTTTTGAGATTAGCTTGCACCAAGTGCCCAGCATTGCCCGTTAATTCAGAGTGTAAAACATGAATACTTTTTTGACTCACGGTCTCATGCTCATTCATAGGAACCAGCACATGTCCAGAGCACCAATGTAGAAGAATGGACTGCTCGGCTTCAGCTATGTCCACTGAGGTTTGCCTCTGCAGTGTTGCAGACCTCCGAGACAGTCAGTGTGATTTAACTAGATTAGCTTGAGTTCTGTACACATCAACCACTAGCTCAGCCGCTCAAGTACCTATCAGGTATATTTTGTACAGCTTGTGCTGGACTAGATGTTCCGTTTACCCAGGACTGAGGTTTTAGTACCGATGCCAGAGGGGAAATATGAGCAGAGAGATTTCAGATCTAAATGTGCAGTGCCAAGAGGTCTGTGAAGGCATCATTTTGGGTGGGAGCTCAAGACGTTGTTGGCTTCTGAAAAGCATGCAAAGCTCCCACCTCCTGCTCTAATACACTGTTAGATTCCGCTCTATAATGCTAATAGAGCAGCACTTTGCTGTCAGGTTAACATTTATTTCCTTTACAGTAATAATAAAGGCCTCTAAGGCAGCTGTTTTTCATGTTGCAAGATGACGCTTTGTATTTCCGAATGCACTTTGCAGCGTCTTGTCCCTGACTGTTGGAATTTGCCAGGGTAAAATAATGATTGCTGCGCCTATACTTTAATGAATTTATACTTTCTCCAGGTTCTACATATTTGTTCATATGAAAGACTATGCATGTTTCTGTGAGAATGTACATGGTATTCTGAGAATGAATGAGGTGGGATTATGGATGTGAGGGTGTGTATAAGTGCTCATTTTTCTATACATTGTTTTTGATTCTGTGTACAGTTTTCTGGAGGTGTATGAATGTCTGATTAGCAGTCTTGTCTTAATGTAGGGCACCTGGCTTGCTGGGAAAGGGATGGGCTCAGGGACAGCTTGAGGTACCCCTAAAACTACGCAGCACCGGCTCAAATTAAATACAGAGAAGGCACAGAATGCTCGTCATGACTCCAGTTAGGAGCTTTTTGTGCTCCAGCTACTGAAAGCAGCAGCTTCTTGATTAGACTGATTGAAAACAAGGCCTTGCCTCGTGTGCAATGTAATGGGCATAGGGAGGTATGTTTATGGTAGGTATATCAGCATATTTTTGGTAAAAGCTAAGTTATGTACCTTGCTTGCTTTTCTGTTTTTTATATTCTCTGAGGTGTGCATACAGCTATTTTCACAGTTGCAACTAAGAAACAGTCTGACAGCAAGTTTTATGTTTGCAAATAAGAAACATGCAAAACACCCAACACACTCACACATGCATTTTTAGAACCGGTGTGAAGTGTAAAGAGAGTTTGAATCTCCCAGCTCCATATCCAGAGAGCCGTGTAAAAGCAGTTAGTGCAATTTGGGTCCCTCTCCCTAACAGCCTCAGCCTTTCCTTTCACAGATTCATGTAAAGAGAAAAGGAGGTAATTCACCCCTGTTATGGGCAATATGATATACATATAAGTAATAGGTTTGCTCACTGTGGGTGTTTGTACATGGTGTTTTATGAGAAGGAATTGTGATGTGTAGTTTCTGTCTGTGGTTAGGTATTTGGATACCAGGTGGATGGATGGCATTGTGTGTGGTTGTGCAGGTTTGTCTGGTGTATTTATATAGGGTGTGGTGCATGCCTATTTAATGTTATCGAACTGAGCAAACTGGATACTTGGGGTATTTGTGAGGGTGCCCAAGAGTGTTTATAAAATGCATTTTACATTTGTATGGTTAGCTATTGAGAGCCGCTGAGGTGCTCTGAGCGTGTCTCTGGGTGTTTGAGGGTGTACAGGCACATTGTGAGAGCACCTAGGTGTCATTGTGAGCACGTCTGTGTGTGTTTGGAGGATGTCTAAGGAGTGTTGATGGTGTCTTGGGTAGTGCTGATGGTGCCTGGGGTACATTGCTAGCATAAGTATGTTTTGGGGCCATAATTTAGCTCTGTATGATATGTAGTGTGCCTCTCGAAGGTGTTTCATGGCTGGTGGTGTGTCTACTGGTGACTGGAGGGGAGTAGTATATGTGTTGGAGAATTGAGAGCATCCATGTATAATGTTGTGGGACTATCTAAGCAGACAGGATGTTTGAGGGAGTTGTGAGGTTGGCTGGATTTATTGGGAGATTGAATGGCACAATTTGCAAGGCTTACAAGTGTACATTTAGTGTGTGTGCCAAGGGGCTTTATTTCTATGTTTGTTAATAAGTATGTCTGTAAGCATGAGCCATGATACACTGTGCTACTTCATACCCATTTCTTAAATATTCTGAGCTTTCATTCTGTGACAACCCCTAATCACAGTAAGACACAGAGCAGAAAGGGACTTATTTTGTTACAGCTCCTGCTACTTACCGTACCATGGCAACTGTAGTTCTGCCCTCATATTAGGATTAAGTCTCTATGTACATTCTGAATTTATAGAGTGACTGGTGCATGAGAGTGTCTGTATCTTGGTATGGGTGTCTGCTTTTGAACATGTATCTGTAAATACAAATGACTGTTTGAGTTTATGTTGTGGTGCCTGGAAGGGTGTGTGTTTTTGGGTGTTATTGGGTGTCTGACAGTGTGTACACATATCTGAGGAGAAATGTGTGTCTTGTATGACCAGAGTTTGTAGAAGTCCCAGAATGTGTGGAAATCTATTGAATTAATGATCATATCTGCTAGACTGACACGTGTAATAATTATCAGTCAATAGATGATACTCCTTACCTAGTGTATCACACGAGTGCAGACGACTCCTCACCTTACCTTATTGAACACAACCCCCCTTTTCTGTTCCTATTGTTTCATCCTTCACAGAATATAAATCTACTTAAAGGACATAACTGTTACTGCTACCACATACCTCAAATTACTTAATCTCAAACCTAGCCTGTCTCTAACTAGGAACGCATTGCATATAATCTACTCTATTTTGGGTGCCTATTATTGATTTGTCATTACAAATCAACTGTTGTGCCACATAGCACCGCTTGAAAGCAAGGTTTTGTGAATAAAGTACTTGAGTGAACTAATGCCATGGGTCATAACTTTCATCTCCCCTCACCTTTGCAGTGGTATTATCATTCATGTGCAGAATTCGCATTTCTTTACGAGGTCCATGTTAATAAATAAACAAATCTATTTTTTCATGAGGCCGACAGTCAAGCCCTTTATTTTTTCAATTGGTGTAGCCGTGAATGGAAATGCTCACTGATCTATTTTGTCCAGCAAATCTCTTGCATGTTTATTTGTTTCACGAACTATATGTACAAGCATGATTAAAAACAATAGCAAATATGCAAATGAAGGTGGTATTTCATCGGGAAACTTTCAGGAATGTTGAATTTCTTGCAGTAACACAGCTCATAATTGTTGTTATCATTGCCTGGTGTAACTCACAGACATCTTCTTGAGATAAATCTGCTTCTCCCCTCTCCCTGAAGTTATCATCACCTACACCCTCTTCCCCACTGCTGGATATCTGCCCCTGCCACCTCAATGCCAAAGTCACTGTCGGAATTAATATCTGGAGCTTCATCCAGAAATGTAAACAAAGATTCCTCTGTGTTGATGTTAAATCATTTGGTGTTTAAGTGCTTCATTCTTTAAAAAAGTACAGGTGAAAAATGTATAACCCTCCTCACAAGACTCAGTTTTGTAACTTATGTGAGGTAAAAATCATTACTCAGCACATCCTATACCCGAGGACTATAGTTAATGTAAAACGAAACAGAAAGAAATTCTAAACCCCCCTTCACATTGCTCAATTTTTTTCACTAATAGAATTAAAAAACGAATCTTAACACATCCTATGCTTACAAAATGAGAATAAGAAGCAATAAAAAAACAAAAAATGTATAGATTAGCAATTTGTTCACAAGCTCGTAAAAACCCAACCTCTGTCCAACACACCTAAATCCCTGTTATAAAACTTCCTGTCAGAAAGAGAGCTGATGTTTCTTTTTGGCTGCTCATGGCAGGAGTATGCTGACAGATAAGGTCAAGCAAACAAGGAACAACTTTCGTTTGAGAGAGTCAGTCATTTTGTAATGAGGTAAATTAGATAAGCATGGAAGTCATATATGCTTTTAGACATTTTTGTACTAACTGAAAAAGACAGCCTAAAACTAATTCCTTATACCAACATGACTTATATTTCTTGTTCTAATGTTTCTTATAGCGAAATTGGCATTTAGATCATTTACATATATCTTCACTGTTTTGAGTACTCGATAATACTTTAATATGTGGAGACTGTTGTCAGAGAGGATAAATAAAATACAGCTAATCTGAAACATGACAAAAAAAAGGTAAGACTTGATACGTGCACTTATTTTGTTGGCAATAGTTTTTTATTATTGTAATCGGTATATGTAATTCCATACATGCTGCATATCATTACAGTTCTTTGGTTACATACCTTCCATTGTCTCCAGCTTAATACTGAGTGAGAACCAGTGGTGTATGATTGCTAATACTGGTGACTGAATTCAATAGTAATGTTAATATCTACTGATCACCACCTCATTTCCATTTCCTGGCATTTCATTGGCTCTAGTCTCGCCATTGTATTCAGCTTTTTCTTTGCTGACAAGCAGTTGAACATGATGGAAAAAGGCTATAACTACATGTGACAATGTTATTTTCCTGCAGCATACCGTATTTCATGCTGTCTTGTTCCTCCCTTGTTTTTTTTTTTTTATTGGCCCTAGACTAACCATGTTCTGGAGCTTTACACTTGCATTCAAGCAGCAGAGCAGGTTGAAAAATTGTGTTTAAATATAATACTACTGCACACACCCCATACGCCTCAGGCCATGCTGTACATCTTTTCACTGAAGTGTCACTTTGACAGAACTTCCACTTCTTCAGTCTTTACTCTTATTGACAAGTTATAGGTCATATTTGAAAAAGGCCTGTACCTGAATTTTATAGTGCATCTCTTCCCTTTATACACCTAAAGTCATGGTGTTATGTTTCTTCCCTGATATTTGTTTGAATTAAACACCTACAAAAGAAGCATTTTAGTATCAGAGTTTAGATTGAATTAACCCTTCCACCAATTTAACCAAGTAAAATTAAAGAACTCATAGTAGTAAAAGAACACATCATGATTAGTCCGATAACACTAAATTTAAAAAAATGGGTTCAACAATACCAGAATAAAGCTATTTCAAAACATGAATAACGTGTATTTAGAGACAAATGGTCAAATGGAATGACCCCTCTACTAACCAAGGAAATTCAACTAATTTGAACAATACAAATAATGAAACGCTTGTGAGAAATAATCCAACGGAAATTAAATAATGGCTTTGAAACACTTAGGAAATGTGTTCTTATATGTCAAAGGTCAAATAGCATGACCCCTCCAACACTTTAACAAAGGAGAATGTAAGTACTTATCATGATAATTCCCATTATGCTTCGGTTGCTACATATGATTGAATGATGAATGATTTATGACCTTGAAAACCTTGGAAATGTGTAATTAGAGGTCAAAGGTCAACTGGCATGATTCACCCCCTGCCAATTAAAACAAGGTAAATGTGAGTATTTATCATGCCAATTCAGATGATGCAACACTTCTTACACTGATCTAACCCTAATCACCTTGAAACACTTAAAAAAAATGAGAAATTAGAGGTCCAATGTTATAAACTCTAAACCAATTTGAACAAGGAAAAATATTATTTTCATGTCAAGTTCAACAATACTACACTTGCAGATGTTGATCAAAGGGTAACAGAATACAAACTAAATAAAAGTTTATTTAGACAATCACAATTACAAACCATTGTACTGTTACAAAGATAATTCCTTTGCTCACTTCAGGGAGCTACCATCTAGGGTCAAAGGTCAAGTACTGTAACCTTCAAGAGACTATGCATGTAATCATAGGACACCTATAAACAAAATATGCATCACTACTGTACATAAAGTCAGAAAATATATATTTTGAGTTGTTGAACATATTCAAAAGATTGAGATGATTTTATGAAAGACGTCAACCGATAAAATTTCATGTCGTCAATTTTGCAGTACATAAAGTGGTGTCAAAAGCACCAAATATGTGTAGTGTAATATCTTTTCTAACAGTAGTCTCTGAAACATCCATTTTAATAATGTGGAACAATTCTTGTAGACTTAAAACTTTAGATTCTGTCACACAATTGAAATATATGTACATTCTATCTGTGCCGTGGTAACCCAAATAGTCATAACAAACATACAAAAACAAAAAGAAAATCAAAATCTGGCTTTTTACCTGGAGAGTAAACAGAAACATATTTTTTTCTGTGCATCTGTTTTTGGAAAACATAATTCTTTTAATACCCTACCAACGTGGTAATTTATGCTTACCATTTTCACAGTCACCTGTCGGACATCTTGAATTGCATCATGTGATTTCAGGGTGTTTTATAAATGTATGTTTTATATATTATATTGATAGTACAGGAAGTACTGAAAACCAACATATATGGTTCCCAACATTATAAACACAATTAGACAAACTGCAGCACACAAAAGAAAAGCACTTCAAAAAGTCATTACATTTCTTGGCATTGAATAGGTTCCAATTGGCATTAATAGGGTTAAGCAGTGTTTATAATGGGCCACTATTGACAGCTCTTAAGTTGAATTTGACAACACTGCAAGTTTCGCACCTTCCCTGTTAATCAAGTTAAATCAACTGAAAATGAAAAAAAAAAAAGATTTACTTACCCACTGCCTTGGTGGTCAATGCTCCTCTTCGTCTTGGCAGTCCATAGCTCCAGCATAGGCTGCCAGAGTCTCAGCCAACTCCCCTCTACCTATCCAGATGCTGTTCTCCTGCTGCTCAGTCAGTGTGAGAGAAGCATCAGTATTGGGTGGGGCGTGCTGGTTCAATGATCCTTCAAGCACTAAGAGCCTGGTCAGCTCTCCACCCAGGCAGCTCGGGTTGAAGTGTTTAAAGTTCGCAAGTCAGACAGGCCATTAGCAAGAAAGCTAGATAAAGTGACATGTGCACTTTAAATTGAAGTGTACCTGCTTCTCCCTACTTCTGAATCGGGTCTCAGATTCGGCTGTCACGGTCAGCATGAAAAATAATATGACAATATATTTGTTTTATTATCATTTTATTTTTCATGCTTGCTGCACATGCAGCGGAGGGGAAACGGTCCTCCGCACTAATGTGGAAACTGACTCTGATAGCCCCCACTAAAGATCACACCTATCTAGTATTCATTTATCACAAAGTAACTGGAATAAATGCATTGAAATTATTCCTGAGAGCACATGGCTAATTGTAATAAAGAACAATAACCGCCAGATTAACCACTGACCTTGGTTTCTGGGGTAGTGTGCTACTCGCCGTAAAAGTGCTTCAATGTCTCGTAAGGAGAAGCAAGCTCCATGTAAATCCAATTACACTTACAATTGCTATTTTTATATTTTTTTTATGTACTATGTATTAAATATTTTACAGTTAAATAATAAGTAATAGTGTTATATATTTTTTTAACATTAATTGCATTTATACTTTTACGTAATTTAATTTAATATTATGTCATATGGGGTTTTAGTTTAACTCCCTACTTCCTTTTTTCGAAGGAAGAGCATTGCAGTCCCAGTAGTTCATGATGTGATATAGTAGACTTACTACAAAGGTGTGTATTACTAAAAAAGTTCACCAAAAGTAGTAAACTTGCTCAAAAGTGTAAACTTACTCAAAATGCAGGTGGTGAATTGGGCACACACAGTCAGGAGTGGGATTCTCTGTGTTCTACCTTAATTCCAAGGACAACAGGTATTCTTTTGATGGGTTCCGATTGTTTGTGGCTTGATCTGTTCTTGTTGTATCACTTGGCCTCAAGTGGGGTAAATGTTGTATTGAGACAAGTGAGGGAATGCTGGGTGGTAGAGATTTTGTAGGTGCCTAGGGATTTTGGAAGTTTGCAACAAAAAAGCAAGGAGAATGTGGTATTTTAGGCAAAATATCAGGCTTACAAGGCATTGTGCTCAGGAAAATGTTTGGAATGCTACAAGGAACACCAATCTGGACTTACCCACGTGTTCCGTTTTCAGAAATGTCTGGATCTGGTACATTTCACTGGGTGGTGGCTGAACTCAAGCCCAAAATCCACAGCTTCTCACATTGCCAAAAACAAATTTCCCCACTACTTAGACTTATAGATGCTTGTGTTCACAAAGGAATAGGTGCTGTCTATAAGTGCACTTAGCCTTATTTTAGAACAAATTGGACATACATAGTTTTTCCCTGGGGTACCAAGCATAGTCATGTGACAACAGAAACACACAATTGAGAACAATGAAGAATCATTTTTGATATCATCATATTTTTCATTTTTCTTTCACCTTAAGTCTCTCCAGGTTCTTGTAAATTAGAATATTTTCAGAATCAGATGAGAGAGCTCTAGGTCTCACAAATATGCATGGAGTGCAGGTGTAGGTAGGCAGAGATATAAAGCGAGACCTGATGAAGGCTCCAGACCCAGATGGGCTATGGGCAAGAGCCGAAACATGTTGCTGAATCAGTGGCAATTGAGACATCAATTCTCAATAAATCTCCACATTGTGTTTTTTTCTCATACCCTCTTTACCCTTCAATAAAAAGGAATTCCGTTCAGATATACAGGAGGTATTATTCATAGTTTTGTTTTTTCCTGAATCACTACTTTACCCGGATGAATCCTATATATAAGAAATCTCAAATCTGGTTGCATTCGTTGTGCTGGTATCATCCTACCAGGGTGTGGATAGTCACCGATGGTGAAGCAAGCCACTATCTAGTCGGTGATGCTACTCGTGGTCCAGCATCCCAGATTGTGTTGCCTACTTAAGTAGTCCTGTAAAACATGTCTCAGGCCTGTCAATGCGGCCTGTGTGTGGAGTTTTGAACTGCCATTTGAATCTGGCAAAATAAGCATTTTCCATGCCCAAATCTTTCATTTTAATACATATGTCACAAATAGGGTAGGTCCTAAACAGCCCATATGGCAGGGTGCAGTGTATTTGAAAATTGGGCATGCACATTTAAGTTTCGCATTTCCTGATAGCTCTTAAATTCATTTTTAATTACTGCAAGACTTCCCTCTCCCATAGGATAACATTGAGTAACCTATCGTATTTAATAAGTGATAACTTTCAATTGGGAGTAGGAATGTCGAGTTTGGTGCATAAAAAATTGTAATTTAAATTCCTCGTTAAATATTAAGGTTGGCTTTCTCATTTCTGAAAATCCTACTTTTAGAAATGTGGCATTTTTTTGTCCAAACCGTTTGGTGTATGCTGCCTGTATCCTGGGTCACATGACTCGGTGCAGCTGACAGGTGGTCTTTGTGTGTTATTCACACACTGTGAGATAAAGGTGTTGGCAGGATGGGCCCTCTCTGACTCGATGAGGGGACGGAGCTATCACCAAAAAGCTCTGCCTTATCACACTAACAAAGTGTTTAACACTAGTCTAATGCTACCTCAGTCAATCTATGGCCAGGAAATTCCAAGCACCTCTGGGGATGGAAACCTCCAGAACCTTCTCCTACTTTCAACTGGGCATCAGGTGTTTGGACCCTCAGACCCAACTCTTCAGTACTCCTGTGGGCCTGTGGAAGACTCAGAAGAAGGACCGCCAAGCTGCTTTGCTGCAAGAAGGACTGCCACTCTGCTGCCCTACTCCAACATCCTTGAACGCAGGACCTTGACTTTTCATATTTCTAAGTTAGGCCCATGTAGCAAAGCAGCCTATTTCAAATATTGCCCTGGAAAAAAACATTTCAACAGTGAACTTTTGCACACATTTGCATGCACAACAATGTTGGATTAGTTTCTCTGAAACTATTTTGTTTACACATCCAGCTTCGCACAACATTATCAAGATGCCTTGAACATCATGTACTAGGCCTCTCTACGTACTAGGTACAAAAGTTACCCTATCTCCATCCACAAGGCGACAGTGCTATATACATATCCATTACATCCCTAATCTTATGTGCACATCGCTAAGGCTACTTTTTATCATAAATAGGCAACCCCGGACCCTGTCATTGCTTCACAGGAGCTCTGCAATAGTATAGCCTCCTTTTTCCAAACAAAACTTTCGGATATTTATACAGCCTTGGAGCTGCAGAGATCTTTCACCACTGAGCCCCCAGTCCCTATGGATTTAGATCCTGTTCTTAGGGAGAAATCCTTGCCGGGATGTTTGGAATCCTTTCCTCCTCTCTCTCTGCAAGATCTAGAGACTCTTCTTAATAAAACCAAATCCGGCTCCCCTCTAGATGCTTGCCCTCTCAAGATTCTTAAGCAGTGTAGTGAATCTCTCCTGCCCCCCCTTGTTGACATCATGAACATGGCATTGAGGGATGGCATTTTTCCTCCTCCATGGAAAAATGCAGTAGTAAAACCTTTACTCAAGAAACCCTCTCTTGACCCTGGGGTTTTAAAGAACTTTCACCCCATTTCACTGCTCCCGGCCCCTGCGAAGATGTTAGAAACACATCTGAATAAACATTTCGCCGCCTTTGTGGAAAGTACGGGCTGCCTGGACCATTCCCAGCATGGTTTCTGGAGGGAACATAGCACCGAGTCAGCCCTCACCATAGTGCTAGATAACATCCGCACTCAAGTTGATGGGGGACAGACCTCCCTCCTGATCCTTTTAGACCTTACAGCTGCCTTCGACACCCTTTCTCCCTCAGTCTTAACATCTCCCTTGAGGGAGATTGGGGTTCAGGGGGCGGCCTTGAGGCTACTCACCTCTTTCCTCGATCAACGAGAGCAAAGAGTGAAGCTGGGAAAATTCCTATCTCCATCCCTGTCTGTGCATTGTGGGGTCCCTCAGGGATCGGCGTTCAGTCCGACCCTTTTTAACATATATGTGACCCCTCTTGCCAGACTGATTAGATCTTTTGGGATGGAGGTAGTCTCATATGCGGATGACACGCAGATCCTCGTCTCTCTCTCCCAGTCAGCTACTTCGACTGCCTCCAATTTTAGATCTTGTATGGAGGCAGTCGGTCAATGGATGATCTACAATTCATTGAAACTGAATGGGGAGAAGACGGAGGTGATGGTGTTTGGAGGAAAGGAGGAGGTATGGTCAGCTGACTGGTGGCCAGACTCATTGGGAGCCTGTCCTGTTCCTGCTTCTTCTGCCAAAATTCTTGGGGTCGTGATCGATTCCACCCTCAGTATCTGTCAACAGGTTAACAGAACCATTTCTACCTGTTGGGGTATCATTCACATACTGAGGAAGATTAGGCACTATCTTTCACAGCAGGCAAGGAAACAACTTGCTATTGCCCTTATTGGCTCTCCTCTGGACTACTGCAATGCGCTGTATGCGGGACTGAATAAAAGTCTGCTGCAGCGCTTGCAGGTGGTCCAGAATGCAGCGGCCAGGTTTGTTCTGGATTTACCCCGGCGCACTTCTGCTACCTCTGCCAGAAAACAGCTTCACTGGCTTCCCATAGAGGCCGCATATTTTTTAAGATCATGTGCATGACCTACAGGGCCTTAGCAAAAAGCAGCCCTACTGGAATTGGATCCATTTTGTCCCGTTATAGTCCCTCTAGGAACCTGCGTTCCTCTAATAGACTCCTTCTATCAGTTCCCCGCATTCGGAGAGCCAAATTGGGTGGTAAAGCCTTTTCCATCCTGGCACCTAAGTGGTGGAACGCCCTCCCACTGGAACTAAGGTCCCTTCCTTCTCTTCAGTTATTCAGAAATGCTCTGAAAACACGTCTCTTTGTGCGGACATATTTGTAGTTGTGCTTTGCCTTTTATGAGCTTTTGATAGGCGCCTTGATGCCTTCGGGTTTAGTCGCGCAAAATAAATTGTTATCAAATCAAATCAAATCAATCCCGATAGATTGGTAGAGGAGGCACTTCGTCTTACACTGCAGGTTTCTTCATCCTGAGAAATCACCACACACCAGTCTGACATTCCGTGATGGGTGTCTAACTCGAGACCAAGACGGGGTATTTCAATCTCTCCTATCAGGCAATGGGGTTGAATCATCTCTTGGGGGATTCTTGACTCTGCATCCATACACACTCTAGGTAAACTCAGAGTAGGGTCTGCATTGTCGGAGCATGTTAGATTACCGTATTTTGGATATAAGCCTGCATATATTAATTGCTTCAGCACCATGGTAGCAATGTATCTACGGTTCACTCTTTCAGTGTTTGCATTTCAAACAAGAATAACGTTGGTTCAATAAAGATATTGAAAACGTCCCACCGTGTATTCTGTATTCTCTCTGAGAGAAAGAAAGCACGAGTGACTGAGTGAAAGATTTTGTACTGTTTCAATCATCCCTGAGTGATCAGGGTTGTCATGTTCAGTGGTTCTGAGCCCCCTAACCTGGTACGGTTAGGAGGCTTGGGGGTGACTGCAAGCTAGCTGGTCTATAGGCCAACATATCCTGTAGGGGAGTCTGTATTCAGTCTTGACGACAATCCCTTAGTTAATGCTGTCCACACAATGTGCAGATCCTACAGATTAGTAGGAACTGCAAGACAGACTCTGCCTGCCAGCTGTGAGTGACTTGTGCCCTTTCATGTGGTACCTCCCCAGTCCTGGCCCCTTACAAGTGGCCCAGAAGGTGCTCTGCCAGTCCCGCTGTGGTCCCTGCAGAACCGACACATTTCAGTGCATTGCCTTGGAAAACGTCGAATCGGAAACGCTGTGCAATGCATCCCTAATGCTTGATTACACAAGCCACAAACTCATTGGAACTTCCACTGCTCAATGCATACTCAATGCAGGCCTTCAAATGGCAAGCCCCTGGTCAATGGCATATTTGATGACCATGCGGGAATCCCAAAATCGTCTCTGCTCAGCTGCGTGAAGCATCATCGACTTGAGATTTCACAACACTTTGCAACTAGCATTTAAGGTACTCTTGTTCAGTGGGCCTAACTTGGTTCCTGTATCATGCCTGCGCTCCGTCACGGTCATCCTGAAATTGTGACTTTGTCCTGATCTGACACAATCAGATAACCACAGTTGGCTACTTTCTCTAGAATGTTTAAAATTGCATATCTCTGATTCTACTGATTGGATTTTTGTTTTTTTGATCTTAAAATATTTATAAAATGTTACCCTAAATTGGTATGGGTTTCTTATTGTGTTGTGACTCTCTATTATTGCCTCCAAGTTAAACCTGACTGCTCTGTGCCCAGCTACCAGAGTGTTGAGCAAAGGATGATTTGGCGTTTGATTGTGACTTCACCCTGAAGACAAGGATTATGACTGCTGCATGAGTAGGGTTTCACCCCCTCGATCAGTCACACAATTTCTTACATGTATGTTAGCATATTCCCCTCCCAGAATTTGGATGCATTTGTTATATTTTCTTATCTAATATAAGAAGTAGTTTCACTGTCAACATATGTGAACATAGAGTATATATATTGTGCCCGATTTACAAAGGTTTTGCTGTCACATCTACTTAAACATGAATTATTGTGAATGGAGCCATTAGTTTTGCAGTCATTGTGTGCCATTTTTTAAAGTTCAATTCTACCTATTCCTTTGACAAGTAGATGTGCCTGTGAACAGGCAAAAAGAGCATGATAGTATTGTTATGGTCTTGGAAAGTCACATGGTATTGAACGTTTTCCTGGGCGTTGCTGTTCCAATGATTTCAAACACCCAAAAAGTGATGAGAGGAATGCTTACAAATAGTCTATCTAGTGGCAATCACTCAAAGTTACATTGCAACTCATTGTTTTTTGCCCACTACACCACCTCAGATTAGACCCACCCATATGCAAATCAGCCTTGGCCCTGCTCCAATAGGAACAATTCAGCCCGAACTGCCAAGCAAGTCCTTTGTGAACTGGAAAACAAGCAACTCAGGACAGTTTTCAGCCTAGTTGGGCCTCTTCAGTCAAAGAAGAAACTTTCCCAGCAGCGGAGCTTGAGTATGGAACCTGCCTGCGGGGAGGACTCTGCAGGCAGATGCTTCAACTAGACTTCCCTGCTCTGGAAGTAGCTGTGAAGGGTACTCTGAAGGGCAGGTCAATACTATTTGCCTTAGTACAGTAAGCATTAAGGTAAATACATTGACAAGCACCTCAGAGTGTTTCAAAAAGCAACTGTGCTTGTGTTTTGTGTTTCTTCTTTTTAGCCATCAGATCAGCAAACCAGGTCCAATTACACTCCATGGATGGAAATCAAAATGGGCAGAATTTCTATATTTCACTGTTCATGCAGAAATTTCACCCACCTTTAATTTTCACCAAGGACATGAAATAGTGACAGTCAAAAACGTTTTGTGATCCGACCCTTTAGTGTCTTCCGCAGTGTTGGGCTTATTGCTGTCTTAAATATTTGAACAGCTCTAGCAGCGATATTTTACCACCTTGGAGAGCTGTAAATTATTGTTTGTCACTGGATCCTTTATGAAATGCGCAGCTTTGGCTGGAGATATAACCGCATTTGTCGACATTGCTAAAGCAATTACAGAGCACAAATCAATAACATAACACATACCAAAATAACAACACAATAAAAAACATAGCCGACCACAGCACAATATAATAGTCAATTCAGGGCACAAGATAACACAACAGCCACAGTATTCAGCAACAATAGCAGCACAGTACTGGAGCACAAAAGGCTAATAGCACAAACAAACACAGCACATCGCTACCAAAACAAAATGCAAAAAGGCAAACTATCAGGCACTGACAACTCCACATATTTGCTCTCATAACAAAGTGGTGCAAGATGCTTTAACAAAGCACTGCCTTACCTACCACTAGGGACAATAAACAGCAGCAGACAAAAACTTTCGTGATCTGGTCTTGCAGCTTTTAAAAAGCTTCACTACACATCGTTTAACTATTGTCTCTCAAATGTGTGTTCCTCTAAGACTTTGGGGCATATTAACAAGGGTTTGCGATAACATTATCGCCGCTGTAGTGTGCATTTTTGGGCGAAAAGCGACGATAATTTTATCGACGTATTATTAACAAGGGCACGCCAGCGCGTGTTTCCTTGCCTTAGCACCCGGTTTATTATCGCCTCGCCTCGCATCGCTAATGAGATGCAAGGTAGGCGTGCCTCGTGAAACTACATCAAAAATGATCGCGAACGGGGCTTCGCTGTATTAACAACGAGGGCCCGTCCGAGTTAGCGCTGATATTTAGACAAGTTTATCGCAGGTCTTCTTCTCCCAACGCCTGCCTTGGTAATAGGGTGTTCCCACCTCCAACCACATTTTACATGTGGTTGGACGTGGGAACGCCCACTTTGCATGTCATTAGCGATGATTCTCGCTGACATGCAAAGTGGGCTTGAGGCAGGCGTTCGCATGCCCTTGTTAATAGGGCGCTGGAAGTATCGCCACTTTCTCGGCACAATGCGCCGAAAAAGCGGCAATACTTCAGCTTGCTAATATGCCCCTGAGTGTCTCCGAATACGGGCACTGTTGCAACCATTTTAAACTACATTGGAAATCCCAGGAGGAAAATAAGATGCAAAAGAGAGGCTATCATCGTTCCCTTTTTTATACATTCTAAGAAATAACAACAAACTAAAAAGATTTATAGATGCTGAAAATTGTGCTTTCATTCTGAAACTTATTTATGAGCTGTTTTGTCAGCCCTTTGACGCGTAGTATATTTTCACGTTTATTTGCAATACTTAGCATTGTAATATTGATTATAAAATACAGCTTAGGTGATAAATATGTATGAATTGAAACGTAGTGGTTGAAAATCTTAAAATTACTCTGATCGTGCTTTTCTTTTCAGCATAACTTTGAGCCACGATGTATTATTTCTCAAAGAGGTGATTGGCACCATGACAACAAACACAATTATTAACTGCAGGGAATCAACCAGCAGTGCACTTTTCCCTGTTTTTTTGTTTTGATGTCTATTTGCATGTTTTCATCTGTATGTCGACCCCCTATGTTGTGACACGGAGTGGAGATGGCCCAGATTCTGTTTAATTGGTATCAGCACTGCTTGTGACAGAGTTTAGAATTAAACGTGCTTGACGGCTGTCAATATGCCTTTGTGCCTCTCTTTGTTTTCTGCCACTAAGGATGGCTTTGTTTTGTGAAAATGAATTAGAGATAGGAATGAAAACCCCCACCGCTCTCCTCCATGGTTGCTACGGACTCTGTTTTGAATTAGGAATTAGGAGTGAACAAGTTCAATATTGGTCTTTCTGATCGGTCTTGATTACAGATTTCAGCTCGGAGAATCAGGGGATACAGGTTGTACCCCAGTCTTGTCCTGTGTTGCACTTGCACTGTCCCTGATCTCGGGGGCATACATGCAGCCACAGGAACAGAAACTTAGGGCCTGATTACCATGTCAGTCAGACCGCCACCACAAGTCGGTGGCGGTCTGACCGTCCCACAGCTGAATTACAATCCAGGCGGTCAGACCCTATGCTGTCGGGGAAAAGACTGCCTCCTCAGACAGGATCAGTGATCCCTTTGGGGCGGTGTTCTGAATTGCAATCCCGAATGGAGGTGGTGCAGAGGCAGGCACCGCTTTCAGGATTATGATATCCCGCCATGAAAAGGCTGTCGGAAATGGATTGTGGGCCACATGTAGTGCCCTCACGCACCTCCATGCACCATGTGCCATGGTGCATGGTACACGGTGCCTGGATGTGCAGGAAGTGCTCCATTACGTGGCGGCTTGGGCTGCGGTTCTTTTCCTGGTCTGCAGCACAACCCTCCATGTAATGGAGCACTTTGAGACTGCCATCCCGCCGGTCGCATCCTAATGCGGCAGTCAGACCACTGACTGCTTTTCGGGTGGTCTCCTGACAGCTGCGATAGTGGTCAGTAGTTTGACCGGCCGCTAATATAATAGGTAACCCTGAGGGCAGTGCTTCGCTCCGTCCACGGAGTGTACGTAATGTTGCCTACTTCGTGATTCGCAAAGTAGGCGTAGTAGGCAACACTACACACACTCCGTGGACGGAGCGAAGTTGCCCGCCACCCGCCTCCCTCCCGCCCTCTTCTAAATGCCTATTTTAATTTAAAATAGTGTAAATGTAAATTAAAAGCATTTACCTCCTATGCGGCGTCCCGTGGATCCCTCTTCCGCTTCGTGCCGACTTCTTCCAGCAAAATGCGCATGAAGTCGGCGCAAAGCAGAAGAGGGAGCCCCGGGAAGCCGCATATCAGCAGGTAAGTGCTTTTAGTTTACTTTTACAATATTTTAAATTAAATTAGTCGTGTAGGAGAGGGCGGGAAGGAGGCGGGCGGCGCGTAGTGAGGCTACACGAAGTGTGTGGGCGGGCGTAGCTTCCTGCCCACTTCACGAAGCTTCGCGTAGCTCCACTACGCCCACCCTTAATAATAAGTCTATAAGAGACTTCCGGGCCCTTTTTACTGCTACTTTCTCTAGATTCCAATCTTTGCCATACCGATGGCTTTGAGCAGCAAATAGACTTTCTGTTGAGTGGCAAAGGGTGGGTCATGATTTTAACACTGTGATAACATCTAGGAGGTGACAAAACAGGGTTGGCATGGGCCCTAATACAAGCAGGAAAAATTAACCCGATTCCACCTGGTTGGTGAGCAAGAGACAGCCATAATCTGGTTTCAGTAGACCTGTCACACTCTGGACCCACTGAATGCTACGCCTATGCATTTGGGGTCAAAGTGTGCCCGATTTTGCATCCATTATCCCTTTCATTTTGGTGAACCAACATCTATTGCTTTGGTCGAACTGTACTGGGACTTTTATCTTGATATTCAACATCTTGTGTTTAGGAAGAAAGCACTCTTCAGCAGCTTGTGCTGCTGTTATTTCCATTGACTGCTATGTTAATTCTTCACCCTGCTACCAGATGGCAGAACGGTTTCTGACAGTTTCCTCTCATTTCAAGGTATTCACCAACTGACAATTTGAGCACAATAAGTTCGCCTATCTGCCTTTGACTCTTATGCCACCTGTCATGATATTTCACTGAGATCACGATATTATCATATCATCCAAACAATTACCTTGATAAGCACCTACGGAGACACAAGTCTGCTACAAGTTCTCTTATATCTATATTTCAAGGTCAGACAGTAAATGTGCAAAATAAACCTGTAGTTTGAATGGACATATGTTTATCATACTGGCTTGTACTGGTTATTTCTTAAACAGTCACAAATGTAGGGTAAAAGTCAGTGGTCAACCCTGTAAAACTCTATGAGATGACCACTGAGTTTGAGCTTTTTTTCATGCCAGGGTTTCACAATAGGTCCTTCCAGATTGCCATACTGCTGCAGCATCCATTCCAATGCCGAGAGCTGATATCAAGCAAATACAGAGAGTAGAGATGCTGAGCCCAGCTCATGTGAGTTTTCCTTTCGAAGGAACGTTCTCTTCCAGCCAAAGTCTGATAATTACAGCTTCCCGTGAGTAACACGATCATCCTTTTGGGTAGATGGCAGGCTTTCTTCAATGTTCAATCCTTGACCACACATTGGAGTATGCACGCGTTATATCAACGCCATTTCATTCATTCATTCACACTCCACTGTAATTAGGTATTAAGTGCGCTGAATCCCAAGAAACTTTAGCGGCAAGATTGCTACTCCATGTTTTCACAGTGTAGTGCATAGAAGTACACTTTAGGGTGTTAAATTGCCAAGAAAATCACAATAATTTTGTTAGCACCATTCATTAGTGCGGCTTTCAATATATTCTGTGTTGTTATTACTCATGTACTAAACAACAGGATCAGATTGTTTAAGTTACACTTTTAAATATGTAGTGTCTTTTTCTTAAAACAGTACTTGTGTGCGATGAGTGCAGTACTTATAATTGGAATGAATGCTGCAGTAGTATGGCAATCTGGAATGACCTCTTGCAATTACCTGGGATAAAGACCTCTCTGACTTAGTGGTAAATTCATGGGTGGAGTTCAGGAATATAGACAATGCCTCATGGTGGATTCAGGCTTAACTCCAGTAGCACCACCTGCACACCATAGTGAATGCCAGTATCTAAAAAATCACTTTAACTTACGAAGAATATCAAAATTGGTATGCTGCTGAGTTGCCACATACACAGGACTGTTAGATTGGGCCCCTTGAGTAATGAAGGGACTACACCCATTCCACGTCCTGCAAAACTACCACTCACTGATGTTGTAAGTAGACCTGGGCAGAATTTCCATTATGCTGAAGTAATCTGAGTAATTTCTGTAATTCTGTGGTTACTCTTTGATGCAGAATTAATGATAATGATGTGCTTACTCCTGCTCATGTATTTAGGAGTAATTTGGAGAAACAAATTCTGAAGCAAGAGCACAAGTGCTCATACTTGCTACTCATGTTCTGCTGCATTTTGCTTTATTTCTTAGCATAAACTATATTCTCGCATCCATTTTAAACATGAGGGTGCATTTTGCATTAAGAAAATAGCATTAAGTGCCAGTAGTACGTTGGGGAGAAATCGTACCCCATTTTTAACAAGTGCGAGCAGCTGTTCATGCTCACTTTTCGTGTTTTGGGGCATTTAAGCACTATGATTTGCTAGGCCAAAATGCATACTCTTGTCAATCAATAATTCAATGAATCAGGGGTTTATATGGTGCACTACTCACCCGTGATGGTCTCAAGGTGCTGGGGGGAGGGGGAAGCTCAGGATCAGTCAACGAGCCAGGTCTTGAGGTCCTCCCTGAATGTGTGCAGCATTTGGGAGCATCTGATGTTCACGGGAAGCCCGTTCCAGGTCTTGGCTGCAATGTGGGAGAAAGCTTTCCCACCTGTTCTGCTCCTGTGGATCTGGGGGACCTCTACCAGGGTGAGGTCGGTGAAGCAGAGGTTCATCATGGGTACGTGGTAGGATAGTCCCTCGTTGAGGTATATGTGGCTGATGTTGTTGAGGGATTTGTAGGCATGGGTGAGGAGTTTGAAGGTGAACCTCTTCTCGACAGGGAGTCAGTGGAGGTCTCGTAGGTGTTGGGTCATGTGTTTGTGGCGTGGAGTCCTGACAATGAGTCTGGCGGAGGCATTCTGGATGGTCTGGGGTCTGTGTAGGAGAGATCTGTTGATTCCAGTGAATAGGATGGGGATCTATTTGAAGGTCTTGCGGAGGATGCGCAGGCAGTTGAGGGTAGTGGAAGTGACAGCGTTGACCTGGTGGTTCATGCAGAGGGAAGAGTCAAGGATGATGCCAAGGTTGCATGCATGGTCTGTAGAAGTGGGTGTGTTCCCGAGGGTGGAGAGCCACCAGGAGTTGTCCCAGGTAGAGTTGCTGGGTCCGAGGATGAGAACCTTAGTTTTCTCCGAGTTGAGCTTAAGGCAGCTGTTTTTCATCCAGGTTGCCGCGATCTTCATTCCCTCCTGGAAGCAGAGTCCTGGTGTCTTCGGGATTCTTCGTGAGTGAGAGGGTTCTGCCAGAGAGAAAGGATCGGATCCAGTCAAGGGCGGCTCCTTCTATCCCAGCGCCATGTAGTCTGGTTGCAAGGGTGCGATGAGAGACAGTGCAGAAGGCTGCGGAGAGGTCAAGAAGGATGAGTGCCGCGGTGTGTCCCTGGTCGGGAACCAGGTGGATGTCTTCTGTGGGGGTGAGGAGAGCAGTCTTGGTGCTAAGGTTGCTGCGGAATCTGGACTGGGAGGCGTCTAGGATGGAGTTCTCTTTGATGAAGGTGGTCCGCTGAATGGTCACGATTCTCTCAGTGACTTTGGCTGCAAAAAGGGAGGAGAGAGATGGGCTAGTAGTTTTTCATGTTAGTTGGGTCGGCTGTGGGGTTCTTGAGGAGGGGTTTAAGCTCCTCCCGCTTCCAGTCATCTGGGAAGATGCCGGACGTGAAGGAGGCATTGATGGTCCATCCAAGTTCAGGTGCAATGGCGGAAGTGGCCCTGCGGAATATGTGCAGTGGGCAGGGGTCCGTGGGGGCTCCTGAGTGGGTTTTATGCATGGTTGCGGTGATATGTGTGATGGTTATGGGCTTCCAGGTCAAGATCATTGGCTGAACGGCCCCGATGGGTGGGTGGGATGATGTCCCACGTCGGTTCACTGAAATTGTCGTAGAGGTCCTTGATCTTATGGTGGAAGTATGTGCTGAGCTTGTTGCAGAGTTGCCGGGAAGGTGTGACATCCATGGCTTCGCTGGGTGGCTTTGTGAGCTGCTGAATGACGCTGAACAGTTTCATGGCGTTGGTTGCGTTGGCCTGGATTTTGTCCTTTATGAAGGTCCGTTTGGTGTCCCTTATGCACTGGTGGTATTCCTTCAGGGCGCTCCTGTGGTTGTTCCATGCTTCTGTGGTTTTCTGGTTTCACCAGTTTTTCTCTAGGTATCTGCACAAGCGTCTGGCTTCCTGGAGTTCAGTGGTAAACCAGGCGGCCTTCAACATGCGTTGCTTGGCGAGGTGCCGGAGAGGTGAGAGTATGTCGGTTCAGCGGACGATCCAGAGCTCTGTGGCTGCGGTGTCAGTGTCGGTCGTGGTGCTGGGGGGGTCTTGGCGGAGGGTGGAGTTGAGGAGTTCCACTGTGACCTTGCTCCAGTTTCTTTGTGGCAGTCGCGGGGCAGGCTTGGGTGCGGTGGTGGTCCGTCCATGTTAAGTGGTCACTCACAGCGTTCCGGTTGTTTCCTTCTTGATGTTGAATTGTCCTAATTCCTCCTTGAACCAATCAGTATAGCAAGGAAAGGAAACACTTGCTAAACTAATTCGTCCTTGGGGGAAGGGGAAGTGGAGAGAGAAACAAGACAAAACACTGGGCCTTCGTCCAGGGGTGTACAGATGTAGTTTCTCGTATTGAAGTGCTCTGGGCCTTCCTTGATTGTTCTGTCAGCTGCCAAGCTATTCTTCTACGAAGATAGCACCAGAATACATATAATTATCACAAACTCTATCTACTAAAACAATGTGCATTTGTTACACCCCCTTTAGTATTGACATACCACAATCCAGGAAACCCATGCAATCACTTCTACAGTTTTTAGGTGCCTCAGATTCTTTGTATAGCTTTTAATCACCTTAAAATAACAAGAAAATATGTACATTTCCAATTCCATACATGTGTGATGAACTAGTTAATAAGGTTTGTCTTAATACTGGTTAAACATTCAAACATTTATTCATACCTTCAAACTGCATGATGGTTTATTTCTGTGGGGTACTTAAATAATAAGAAAAAAGAATAGAAACACCAAAAAACACTAATACATGAAGCGAGTGAAACTTTACACTACTCGCCTAGTATGCAGTTCACAAAATAAAAGCACAAATAATGATTTTTTCACTTTTAACAACGTTCTCCATTCTTAGGAGACACTAAAGAGTTAACAGTCTTCAAGCTTTAGGCTATAACTTGTTCAATAAAGATGTAAAATAATATCCGAGTTATAATCGAGTTAGATTCTTGAGTAATTATTCTCCTTGACGAAATTAGTCTTACCGGCTGCTTCCTTGTGTTAGAAGTCTTACCAGTTTGCTGTCAATTAGGATTATTGAAAGAATCTGAGTGCTCGGTTGCCAGGTAACCCAAATTATGTTTTGCTTTCATTTTAGATTCAGGAAGTAATTTGCGGCTGACCGGGACCTCCGGAAGAAGGGGAAACTGGAAGAGGAGCTCCGGAGCATCTGAAGATCGAGGGAAGACCAGGGAACAGAAGACGATCCTGCCCCGGGAAGGAGAATGTAATAACGAAGTAAATCCGTGGGTAATTATAAAGTTTATTACAACAGCCCCACACCGGTGCAGTGCGTAGGTAAGGTAACGATAAAGACATCTGACAGTTGGGAGAGAGAGAGGGAAGGAGGTTTGTTGGAATGTTGGAGGACCAATGGGAAGGGAGAGGGAACAATGGACACTCTTGCGCAGGAGAGCAGGGATGTCACCATCTCGCGCTGGAGGCACGAGAGGGTGAGGTAATGCGTTACAACACATCTTCCTCTCTTGAGTGTTAACCAAATTAACTAGCATGCTGTTGAATACATTGGGAAGAGGATGTTACTCAAAACAGTTTCAATCACAAACAAAATCCTCAAAACGTTTGGGTTTATGTATGGTTCTCCCTAGCCTTCCCATGACTCGGTGGGGAACTGAAACACTTTCAGAGTCAGAGTGAGAATCATTACAAGTCCTACCAAACCTACCACTGAGACTGTGACCATCAGACCTAACTTCAGAGTCAGAGTGTGAGTCACCGTCGCAACTCCGATAGGAAGTCGGGGCGCGAGAACTGACTTCAACAGACTGGTCTGAAGAGTGACAAACAGCGGAATCAGTGGTGGGTGGAACATCGTGTATAACTACATTTCTAGACATGGAACTATGCTCCAAACCTGTACCATTTAAATCAACCCACAAGTCTCTGCAGTATGAGTTATGTTGATGTTGATTATGTACATTGGCTTCATGATGACATCTTGCCAGTCTACTCATGTGCCACACTTTCCCATCACTATGTCGGGCCGCATTGTTATAAAGTTTGTTGATGCGAAAAGGAGCGGAGAATCTACTTTCTCCTTTTGTTACTTTTTTTCCAATCAAACTTTGACCAGATCACCCACTTTGAATGCATGTTCTTTGGCACCTTGTTTGGAGTCGTACCATGTCTTGTAGTATTTCTGCGCTTTGATAATGTTGTTTCTGATGACATCAGGTGACCATGCCACTTGTTTTGAAGCTGGCATCCAACCTAGGTCAATACTCAGGGGTTGTCTGCTCCTCATAACGAAAGGCGCAGTACAGGTGCTGGCACAGGGGAGATCCTGAAGGCCCAGATGAGTTTGAAAACTTCTTCTTCCCAGTTGAGGTTGGCATTTCTTGACAATTGTATGTGTCCCTTCAAGACACCATTGAAGCGTTCAGTGAGGCCATTGCCCTCAGGATGATAAACTGAGGTGGTGTGATGGGTAATGCAATTTCTTTCAAGGAAAGAAGTAAAAGTGTTAGAAGAAAATTGAGAACCATTGTCGGTGAGGATATACTTGGGTAGCCCTTCACTCAAGAACAGCTTGTCTAAGAAAGAAATGACTGTTAAGCAGTCTATTTCCGAGACAATTTCAATCTCTGGCCACTTAGAGAAGTGGTCTATGACGACCAAGATATACTTAATCTCACCGTCGTGTCCTTCAATGGGTCCAGTGATGTCTAGGCCTAATTTCTCCCATGCCATCATGGGGGGTTTGAGAGGGGAGAGAGGAACCTTAGATGTTTTGAGAGATTTATCCGACTCCGAGCATTCCACACAATTTCTTATTTTGATTTCAATTTGCTTGTCAAAGCCGGGCCACCAATAACTGGCCCTTACCCTTTGCTTCGTCTTTGAAATCCCAAGATGACCAATGTGGCACAGTTTTAGAATTTTGTCTCTGAGTGTGATGGGAGCTGGGGCTTTACCAATTCTGTACAACACACCATTTTCACAACTGAGTTCGTTTCTTATTTCCCAGTAAGCTTTTGCATGTTCAGGAAGATTGCGTTTCTCAGGCCACAAACTGTTGACAAATTGGCAAATGTTTTAAAGTGCAGAGTCACGAGCCATGTGTTGTTCCCATACCTCAGCGGAGATTCCATCAAGATCAGCGTTGAATAGCAGTGCCACCTTTTCATCGTCAAATTGGATATCCACATCTTCGTGTGGAAGAGGTAGTCTGCTTAAGAAATCCGCCCCTTTATTTTTGATTCCAGGCCAATATTCAGCTTTGCAGTTGAAATCCAACAATTTGATTGACATTTTGCTTAACCTTGGTGAAGCATTTTGCAATCCAGAGGCAGAAAGGATTTTGATTAAAGGTTTGTGGTCTGTGCGTAGATGTACATTATATCCCCAAATGTAAACTCTGAAGTAATTGAGCGCCCATGAACAGGCTAATATTTCGCATTCAATCACTGAGTATTTCTCCTCAGCCGGGGTAAGTGATCTCAACGCAAAAGCTACAACCCATTCATTGTTCGACTTGTCTTTCTGCGCTAGCACAGCACCAAGACCCCTGTTGGTGGCATCAGTGGTGACAAAGATTTCAGCTTTAGGGTCAAACCCCTTAAGAAAGGGTGCATTACCGATTTCTTTCTTGATAGTGTCAAAGGTTTTCTGACAATCCGTGGACCACTCGAATTTTGTTCTGTTCTTTAGTAATTGTCTTAGATTGTACATTTTTTTAGATAAATTTCTAATGAACTTCGAGTAATATTCAGTTAGACCGAGGAAGGCTCTAACATCTTCTTTGCTGGAAGGACAAGGAGCGTTTAAGATGGCATCAACCAAGCCCTGTTTGGGTTTGATACCCTCATGACTGATCGTGTGCCCTAGATATATCACCTTGTTCTGTGACAATTTACATTTATTCAACTCTACAGTTAATCCATGCATCTTCAATTTGTTAAAAACTTGCCTAAGGCGTGTGTCATGTTCCAATTGGTTGCTACCCATGACCAGGATGTCCTCTTGGAAAAAACAGATACCGTCAACGCCTTCAAAGATTGAAGTCATGACTCTTTGAAAGAGCGCAGCGGCCGAAGCTAAACCAAACAGTACCCTGGTAAAACGGTAACAACCAAATGGGGTGATAAAAGTGGTGTATTTCTTGCTATCCACATGAAGGGGTATTTGGTGATACGCAGACTTTAAGTCAATAATAGAGAAAACAAGCATATCAATTAAAGTCAAGTCAAGTCAAATAATGCTTTATTCGAGGTTCACTCATTAAAGCAAGTACATAGGACAAAACTTAAAAATCGTTAACAAACATTACTATTAAAAAATAAGACTTTCATGTAAAATAAAGACTTGATAGTAAATTTCAATTTAAATGCATTTACAATGTAAAATTCTATACATAACATTTTAGAAGGTACAAATCTAAAAAGGTTTTAGGAATAAAAGTTTTAGATAAAATGACAGTATTAAATGCAGACCGACTAACTAGGAAAACACAATCAAGTGGCTATCAGTCTCTGTCTAATAGACCACGCCCAACCAAGGTACTTCGCTGTAGCTATCGTTAAAGGCATTAAAGTGCTTGTGCGAATGATACGTAAGGCAACGGTATTACTGGTGGTACCCAGATTTTTACATGTTGGTGCTAGCCAAACACGTCTTGGGTCAGAATAAGCTGTACAAGAAAATAGAAAATGACCGACTGTTTCTTTGGTGGCACCACAAGAAGGGCAGCTATCGTGTAAACCACCTCCCTACCTTCCCGTCAGTGATCTAAGTGGGAGCGCTCCTGCTCTTAGTTGGAAGAGGAGCTTTCTGTCACTTGGTCTTGTTATAGCGTCCCAGTACAGTTCAAGGCAAGGATATAGCTTGGCTTCTAAAATTCCTCCGGCCATGGACGCTGCACTAGAACTACTCCAGGTCCGAACGGCTACCTTCTCCCAGTAGATTTCTTTTATAATTATTTTTGTTGGAAAGGAGGTACCCGCTGGATCTTCCCACAGTGCCTGGAGACCAATATCATTAGTAGCATTTAACATTTCACAAATGCATGGAAGCGGGTACTGATCAACATTAATGCTTTTGTTAAGATCCCTAAGGTCAATGCAGAGTCTGATTTTTCCATTTGGACGTTTAACCACCACTAAGGGAGAAACCCACTCAGCAGACTCCACTTCTTCTATTATTCCATCTTTGACTATTCGGTTCAGCTCAAGTTGAACATCTTTTCTTACCGAAATTGGCAAATGTCTTACCTTGTGAATGCAAGGGATGGCAGAGTCTTTTAATTCAATTTTATTGTTGAAAGCTGTTAAGTAGCCCAACCTTACCAGAGAACACTTCAGGAAATTCTTTGTGGATGGTGGACGATTCATCAATAGACAAAACGGGCTCAGCACAATTGGGGTTAAGAATTATGCCAAGATCAGCATGGTCGCTCCAACAAAGTACAGAAGGTCCTTTCTTAGCCACAAAGAGTCTACAAACTGCCTTTCTGTTTTTTAACTCAAATTCTAATTCACGAGCCCCTAAAAACTCAATGTTGTTACCTGTAAAACTTCTGGCAATGATATTTGATTTTTCAAGCGATGTTCCAATTTTATCTGTGAACGTTGTTTCCAAACATTTTCATTTATTATAGTGAAGGGAGACGCCGAATCGGCCATAACATTCACTGTCACCCCTCCCAATTTGACATCACACATGTTTTTTTTTCTCTTAGTGGGTGTGAGTTTAAGAACATCATATTCAATGGAGAATACGTAATTTATGCTATCGGAATCAGAGTACTCAGAATTTTCTTCCGTAGAGTCACTCTCCTCTTGAATGTGTTTGACATGTTTGCTTTGACTGAAAGATTTTCTATTGCAAGCTTTGGCAATGTGACCGGTCAAACCGCATGAGGTGCATTTCTGAAATCTGGCTGGACATTTCACAGAATCAGCTAGATGGGAGGGAGACCCACAGCGAAAACACTTGAGATCAGCGAAATCTTTGTTCTTAATGCTGTGACTCTTCTCCATTCTATGTTTGGATTTCGAATGTTCACCTTACTTGTGATGTTCATGGGAGGTTTCACGAGTATTAACTTTCTTCCTCATTTTCTTAGCATTGGATAAGTTGATGGCATTAATCAACGCAGGCTCATCTAACACTGCTTTGGCACATCTACCAGTAAGTTCTGCCTTTTTAACCAAAGCAACAACTTCCTTTAAAGAGGATTCCCCATTCACCCAAGGTTTATCTTGAATATTTGGATTGCTGGAATGCATGACTATTTGATCACGAACAAATTCCTCTTGTAGTTGCCCAAATCTGCATGTAAGGGCAAAATTGTTCAAAGCAGCAACATAGTCATCAATGCTTTCATCTTTACCCTGTTTCCTCCTTGAAAATTTGTAACGTTCAACAGCAACACAAACAATGGGCGAAAATGGGCATCAAGGTCATCTAACGCATGTTGATAAACATTGCCACCTTCCCTTACTTTTTTTTCAATATTGTTGTACGTTTTAACAACCCCAGGACCAAGACAGTACAACAACACCTTTTTTTTCTTTTCAGGTGTGAAATCCTCATCTTCAACAGTCTCAATGTAGTTTGTAAAATACTCTTTCCACTCTTTCCACAGCATGCATGGTGCACCTTTGAGTGGTAGAAATGCTTGAGGCTGCGCTAAATTCAAGGAGCTCAAGGCACACATGACCAATTAATAAAGTAGGAGGAATACACCAACCAAAGCAGGCAACAATATCAGCGTTGAAGTGGAAATGTAGACTTCCCAAGAAAATGTATTAAAGTTCACCACAGTCGCTAGCAAAAAATGGCCATGTAAGTAACAGAAGAAACTGATCAAGGAAACATCTTCCTTTATCCGGTTTAAAATTTATAAATGCCCTTTGAGGATTAGTAAAGGAAGTATGTGGTGTAATTACATTTCAATTCATTTGTAACAGCATTTCGCAAAAGCACGAGCAGCTTGCCAGAGCTGGGATCGAACTCCTAAACTGCCGTACAGTAACAGAGTAAACTGCTGTATTTACCCGAACCACAAGATGGCGCTAGCCCGTGCGTTCCAGTGACGTGGAACACGCAGGGGCATGCGCAGAATGAAGAAGCTGGAAGGAGCTTGAAGGCGCAAAAACAGCTGACAGGAAATGACAACTGCGCACTTCACAGAAAGGCACACGCCGCTCCAGAACTCGGAACACACGCGATAACACAGTGCGCTCAAGCGTCTCACACACCGCCGGAAAACAGCTGACAACCGCAGAAAAGCAGTGTGTCGTCACACACTCCGAGTACCTTGATTCAAGATGCCGGGGGAAATTTCATGGAGAGATCGCCACCTTCTTCCGAATCAGAGCACAACGAGCCTTAGCGCCAGAAAACAGCTACCCTCCACGGGAGTGCAGTGTGAGATGCACGTGGGTGCCTTGATCTCCGATATGTCACGGCAGGGAATCACAATGAGAAGAGATGATCCCGTGACTATGAACACCTCAAATGTGCATATTCCAACACATACTCCACTCGCTGATGTTCACCTTCGTACAGTTGAAAAGTGATGCCAAGAACAGCGCCTTGAAGAAGTAGTAGCAGTGGCTCAAGTAAATCCGCGGTGAGGGGCTGTAACTTCCGCTCGTCGCCACTTGTAATAACGAAGTAAATCCGTGGGTAATTATAAACTTTATTACAACAGCCCCACACCGGTGCGGTGCGTAGGTAAGGCAACGATAAAGACATCTGACAGTTGGGAGAGGGAGAGGGAAGGATGTTTGTTGGAATGTTGGGGGACCAATGGGAAGGGAGAGGGAACAATGGGCACTCTCGCGCAGGAGAGCAGGGATGTCACCGTCTCGCGCTGGAGGCACGAGAGGGTGAGGTAATGTGTTACAACAGAGAAGTCAAGATCCAGGTAAGTGGAAGTTGGATCCGGGTGCTGGGAAGAAGTGGATCCGGAGAGAAGGATCCATAACGCTCGCGGTGACGCTTTGAAGCGAAGCACCGTCACACGCCGAAGTGAGTGAGCCCTTTTATACCTTCAATGTGGCGTGACTCAACACTCTGCACGTGCCTCACATGGAATCAACCTGGCGGTTGAAAAGATGTATTTACGTGAGGCGGATTCAATAAAAAGCAGGCTTCACATTTAACAACAAGCATTGCTACCCTCAAAGTAACACCAATTGCAATGAAGTACTGAGAGTTCAAGAACTCGGTTGTTGGGCATAAATACAATAAGCTTAGTATTTTACTTGCTTATTATCACACACATGTACATAAAAGGCATAACAGAAGTGCAAAAGTGTCTATGTCATAACCCAAGAGCCACCAATCAGATCACTGCTGCATATGAACCCTTAACAGTCCAGGGCTTCTGGGTGGTGTGCCTATAGCGGATGTTTGTTCCTCCCGGGAAGATAGGGTCAAGAGTGTGTCCAGCTCTGTGTGTGGGTGTGTTGACCAGTTGCTTTAGTCCGAGGTTGGCGAGGCTGTCGAGGAGAGTGGTGGAGTGGGGGTCGTTGTGGTTGCCTGTGGAAATTAGGTCGCCGACGAGGATGTAGTCTGCGGAGGTGAATATGTGGGTTGCGGCAAGCTCGGCGATGGTGGTTGCGGCCTGGGTTCAAGGGCCCGGTGGTCTGTAGATGATGGTGCCAAGTAGTGTGGCCCTGGGGCTGGTCTGGATCTGAAAGTGGAGGTGTTCTGTGTCGGAGTGGGGGTCGCTCGTGCTGAATGTGGAGAGTCGGAGTGGGGTCTTGGGTGCGATGGCGAGTCCTCCTCCAGGGCAGTGAGGGCAGTCTTTTCTCTGGACCTTGTCAATTTGGGACACGAGAGGGCATTTTTATGCTAAGAAATAGTACAAAATACAGAATTCCTCTCCTTGCGTAATTCAAGCATGATCTTACAGAATTGTTAGGTAATTCCACTTGATTGCGCTACACAGAATTATGAGAATTACACTCACCCCTAGCAGTAGGAATTTTAAATTACACAATCTCCTTATACAGGAAACTCATTCACTATTTTCTCCAAATCATGAACCCTACACCAGCTCTAGCAGGACAAAACGTGAGGGGCAGGTTGCTGTACAAGCAATCAATCCACAAACAATAAACGCTATCATGAGAAAGATGCCCATGAAGGATGGTGAAATCACCTTCTAGATTGCTTGCAAGACCAACCAGTTTACCCTCATACAACACCACAAAAAAACATAGAATACTGACTATGTGCTGGAATGGTGCCACCCAAATAAGAGTGAAACACCTGTGGAAGTACTTTTGCATGCATGCATTGTACACCCTAACTAGCGGGTCTCACTGAGGTCTTCGGACAAGCATAAAATGAGCTCTAGATGTAGGTATGAAGTAAATGAGAAACTTCCCTACAGTTTACTCAATGATCCTAAGCAACGTTACAATGCCAGAGGATTTTAGCAGGTCCAGTTCAAGATTGTGAATGTGAATTAACAAGAATCATTTTGATAGTTTATACCTCTGTGGGCCGTATTACCATGGATACATGGGCTCCTAACTGCCTTTAAAATTAAAGCCTAAAAATTAGATTGAGGATTCAGTTAATGTAAAACATGTAATGGAAGGTAAGAAGAAATAGAGGGTAAAAGAGAAATGATGGACTGGATCTCCAGTAACTTGGGAGTATAGTATATATATTTTTTTATTTAATGGACAGTAATAAAATCAAAAAGCCAAAACAGTATCAGTATTTTGATAGCCACTCCTTAAGTTATTTTCAGGACTCTGTCATCAAATGAGTTGACAGAGGGATTCAGACTGAGTGCCAAAGAAAAGAAGAATGTAGCAAGTAAAAAGGTGAAACAGGAAGAAGGACTGAGATCAGCATAAAGATGGAAGAGAAAGGTTCGAACTCTAAAACTCAATTTTAAAAGAAGAAAGTAGGATAGGAGGAAATTCCAAACAAAAACATGCCATGCCAGCTAAGGATAATTTTCCAGAACAGGACTTGGGTACGAGTGCTTGTAGACAGCGAGCAGAAGTGGTGATTGTGCAAAGAGGATTGTGCTAAAGAGGTTTCTGATGGTGATTCCAACTGATGGTTTTTATACAGATTGAGACTCCAGATAAACATAATCCAGATAGGGAATACAACTTAGATGTACAAATTGAGGGGGATATACTGTGCACAATTAAAGCAGTTTACTAACATAACACTCTCAGAGGATTACAATCCCCCAGTCTTCATTAGAGAAGCACCCTAAGGAGAGGATGTAATACAAGTAGCCCGTTCCTCCATAGTACCTGAGGACATAAGGGAAATGTACACCAATGAGTGGGCTGTTAAATAAGCCTCAGCCTTAAACAGAAACCAACTATAGTGGGAAAAGCACGTAATTCTCTTTCGCAGTGATCCCCAAGCACAGGTTCAATATCCGTTGAAGACAGAAGCCAAGTGCAAAAAATAAGCAATACTAAATCAATTGCAATATCATGGCATTATAGCGCATTGTCTTTCACCAAAGAACACTCCTCTTTTTCCATCAAAAATTGATCTTATACAATAGTTTTAGATTTTAGAAATCTAAACCCACACACACACACATACACTGTTCAAAACACACACAGTATGGGTTTAATGACAAACCTAGTATGGAAAAAATATTTTTTTTAAACCTGGACGTCTCCAGTTGCTTCTTCAGTCAAAATATAGGGCCATGTTTACAAAAGAATAGCAGAGGGCAGCGTTAAGACAAAATAGTTAATGCTACGCTCTGCCATTCTGAAAACGCACGGATGCACCTTATTTACAACAATATGGTGCATCCCTGCGTTTTCCCTAGCACTGGGGTTGAACTCAGCTGCCTAGCGCCAATGCAGGCACCCATCACCATAGTGCAAGAGTGCCTGTGTTGAAGGAATGATTGTTTATGCACACAAAGGTGTTCCTTCCTGCACATAAAACATAATTTGTGGCGTTTTGCTGTTTTTATTTGTGCTGTAGAATGCAGCACACAAAGAAACAACAAAGAAACAGCAAAATTGAGGAGAAATAAAGCATTTCTCCTTGTTTCGCCATTTTAAGACCAGGTTTTCCCTGGTCTCAATTGTGGCACTCCCTCATATTTATGACACTCTTGTAAATAGGGGGCTGCGTCAAAATCAATGGGTGTTGAGGTGGAATGCTCACCACAACCCCTATTGCACACCCCTTTCACGCTAAGTATAGCGTGAAAGGGTGTTTTATTAACAAGGCAGCGTTAAACTGCCGTAAGTGAATTAATGGTGCCTTGTAAATAAGGTGAAGCCCCTATCAGCACAGGAATGTCAATAAAAGTGACTGTCATGTGGCGATAGGGCTTGTAAATATTCCCTATAGTGTCTGAAAGTGAGTATCTAACCACCTTCCGTTTTGATGGAATGCAGTACTCATTCAAACGCTTGCTCAAAGGGTTATCAGAACAGCTCTGGCCTATTCTCAGCACACATAATGTAAATCATACTTTGAGATCCCGAGGCGCTATCATAATTGTTGATATCTATCTCATGGATGACAACTTAGATGCACACCTAGCTAATGTTGACCAGGCAGTGACAATACTAATATCACACAGTAACAAGATTAACTTTAAAAAGTCCAACATTGCCCGCCTGATGATAACTTTTCTTGAGTATGAGTTATCCATTGAGGACCAGGGACTGGCACCTGATTTAATTCAGAAGTGGGTTACCCTGCACCCTCTTGACACACTGAAAATGTTACAATTCCTGTTGGCGTTACTTTGCTTCAAAAGGACTTACTTGCCACACTATGCTGAGCTAGAGAAGCCTTTGTCCAATTTTCTCACTCACTTTCTGCAACACAATGAATGAAACCACACAGATATCTTGTGTGTGCTAAAAGTGGGCGTTGCTAGAGACAAAATATTTACAGACTAGGGATACCTAGATAAACCAAGGGGTATATTATCAAGGGGTTTATCTCCGCTTTTTTGGCTTTAAAAGCCAAGAAAGCGGAGATAAAATTATCTCCCTATTACCAAGCTGTCGCTAACACCAGTTAGCGACAGCTAATAGGAGATAGCGACCATCTTGGGCCCCGCTTTGCATGTCAGTGATATTTATCACTAATGACATGCAAAGTGGGCGTGCCAAGATGTTAGCGACTGGAAACAGTCGCTAACATCGCTATCTCCTATTACCAACTTTTGGAGATATTCGCGCTAAGCGCGAATATCTCCAAAAGCTAACACCTGCCCTGAGCAGTTCTTAGCCATGTTATCCAATGGGAGGTGGATAACATGGCTAAGAGCATTTGCTCGATAATGCATGAATATCGCTGACTTTTCAGCGATATTCATGCATTGCGGGAGTTTTTTATCGCATTTGCGATAAACCTTGCTAATAGCAAGGTTTATCTGCGATAAAAATCGCCGATGTGCGGCGATAATTTTTGTCTCTAAACAAGTTAGAGACAAAAATTATCGCTAGTTGTTGGTAATATACCCCCAAGTCTTAAGAGTCAAACCAAGCTACTCAGGACACACATATACGATCTACAATGAAGGACAGATGATTCCCGTAGTGTACAAGTCACACCAGTATTCTCCAGATGAAGTGTGTTTTTCCTTGATATACTCTTGCAGCTGTGCAAACGGTTACTCTTAAAGGGCACATGTTAGCACAGGGTGAATTAATAATTGTGGCTTCTCCTGTACTGGCGTTAGATGCAACCACTAACACAGGTAATCCTAATACTCAACCTTTACCCCCAAGATGTAGGCAATGGGCCTTTTTGTTATGTGCAGTGGATGTGAAGTTTCAGTATGATCCAACTTCAGGCACAAGCTTTCCTCCAATATGAACGGAATGTGACTCAAATCTGAAAGCCTTACCTATTGAGTAATACCAGTGCATGTTTTACATGGACAGCTCTGCACAACCTGCAGTAGGAATTAAACAAAAGTACTTCGCAACCTGCACAGCAGTGCTCGGTGTAGTTAAAGATGGTGAGTTCCTCCTAGAGCACACTCACACCGAAATCCTAGGTGACAGCGCTGCACAACATGCATAAATTCATGCCTTGGTACTTGCAATGCAGAAGGCTGGCCCATCAGTTTCCACACTGATATTGTACAATCATCCTTCTGTGTAAGCTAACATTGTAGATTTAAAAAATTGACGCTTGACCAAAGTTAAAGATTCAAAAGGGAAAGCAATTAGGAATAAACTGATCTAGGGAAAGATAGCTGTGTTATATATAGACTTCCATTTGTCCATCTAACGCACACTTTAGGCCATCAGCGTAACAGGATTCACACCAAAGGGAAGTTAGACCTATCAGCTTTAGGGTGGTCTCCCCCCAAACATTTTGCCTGCTCATTCCACTAAACATGGTTTGATTGACATATACCTAATTGGCATATTACATTTTACTAGTAACTCCCTTGTAGAGTGGTACACCATATACCAAGGGCCTGTAAATTAAATGCAACCAGTAGGCCTACAGCACTTATTGTACCACCCACCTATGTAGCACTCTGAAGCTTGCTCCAGGTCTGCCATTGCAGCCTGAATTCAATGTTGCACTGCCATGTGGACTTTGCATGAAAACCGCTTTCCAAGCCTTACACTCCCCTCTTATTAGGATCAGTCTCCCCTGAGGTAGGCTCTAGGTACCCCATAGGGCAGGGTGATGTGAAAGTAAAGGGTAGGGCATTTACTTTTAACTTTTCGATGCCCTGGTAGTGATATACTCCCAAATTCGTTTTTCACTACAGTGAGGCCTATTAGGAGATAACATTGGGGATTTCTTATTACATTTAATAAACAGTTTTTGTCTAATTGAGAGTAGGTTAATCAGTCATGTTGTATACCTATCACATTGTAATGATAAATCCTCTTTATTAGCAGTTGCAAATTTACATTTTCACTTTTAGAAATTGGCATTTTTTGGCTCTTAGCCCTGAGTGTCTGCAGCCTGTCTCTGATTGCATGTTTGGGTTGGGTGGCAGCTGGGCTTTGTGTATTCCCTCTAGACAGCCACACACAAAGGGAACTTAGGTGTGACCTGATAGGTGATCCTGGCAGGATGGGAGGGAAGAGCTGGGCACATCCTCATACTAACACCTGAATAGGCTGTGTAGGGTGCCCATACAAAAAGGGCTGTTTACCCCCATTTAGTGAGTCTGGAGCCAGGGCAGGAAGGAATGATCTCTGTGCACTTTAAATCCTTTCTTTGAAGTCTCCCCACTTCAAAGTGTAGAAGAGATGGACTTCAGACCCTATAAACGCAGGACATTTAGGGACATATGGACACTCTTTCAGGAAGAAGGACAGCTGTGCTGCTGACAGACTGCCATTCTGATGGACTGCTGCTCTGGAAGAACTGTTTTCTTGCTGTGCTGACCTGCTACCTGCTACCTGCTGCTCTTTTGGTGTGGGTTAGAAGGACTGGACCTGCATTATTTGAGCTCCAGACTCCAGAGTGACTCCAAGTGCCAGTCCATTCTGATCTAAAGTCTCTGGGATATAATAGACTTCCAACTCTTCTGCTTCTGCACCTGGATTCTGCCATGTGCGAGCCTGCTCTGCCAAGTGGTGCCAGCCCAGTCCTGTACCCTTGAAAGTGAGCCTGAGGTGTGTGATTCAACCACTGATGCATTCTCTTTCGAACTGGTGCATCAGCACTGTTGCATGGATTGGAAGCAGCACATCACCCCTGTTGCATGACCAGAACTCGCACATCTCCCCTGCTACGAGGATCGACATCAGCACATCACCTTCAAAACCAGCACTGCGTGCCGCTCACCCCGGCTTGTGGACTTGCATCTCCATCGACAGCAGCCTTGACATCAATGCTGAGAACTCCACATCAGGGCCCCTAAGCTCATTGGAGCCGACACATCACTGCTGCTGCATCGATTTGGAGCGGCGCATTGCCTCCAATATGAGGATCATCACTAATACATCTCTTTGCCATTGGCGCATCGCTTCAGCTACATCCTGAATCCTCCTCTTTGACAGAATCAGTGACGCAATCTAGACTCAGGTACTTTTGCTCAGTGGGCGGGCCAAAAGTGGCCCTGTAGCCATCCCACTCTCTATCGCGTTTGGCTTGAATCTTTGACTTTGTCCCCGTCCAGTGCAACCAGATGTCTTTTGTTGGCGCTTAGTGCTTTTCGCGCTATTTTCATTTAATACTTTAAAAATCTATATCTCAAGTTCTACTTATTGGATTTGTGTTGTTTTGGTCTTGTATTTATTGAAAGTAAGAGCTATTTTTCTAAATTGGTGTAGAATCTTTTTGGGTGGTGTTTTCACTGTATTACCATTTGAAGTGTTGCACAAAAACTTTACACATTGCCTGTTAAGTTAATCCTGACTGCTCTATGCTAAGCTACCAGAGGGTGAGCACGGGTTAATTTAGGATGTGTCTATGACTTGCCCTGACTAGTATTGTGGTTACTGCTTGACAAGGGCTTGTACCTGAGTCAAACAGGAACCCAATTTCTAACAGAAACTATAAAGCCGACTTAGCTGCAGTACAGACTATTAGCGGTATTTTTATTGTATGTTGCATTTTTTTTATTGAGCAAACAGAAGTTATACATCATGAACAACTTATGACATCCAAATATAATAATTGTGAGCAGTGATAGACTGGGTGATTCGAAACAGTGTACTGAAAAGGGAAGGGAGGGGTATATACTCCTCTTCTTGGTGAGTAAATCGACTATTTTCATCATAATTCTTACATACTCTTTTGAAGAGTTGTATGCGCTACGTGGTGTTCCTAATAATATTTGCTCTATCTACCCTCTCCCGCATCATAAGTTCAGCTGTACTCGGTGCAGCTTCTCATTAAGGACTCCTACCAAATGCAGATCCCTTCAACATCAAGGTAGACGTAAGAGACAGACATGCTCCAGGACAGCTTCCACCCGCCCCCCTTTAAGATTTTGGAGCATCAACTGCAGATCCCTGCCACAACACAGATATAATATCCATGACTTTCTTGTTGAAAATCAACCTGATGCGATATTCCTGACTGAGACATGGCTCCGGGATTGCTCAGGTCCGGACATTGCAGATGCAATTCCTTCCAATTATGCCATTCTTCGTCAGGATAGGGTCTCTGGCAGGGGTGGCGGAATTGCAATTATCTATAGGAATGTATACACTTGTAAATTGGTAGATACCACTCAAAAAGATTGCGAATCAGCCCTATTTAAACTGACCATTACCCCCCAATTCACGTTGTCAGGATTATTGGTATACCGTCCCCCTGGGACAGCGAGCTCATGGATTACATCATTACCGGATTTTTTAGCTCCAGTACTGCTCAAAGCGTTGAATTTTACGATCTTAGGGGACCTAAATATACACCTAGAAGACCATGAGTGCCCTTACAGGAATCAGCTTCTCTCCATCCTGGAAGCTTTTAATCTTCAACTTCAAAACACAGGTCCCACACATTGTGCCGGTCATTTATTAGACCCGATTCTGTCCAATCTTTCTTTAGACTGCTCTCGAGAAGCCCTACAAATTGCTTGGTCCGACCATTTAGCCGTCCCCTTCTCTTTAGATATGGCTGAAACAGCAATAAGACCTGAGGTGGAAACTGCTAGGCCAGCTCGGAATTGGGGGAAGATCAATATGCCAGAATTTAATAAGCTGTTGATCAAAACACTTCCGTACACTGAACTACCAGTTGCTGCACTCAACTGCACCACTGAACTCTGGCTAACTAATGCTGTCAATTCGGTGTTACCGATGACATCCAGGTCCGTTTCTTTACATCATCCCCCAGCTCAGTGGTACTCGGAACAACTTAAATGCCTCCGCTCACAATGTAAGACCTTGGAGCGTAAATGGAGACAAGGTTATTCCCCCTCACGTAAAGTCATCTATAAAGAAGCCTTGAAAAAGTACCACAACAGCTGTAAAACTGCTAAAGCAGATTATGACTGATGCACAAAATTGCCCAAAGGTGCTATTCTCCGTTGTTAAAAAATGGACTGGTGCAAATTCCACTCCTCCCTCTCCGGCACTTGATGCCGCCCAGTGTCAATCCTTAGGGAAGAGGGAAAGGCTGGGTCCTGTCTCTGACCGGCTTGGACCACTCTTATAAACCAAACAAAAGAAAGTGCCGGACAGTCTGAATGAATACAAACAAATGCACACCTAGTATAATTAATTGCTAGGCGGACAAACCATTTGTGATTGATCACTTGTATTTTTATGAAAAAGTTTTTTTGAAACGTTTTTTTGGCATCAAGGGATGCACACCACATTCACAGAAGTACACAAATGCATTGAAACCAAAAACAATACATAAAATTACAATGTACACATATAACAATTGTGATTACAAAAAACAACTGTGCTATGCCTCAAAATATAACGTTGTGCTGAGGCACCAATCCTGAATACAAAATGAACAAGTGGACAGAAAAATAAAATACTAGCCTACTTGTTTCCACCACCACTAGATACGTATTAATTTTGACATGTGGTACAACGGAATAGGAACACACAAAACTAAGCGGAAGTGTAGAATTTGTGCGAATTATGTTCCTATTGTGCCCTGGTATTTGCAGTATCTGGGTGGAGTAGGACGCCGACGCGTTTCGAACCCATTGAATAAGTTGAGGGTTCTCCTCAGGACAAGGATTGGGGGGTCGTTGTTGCTGTGAATTTAAAAAGATTGGTATCAATACGATGTTGACTACCACCTCACTGAAACTGAAGCACTGTACATAAACATATGAGTACCTTGTACTGGAATGTCAGGATACTCCCTGTGGGTATTCCCTGTGGGTAAGATGATATAAACCCTAATTAGTCACTTTGCCATATACAACACGTGGGCCTCCAAATGATCAAGGGAAGGAAGACACGTACCTTGATGGGTACAACACTAAAAAGTGTATGGGGTGCCGATGTGCATAAAATCAAAGATTACGAGGATTATGCCTGGGAAGATAAACAACACTATGTATTAGTAACCAAACTCCAAGCGCCCTGGTTTGGTTTCGCACATGTAGCTAACACTGCCACAAAGATAAAAGGGGCTCCTACCTTGTTGGGTAGACGTTCGTGACTGTGCACGAACTCGAGCGGCAGCCGCCGCTGCAGTTCAGAAACTGTGGGGACAAAGGGAAGCGGTGATCAGTAAAGGGCCGGGAAGGCTTTCACTGGCTCTCTATTAGAAACACCGAGATAGAGCGGGACTTACATTTTTGACGATTCAATCGGTCTGCACGTCGGACACACAAGCTGCAAGGAACAGGCAACGCGAGTGAGTTGGGGGCGTGTCCCGATCTTTTAAACGCGTAATGCATTAGCAAAGGTCCGATGGGACATGTAGTCCGCTGTAACGCAAGTGAGTAGAGGGCGTGTCCCAATGTTTTAACGCGTAAGGCGTTAGTGATGGTCTGGTTAAACATGTGGTCCGCTGTAACCCTGACACCCACGAGTGCAATTGTGAAGCTAAGAAGGACATGATTCTAAAAGAGGGCAGCTGGAGCATTGTTGTGTGGACTAAATTGTCACTCCAAGGAGTCATGTATTTATGGCAATCCGACCCTTATATGATCATAATAGGGGAGGCGGGGGTGACGGGTACATCAATACGTTTAGGAGTGAGGATATTTATAGACACATGAGCGACAAGCAGCAAAAGCAGACAACGGCTGCAGGCAGGCTATCTAGAGATTACTCAGTTCATTAAGATCATTCAGTCCCACCATAGCAGTGTTGAATCTCAAGATGAGGTAGGCCTCTTTCTGAGCAAGGCGGACATCGGGGTCCCCTCCAGCTCCCGGAGTATTCTTGATGTTTGCTAGGATAGTCCACTTCAGGTCATTGGATGAGTGTTCTTTTCGCAGAAAGTGGGATACCAGGGGCGCAGTTAAAACTTTATTGTTTATCCTAGATCTGTGCTGGAGATGCGTTGGCGCACCTCCTGGGTTGTTTTGCCAATGTAGACCTTTCCACAGGGGCACATTATAGCATATACTGCGTACTTGGTCTTGCAGTTCGTGAAATTATTATGGCGCCAGAATTTTTGACCGTCCGTGAAGAGGGTTCCTTCTGTCGTCAGGTTGCACACTGAGCAAGTGCCACATTTGCGGTGACCCATGACCGGGCCCATGTTGAAGAGGGTACCTTGTGATTCTTTTTTTGTGACACCTCTTGTGGACGAGATCTGTTGGCCAATGCTTCTGTTTTTTTTTAGAGCAAACAGAGGTTTGCCGATGTGGGGTAGAATTTCTTCAATCAAGTGCCAGTTACTGCGAATTATTTTCTGTACCGGGTTGGTGTGGGGACCAAAGGTAGAGACGCAGACCATTCGCTCAACGGTAGATTTTTCTCTTTTTTGTAGGAGATGTTCCCGTGGGGTCCATCTTGCTCTCTTCATGGACTGTTTTAGAAGTTTTGCTGGATAGCCTCGTGCCCTCAGCTTGTTCGTCAGGGCCTCCCCATGGGTGGTGAAGTCTTCTGTTCTCGAACAATTCCGTCTTACCCGAAGGTATTGGCCATACGGGAGGTTGTTCTTCAGGCTTTTAGGGTGGAAACTCGCGTAATGTAACGCATTATTCCTGTCTGTTTTCTTCTGAAAGAGTGTGGACTTCAGGCCCTCTGGTGTAGATTTTATCTCCACGTCCAGGAACGGCATGGATCTGCAGTCGTATGCCAGACTGAATTTTATGTCTGGACTGCGGTTGTTCCTTCCAAAGGTGCACAAAGATCCAAGTACCCCACCAGGCCGCCCGATAGTATCGGGTTGTGACTCGGTGTTGGAACCAATTTCGAAGTTTGTGGATGTTTTCCTGAAGGAGTTCACCATCAAAGTACCATCCTTCCTTCGAGATACCATGGATTTCCTGACTAAAGTTGAGGGAGTTGAGTTCGATCCAAACACCCAACTCCTAGTCACAATGGACGTGTCCTCTCTATACACCCAAATCCCGCAGCAGGATGGAGTTGATGTGATAGAACTGTATCTCAACTCAAGACCACGCCCACACAGAGTGCCCACTGAACTCATCGTCAATCTGGCGTCCCTAGCCCTAAAAAAGAATTTCTTCATCTTCGAGGACGAGATGTTCCTGCAGATAAAGGGATCGGCGATGGGGTGTCCCTTCGCCCCAGAAATGGCCATACTATACATGGCACAATACGAGGACAGATTTGTCTATAACAACAATCCGTATGCAGCACATATTGGGCAGTGGCTCAGGTATATAGATGACGTTTGGTGCATCTGGAACGGCACACCTGAGTCCCTTGAGGAGTTCCACCAGTGGCTGAACAACCGCAGTCCAGACATAAAATTCAGTCTGGCATACGACTGCAGATCCATGCCGTTCCTGGACGTGGAGATAAAATCTACACCAGAGGGCCTGAAGTCCACACTCTTTCAGAAGAAAACAGACAGGAATAATGTGTTACATTACGCGAGTTTCCACCCTAAAAGCCTGAAGAACAACCTCCCGTATGGCCAATACCTTCGGGTAAGACGGAATTGTTCGAGAACAGAAGACTTCACCACCCATGGGGAGGCCCTGACGAACAAGCTGAGGGCACGAGGCTATCCAGCAAAACTTCTAAAACAGTCCATGAAGAGAGCAAGATGGACCCCACGGGAACATCTCCTACAAAAAAGAGAAAAATCTACCGTTGAGCGAATGGTCTGCGTCTCTACCTTTGGTCCCCACACCAACCCGGTACAGAAAATAATTCGCAGTAACTGGCACTTGATTGAAGAAATTCTACCCCACATCGGCAAACCTCTGTTTGCTCTCAAAAAAAACAGAAGCATTGGCCAACAGATCTCGTCCACAAGAGGTGTCACAAAAAAAGAATCACAAGGTACCCTCTTCAACATGGGCCCGGTCATGGGTCACCGCAAATGTGGCACTTGCTCAGTGTGCAACCTGACGACAGAAGGAACCCTCTTCACGGACGGTCAAAAATTCTGGCGCCATAATAATTTCACGAACTGCAAGACCAAGTACGCAGTATATGCTATAATGTGCCCCTGTGGAAAGGTCTACATTGGCAAAACAACCCAGGAGGTGCGCCAACGCATCATCCAGCACAGATCTAGGATAAACAATAAAGTTTTAACTGCGCCCCTGGTATCCCACTTTCTGCGAAAAGAACACTCATCCAATGACCTGAAGTGGACTATCCTAGCAAACATCAAGAATACTCCGGGAGCTGGAGGGGACCCCGATGTCCGCCTTGCTCAGAAAGAGGCCTACCTCATCTTGAGATTCAACACTGCTATGGTGGGACTGAATGATCTTAATGAACTGAGTAATCTCTAGATAGCCTGCCTGCAGCCGTTGTCTGCTTTTGCTGCTTGTCGCTCATGTGTCTATAAATATCCTCACTCCTAAACGTATTGATGTACCCGTCACCCCCGCCTCCCCTATTATGATCATATAAGGGTCGGATTGCCATAAATACATGACTCCTTGGAGTGACAATTTAGTCCACACAACAATGCTCCAGCTGCCCTCTTTTAGAATCATGTCCTTCTTAGCTTCACAATTGCACTCGTGGGTGTCAGGGTTACAGCGGACCACATGTTTAACCAGACCATCACTAACGCCTTACGCGTTAAAACATTGGGACACGCCCTCTACTCACTTGCGTTACAGCGGACTACATGTCCCATCGGACCTTTGCTAATGCATTACGCGTTTAAAAGATCGGGACACGCCCCCAACTCACTCGCGTTGCCTGTTCCTTGCAGCTTGTGTGTCCGACGTGCAGACCGATTGAATCGTCAAAAATGTAAGTCCCGCTCTATCTCGGTGTTTCTAATAGAGAGCCAGTGAAAGCCTTCCCGGCCCTTTACTGATCACCGCTTCCCTTTGTCCCCACAGTTTCTGAACTGCAGCGGCGGCTGCCGCTCGAGTTCGTGCACAGTCACGAACGTCTACCCAACAAGGTAGGAGCCCCTTTTATCTTTGTGGCAGTGTTAGCTACATGTGCGAAACCAAACCAGGGCGCTTGGAGTTTGGTTACTAATACATAGTGTTGTTTATCTTCCCAGGCATAATCCTCGTAATCTTTGATTTTATGCACATCGGCACCCCATACACTTTTTAGTGTTGTACCCATCAAGGTACGTGTCTTCCTTCCCTTGATCATTTGGAGGCCCACGTGTTGTATATGGCAAAGTGACTAATTAGGGTTTATATCATCTTACCCACAGGGAATACCCACAGGGAGTATCCTGACATTCCAGTACAAGGTACTCATATGTTTATGTACAGTGCTTCAGTTTCAGTGAGGTGGTAGTCAACATCGTATTGATACCAATCTTTTTAAATTCACAGCAACAACGACCCCCCAATCCTTGTCCTGAGGAGAACCCTCAACTTATTCAATGGGTTCGAAACGCGTCGGCGTCCTACTCCACCCAGATACTGCAAATACCAGGGCACAATAGGAACATAATTCGCACAAATTCTACACTTCCGCTTAGTTTTGTGTGTTCCTATTCCGTTGTACCACATGTCAAAATTAATACGTATCTAGTGGTGGTGGAAACAAGTAGGCTAGTATTTTATTTTTCTGTCCACTTGTTCATTTTGTATTCAGGATTGGTGCCTCAGCACAACGTTATATTTTGAGGCATAGCACAGTTGTTTTTTGTAATCACAATTGTTATATGTGTACATTGTAATTTTATGTATTGTTTTTGGTTTCAATGCATTTGTGTACTTCTGTGAATGTGGTGTGCATCCCTTGATGCCAAAAAAACGTTTCAAAAAAACTTTTTCATAAAAATACAAGTGATCAATCACAAATGGTTTGTCCGCCTAGCAATTAATTATACTAGGTGTGCATTTGTTTGTATTCATTCAGACTGTCCGGCACTTTCTTTTGTTTGGTTTATAACAGTGTCAATCCTTGGCAGATTACTTTATAAATAAAGTTGATCTTATCTATGACCATTTTACCACACTCCCAGGGACTACTTCCATTGCCCCTGACATGGTCCAGGAACCGGTGAATACCGCCATTGATGCAGTAATTACTACTTGGCAGCCTTTAGATGCCATTTCATTTGTCTCCTGCTTAAATAGTGTGCGATCGGGCTCCCCACGGGATGCTCTCCCGGCCAAAATATTAAAACAATTAGATCCCCTCACACACCACATCATTATCAAACTACTAAACGCTTCTCTGAGTGAGGCCCACGTCCCCCAACCTTGGAAACACGCCATGGTTGTACCTCTATTGAAAAAATTGGGTGCAGATTCTTCCAACTCTGCCAATTTCCGCCCTATATCATTGTTGCCTATCTTTTCGAAGATATTGGAGAGACATATTAATTCCCAGCTTTCTAAACTGGTCGAAAACACTGCCTTTCTCCATCCTTCACAGTCGGGCTTTCGGCCTCGGCACTCAACTGAGACCGCCCTCCTGGGGGTAACAGAGAGTCTTAGGCACGGTGTCGATCAGGGAAACACCATGGCGCTCATCCTGCTGGATTTGAGTGCAGCCTTCGACACCGTGTCGCATTCCATCCTCATTGACTCTCTGAAAGCTCTAGGTGTGCCAGGCCAGGCCCTGGCCTGGGTGGTGTCGTTCCTTAGCGACCGGACCTTTCAAGTGTTTTCGCCTAAAGCAGCTTCCACCATCTGTCCATCTACCCGCGGCGTTCCCCAAGGTTCAATCCTTAGCCCTTTATTATTTAATATTTATGTTAAACCCTTGGCGACCATAGTTGAACAGGCCGGGCTAACCCTGTTCTCCTATGCAGATGACACCCAGATTGTCTTCTCCCTATCAGGGAGAGACGAGAACAATACCTCCGCACTCAAGTCTGGCCTCATTCTTGTGGCCGACTGGATGCGGAGAAATTGTCTCAAGCTGAATGGGGAGGAGACCGAGGTGGTCATTCTGGGTCAGAACAAACATCTCTGGGGTCCCCGTCATTGGCCCATTGAACTGGGAAATGCGCCGACACCTTCCACTGCAGTTCGTAACCTGGGCGTCATTATTGACGACAGGCTAACTATGGGGCAACAGGCTACTAAGGTTGCAGCCATTTGCTTCTCAACGCTGCGGTGGCTTCATAAGATTCTGTGGAGGCTCCCCCTCTGCTCTCGCAGAACCGTAGTCCAGGCACTTGTAACATCACGCCTGGACTATGGCAACATTCTCTACCTGGGCGCAGATAAAGCTACCATACATGTGCTTCAGGTTGTACAAAATGCGGCTGCGCGTTTACTAAAGAGCGTCCCTAGACGCATTTCAGCCGCTGCCGCCTTGCGGGACCTTCATTGGTTGAGCGTCCCCGAACGGGTTAAATTCAAGGCACTCTGTTACATGTTCAAGGCCAAGTAGGGCAGCACTCCAGCTTATATTCAAGGGTTGGTAAAATCTTACAGACCCTTACGCTCACTAAGGTCATCGGACACTGGCAATTTCACAGTGCCAAGATGGAAGCTGACAAAAATGGGAGGCCGCTCCTTTTCTATTTTGGGCCCTAAATATTGGAACTCCCTCCCACTGGAACTAAAGTTAGAGACCAACCTACTTCGCTTCCGTAGGGCTCTGAAGACTCTACTTTTCACTAAGCGTAGCTAATAGTTGGTAGTGGCTTCAAGTCAGGTGCTGCACATTCCCTTTCTTCTACAGTCTATCCCTGGCGCCGGGAAACCCACTGTGGGTAGCTGTGCGCGATAAAAGCTTAAATAAATCAAATAAATAAATAAATAAATTTGAAAAAATAAAGAAGAAAAAAGGTAGGATCCAGGAGAGACTGACACCCAGTATTGGTTACCTGGGAGAAAGACCCACCTCCCCAGTACAAGTCCATCCCAGAGAAGTTATATCTAGAAAGGGGCTGGTGGGTCTGGGGCCCTCGGGTGAGGGAGTACAGAGGTGGAGGTACTGGGGGTGTCCCCTGAGGTGAGGAGTGGGGGGTGTGTTTCCAGGGGTTGGGTGTTGCAGGCAGCAGGGCTGGGCAGAGCCAGATTCATGTCGAAGGAGGGGGAGTAAGCCCTCCTGTTAGTAGTCTTTTTTTGTGTGTTGCATTTTTTTATTGAGCAAGTAGAAGTTACACAGCAGGAACACCTTATGAAATCCAAATATAATAATTGCGAGCAGTGATAGACTTGGTCATTCAGTACAATGTACTGAAAAGGGAAGGGGGGTATATGGACATTTGAAAAAAGAAAGAAAAAAGGTAGGATCCAGGAGAGACTGTCACCCAGTATGGGTTACCTGGGAGAGAGTCCCACCTCCCAAGTACAAGTCCATCCCCTAGAAGTTATATCCAGAAAGGGGCTGGTGGGTCTGGGGCCCTTGGGTGGGGGAGTACAAAGGTGGAGGTACTGGGGGTCTTCCCTGAGGTGAGGAGTGGTGGGGTGTGTTTCCAGGGGTAGGGTGTTGCAGGCAGCAGGGCTGGGCGGAGCCGAAGTCATGTCGAAGGGGGGGGGAGTAAGCCCTTCTGTTAGCGGTCTTAGCCATATCTCAAACATAGATCGTCATAGATATACTAACAGCAGTACAGACAACAGTGAAGAGGGAAATGCTTCCAGTTGACTTTCCTCTCAAATACTTCTACACCCTCAATTCAGATAACACTCCTGCGGTTACTGTACCCTGAGTGGCAGGATGATTCTTAATAAACCAGATTAGACTTAACCAAAGCAGTCCATGAGGGGTTGACGTCTGCTCATGGTGGCATAAAAGCAGCCACAGGAATGCTACAGTAATGCAACTCCTGGTCATGTATGTATAAATAAGTCAGCGGTCCCTCACAATCTCCAATATACTGTTTAGGATTCTATATTTGACCATGTTGGACCATTAAATTCCATTAACTAATATAAGTACATGTTGCTGGCAACTGATTCATGTTGTCAATTCCTATGCTTGAGCAGTCATAAAGGACTTGAAGTGTCTGATAGCCATTGGAGTAGTAAAGACTTTTCATTCAGATGATAGTCCCCTGTTTGCCTACGAGGCTTACAGAGAGGATATGTCTGCACTGGAAGGATGTCTGCAATTCAGCAGGACATTTCAAGCGGAGAGTAACAGATTAATTGAGTGCGCTAACATCCTGCTCAAAAAAGCTAGAGTACCCAGATCAAGACTTGATACCATCACCTGCATAGAGTTCAGAGAGCATTACATTTCTAGATGAGTATTGGCAGGGAGCACTCCATTCCAGGTGGTCTTCATACTGCCCATGAATGTACCCTATCCTGGAAAAAAGGAGAAGGTGATGGAAGAAAAATATTTTGACCTGGACCGATGTTTAAATATTTTACAGAATGTCTAAGAGGTCAGAGACAAACTGTCTTATGTGAAGCATTCTGAAGCCGCCACCGGCAAAGAGAAGGTTTCAACAGCTGCTGACAGGTTGATCCCACAGGTAGGCAATCTAGTTTGAGAAAAGATCTATGGTAAGATAGATATTTGGCTATCGTACTGACCACCTGTTCCAATTCATGGGGTAAAAAGAAAACAAACTGTAACCTTGCCTCCTTTGACTGCTTCAAGAAAAAAACAACAGGTGTGCATGGACCACGCTAAGAGCACTATTTGCTCAATTCTGTACAGTATACCGTTCTGGACATCAAGAAAGATTCAGAGTAGAACCTTGCAGCCTTTCCCTACTCCGAAAGAAATACCCCCAGAAGAGCACAGTAAAATAAGTAGCTTGAGTACCCAACAGGTGATATTTGAGCCTTCTGTGTCTCCAGCTCTACTCCAAGCAATGGACTCCATGGAGGTTCAGGTACAGAAAAAAGTTTATTTAGACATGTGTCCCTAAAACATTCTAAAAAACACTTAACAATTAAAACCTTTAAAAGAGCCCCCCCTCCTAACTGCCCCGCCCCACCAGCCCATTACATTTCATCTTTAAAATTCTGTTTGACATATTGTACAAACCAAGCAATCCCAACTGCCGCATCTAAATGCCGCATCTCGGACAATAACACTGCTGCTTTGTTCCTATAAAGAACATCATATTTAAAAAACAGAGGTCTTAAAAACTTGATTCGATTTGCGAGATAAAATACACGGTCCATAAGGATATGCATAAGGGTACATTTAACTTTCAAAGGGCAGGGACAGAGACCACTATTACTCTGCATCCTAGTGCTATGTGGGTGGGATGAGTAGATTGAATTACATCCCACCCTAACTCTTAAGATTGTATTTCTGAAGCCTGGGTCTGGTAACTGTGATAAATAATGGAAAACACTATCCTGGCCGAATGTGGCAAACGAGAAACTAATGGATGATTTATTCTTAAATACACTAGGGGCTAGATGTATGTAATTTACAATTACCGATTCGAAAATACCGAATTTTACCGATTCGGTATTTTCGAATTGGTAATTGCAATGTAGATAATAATTCGGTAAAAAATACCAAATCGGTAAGATTTGGTATTTACTGAATCAGTATTTACCGATTCGGTATTTGCCATTCATTCCTATGGGCCTGGAGCCCCATAGGAATGAATGTCAATTACCGAATCGGTAATTACCGATTCGGTAAAATTGTGAAGAAGTCAAGGGTGGCAGGGTGTCACTTTGACACCCTGTTGCACCCCTGATTAGTGCTAGTGTGCACATGTGGCATACATACATGCCCTATGTCTGTCACATGGCACAGGTGTAAATGCACATTTATGCATTTACATAGGAATTCCTAATAGTTGGTGGTAAATAACGAATTCTTAAAGCCCAAAAGCACTGTTTACGGTGCTCCCTACATACCATTTACGGATTCGGTAAATACCGAATCGATAAATGATGATTCGGTAAATACCGAATCGGTAAATACCGATTCGTTATTTACCAAATCGGAAAAATAGCCACCTACATAGGAAAAGGCTTTTACCGGTTGGTAACGGCCAATTTTGGCCGTTACCGATTGGTAAAAGCCTACCTACATCCGGCCTTAGATCGTTTGATTCAGACACGATCGCAGCGGATTCTCTCAGTGCTTGCTTGCCTGGAAAAGGAAGCCAAAATGTAACTGTGCCCCTTTTTAAACGTAAGTTCTTAATTGCAATTATTCTGGATCTGATGGCCTTTGCCCACATCCTTTCACTACTTTGGATCTCTTCCCAACAAAATGTGTAGACTTTAACCACCTCATCACTCTCCAACAGTGTGTTAAAGTATCCTAGGGCAGAGTAGAGGCTGCCAAAATCCAAGAGACTAGACTGCACTCTCTCCTTATAGCCTGAACCATGGTACATTGGGGGAGTGAAGGAAGTCTTTTTAGCACTACCCCTTTCAGTCTGTCCTAATCATAGGATTCCATGGAGGAATGTGACACTGCCATTACTATGGTTGCAAATGTTCCAGACAGAATTGTGGATTATTATGAACTGCTCATTGAGTCAACATCAACCAAGATGATGCTTTTTCAAGAAACAACACACTGTAAGTGTGATTTGGTAGATGTTTAGTGGACAGATGCATAATAAAATAAGAAATAGGAGCATTTAACGTGAAATTGAAGCTTTCATTGCAAAATATGTTTCTTCACAAATAACCTACCATCACAACTGTCATTCTTGTTGCCTAGCTAAAGTTGAGGAACTGCTTGGAGGATTTTCACCTTTCCATCGGGTGACATCTGATCATTTTCTCCTTATTGCTCTTCTCCATCCTTGACCATCATCTTCTCTTTTGAGCAATGCACTTATCTTGCCATAAATGTGCCCCCAACTCTGCTGAGTAAGAGAAATTAGAGGGGGAAAAAGATAAGACGAAGGAGTCAGTTAAAAAAAGTATAGCAAAAGTGAAGTAGGGGGAAACTTGATTATAGCCAGAGATGAAATAGCAGGATATATGAGGTAAGGAGAAACATAGGAAAGAAGAGAAATGTGAGGTAGTCAGAAGGAAAAATACAGAATGGGTAAAACAAGGAAGATGGAAGATGCATAAAAGAGAAGGCGAAATAATGTTTTAGAGTGAGGTAGAGATAGATGTCAAGTAGAAAGAGTGAGGTTGAGACAGGTTAAGGCAGATAGAGGTAGAGGTAGATGCAGACTGGTAGAAAGACTTGTGCGAGTGAAGAAATCTTATAAACATTTTAGTAAATAATGTCACTTCAAATTTACTTAACAAACCTGGAAGTTCTGCACCTTTCTAAGTCAATGAACCCTCAGCCACCCTTTTAGAATGGAGTATTTTCACAGCAACAACATTATCTATTGAATTTGGTGTTCAGCCAATGAAGAGAGGCTTGGTGAAGGTTTAAACGCTTATTTGCTCATTAAGAGATTTGTTGATATTTTTGCTTCTTTTATTTAGGTTATTCTGATCAGATCAATTACAGAAATAATTAAAAGATATTGGTTAGAACAGGCAAAGGAAATAACAGCGTGTTCCATTCATAATGTATGGCCTCATTTCAATGGCGGTTGGACCACCACCTGCAACCTGTTGATGGCAGTTTGACCGCCAATAGCCCTTCGGGCCGACTGTCACATTAAAATGTGTGGCTGTCGGCCCAGAATGGTTGGAGACATGACCACGGCCTCCGACAGGCTCTAAAATCCTGAAGGGACAGGGGTATGAGCTGCCTCTGACAACGATGGGGTGCCGGGGCAGGCAACGCCGTCCAGATTTGGATATCCCTTTCTGACAGGCTTTACATGATGGGAATGCCACCATGTAAAAGCTTGTAAGAACAAGACAGGGTTTGGCCGCTAATCAGTAAGGCCAGACCAATATATCATTAACCAACAACAAACTGCCAATACTGATATCCATTCAAACTTCACAATTATACCAACAGGCAGACAACCTAAATACTCCGGTTGGAAAAAATTGAGTTTTATTCTTCAAATCAAAATATTTTTTCTTTCTTATTTGTTATCTTTGTGTTGAAAAGCAATTGTTTTTTCAACAATTTAAAAAAAAAAATTAAGTGCGATTACGAACATACACTGAAGACACAACAACATTTAACACAAAAAAACACATTAATGTAATGCAAATGAAATATAAATCTCAATACAATGCAACAATAATATGTACAGCTCTTGTTCTACACAAATGTTGACCTTCTTGTTCTGAAATAAACAGTACATCTGATTCTTTTTGATTATATACAAAACCTTTTTGTTTTATAATTAAGAGGCCAGATCTAAATGGTGGACCTACTGAGCTCAGTTAATATTTTCAAATATATATGCACCTAGACAACAGTGAGGTCTATGTGGTCTACTCATCTTAGTGGGCACCTATTTGGTTGGAAATGCAAACAGTTGACGCATTTCGAACACTTAGGACATGAATATCGGCTTCTCCTCAGGCCTTTAAATCTCAAGCTAAAAAACAAGAAAACAAAAATTCTACTGTCAGAAACATTCAGACATTTCAATTCTTTTACTCAGAATCATTCCACTCCTTTTACCTCAATCTTGTCTTAAATGAACGCCAATCTACTTGTTAACCTGCCGGTGACACAAGTCATCAAAAGCAACCTTCAAAAAACCATTTTCAAAGTTATATTACTGTCAAAGTCTTCTAAACAATCTTTACAGATTGTATGGCAAATCCGATAATTTAATTTCTTACTTGTGTGACTTGAAAGTTTTGCACCTTCTTATATTCTCTTTATATATCTCGGGTGCTAATTTTCAAAAGTATCTGTAGGTAAAAATGACATGCCTCAGTCTACTCCCTTTCAACTATATAGTGGAATCCACATTTATCAAAGCGCCATTCAATTTTGGCGAAGCCATGACAAGGAAGGAACCCGTTCTCGCATACTTTGAGTCCTCTGCACGGATCGAATGTCCCAATTTGCATCAATGTAAAATGATATCATCTCATTGGAAAAAAAAACTTTTCTCAAGAAGCCCAATCAATCCCACGAGCCGAAATCACTGCGGCCATGTTGATACAAATGCACCTGCCACCACTATAATCAAATGCAGTCATTCTAGCCGAATGCCCTGTCCGGGATACGGTACAATCCGGAGTTTTTTGCTTAATCCAGTATCACTTTTAAGTATTGTCCGTGGCTTTATCTAAAAGCGGTGCCCGAAGCACAAACTTTCCACTTACTCTTATTCTTTCTTCCAGTCCTCAGCGTACCGAATGAAACAGCGCTTACGGGGTCACTTTTGTACACATTTTGAGAAAATGATAACACTTTATTGACAATTGATGGCATTTCTTGTTTATTCCTATATTTAAACGGCAAAGACGAGATTTCTATAATGAAAGAAATAGGAGCGCTAATGGAGGGCGTGAGGCAATTCCTTGACATCATTAAAACTAAACAGTAATTTAAAACCTCGTTGCTGTGCGATATAATTATTGCGACTCCAAATTCTTTGAATAACTCTGTATTCACGGGCTAGGGGTATTGTTTTTCAATAGCAAATTTGGAAGTTGAAAGTCAGTAATTTCCGAGCACCAAAAGATGAGAGCTATATCTTATGAATATTTGTCAAGGTACACAGGCGTTATTTCAAGTGAACACATGTAGTAGGGATTAGAAGGTACTCACAAGTTCTGTACTTCTATTTTTTCATTTAGCCCATTTTGTGCTGTATTGAATTTAACGATTAGGAATGCCCCCGTTGGTTTAGTTTACACTCTAGGTCCCCTCCTCGTTCACCCACTTCAATTGTGGATATCACCGTCCATCTCAAATCTGTTTCCAGATGTTTCTGTTCTAGTCAACGAGTGACCAGGGGTGCTGTCACTATATGTTTCCGTATTCGTGATTTGTGTTGACAAATTCTTTGTCGTGTCTCTTGATTTGTCTTCTCGATTTAAAGTTTATCACAGGGGCAGATTATACTGTATACAACATTTTTCGTTTTACAATTTGTGAAAGTATCATGTTTCCAGTTTATTGATCCATGGGAACATAGATTTCCTTCACTTGTTTGACTGCAACATACACAAGTTCCACAATTTCGATGGCCTTGGATGGGTGGTAATCTCAGGAACCCCGCATATCCATTCCTGATGGTTGTTTTGGAAGGGAGGCTCTAACCAATTGATTTTTTAGGCTGTTTTCTTTTTTGAAAGCAAGTAGGGTTTGTTTAAAAGAATTGTCCCAATTTGAAATTAAATGACAATTCTAATGATCATTTTCTTGAATTCGTTGGATTTAGTACAGAAGGTGGAAACACAGACTGGTCCAATTGTTTTTTCTTTTTTTCTTTCTAACTCTTCACGTGGTGTCCACCATATCCTTTTCATTCATCTCTTCAAGAGCCTTTTGGGGTATCCGCAATTCTTTAGTTTACAAACCAGATTCTCTGCATGTTGTTGAAATTCCCCTTTGGCTGTGCAATTCTGTTGAATCCTTAAAAATTGGCAATATGGTAGGTTTTCCCTTAAACTTCAAGGATGATGACTTTGATAATCCAAGGCCTTTACCTCCTGAGGTGTAAACTTTCACATCCAAAAATGTGATACATTTGTTATCTTGGTGAATACTAAATGTAATTACTGGTGTGCGGTCATTCAGCCAATTGTAAACGTAAGTAAAATTTCTTTGGCACCTGTCCAGATAAAAAATATGTCATCAATATAATGGCCTCATGTTGAAATCTGTTGTGAAAATTGGATGTTATAGAACACAAACTTTTCTTCTTATTTGGCCTTATAGAGTACAGCAAATTCAGGAGCAAAGGGACAACCCATTGCCGTGCCTTTCACTTGGCAAAAATAGTCGTCACCGAATTTGAAATAGTTTCTTTTTGCCAAATTCACAATGAAGCTAGTTGGCACTTGTTCCGATTTTGGTCTTAAGTCCAAATATATTTCTACTGCCTTCAGTCCATCATGCTGGGGAATTTTGGTGTATAGGGACACCACATCGAATGTCACTAATATCTGTGATGCCTCTGTAAACTCAGTATCTTCAATCACATAAACAAAATGCATGGTATCCCTAAGATACGACGAAACTTGCTCCAAAATGGGTTTAAAACAAGAGTCAACATATTTTGAGACCGGTTCTAAAAGCGAATCACAACCTGAAACAATTGGTCATCCCGGCCGATATTTGACATCCTTATGAATTTTTGGGAGTACATTTAAAACCAGAGTCCGGGGACGTTCCTTAACCGCATGCGCGCTAGCAGGTCTTCCAGCTGCGCGCTGCATTTTTAAAAAACCCGCGTTACGTGACAAAGCCAGCTCGTCATGCGCGTAGCGTAGGTAACGCCCATGACGAGCTGGCTTTGTCATGCGCGTCGAAGGGGTTAATTAGAAATTTCGATTCTTTTGGTCCTACAACTCCGCAATCTACTCCTGATTGGATGAGTGCCAATATTTTTCCTTGGATCTACCTCAGTGGATCACCTGTGAGTTTTCTATATTGCTCTGTGTTGTCAATTTGTCTTAAAGCCTCTTTTTGATTTTCAACAGGGGGCAAAATCTGCAGGCTTTATTATTGTTGAGCAGTCATTTTGGAGATTTCTTATGGCGTGTCTTTCATCCTTATATATATTATGTTTGACAAAGGTTGTTCTTTTTCCCATGGAATTGATTGCTGATAGTACAGTTTGCTCAAAACATAGTATCTCTATTGGTATTTTGTTTATTGGGGGCCAAAATTCAGATTTATTCCTTAGTCCAGTTGTTTCTGGATTGCTTTGATAATCATTTTGAAGAAAGAATGCCTTGAGTTTTACTTTTCTACAAAACTCCATAGTTTCTGTTTTTAATTTAAAAAAATCCATACTTCGTCTTGGAACAAATGATAATCCTTTAGTTAGGACCTGAATTTCAGTTTGTGAAAGCTGTCTGTCTGATAAATAAAAATTGGGTGACGCATCTAGGGTTTGTAGTATTGGCGCTGCGTCCTCATTTCCCATGGCCCATGGCTGGTGGACAAAACTGAGTACGAGCTCTGGTTCTTTGTTGTCCTCTTCCTAAAAAAGGCTGTTGTTGTTGTTGTTGTTGATTTCGCCCTTGCCTATTTTGATTCCCACCTTGTTCTGCAGTGTCTGATTCTCTGGTTGATAAAGATGACGTGTCCGAAAAAGAGAAAACATTTCGGCGAGACCTTGCTGAATAGTCTGGTAAGAATCTTCTTGAATCTGGTCAAAAATAGAAATCCAGTTGTAAATATGGATATACACTTTCCAACGAAATGTTTTTCTTGTCTTTTTCAAATTTAAAGGATTTTTGGTTGATTGAGAAGTCCTTTAACTCCGAAATCTCCTTGTTAACTTTTTCAAGCAATGTTTTAGCATCCGATAGAAATTGACTGTCATTTATTTCTTGCTCTAAAGCTGCTATTTCCCTCAGTTGTTCTTGTGAAAGCCTTTGTGCCATTTCAACTGTGAGCACCATTAAATCGGCTGGTGAACAAGGAGATTGGCATTCGTTTAAGGCAAGATTGAGGTAAAGGGAGTGGAAGAATTGAAATTTCTGAATGTTTCTTACAGTGACATTATTTTTTCTTGTTTTATAGCTTGACATTCTACGTCCTGAGCAGAACCCGACATTCATATCCTAAGGGTTTGAAACACGTCAACTGTTTGCATTTCTAGCAAACTAGCTGCCCACTAAGATGGGTAAACCACATAGTGCTCACTGTTGACGAGGTGTTAATGTATATATATTTGAAAGTATTAAGTGAGTTCAGTAGGTCCACCATTCAGATCTGGCCCATGAATTATAAAACAGCTTCAATCCAGTGGCAAAATGAGCAAGGAATGCACATCTGGGCATACCCTGCCAACTAAGAGAATCATTATAATCACTATACTATTAATTTCACAATGCACTCAAATGATAAGTGCAGAAATTGGTTTCCAAACATATTTGCAATTTGTTTGGCACACTAATTATGCACCAACATATAAGATTAATGACAGTGTATGCCAACAATGCATAGGATTTCACTTGAATGTTACATTTTTGTTTGCAAACGTAAATGTTAAAAGAGTTGGAAATTGAGTTACTGATGGGGTAGTGGGAGTGAAAACCCTACTCAAGTAGAAACCACAATCTCTGTCAAGGGGATGTCACAAGCAAACCCTAATTAACCTGTGCTCAATCGTCAGGCACGAAAGCAGTCAGGCTAAACATAAAGGCAATGTGTAAAGTATTTATACAGCATTTCAAACAGTGCTAAAGTGAAACACAACACAGGAAAACTCCCACACCACTCTAGGGAGATAAAGTAAAATGTAATAAATAATTTAAGACCAAAATGAGGAAACTCCAGCCAGTAGAACCAGAGATATACAATTTTAAAGATTTGAGTGAAAATAGAGCAATTTGTGGTTATCTGGTTGCGCCAAATCGGGACAAAGTACAAGTTCAGGCCAACAACGATGGAATACAGGCCAACTACAGGGACCCAGTTAGGTCCCACTGAACAAAGGGGCATATTATCAAGGGGGTTTATCTCCGCTTTTTTGGCTTTAAAAGCCAAGAAAGCGGAGATAAAATTATCTCCCTATTACCAAGCTGTCGCTAACACCAGTTAGCGACAGCTAATAGGAGATAGCGACCATCTAGGGCCCCGCTTTGCATGTCAGTGATATTTATCACTAATGACATGCAAAGTGGGCGTGCCAAGATGTTAGCGACTGGAAACAGTCGCTAACATCGCTATCTCCTAGTACCAACTTTTGGAGATATTCGCGCTAAGCGCGAATATCTCCAAAAGCTAACACCTGCCCAGGAGCAGTTCTTAGCCATGTTATCCAATGGGAGGTGGATAACATGGCTAAGAGCATTTGCTCGATAATGCATGAATATCGCTGACTTTTCAGCGATATTCATGCATTGCGGCCGTTTTTTATCGCATTTGCGATAAACCTTGCTAATAGCAAGGTTTATCTGCGATAAAAATCGCCGATTTGCGGCGATAATTTTTGTCTCTAAACAAGTTAGAGACAAAAATTATCGCTAGTTGTTGGTAATATGCCCCAAAGTACCTTAAATTATGGTTGCAAAGAGATGCAGAGAAGGGGGTTGAGGCTGCTTTTTGCAGCGTTGGTTCTGAGGAGCTGCGAGACTGTGATGTACTCCATCATGGATGCCGTAGACGAGGGAGTTGCAATGCAAAGTCATGCATCAAAGATGTGTCACACACTGGCTGTTTCCGAAGAAGGTGAGGGGCTTGGATGCAGAGTCTTGCGTCGTTGAGGATGCTGTCGACCAGAAGCTTGCCAAGGTCCAGGACAGGAGTGGCACAACTTGGGAGCGCAGGACTCACAAGTGGCAGAGTGCAGGTGCTGGGTCCAAGATAGAGGAAGCCAGGTGTTCCTGAGGCTTCTGATCATTAGACCAGGGAACTAACCCTTCACTCTGGCCATCGAGGTTGAAAGGTGAAGTTCCAGTTCTTTTCACTGGGGAGGGCATTAGAGCTGCACAGAAGAGTTGCAGTCATTCTTGCAGCAAAGCATCACAGCAGTCCTTCTTCTGAGTCTTCCACAGGTTAAGATGTGTACTGAAGAGTTGAGGTCTGAGGTTCAATATTTATACCTGGAGCCCACTTTGAATTCAAAGAGGTTTCTAGAGGTTTCCATCCCCTGAGGTGTCAGTCATCCCCTTTCTCCCTGCCCATGTCCCATCCCAGCTTGTCTAAGGACATGAAAGACTAGTGGTCAACTCTTTGTGAGACTGCTCAGGCAGAGCCTTTGTACTGTGCTAGGGTGGTAGATGACAGCTCCTCCCTTTGTTAAGTCACAGTGCCCATCCTGCAAACACCTAGCTTCCCTTTGTATCACAGTCTGCAAAATATACACAAAGACCAACTGCCAGCTACACCTAGTCATGTGACCCAGGCGTCATGCACCAAATGGTTAGAACAGAAAATTCCAATTTTCTAAAAGTGGCATTTTCAGAGTTGTGTCTTAAAATCTGACTTTACCATAAAAAAGGGCATTACATTTTAATTCTTAAGACACCGATCTCGATCTTTATACCTGCTCCCCATTGAAAGTTATCCCTTACTAAATGCAATAAGATAACCCAATGGTATCCTAAGGTGAGAAAGCCTTACGATAACCACAATCAGTAAAAATGAAAAGTACATCTCTACCTTTTTAAATACACTGCCCTCTGCCCCAATTGCTGGCAAGAATAATCCTAGGGGTGACTTATGTGTAATAAAAAGGAAGGTTCAGGCCTGGCAAGAGGTTTTATTTACCATGTCAAAATGGCAGTTTAAAAGAGCAACATAGGCTGCAGTGGCAGGCCTGGTACATGTTTAACCGCATGCGTGCGGTCGATATTCTTGTCCTGCGCTGGGCTTTACAAAAACCCATTATTCATGACGAGCTGGGCTCGTCATGAGCGTGCGAGGAGGCTACCTCATGACGAGCCCAGCTCGTCATGAGCGTCGAAGGGGTTAAAGAGGTGGCGCAGTAAGTGCTGCAGGCCCACTAGTGACCTTTAATTTACAGGTGCTTGGTACATGTAGTGATGCTTTATCAGAGACTTGCAAGCATATTAACTATTCCAAATTGGTGTAAGCCAGTTCTATCACGTTAAAATAAGAGAGCGGAAGCACTTAAGCACTGGTAGGCAGCAGTACAATTCAAAGAGTCCTAAGGCCAAGTAAAACAAGATCAGCAGAAACAGGAGGTGTGAAGGTCAAACAAATTTAGGGGAAGAACACCCTTCGCTGACAGGTCTAACAAAAAGGGACATTTTTAAAACTGAGAAATAAAACGTAAGAGTAGTATAAACTTTGGTGCATCACAAAAATAATGTATGTGACCTTATAGGCCTTTAAAAACCTTGGGAGCCACCACATTTCAGGAATGTGAGACAATGGGGGAGGGGGTATGTGGTAACAAGCTTCACTTCAATAAGATACATTTCAGTAAAACATTTATTGAAAAGCAGAGCAAAAGTGGAAGCAACTGTGAAATTGTTAAATGCTTTATTATAAGAATGGAGAGTCCATACCAGAATGTAATGCCAACCAAAGATTTGGCTCATAGATAAAACATTCTATGCTTTCCCACAAAGAGAAGCCATGTGTAGATGCTACACATCTTTCAGTCAAACCAATATATGAAAAATGTACCTTTCACTAGTTAAACAAAGCTGCGTGTGAGGGCCCTTAGTGAGTATAGATGTATCAATGTGAAAGAGGTGTAAGATTAAAACAGGAATTAGTGGTCCACTGAAAATAACTTTAATGAAATGTGGCTACTAACCTGATTAAAAACAAAGAGTCGCGCACACCTGCTCTAAGGTTACAGGATTATGCACTTGGGGGCTTATTTACAAGCCCCTGCGCCACTTTTGCGTTATTTTTTCTCATGTTAAAAATGACGCAAAAGTGGCGCAGGGGGCTTGTAAATCTGCCCCTTGGTATTTAGGTCAACATGTTTCTTGTCTCACGTCAAGTAGATGGCAATTCTTCAGGACCGGAGTGAGATATATCTACACTTTTTGGTGTTGGTTTTAATTTATTGAAAATCATTGTGACAACTCATACAGCACCCTAAAAAGTGGTACCTGTACATCTACAACATAGCCCTATTTGTGTAAACTATGCGTATCAACGGGTACCGGCAGGTGCAGACACTATAAGTGTAGTGTCATTGCGAACTCTGTTGTTCAGCGGTCATCCTACCCCTTACTGTGCCGGCCCGGTTAGCAGCGGCTGTATTGTAATTGGGCAGGGGAAGCTTTGCAGAGTCTGTGGTCGGACAGGGCTCGTGAGGATGGCAATCAGACGGTCGGTCTGACCTGCATCGTAATGAGGCCCATACTGCATAAAATATATGAGATGTAGCTGAAATATACAGTGTAAATAATAAGCATTCATTTAACAAAAATTAATAGGAGAGACATGTAACTAGTGCTTTGGTGGGCATCTTATGTTTTGAAAGACATGAGTCCTACCAAGATTTATTAGGGGCGTTTGAGAATAATACCTTTTATAATGTTGTAGGCGCGTGGGCTCCTAATATATGACAAATAATGTTTGTTTAGTTGAGAGGTGGTACCTGCCTCAAGTGAAAGATAGATGGTAAGAATGGCTATCCCATGTGATGCTGATGTGGGCATCATATGTTGAAGGCAGAATTGACATATGTTTAAAAATACTCAGCTATAATGAGCACCTAAACTTAGTATAAAATATGTGTTGTGTGCCCAATTTCACGAGTGCATGAGCACCTTACCAGGTGCCCCCGATCGTCGACAAGATTTCCAAGCCGTTCGCGTGTGCCATGAGATTTGCTAGACGGCCGCATGGTCCCGCGAGTGTTTGTAGTCACGGGCACATCATTCGAGCACTCAATCGGAAACCCAGCTGGGGTTTGGTGAAGAACGCAATCCAGAATGCACAGAATCTACTGCAACAGCAATCTAGAGAAGGTTCTCTCCCAGAGCAGCATCAAAACTGAAACAAAATGATAATTTGGTGTAAAAAACTCCTCAAATTGACATTTGGCTATACATTTTTGTGTAAGAAGTCCTTTTTTTTTAATGTATTTTTCAAGAGGATGGAGGTGCTCCAGATTCTCCAAATTCCTGTTCCTATTCAGAAGGCTCCTCCCAGTGCCTTGCCCATCTCCCGGTCACTTTTCATTTGGATTTCGAGCTGGAAGAATCATGCTTTGTGTCTGCTCCAAAACATCTCAATGGATTTGAGGGCTTTGAATTTGAGATTTCACAAGTAAGTTGGAAAACTGGTGTTGTTTGTTTGATTGGGGCCATGCACCTAGATGTATTTGTACTTTTCATTGTTTTTTATTTTTTTATTTATTGTGGTGGGTGTCCTGTAATTTCAGTAGAGGCCTAGTAAGTAATGTTTCTTCTTTTATAAAGAAACATGTTGCACAGTTCACTACATTTTTTCCATGTTTTGAAATCAATTTCCAAAATTTATTTAATTCACTATGTAGCCCAGTAGTCTGCCAATAGGCCTTTCAGCCAGTAGGCCCAGAGCTACTCATGGGTGCATGAAACAACTGTTTCTGGTGTGTCTGTTGAATATAAATATCACTTAGTGCATGGATGTCATTGGTTTGAAATACAAAATGTCAGGCCAGTGTGATAGTGTATTTGTAATAGTATGCCAGCATTTGCCTTGGCTCCCCGTGTGGCTAGGGGCCATTTTATAAAGCCTGTGTCCATTGGCCTGCTTGTGTTCATTTTTTTTCAGGCCCCCTGCTTGTTTTAGTGACAATGTGGCCGTTTTGTGGTGGCAGTCAGTGTGCTTTTGCCATAGGCTTGCATGTCTCCCCTTTGTTCCTCTTGGTTTATTGCTTTATTTTTTGGTGGCCTGGTCATGCGGCTGGGGGCCACTTTGTGAAGCCCACCAGTGTGCTATTGCCATAAGCCTGCATGTCTTCTCTTTGTTCTCAAATGCGTTCTTCTTGCTTGTTGTTGTTGATCATGACCATGTGGCACTGGCTGGCAGCCATTTTGTGCATTCAGCCAGCGTGCCCCTCTGCCATATGCTTGCATGGGTGAATGATCAATTATTTTTCTAATTTGTTTTATTTATTTTCTTTTTTTATATTTTTTTTATATTTTTTAATTTTTCACAAGTTTTTTCCCCAATGTTTTTGTTCAGTTTCAAAGTAACATGGTTTGGCATCAATTAACCATTAACCACATGTCTGCTATTTGATGTGCATATTGCACAACAGTATTCATTGTCTAGGGATTGTTCCATTCTCATTTGTGAGCTGCAGCTCCCTGAGTGCCGCATCGCATGTGAAGCCAATTGCCAAACTGTTACATTTGTAATTTTGTTGTTGTTCTTCTTTTTCCTATGCTTCCTGAGTGTACTGTGCAGTACACCAATAAAGCCCTTGTTGTTATCAACGTCTCACAAATGGATACACTGTATTGTATTTTTTTCTTAATAACTGAGGTAATAACACTCACAAGTGTGACCACACACTAAATGATAATATATTTGTTTGTACTAGTAATTGAACTACAACAATGCCACGTTTCACTGATGTTTTTCTTGCTTCTTAGCTTTTAGGTGAACAAGAGGAGGAGGCAATATCACCCATTGAATTGCCAGACAGAAGGCCTGCGCCCTGCGCACCCGTCACATGACGTGTGACCATATACATCTCTTCAACTTGTGAATCTATGACAAGTGCCGCTGCGCACTAACTGACAGCTTCAAGATGGACCCAAAGAAAGGTATTAGTACCAAGAAAGTCAAAGTTGCCAGTGAGAAGAAGAAGGGACTGCCACTAACCACCACCGGTATGTCACCCAAGACCTTTTTTGGAAAGCCAAAAATTGCACCAGCAGCAGTGGTGACACCAGCACTTCAGCATCAAGGGACCCACCCCACCAAGTCTAGGTCAAGCCCATGTCTGTCTCAGAGGCAGCCACTCTAATCATGGCAATGCCCATAAGCAGTGATTCTAGAAATTGACTTATTGTTATCGTAAACTAGTATCTAATCAATGTAGGAAACTCAGATAAGTTGGCAACAACGGCCGCAATTACCACCAATTGTAGTTCCTACCGAAGTAGGTGAAGTTCAGGAGATCGAGCTTCCTGCTGAGGAAGAAAAGAGCAAGCCACTCTTTCAGAAGATCCATGGTCTTTCAGATCCCCGGCAAAGGAAAAGGAGAGTTAGTCCATCAACTTCTTCTCCAAGCCCCCCTTCTGATGATCTAGATGCCACTTGGATCTCACCTCAGTCTGAGAGTGAGACACACCATGAGACAAGGCTAGGAAAAAGGAAGATTTGTGAAAGCTTTAGAGTTATGGAGGTAGATGCCGAAGAGGAGGATGATGATGAGCCAGTCATCGTGGTCATTAGCCCCGCCCTAGTGGAGACCGACATTACCCCATCCTAAATTGCTGTGAGGGATGTGACACCACAGATAGCACGAAAACCACCTCCAGCTGCATATTTACAAAGTCCCAGCAGTGACTTACATCCACCACAACCTCCTCAGTGGAAGTAGGTACTGCAGAGAGTCAAATGTCATGCCCACCTACCAGTTCATCCGACATTGCAAGTTGCACGAGCAGCATCAGAAAGTTGACCTCCCTAGTTTGGGACTTCTTTTCGGTTAGCAAGAAGGAGGTGAACATTGCTATATTCTCCATTTGTGGAGCAAGTGTTAGTCGGGGTAAGCGTGGTACAAACTATGGCACCGGAGGGCAAACAACCCATATGAGAAAACACCACTTGATCCAGTTTGAGGCGCAGCTTAGCGGCCAAAAGTGTTGCTGGTGAAGGGGGTGAAGATCCGATCGTGGTGGAAGGTGAAGAAGAGGGAGACATTTTCTTTTGAACACAGCAAAGCAGCCCTGTCCACAGCAGCGGAGTGGTATCACTCACATTGTCATTGACAATACCGTAATGGCACAAGGGTTAGGCAGGGGTCTACTTTGATCAAAACCACAGCTGTATTGGTATGTCAAAAGGCGCCAATGGGCAGTGCTCTTCAGGCTGGCGATAAACTATCTGGCTTGCCTCGTAGCAAGGGTCTCTGCTGAGCATGTTTTCAGTGCTGGTGGTGCTGTTCTGATAGTGAGAAGGGCAAGTCTCTCACCACAAAATGTGGAGATGTGAACCATGATAAAAATGTAATCAGCACTTTATACCACCGGATTACACCATACCAGAAATACCACAGCAGGAACATGATGACGGCGACTCAGGTCATGGAAGTAGTGTGATAGGTGACCTACTTCTAGGCGAAGCACCATAGTTTGAGGACAAGCTCTTCTTCACTGACAACTAGGCTTTAGCTTTTTCTAGTTACTTTCTTTCTGTGACATCCCCCCCAAAAAAGATATAGCTAAGAAACATTATTTACTTTATTATTTGTGTGTGTCTAGTTGAGCAAACCATCACCACCGTCTAACTCTTGGATACATTTTATTCCTGGTTTGGTGTTGCAATTGTGTGCAGTGACGAAGTCCCAACTCGCCCTAAAGCCATTTACCTCAATCCAGACATGCAATAGAGAATACAAACAAATGTGTGCAAGCCTCTGTCTCCAATCCTGCCACCTGACTATCTATCTATCCTTTCTTCCTAGCCTAGAGGGACTGCTCTACATGTGAGATTATGAATAATTTGATTTACAGTGAAGGAATAGGTGATCTGCATTGTGGTATGTGCCACCAATCAATCATGGTGAGCAGAACAGTTAAATGATGGCATGCATTCCATGCTGAGTCATTGTTGTTTGTTGTGAAGTCAATTGTGAATGATACATCATCATCAATCATGTGTCTGTCAACTTGAGTTGAGACTTGAGAAGAAGAAAGATGATTCATGTGGTGGCAGCAGGCAGTGTGAGACTGGGTGATTGTTTGTTGCTCTTAATGTTTTAGTGATGATGATGATTGAGATTCACAATGTTGTGGTGGCCCATGACGGTTGATCAATAATTTTCCCCTGAAGGTTATTTGTTTTCCTTCGCCTTTGAAAGATCGGATAGCGAGATTTCTTCACCGGGACCACTCCACACTGTCCAAAATGCTTTTTTTAAAATTGTTATAAGCTTACTTAATTATCTTCAAAGACTCAGATATGACCAGTCGCTTAGTTAATACAAAGCTTGCAAACACAAATCTGGTCTACTCTAGTCTACTCTACAGTGAGTCCATCAAGTGAATCTTTCCCTTCTTGTTGTAGCGCCTTGAGACCCTCCCGGGTGAGTAGCGCGCTATATAAATGCCGTGATTGATTGATTGATTGTTCAATAACAAAATGGTACTACTACAGGCGGATCCATTACATTGAGTCGGGACTCACTCGGGACACTGTTGGTATGGAGTTGGACACCATACTTAGTCGTAGTCAGACTCAGGAGGATAAGGGATGATGGAATGACTCAGGGCCTAGGCATGAGGGTAACTACTTCACGAGCTGCCACCAGAAGGAGATAAGAGTTTTCAAATTCACTGAAACCAACCGATTGGGATGATGATGACTTTGAAGTGGCCTAAAGGTAAACAACAACAACACTAGACCTACACCTGTCTGTGTATTGCTGGTGAGTGTGGTGTGACTGGCTGATAGCAGTGCATTGATTTTTTACTGAATTGGGAAAATGGCATGTTATATTGCTGTGTTTTGTCTGTGCTCAGTGATATCTGGATCAAATTCGAAGCTAAGTGGAGTGTTGTATGAGGTAACTGCCGCAAGCAGACATTTAGCCATGCTGCCTCTGAAACAATATCTTCTTGTTGCACTCCTTTATGCATTTTAACTTTCCCCTTGATTTTTCAATATATTCTTTTTCCATCTTTAGGCCCTTACCCTGAACTATACTGGAAAAACAACTCACACTTACCTTACAAAACCGCATCCACCAGGCACCCAATATTAACGGACGTCCAAGAGGAATGCAGTGCAGAGATGTAACTCCCAATTTGGCAATACATACAGTATAATTTTTTATCTTCAATCATTATAACTGTGTGTGTTGTTTATGTTTGTTTTTACTTGACTCCTAGAGATATTTTAATTGTATTTACGATATTCCAAAGCCCGCTACAAGAACATAAATGTAACTTGGGTCTTCCTGGAGGCAGATGGAAAATTCATTTACCTGTACTGGTCTAGTACTCATCATCATGCATGCATTTTCTTTTCCTCCCATAAAAGATTTATGATGGCCGCCAAGATGAATGTGTTGTCCTTGTGTAGTAGTGTTTGTCTTTGTCAAACCTTTCCCTGAAATCCCCCTTCCTATCAATTAATCGAACCACTAAACCTCTTCCCTCGAGGTGTGGGATTTATTGGTGTGACTAAATTTACACCATTAATTGATCACACACTTGGTGGGGTAGATGTGGTGAAAGTAACACCAACTCGAGGGCAGGCAGGGAGAGGATCTTAAGTTCTGCTCTTAGTATCACTATAGCCCATACTGGCAATATATATATTAGATTGCCCACCCACGCACCAGCAGTATTCGATATTCAAATTGTTTCCAGAGAAATATCATCCATCATAATTGCCAACATCCTCATCCTTATAGCACTAAAGGTTACGCTTGTCCACTTCAAAAGTTCATAGCTCGAGTCAACTTCAGTTTGTAACTTGTACTAGCCTATGCTAGTACACAATTCCGTTTTTTTTTTACTTTAGCATTGCTTATCATGGTTTCATGTTTGACGTCTTCTTGTGTACTGTACTTCTACTTGACGTTCTCTAGTCTCCCTCAGTTGACTGTGTCATTTTCTTTTTTTGCAACTGCTACTGTCTATTACTACCATCACCATGGCACCTTGGGAAACCAAACCATAACCATGCAGCCATCGCTTCACCTAATAATCAATCACAGGTAAGAGAAGAAGTGTGGGGGATGCAATAATGTGTATTTTATGGAAATTAATTAATTCACAGTCCAACACGCATTCTGAGTCCATAGGGGTTTAGTTGCAGACTGCTTAGACTTGGAGGAGAGACTGACAGCAGTAGGACAAGTGAGGGTACTGCATGTTGTTGTGTTACACTATTGGCAGATTTCAAAAACTGGCTGCAGCCCTGCTGTAAAGGAAACAGTTCAAAGTAAGAGTAACCCCCCCGAAAAAATATTTACATCAAATGTATTGTAAAACAAAAAAAATTATTCCCATAACAAATATAAAACTAGAAAAGACCACAACACCTGATCCACCCCCTTCCTTACCCCAACCAATGTCCAATAAGTGTCCAAAATCCAATGATCTAAATGTCCATAAAACCCAAGTCCAATTTCCCCAGCTCCCACCCTCTCGCCCAACAGGTCCCACCCACCAAAAAAAACATGAAAAAAGGGGCAAGAGAAAAGCCTAGCTGTATGCTAGGAGTCAGGTCTTCCTCTCTAGGCTGTTAAAACGCTCCTCTATCCGGCTTTCAAGGCAAGCCATCCGAAGGAGAATGCAGCACTGAAATGCTCTAACTGTTAAGAGTTTAGCAGCAGTAGAAGATGAAGAGTGGTGGCGGGTGGCTGATGGACCACGGCGCCGTACTACCAAAGGCACTGGGGGGGCCTGGCTGGAGCCCGGGGCATTGGAGGCTGCTGTAGCCTCCTACTCCTCTCTTCCAGGACCTCCAGCCGCCTATATTCTCACCTTATGGCCTTCAGCTTCCTTTGCCGGGTCCTGGCTGCTCTCTCCCACCTGTCAGATGTTGGATTGGCAGGAGTAGCTATATCAAGAAAGAAAAAAGACAAATGGTTATCAGTATTCTTAGCAAAACAGTAACACATACCACTATTATATTATATAGTAGCACAGTAGCACAGTAGCACTAGCAGTACATAACAAACATTTGCGGTATCCTCGATTCCTCAGCCCCTAACATTTGGATGAGACTAGAGTTTCAGGCATTAGGCACTATGGAGTAGACATTCAAGTATTCTTCTTCTCTCTCTTGTTTAGCTAAATCAATCTTGTAGGCATGCCAGCTCAGCTTGCGCCCTAGGAAGACATACTTGTGTCACAGACTCGCATTACTTTACTACTGTCTGCAGGTGGGGCAGCTGTACTACACACAATTATCTCTTTTTCTATTATGGCCATACTCTGTTAAATCAATGACAAGTGCTCAATTTCACTTTCACCCTGATTACTACAACAAGGCAGATTATATGATTACTAATATGAATGATGATATACGGCACAACGTCACTTCACGTGACATACTACTATTGTAACCATGCAGCCAATCAGCCACGCATGGCTAACACTGTTGAAATGATGACATGGGTAGGGACGGAGCGGGCCTCAGAGTCGGAGGGTGGCTATTGATGATGGGTGGGTACATACATAATATATATGTTGTGCTTGCAAACTACTGCAAGTCTGGGAAGTAGTCTGAAATAAAACATCAAACATTTGAATCAAAAACCTTGAAAAAAAAAACATTCCTTGTTTATTCTTCTTCCCAGGGATTTTTTCATTTATTACTGCAGTGTTCTTCTAACATTATTTGTATTCTTTATCCTTGGCTTTGCTACTCTGTCATGGTTTAATTTTGTTTTACATTCTCTACATCCAGGACTCTTCAACTATGATTGAATACCATCCAGGCATCCATCCATCCAAACATGGCTATTATTCTCAACAAACATTTCAACAACATACATTTGTCATTTAACCACCCATGCCTCCCTGCTTGCCTTAAAGTTTGACCAATCAAACCCCTGGAGGATTCCTTTCACCCATACAGTTTCACCCACCCAGGCAGGCATCCTTTCTTTCACCTTTCACCTATCCTTCACCTACCCGAACATCCTTCCTATCAGCCACCTATATGCATCCCTTGCAGCCAGCGTATAAATTTGATTGCCAAAAAGCAAAGAATATGACTTACTACCTCCTGCCACTGCTGCTAGCTTACCCCCTGCAGCTGCCACATCTGCTCCCTCCTGGCTGGCGTCGCCTTCCCCGATGGCCCTGGCACTGGTGGTCGGGACGCCTTGAAAAAAACATTACACATTTTTAGATGCCATATACGCCTCCCCCTATTTGTTTTCTTTCACTGGCAAGATTGAAAACACAATACATACACCACACATATCACTACAATTCGGGTACACAGACTAGAGTAGACAGTATGTCCTATCAAAAATAATAAAAGATTGGGTTGGGCATTTTGTTGGTGGCAATTTTTGAAAAGCCTCTCAAGAAGAGGACAACCCATAGGACTGGACACAGTGGCTAGAGCTATTGGTTAATCTGAGATTTTGAAAAGAAAAAGAGTGGCCAACTGGGCGGACAATCGGACTTAAAGTCTTTTTGGTTGGGAACTGTAATGGTGCCGTCCTCCCCCTCCTCATACTTCCTTCCAGCCATGGTGCATAGTAATCATTTCATCAACAACTGCTGCTAATAATAGTAGTTCTAGGCCTAGACAAGAAGAAGATACAACTTTGCGGTGTCCAAAGTGACTGTCATTTACTGATTGAGCATGAGAAAGCAAAAGAAAGCCTTCTCATCTCAACAAACATGCATAGAATACCTTACTTGGGCATGTACTAGTAGTAGTAAGGACCAATTGGTTCTCTGAGTCTTTACAGTACCACAAATAGGCATTCCACAAAATATATAAGGGGAGAGGGAAACTGACTGAAAAACCAGAAGAAAGCAAGCTAGACACAGACTAATACAGAGTCCGAGACAGTTTGAGGAAAAAAAAACACACTAGAAATATAAATAACTAAGATATAGGTAATGCAGCGATAACAAGAATTTAGATAGGATTTAGGAAAACATTAAGGGGTCGATCAGGATGGCGGACGGAAGAGCCACCGCGGCCCTGGAGTAGGCGGAAAAAGCCTTTTCCGTGTCCGCCTGCCGCGGATACTCCGTCCGCCATATCAGGATAGGAAAACGTGTCAAATTTCCGTCCGCGACGGAAAAACACGCTCCGCCGGCCAACTACACACGACCACGCGGCGGACGGAACACATCCGGACGCTCCGCCGTACGCACTGACGTCGAAGACCGTCCCCCAAATCAAGATGGCGGAAAACACACATAAAACCGCTGCGGAAAAACAACCTGTCTTAACACGGCGGAATCCCCACAGCGAACATAGGTGACACAGCCGAGATACCCACCGCAAGCTGACCACCACCATGGACCCGGCGCTACACGCTTTCCCGATGCTCTTCGCGATCCACCACGTCCTAGTCATGGCCTACTATGGACGACGACGCAGGTAAGGTACAAACCATTGGCTGTCTGGAGGGGAATACCAGCAAGGGACGTGACGTAGGGAGGGGGAGTGTCATGTTACCGAAACCACTGATGAGAAGCATATACGAATACACATTAGCAGTACGCAAGCAGGAATGACAACGACAGACCACGAGACTTGATAGACTACCTTTATTGTCAAATAATAGGGGTCAAATCACAGTGTATGCGTGAACATGGGCAAAGTGGGCACCAGAGCAGGTACAACATAGCAGGTAACGAGAGGGCAGCATGCAGTATCAGAGCATCAACAGGGCATTGTGCATTACAGAGCAGGTACATCAGAGGCAGGTAACGAGAGGGCAGTATGCAGTATCAGAGCATCAACAGGGCATTGTGCATTACAGAGCAGGTACATCAGAGGCAGGTAACGAGAGGGCAGTATCAGAGCATCAACAGGGCATTGTGCATTACAGAGCAGGTACATCAGAGGCAGGTAACGAGAGGGCAGTATCAGAGCATCAACAGGGCATTGTGCATTACAGAGCAGGTACATCAGAGGCAGGTAACGAGAGGGCAGTATGCAGTATCAGAGCATCAACAGGGCATTGTGCATTACAGAGCAGGTACATCAGAGGCAGGTAACGAGAGGGCAGTATCAGAGCATCAACAGGGCATTGTGCATTACAGAGCAGGTACATCAGAGGCAGGTAACGAGAGGGCAGTATGCAGTATCAGAGCATCAACAGGGCATTGTGCATTACAGAGCAGGTACATCAGAGGCAGGTAACGAGAGGGCAGGTTGCAGTATCAGAGCATCAACAGGGCATTGTGCATTACAGAGCAGGTACATCAGAGGCAGGTAACGAGAGGGCAGGTTGCAGTATCAGAGCATCAACAGGGCATTGTAGAGTACAGAGCAGGTACATCATAGGCAGCACGTGAGAGGGGCAAAGTGCATCAACAGTCCATTGCACAGAACAGGCCCATCAGAGGCAGCACGTGAGAGGGGCAAAGTGCATCAACAGTCCATTGCACAGAACAGGCCCATCAGAGGCAGCACGTGAGAGGGGCAGTATGCAGTATCAGAGCATCAACAGGGCATTGTGCATTACAGAGCAGGTACATCAGAGGCAGGTAACGAGAGGGCAGTATCAGAGCATCAACAGGGCATTGTGCATTACAGAGCAGGTACATCAGAGGCAGGTAACAAGAGGGCAGTATCAGAGCATCAACAGGGCATTGTGCATTACAGAGCAGGTACATCAGAGGCAGGTAACGAGAGGGCAGTATGCAGTATCAGAGCATCAACAGGGCATTGTGCATTACAGAGCAGGTACATCAGAGGCAGGTAACGAGAGGGCAGGTTGCAGTATCAGAGCATCAACAGGGCATTGTAGAGTACAGAGCAGGTACATCATAGGCAGCACGTGAGAGGGGCAAAGTGCATCAACAGTCCATTGCACAGAACAGGCCCATCAGAGGCAGCACGTGAGAGGGGCAAAGTGCATCAACAGTCCATTGCACAGAACAGGCCCATCAGAGGCAGCACGTGAGAGGGGCAAAGTGCATCAACAGTCCATTGCACAGAACAGGCCCATCAGAGGCAGCACGTGAGAGGGGCAAAGTGCATCAACAGTCCATTGCACAGAACAGGCCCATCAGAGGCAGCACGTGAGAGGGGCAAAGTGCATCAACAGTCCATTGCACAGAACAGGCCCATCAGAGGCAGCACGTGAGAGGGGCAAAGTGCATCAACAGTCCATTGCACAGAACAGGCCCATCAGAGGCAGCACGTGAGAGGGCCAAAGTGCATCAACAGTCCATTGCACAGAACAGGCCCATCAGAGGCAGCACGTGAGAGGGCCAAAGTGCATCAACAGTCCATTGCACAGAACAGGCCCATCAGAGGCAGCACGTGAGAGGGGCAAAGTGCATCAACAGTCCATTGCACAGAACAGGCCCATCAGAGGCAGCACGTGAGAGGGGCAAAGTGCATCAACAGTCCATTGCACAGAACAGGCCCATCAGAGGCAGCACGTGAGAGGGGCAAAGTGCATCAACAGTCCATTGCACAGAACAGGCCCATCAGAGGCAGCACGTGAGAGGGGCAAAGTGCATCAACAGTCCATTGCACAGAACAGGCCCATCAGAGGCAGCACGTGAGAGGGCCAAAGTGCATCAACAGTCCATTGCACAGAACAGGCCCATCAGAGGCAGCACGTGAGAGGGGCAGTATGCAGTATCAGAGCATCAACAGGGCATTGTGCATTACAGAGCAGGTACATCAGAGGCAGGTAACGAGAGGGCAGTATCAGAGCATCAACAGGGCATTGTGCATTACAGAGCAGGTACATCAGAGGCAGGTAACGAGAGGGCAGTATCAGAGCATCAACAGGGCATTGTGCATTACAGAGCAGGTACATCAGAGGCAGGTAACGAGAGGGCAGTATGCAGTATCAGAGCATCAACAGGGCATTGTGCATTACAGAGCAGGTACATCAGAGGCAGCACAACTACGTGTCCCTACCAACCCGTCACAGGGACCACAAGAGTGCCACGCAGTTCTCAATGGACACACCATGTGAATTAACATTTGAGTGAAGTGTACAGCACGTCACATCACAGAATCAGGGGGGACTGCGTGAACTACCTGCCTCGGACACACTGGCAGCACCAGCAACAGGAGTGTGAGACACAGCCACAGCCCGAGTGACACACACATGGGCCACGGACCCAGACACACTGGCAGCACCAGCAACAGGAGTGTGAGACACAGCCACAGCCCGAGTGACACACACATGGGCCACGGACCCAGACACACTGGCAGCACCAGCAACAGGAGTGTGAGACACAGCCACAGCCCGAGTGACACACACATGGGCCACGGACCCAGACACACTGGCAGCACCAGCAACAGGAGTGTGAGACACAGCCACAGCCCGAGTGACACACACATGGGCCACGGACCCAGACACACTGGCAGCACCAGCAACAGGAGTGTGAGACACAGCCACAGCCCGAGTGACACACACATGGGCCACGGACCCAGACACACTGGCAGCACCAGCAACAGGAGTGTGAGACACAGCCACAGATGTAGTCACTGACACGTGAGCCACTGACCCAGACAGACTGCCAGCACCAGAAACAGGAGTGTGCAACACAGCCACAGATCTTCTAACTGACACGTGAGCCATAGACCCAGATACACTGCCAGGACCTGCAACAGGAGAGGGCACAACTGACACTGTGCCACCATCTGATACATGAGAGTCAACTGCACCGGCGCCACTGGGACAACTGAAATGATGAGCCACAGGGCTGTATGGGCCAGGAGGCAGGGTGGGCCTGGGAGCTGGGGATAGCTCACCTAGAGCCAAATCGGGGTTTGCAGGTGTCAATGGTGTGTGTCTGCGTTTCTTAGGGAGGTGTGAGTGCACCCTGGACAGGACAGGACTGGCAAGTGGTGGGGACTCCAAAGAATCACCACCCAGCATAGGTGGAGCAACTGCTGCCGGGGATCTGGTTTCGGGGGACGTGCTGGAGCCTGCTTGTCGTTTGCTCTGTGCCTGCCGCCTGGACTCGGAATGATGTGTAATGGGGGATGCAACAACAGGGGACACCCTCCTCTGCTTCTGACTGGCCTGGATGGGAGTGGAGGTATGGGGGGACTCCGCCGCGGAGACATCAGTTTGGCGTTTAGTAGAAAACATCAGCCTCAGTGCAGCCAGGGGTGAAGTATGCCTGTCCTTGATTGCGCCATTGTCCATGCTAGATGCCTTGTCCGTAGGATGTGCCTTATCCTTAGGTGGAGTGTTGTCTCTGGATGTAGCCTGTGCCCTGCTCGCCGCCCTGTTCCTGCCAGCAGACTTGTCGTCTGTGGTGCACCTGCCTCCAGCAGACACCTGCTCCCTGTGTGTGTCGCTGCCCTTGGGAGTGTTCCTATCCACTGATGTGGGCCTGCTCTTGGGAGTCTCCCTGCTCTTAGTAGGTGCCTTAGTCTTCTCACTGTCCTTGGGAGTGTTCCTATCCACTGCTGTGGGCCTGCTCTTGGGAGTCTCCCTGCTCTTAGTAGGTGCCTTAGTCTTCTCACTGTCCTTGGGAGTGTTCCTATCCACTGATGTGGGCCTGCTCTTGGGAGTCTCCCTGCTCTTAGTAGGTGCCTTAGTCTTCTCACTGTCCTTGGGAGTGTTCCTATCCACTGATGTGGGCCTGCTCTTGGGAGTCTCCCTGCTCTTAGTAGGTGCCTTAGTCTTCTCACTGTCCTTGGGAGTGTTCCTATCCACTGCTGTGGGCCTGCTCTTGGGGGTCTCCCTGCTCTCAGTAGGTGCCTTAGTCTTCTCACTGTCCTTGGGAGTGTTCCTATCCACTGCTGTGGGCCTGCTCTTGGGGGTCTCCCTGCTCTCAGTAGGTGCCTTAGTCTTCTCACTGTCCTTGGGAGTGTCCCTTACCTCTGCTGTGGGCCTGCTCTTGGGAGTCTCCCTGCTCTCAGTAGGTGCCTTTGTCTTCTGACTGGCCTTGTCCAAGGAACAGTCCATGGACATGTGAGTATCCCTTGCCTTCGGAGTACCTTTCGTGTTGAATGCCTGTGTAGCTCCGGAAGGCATGTCCCCCAACAACACTTGTGGATCCTGTGTGTGTACTCCAGTGCATCTGACGTCGTCTACCTGAACAGATTTAGCTGATCTAGGGGATGGGGTCTGTGCCCTGCGTGCCCTGACGTGCTGTCTGACGCTGCTTCTAGTGCAATAACCTGTATTTGAGTCCTGCTCTGAATAATCACTACCCCCTGAGACATCCAGCGGTGTAGATGGGGAAACAGAAGTAGCACCCTGTTCATTCGACTGTACTATTGCAGACGACACACTGCTTGCCAATGACTGCACTGTCCTGTGTAGACCTGCAAGATCGCCATGCATCCCTTCCATGAATGCCACCACCTGCCCCAACTTCCTATCATGATCCTGGAAAGCATTTGTCATATTGGTCTGACCCACACACAGCTGTCGCAGCAGATCAACGGCCTCAGCACACAGTGCATTTTGGCTCACCGTGGCAGGGGCAGCGGTGCCTGCACCGAACGCCACTCTGCTCCCCCTACTCCTTCGGCCACGAACAATACATGGTGCAGTTGGCGGAAGTGTGGGCCCTGTGTGCTGTCTTCCGACAGAAGGTGATGAGTGCCCACTCCCAGTCTGTGACAACAGTGCAGGCTCACCAAGAGTGTCCGACGAGGAGGACGATGGTGTCTCCACATGCGAGTCCTCAGGGACGGTCCTGTCCCCCTCTCCGGCGCTGGCCTCCTCCGTGTCAGTCTGCGTGTGTGCGAAGTCTGAGCCGGACTCATTTCCTCGGCTACTCTCCACCGTCTGTGGCTGAGTGTCCTCTGTCAAAGCTGAAATGCACAGAAAAGATGTGTGAGTCATGGGCACACTCACGTACAGAAGGAACAGGATAGCCAAATCACATAGCAGACAAAGGTTCATGAGCCCTCAGCCTGCACATGGCCCACCCCTACCAGTCATCCTCACATTTTCTGCCATGGGGACATGGACCACTAGGGGATGTGCTTTAACACTCAACTACTAAGCAAGTGGCGCGTCAACATGGCGGACCTGGATGTCAAATGAGTACCACCCAATGGGACCAAAATGCCATCACAGGCATACATACGCAACACGGAACTCAATAGTGTGTCTGTGCACCAATACATGCATAGCACTCACAAGTTTCCTACACAGACAGTATGCTCACCGCTAGTTTGCTGTTGATCGGCACTCAGACGTTCGGCCAGGTCAGGATGCGTCACTGCAATGATACGGTGCATGAGAGGGGTCATGGAGCGTCGGGCCAGACGGGGCGTCCTTGGAATCAGGCCCAGTGTTACTTCCGCTACATTCTTGCTCAGCCTGGAAATGTCGTCCCAGCGTTTGTGGCAGTGTGTATGTCGTCTGTTGCACACCCCCAATGCCCGTACTTCCCGTGCTATGGTCCTCCACAGGTCCTTGCGAAGGTGCAGCTTGACCTACCATGATGGGAGACAAAAGGGTTTAAGTCAGTGGACAGGTGGCCTGTCACACACATAGGGGCAAGACGTTACTGTCAGCAGCCATGCACAATCAGGAACATATGTCTAGCCCACACTACACAGCTAAGATATAAATAGGCCTGATCATTTGGCCCCCTCATGCACACCAACATGTCCCACACTGCACTTACCACCCGTCCCGGTGCGCCGTAGAGGCGTCCATAGTTGCGGAGTACACCGTCCACGAGGACATCAAGCTCCGCGGCGGTGAAGGGTCGAGACCGGATCTCTTTGCCACTCGACATGGCAAGATCACGGAGTATGGCACTAGAGCAGCAGTCGGTGGTCAGCTCAGCAGCAGCAGCAGCAGGTCGAGGTGATGGTCACAGGCAGCAGTCGGTGGTCAGCTCAGCAGCAGCAGCAGCAGGTCGAGGTGATGGTCACAGGCAGCACTGGTCCCCAGGGTAGGAAGTTTCTTGTTGGCCAAGACACATATATAGGGCCCTCAGCACGTGTCAGTGGCATACGTCGCCAGCAATTGGTCAGCCCTGGAAGCGTGATCGTGAAATGGGCCAATGACTGGCCCTGTTGTTGCGGTGCACAGCTTCCGCTACTTGCGATTGGCCGTATGCGGCCAGCGTCCCTCTTCCCATTGGCTGCATGTGCAGGGACCGTGACGGGCACACATCGGCAACCGCACGTGCAAGCTTCAGGCACGGATGCTTCAGTTGCAACAATGTACTATCACTGGCGCCTCCATGGCGGGGCACGTACACAGCGGGGGAGGTGCAGGCCTATACACCCTGCAGATGTACTCAATGGACATGCCAGTTCATGACCCCCCTTACAGTCACCTTGCATCATCCACCGTACACCGGCCGGAGCGGCCGGCCCATGAACATCCGCCGTGCCCGGCCATGAACACAACCGCCATGGCCGGGCACGGCCATGAACATCCGCCGTGCCCGGCCATGAACACAACCGCCATGGCCGGGACCGGCCATGAACAACCGCCGTGCCCGGCCATGAACAACCGCCGTGCCCGGCCATGAACAACCGCCGTGCCCGGCCATGAACAACCGCCGTGCCCGGCCATGAACAACCGCCGTGCCCGGCCATGAACACAACCGCCATGGCCGGGCACGGCCATGAACATCCGCCGTGCCCGGCCATGAACACAACCGCCATGGCCGGGACCGGCGGTTGTTCATGGCCGTGCCCGGCCATGGCGGTTGTGTTCATGGCCGGGCACGGCGGTTGTTCATGGCCGGGCACGGCGGTTGTTCATGGCCGGGCACGGCGGTTGTTCATGGCCGGGCACGGCGGTTGTTCATGGCCGTGCCCGGCCATGGCGGTTGTGTTCATGGCCGGGCACGGCGGTTGTTCATGGCCGTGCCCGGCCATGGCGGTTGTGTTCATGGCCGGGCACGGCGGTTGTTCATGGCCGGGCACGGCGGTTGTTCATGGGCCGGCCGCTCCGGCCGGTGTACGGTGGATGATGCAAGGTGACTGTAAGGGGGGTCATGAACTGGCATGTCCATTGAGTACATCTGCAGGGTGTATAGGCCTGCACCTCCCCCGCTGTGTACGTGCCCCGCCATGGAGGCGCCAGTGATAGTACATTGTTGCAACTGAAGCATCCGTGCCTGAAGCTTGCACGTGCGGTTGCCGATGTGTGCCCGTCACGGTCCCTGCACATGCAGCCAATGGGAAGAGGGACGCAGGCCGCATTCTGCCTTTGGGAAGTAGCGGAAGTTGAGCACCGCCATGGCGGCGCCAAATATGTGATCTTGTCAGACGCTGCACCGTGATGTGTTGTGTGCAGTTGCGTCATGAGGGATGTGAGCGTGATTGTGAAAGGTCATATGTCATACAATATAGCATGTGTGTCCATACAATGGACATCGGTCGGCACACAATGGCCAACAGATGTGCATTCGTACGTGTTGACGTCGGGTTTGACCCTACAGACGTTGTTACATCTTCACAACTACACAGTACATCACGGCTGTGTGGCCAATTCATGCATCTGTTGTCGGTTTATTGTTGTGTCGAGGTGACTACAGTGGTGGTGGTACACATGCATTCCGTGTATGTGATTTATACGTTCTGTCACCATGCATGTCATTACCGTATGCACATCATCATTGGTGGTGGCATTTGTGCTTGATGACATGGCGTGTGTAAACTTATCGTTTGTGTGCATGCAGTTGCATGAGTGTCTGTGATGTGTCTACGATACATTAGGGTGACGACTGGAGTTATGTCAGTAAGGTACACATGTGATGGAGTTGTACACGTATGCGTCGTTTGTACGTTGACCTAAGTTACATCTCTCTCCCACACAGGAGGGCTCCAAATGTGCATCGCCCATACACTCAGCTGGAGGATATGGTAGACGAGGAGGTGATTCGGAAATTCAGGCTGGATCGACGTCGGTTGCTGGAGCTTGTGGCTCAATTGGCTCCTCATCTGCAGCCACGTAGAACGTATCCTGGCTCGTTTACACCCACTGCAAAGGTCATGGCGGTACTACATTTCTTCGCTACTGGCACATTTCAGTATACAGTTGGAGGTGCCGGGGGTATGTCACAGGCAATGTTCAGCACGGTTCTTCGGGATGTGTTAACAGCTATGATGCTGTACAAGGATGAGTACATACATTTCCCACGTCCGGAAGAGTTGCCAGCTGTCAAAGCTGGTTTCTATGCACTGGGCCACATACCTCACGTTGTGGGCTCAATTGATGGCACGCACATCGCGCTCATTCCACCACGGGCACGCGAACAAGTGTTCAGGAATCGCAAACACTTTCATTCGCTGAACGTGCAGGTGGTGTGCCTGGCGAGCAACATCATCTCCCATGTGTGTGCAAGATTTCCTGGATCCGCACATGACGCCCACATCATGCGAACCAGCAATGTCCCACGACTCATGGCAAATCTGCCACCCGGTCAAGCGTGGCTTGTTGGTGAGTGTGCAGTGGGGACTCTTGTGATCTCTGTGTTGCATGGGGTACCCACCATATCTTGTTCTGATGTTTGTCTCTGTCATCCCCCTACATAGGCGACTCGGCTTACCCAAACCGGCCCTGGCTCCTCAGTCCCCTACGTAATCCGAGGACGGCGGGTGAAATGCGGTACAATGAGGCACATGGAAGGACACGGAGAGTCATCGAACGTACCTTTGGACTGCTGAAGTCTAGGTTTCGGTGCCTCGATAAGACCGGAGGGGCACTGCCTTACTCACCAGGAAAAGTATGCAAGATCGTGATTGCCTGCTGCATGCTCCACAACCTGGCAGTACGCAATGACATTGAACTGCTGTTGGACCCTGAAGACGAAGGAGTTCCTCGGCCTCCCATCCCACCCATGTCGACTGATGAGGATAGTGGTGAGGAGGAAGGTGTGGACCAGAGGCGCCAGCTCATTGATCGCTACTTCCCTTGAATGTGAGTATCTACCTCTAGTGGCGGTTGACAATGCCTCATGTATGTTTTCTGGTGTTGTGTGGATATGGGGTTATTCAGCTGGGTGTGGTTTGTGATGGTTGCACATGTGTGTCTTCATGTCTTTGGACATAGGAGTGTCCATGATGTGTGTGCTCCCATCCCATGCCTGTGTGATGGTTGTCGTTTGTGTAATGTTGCTGTGCATTGTGTTGTGATGTGTGTGAATCTCTTTACTGACGTGTGTTTGCTGTCTCTGGTTTTCTCTAGGTCACTCCCGCAGCGCCATGATCATGTGCGACTATGATCCCTGTACCTGTTTACGTCTGTATCTGATGGCAATCATGTGAATAAACATGGAGGCAAAACATCATTGTGTGAGTAAATGCAATTTATTGACAGGTTGTGCTTTTGTGCTGGTGAATATTTACAAGTAAGTGGGAGGGAGGGAGTTGGAGTTGTAGGTAATGGCAGATGAAATTTCCGTGCTGACACCACATTGGGGGGTGTCAGGCTAGTCCAGCAGACCAGTGGCAATGATTGTCTATGTGGGACAGGATGGTTTGCAGGGTGAATGTCTGGCACAGGCAGTGGCATTGTCAAGGTCGTCCCCTCTTGGAGCGTGTGCCTGGCGCTCCAACACTGCTCTCAGCAACTTCCTGCCTCGGCCGCCCCCTCCGTCTCGGAGGTGGTACAGAGGCAGCTGGGAGGGCAGGTTGGTGATGGGCCACATCCGTCGCCAGGGGCTCAGGTGGTGGTGGCGGCGGTGGAGGCGGAGGCGGAGGTGACGGGGGAGGCGGAGGTGACGGTGGCGGTGGCGCTGACACACATGGTGGAGGGGGGGGGGGGTTGTTCCGGGCAACCCATTCCCTCCACATCGTTGCCTGCTGGCCCATGATCACCAACATCTGGCCAAGGATGCCAGAGATCTCGCGCAGGCTGTTGGTGTTGTCCACTGAGTCCTCGTGAACACGATCAGCGTTTGCCTGGGACCGGTCGTATGAGGCCTGGCACCTGGCAAGAGCTTGTAGGGACTGTGCCACTGGCTCGGGTAGCTGTCCCTCCTCTGACCGGCGGTGTGTGGGTCGCCTGATTGGCAGTTGTCCCGTTGCCTGTGTTTGTGGCCCACTCACCCTGCTTGTGTGTGGGGCGGTTGGACCAGCGTTGCGCGCTGGGTCATGCTGGGTGGCACCGGCAGGAGTCGTGGTGCTCGTGGTAGTGGTGGTAGTGGTGGTACTGGTGGTACTGGTGGTACTGGTGGTGGTGGGGACTGTGCAGATCACAGAGACGGGTGCCGCGGGAGTCACACATGCGACGTTGGTTGGTCCCGGGAGTCCCTGTGAGCCAGATGGCCCTGGCTGCGTGCTTGGTCCCGCTCCATCCTCCGCCCCGGAGCTGCCTGTGTCGTCGTCGGCAGAGAGTCCTGTAGGTGTGGGAGGCGAGGCTGGCGGCCGGGTACTGCTTTCCCCAGTCAGTTGACGATCACCTGAGGGACAAGATCGAGCAGGTCAGTAATGTGGACAGTACATGGTTACATTGATTTGTAGACATTTCTGTTTCCTGTCGCACACACCCCACCCTCCAACACCACCGCCACCCTCCCCGTGCACATGGGGGCCTGTTGGGAGTTGTAGTTTGGGCCTCTCACACACCCCACCCTCCACCACCGCCACCCTCCACGTGCACATGGGGGCCTGTTGGGAGTTGTAGTTTGGGCCTCTCACACACCCCACCCTCCACCACCGCCACCACCACCACCACCCTCCCCGTGAACATGGGGGCCTGTTGGGAGTTGTAGTTTGGGCCTCTCACACACCCCACCCTCCACCACCGCCACCACCACCACCACCCTCCCCGTGAACATGGGGGCCTGTTGGGAGTTGTAGTTTGGGCCTCTCACACACCCCACCCTCCACCACCGCCACCACCACCACCACCCTCCCCGTGAACATGGGGGCCTGTTGGGAGTTGTAGTTTGGGCCTCTCACACACCCCACCCTCCACCACCGCCACCACCACCACCACCCTCCCCGTGAACATGGGGGCCTGTTGGGAGTTGTAGTTTGGGCCTCTCACACACCCCACCCTCCACCACCGCCACCACCACCACCACCCTCCCCGTGAACATGGGGGCCTGTTGGGAGTTGTAGTTTGGGCCTCTCACACACCCCACCCTCCACCACCGCCACCACCACCACCACCCTCCCCGTGAACATGGGGGCCTGTTGGGAGTTGTAGTTTGGGCCTCTCACACACCCCACCCTCCACCACCGCCACCCTCCACGTGCACATGGGGGCCTGTTGGGAGTTGTAGTTTGGGCCTCTCACACACCCCACCCTCCACCACCGCCACCACCACCACCACCCTCCCCGTGAACATGGGGGCCTGTTGGGAGCCATGGACATGTTAGTGTGTTGGTGTCCGACGTGCATGGGTTGGGGCGTGGGGGATGTTTCTTCTCAGTTGTGTGAGCCTGACCATGTCGTGCTGATCGTGGTGCTTGGTTTGTACTCACCAGTCTCTTCTCCTTCGTCAAGGCCGTCTAGGCTCTCTGGGTGTAGTATCACCAGCACCTTCTCCTCCCAATCGGTGTAGGGTATGGGCTCCGGGGGTGTGCCACCGCCAGTAAGATTGGCTCTGGCGTGGTTTTTCGCTCGGATGCCCTTGACCCTGGTCTTAAGGTCATGCCACCGCCTCTGAATGTCGTGCTTGGTCCTCGGCACAGTCCCCGACGCATTCACACGAGTGACGATCCTGTCCCACATGTGGTTCTTTTGCGCCACGGTCGTCTGCTGGACTTGGGCCCCGAAGATGTTGGGCTCCACACGGATAATTTCATCTACCATTACCCGCAACTCTGTCTCCGTGAATTTGGGGGTTTTTTTGGGTGCCATGGTGTGTGGTGCTCAGTGTGTGAGTTGAGTGAGTTGGGAGGTGCAGGTGTGTGGTGTGTGATGTGTAGGATTTGTGTGGTGGGTGTTTGTGTGGTAGGGTGGTGGGTGGGTGTCTTCTATGTGATTTTATGTGAGTTAGCAGTGTCTCGAATGGCCCTCTTGCTGGCAGCAATGCTGTGGTGCAAGGGATTGTGGTTGTGTGGGGGTGTCTTTTTATAGTCGTGTCTCGATGGTTGTTTGCAGTCAGGTGGTAGGTGGGCGTGTTGACTTGTGTGCATTATTGGATAATTGGGACGTGTCATGGTGGCTTGTGCTGGGGGGGGGGGCCTTGTCAATGTTCGTATGTTTGCTTAGGACTTGCGGTGCACTTTCATACATTTGTTAGGCGCTAGGGATGTTGTGCGTGTTGGCCTTCCGCCCTGATGCTGTGGTTCTCGTTGCATTGTTTCCGCCGCGGACGTGGATGGCTGTGAGTTCCGTTGTACGGGCGGATTTATCCTAATTGCGGCCACGGAGTATTCTCAGGGATGGCGGTACATGTTTTATTTTCCGCGGTCATTTCCGTCCGCGGCAGTGGTTGTTCATTGGACTCCGTCCGCCGCGGACGGACTTGGTTGTGTTCCGTCCACCGCGGACGGTGTTGGTTGTGTTCCGTCCGCCGCGGTCGGAGTTTCGTGACATGAATATCCTAATCCCAACCGCGGTTTCTCCGCGGCGCAGCCGGGAGTAAAATTTCCCCCACCATGGCGGACAGTACCCATTTCCGTCCGCCATCCTAATCGGCCCCTAAATTAGGAAACGGAAATAATGTAGTTAAAAAAATTAATGAGCGGTAAAAGTTAGGGAAATATACATTAACAACAGGAGGACTTGCTGGGGCCAGCAGAGCCATCTGATGTGGAGCGTTCCTGGGCACCTCCAGCTCCCGCACCCACCTCGGAAGACCACGTGTGCTTGCCCCTGGATGCTGATGATCTTGTAAGACAAGAAATGATAGGCCCTCAATAAATATTAGATAACCGCTCCAAAAACATTTTTTGACAGGAAAGGGTAATTGCAATAACATTGACCTTTCCTAAATCAGATCAACTAGTAGTAGTTGACTAGTTCTGCGGTCAGGAACCGTCCTATCTTTATTATTCCACAATTCCATTCCGATTCCTGAATCCTAAACCTAACTAGCCCACCTATTCAAAAGACTTTGAAATGAATTGCTTCTAAGTTTCCATCTCTTTTGCGATCATCAGAACCCCCTTTGACTGGCCAATTCACTAAGTCTGCATTTAGTCTAAAATGTATAGATGGACGCATGAATATTGCATATACCAAATTGGTTGGTTGCTATTCACTCACTATACGAACTACAAAAATGATTTACTAAGGAGTCAAGGACTGAAGTGAGATGACGCGGACCGCTTAACTACTAATACTAAGTAACTAACTAACTACCACTACCTTAGTGACAGAACAAAGGAAAGGAGCCTCTTTAGTCTGCATTACCTAAATTAAATTCTCATAAATAATCAGCCCAAGCGAGGGCAAAGTTGCAAACAAGTATGATTAGGTAGTGCCAAGCACCTGCCCAGAGTAATAGTCACATAATAAAAGATTTTTAAACGTAACTTACCTGCATGTGAGTGGCAGCATTGTTGCTATTTGGGAAAAAAAAATATTCGCAATAACATAGAGAACACACAATAATAATTATAATTACCTACTCACCAAGCCCCGCGACCTCAACACCTAGGAGGTCCAGCAGGTCCTGCTCTCATTCCAAGATATCGGACCACCGGTGTGTCAGTTGGTTATGGGTATGCCAAACCCAGAGAAGCAATACACTGACCGGTGCACCCTCACCCACCACTGGTGACCCTTCTAGAGCCTGTACCCTGACCCAAGCCTGCTGCCAGGGTAGAGGGAAGGTGGCGCTGCATAAAAAAACAAGAGCTACCACCTCCACCTCCAAAAACAAGGCCCGGTGCTGCACCCCTTCCGGGTGACGCCTTCTGCAAGGAAGGTGGCTCCTCTTTGCACTCTCTCCCATGATGCTGGGAGGGCCGGGCAGAAAAGAAAATCTAGAAAGTAAAAAAGTAAAGGGGGGGAGGAGAAAGGAAGTTAAATAAAATGAGAAAGCAAGTAATATAGAAAAAGAACACAAAACACAGTAAAAAACACACACAATATACACTTAACAACACACAGGGAAACATAATCAATAACAAAGATCAGAAAAAAAGTTTTGAGAAAGAAAGATTGAAGCAGAGAAGAAAACAAGATGGCTGCGCGTGGTGCAGTTCATGCGATATTTCCCCCTGAACACACAATCCGCTTTGCCATAAGGCAGAAATGTCACGTGAACGGGCAGAACAAGCAACTCCGCCTGATCGCGGAACTCCGCGTAGTGTGGCAGAGTTTTTTTACCACTTCGCTGAGTTCCGTGTAGCACTGCTAAGCGAACTCTGCCCTGGCTTAGTATACAGACATTTTGTATGTGGATATGTGCATGTATTGACATTAACTTTGATGGACGGCGTAAGTCATTGTACAAATAATGTTGTCAAAGTGAAATCAAATTTAAGAAACTGTGTACTGTGCACTGAGTCACATCATTGAAAGAACACAAACTGTCATTTTTACCTTTACATCGGAGATATTCATACCTCATGGGAAGTGGAAGCCTGCAATTATTGCAGTTACTAGAATTAACTCTAATGGATGATATTGGATGTAGTCCAAATCACATTGTTATTGTGCAGTCATGTTTAAAGGATTTTTGTGCTGCTCGCTGGTTCTGAAACAAACAAATAAAGTGATAAAACAAATAAATATTTTTACTTTAAAATCGGGATTTACCTTACCCCATGGGACACGGGAAGATCATGACGATAGATAAAGCCTGCAGTAATTAAGGAAAGGGGAAGATACATGTGGGAACAGGGGATCAACCCGATTCCCCTTCAAGGGAAAGTGAAAAGGTTGTCATTTCCCTTACCTAGATTAGAGCCATCTCAGCAGGAACTGATGTCCGTCAACCTCGCTCTGAATGTTAGTTTGGAGAGGGAGGTTAGTGGTTATATGCCTTCTGGATGACCTAAATAAGAGGTGATTAGTCTGAATTGGGAATGGCTGAGATGTATGTAATGTGCGTACAGACGAGCGGGAAATGCTGCCCTCATTTCTCTAAGTAAAACTGGAAATAGATCCTATTTATTTGAAAGTAAACTGATAAATAAATGATCGTAATGGTAATTATGAAGGGAATTTATTAAATAATTCAAAGATTGTAGGGGAAACCAACTTGGTGCCAAGAATATATTTACAAATAATGACAATCATAGCCTACAAAAGGCTATGTAGAGAAAGAGGGTAGTGAACGATGAAGGTAATGTGCTGTGTACATAGGGACACAATTGGGTATTATAACAGACTTATAGAAAGAGAACGTGAGTTGGGGAGGTTCTGCGTTGAGAATTGATGAACACGGTCGTGTATCCATGTTTTAGGGTGATAATGTGTCTCATCTAAAGCTTGATGTATGATCTTCATCTGGAATACAAGATGTATTATACTGACCAGTTATAACATGCTGAATAATTGCATCACATATTATGATATGTTTGGCTTGAAAGGACGCTGTGCTAATAAAACCACAACCAATGATGGCAGTGCCTGGACAGCATGATCTATAGAGTACTGGGGAGAGGATCTTTTTTAGGATGGACATCTCAAAATCACTATTGTGTCTGGGTTGACACTTGGTAGTAGATAGGTTTTTGTTTATGTTGGTGCATTAGAGGATTCCTGCAGGATAGTCTTGCTTCAGTGATCATGCTGTGGTGCACCAAAGGGATAACATATAGTGGGTGTAATTATGAGGGGAACCAACTGGCTTAGAAACAAGGTTGCTAAGAGGTGAAGAGAGGGGATCATTTGAAGTATATTCAAGAGAGTAGCCTCGGTTTGTTGCAACTCTTCAGCTGAAAGAAAGCCATTGTACATTGTCATTGACACATTGCTCATAGGTCTTAACTCAATATAACCTGCATTGCTCTTCTTACTTCTTTCTTTCTTTTACCCTTGTGCTTGGTTTTCGCCTCTCCCTACAAAAGGAGGTCTGTAAATGGAAAAAAGAAATTGGGGTCCTGGCATATAAGGATTCATCCATCCAGCGGTTTGTGGTTAAAAGGTTTGAAAAAAAAGGAGCTGTAAGTTCTTTAAACAATGGTACTCTCCAACATGTTTGACATCCAGGTCCTCTTCTCCTGCCTTTTCCTCTGCTTCAGTGTCAGCTTTGGTTGTATTCTCTGCTACTGCAATAAATTGTGTCTGTGGAACTACCTCCGGAGGAGTCGTAATCCCTTTGGTCTCCTGGTGGTCTTTGAAGTATGGATACATTTTCTCTTGCAAAAAACGTTTCAAGTCCTTTTCTGGTTTTTGTATCTTGCGTTGAGTTATACAATCTTTCAAGTCAGTCATTTTGTTATTGATTTCTTCTAATCATTTTTTGAAGACTGATTTGTGAACCATCATTTTCAATTTGGCTTCACTGACTTGAATTTTGATGGGGAGGGCTTCTGAGAGCCTTGTTGGGCTCTTGATTATGAGCAGTAGCCATGAGATGGCAGCCAATCTTTCCTGACAAGAATATCTTAGAAAACAATTCTGGGATCATTGTGAACCCAGAAGCCTCTGAGTGCGCTATTGGCCCGGAATAATTATCCCATGGATGGATGTTTTAACTTGTTCTCTGATAGCATTTGATGAGGATTCCCAATCCTTAGTTTGTGCCAATGTTTGCAGGAAGTTTGTGTCAGTTAGTATGGATGGTCCTGAAAAGATGGATTGTTTTGTTCATCAGTATAACTCAATCCGTGATTATCTGCCATATTATTTATAGGGCTGTCTTATAGTCTATGCTTATAGTGGAATACGTCTGTTCTGTGTCTTTTCTATGTAACTGGAGAGTCTTGCAGCCTTGGTTATGTTCTCCAAAAAATAAATGCATAGTGACTAATGGTAATAAGTTCAGCTTAGCATGTGTTATAAATAATAAATGTAAGTGCTCAATTGGGAGATTGTTTCCCCATTCATATATACATATTTACACACACTGCAATGCGCTGTCAATATACTCAAAAGAAGTTAAAAGGGGGGAGAGAGAAGCAGAGGTTCATTCAGCTTCTGAGATCAATAATCCAAAAGTCAGGAGAGGGAGAATGAATCCCTTGTATCGGAGACAAGCCAGTGTTCAATTTGTAAAAGAATTAGTGCTGGTGCCTAAAACTCTGCTCAGAAGTCCGTGCCTGGAGCAATTGCATGTTGCTGTGCAAAATACCAAGTCTGCACCAGTTTTAAATCCATTGCATGTCTTTAATTCATCATAAGGCACTCCCTGCCTCTTTATGTTACTATTGCAGTTTCCTCCGTCTTTCTGCTTTGTGTGTTTTCGCCTTTCTTGTCTCAGCAACAAAACTATTTTGAAGGATTTAGAGCAATAACTATGGCATTGACTGACAAAGGTTTGATTTTAACACCATCACCTGACAACATATTTCCCAGGTACTCCACATCATTTACCCCTAAAACGTGCATTTCTCATCTCACTGTGACACTATTTTCCAGAAGAACGCTTAGTTCTTGATCTAAAATGTTATTACAAGTCTCTTGCGCTTCTGCAAATGTCAGTATATCATCCTTGAAAAAGACTACATTAGGATCATCTTTTAATAATTTGGTTATTACCTCTTAAAATACAATTGCATCTGAGGCCAGTCCAAATGGCATTCTACAAAATTATAATGTACCTTCGGGTGATACAAACGCAGTAATATGTTGTGAATATTTATCAAGTTCTGCCTGATGGCACGTTCCTCACCGACCAATTATAGTGAACCACTTGGATTGGCCTACTGATCTTATTAGATCTGTAGGAAGTTGTGGGAAATTCTCAACCCAGATGGCACGGTTGACAAATCGGAATTCAACGAGCTCCACATTCTTTTCTGCTTAGCAGCAACAAACCTCCAGAACAGGGCTGTTTGGACAAACTATTGTGATATACAAATTTAATGTCAAAAATCTCAAAAAATATTCCGGACAGGAATATCAGGTAAGAATATTGTTTTAAGTGTTATTTTTATAAAAGTAAGAACTATATTTATATATTTTATTTATTTATTTAAAGAGTTTTATATAGCGCTGGCTAGACCCGGAGGTATCAGAGTGCTTTACATGAGAATCAACAATGTAACAGAAAAAGTTCCACAATTACACAATAAATCCCAAAAAAATAGGCAATACAATTAGGAGAGGAGAGAAAGGAGAGAGAAAAGTAGTGGAGGGGGTAGGGGAGGTGAGAAAGGGAGGATAAGGGAAGAGACAATACGGAGAGACGAAAAGAAGTCTGTCTAAAGACCGACTGGGTAGGTGATGACCAAGGAGGGAATCCACGGCCCATCTCCCCTATAGCCGAACCAGGTAGCACCATCGGGCATCATACAAAAAAGTTCAGTCTCAATATATGGAGAGAGGGGAGAAGAAGAGACATAAATAGAGGGAGGATGCGGGAGGAGATGACAGGAGGGACGAAAGGAAGTGCAACAATGTAGTTTAACAGTATAACAGAAAAAGATCAAACAATTAGACATTACATCAAACAATCAGCAATACATTAGGAGATGAGAGAAAGGAGAGAGAAAAGAAGTGGGGGGTAGGGGAGGTGAGAAAGTGAGGATAAGGGAAGAGACAACCGTAGAGACGAGAGGAAGTCTGTCTAAAGACCGACTGGGTAGGTGACGACCAAAGGGATTCCACTGTCCATCTCCCCTATATCTAAACCAGGCAGCTCCATCGGGCATCAGACAAAGTAGTTCGGTCTCAAATGTCAAGGGAAGAGGTTCGCAGGAAAACAGGATGGGAGGGAGATACGGCAGAAAGACGAAGGAAAGTCTGCTCAAAGACCGGCTGGGTGGGTGACGGTCGAGGGGGAAGTCCCAAAACCCATCTCCTCTCTAGCTATCAGGAAGCTCCACCGGGCTTTGGCCAAAGAGGTAGGTCTCAATTAACTATGGGCGGAAAATTAGTTCAGCTCGTGGAATTTGCGGATTTTCTGCATTTTCGCGATCCGTGAATCTAGCAAAATTGCAGAAAAATCCGCAATTCCGCGAGCGGAATGGATTTTCCAAAACTGAAGTGCATGAAGCACTTACAGGGTTACAGCAGGTGCCCAAGTTGAAGTTAATTTCTTTGTAACAAAATATCGACTACAAAATATCGAATGGACATGATATCGAGTACAAAATATAGGCTGGACAAAATATTGAATGGACAGAATATAGACATCAAAAATATCGTTTTGAAGGTAAGTAATGTAATATCGAATTTTAAAATATAGATAGTCAAAATATCAAAGTACATAATATAGGTTAATAAAAATATCCTACATTTAATAATATCGAATTTTTTATAGTGTATTTTATGTGTTAAAAGTGTTTATTTAGGTTATAATGTAATTTAAGTAATGAATTTAATGTTATTTAAATTTTGCATAATTTAATTCTGTAGCGGGTTTTGGGTTTATAGGGGAATAGGGGGGGAGAAATGTAATTATAATTAATTAAATATGTAAATTTATTTATTGGTATTTGTTTATAATTCATTGTTAATTAATTTTTATTTTGTAATTAATTAATTTGTAATTGCCAATTCATTTTATTTAATTGATTAATTGATAATTATGTTAATTTAACTAATTTAATGTCTGTAGCGGGTTGTGGGTTTATAAGGCAATAGGGTGGGAAGTAATTTAATTATAATTAATTAAATATGTTAATTTATGTAGTGTTATTTATTTATAATTAATTGTTAAATAATTGTTATTTGGTAAATAATTAAATTTTAATTGCCAATTTATTGTATTCAATTAATTAATTGATAATTATGTTAATTTAACTAATTTAATTTTTGTAGCGGGTTGTGGGTTTATGGGGGAATAGGGTGGGAAGTAATTTAATTATACCTAATTACATACGTTAATTTTTTGGGGTATTTATTAGATTTTAATTGTTAAGTAACTTTTTAATTACTAATTAATTCATTGTTAATTTGTAATTAATTAGTATTATTAGATAACTAATTGTAATGATTAATTTAAATTAGTATTTTTAATTAATTAATTATTATATTATATTAAATTGGTAATTACTTTTAATTTTTTTTATAGATATTAATATATATATTTTTTTAAATAATATATGAAGTATCTACTTTCCCTACTGTTGCACTCACTGGAGTGGGGATCATAATTTTGACCCCTACGCTATCCAACGCTTTCCCTACTGTTGCACTCTATGGAGTGGGAATAGTAATTTTTACCCCAACGCTATCCAACGCTTTTCCTACTGTTGTACTCTCTGGAGTGGGAATAGTAATTTTTACCCCTACGCTATCCAACCCTTTCACTACTGTTGCACTCTTTGGAGTGGGAATAGTAATTATTACCCCTACGCTATCCAACGCTTTCCCTACTGTTGCTCTCTATGGAGTGGGAATAGTAATTTTGTACCCCTACGCTATCCAACCCTTTCTCTACTGTTGCACTCTCTGGAGTGGGAATAGTAATTTGTACCCCTACGCTATCCAACGCTTTCCCTACTGTTGCACTGAATGGAGTGGGAATAGTAATTTTTACCTCTATGCTATCCAACGCCTTACCTACTGTTGCACTTTCTGGAGTGGGAATAGTAAATTTTACCCCTACACTATCCAACGCTTTCCCTACTATTGCACTCTTTGGAGTGGGAATAGTTATTTTTACCCCTACACTATCCAACGCTTTCCCTACTGTTGCACTCTCTGGAGTGGGAATAGTAATGTTTACCCCTACGCTATCCAACCCTTTCTCTACTGTTGCACTCCCTGGAGTGGGAATAGTAATTTTTACCTTGACGCTATCCAATGCCTTATCTACTGCTGCACTTTCTGTAGTGGGAATAGTAATTCGTACCCCTACGCTATCCAACGCTTTCCCTACTGTTGCACTGTCTGGAGTGGGAATAGTAACTTTTACCCCTACGCTATCCAACGCTTTCCCTACTGTTTCACTCTCTGGAGTGCGAATAGTAATTTTTACCCCTACGCTATCCAACCCTTTCTCTACTCTTGCACTCTCTGGAGTGGGAATAGTAATTTTTACACTTCCGCTATCCTACGGTAATAATATTGGATATTTTTTAATTATATTATGTTACTATATATATATGTTTTAACAAATATGATTGTAAACATTTTTTTTAAAACTTTAATTAATTATTTAATTAATATAAGGTAATGTATTTTTAAGTATATTTTAGTAATTAATTTTTTATATTAATTTAATTTAACATTGTTTTTAATAAAGTCGATATTTTTACAAACTATATTTTTGTAAACGATATTTTTTACTCGATATTTTTTACTTACCTGTTTGTAGATACAAAGTCGATATTATGTCTGTCGATATTTTTTCGCCGATATTTTTGCTTTTCGATATTATATCCCTCGATGTCAGTGACACGGTGAACCAGAGGGTGCTGTGATGAACCAGAAGGTGCAGTGGTGAACCAGAAGGTGCAGTGGTGAACCAGACGGCGCTGTGATGAACCAGCAGGTGCAGTGGTGAACCAGAGGGTGACAATGGTGAACCAAAGGGTGCTGTGATGAACCAGAGGGTGGCAGTGGTGAACCAGAGGGTGACAGTGGTGAACCAGAGGGTGGCAGTGGTGAACCAGAGGGTGACAGTGATGAACCAGAGGGTGGCAGTGGTGAACCAGAGGTTGGCAGTGGTGAACCAGAGGGTGGCATTGGTGAACCAGAGGGTGGCAGTGATGAACCAGAGGGTGGCAGTGATGAACCCGAGGGTGACAGTGATGAACTAGAGAGTGGCAGTGATGAACCTGAGGGTGGCAGTGATGAACCAGAGGGTGACAGTGATGCACCAGAGGGTGGCAGTGATGAACCAGAGGGTGGCAGTGGAGAACGAGAGGGTGGCAGTGGTGAACCAGAGGGTGGCAGTGGTGAACCAGAGGGTGGCAGTGGTGAACCAGAGGGTGGCAGTGATGAGCCAGAGGGTGGCAGTGATGAACCAGAGGGTGGCAGTGATGAAACAGAGGGTGGCAGTGATGAACCTGAGGGTGACAGTGATGAACCAGAGGGTGGCAGTGATGAACCAGAGGTTGGCAGTGATGAACCGGAGGGTGGCCGTGATGAACCACAGGGTTGGGAACAGGCTGGACACATGGAAACAACATGGTCGCGACAGTGCAACCACACAAGTAAGTTCGCATTCCCGAACTTGTAAAAAACCATCGCGAACTGGCAAAAAAAAAAAAAACACGAGTTCGCGGAATTTGCGAAATGTGCCAATCGCGGTTACGATTTCGCGCGTATTCGCGTGCCGCGAATTCGCTAATTTCGCTCATACTTAGTCTCAATGGGAAACATTTAAATAACATGGGGGCAAAATAAATGGATCGTAGAGGGGAGGGAACAGGGAAGGTGAGAAAGGGAGGATAGGGGAAAAGACAACAAGGAGAGACAAAATGAAATCTGTCTAAAGGCCGACTGGGTAGGTCGGTAATATCATTATAAGTGTTATTGAATATGTATTTTATTGTAGTTTGTTTAAAGTGTTTATTATTTTTTGTATTTATGTCTTTGTAAAATAATTTATTTATCAAATTGTTGGCATTTTTTATTTTTAGTTGTATTAATGTGTAATAACAATGTATACTGATTTTTTTTAGTAGCAGGTTGTTGGGTGGGGGATTTTTAAACATTGATTATTTTAATTTACATGTATTGTGAATGTATTCTAAAGACATGCCAATAAATATAGAAAAGATTAATACATTTAGTTTGTAAGATTATTAATTTTACAAAATAATATTTCATATTTATTTTAGTGCATTGATAAATTATAATAATCTTTTTATTTTATAGTACATTTTATATCATTATTTTGATTACAGAAAGTTTAGGAAAAATTGATACATTTAAATATTAAAAAGTAAACATTTCGTAAATATAGTTTTATTACATATTATAATGTAATCAATTGTATATAATTACATTTTTATGGGAAATTTTATAATATTTTTTAATGTTGAAACTTATAAAGTCGTTGTGATTAAATGTTTGGAAAAATGTGTTTTACATTTTGAAATTAATATGAAAAATATTCAAAAACATGTATTGTTACAAAATAATTCATATGTATTATTTATGAAATCTTATTTAAGATTGTTTTGTGTGCTTATATTTAATAGGTTCATTAATTTAAATGCTGTTTAAATACATTTTAATGACATTTGTATTATTTCTATTATCGGAATACATTCTATTGTAGGGAATATACTAACATTTATTAATTTAAATGTAATACATTTTTATATTACCTACTGGCGGTTGACAGTAGGTAGTTATTGTTAGGACCTGATTTCTATCAAAAGCAGATTTTGATTGGCCAATAACTTTAGCGTTGTTTGATGAATCGTCACAAACTTTTCAAAACTAATTTGATGCTCTCTTCAGCTTAAAACTTTCAGGGTGATCTGTCAAGCTGGGGTGAGAAAAAGGGGGGTGTCCCTAAATGCTTTTACTCCATGTTTATTTCCATAGGAAACTTTACATGGCTACAGCCCGAACTGTGAACAGAATTACACCAAATTTGGCTGAAAGGTACTCTTGGTCTAGAAAGCACTGTTTTTGTTAAATGGTGTAAATCCGTTTAGTAGATCCTGAGAAATTTAAAGATTTTTCAGATAAAGAACTGTGGCTGTGGTTGATCTGAGAACCCTGCAAACACAAGAAGATGATGGACGGAGTGCTGAAACTTTTCAGACACTCACCCCTAGTCACATATCTGGGTTGAATCCATCATCATTCTTTAGCTCGCTTTGCCACCCCAGTTCAGACACAGCTATATGCAAATCAGTCTTGACCATGTGCCTCATGGGAACAGTCTAGCCCGAACTGCCAAGACATGTCTTCACTGGACCGGAAACAAGCATCCTGGGACCGGTTTCTGGGAACACCCTTCATCAGCCAGGTTAGCTTGAATCCAGTGGCAAAGTGAGCAAGGGACCCAAGTCTGGACATACCCTGCCAACTTACGACGAAAAAAGCAAACACAAGGAGATGATGGACGGAGTGCTGAAACTTTTCAGACACTCCCCCACAGTCACAGATCTGGGTTGAATCCATATTCAATCTTTAGCTCACTTTGCCACCCCAGTTCAGACACAGCTATATGCAAATCAGTCTTGACCCTATGCCTCATGGGAACAGTCCAGCCGGAACTGCCAAGCCATGTCTTCAATGGACCTGAAACAAGCATCCTGGAACCGGTTTCTGGGTAACACCCTTCATCAACCAGGCTAGCTTGAATCCAGTGGCAAAGTGAGCAAGGGACCCACGTCTGGGCATACCCTGCCAACTTTGGGCGAACAAAGCAAACACAAGGAGATGATGGACAGAGTGCTGAAACTTTTCAGACACTCACCCCCAGTAACAGATCTGGGTTGGATCCATCATAATTCTTTAGCTCACTTTGCCACCCCAGTTCAGACGCAGCTATATGCAAATTAGTCTTGACCCTGTGCCTCATGGGAACAGTCCGGCCCGAACTGCCAAGCCATGTCTTCACTGGACCGGAAACAAGTATACTGGGACCGGTTTCTGGGTAACACCCTTCATCAGCCAGGCTAGCTTGAATCCAGTGGCAAAGTGAGCAAGGGACCCACATCTGGGCATACCCTGCCAACTTAGGGCGAACAAAGCAAACACAAGGAGATGATGGACGGAGTGCGGACACTTTTCAGACACACCCCCAGTCACAGATCTGGGTTGAATCCATCATTATTTAGCTCACTTTGCCACCCCAGTTCAGACACATCTATATGCAAATCAGTCTTGACCCTGTGCCTCATACAAACAGTCCAGCCCGAACTGCCAAGCCATGTCTTCACAGGACTGGAAACATGCATCCTGGGACCGGTTTCTGGGTAACACCCTTCATCAGTCAGGCTAGCTTTAATCTAGGGGCAAAGTGAGCAAGGGACCCACGTCTGGGCATACCCTGCCAACTTAGGGCAAACAAAGCAAACACAAGGAGATGATGGACGGAGTGCTGAAACTTTTCAGACACTCCCCCACAGTCACAGATCTGGATTGAATCCATATTCAATCTTTAGCTCACTTTGCCACCCCAGTTCAGACACAGCTATATGCAAATCAGTCTTGACTCTATGCCTCATGGGAACAGTCCAGCCGGAACTGCCAAGCCATGTCTTCAATGGACCTGAAACAAGCATCCTGGAACCGGTTTCTGGGTAACACCCTTCATCAACCAGGCTAGCTTGAATCCAGTGGCAAAGTGAGCAAGGGACCCACGTCTGGGCATACCCTGCCAACTTTGGGCGAACAAAGCAAACACAAGGAGATGATGGACGGAGTGCTGAAACTTTTCAGACACTCACCCCCAGTAACAGATCTGGGTTGAATCCATCATAATTCTTTAGCTCACTTTGCCACCCCAGTTCAGACGCAGCTATATGCAAATTAGTCTTGACCCTGTGCCTCATGGGAACAGTCCAGCCCGAACTGCTAAGCCATGTCTTCACTGGACCGGAAACAAGCATACTGGGACCGGTTTCTGGGTAACACCCTTCATCAGCCAGGCTAGCTTGAATTGCGATTCTCCTATTTACATGACCAGAGAATCTGGATTTCATTAAAGACACAGAGGCTAACATTATGCATACAACTTTTAATGCAGTCCAAGCATAGCCGCATATGTCACAAAGCAAAAGTTCCAACTTAGAATACATATGAATCAACAATAGCATGAATCACTAGGCAATCAGCCTCTTTTAAATGTGGTGACAATGAAAAAGGAAAAGTCCAAACAAATCCAATGAAACATCAAACTTGAAGAAGGATGACGGAAGAAAACACCATCCACGATTGATCCACAGGTGTGAAATCAAGAAGACAAGTTATCTGCAAGGCAAAGAAAGGTTGTTAATAAATCCCAATAAAAGTATTAAGGACAAGAATAATAAACAATCATCTAAATAACAATTCCTGACAAAGGAAAGGATGTAAGTAATCCTGCAAAGGAAAATAATGTTTGTTTGTAAGTAAAAAATTCAAATAAGCATATCATAACATATATTATATATATATTATATCATTTAATCAACCACCCAGGGAAGGGTGGGAGGGATAATGTTAGCCTCCGTGTCTTTAATGAAATCCAGATTCTCTGGTCATGTAAATAGGAGAATCGCAATTTCATTACAAGACCGGAGGCTACCATTATGCATGTTGGTAGCCATGTAAATCAACATCAGACATGTGAGAAACAGGTTTGCAATAATGATGAGCAAAGGTTCTAGAATTAGACCAATCAGCAGCCTTTAGAATATCATCTAACTTACCACCTGAGCAGAATGACTTACTGGCCATTGCGCCTCTAATAGAATGTGGTTTAAAAATATTCAGATTGATTCCAGGAAGTTTCATGACTGTTTTAACCCATCCAGCAATAGAGCTAGAAGAAATTCCTTTATGGGGTTTAACAAAAGAGAGGAGTAACTGAGATACATTCAAAGGACGAAGAGAGTTCATTCTCACATCATATTCTTTCATACATTGAACAACACAGAGTTTAGTGCAAGTATCAAAACGAGGATAGAAAATAGAATCTGACATGGTTTTAGTTCTTCTATGTATTTCAAATTTGACTCCAAACATATCGTAAGATCTAAAAGAAATATCTAGAGCTTTAACATCAGAGACTCTAATGCATGAAATTAAGCAAAGAAGAGTAGCTAATTTGATAGAAAGATTCTTCCTGCTGAGAAGAGAATTAACTGGCCAAGAACAAAAAAGGTCAAGAATTAAAGTAACATCCCAAAGAGATTGATAGCTAGGTTGAGGAGGTCTTCTAAGTCTGATACTTTTAAGTATTCTACAAATATTAGGATTTTTACCTACCGGTTTATTGTTAATTAGAGAATGTCCTGCAGAAATAGCAGATCTAAAACAATTGAGAGATCTGTAACTTGAACCTCTATCGAATTGTTCTCCAAGAAAATTAACTATATCAACAATAGGTGCCTCCACGGGATCCAAGTCCCTTTCCAAGCACCAACGTGACCAGACTTTCCAAATGTTGTTGTACCCGTAATGTGTTCCAGGGGCCCATGACTCTCCAAGGAGAGTTGAAGCTGTTGACGAAAGTCTAGCGAGATCGTTAGACTTGGGATGGCCAAAAAGGAGTTACTAGGACAATTGAGGATCGTTCTTGTCTCACTTTCTGAAGGAGTCTCTGGATCATTGCAAATGGAGGGAAGGCATAAGCGTTGATCCCTACCCAAGGTTGGAGAAAGGCATTCACTGCTAGAGCACCAGGATCGGGCATCCAGCTGAAATAAGATATCAATTGGGTAGTCAATCTGCTCGCAAATAAATCTATTTGGGATGGGCCCCAGAAATGATTGAGGGAGTTGAAAACAGAAGTGTTGAGCTTCCAGTCGCTGTAATCCAAGATGAATCTTGAATTCCAATCTGCGCAAAGATTGGATTTCCCTGGAAGGTATTCAGAGAGATTTTGTGTTCTAGGCAGAAAAACCAAAGCTTCTTTGCTAGAATGGAGAGGTCTTCTGACTTGGTCCCTCCTAGACGGTTTATGTAAGCAACGGCAGACATATTGTCCATTTTCAATATGACTGATCTTCCTTGAAGAAAGCGTTTGAAGCTCATTAGAGCATAAAGTCCTGCAGTTAATTCTAGATAATTGATGTGGTGCAGGGACTCTTGTTGGGACCAAATTCCTCCAGTGTTCTGGTTCTGTAGACAAACACCCCAGCCATGAAGGCTGGCATCCGATTCTAGAATAAAATCTGGTGCTGAACCAAAGATCGCTCTCCCATTCCATGCATCTAGATTGTCTAAACACCATGTTAGTTCTAAGATTGCATCTGGGTTTAAGGAAATTCGATCTCCGTACCAAAGACCTGACCCCCCAGAGATCTTGCTTTTATTCTCTGAAGGGCTCGATAATTCAGTGGTCCCGGAAAAATGGCCTGAATGGAGGAAGATAGAAGGCCTAGAAGTCTTACTAGTTCTCTTAGGGAGAGATTTTCTTGTTTCAATACATGTCTTATCTCCTTTATTATTTTGGCAATCTTCTTGGGAGGGAGAAGGAGAAGACATTCTGTTGTGTCTACTGTGAAGCCCAGGAACTCCATCTTCTTTGAGGGGACTAGAATGGATTTTTCCCAGTTTATGATAAAACCCAGACTTTCTAAGAGGTCTATAACTGTCTTCAGATCTTTGATGATTTGAGCATTGTCTTGAGAAAGAATCAGGATGTCGTCTAAGTAAATGATGAGACAAATCCCTTTTTCTCTTAGACATGAGGCAACTGCTCTCATTACCTTGGTGAAACACCATGGGGCAGAAGAGAGGCCGAAGGGAAGAGCCTGAAATTGAAAGAGATGGTTTTTCCAAATGAACTGAAGAAAGGGTTGGTGTTCCTTTGTCATGGGAATTGTAAAGTAGGCGTCCTTCAGATCTAATTTGACTAGCCAGTCTCCTTCTAGTAAAAGGTCTTTGAGAAGATGGATGCCCTCCATCTTGAAATGACGGTAGACAAGGAATTTGTTGAGTTCCATGAGATTTATAACCGGTCTCCAACCCTTGTCTTTCTTTTCCACAAGGAAGAGAGTACTTATGAATGTCATAAATTCCATGGGTACCTCTAGAATTGCTCCTTTTTTTAGCATTGAGGAAATTTCTTCTTCTATGAGTTTTTCTTGATCTAGTGTAAGGGGTGTCGGTCTTGGAAGAGAGTACTGTATTGGAGTCTTGGTGAAATCTATACAAAATCCTTGAACGGTGTTCAGAACCCAGGGATCTTGTGTGATAATTTTCCAATTGTGGTAAAAGAATCTTAGTCTGCCACCTACTTTTGGATTCAAAGAAAGGGAAGGGGAAGGAGTACTCACTTGAGGGGTGGAGTCAGCAGGTGCTCCTCGTGCTCGGAATTCTCTGGAGCGGAAACCTCTTCCTCTGGGTGGATAAAACTGTGGTTAGTTGGGTGGTTGGTACCCTCTACCAAAATTGCCTCTGTTTCTTGGGAAGGGGCGTCGATTAAAGCGGCTGGAAGATTGCCCCCTTCTTCCAGCCCTTCCAAAAAGGTTGCTGTTGTAGTTAAAAACTTTTTTCATGTTTTGATGCGCTCTATCTAAAGCGGTAAAGGTTGATACATATTAAAACTTCTCCAAAAAGTAAACCTTTTGGATTAATGGAGGTTTCTTTTTCAGCCATATCGATTAATTTTGGACTAATTTTATTGAGGACTACTCTTCTTCTTTCACAATTAAGTCCTGCGTTGGCATTTCCTAAGAGGACAAGTGCTCTTTGGCTCCATCCTCGAATGGAGTGTGTGTCAAGAGGGGAACCATTAAGGTAACTCTCCTCAGCTGCGTCGATTATTTTAGTAAGTGGACTTAGGATGTCGAGAACTTTATCTTGGCAGAGCTTAAGCGACCTTTCCAAGCCTTTGCGTGGGTCTCTTCCTAATTTAAAAAGATAAGTAATTAGTTCCGGATCAAGGTTAGGAGTTTGACAGACTTTACCTTCAATTGAAGGTCTGGTGCATTCTGCCCTCAAAAGATTGCAAGTTTCCCTTTCTAAAGGGTTCCTAATCCATTTAGATATGAATTTAGAAACGTGCTCATGTGGAGTCCACTCTGAGCTACTAGGATGTTTAATGTTAAAAGGGGAGAACATTTCTACCCCTAAACGGTCCAAGATACTATCTTTAGAAGATGAAGGACCATTGTCGTCATTCAAGAGAAAGGAATCAATATCTTGATCGTCCTCATCTAGGTCAAGAATATATTAGTCAGGAAATTCTGAGCCATCAATATCACTTGGATCATTATCTAGAGCACTTTGGTGAATTGTGCCGCAAGGGACACCCATCAAATTTGTGCCGCTAAGGACACCTTTCAGATTTGTGCCGCTAAGGACACCTTTCAGATTTGTGCCACGAGGGACACCTGAGGCAAAAGAGGTGCGAGGACCTCCTGTAAAATTTGAGGTGCTAGGACCTCCCGTGCTCTCTGGGGTATAATCAATATTATTACTTTTTTTATGCCTCTTACCCCTTTTTTCGGTGAGATCATTAATCTCAGCTATGTCCAAGTCAGATAGGTCATCATTATCATGGATCAAGGGTCTCTTAGATGACATACCTTGGGAGAGAGTAGAAAACATACATGATCTCATCTCCTTGTGGATAAGTTTTTTGATGGCATCATTATTAAAATCAGATTTAACAGTAATACTGTGAATTGAATCAGAATCTGACTCAGACATATTTTGAATTGAAAAAATAAATATATAAGAATGTCTGAAGCTTATATAGAATTCTTAACCTTTCTCTATAAACTTTCTATATATGTACAGCCTTTTTTATAGTAATCTTTTCAATATATATATATATCCTCTCCCTTTTTTTAAATTTTTTTTATTTTTTAATATTACCTTCAAATTAGTTTGTAAATATCAATCCTAATAGACTGATTATGGGAGGGAGGCGAGGGTAACATGGATAAATAATTAGATAAATTCACAAAGCGTCGTACCTCACAAGGTTTTGACAAAGTCTAAGGTATTGGGCACAATTATGAACGTCTGGGAGATTGTTCTGAAAATAAAAGTGGGTCACTGTGTTTTTTGAATAATTCGCGCGCGAGAGGAAAGAATTATAACTTTAAAATAAAGACAACTACAGGAAAGGAAAGCGGAAGCCAACCTCCGTAAATTGGAGGTTGGGGGTCTGGGTATAAGGAGTAAAAAAGTGTTACTCTACCTTATAAGATGGTATATAAAACAGGTACATTGTATATATATATAAATATTACTCCTGTAGGGATTAAGGGGTTAATCAGTATATAGTAACAAATATAGATTAATAATAAAATACAAGTCTTAAACATGAAATTACAATATTATAAAGAGCTAAGTAAGGAGGTGACTTATCTTGCTTGGAGCCGGTCATACTGGGACCGGTTTCTGGGTAACACCCTTCATCAGCCAGGCTAGCTTGAATCCAGTGGCAAAGTGAGCAAGGGACCCACATCTGGGCATACCCTGCCAACTTAGGGCGAACAAAGCAAACACAAGGAGATGATGGACGGAGTGCGGACACTTTTCAGACACTCACCCCCAGTCCCAGATCTGGGTTGAATCCATCATTATTTAGCTCACTTTGCCACCCCAGTTCAGACACATCTATATGCAAATCAGTCTTGACCCTGTGCCTCATACAAACAGTCCAGCCTGAACTGCCAAGCCATGTCTTCACAGGACTGGAAACAAGCATCCTGGGACCGGTTTCTGGGTAACAGCCTTCATCAGTCAGGCTAGCTTTAATCTAGGGGCAAAGTGAGCAAGGGACCCACGTCTGGGCATACCCTGCCAACTTAGGGCAAACAAAGCAAACACAAGGAGATGATGGACGGAGTGCTGAAACTTTTCAGACACTCACCCCCAGTCACGGATTTGGGTTGCATCGATCATCATTCTTTAGTTCACTTTGCCATCCGTGAACCCTTCCAATCTTGTGCCTGAGATCTGATTGGCTGCCAACACTTCAAACCAGGAAGTGTTAGCAGCCATCTTGTGACTTAGTTGAACCAAGTCACAAGCAAAAATGTAAAGAAAAATATATAGGTGCAGGGTAGAAACACGCTGGGCCTCTTGAGGGGGTCGCTCAAGGACCTGCCCCCAGGCCCAAAAAGCATTTTTTTTTTAAATAATTTGGCGGAAGTCGGAGTAGATCAGTGATCCCTGAAGTAAATGTAAAAAAACAAAGCACAGGCCCCTGCAGCCACCTCCCCGGGGCTAATTTATTAAAAGGTGGGGGGACACGTACCCCCACTGCCCGGGGACCACCATCTCTCCGGGGCTATATTTAAAATAAAGGGTGGGGGCTACAGCTCCTCATGCTGCCCTAGGATCTGCCACCTCCCCGGGGCACAATTTAAGTACAGACAGCAGTCTGTTGCAGCCCCCTGGGCCAGGGACCACCACCTCAGGGGGCTTTGGAGTAGATGGAAGTAGGGCCAAGCCATTAACTGCCCTGGGGCCACAATCCCCCAAGGCAGGCTACAGCAATGTCCCGGGTGCCTACATTGCAGCTTGTTATGGCTTGGCGAAAGCTCTGCTGAGCACTGCCCCTCCTGTTACCTCCAGTAAGTTCCACACAGCAGGATTGCTGAGAAGTTGTCAGAGACTACGCCGCTTTCTTCAACACTCTGCAAACGTGCCTCCCGGCAGACTATTAGTTGGGGGATAAATTCCTCTTGGCTCCTGAAGGGACCTAGGGGGCCATGAAGCCCTCCTGGTACCTCCTTTAAGTCCTACACACAGGACTTCCTGAGAGCTGGTTGGGGGCCCGGCCCGTTTCTCCACCACTCTGCAAATGTGACTGCTAGTTAAAAAACATAGAAATTCACTTAAAAAACAAAGGTTACAGGGACGCTATAGTTAGGAATTAGCACTTTAAAAAACCTTAGAAATTCACTGAAAAAACAAAGGTTACAAGCACATTATAGTGAGCAAATAAAATTAAAAATAACCTTAGAAATTCACAAAAAAAAACAAAGGTTATAGGCATGTTATAGTTAGGGTCAGCTTTTGCTCATACAAAACTAGAGCAATGCAGCCATTACAGTTACCTGAGTTACCTATATCTTGCCCCCCAATGCACTGCTTATGACCTCACATTACATCACTCATGACATGGTCAGTGATGTCACTGATGACATCACTGTATATTACAATAAGGGCAGTCAGACCACCATTGCTCCACCATAGCCGCTAGGAAACTGGTTTTCATGGTGGTTCCATCACCATGAAAACCGTGGTGGAGAGGAAACAAAGGGGCCCCTACAGGGATCCCTTGTGCCTCTGCTCCCTTTGGTGTATGCAGGGGGCTCCTCTGTGTGCATGAACAACAGTTCCTGCTTGGCATGGACTTTAAAGTCCATGCCGTGCAGGAAATGTTTTTGTGGTTCCCATTGTGGTGCCCATTTTCAGGGCTCAACAGTGGGAACATAAAACAAAAGCCCGCCAGACATGAGAATAACTCGTAATCTGGTGGGCAGACTGACCACAGGTTCAGCACCAAACTCATATTCAGAACCTAAGCCATATTTTATTTGTTTGCTTTGGGTGAAAATTTTTATATGTTAGCATTTATGAAAGTGTTATAGAATTATTATTTGGAATTGTGTATTTTATGTGTTCTAATTATTTTATTGAATTGATTGGGTTTGTTGTTTGAGGTTTAGATTTTTTATATCAATAAGTCTGAGTACTGTCTCAAAGTACGATCAATCTGAGCGATTTTTATACAGTTTCAGGTGTCATACAAGTACATTTGGAGATCGTTGTTTGACAAAAGAATACGGGCCTTGTCTGTGGAGTCGTATTAAAATGTCCCAGATAACAAATGCAGGTGTGCCTTGACCTTGCGTGGATACAATGTGGGCTAGTGGGTAATGTGTTCAGATGCGTGTGATGTGTCTGATTGACTGAGTGTTCCTAACTCCATGTGGCATCTAACATTATGATGTTTTGGGAATGTGCACACCCCTCAGGCCATATGTGCTTTATTGGGGCCAATTTCCCTGGACCTCTGTGGTGTCACTGTGTTTATTTTGGGGAAGGACATGAGTTTCCTGTTCGCTCATTTGTCTGCCGTATATGTTCCACCACACCTGTGACCTGAAAAATGAGTTACCGCGAGCATAGTTTGCAGAGCCTGCCTGATCACGCATTTCTGAGTTGGGGCTGATGGAGAGTTCATGACGGGCGAATTTGATAAAAGTGATGCGATTTCCTTTGTGTGTGTGAGTGTATTATTATAAGCAATAGCATCGTTTATAATCAATATCAACATATGCTTTGGCTATTATCTCTAAGTAATCTACTCTTTTGTTGTTTATGAAGGGATTTACTTTAAATTGTAACATGCCATACATACTTTTGGTTTGTTTGCTAAGTTTAGGTGCAATTTGAGTCACAGATTGCGTTAATCGTAGCTGTTGGGAGCTTTGTTCTTTTTGTATGGCTTCTCAAAATGTATAAAGTGTAGGTTGAGTTCTGCCTTGTGTATATTGAAAGGTATTGTGCCATTCTTCCACTACATTGTTTGTTTTGGATTCCTGTGCCAAGGTGCTATAATAGACATTCCACCAAGGTATTTTGGAATCTGGGTTGGCATCTGTGTCCGGAGTAATGTAGTCTGCCAAACCATGTATCCTCAAAATAATCCACCCAGAGGCTTAGTTTGTGCTTGTTTTGTTGATGGAAAGGGCTTTCTATTAGGGAATTGTTGTGGTTGGCGAAATCCGTGACACAGACATAGGCTAGTGCTATCCTTTTTTTTATTTCTAAGACAAATTGACTGATGTAGCATATTTCACACTTTTTGCAGATTGTTGGAGATGTCTCTGTATTCATTGATTGAAATGCTAGTAACAGCCTTATATGGCTGTGTATGGGTAAACTTTTAAAAGGGTTTGAATCATGGCTTGTTTATTTTTTGTGGGTATTAGTTATTTGTTTTATGTTTAATGTGGTTTACGAGTTCGTAGTAAGTGCTACTTTGTGTATTTGATGTGTATGGCATTTATAAAAAGGGATATTTGTGTTTTAATATTTACCATGCATGGTGTATATCTGAGTGAATAGATTGGGACACATATTGAAGATTTCATATATCATTCAGGTTTTAAAATGGTTTATTTTTAATAAGTTATCTGCTGTATTACATATTAGTACTCGTCTATCATTGTTCAGGACGTCATGTAACAGGAAGAGTTCAAAATTATGTGGTATTTGTGAGTGTTCAGACATTTCTAATATCTTGGTATCCTCTTAGGGCAGTAGCCGTATCACTAATGGCTTATTTAGTACACGCAATTAAACTTTTTTAAGTGGGTATAGATGTAGTTGTCCTGTAATGTGTTTGGGGATGTTATGCAGTATATGCTTTAGGATTTTAGTTGTGGGTCCTGGGAGCTATTGCTTGCATCTCTTAGATCATGCAATTCATCTTTTACTTCTATTTCTGTCACATTTGGGGGCTGGTTGTTTTCCCTTATAATAATTAGATCACTGTTTCTAGTGACCCTCCGATAGCATGCATTAAAGTCATATTTAGTAAATTTCGAAATCACATTTTTCATTGATGTACTTGATTGGTTGTAGATGTAGCCCATATGACTTCGGGCCTCATTTAGATCTTGGTGGATCAGGTCCCGCGGTGCTTTTTTAGCATTCTTCCCACCCATGACTTGGCGATTGGCCCACCTTATTACGATATTGCTTTTGCAAAGATGAAAGACCGCCATGATCCTGCCATCACCACCTCGAAATCTCAACCGCTTTGATGGTGGGATAGTCAAAAGTGGCTGTCGCAGGGAGGACTGACAGTTTATTTGCTAAGCCAATCACTATGTGCCTTGCCAGCAATGCAACTGTGGGGGAAAAACCACCACACCTGAGATGGTGGAGTGGAACACATATAAGGCACAAGCTCAGCTTTACTCACCTTCTCACTTCCTGTACAGACATGGACCCGATCACACTTGTCCTGCCTTTGCTGCTGCTGGCTGATCAGGAATCAGATCAACACCTTTGTAGCTGGAACAGAAGGTAATCTCCCCATTAGCTGTTACCTGTTTTCACTTGGCTGTTCACATAGGCGCAGGACTTGTGCATTATTAACCTTCTCACACAAGCAATAGAATACCAATTTACAATTCATATCTAATGTCAAGGGTGATTTTGCCTTTGAGATGGGGCCTTTGGATCTTTTAGGGGTACCTTGGGGGTAGTGAGAGGAAAGTTGGGATGTGGAAGAATGGGTTGGGGTGAAAGGGGTAGATATATGTTTGGGAGCAGTAAGTGTGGGTGTGGCAGGACTCAGGGCAAGGGCAAAGAGAAGACTTTCATGGGGAAAATATTTTGGATGTTCGGGAGAGAGTTGGGGGGTTAGGAGGTAAAGGGAATGGGAATGGACATGTCTGCTGTGCATGTGTCAGTTGATGGTACAGGTGTCTGTGGGCCTAGCATATGTCATGCACATTTGGGTGTGTCTTGCTTTGGTGATATATAATTTATGCAAGAGTGTGGTCATTTTTGGTTTTTGGGTGTGTGCTGTGTAGGTGATGGATATGGTCATGGTAAATGTGTCTGTCGTGGTTGGTGCTGTGTCTGGAGTTGTGATTGTGGTGGTGGATGAATCTATGGTGGTGGGTGTCATGTCTGGGGCTGTGATTGTGGTGGTGGATGTGTCGGTGGTGGTGGTGGTGGGTACAGTATATGTGGTTTTGATCGGGTGGTGAATATGTCTGTGGTCGTGGGTGCATCATCTGTGGTTGTGCTGGTGTTGGGGTGGTGTCTGTGTGTTTGTATGCAAGCCTCTTTTCTGTGTTGTTTGTGTTTGTGTGTGAGTGTGCTGGCTGTGTCTGTGTGAGTGGGCACTTGCAAAGGTATGAGTGCGCTTTGACAGGTTTGGGATTAGGGAATTTGGGAAGGGATGGGGCAGGAGGTAGGACACAAGGTTGGGATAGTTGGGAGGCTGCAGTCAGTGAGGAGACTAGGTCTTGAAAAGTCCTTTGTAGGCCAGACATAGCAGTATGAATGCCTTCCAGGTAGGATATGATTTGTTGCACTTGGCAGCCAAGCCCCTGGCTGCCATTCAGTAGTGCAGTCTGGCCAGCAGAGATATTCCTGATGAGTTCAACAGTATCCTCAATCAGCTCAGCAGAGGGGGAAGGGCATAGGGTGAGATGAGGTACCTGGAGCAAAGGTGGTGCCACCCCTTTTAGAGAGGTGGGTTTGGAAAACTTGTGGGAGCAGGAGGGAAGGTGGAGATGGTACTCTGGGTAGCAGACAATGTTGCAGGGGTAACAGATGCAGAAGGATTCATCACCACATGGGAGTGCTTGCGGGAGCAGGCCTCATAAGAAGATGTAGAGTTGCTGGTGGCCTCCATTCCACTCCCCTCACCCTCTGGGCCACTGTGTCCCTTGGTGTCGCCACCGGAAGCACTGTGGCCAAGTGCCACACTCTGGATGTTGCTTAAATGACATATACAATAGTTTCAGTGAAGCTGTGTGAACCTTTGATGACAAAACACTTTCTGAGTTTACAGAGTTCACCTACTTTTCTAACTTTGCTTCAACATTAGCATAAGCTCATGCAACATTATCAGGAAACATTTGGTGACAGTTATTTCTTTCCCCATGATAGCTCCTATAATATGTATGATCCTGTCTCTTATCCATCATTATGTCTCACCAGAAACTGTTTCACACCTCTGAATGCTTGGTCTTTGTAGTTTAGAGTAGTGCTCTGATGTCTCCAAAAAGGATGTCAACCAAAAATACCTTTGTACAGTGTATTCACAAACTCCTAACATCTGCATAATGTTCATTCTCAAATAGAGTCTTTTGAAGAAATGTGTGGCAACAAATACTACAATGTTGTAACAATATTAGCATAAAATGAAAGCAGATTACCTTTGCTTAGGCACTTTACAATGATAAAACTTACTCTCACTAAAGTATATGCCAGTTTTAAAATTATACATGAATTCTGTACTGAAGTAGCTTAGCAATGTATCACATACTATGTAGATGTCAGAAACAAAGATTTGGGGGATTGATAAATGACTTCTATGGCATAAGTTAATACATAGACCTTGAAACATTTCTAACACACTTCAGTACACAGCTAAAATATTTTCACATTTCACTCCTAAATACCTAAGGCTATATGAAGCTTGTTGTTTTTCTGTGAAATTGTTTTACTAAATATGCTTCCTTTCAGTGTAGTGCAAAAGTTCTGAGAACATCAAACTTGTTTTTATATACAATAATTCCTATGTAATTCTTGCTTCAAACACTCACATAAAAATCATAATATGCAACACATTACACCTTAATGCATTCCAACAGTTGCCTAATGAGTCATGAGTGTGGCATGGTTTTGAGTTTTCCTGGTGGGATACCTCTACATATGTGATGGAACTTTCAATCTTGCTAAATACCTTTAAGTTTGTCATGTATCTCCATCATTGCTTCATCATTTGGACACAACAAAGGATGTTGAAGAGAAATTCTTTAGGGAAAGTGTTACTCTTTCAGCAATGTGAACACATTCCTAACTGTATTAAGCACACATATTTGTGAAGGAGTGAGACATCATGCTAATCTGTCACTTTGAGCATGTAGGAAACAGTATTTCTGATGTAAAACACAATTTGTATATGTTTTGAATCCAAACATTTAGCCATTAAAACTGATGTCACTCGTCATTTTGGATCACATGCTCACACTTGTTTATGTAGAATCCCAATTTGCCAATGTGATGTTTGGTACTTTCACTGTAGCATACCTACCTAGTATGCTATCACATGCAATACGGCTACCATTACATCATCACCAATAGTGAAGAATCATCAGACCTGACAAAATAAACACTTTTGGCCTGTTTGGTACAACTGCCCCTCATGACATCAAACAACATGATGTCTATGTGGAGTTCAGGCAGCCACGTGTCTGCTCAGAACAGGGGGGATCCTTGCCAACAAATCAATAGACAAAGCACATAATCATACACATTGTACAAAACAAACACCTTCAAGAACTCTTCTTGTGTGTTGGACAGTGGTGCCTCTTAATGTTGATGAGAAAAACCCTGCCTGTAACCAAGAAGTTGTCATGTAACATGAAATGTACCCCCTTCTTGCTGCTTTTGGGAACTCAACTGCCCATCAAGTGCCAATATGCCACAGCACGAATGCGTGGCATTAGGGTGTTAGGGTGCGGCGCGTGCACCTCCAACATTGGAAGGGTTGGTCGGGCTGGACTTCAGCTGCCTTTCGGATCCAGTGTCATAGGTCCTTTCACCTTTTCAGGCATTGGACGCTCAGCCACTTGAAGACCCCCAGGGTCCCCGCCTTCCTGGCAATGGCCTTCAAATGTCTCACTTATGATGGGTGTTTATCTGTATGGATACGAGAAATGATAGAAAAAACAATGATTTGATGACTTTGTGTCTGTATGTATCGATGTAACACATTTTTGCTACATCTATCACTAGCATAATTTCCATTTACTTTGTACAGCAAACATTTTTAGGTACAGTTGTAAAGAGTCTACAATGTGTTCTTAAATTGCCATGATGTGAGTTTAGAACATCACACATGTCAATCAATATCTGTCTATACATAGCTATATCTCTCCATACACACCAATTACACTCTTAGGATTTAAACACACAGCTCATACATATGTTTTTTTTTTACCATAGTAAAGTGCTTAGTAATCCCCACCATCATTGTCTTCTGTAAGGAATAATATTTTTGACAGTTCACATCAGTAACTACGATTCACTCAGGGTACTCAAAGTGACATTGTAGCCTGTGGCATTGGAAAAAAATTGTTAGACAGATTCCCATATACATTTCAGACATGTTCATTTTCCTCTGGTGAGCCATAGAGCTGACCATCCAGGGAGAGGACTCCCTGTCCAGTAAATCCAGTGTGTTTGGCGAGAAGGCAGAGACCCTCCCGCCCAGGCATCATCGCTCCCAGAGGTGAAAAACATCAGCAAAAGTGGAGGAAGCCTTGATGGCAGCAGTGTTAGGAGGCAAGTGAGCTTTTTTTCCAACTGCCACCAGTGGTGGCTTGCACAGGTAACGCTGTGGGGCGGTGTGGCATGGTGGGTCTCGGTGGCGGGGGTGGTGGGATGCTCAACATACAACTGGAAAGTAAAAAAATTAATAAACAAAAGCACTTACCTTACACTTGCTGCATCGCTGACTCATCAATGCTGCGAGCGCAAATAAAGCGCTTTTATATATTTATTTCTTTACTCTCAACTCATCATATTCAAAATCATACTAGGGACTTGAGGGAAGCATTTGCCTTGTATCCTGACTTTGATATTGGAAAGGAAAATGTTTCTGTTTTTTTTACCAGAAACATTTTATTTCCAGTACTGTGGATGACCAGTTGAAAGACACCACACTGTGAAGGTAGTGCGGTGGACATCATCAGGTTATACTCTGCCCTAAGCAGTTAAAACTCACCAAATCCATGCATCCTGTTGTCATGTCCAACAAGAATGGATAACAAGCTGCAGGGATGGGGAACAGCCACTACAACGCGGTTTTATCAAGCGTTGCTATTACATCGCATGCGTTACAATGCATTCGATGTTACAACGCGTGGTAAAAACCATGCATACCATTACATTGCATGCGCTTTTACAACGCATGCGATATAATGTGTAATGGTGGCGGTGGCGGCTATCCAAGTCGTTGTGAGGAAGCTTAGGCTGTTTCCTCACAACGATGTGCACCAAGCAGGAAGGAGGAAGCAGAAACGGGGAGCAGAGACGGCGACGCTGGAGAGGAGAGTGGTAAGTGGGTTTGAGTTTGGGGTGGGGGTTATTTTTGTAGGGTATAGGGTAGTGTAAAAGTAGTGTTCTAACGTTTGTGTGTTTTTTTAACGTTTTAGTGTATTTTTGTGTAGTGTAGTGTAGTGTTGTAGTGTTCGTTTAGTGTAGTGTATCAGAGTTTAGGGTACTGTTGTAGGGATTTACGTTTTAGGGTAGTGTAGTAGTGCTTGTGTAGTGTAGTGATTTAGGTTTCAGGGTAGTGTAGTAGTGTTTGTGTTGTGTAGTGTTTTAGGGTTTAGGGTAGTGTAGTGTTTTAGGGTTTAGTGTAGTAGAGTTTGTGTAGTGTAGTTTTTTAGGGTTTAAGGTAGTGTAGTGTTTTAGGGGTTAGGGTAGTGTATTAGTGTGTGTATAGTGTAGTGTTTTAGGGTTTAGAGTAGTGTAGTGTTTAAGGGTTTAGGGTAATGTAGGGGTGGGAGTAGTGTGGGTAGTATTGTAGTGTAGTAGTGTTTTAGGATTAGGGGTAGTGTAGGGGTGGGAGTAGTGTGTTGTGTAGGTGTAGGGTAGTCACTTACCTTGCAAACTTTATTCACAAGTATAGCTTTACCACGCTTGCCTTTGCGTTGTAATGGCATGCATGATAAAGGCATTCTCGTGGTAAAAGTATGTGATGTAATGGCATGTCGTTGTCATTACATCGCGTAGTAATACCCGCGTTGTAATGGCACGTGTGGTATTACTATGCAATGTAATGACATACATCCTGCAGGGATTTGATGGCAACATTGCACTAACTTCTTTAATCCATGGTTTGAGGGGACTAAACGTCTGTAATTCAGTTCCAAGATACCCTTGGGTGCACATGCACTTTACAAATACACATGCTAAGTTATGTTATGTTATGTTATGTTATGTTATGTTATAAACGGCCCCCAGGTGGGTAGACTTCCAAGATTTGAGAACAGAGAAAGGCACAGTGGTAAAAAAAAGATAGCAGTTGCTGCTCATGGCCATGCACAGCTAACAGAAACACTTTCTTTAGAGAGGAGGGTTGGGAGGAGTAAACAAAATATTGAGCAAGAGAAGATAGAGAGAATGGTTACTAAAAAGAGAGCATAAGATAAGGAAAGAAAGAAAGGACAATAAATAGAAAAAACAACAGAGGGAGCAGAAGGGACAGGATGGAGAAAATAGACAGACGTAGTAGCAAATGGAGTGGGGTAGTGGAAAAACGAGAGAGGCAGTGGAGACAGAGATTAAATGCAGAGAAAAGAAAGAAAGTGAATCAATACTCAAAGGAAAGCTAGATGCACCTGCAGAAAATGTGATTTGAGATTTTATGTGAAATTCATAGCTTATAATGTTTTTGCCAATACAGCTGGGCCAATGTGATTTTAATGCACACATTTGCATTTATTTTCTAAAAAGAATCTTAGTGAAAGATCCAAACATCACCCTATATAGTTGTCTTTGAAGTCCTATTCCATTCTAGCCATTGTTACTGAATCCACATTCCTTTTAACAAATTACTTTACACTACCTTAATATTTGTTACTACATGCTGTTGGTGATCAGAGCTGATACCTTCCTTTTAATGTCATATCACCCATGTCTACAACTTCTGGTATAGTCTCTGGAAAGCGTAAACTACTTGGGAGATGTCAAAGTTCTATTATAGGGGTGATTTAGCATTCTAGTGTACATTTCAAAATGGAATGCTCTTAACTGTTTCATAATATGAAGCTTGACTTTTATCTGTACCTGCAGAACAAACCCTTTGTAAGTAATTATGTTCTATTTCTAGTACGCATGGCAGGCTTCCATGCTTTTTACATTTGCCACTCAGAAATATGCATGGTTATCCAAGCAATGTTGGCACATGAAGGGTGCTATCTTGGAAATTCAATGCAAGGAGTCTATTGCATATGAAAGAGAGGAGAATGTACATAATTCCGGATGTAGAGGACTCTCTAGCATCTAAATGGGAGGGACCATGTAAATAGCATCAAAGAGAGAGGTTATCACAGATCATGATCCTATAGAGCACTAGAGGCAGTTCTGTTGGTTGCAAAGCTATGGCTCCCCTAGCTTTGGATTGAGCTAGTGACTTCTGCCAGGCCACAACCCTCGCAATAACCCATTACAGGCTCAAGCAATCACTTATCCTTTACCATGTCTACCTGTCTTACTGGTCGATGTCTGACCACGTTCTCCTTTTGTACAGCACCATTCGTACAACCTGCCTTTTACTATGAGGGGTGTATGCACTTGTCAAAGCATTCTTTAAGACCATGCAGTTTTCACTGGTGTTTTTGATGAATTATAATAGAACTATCCGTCGTCTGTCCCAACCTTATAGTCAAACTCATTGTGGAATCTTCTCAACTTCACTTGTAAAAGTATATTTAGTCTTCACTGGTTCACCACTATTTTCCTAAAATGCCCTTGATGGATAAGCCCCAAGTTCTCTGTAAAGTTATTTTAAATTAGGGGCAAATTAAAGTAAAACTTCAAATATAGACTTGGGCAGAATTCAGAAACTCCACACTTTATGAACCAGTTTAAATGTCCCAACCTTTCTTGAGGCAAGGTTTATCCCATGGAGCCTTCCAGGTATGATGATTGCCTGATGTAGAATGTCCCTGGTAGGACATCCTTCAGCACCAAAATGTGGAGGGCTCTCAGCTGGAGCCAGCGTTACCTTTTTTGTTTAAAATAAACTTCGTAAACTTTGCATTTAACAAATTTAGAAAAGTTGGAAAATAAGTTGCGAGTCTTCTGACTTTACAACTTTCCTCCCTCTACTTCAAAATCCTTAAATCTTGTCTAATTGATAAGATCTATATTTGGATTGTGGGAAGCTGATTGAGCTTCCTTTAATATTTAGTCACTAAAATTCACATATTACTTCACAAAGAATCAAACTGTGTACACCCTGGATATTGGAGTCCAACAAATGGCATTCCAGAAGTAAGTATAGATTTTATAAACCTTACACCACATATATGTACGTATGTGATATATATCTTAAAGGTATGCAGGTGTGAAGTTAGGAATAGAAAATCTATACTTTCCAATATGCACTTATCTTTTGATATTCTATCCTTGAAATTCTTTTACTGTGATATTCTGGGCATCGACTTTTAATAGTACAACCAATCAAACCAATAATTTTAGGAAGCACCAAAAAGAATTGTGTGCTTTAAAACGTTGCATACTGTCGCCTTTTCCCCCTGCAAATATCTGGGAAAGAATGCACTTTTAGTTCACAGTGTTAATGGTTGGTCATAGATAACAGCCATGCCCCCTTGAAAATATACTTCTGGCTTTGGGCCTAGACTTAGGGTATATTGCAGTATATATATCGTGCATTATGCTTTATTGATGTGCGCCCCTTCTATTTAATGACTAATCCTATTTCTGAGGCATTGATTACGAAAAGCATTCTCAAGGTTTGTTTTTGCTAAGAGAAAATCATGTAGTATGCTATTTTGCTTTGTAGTTTAGACATTTATGTTGTTCTACTTTCAAAGTACATTTGTACAATTGAAATATTATCCCTAGAATCAAATGTGTTTTCAACACAGTATTCTACTTACGCCCAGCGTTTCAATTTCAGCTTCAATAATATGTGTACTTTCTCTCCTGAGAATATAATTCTTTCTTGCTTAATGTCCACAGTTCTCACTTTACTGAAGATGAAAAGTTACCTTTTTCAAATACCTTTTACTAGTATTTGGTGCTACCTCTGTATTTATTTTGTCTCCTTTAATTATTAATGTATTTATTAGTTGACTTTGTGCAAAGAAGCAGCAGAGTGTCTTAAATACAGCACAAGACTAAAACTTGGTAACAAGATAGTGAAAGTGAAGATGCAATACTAGACAAAAGACCAACTTTTTGATTCATAATTTGGGGCCATATGCGCAAAAATATTTAATAACGATTAACTTAAAGCTAATCCTTGGGAATCCCTATTTGATAATCGCTTATTGGTATGTATGAAATGGAGCACAAAATTAACAGTGATTCATTAAGTTTGATAAGAAAGAGATGCCATGATTTTCGATCTTATACCAAGGAGACGGTGGCAAGCCATCTGCGCGAGTCATGAGCCCCCCCCCCACCATCCCACCACCAACTTCTATCGAGGAGCTTGTGCAGAGCACCCTGGAGTCAGAGGCCATCAGTAGTGTTGTGCAAATCTCCTCTCTTTCACCTTCCAGGTACCTCTCAACATAAATCAAAAATCGACCTATAAGAGTAAACAGTGTATGAGAAGGGTGTCATTAAGACAAACATATTGCTAACCCATAGTAATATATTGAAATCAAAAATCTAAAGTGCATTATGGAAAATGTAGTTAATTAAAGATTTACAATAAACAGATGGAGATATAAATGTAATAGTAAATGTTGTAAATGTAGTCAACATAAAACCAATAACTAATCACTAAGGTCTTCTCAATCAATTTTTACACAGAAAATCCACCTCCACAAATTGAACACTCTGAAGGGCAATTTCCAGAAGACATACATATGCAGGTAGCTGACACCAATGATAGTGGGCCCCAGGCCAATCCACCACAAGCTGCGAATAGAAGTCCTGCGGTTACGCAGCCTAGAGAGACAGCTGAAGAAGGAAGTGAGGACATCATAATAACTGTTGCACAGGAACCTACTGTAAGGCCACACCAATTGTGGGGAAAATGTTGGCTCGGCACTCATCGTCCTCAACACACTTTCAGTCTCCTGTTTCAAATGTCATATGACCAGTAAACCAACAACTCTTTGGAGGTTTAGAAACCTCTACGCATCAAACGCAGATCAAAATGAACAATCAATTTTTCATATTTATATATAAAAACGAATGTATGTCTGTCTGTCTGTCTGTCGGTTTGTCCTTTATGCATTACTACACCATTTATCCGATCTCCATGAAACTTTGGGAAGTTGTTGAATACACTCCGCGAAGGTTTTTGGCATAAAAGATTTTTAAATATCGGCCCCCCCAGGGCCCTCATAATCTTTCGAATACGGATGTACGCACCCGACTGAAAAACAAAAAATCGTGTATCCACATGCACTCGAATAAATAAATAGAATTAAAACACTATTCATCCGATCGCCATGAACCTTTTGGGAAGTTGTTGAGTACAATCCCGCAAAGGTTTCTGGCATAATTTTTTTTTAAATATCGGCCCCCCAGGGCCCTCATAATCTTTTGAATACTGATGTACGTACAAGACGGAAAAACAACAAATCGTGTATCCACAAGCACTCGCATAAATAAATAGAATTAAAACACCATTCATCTGATCGCAAGGAAATTTTGGGAAGTTGTTGAGTACACTCTCGCGACGGTTTCTGGCATAATCTTTTTTTTAAATATCGGCCCCCCAGGGCCCTCATAATCTTTCGAATATTGATGTACGCACCAGATGGAAAAACAAAAATCGTGTATCCACAAGCACTCGAATAAATTGAATGTTATCATAACGAGTGTCCTTGAATTTCCTTTCTTCGGAGATCACAGCAACGCGCGACGGGTAAGCTAGTTGTTGTTATATATGCAAACTTTACCCAATGTAAACCGGGTTTAAAAGTGTCACAAACATCCTAGCTTCCAATCAGATGGCAATGAATGACTATTTCTCCAATCTCACAGATCCCATTAGGTCCTTATACCAGGAACTGCGCCATGAAAGCATCCAGAAAAAGCATCGGGAGCGCCGTACATGTTATGTTATGTGTTTGTTGAGCGCGACAGCTGCCCCAGCTAAGAACCATAGCACAACCTTCTGGATAAGACATGTGGACAGTTTGCAATCTGATAGAATTGGTGGTGTGCAATTCCTATGCATTTCTAGGGAAGCATATATAGGTCTTAATGCACATTAACATTTCATCTAAAAATGCTTAGAATAAAATGAGAATTGGTGCTCTGTGACACACCACCAGCTGCTGCAATGACACCTTGGTAGCTACTAGAGGCTAACACTTGCAAAATACATAATACCTGCACATGGGTGGGGATGGACTTACCACAAAGGTGTACCTCTCAAGGTGCTTTTTTACATCAACTATGATCTTCAGGATAACAGCGTTATTAACCTGTACTTTACATATATGTCTTTCTCTGTTTGCTTTAATAGTGTAATCCTCAGTCTTAGGATCCTATCATATCTTCTCCTCCTTCTCTACAAATCTTCCAGAATACTCATTCTCCTTGCCATAAAATACAGAGCCATTTTGGAAAACTTCAGATGCATTCTGGGGCATCTTTTTTAGTTTCCACACAGTTACCACCTGGTATGAGTTGGTGGTAAAATGCATGTGCAAAATCATGATTTTTGCGACTATTCTTTAATTGTGCATGTAATTACCATAGAAATAACAAACCACTATTAATGTTATCTTAATAACGGTTCATAATTCATTTTCACCACAACATTTTCAGCTGCAAATTAATTTCATACATAGCTAATTGGTGTTTTTGCACCTATTAACCACTTTGTGACTGATTGCTGATTCACAAAACATTTGTACAGATGGCCTTAGAGAAGGTCATGTAAGTATAATGTGTGGCTATAGAATGGCTTGAAAGGAATACATTTCAAAGACCTCCTTTACATTTTTAGTGTGAAGGAGAGCCTAAAGGCTCCTGAGATAAATTGCCAGGATATTGGCCACGACAAGTAAACAGGGTCAATTAGAGTTAGGCAGGATGGGAACACCACCATACATTGGCAGTGCTGAGCCAAAGCTGCAGTCCCCCACTGCCATAGATAACGATGGTGAACCATCAGATGGTCCTACGAAAGAAATTCCTTTACCTAATTGGCTGTTAGCCACTAGACCGCAGGTCAGAGTAACAGCCATTCACCCTATTTACAGTGGCCCGCTGTTACTCATTGGGCTGGCAAGTCAAAGTAATAGATGCTCTACATTTGTTAGGGTACACAAGTGTTAGAAAGTGGGTTGTAGGTTGACTGGGGTTTGAGCCCCAGTCAAGCAACAACTACAATCATAGTCAGGGTAAGAAGCAGGCAACCCCAAAATTGACCTGTGCTCACCCTCTGGTAGCTTGGCCCAGAGCAGTTAGGTGTAACTTTAGAGGCAATGTGCAAAGTATTTGTGCAACACTTTAAACAATAATACACTGCAACCACCACACAAAAAGGTTCCACACCAGGTTTGAATAATAGTGCTTAATTTCATAAATAAAACAAGACCCAAATGAAAAAAATCCAATTAAGCAGATCTTGAGATATGCATTTAAAAAAATAATAATTATAATAGCGCTTAAAAGTAATAAGTGCTTATTTGGGAAATCTGGTTGCGCTGGACATGGACAAAGTCAAGAGTTCAGGCTGACCGAAATAGAGTGCAGGCCGGATACAGGAACCCAGTGAGGACCAATGAACAAAAGTACCTTCATCCTGGTTGTGCCGACGAAGATGCGGGGTGCAGCTGAGCAGTGCGTTGGGCACTACCTGTGCCCCAAGTATAGCTTGCCTATACATTGGGGAGTTTGAGACACACAATATATACAATGAAATGGCTCAGTTCTTTGAGAATGTTCGCGTTTGGTCATGTTATATTAACAACATTTTTTTTATTTGGCTGGGCAACCAGGACACCCTAGACGAATTTACACACTGGATCAATGCTGCCGATACCAATATGAAATTTACTGTTCATTTCAGCAACGTCAAGTTGGAGTTCTTAGATGTATGGATTGAGCACTGCAATTCCCAGCTTCAGGTCATGCTGTACACCAAGCCAACGGCTAGAAACACCCTATTGCAATTTAGGAGTTTCCATCCCCGCAGCTAAATGGAAGGGATACCCTTTAGCCAGTTCCTTCATATTCGAAGAAACTCCACCAACTTGGATCATTTTCTCAAACAAGCAGAAATCCTGAGGGAGAAGCTCTGGACAAGAGGATACCTTGCCAGACTGATAAAAGATGCCCTGAAAAGATCAAGGTACTATAACAAGAAGCCATGTTTTTACCTGAAAACTCAGAAAAAACTACTGACCAACTCGTATGTGTTACCCAGCACTCAAACTATGACCACACGGTGTGCCAGGTCATAAACTCACAATGGCATCTCCTCAATATCGGCGAAGATGAACACAAACTCCCGAGGCCTCTCTTTGCCTTAAAGAGGAATACAAATCTGAGCAACTTCCTGGTTAGAGCGAAAAGCTGGGAACTCAATTCTTTTTGTCAGAAATCCATCACAGGAAGTGAGCCCTTCAAAGGCAACCACTGATAAGGCTCATGCCAAGCATGCCCCAATGCTATTGTTAGCGACAACATCCGAATAAATGACCGGACGGTGTTTCTTTCAGAAATGACCAACTGCCGCACATCAAACATTGTGTATATCATCCTGTGTCCCTGCAATTTGGCCTATGTTGGCGAAACGGGCAGGGAATGCAGAATAAGAATTGGGGAATACAAGTCTAACATCAGGCTTATGAAACGCTCTGCCCCTCTGGTCAGCCACTGGATTGAGGCGGCCATGCTGAAAGTGATCTTAAATGGTCCATTCTTGAGAGAAAGTCCAAACCCAAGCAGGTAGAGACGTCACTGCCACACGCAGGAAGAGAGTGTTTTTTTGGATATTCACCCGCAAATCAAAAGAAATGGGACTCAATGAAAATATACCATGGGAGAACGCTATTTTATAACCTCAGCGAGTATTATCTCCCTTGCTGAGCCCTGCCTGTATCCCCTCCTGCTGGATCTTCATCAATCCTTCTTAGGATTTCTGTTATCCTTGCTTCTTTCCTGCTGGTCGACTGGGTTCATGTTTGTTAACAGTCACCACTTCTGGTGTCCTTGCGTTCTATTATATAGCATTCTTTGTTACATGACTGTGCACCAGACTGTGCCTCTGGGTATGTCGCCACTTTGGCACTCCCGAGTTAACCTAACATGGCGCTCATCGTGCCTCCCCCACCCCCGTTTTTTACATGACTTTTGGGTCGATCTCCCACTTTTTATTGCCATTTCCAGATGATTCCATTCCTATCTCGGGACACATCTATGTCAATCAGTCAATTAAGCATTCCATTTGTAAAGCGTACTACATACCCGTGAGGGTTTCAAGGCACTGGGGGGGCTCAGGGGGGTGGAGGAGGGGAGGCGGCTACTGATCGAAAAGCCAGGTCTTGAGAAGTCTTCTGAAGGCCAGCAGGTCCTGGGTCTATCGTAGGCCGGTAGGGAGAGTGTTCCAGGTTTTGGCAGCGAAGTAGGAGAAGGATCTGCCGCCGGCGGTGTTTTTCCGAAAGCGTGGAACTGTGGCGAAGGCGAAGTTGGCAGAGCGGAGGCTGCGGGTGGGGGTGTAGAAGCTGAGTCGGTTGTTGAGGTATGCTGGTCCGGCGTTGTGTAGGGCTTTGTGTGCGTGGATGAGGAGTTTGAAGGTGATCCTGTTGTTGACTGAGAGCCAATGCAGACCTCTCAGGTGGAATGTGATGTGGCTGCGTCGGGGGACATCGAGGATCAGTCGTGCCGAGGCGTTCTGGATGAGTTGCAGCAGTCTCAGGAGCTTGGTTGTTGTTCCTGCGTAGAGGGCATTCCCGTAGTCCAGTCTGCTGGTGACGAGGGCCTGGGTGATGGTTTTTCTCGTGTCGGAGGGGATCCATTTGAAGATCCTGCGGAGCATTCGGAGGGGGTGGAAGCAGGAAGCAGAGACGGCGTTGACCTGCTTGGTCATGGAGAGGGCGGAGTCGAGGATGACCCCCAAGTTATGTGCGTGGTCGGTGGGTTCTGGGGCTGTCCCTAGCGATGTTTGCCACCAGGAGTCGTCCCAGGCTGAGGAGGTGGAGCCGAGGATGAGGACCTCCGTCTTGTCTGAGTTCAGCTTCAGCCTGCTGTCTTTCATCCATTCGGCAACGGCCTTCATTCCTCTGTGAAGATTGGCTTTGGTGGTGTGGAGGTCTTCGGTGAGGGATATTATCAGCTGGGTGTCGTTGGCATAGGAGATGATGTTAAGGCTGTGTTGTCGTGTGACGTGGGCGATTGGTGCCACGTAGATATTGAACAGCGACGGGATGATCCCTGTGGAATGCCACAGATGATCTTGGTGGTCTTGGAGCGGAAGGGTGGGAGGCAGACGCTCTGGGTTCTGTCGGAGAGGAAGGATGTGGTCCAGGCCAGGGCCTTCTCTTGGATTCCGGCGTCATGGAAGCGTGCTGTTAGGATGCGGTGGCAGACCGTGTCGAAGGTTGCCGATAGGTCTAGAAGGATGAGGGCGGCTGTTTCTCCTTTGTCCATAAGGATCCTGAAGTCGTCGGTGGCGGCGATGAGGGCGATCTCGGTGCTGTGGTTGCTGCGAAAGCCGGACTGGGATGGGTCCAGGATGTTGTTGTCTTCGAGGTAGCGGGTCAGCTGTCTGTTGATGATGTTCTCCGTTACTTTTTGCTGGGAAAGGGAGCAGGGAGATGGGTCGGAAGTTCTTGGGGTTGGTGGGGTCCGCCTTGGGTTTCTTTAGTAGGACGTTGATCCCGGCATGCTTCCAGCTCTCTGGGAAGGTTGCTGTCTCGAAGGAGATGTTGATTGTTTTCTGGACATGGGGTGCAATGGCGGTGCTGGCTTTGTTGAAAACGTGGAGAGGGCATGGGTCAGATGGGGATCCGGAGTGTATGGAGTTCATGGTCTTCATGGTGTCTTCGTCGCTGACGTTGGACCAGGCGGTCATGCGACTGGTGCTGGTCGCAGGGGTGGTGGTCTCGGCAGTGGATGTGGGGGTGGCGGTGTTGAAGCTGTCGTGGATGTTGGTGATCTTGCGGTGAAAGAAGGTGGCCAATGAGTTGCACAGGTCTTGTGATTGTGGAATGTCGTTGGTGTTGGAGCTGGGGTTGGAGAGTTCTTTCACGATGTTGAAGAGTTCTTTGCTGTTGTGTGCGTTGCTGTCTAGGCAGTCATTGAAGGCGGTCCTCTTAGCGGTCCTGATGAGTTGATGGTGTCTGCAGGTGGCGTTCTTGTGGGCTGTGTAGCTGTCTGGTGTTCGGTCGCGGAGCCAGCTCTTCTCCAGCTTCCGACAGGTGCGCTTGGAGGTCTGGAGGTCTTCGGTGAACCATGCGGCTTTCTTGTTGGTGTGATTGGTGGAGGAGGTCTTGAGTGGGGTGAGGGTGTCGGCGCAGTCGTTTATCCACTTTTTGAGGTTGATGGCGTCGGTGTCAGGGTCGGTGGGGTCAGCGGGTGGTCCCAAGGCGAGGGTGGTGGTCAGTTGGTCCTCGTGACCTTTCCCCAGCAGCGGCGTGGCATCTATTAGGTGCGGTGGTGTGTGGTGGGTTTCCTGAAGGTGAAGTGGACGCATCTGTGGTCTGTCCAGTGGGGTTCGGAGGTGTGGTTGAAGGAAGCGTGGGGACTTACGGAGAAGATGGGGTCCAGTGTGTGTCCAGCGGCATCGGTGGGTGTCATCACGAGCTGTTTGAGTCAAGGGTTGGCAAGGTTGTCGATCAGGGCGGTGGAGTTGGCGTTGTTGTTGTTCTCGAGGTGGTGGTCTGTAGACGAGTGTTCCTCTGAGGGTGGTGTTGGGGTCGGTGTGGATCTGGAAGTGCATGTGCTCGTCGGTGGTCAGGGTGTCGTCGGTGTTGGTTGAGACTCTGAGGGTGTCCTTGTGGATGATGGCGATTCCCCCTCCCACTCCATTGGTGCGGTCTCTGCGGGAGATCTTGTAGCCTTCTGGGAAGGCTATAGCGATGTCTGGTGCCGAGGTGGTGTTCAGTCAGGTCTCTGTCAGGAAGGCGACGTCGGGGTGGTTGAGTCTAGGAGGTCCCAGAGTTCGATGGCGTGCTTAGGAGCGGAGCGGGTGTTGAGGAGGATGGATCGAAGGTGGTTGGGTTCTCTGGTTGATGGTTTGGCGGGCCGGATGCTGGTGAAGCTACAGTTCCGGAAGGTGAAGGGTCCTTGGGTGCGCTTCGGGGTGGCCTGGTAGCAGGAGTGATCTCGTCCAGGGTTGAGTGAGTGGAGGGTGCTGGGGTCGTAGTGCAGCCTGGTGGTGTGGCGGCTTCGGGGTCCAGGGGTTCTGGCACTGGGCGCGGTCCAGGTGCAGACGGGCTCAGACAGGCTTGCCTTTGGCGCGCCTTCGGAGTGCCCACTGTGCGCGTCTGCTGCGCTTCCGCGCGGCGTCCTCCATATAAGGCAAAGTAGCAGGGAGGAGCAGCTGGGAGGCGGGAGCGGGGCGCAGAATGGGTGGCGGCAAACGGGTCGCAGAAGAAAAAAGGGGCGGGCCGCAGGGGAGCAGCGGCGGGAAGCGGGGACGGGAATAGAGTGGTGGGGTACAGGAGAAAGGGGGTGCTGGGGGAAAACAGGAAAAACAATTATGGGCAGAAAGAACAATTAGCAATTAGGCAGCAAAACAGGACAGAGTCAGGGAGAGTACACCAGAGGCGAACTCATGGCAGTGGAAGCCAGAACGGGGGAGTCACGAGCGCACAGGAGGCGCCATGCGGCGTGGGGAGCGACCTGGCCAGACTCTTGTCCTCCATGGTGGTTTGAGTTTGTGGTTTATCTTTCCATTTTGTGTGCAGTTTGCATGCTCGTCCCAGGGAGTGGTGTATCAGGCATCTGCTCTGAGTTCTTCTTTTTCTCCATTTTTTGTTTGCATTGTCATTGTTTTGTACCCGCTTACCTCAATCATGGCACCTATCCTCTTTGCACCTCAGCCGATCAAGCCGTCCTACCTCCAAGCTCCATATCTGTCAAGTAGGACTCTACCTTTTACCCCGCCCCATTCGTTCACGCCTTTTTCACGCGTTTTCGCGCATATAACTCTACCGTGCTCTGCTGAGCATCTAATGCCATTGGTCACCTCCGGCGGGAGCACCCATACGCCTTCTGGACCTTGGTCATATCTTTCAGTACCAGAGCCTTGTTTTAGGTAAGTGCGCTGTTTCTCGTTTTCCATTCTAAATAAGTCTGATTAATTTGGCTTTCTTTTCTTTGGCCCAGGACTGTTTTATCGTTACCATTCCACTCTTTTTCTCCTTGTGACACATTTGCTCTTGTGGTCTCAGGCTCCAACAATTGATACATTTTTCACTTGTGTGTTGTTACCTTGGCCCGACCACCGCGCTGCTTGCTGCCTGTTGTCTGTGGCACATTTGAGTGACACAGAAACTCTCAGGCCTCAGAACTTTTATTTGCTTTGAGTGTCTATGCCTCATGGGTGATTTAGAGACACTCGCTTTGCTTGTGTGTTTCAACCACTGCCCACTATGTAAGAGATCTTTCCCTGAAACTTTGCCTGGCACTTTATTTACCTCTAACCCTGAATAATGCTAACTCGACAGTGTCAGCCTGAGTGTCCCTTTATTTACCTATGTAATTTTCAGTCTCTTTTAGTACGCTTTGGTATGTTTATTTACGTGCCGGTTTAGCCCTCTTTTATGTGCATGGTTTGTTGCTCTATGTAGGTCTCATTTTTGTCGTCCATTAGGCTTCCCTGCTTCTGATGTGACCTTGCTACACCCAAACAATATTGTTGGTCTCCTTGGCGGCCTCTCTTTAACCTGGCCTGCATCCATTGGATTTGACCATCTCGCTTGCTGCTAACTTTTTATCCCACCGATGAATGCATATTTATTCCATATCTGCTTGCCCCTTCTTTGACTATATCGGGTAAGCCGGCCTACTTTTGAGTTTTCACTAGCACTTGTTGGCTATATATTCATCCCATCAGAATTTTTAAGTATATGTACTTCTTATCCTCGGGAGTCCTCCATTGCTGTGCTTATTTAGCCCTCATTCAGCGACTAGGTTTTGGTATTTACCTCCAGGTATCGATCAGCTTATTTGATATGTATCTCAGCCAAATTGCCTTCTTTTTTGGGTATCTATGGCACTGTTCTGTTGTTAATGTTGACTATGATGTTCACATATTCCTTTTTTCTTCCACACTTGTGGTTGTTTGGCTATTGCTGATGATCTAATTCAGCACACTTTACAGCACCTTGGTTGTTTATATTTATTTTAATATTTTTCTCTCCGTATATATTCCATTTCTGTGCACTCTACCCTATTTATTGATTAAACTGTGACAATTATCCTTTCGGACAGTACTAACCTTGCCTCCCTCTTAGTGAGGTATAGCAAAGGGGATGATCTATATACTGACATCCCTCTCCATCTTTATTATTATATAGTGTGTGTATTTGTATATATATATTTATGTTGTTCTTTTAGGCACCTCCCCACGTGAGTCCCACACTGCTTTTCTTCGTCCTGACGAAGGTGTGACCCAGATCCGGGTTAGACACCGAAACGCGCATCGGTGCTGTAGCCCCCGTGTCTCCCCACACCTATCTTCCTCCTGGAAAAGAAATTGCAATTTCGAACTGTATGATAAGTTAAGGATTGCGCATCCCTCTTGCTTCAACCATTCATGTTAAGTTGATACTGCAAATGTGCCAATTCATTTGGGGAAGTCTGTTGGTATCACCCAAACATTGTTACTGTGATCCAATGAATTGTTAACTGATGGAATGTCTGAGTATGCATGACTGTGTGGTTGTCTGGTTGGTTTGATAGAATGAGTGTGTGTGACTCATGATGTACATTGATATTTACTTTTGTGACACTGATTTTCACGTCTTTTGTATTGTATGAATTAAATAACCATAAATAAATATATAGATTTGTCCTATTTGCTTGTATGTAGTCCATTTGGGAGAACTGTTGGTTTGTAGGACCGAGTTTTCCTTACCGGTGACTTACCAGCAGCTCATCAAGTTGACTTTGGGCAGTGTGGTGTTTTTCTGCATTGCCTGTGCATTGGTGTTGCCCATGCTGTAGCAGTGATACATTGATTTTATCCATGCAACATCAGTGATGTGTCGATTCCGAAAGCGATGTGCCAGTTCTGAGATGTGACTGTACCAAAGGCGATGTGGCGAGTTTCTCCACGCAGTAAAGGGGCTAAGTTGATCTTCATGCAGTGGTGGCATTGCATTTGTTCCGAAGCTGTGGTTCAGTAGGCAATGCACTGATTCCAAGGGTGATGCACCAGTCCTGTTCCCACAACAGGGGCAGTGCATCAATTCTGCTCTCACAGCAGAGGATGCATCAGTTCAGCTGGGGCAAACACTTTACACCCATTTCCAAGGGTCCAGGACAGGGATGGCACCACTTGGCACGGAGGATTCACAGATTGCAGAGTCTAAGTGTAAGACCAGGCTGGTTGGAAGTCTTTACGTCCATGAGACTTCAGATCAGGAGGCCAGTCAGATAGCCCTGGAACTGCATCACTTGAACCCTTACATTGGGTTCAAGTGATGCAGTTCCAGTCCTTCTCACCCAGGCAACAGAGAGTAGCAGGCAGCAGAACACACAGCAAGGCAGGAGTCCAACCAATGTCATTTTAGAAGAGTGGCAGATCTTCAGAACCAGAGCAGTTCTTTTTGGCAGAGTGGTCAAAGGTCCAGAAGTGTACTGAAATGATGGTGTCAGACGTCCAGTATTTATACCAAGTTGTGCCTTTGAATTGGGGGAAACTTCAAAGACAGTTCTTTGATGTGCACAGAGGTATTCCCTTCCAACCCTAGGTTCTAGATTCTGTACATTGGGGTATGCAGCCCTTTGTGTGGAGACAGGACCCCGCCTTTTCAGGTGTAAGTAAGGCTGGGTCTAGCTCCTCCCTCCCATCCTCCCAGGAAGGCCCTTCAAGTAACATCTAACCTCACTGTGTGTGTGGCTATCTAGGTGGAATGCACACAATTCCGCTTTCACCCATCCCAGACTGAACAGAGACAGGCAGCTGGCACCATATCACTAAAGAAAGAAAATGACAACTTTCTGAAATTGACATTCTCTGAATTCTAACTTAAATTCTAACTTCACCATAATTTAGGATTTTAAATTAGGATTCCAGAGACACGAGACTTGGGGTCATATCTCTTCTCAATTGGAAATTACACTTGTAAAATGAAATGTAACAAGGTAATCCCCAATGTTAGCCTATGGCATCCAGATGCCTGGCAGTAGTGAAAAATTACTTTGGAAGTTTTTCATTACTAGGACATGTAAAACTTAAATGTACATGTCCTGCCTTTTAAATACATGGTACCCTATCCTCTGGGATGTCCAGGGTTTACCTTAAGGTTGACATATATGTAGACAAATGGAAGGTTTGGCCTGCCAAAAGGTTTATTTTGCCATGTCGACATGGCAGTTTAAAACTGCACACACAGGCTCTGCAGTGGCAGGCCTGAGAAATGGTTAAAGGGCTACTTCAGCATGTGGCACAATCAGTGCTACATGCCCACTAGTAGCAATTCATTTACAGGCTCTGGAAACGGGAGTACCACTTTACTAAGGACTTATAAGTAAATTAAATATGCCAATTGAGGATGAACCAATGTTACCATGTTTAGGAGAGAAAGCACAAGCACTTTAGCACTGGTTAGCAGTGGTAAAGCGCACAGAGTCCTAAAGCCAGCAAAAATTAGGTTGGAAAAGTGGAGGAGGTAGGCAAAAAATTGAGGAAAGACCCTCCTAAGGATTTCAGGTCTAACAGCGACCATCAATCACATTCCCTGTCCAGGTAGCACTGCAATACAAGATATACCCAGACAAGGAAAATCACAAGGACTCCACAGACAGATAGGAAGCTCCCTGTTTTGGTTTAATGAAGCAAACTCTTACTTTCGCAGTTTGCCTCACTGAAACGAAAAAGTATTCAGAGCAGGGACAAAAAAAATATGGAACCCGCTTGGCAGAGTTCAGTGCCCTCAGCTAATCCACACACCAATATATGTTCTGAAGGCACTAAGATTCATGTGAGTCTGATGGGGATCTCATTATTTGGCATTTCTCCACAATAGGAGCAGAGGCCATGGTTTTTCTTGACCTGTGAAGCTGGCAGGCTCTAAATAAGTCAGCTAGTTGATTATTCTAGTTTTTTTGCACATGGTTATCCTACATTTTTAAAGTGACACTCAATTACCTAATGCTTAGACACTCTGAAATGCATTCTGTCACAATCCCACCTGTTTTTGCATTCATTTTTTTCAATATTCAGCATTGCTTTACTCTAGCAAAATAATTTCCTTATTTCATTTTAGTTTGTTACCTTCTGTCCTCTTCCTAAGTAGACTTTTTCTATTTTCTTTTCTCTTTGGCATATTTGTTTGGACACTCGGCGAATTATGTTAAATAGAGTTTGGTGACAATGTTATATAATGTGTAACAGTCTCTTCATACTATTTTAAAGCTTATGTTAACAATAAATAGCACCTTGTCATAATATATACTTTATGTATTAAATATTTTAGTTAAGATAGCTGAAACATATGTAAGTTCTAATAGAATTGAATCTAAAAAATCTCATAATTCCTAACTGTTCTGCAAATTCATGATTCTCAGGTATTTTAAATGTTTCAAAGGTGTGGGAGGAGTTTGTGATAGTATGAATGCTAGTTATTGCAACTTGACATAATTCTAGTGTCTTCATGTTGGTGGCTGACTGTTAATTAGAGAAGCCATTGAAGATAAAAACAAAAAGATTGAGAAGGAAAGTAGAAACAGATACTTTATTTCAATGAGAGGTTCCGACTCATCAGTGGCAATGTGATATAGATCGATAGTAGGCTTTGTTTCTTCTATTATGTTAAGTTTTTCAACTAATTAAACATATACCAACATAACATCTCCTTTGTGGTAAACTCAGATAATATTAATGTAAAACCATTGTTAAAAAAACAAACGCTCCTAACATAATTTAAACCTGTTAATTTAGGTTCAAAATCGGGTCGTCCTTGAATAATCACTAGTCCTTGATATTAGCCGATTTGCTTTAAAATGTATTATAAATTGCATGTTACCGCTGAGCATGTGATCTAATAAATCACGTGGAATGATAGTGCATGACATTAAACATTAAATAAGACAAAACACGAGGCTAAAAATCAAGCAAGCCTAAGCTTCACACTACCTAAGTCTGCTGTTAACTAACACCTCCACACATTCATGGAAAATAATGATTTCAACCTTCAGACAATTCTAATGAATAATAGTTTTGCTAAGCTATACACTAGCAAAAATATTATAAAATAGTTGGCTATGCTTTGCCAAAGATCACCCTAAGTATTTTGCCACAGCATGACTTGTTGGATTGTCCGACCTTCTACAGAGGAAATCTTTTCATTTATTGTGGAAGCTTGGAGTGCGGGAACCATGATTTACTAAGGGCATTAATGAGGATAATCACATAGAAAATGCTTCTAGGCTGTGATAGACTAAATAAACTAGAGGTCCCAATTACGAGAGGGTAAGTGTTTTTTCTGACCCCTGTGTAAACCCCTGTTTGCACATGGGCCAGAATTACCAGATGGGTGGTATTTAACACATAGGGTAGTTACCAGGTGTTTTGAATATTTCAATCTTCATAAAAATATGGCAGGTCAAAACTACCAGAATTTAACATTATTTAAGGTGCCATGCATATTCAAATCTACATGTTATTCCCCAGAAACTCGTGATAGGTGCTGCTGAACGCACCAAATAAATAATGTACCCCAGGGTATCGTTTTATATCTGGTGCAATAAATAGCACCTGTATTCTGATATATTTGTAGTCAGGGCCATGGGGATTTATTGTCCATTTATATGCACAGTAGACAGGAGATAGAAGGCCTGATGTACGAAATGTCCATTTGCAAAATCTGTTTGTAAAATGCACACCAAGTTTTTGGGAATGGAAAATTATTTTGCAAACCAATCGAAGTACAATTAGGCCAGTTCACACAATTCTGAATTGTAGTAGGTCACAATCTGACCTACCTCATTAATGCTTGGATGTCATTACATGGATGGAGGCATACTGGAATCAAAAGAAGTACACTAGAAAACCTATTCTAATCTGCATCCTTACAGATATATTAGTGATCCCTAAGGTAAAAAAAATATTTTCTTAAACCCCCCCACCCACCAATAGGCCATTTGGTGGCATGCTTCATCATCGGGTTCTTCCCTCCCCACTGCGGGGCGGGCGTGCTACGACCGACGGAGACTTGGGAGCACTTTTTTGGAAGGTGTGGGCTATATTGTTAGAGTAGGACTGGACGGGTCAGAAAATAGTGGGAAATTATTTTTAAAAATACCTGGCCACTAGGAACCTAAACTTTATTAAATCCTGTGGCTGGTATTGTTAGAGATCGGGTTGGAAGTTGCACAATGTAATGAGTGTGCTATTCCCTGTCTACATGTTTCAAACCTATCCCTAGGCTTTTTGTCAGGACCACGTGCAGTTGATCCCTAATACCACTCCTGAGTAGTGCCTAATGTATTTCTCAGTGCCTAGTCAAGGTAGTATGTGTGCGTTATACAATACCTAATTGGTATGATGCTTCAATGAAACCTATTTGGTATGATGCCTCAAAACAATCTGGAAAGATAAGAATATACATAAATGGGATTAACTTACCAACAAGGTTAAGTAGTGTATAACAACATCACCAATATGTGGAAAATGTGTGATATATTTTTCTATAGTCATGACATTGTTGTGATGCCCATTATCCTGTTTAAAAGTTATAACAAACAAGACAATACATAACATATAACAGAAAACACACGCTCTATAGAGCCATCATCTGTAAAGCACTCCTATGTAATATGCCCAGTAGTATACATAATTGAAGTGCTTTGTTGCAAGTTATAACACTTTGTCCGCTCAGTACTTAGCCCCAAAACAAACGTACTTTTTTCGGTCTAAACTCGCCCCATGAGCTCTACACAGGAGGGGAGTTGCGCCTGTAGTCATACTCTGAAAGATATGTGGGACATGGAGTGTTTGCAACCTAACCACCAGAATAGGGCAAATTAAATAAATCAAACACTCCTATCGTCTGTCAACATCCCCCATGCAGCGCCCACCCCCACCGCGCTTACCTACACAGGCCGCTGCTGCTCCTCTTCCAAATAGCAATTCATCATGGTAGTCTGAACCAATTTTGTTATTCAGTGGACCTGTTTAGTACATAACAACTAGTCATTTTGTGGTTGCAACCCCTGTGATTTTGTGAATTGCAGGCTTTGTGACCAGAAAATTGCTTTCTACATTGGGCCCAGCAGGCTCTACCTAAATCACATGTAAATGGAACATAGATGCAACGGGTGCTTTGAATATGAAAGAAAAAAATGCTTAGAAGATCCCTAGCTTTTACATTAGTTACAGCTATCACACACAGTGAGGAGAGATATACAATGTGTTATTTTAAGATGCCCATTCCCAGCACAGTGCTGCCACTGTTATTACATCAACTTTAGTAATCATCTCGGGAGACAGTAAAAGGTTTTGTAATTTAAAGCGAATGCCAAGGTTTTTACATGTTTAACATGAACTGGTGCTTTCTTTATGTAGTGAAACTCCACAGCTTAATGGCGTCTCCCACCGCCTCCAAATTGTTGGAAAGTCATGAAAAATTGATTTTTGTAGTATGTAGAGCACTCCATCGCGTTCTAGTTATCCTGGGTTTTTTGTTTCCCTGCTCAACTCTAGCTCACTAGCAGGGATGCTTAACAAATCTGTCAATGTGTCACAATCCAAAAGTCCTTCTAGTTGTGACTAAATGGGAAGCAATAAAGCAGTAGCTGGAAGGCAACAATTTGATTAGTCAGTTATGTATTAACTACTGACTAACAGAAGAACCCCCTATGTATGGCTCGCTTCCACCCAATAAGAGCGTCAGTACAAAGAATTTAACCACAAGGGAGGAAGTTAGATCAAAGGAAAATAGTAAGCTATTTAGTTGGAATATAGCGGGCGTCAATAACAAAATAGGTGACCTTTGGTGGCTTGGTCTGATGAGGGAGTACGAATTGCTGGGGCTTCAAGAAACCTGGGAAATCGAGAATTCGCTCTGGTTTGATGGTTACACAACATACTCTGAGGCCGCGCATCTCCCTCTAGCTGGTAGACCAAAGGTGGTCGAACAACCATGATTTGCTTAAATGTTAGAGGTAACTTTTGTAAACTGGATTCTGGGTCTGTCAATTGTCTTGTGCTTGATATTACTCCTGTGAGTTCAACCAAAGTACTCGTTAATTTTATTAATTCTTTTGAAAAATACTTGGCGAATTAACATTTATGCAGTCTAAATCACCTCTGAGATTAATACAGAGAAAAACAATCCGTCCCATTTTCAATTATTTCGTTGGGTGTTTTTAATATTCATTTGTGCAAAAAAACTGCTTGGTCACTGATGACCGTGGTCCGGTGAATTATTATTCAGAGATACTCTTTGAACATACGCTACAAGGTTGTTATTTTTTGCGGAATTTGGACTGATATATCCTAATATTACAAATGAAGAGGCATGCATTACCTTGTTTAAGGGAAGGGGCATGAACTCAACAATTGATTATATTTTTGTTAATGCAGTTTTACTTCCTTTGGTTTCTAATTATGCTGCTCAGTGGTCACATTTTAGTGACCATAACCCCAAACATATTACAGTACGAGGGTGTTTAAAGGATGCACTTACAACAGAGTATATTGTTCCAGCCCCCACATTTTAAACAAGGTTTCAAGGCTGTAGACTTAAATGGTCCAAGGTAGCACCAGATCTTTTTTGAAGCGACTTATCAAATATTGTTGGGAATGAGATCGGCATATACCAAGAGGGCAGGCCAAGGGGAGCAGAGATACTTACAGCATATGATAGGATATGCAAGCAAGTGGCCAGTGCACTCTCAAGAATTTGCTAACAACGGTGAGAGGTGTTTTGATCATAACTGTACTGCTGCTCATCATAAGTTACTTCCTGCAATAAAACAAAAAAGACAGAATCTTAATAGCTGCATTTGGGAGAGCGTATAAGCAGGCCCTAAGCATCCGCAAATCAAAAATTAAAAAGGAAGCTTTGTATGACCTGCTACCCATGGATATTATTAAGAACAGAGCAAAGTTTTGGGATATTGTTAACAAACCATTTTTCTCTGGCTTTAGTGGTACTACTGTGGAATGTAACACACTGAAGAAACAGTGGCTTAACCATTTTAGTATTAAATCATTTTTTATTGGTAGTACACAAGGCAGGGCAAAAGAGGACAGTGTCGCCTACAACCCAACGGGCCGGCTAATGTCTGGTCAGCTTAACCCTTTTAAACATATATATGGTGATTTATTAGACCAGTGACCCACAGGTACATCAACCACGGCTGCAGCTTATAACCTGGATTTTTCTGAAAAAGAAGTAGCAGTGGCCATTGTCCAAATTACAAGCAATAAGGCTCCTAAGCTGGTTGGGGTCCCTGCTGAAGTTTTTAAGATGAACATAACATTATGGTAAAAAATATTATCAAATGTTTTTAATATGGCATGTCAATACCGACTGCCAGGATCTTGGTCCAAGTCAAATATTGTCCCTGTTTTTAAAAAAGGGCAGAGGGAGACCCTAGGTGTTATAGGCCCATATCATTGATCGATTCGGCTGTCAAAGTGTGAGACTGAGTAGTCCTTAGCAAACTGACAGATTGGACCAATGAGCATAATGTTTTGTCAAACCTTCAATATGGCTGCATGAAAGGCAGGGGCACCATGGACCAGTTTATCAACCTGTATCTTTTAGCCGGGAAATACACCATAGCTAAGAAAGGGACACTACACCTTGATTTTATGGATCTGTCCTCAGCCTTTGACTGAGTGAACAGATCCGAAATCTGGACCTTGCTACTCTCAATGGGCATGGATAAAAACATTGTCACCTTTTTATCCGACCTTCATAGGGATCTCTCTGCCACAGTAAGGTTTGATCAAGAGGGCAATCATACACAAAGGATATATATTATGAGAGGAGTTAGACAGGGATGCATCTTGGCCCCTTGCTGTTCACTCTTTATTTAAACAAATTAGATTCCGTTCTGGGCATAGCTAGCAAGGGTATTCCACGTGTGGGGGATCGATTGATACCAGCGCTTCTATACGCAGATGACGCTGCTCTGTTAGCCCGGACATTGGTGAGCCTTCAGTGTCTTCTGAGCTCATTTGCTGACTTTATGGGATCTTTGGATTTGAATGTTAATTTCTCCAAATTCAACACTATAATTACGGGTGCCAAACCCAGAAAAGCCGAAATATATTATTGCGAAGGGAACAAAATAACTAGGGTCACTACATTCCCGTACCTAGGCATCTTATTTGACGATAGGAATGCATGAGTACCGCAAAGGAAAGCCAAGAGAAATGCCATGGTCAGGTCGACAGGGGCTGTGCCTGACTTTGCGTGCAGGTTATGTTATGTTATGTTATGTTATTATAAGCTTATAGAGCGCTGTATCACCCTGGGGTATCTAAGCGCTATCAGCGGATACATAACATCGGTGGGTAAAACAAGCAGATCACAGAAACCGCCACGCCTCCACAAAAAGCACTGTCTTCAGCTTTTTCCTGAACAAAAATAGGTTGGTTTCCTTCGTAAGTTCAGCCGGAAGAAGGTTCCATGCAGGAGGGACAGTGCTGGAAAAGGCTCGGCCACCCTTAGATGTAAGGTTGTACCGAGGACAGAGAAGATTACATGCCTCCGTCGATCGGAGGGACCTAATAGGTAGGTACCTAGGAAGCCGATCTTTAATGTATTTGGGGGCTGAGCCGTAAACCGCTTTGTGTGCAATACAAAGGCTTTTAAATTTAGTTCTTTGGGCGATAGGAAGCCAATGTAAGCTGCGAAGGAGGGGCGTAGCATGAGTTTGCCTGGGTTTTTTCAAAATAAGCCTTGCCGCGTCGTTCATCACGACCTGTAAGCGGGCCAGAAGGTAGTTAGGGAGCCCATAGTAGAGGGAGTTACCATAGTCCAGCCGAGCTAGAACCAAGGCGGAGACGGCCAGCTTCAAAGTGGAAGAGGATAGAAATGAGGAGAGTTTCCTCAGCTGGCGGATCAGACTCACACAGATGCCCACCACTGAGGATACCTGCTGAGTCATAGAAAGTCGGACATCAATTTTGATGCCAAGACTTTTGACTGCTGGCACTGGGGCTGGAGGCGGCCCCAGTTCAGCCGGCCAGAACTGATCGCACCAAGGGTTGGCCACTGTAGTGATTGCCAGGATGGGGGCTAAGCCCATGCAAATATGATGCAGTCCGTGTTTTATTTATTTTTATGTTTACTTACCTGTTAAGGTCCATATTCCATACACTACTACCCCCACCCTGCCCCTCCCCCTCCCACGTCACCGCCCAGGCTGGTACTCCCACTACCGGCCGCGGCTGGTGCACAGAGTCCTAAAGCAAACCAAAACATATTCAACAACACAGGAAAGGTGAAGGCAAAAGGTTTGGGTGTGACCCAGCACAGAGGGCCAGGTCCAACACTTTGCCTCTAAGCATTCTCCCCCCCTCCTCCTCAAATAATTATTCTTCAAAACTAGGGGCAAACCCACAGACTTTCACCAACATAGTGAATGCAGAAAATGTTTTGTGTGTGAGTTCGTTTTTTATGTTGTCTGTCTGACCATGATTGCTTTTGTTGAAATGGTGCATTCTAGTTAACAATCAGCCCATTGAGATTTCACAGGGATAATTAGTAGAACACCAAACTCTCTTTTGTCATGAATGAGTTAATTCAAGAATACCAGGAAATCAGGAATATGTTATTTACTAAAATCAAAATCCTCCCTCGTGTGCACAATATGAATAGAAACTATTATTGATACGAACAAAATAAAGGCAATGATACTTATCAGGAGTCAGAATATAAAAAATGTTTGTAACATGATAGATTCATAAAGCTCTTTTATCCTCAAACTCACCTTTCTCTCAGTAGTAAACTTAGCACTAAAAGTGGCCTACTTTGGGTTTCATAGATGGCTCACACTATATACCTTTATGGACCGTAGAACCATTGTTAAACATAAAAACAGCTGTGGCTGTACTCATCTGTAAGATAGCGATAAGCTGTGTTAAGATATGCCTTCTTTGCAGCCTTCAGCAAGGAAAAATGATTACGCCCTGAATATCCCTCAGTTTTGAGCCCATGATACGAGGTTCATAACGATCCCATAACACCCTATTCTAGTTTAAGTAGTCCTTCTAAATATTGTCAAACATTTCTAACCTTTCAATTACTTACATATTGTTAAACTTTGCTTATTGTTTACAAATGATAAGTGAGAAGTTGTAAATTAATGTTCTGGTTGAGCCATGTTGATTATTTAAAACAATGACTGGAAATGCAATTCAAACATTTTACAGAACAAAACAATATACATAAGGAAGTATCTGGATTATCTGATTGCAATGTATAACTAAACATCTACTTAAGCAAATACACGTTTTCAATTTAAAAAGGGGGTACCCGGAAGAGAAACATGTTTTTGATAATAAAAGAACTACCACTCCTTTAAATACCAGCTCTGTTGCAAGTGTTTCATCCTTGTTATGTAAATCTCCAGCATGTGCTTTAAAAAGGACATTTGAAAAACATAAAAAATAATCTACTCTGCATTTTATTGTATGTAAAAAATAAACTCAATGTAAAATTATATACTGGAAAATTACAATAAAATATCACCAGGATATTGAAGGAGAAAACAAAAAGAAAGATATTAGTTTACACAGGATTTTGAAAAAAAGAGTTTCACTAATTAGGATAATAATCAAAGAAATAATGTGGCTGTATTTGTTTTTATGTTTCTGTAGTTAATTGTTGGATCCACTGATCTGAATGGGAGGGTGTTTCAGGACCAGGGTGTAGCCATAGGTGATGCTGCAGTGCATTACCCCCAGGTCCCTCCTGACCTCGTCCCATTCCTTAAAATATGGAGATGACCATCTCCACGCCAGAAAAAAGAAAAGGAGCATGCTGGGATACCCTACCTGCTCCCTCCCACTGGGAGTACATAAGCGATACCAGCCCAGCATGGAGCGTGTTCTTTTTTCTGTCTTCCGACAGAATGGATTGGAGTTTTTGCTTTCTCTTACCTGCGGTGGCTTCAGGGTCGTCTTGTCGGGCTGCTGGGCTGTCCTCTCCGTCCCTGAAGTCCTCCTCTCTGTCACGTCGTGCTGCTGGGCTTCTCGACGTCCTGCTCCGCGTTCTCCTGGCCTGCCGGGCTTGCCAGGAGCCGCGTTGGATGCCGCCCGGCCCATTGCGGTTGGGGCGCTGGTTCTCCTGGTCCTCTTCCGGGTTGCTGAGCGCGTCTCCCTGAGGCTTGGCTGGTTGTGGGAGGCGCGCTGCTATGGGTGTTGGCGGGTCCTGGGGGCTCTGCCGGGCTTTGCTCCTGGGATTTCGGCCTCCATGGAGTTTGCTCAGCCTTCACAGGCCACTGCTGTGACGACATTCCCAGGTGGGGATTCTTCAAACGGTGAGTTTTTACAACAACTGATGTTTATGACGCTATCAGAGGATTTGCTTTGGCGGGTGGCTAACTGGCTCTCGGGATTTTTGGATGAGATGTGCCATGCCACTAAGATGTGTTCCCCTCATACTGTGGGGCCATTGCATTGGCAGTTCCCATTTGTTTGGGGCTGTCTCATTGCAGCCACGTGTTCGCCTTCCTCCGGTTGATGCCACTTGCTGCTCCGGTGGTTCTGGTTCCTTCGGTGCTGTGGTCGCGGAGGTGTGGTCTGCTCTGCCTGGCGCTGATGTCCTGAAGGGTGCCTGGGCAGTATATTGGGGGGCTGTGAGCTGTTGGGGCGCTCCTCCTGCCCTCCTGGTGAGTACCGAGTAGCGGTCCCTGTTTCTTTCTTTTTTTATTGTCCGGGTTTCCTGCTGTCTTTCTTTTGCAGGTTCCTCCTGGGCCTGGTCCTTGGCTCCCTGCCTGTGGCCGATGTGGATCTTGCTGTGGCCTCGGCGGGGCGGACTTCTCTGCCGGGTGCTGGTGTTCTGGTGGGCGCCTGGACAGTCTGTTGGGGGTGGGGGGGTGCTGTTGTGGCCCTCTTCCTGCCCCCCTGGTGAGTACAGTGTATTGGAAGTCCCTGTTTCTTTCCTGTTCACTGTCCTTGTGTACTGTGTGGCGGTTAAGGCTGTGTATGGGCGGGTTGGCCTTGCTGGACATGGTTCCATCTCTTGACCTGCTGTTGTCCATGACTGTTGCTGGTGGGAGTCGTCCTCTGGGCATCTCCCTGCCAGTTGAGTGGGGTGTGTGCTGTTTTCCTGTTTCATCCGCTCGGATCCACATGTCACTTGGTCTCCTGTGCTGCCTTGGCTCTTCTGCTGCTGGGGTTGCTGTTACGTGCTTGCTGCCTTGGTTTGCCTTCCCCATGCCTCCTAGGCTGGTTGTGTTCTGTTGGTCGGGACGGTGGGCTGGTGGTGCGTTCTTCCTGCCACCTTGAAGTCCTTTCTCCTCCTCTTGGTTTACAGCTTTGGAGGGGTTCTGGGGTGTTTCTCCTGTTGTGGGGGCCCCTGCTTCGTTCGGGTTGGCCCCCTCCTTTTGGCTCTCTCTGGAGTTCTCCGGACCGACTTTTTTGCTGGGGGGGGTCCCCTGTTGCTCGGGCCCCCCTGCTCTGCGATTGTTCCGCCCCTGGTGGGGTGCACTTGTGCCCTTGGTGTGGTGTGCATTCCCCCTTTTTTTCTTTAGTATTGGGCTGTTCTCGCTTCCTGCGCCCTGGTCCCCTGTGTTCTTTTGTGTTCTGGGGTCGTGTCTGTTTTCTCCTGTGTGCCATTGGCATGCCCCTTTGGTTGGCTTGCCCTTGCGACATGGGTTGGGCTTTTTCTTCCTGTTCCCCTGGCCTGAGTGCTGTTTTGGGGGTTCCGATTGGGCCTTGACGGGCTCGTGTTCTGACCTTCTCCTGCTGCTGCGGCTCCCTGTGCTTTCTGGTTCCGGGATTCTTGTTGGCTTTCTTTGCTGTTTCCGTCTGGCCTCTCCTTCTGGTGCTTGCCGCTTGGAGTGGGTCGATTGCCGCTTGTGCTGTGCTCTGCGGCTGTGCTGCCCTGTGGCTTTGGCTTCTGGTCCTCCTGCTGCCTGGCCGTCCCTGGTGGGGTGTCTTCCTGCTGGGCCGTGGCTCGCTTTCTGCGGCCTTCTGCCCTTTGGTTCCTGGCGTTCCTGTGGGTTTGGTCCTGGTGCGTGCCTGTCGGGTTCCTCTCGGGTGCTTTGCTTGGGCCATGCTCAGGGCTTCTGGCATTCGGCAGGTTCCTGTGTCCTCCCCTTGTTTCCTTGTTGGGGGGGCTGTTGGGCCCTTCCACTGTCCTGGTGGCGCCTTGTCCGGCTGTTGGCTCCGGGCCGAGTTGGTTGTGCTCCTGGTTGGTCCTGTTGTTGTAGGCTTTGCTTCTCGCCTTCTGCCTGGTGGGGTTTGGTTTCCTGTTGAGGTTTCCTTCTCCCCTCTTGTTTCTCTGGATGGTGGGTTGAGCTTTGGGGCTTTGCTTCGCTGGTCGCTGTTGCCACCAGTGGTGGCTGGGTCGTTGGCTCTGCCTTGGGTGGGCGCTTGTTCTTCGTGTGCCATGCTCCTGTACCCCACCCTGTCTGTCGGTCCTGGCTGAGCTGTGCCCTTTCCCTGCTGGTGGGTTTTGGGTGTCGGTCTCCCCGGGTGTGTGGCCTCTCTGCGACTTCCTTTCGCCCCTTGGTTCCTGCCCTTCTGTTGGTTCGAGCGGGGTGGGTGCCTGTCTGGGTGCCTGTCTGGGTGCCGGCCTGCCTGCCTACCTGCCTACGGTTTTCGCTGTTGGGCGCTTCTTGCTCCCTTCGGGTGCTTTTGCTTGCCCCATGTTCGGGGTGTCTACCTTCTGGTGGTGTCTCCCCCTGGTTTCCAGGGGGGGGTGGGTTTGTTGTGCCCTTCCTCCGTGCTGGTGGGCCTTTTTGGTGGTGTTGGCTCGGGTTTCTTCTCGCCTGCCGCCCTGTTTCTCTCCAGTGGTGGCAGGGTTTTGTTGGTCTTCCTTGGCTTTTGCTTTGGGTGGCCTCTTGTTCTTTAGTTGTTCGGCTCTTATGCCCTGCCCTGTTGGCCGTGCCTTTTCCCTACTTGTGGGGTTTGGGTGTCTGCCTCCCCTGGTCTGTGGCCGGGTTTCTGCTTCCCGCCCCTCTCGCTCTGCCTTGGGTTGCGGTTGGCTTTGCTTCAGGTCTTGGGCTTTGGGGGTCTGGGGCTTTGGGGGCCTGGCGTTGGCCCTGTGCTCCCGCGCGGGCTGTTTTCGGCCTGTGCCCTTTGCTCTCTTGTTGGTGCTGGGGTGTTCCTTCCCAATCCCTTGTTGAGTGGTGCACCTTGGGCTTCTTCGTGCTCCTCTCCTTTGCTTTCGGTGGCGGGTTTTTTTCCCGTGTGCTCTGGGGGCCGAGGCTCTGCCTCTGTTGGTTTTGCCTTTCCGGTCCCTGTTTTGGCATCCCGTTCGCTTTGCGTTTGGGTCGCTGGTGCGCCTCTTGGCTTGTTTGTGTTGGGCTTTGTGCTGTGGGGCCCTTCTTTGCTTCGGGTCCTTTTTTTGGTCCCTGCTGGGGTCCTTTCCTGGATGCTCCTTCACTTGGGCTTTGTCACGGTCCTGGGTTGGTCTTCGGTCCTTTCTAGGTCTGCTCCCTTCGGTTGGCTGTGGCGCTGGGTCCATTGTGTGGACTCTGGGCTTCCTCCCTCTGGTTCTCCTTTCTCGGGGAGGTCTGAATGTGGTTGGCTGTTGTACCTTTCATGTGCCCCTTCCTGGTTGGGGGTTCCTTTTTGCCTCTCCTTCTGGGCCCTTTGGTGCGGTGTTGTGTGCCTCCTGGCTGGCTGTCCTGCCTGTTCTACGGCTGGTTTCTTGGGGTTGGGCTGTGGGCCTTGTTGTTGGCCTTCTGCCTTTGGGGTTTCGCCTTCGGTGGTTCCGTGGTGTCTCCCTTTTTCCTCCTGAGGGTCGGTTCCTCCTTTCCGGTTCTGGGGTTTTGGTTTCCCTGGTTCCGTGTGGGCCTTTGTTGTCTTTCATGGTTGCGCCCTGGTTTTTGCTGGGCCTGTTTTTGGGTTGGGCTTTTTGCTCTCCCTGTCCTCTGTTGTGGAGGTTGCTGGTTTTTTGTCCGGGTGCCTCCTACTTTGGGGGTTTGCCCCGGTCTTGGTCGTTTCTGGGGCGCCGGGTTCTTCTCCCGGTTGGTTGACCTTTTGGGTGCTGCTGCTCTTCGGAGAATCTGCGGGGGTTGGCCTTTGGTCGGTCCTGCCCTGTGGCCTGGTTCCTCTGTGGTTCCCTATTGCTGCCCTCTTTTCGGTTCTGCTGGGGGCTTCCCCTGCTGTGTTGGGGTCGTCCCTCTGCTTTGTTCCTTCCTGGTCCTTCGGCTCGTCCTCCCTGTGCGGGCTGTTCTTTTCTGCCCTTGTCCTTTGGGCAGGGTTGGCCTGTTGGTCCCTGGTTGTTTGGCGGCCTGGGTCCGGAGGCTTCGCCCTTGGGGGTTTCTCGCTGGTTGGTTGCCCTTTCCTGGCTCTGTTCTCTGTTGGGGCACGCGCACTTCTCCTGGGCTTCCTTTTGGTTGTGGGGGGGGGGCTGGTTTTGGCCCCTCTGCTTGCTCCCTTGGGGGCTTGGCTCTGCTTCTGTGCCACCCTTATGGCTTGCCTGGTTGGTGGTTCTTGTTTCCGTGGCAGTCCCCTTCTGGCCTTTGGGGTCTTGGTTCAGGCCTGTGGGGTACTGTTTTTTGGTCTGGTGCCCTTGTTGTTGGTGGGGTTCCGGAAGGCCGGGTTCTCTGCTTTGGTATTCTCCATATTTTAAGGAATGGGACGAGGTCAGGAGGGATCTGGGGGTAATGTCCTATCACTTACCGGTAATCTTCATTACTCTTGGTCCCGTTGACCTCGTCCCATTCCTTACTTCCCTCCCTCCCTTGCGGCCGGCCTTCCTGTTGTTGGCTTGGTGTTTTCAGGCTGCATGCTGGGCTGGTACCGCTTCTGTACTCCCAGTGGGAGGGAGCAGGTAGGGTATCCCAGCATGCTCCTTTTCTTTTTTCTGTCGTGGAGAAGGTCATCTCTATATTTTAAAGAATGGGACGAGGTCAACGGGACCAGGAGTAATGAAGATTACCGGTAAGTAATAGGACATTTACTACTATTCGGGGTCCTTTTTGGCTACAGTAACTTTAGAATTGCAGCTTGTGAATAGGGATGGGTTTACCCTTTTGTTGGTGAATGCATGTTTCCTGCCTAAATCCTTCCTTCCTCCTCCCTAAATCCCCCTCATTTAGTAATACGTATTTTCCATTTTCCAGCCACACCCCTCTGTCCCTCTTACTTTACTAATAAGACATGTATTTCCATGTGGGCAGACTGGATAATCAGGACGAGAGCTCTGCAGAGAAACAAATAGGTGAGGTGGAGACAGAACCTTTGAACAAAGGTTTATGAATGGCCTTCTGTAGTACATTAGTGTCACTAGAGCACCACTAAACATACTTTAAAATACAGTTTGTGAATAGGCGCCTGGCTTTTTAAAGTAAAGCAATTTCTTTAATTCCCCATTCAGAAACTAAGGCCCAGATGTAGGTAATTTTAATTTACCACCTCTTAAATACCGATTCATACCGAATCGGTATTTAAGAGGTGGTAAAATAGAGGGGGGGAGATGTAGGTATTTCTGATTCGGTAAATACCGAATCGTTAAGATTCGGTATTTACCGAATCTGTAAATACCGAGTCGGTATTGCCCATTGAATCCTATGGGCCTTGCAGCCCATAGGAATCAATGGGCAATACCGATTCTGTAATTACAGAATCGGTAAATACCGATTTTAGCAAGGGTGCAGGGGGTGTCACTTTGACACCCTTTGGCACCCCAAAAATAGGCATGTGCGCCATGTGGAACACAGACATGCCCTAAGGGCATGTCTGTGTGTCACATGGCACAGGTGTGCATGCACACATGTGCATGCACACCTGGATTCGGTATTTTACCACCCAATTGGATTGGGTGGTAAAATACAGACTCTTAAGGGCCTGTGGCACTCTTAAGAGTGCCACCTACATATGGATTTACAGAATCAGTATATTTACCGATTCGGTAAAATACCGAAGTGGTAAATTTACCGAATCGGTAAATATACCGATTCTGTAAATTCAGACCCACCTACATCTCAGTCGCCTAATACCGGTCGGTAACGGCCGAATTCGGCCGTTACCGACCGGTATTCGGCGACCTACATCTGGCCCTTGGGGTGCACCTCACATCAGCTATTGGACAGGCACTTCCAGTTAACAAGTTTCAGTACTGTCAAGACAACATAAAATATGAAGGTTTATGATAATAGGTAGAGCAATTCACATGCATCTACCAAAATATTGGCAAGGATCATATTATGGCAGAAATTAATCTTAAAAACTTGGAAAGTATTGAGGTGCAAACACAAAAAAGGTTTTTACAGCGGCTTACTAAAAAAGACTGGATCTCAGCAATCTTCCACGTCTAGAAAATGATACTGTTTTCGAGCAAATTTACAAGGCTTTTTGAATGTTATGGCTTAGGGCAGGAGAGCTGTACTCACAAATGTGTCATGAAAATAGAAACCTGCAAGGCTATTCTCACTATGAGAAATATTATTGCACTTAAAGCCATTAATAATTCTTTGAAAGAGTTTTCAATCTTCTATATTTAAATGAAAATTTGTCACTGTCATGAGAAGATGATGTTTAAAGATTAGAGGAAGAACAGGGGACAATTACTGAACCAATCAGGAAGAGTGAAATTTAAAGTGTGCTGAAGCCACACAAAGGGGTATATTATCAAGGGGTTTTATCTCCGCTTTTTTGGCTTTAAAAGCCAAGAAAGCGGAGATAAAATTATCTCCCTATTACCAAGCTGTCGCTAACACCAGTTAGCGACAGCTAATAGGAGATAGCGACCATCATGGGCCCCACTTTGCATGTCAGTGATATTTATCACTAATGATATGCAAAGTGGGCGTGCCAAGATGTTAGCGACTGGAAACAGTCGCTAACATCGCTATCTCCTATTACCAACTTTTGGAGATATTTGCGCTAAGGGCGAATATCTCCAAAAGCTAACACCTGCCCTGAGCAGTTCTTAGCCATGTTATCCAATGGGAGGTGGATAACATGGCTAAGAGCATTTGCTCGATAATGCATGAATATCGCTGACTTTTCAGCGATATTCATGCATTGCGGGCGTTTTTTATCGCATTTGCTATAAACCTTGCTAATAGCAAGGTTTATCTGCGATAAAAATCGCCGATGTGCGGCGATAATTTTTGTCTCTAAACAAGTTAGAGACAAAAATTATCGCTAGTTGTTGATAATATACCCCAAAGTTTCCTCGGAAAGTGGCACTGTGCAAAAAAAGTACGCCGTTAAAAGGTAGTGATGCACAGTGCCAATAAGCACAAATAATACAAACCACATTTCTTCATGAACAGTAATTATTTTCTAAACACAACTTTCTGTTATTGTAGCCTCAGACCCAGGTCTAACAAACAAAAAGGATACTTTTACCAAAGTCAAAGGTCTGTTCTAAAACTATGAATAAAGAATTAATAGTCATTAGGCTTTTCTGAAGTAATGCTGGCAAATGCTAAATCAAAGTGCAGATGTAGCCTCGCTCATAAGAGAAAGAGGTGTAGCTTTGTAGCATATTATGTTAAGCACTGATATTCAATTCCTCTTGGTGCATGGCTCTTGAGTCCCAAAATACACCTTCATTCAGGATATGTATGACAGCGAACAGTCAAAAATCCCATATTCCCTTAATGTCTTATCTATTAATATTAGAAGTGTATCTTAACGACAAAACTATTAATGTAGCATCATCAAAACACAAAGAGAGTGAACATATGGGTACATTTTTAGTTGCTTGATGCTGGTCATTTTAAACATTCACTGACAGTGCTTAATTATAAATAATATAGTGCATGATTATTAATAAACACCCTGCAAAGTTGGTTTTGAACTGCGTATATCCAGTGAGTTAGGTGGTGCAAGTTAAAAGCAGTTTGATAAAGATCTAAGCCAGCAACATCCAAAATGCCACAATTGACACCCAATTTGTATGCCAAGTCCCCACAAAAGCCCTTGAAAATTCTATAAGCCTTTGCCAAATATTTTTTTATCAACGTGATGTGACATGTCCGAGAAAATGTATAGAGAAGTGATGAATCAGCCATTTCAAGGACATACATTTTCCTCAGATACCAACATTTAGAAATCCTCCGTAAAATAATGAGGGAAATTAATATGACCTCTCGTACAATTTTAATATCCAAGGAGTTTACTGATTCTTAAGGCTACATTGTGCTCCATTTACCCATATGCCATTTCAGACATGCTTGAGGGACAGTAAATGCAAACACAACAATGATGGACAGAATGTGGATCAATGTCACACATTCACCCCAGTACAAAGATCTGGGCCCAAATCCATCGTTTTTCCACTCCACACCACCCTGGGTTAGACAATGGCGATATGCAAATCAGCGCTGACCCTGTGCCCCATGGGAACAGTCCAGTCCGAACTACAAAAGCCATGTCCTTCCCAGAACGGAAACAAGCATCCGAGGACCGGCCCGGTTTCGAGGTAACACCTCTCTTCAGCCCGGCTAGCTTGATTCCAGTGGTGTGGAGTGCCTGGGACTCACGTCTGAGCATCCCCAGTACACTTAGAGCGGTAACTGCAAACACAACAATGATGGACAGAATGTGGATCAATGTCACACATTCACCCCAGTACAAAGATCTGGGCCCAAATCCATCGTTTTTCCACTCCACACCACCCTGGGTTAGACAATGGCGATATGCAAATCAGCGCTGACCCTGTGCCCCATGGGAACAGTCCAGTCCGAACTACAAAAGCCATGTCCTTCCCAGACGGAAACAAGCATCCGAGTACCGGCCCGGTTTCGAGGTAACACCTCTCTTCAGCCCGGCTAGCTTGATTCCAGTGGTGTGGAGTGCCTGGGACTCACGTCTGAGCATCCCCAGTACACTTAGAGCGGTAACTGCAAACACAACAATGATGGACAGAATGTGGATCAATGTCACACATTCACCCCAGTACAAAGATCTGGGCCCAAATCCATCGTTTTTCCACTCCACACCACCCTGGGTTAGACAATGGCGATATGCAAATCAGCGCTGACCCTGTGCCCCATGGGAACAGTCCAGTCCGAACTACAAAAGCCATGTCCTTCCCAGAACGGAAACAAGCATCCGAGGACCGGCCCGGTTTCGAGGTAACACCTCTCTTCAGCCCGGCTAGCTTGATTCCAGTGGTGTGGAGTGCCTGGGACTCACGTCTGAGCATCCCCAGTACACTTAGAGCGGTAACTGCAAACACAACAATGATGGACAGAATGTGGATCAATGTCACACATTCACCCCAGTACAAAGATCTGGGCCCAAATCCATCGTTTTTCCACTCCACACCACCCTGGGTTAGACAATGGCGATATGCAAATCAGCGCTGACCCTGTGCCCCATGGGAACAGTCCAGTCCGAACTACAAAAGCCATGTCCTTCCCAGAACGGAAACAAGCATCCGAGGACCGGCCCGGTTTCGAGGTAACACCTCTCTTCGGCCCGGCTAGCTTGATTCCAGTGGTGTGGAGTGCCTGGGACTCACGTCTGAGCATCCCCAGTACACTTAGAGCGGTAACTGCAAACACAACAATGATGGACAGAATGTGGATCAATGTCACACATTCACCCCAGTACAAAGATCTGGGCCCAAATCCATTGTTTTTCCACTCCACACCACCCTGGGTTAGACAATGGCGATATGCAAATCAGCGCTGACCCTGTGCCCCATGGGAACAGTCCAGTCCGAACTACAAAAGCCATGTCCTTCCCAGAACGGAAACAAGCATCCGAGGACCGGCCCGGTTTCGAGGTAACACCTCTCTTCAGCCAGGCTAGCTTGATTCCAGTGGTGTGGAGTGCCTGGGACTCACGTCTCAGCATCCCCAGTACACTTAGAGCGGTAACTGCAAACACAACAATGATGGACAGAATGTGGATCAATGTCACACATTCACCCCAGTACAAAGATCTGGGCCCAAATCCATCGTTTTTCCACTCCACACCACCCTGGGTTAGACAATGGCGATATGCAAATCAGCGCTGACCCTGTGCCCCATGGGAACAGTCCAGTCCGAACTACAAAAGCCATGTCCTTCCCAGAACGGAAACAAGCATCCGAGGACCGGCCCGGTTTCGAGGTAACACCTCTCTTCAGCCCGGCTAGCTTGATTCCAGTGGTGTGGAGTGCCTGGGACTCACGTCTGAGCATCCCCAGTACACTTAGAGCGGTAACTGCAAACACAACAATGATGGACAGAATGTGGATCAATGTCACACATTCACCCCAGTACAAAGATCTGGGCCCAAATCCATCGTTTTTCCACTCCACACCACCCTGGGTTAGACAATGGCGATATGCAAATCAGCGCTGACCCTGTGCCCCATGGGAACAGTCCAGTCCAAACTACAAAAGCCATGTCCTTCCCAGAACGGAAACAAGCATCCGAGGACCGGCCCGGTTTCGAGGTAACACCTCTCTTCAGCCCGGCTAGCTTGATTCCAGTGGTGTGGAGTGCCTGGGACTCACGTCTGAGCATCCCCAGTACACTTAGAGCGGTAACTGCAAACACAACAATGATGGACAGAATGTGGATCAATGTCACACATTCACCCCAGTACAAAGATCTGGGCCCAAATCCATCATTTTTCCACTCCACACCACCCTGGGTTAGACAATGGCGATATGCAAATCAGCGCTGACCCTGTGCCCCATGGGAACAGTCCAGTCCGAACTACAAAAGCCATGTCCTTCCCAGAACGGAAACAAGCATCCGAGGACCTGCCCGGTTTCGAGGTAACACCTCTCTTCAGCCCGGCTAGCTTGATTCCAGTGGTGTGGAGTGCCTGGGACTCACGTCTGAGCATCCCCAGTACACTTAGAGCGGTAACTGCAAACACAACAATGATGGACAGAATGTGAATCAATGTCACACATTCACCCCAGTACAAAGATCTGGGCCCAAATCCATCGTTTTTCCACTCCACACCACCCTGGGTTAGACAATGGCGATATGCAAATCAGCGCTGACCCTGTGCCCCATGGGAACAGTCCAGTCCGAACTACAAAAGCCATGTCCTTCCCAGAACGGAAACAAGCATCCGAGGACCGGCCCGGTTTCGAGGTAACACCTCTCTTCAGCCCGGCTAGCTTGATTCCAGTGGTGTGGAGTGCCTGGGACTCACGTCTGAGCATCCCCAGTACACTTAGAGCGGTAACTGCAAACACAACAATGATAGACAGAATGTGGATCAATGTCACACATTCACCCCAGTACAAAGATCTGGGCCCAAATCCATCGTTTTTCCACTCCACACCACCCTGGGTTAGACAATGGCGATATGCAAATCAGCGCTGACCCTGTGCCCCATGGGAACAGTCCAGTCCGAACTACAAAAGCCATGTCCTTCCCAGAACGGAAACAAGCATCCGAGGACCGGCCCGGTTTCGAGGTAACACCTCTCTTCGGCCCGGCTAGCTTGATTCCAGTGGTGTGGAGTGCCTGGGACTCACGTCTGAGCATCCCCAGTACACTTAGAGCGGTAACTGCAAACACAACAATGATGGACAGAATGTGGATCAATGTCACACATTCACCCCAGTACAAAGATCTGGGCCCAAATCCATCGTTTTTCCACTCCACACCACCCTGGGTTAGACAATGGCGATATGCAAATCAGCGCTGACCCTGTGCCCCATGGGAACAGTCCAGTCCGAACTACAAAAGCCATGTCCTTCCCAGAACGGAAACAAGCATCCGAGGACCGGCCCGGTTTCGAGGTAACACCTCTCTTCAGCCAGGCTAGCTTGATTCCAGTGGTGTGGAGTGCCTGGGACTCACGTCTGAGCATCCCCAGTACACTTAGAGCGGTAACTGCAAACACAACAATGATGGACAGAATGTGGATCAATGTCACACATTCACCCCAGTACAAAGATCTGGGCCCAAATCCATCATTTTTCCACTCCACACCACCCTGGGTTAGACAATGGCGATATGCAAATCAGCGCTGACCCTGTGCCCCATGGGAACAGTCCAGTCCAAACTACAAAAGCCATGTCCTTCCCAGAACGAAAACAAGCATCCGAGGACCGGCCCGGTTTCGAGGTAACACCTCTCTTCAGCCCGGCTAGCTTGATTCCAGTGGTGTGGAGTGCCTGGGACTCACGTCTGAGCATCCCCAGTACACTTAGAGCGGTAACTGCAAACACAACAATGATGGACAGAATGTGGATCAATGTCACACATTCACCCCAGTACAAAGATCTGGGCCCAAATCCATCGTTTTTCCACTCCACACCACCCTGGGTTAGACAATGGCGATATGGAAATCAGCGCTGACCCTGTGCCCCATGGGAACAGTCCAGTCCGAACTACAAAAGCCATGTCCTTCCCAGAACGGAAACAAGCATCCGAGGACCGGCCCGGTTTCGAGGTAACACCTCTCTTCAGCCCGGCTAGCTTGATTCCAGTGGTGTGGAGTGCCTGGGACTCACGTCTGAGCATCCCCAGTACACTTAGAGCGGTAACTGCAAACACAACAATGATGGACAGAATGTGGATCAATGTCACACATTCACCCCAGTACAAAGATCTGGGCCCAAATCCATCGTTTTTCCACTCCACACCACCCTGGGTTAGACAATGGCGATATGCAAATCAGCGCTGACCCTGTGCCCCATGGGAACAGTCCAGTCCGAACTACAAAAGCCATGTCCTTCCCAGAACGGAAACAAGCATCCGAGGACCGGCCCGGTTTCAAGGTAACACCTCTCTTCAGCCCGGCTAGCTTGATTCCAGTGGTGTGGAGTGCCTGGGACTCACGTCTGAGCATCCCCAGTACACTTAGAGCGGTAACTGCAAACACAACAATGATGGACAGAATGTGGATCAATGTCACACATTCACCCCAGTACAAAGATCTGGGCCCAAATCCATCGTTTTTCCACTCCACACCACCCTGGGTTAGACAATGGCAATATGCAAATCAGCGCTGACCCTGTGCCCCATGGGAACAGTCCAGTCCGAACTACAAAAGCCATGTCCTTCCCAGAACGGAAACAAGCATCCGAGGACCAGCCCGGTTTCGAGGTAACACCTCTCTTCAGCCCGGCTAGCTTGATTCCAGTGGTGTGGAGTGCCTGGGACTCACGTCTGAGCATCCCCAGTACACTTAGAGCGGTAACTGCAAACACAACAATGATGGACAGAATGTGGATCAATGTCACACATTCACCCCAGTACAAAGATCTGGGCCCAAATCCATCGTTTTTCCACTCCACACCACCCTGGGTTAGACAATGGCGATATGCAAATCAGCGCTGACCCTGTGCCCCATGGGAACAGTTCAGTCCGAACTACAAAAGCCATGTCCTTCCCAGAACGGAAACAAGCATCCGAGGACCGGCCCGGTTTCGAGGTAACACCTCTCTTCAGCCCGGCTAGCTTGATTCCAGTGGTGTGGAGTGCCTGGGACTCACGTCTGAGCATCCCCAGTACACTTAGAGCGGTAACTGCAAACACAACAATGATGGACAGAATGTGGATCAATGTCACACATTCACCCCAGTACAAAGATCTGGGCCCAAATCCATCGTTTTTCCACTCCACACCACCCTGGGTTAGACAATGGCGATATGCAAATCAGCGCTGACCCTGTGCCCCATGGGAACAGTCCAGTCCGAACTACAAAAGCCATGTCCTTCCCAGAACGGAAACAAGCATCCGAGGACCGGCCCGGTTTCGAGATAACACCTCTCTTCAGCCCGGCTAGCTTGATTCCAGTGGTGTGGAGTGCCTGGGACTCACGTCTGAGCATCCCCAGTACACTTAGAGCGGTAACTGCAAACACAACAATGATGGACAGAATGTGGATCAATGTCACACATTCACCCCAGTACAAAGATCTGGGCCCAAATCCATCGTTTTTCCACTCCACACCACCCTGGGTTAGACAATGGCGATATGCAAATCAGCGCTGACCCTGTGCCCCATGGGAACAGTCCAGTCCGAACTACAAAAGCCATGTCCTTCCCAGAACGGAAACAAGCATCCGAGGACCGGCCCGGTTTCGAGGTAACACCTCTCTTCAGCCCGGCTAGCTTGATTCCAGTGGTGTGGAGTGCCTGGGACTCACGTCTGAGCATCCCCAGTACACTTAGAGCGGTAACTGCAAACACAACAATGATGGACAGAATGTGGATCAATGTCACACATTCACCCCAGTACAAAGATCTGGGCCCAAATCCATCGTTTTTCCACTCCACACCACCCTGGGTTAGACAATGGCGATATGCAAATCAGCGCTGACCCTGTGCCCCATGGGAACAGTCCAGTCCAAACTACAAAAGCCATGTCCTTCCCAGAACGGAAACAAGCATCCGAGGACCGGCCCGGTTTCGAGGTAACACCTCTCTTCGGCCCGGCTAGCTTGATTCCAGTGGTGTGGAGTGCCTGGGACTCACGTCTGAGCATCCCCAGTACACTTAGAGCGGTAACTGCAAACACAACAATGATGGACAGAATGTGGATCAATGTCACACATTCACCCCAGTACAAAGATCTGGGCCCAAATCCATCGTTTTTCCACTCCACACCACCCTGGGTTAGACAATGGCGATATGCAAATCAGCGCTGACCCTGTGCCCCATGGGAACAGTCCAGTCCGAACTACAAAAGCCATGTCCTTCCCAGAACGGAAACAAGCATCCGAGGACCGGCCCGGTTTCGAGGTAACACCTCTCTTCAGCCCGGCTAGCTTGATTCCAGTGGTGTGGAGTGCCTGGGACTCACGTCTGAGCATCCCCAGTACACTTAGAGCGGTAACTGCAAACACAACAATGATGGACAGAATGTGGATCAATGTCACACATTCACCCCAGTACAAAGATCTGGGCCCAAATCCATCGTTTTTCCACTCCACACCACCCTGGGTTAGACAATGGCGATATGCAAATCAGCGCTGACCCTGTGCCCCATGGGAACAGTCCAGTCCGAACTACAAAAGCCATGTCCTTCCCAGAACGGAAACAAGCATCCGAGGACCGGCCCGGTTTCGAGGTAACACCTCTCTTCAGCCCGGCTAGCTTGATTCCAGTGGTGTGGAGTGCCTGGGACTCACGTCTGAGCAACCCCAGTACACTTAGAGTGGTAACTGCAAACACAACAATGATGGACAGAATGTGGATCAATGTCACACATTCACCCCAGTACAAAGATCTGGGCCCAAATCCATCGTTTTTCCACTCCACACCACCCTGGGTTAGACAATTGCGATATGCAAATCAGCGCTGACCCTGTGCCCCATGGGAACAGTCCAGTCCGAATTACAAAAGCCATGTCCTTCCCAGAACGGAAACAAGCATCCGAGGACCGGCCCGGTTTCGAGGTAACACCTCTCTTCAGCCCGGCTAGCTTGATTCCAGTGGTGTGGAGTGCCTGGGACTCACGTCTGAGCATCCCCAGTACACTTAGAGCGGTAACTGCAAACACAACAATGATGGACAGAATGTGGATCAATGTCACACATTCACCCCAGTACAAAGATCTGGGCCCAAATCCATCGGTTTTTCCACTCCACACCACCCTGGGTTAGACAATGGCGATATGCAAATCAGCGCTGACCCTGTGCCCCATGGGAACAGTCCAGTCCGAACTACAAAAGCCATGTCCTTCCCAGAACGGAAACAAGCATCCGCGGACCGGCCCGGTTTCGAGGTAACACCTCTCTTCAGCCCGGCTAGCTTGATTCCAGTGGTGTGGAGTGCCTGGGACTCACGTCTGAGCATCCCCAGTACACTTAGAGCGGTAACTGCAAACACAACAATGATGGACAGAATGTGGATCAATGTCACACATTCACCCCAGTACAAAGATCTGGGCCCAAATCCATCGTTTTTCCACTCCACACCACCCTGGGTTAGACAATGGCGATATGCAAATCAGTGCTGACCCTGTGCCCCATGGGAACAGTCCAGTCCGAACTACAAAAGCCATGTCCTTCCCAGAACGGAAACAAGCATCCGAGGACCGGCCCGGTTTCGAGGTAACACCTCTCTTCAGCCCGGCTAGCTTGATTCCAGTGGTGTGGAGTGCCTGGGACTCACGTCTGAGCATCCCCAGTACACTTAGAGCGGTAACTGCAAACACAACAATGATGGACAGAATGTGGATCAATGTCACACATTCACCCCAGTACAAAGATCTGGGCCCAAATCCATCGTTTTTCCACTCCACACCACCCTGGGTTAGACAATGGCGATATGCAAATCAGCGCTGACCCTGTGCCCCATGGGAACAGTCCAGTCCGAACTACAAAAGCCATGTCCTTCCCAGAACGGAAACAAGCATCCGAGGACCGGCCCGGTTTCGAGATAACACCTCTCTTCAGCCCGGCTAGCTTGATTCCAGTGGTGTGGAGTGCCTGGGACTCACGTCTGAGCATCCCCAGTACACTTAGAGCGGTAACTGCAAACACAACAATGATGGACAGAATGTGGATCAATGTCACACATTCACCCCAGTTCAAAGATCTGGGCCCAAATCCATCGTTTTTCCACTCCACACCACCCTGGGTTAGACAATGGCGATATGCAAATCAGCGCTGACCCTGTGCCCCATGGGAACAGTCCAGTCCGAACTACAAAAGCCATGTCCTTCCCAGAACGGAAACAAGCATCCGAGGACCGGCCCGGTTTCGAGGTAACACCTCTCTTCAGCCCGGCTAGCTTGATTCCAGTGGTGTGGAGTGCCTGGGACTCACGTCTGAGCATCCCCAGTACACTTAGAGCGGTAACTGCAAACACAACAATGATGGACAGAATGTGGATCAATGTCACACATTCACCCCAGTACAAAGATCTGGGCCCAAATCCATTGTTTTTCCACTCCACACCACCCTGGGTTAGACAATGGCGATATGCAAATCAGCGCTGACCCTGTGCCCCATGGGAACAGTCCAGTCCAAACTACAAAAGCCATGTCCTTCCCAGAACGGAAACAAGCATCCGAGGACCGGCCCGGTTTCGAGGTAACACCTCTCTTCGGCCCGGCTAGCTTGATTCCAGTGGTGTGGAGTGCCTGGGACTCACGTCTGAGCATCCCCAGTACACTTAGAGCGGTAACTGCAAACACAACAATGATGGACAGAATGTGGATCAATGTCACACATTCACCCCAGTACAAAGATCTGGGCCCAAATCCATCGTTTTTCCACTCCACACCACCCTGGGTTAGACAATGGCGATATGCAAATCAGCGCTGACCCTGTGCCCCATGGGAACAGTCCAGTCCGAACTACAAAAGCCATGTCCTTCCCAGAACGGAAACAAGCATCCGAGGACCGGCCCGGTTTCGAGGTAACACCTCTCTTCAGCCCGGCTAGCTTGATTCCAGTGGTGTGGAGTGCCTGGGACTCACGTCTGAGCATCCCCAGTACACTTAGAGCGGTAACTGCAAACACAACAATGATGGACAGAATGTGGATCAATGTCACACATTCACCCCAGTACAAAGATCTGGGCCCAAATCCATCGTTTTTCCACTCCACACCACCCTGGGTTAGACAATGGCGATATGCAAACCAGCGCTGACCCTGTGCCCCATGGGAACAGTCCAGTCCGAACTACAAAAGCCATGTCCTTCCCAGAACGGAAACAAGCATCCGAGGACCGGCCCGGTTTCGAGGTAACACCTCTCTTCAGCCCGGCTAGCTTGATTCTAGTGGTGTGGAGTGCCTGGGACTCACGTCTGAGCAACCCCAGTACACTTAGAGTGGTAACTGCAAACACAACAATGATGGACAGAATGTGGATCAATGTCACACATTCACCCCAGTACAAAGATCTGGGCCCAAATCCATCGTTTTTCCACTCCACACCACCCTGGGTTAGACAATTGCGATATGCAAATCAGCGCTGACCCTGTGCCCCATGGGAACAGTCCAGTCCGAATTACAAAAGCCATGTCCTTCCCAGAACGGAAACAAGCATCCGAGGACCGGCCCGGTTTCGAGGTAACACCTCTCTTCAGCCCGGCTAGCTTGATTCCAGTGGTGTGGAGTGCCTGGAACTCACGTCTGAGCATCCCCAGTACACTTAGAGCGGTAACTGCAAACACAACAATGATGGACAGAATGTGGATCAATGTCACACATTCACCCCAGTACAAAGATCTGGGCCCAAATCCATCGGTTTTTCCACTCCACACCACCCTGGGTTAGACAATGGCGATATGCAAATCAGCGCTGACCCTGTGCCCCATGGGAACAGTCCAGTCCGAACTACAAAAGCCATGTCCTTCCCAGAACGGAAACAAGCATCCGCGGACCGGCCCGGTTTCGAGGTAACACCTCTCTTCAGCCCGGCTAGCTTGATTCCAGTGGTGTGGAGTGCCTGGGACTCACGTCTGAGCATCCCCAGTACACTTAGAGCGGTAACTGCAAACACAACAATGATGGACAGAATGTGGATCAATGTCACACATTCACCCCAGTACAAAGATCTGGGCCCAAATCCATCGTTTTTCCACTCCACACCACCCTGGGTTAGACAATGGCGATATGCAAATCAGCGCTGACCCTGTGCCCCATGGGAACAGTCCAGTCCGAACTACAAAAGCCATGTCCTTCCCAGAACGGAAACAAGCATCCGAGGACCGGCCCGGTTTCGAGGTAACACCTCTCTTCAGCCCGGCTAGCTTGATTCCAGTGGTGTGGAGTGCCTGGGACTCACGTCTGAGCATCCCCAGTACACTTAGAGCGGTAACTGCAAACACAACAATGATGGACAGAATGTGGATCAATGTCACACATTCACCCCAGTACAAAGATCTGGGCCCAAATCCATCGTTTTTCCACTCCACACCACCCTGGGTTAGACAATGGCAATATGCAAATCAGCGCTGACCCTGTGCCCCATGGGAACAGTCCAGTCCGAACTACAAAAGCCATGTCCTTCCCAGAACGGAAACAAGCATCCGAGGACCGGCCCGGTTTCGAGGTAACACCTCTCTTCAGCCCGGCTAGCTTGATTCCAGTGGTGTGGAGTGCCTGGGACTCACGTCTGAGCATCCCCAGTACACTTAGAGCGGTAACTGCAAACACAACAATGATAGACAGAATGTGGATCAATGTCACACATTCACCCCAGTACAAAGATCTGGGCCCAAATCCATCGTTTTTCCACTCCACACCACCCTGGGTTAGACAATGGCGATATGCAAATCAGCGCTGACCCTGTGCCCCATGGGAACAGTCCAGTCCGAACTACAAAAGCCATGTCCTTCCCAGAACGGAAACAAGCATCCGAGGACCGGCCCGGTTTCGAGGTAACACCTCTCTTCAGCCCGGCTAGCTTGATTCCAGTGGTGTGGAGTGCCTGGGACTCACGTCTGAGCATCCCCAGTACACTTAGAGCGGTAACTGCAAACACAACAATGATGGACAGAATGTGGATCAATGTCACACATTCACCCCAGTACAAAGATCTGGGCCCAAATCCATCGTTTTTCCACTCCACACCACCCTGGGTTAGACAATGGCGATATGCAAATCAGCGCTGACCCTGTGCCCCATGGGAACAGTCCAGTCCGAACTACAAAAGCCATGTCCTTCCCAGAACGGAAACAAGCATCCGAGGACCGGCCCGGTTTCGAGGTAACACCTCTCTTCGGCCCGGCTAGCTTGATTCCAGTGGTGTGGAGTGCCTGGGACTCACGTCTGAGCATCCCCAGTACACTTAGAGCGGTAACTGCAAACACAACAATGATGGACAGAATGTGGATCAATGTCACACATTCACCCCAGTACAAAGATCTGGGCCCAAATCCATCGTTTTTCCACTCCACACCACCCTGGGTTAGACAATGGCGATATGCAAATCAGCGCTGACCCTGTGCCCCATGGGAACAGTCCAGTCCGAACTACAAAAGCCATGTCCTTCCCAGACGGAAACAAGCATCCGAGTACCGGCCCGGTTTCGAGGTAACACCTCTCTTCAGCCCGGCTAGCTTGATTCCAGTGGTGTGGAGTGCCTGGGACTCACGTCTGAGCATCCCCAGTACACTTAGAGCGGTAACTGCAAACACAACAATGATGGACAGAATGTGGATCAATGTCACACATTCACCCCAGTACAAAGATCTGGGCCCAAATCCATCGTTTTTCCACTCCACACCACCCTGGGTTAGACAATGGCGATATGCAAATCAGCGCTGACCCTGTGCCCCATGGGAACAGTCCAGTCCGAACTACAAAAGCCATGTCCTTCCCAGAACGGAAACAAGCATCCGAGGACCGGCCCGGTTTCGAGGTAACACCTCTCTTCAGCCCGGCTAGCTTGATTCCAGTGGTGTGGAGTGCCTGGGACTCACATCTGAGCATCTCCAGTACACTTAGAGCGGTAACTGCAAACACAACAATGATGGACAGAATGTGGATCAATGTCACACATTCACCCCAGTACAAAGATCTGGGCCCAAATCCATCGTTTTTCCACTCCACACCACCCTGGGTTAGACAATGGCGATATGCAAATCAGCGCTGACCCTGTGCCCCATGGGAACAGTCCAGTCCGAACTACAAAAGCCATGTCCTTCCCAGAACGGAAACAAGCATCCGAGGACCGGCCCGGTTTCGAGGTAACACCTCTCTTCAGCCCGGCTAGCTTGATTCCAGTGGTGTGGAGTGCCTGGGACTCACGTCTGAGCATCCCCAGTACACTTAGAGCGGTAACTGCAAACACAACAATGATGGACAGAATGTGGATCAATGTCACACATTCACCCCAGTACAAAGATCTGGGCCCAAATCCATCGTTTTTCCACTCCACACCACCCTGGGTTAGACAATGGCGATATGCAAATCAGCGCTGACCCTGTGCCCCATGGGAACAGTCCAGTCCGAACTACAAAAGCCATGTCCTTCCCAGAACGGAAACAAGCATCCGAGGACCGGCCCGGTTTTGAGGTAACACCTCTCTTCGGCCCGGCTAGCTTGATTCCAGTGGTGTGGAGTGCCTGGGACTCACGTCTGAGCATCCCCAGTACACTTAGAGCGGTAACTGCAAACACAACAATGATGGACAGAATGTGGATCAATGTCACACATTCACCCCAGTACAAAGATCTGGGCCCAAATCCATTGTTTTTCCACTCCACACCACCCTGGGTTAGACAATGGCGATATGCAAATCAGCGCTGACCCTGTGCCCCATGGGAACAGTCCAGTCCGAACTACAAAAGCCATGTCCTTCCCAGAACGGAAACAAGCATCCGAGGACCGGCCCGGTTTCGAGGTAACACCTCTCTTCAGCCAGGCTAGCTTGATTCCAGTGGTGTGGAGTGCCTGGGACTCACGTCTCAGCATCCCCAGTACACTTAGAGCGGTAACTGCAAACACAACAATGATGGACAGAATGTGGATCAATGTCACACATTCACCCCAGTACAAAGATCTGGGCCCAAATCCATCGTTTTTCCACTCCACACCACCCTGGGTTAGACAATGGCGATATGCAAATCAGCGCTGACCCTGTGCCCCATGGGAACAGTCCAGTCCGAACTACAAAAGCCATGTCCTTCCCAGAACGGAAACAAGCATCCGAGGACCGGCCCGGTTTCGAGGTAACACCTCTCTTCAGCCCGGCTAGCTTGATTCCAGTGGTGTGGAGTGCCTGGGACTCACGTCTGAGCATCCCCAGTACACTTAGAGCGGTAACTGCAAACACAACAATGATGGACAGAATGTGGATCAATGTCACACATTCACCCCAGTACAAAGATCTGGGCCCATATCCATCGTTTTTCCACTCCACACCACCCTGGGTTAGACAATGGCGATATGCAAATCAGCGCTGACCCTGTGCCCCATGGGAACAGTCCAGTCCAAACTACAAAAGCCATGTCCTTCCCAGAACGGAAACAAGCATCCGAGGACCGGCCCGGTTTCGAGGTAACACCTCTCTTCAGCCCGGCTAGCTTGATTCCAGTGGTGTGGAGTGCCTGGGACTCACGTCTGAGCATCCCCAGTACACTTAGAGCGGTAACTGCAAACACAACAATGATGGACAGAATGTGGATCAATGTCACACATTCACCCCAGTACAAAGATCTGGGCCCAAATCCATCATTTTTCCACTCCACACCACCCTGGGTTAGACAATGGCGATATGCAAATCAGCGCTGACCCTGTGCCCCATGGGAACAGTCCAGTCCGAACTACAAAAGCCATGTCCTTCCCAGAACGGAAACAAGCATCCGAGGACCTGCCCGGTTTCGAGGTAACACCTCTCTTCAGCCCGGCTAGCTTGATTCCAGTGGTGTGGAGTGCCTGGGACTCACGTCTGAGCATCCCCAGTACACTTAGAGCGGTAACTGCAAACACAACAATGATGGACAGAATGTGAATCAATGTCACACATTCACCCCAGTACAAAGATCTGGGCCCAAATCCATCGTTTTTCCACTCCACACCACCCTGGGTTAGACAATGGCGATATGCAAATCAGCGCTGACCCTGTGCCCCATGGGAACAGTCCAGTCCGAACTACAAAAGCCATGTCCTTCCCAGAACGGAAACAAGCATCCGAGGACCGGCCCGGTTTCGAGGTAACACCTCTCTTCAGCCCGGCTAGCTTGATTCCAGTGGTGTGGAGTGCCTGGGACTCACGTCTGAGCATCCCCAGTACACTTAGAGCGGTAACTGCAAACACAACAATGATGGACAGAATGTGGATCAATGTCACACATTCACCCCAGTACAAAGATCTGGGCCCAAATCCATCGTTTTTCCACTCCACACCACCCTGGGTTAGACAATGGCGATATGCAAATCAGCGCTGACCCTGTGCCCCATGGGAACAGTCCAGTCCGAACTACAAAAGCCATGTCCTTCCCAGAACGGAAACAAGCATCCGAGGACCGGCCCGGTTTCGAGGTAACACCTCTCTTCGGCCCGGCTAGCTTGATTCCAGTGGTGTGGAGTGCCTGGGACTCACGTCTGAGCATCCCCAGTACACTTAGAGCGGTAACTGCAAACACAACAATGATGGACAGAATGTGGATCAATGTCACACATTCACCCCAGTACAAAGATCTGGGCCCAAATCCATCGTTTTTCCACTCCACACCACCCTGGGTTAGACAATGGCGATATGCAAATCAGCGCTGACCCTGTGCCCCATGGGAACAGTCCAGTCCGAACTACAAAAGCCATGTCCTTCCCAGAACGGAAACAAGCATCCGAGGACCGGCCCGGTTTCGAGGTAACACCTCTCTTCAGCCAGGCTAGCTTGATTCCAGTGGTGTGGAGTGCCTGGGACTCACGTCTGAGCATCCCCAGTACACTTAGAGCGGTAACTGCAAACACAACAATGATGGACAGAATGTGGATCAATGTCACACATTCACCCCAGTACAAAGATCTGGGCCCAAATCCATCATTTTTCCACTCCACACCACCCTGGGTTAGACAATGGCGATATGCAAATCAGCGCTGACCCTGTGCCCCATGGGAACAGTCCAGTCCAAACTACAAAAGCCATGTCCTTCCCAGAACGAAAACAAGCATCCGAGGACCGGCCCGGTTTCGAGGTAACACCTCTCTTCAGCCCGGCTAGCTTGATTCCAGTGGTGTGGAGTGCCTGGGACTCACGTCTGAGCATCCCCAGTACACTTAGAGCGGTAACTGCAAACACAACAATGATGGACAGAATGTGGATCAATGTCACACATTCACCCCAGTACAAAGATCTGGGCCCAAATCCATCGTTTTTCCACTCCACACCACCCTGGGTTAGACAATGGCAATATGCAAATCAGCGCTGACCCTGTGCCCCATGGGAACATTCCAGTCCGAACTACAAAAGCCATGTCCTTCCCAGAACGGAAACAAGCATCCGAGGACCGGCCCGGTTTCGAGGTAACACCTCTCTTCAGCCCGGCTAGCTTGATTCCAGTGGTGTGGAGTGCCTGGGACTCACGTCTGAGCATCCCCAGTACACTTAGAGCGGTAACTGCAAACACAACAATGATGGACAGAATGTGGATCAATGTCACACATTCACCCCAGTACAAAGATCTGGGCCCAAATCCATCGTTTTTCCACTCCACACCACCCTGGGTTAAACAATGGCGATATGCAAATCAGCGCTGACCCTGTGCCCCATGGGAACAGTCCAGTCCGAACTACAAAAGCCATGTCCTTCCCAGAACGGAAACAAGCATCCGAGGACCGGCCCGGTTTCGAGGTAACACCTCTCTTCAGCCCGGCTAGCTTGATTCCAGTGGTGTGGAGTGCCTGGGACTCACGTCTGAGCATCCCCAGTACACTTAGAGCGGTAACTGCAAACACAACAATGATGGACAGAATGTGGATCAATGTCACACATTCACCCCAGTACAAAGATCTGGGCCCAAATCCATCGTTTTTCCACTCCACACCACCCTGGGTTAGACAATGGCAATATGCAAATCAGCGCTGACCCTGTGCCCCATGGGAACAGTCCAGTCCGAACTACAAAAGCCATGTCCTTCCCAGAACGGAAACAAGCATCCGAGGACCGGCCCGGTTTCGAGGTAACACCTCTCTTCAGCCCGGCTAGCTTGATTCCAGTGGTGTGGAGTGCCTGGGACTCACGTCTGAGCATCCCCAGTACACTTAGAGCGGTAACTGCAAACACAACAATGATGGACAGAATGTGGATCAATGTCACACATTCACCCCAGTACAAAGATCTGGGCCCAAATCCATCGTTTTTCCACTCCACACCACCCTGGGTTAGACAATGGCGATATGCAAATCAGCGCTGTCCCTGTGCCCCATGGGAACAGTTCAGTCCGAACTACAAAAGCCATGTCCTTCCCAGAACGGAAACAAGCATCCGAGGACCGGCCCGGTTTCGAGGTAACACCTCTCTTCAGCCCGGCTAGCTTGATTCCAGTGGTGTGGAGTGCCTGGGACTCACGTCTGAGCATCCCCAGTACACTTAGAGCGGTAACTGCAAACACAACAATGATGGACAGAATGTGGATCAATGTCACACATTCACCCCAGTACAAAGATCTGGGCCCAAATCCATCGTTTTTCCACTCCACACCACCCTGGGTTAGACAATGGCGATATGCAAATCAGCGCTGACCCTGTGCCCCATGGGAACAGTCCAGTCCGAACTACAAAAGCCATGTCCTTCCCAGAACGGAAACAAGCATCCGAGGACCGGCCCGGTTTCGAGATAACACCTCTCTTCAGCCCGGCTAGCTTGATTCCAGTGGTGTGGAGTGCCTGGGACTCACGTCTGAGCATCCCCAGTACACTTAGAGCGGTAACTGCAAACACAACAATGATGGACAGAATGTGGATCAATGTCACACATTCACCCCAGTACAAAGATCTGGGCCCAAATCCATCGTTTTTCCACTCCACACCACCCTGGGTTAGACAATGGCGATATGCAAATCAGCGCTGACCCTGTGCCCCATGGGAACAGTCCAGTCCGAACTACAAAAGCCATGTCCTTCCCAGAACGGAAACAAGCATCCGAGAACCGGCCCGGTTTCGAGGTAACACCTCTCTTCAGCCCGGCTAGCTTGATTCCAGTGGTGTGGAGTGCCTGGGACTCACGTCTGAGCATCCCCAGTACACTTAGAGCGGTAACTGCAAACACAACAATGATGGACAGAATGTGGATCAATGTCACACATTCACCCCAGTACAAAGATCTGGGCCCAAATCCATCGTTTTTCCACTCCACACCACCCTGGGTTAGACAATGGCGATATGCAAATCAGCGCTGACCCTGTGCCCCATGGGAACAGTCCAGTCCGAACTACAAAAGCCATGTCCTTCCCAGAACGGAAACAAGCATCCGAGGACCGGCCCGGTTTCGAGGTAACACCTCTCTTCAGCCCGGCTAGCTTGATTCCAGTGGTGTGGAGTGCCTGGGACTCACGTCTGAGCATCCCCAGTACACTTAGAGCGGTAACTGCAAACACAACAATGATGGACAGAATGTGGATCAATGTCACACATTCACCCCAGTACAAAGATCTGGGCCCAAATCCATCGTTTTTCCACTCCACACCACCCTGGGTTAGACAATGGCGATATGCAAATCAGCGCTGACCCTGTGCCCCATGGGAACAGTCCAGTCCGAACTACAAAAGCCATGTCCTTCCCAGAACGGAAACAAGCATCCGAGGACTGGCCCGGTTTCGAGGTAACACCTCTCTTCAGCCCGGCTAGCTTGATTCCAGTGGTGTGGAGTACCTGGGACTCACGTCTGAGCATCCCCAGTACACTTAGAGCGGTAACTGCAAACACAACAATGATGGACAGAATGTGGATCAATGTCACACATTCACCCCAGTACAAAGATCTGGGCCCAAATCCATCGTTTTTCCACTCCACACCACCCTGGGTTAGACAATGGCGATATGCAAATCAGCTCTGACCCTGTGCCCCATGGGAACAGTCCAGTCCGAACTACAAAAGCCATGTCCTTCCCAGAACGGAAACAAGCATCCGAGGACCGGCCCGGTTTCGAGGTAACACCTCTCTTCAGCCCGGCTAGCTTGATTCCAGTGGTGTGGAGTGCCTTGGACTCACGTCTGAGCATCCCCAGTACACTTAGAGCGGTAACTGCAAACACAACAATGATGGACAGAATGTGGATCAATGTCACACATTCACCCCAGTACAAAGATCTGGGCCCAAATCCATCGGTTTTTCCACTCCACACCACCCTGGGTTAGACAATGGCGATATGCAAATCAGCGCTGACCCTGTGTCCCATGGGAACAGTCCAGTCCGAACTACAAAAGCCATGTCCTTCCCAGAACGGAAACAAGCATCCGAGGACCGGCCCGGTTTCGAGGTAACACCTCTCTTCAGCCCGGCTAGCTTGATTCCAGTGGTGTGGAGTGCCTGGGACTCACGTCTGAGCATCCCCAGTACACTTAGAGCGGTAACTGCAAACACAACAATGATGGACAGAATGTGGATCAATGTCACACATTCACCCCAGTACAAAGATCTGGGCCCAAATCCATCGTTTTTCCACTCCACACCACCCTGGGTTAGACAATGGCGATATGCAAATCAGCGCTGACCCTGTGCCCCATGGGAACAGTCCAGTCCGAACTACAAAAGCCATGTCCTTCCCAGAACGGAAACAAGCATCCGAGGACCGGCCCGGTTTCGAGGTAACACCTCTCTTCAGCCCGGCTAGCTTGATTCCAGTGGTGTGGAGTGCCTGGGACTCACGTCTGAGCATCCCCAGTACACTTAGAGCGGTAACTGCAAACACAACAATGATGGACAGAATGTGGATCAATGTCACACATTCACCCCAGTACAAAGATCTGGGCCCAAATCCATCGTTTTTCCACTCCACACCACCCTGGGTTAGACAATGGCGATATGCAAATCAGCGCTGACCCTGTGCCCCATGGTAACAGTCCAGTCCGAACTACAAAAGCCATGTCCTTCCCAGAACGGAAACAAGCATCCGAGGACCGGCCCGGTTTCGAGGTAACACCTCTCTTCAGCCCGGCTAGCTTGATTCCAGTGGTGTGGAGTGCCTGGGACTCACGTTTGAGCATCCCCAGTACACTTAGAGCGGTAACTGCAAACACAACAATGATGGACAGAATGTGGATCAATGTCACACATTCACCCCAGTACAAAGATCTGGGCCCAAATCCATCGTTTTTCCACTCCACACCACCCTGGGTTAGACAATGGCGATATGCAAATCAGCGCTGACCCTGTGCCCCATGGGAACAGTCCAGTCCGAACTACAAAAGCCATGTCCTTCCCAGAACGGAAACAAGCATCCGAGGACCGGCCCGGTTTCGAGGTAACACCTCTCTTCAGCCCGGCTAGCTTGATTCCAGTGGTGTGGAGTGCCTGGGACTCACGTCTGAGCATCCCCAGTACACTTAGAGCGGTAACTGCAAACACAACAATGATGGACAGAATGTGGATCAATGTCACACATTCACCCCAGTACAAAGATCTGGGCCCAAATCCATCGTTTTTCCACTCCACACCACCCTGGGTTAGACAATGGCGATATGCAAATCAGCGCTGACCCTGTGCCCCATGGGAACAGTCCAGTCCAAACTACAAAAGCCATGTCCTTCCCAGAACGGAAACAAGCATCCGAGGACCGGCCCGGTTTCGAGGTAACACCTCTCTTCAGCCCGGCTAGCTTGATTCCAGTGGTGTGGAGTGCCTGGGACTCACGTCTGAGCATCCCCAGAACACTTAGAGCGGTAACTGCAAACACAACAATGATGGACAGAATGTGGATCAATGTCACACATTCACCCCAGTACAAAGATCTGGGCCCAAATCCATCGTTTTTCCACTCCACACCACCCTGGGTTAGACAATGGCGATATGCAAATCAGCGCTGACCCTGTGCCCCATGGGAACAGTCCAGTCCGAACTACAAAAGCCATGTCCTTCCCAGAACGGTAACAAGCATCCGAGGACCAGCCCGGTTTCGAGGTAACACCTCTCTTCAGCCCAGCTAGCTTGATTCCAGTGGTGTGGAGTGCCTGGGACTCACGTCTGAGCATCCCCAGTACACTTAGAGCGGTAACTGCAAACACAACAATGATGGACAGAATGTGGATCAATGTCACACATTCACCCCAGTACAAAGATCTGGGCCCAAATCCATTGTTTTTCCACTCCACACCACCCTGGGTTAGACAATGGCGATATGCAAATCAGCGCTGACCCTGTGCCCCATGGGAACAGTCCAGTCCGAACTACAAAAGCCATGTCCATACCGCTCTAAGTGTACTGGGGATGCTCAGACGTGAACTCTTCAAAGTCATTTGCGGATGACCATAAATTATTGATTGGTCCCCATCATTTACTTGACAGGTTATGCTGCCTGTTTTCTCATTTGGCTGTGGTGGGTGTCTTTGTAGGTCACTTTATACCTTACTGACCTGTTTACCGGGTGTTTTTTCTAATTTTTCCCCTCCCTCTTCTCTTTCCTGATTTACCCGCTTTGGAATAAGCCTGGTTGAACCAATAACGTATATGAATTATGTTACAATTCTGAAACTATGTTTTTTGCTGTACAGATACTCAACGCTCAAGCAATCTTTTGTCCTGGAGATGACCGCTTAAAACAAGCAGCGGTCGAAACGCCGTTGACGCCTTCTTGTGGCGCAAATTTGTTAAGGACATTGTGTTTATGTCCCTGTTGTTCCTTTTTTATTATGTAAAGATTTGTATGTGCCACTTGTCTGGTTTTTGGTATATGTTTCTTTATGCATACCAGCATTTTTTGTCTTGAGCGTAGTTGTTTTTTTAATGATTTTAAATAATAAATATATTTTCTATGATACTGATTACGTTGTTCCATAGGCTTTTCCATTCACTTCCTATTCCGTTCCTTTTCCCCATTTTTCTTCGTTAAAACACGTATAGTTCTAAGGTGTTTTCTGCTTCCCCTGAACCTATTGTTTGATGCCATAACTGATTGTCCCGGGTTCGGGGTTTTTGGACAGCCCCTGTGGTTGTTAACGAAGGAAATTCCAGCCAGCAGATAGAGTCCCCATACAAAGCAGCTTACTTTGTTATATATGATATGATATGATGTTACTAGCATTGATAAGCACCTTTTGGAAGATACTACCACATAAATGTGATTTATCAATATTCTGCTTTCTTTGATTACCACTTCATCCATTTAGTTTCCTTCCTTTCCTTTCTGTTTTTTGTCATGTCTAGCATGAGGCGTATACACGTTTAATATAACTGTGTATAAGATTTTTGGGTTTCATACTGTGCAACCGCGTGCATTTCTGAATTTTGACTGTGTATGATGTTCATTTTGCTTTGCATTTCTGTATGACTTTTATTATGATGTTCTTTTTGTGGGATTTGCAGAATTGCTTACATTATTTTTACCTGTTATGCACTTGCTTTTTCCTTTTTGTGTTATTTTGCACTAGCTTTCTTAATAAAAAAAACACTACGTAACAAGCATTGTCAGAGCAGGCAACTCTCGTCTCAGAAATGACACGCTATTGGGTTTTACTATGCTTTTCGCCAATCTCATGGGAACATATGCATGAAGATACATATGCACAAATGGCTGGTATTCATACAGTGGGCAAGTTGAATGCTGATGTGCACAAAATCAGAGTGACACATGCCCATGTGATGCATTAGAGGACATATTTAATTTACTGGTATGCTATAGCCGGAACGTATGTCAAACTGATAAATTTAAACATAAAAAAGTGAATAACAAGTGTACACAAAGAAAGTAGCCTAACATCACTTTGCAGCTGATCACAAAATGTGAAAATAAATAATATGGTGAGGTGGATGGGAAAGAAGATTTAGAACGAGAGTGGGAGCAGGACTAGTAGAAACTGAGATCATGGGAGTAATAAGAGGGCGTGCAGGGGTAGTGAGAGGAAAAAACAGGAGGGACAGGAAGGAAAACCACAAACTCTTATTAAGTGCTAAATACAAAATAAAACTGAGTCCTCTAAAGTATGGAATGGAAAGATGCAACTTATGTTACCAGTACCGAATAGGATAAACACATTTATGAAGGAAAGAGCAGATTACTGCGATAGACAGTGAAGCCATGCAGTTATGAGGGAGGGCAGTCTCAAACCCAATCTCATGTATTGTAAGCAATAGGTCTGCCTGCAGACATATGTATGTAACCAAAACCTAAAATGGGGGTTTAAAAGCCTACAGCGAACCTTTTCATCATCCCTGCTGTTTTGCATTTGTGAGCAGTCGCTGATCATGTTGTGCACCTCAAGTTTGCTTGACTTTTTATTGGGGGTGGTGTGAAACTTTCTGAGTTTCAATCTGGAATTCTGCAAAAACACATAAAACTCCATGAGAGTCGGTGGAGTTCTGCGACTAGACGGAATTCTGCATGTCGCACTGCGTGCTCTGATTTTTAGCACCAGTAGCTTGTTCCACAGTGTAAAATCAGAGCAAATGGCTCCATGTGGCGCACCAGAGGGCACTGCTTCTTTCGGCACTTGGAGTAGATTTTCTGCTCGAGTGGCAGCTTTCTCAAAGTGAATGGGAGCGACCTGCCACAACCACCCGCATTGAGAAATCTCATCAGGATGCATTCTAGCGCCCCAAAGTCACGCTAGGGAAAGCAAATTCTCGCTCACACTCAAACGTTGGTGAGCCGCACAATAGAAAAAACTCCACCGCGTGGCAGTTGGAGGAGTTTTGCCAGAACTCCGTGCTCCAAGAGGAACACAGAGTGGGCAAAACTCTCTGAACTCCATTGGGAGAATGTATTAGGAGCATGCAATATTCAAGTAATTTTCTTGTGTGTGACGTGCAGACTTGCACTTGACACCATATTGTAGTACGAAATGTGTCTCATTTCCATTTTGGACATGGAGACGCATTTTGCGCTAAAAGAATAGTGCAACTAACACAAGCAGCCACCCACATTTTAGTCATTCGCATTGTTTCTGCACACATGCACTAAATTTGTACTGTGAACCATGCAGAATTAAATGACATCAGCAATTTCACATAATAAGCATATCTCAAACTTGCAAGATTATGCCAGACTTAAGAACATTTCACCAAGCCTACTTTTTTTGCACTTTCACGCCGCAGTTTTTTGTGCTGTTACACTGTATTAATTTGGATTTTGCACTTTATCCAAGTAAATGAGTCCCTTTCATTTTTTGAGTAGTCAGAAATACAATAACACCCATCTGCAGTTACATTTCTTGGGGCAAGATGTACCACCCGCAAAATTGCACTTCGCAAATTGCGACTCATTTGCGAGTCACAATTTGCGAGGTGGAATTTGCCATGTACAACAGTGTGTTTAACACTGTTTGCGATTCCCAATGGGGGCACAAAATGCGAGGCTCATTAATATTAATGAGCCTCTCGCAATTTGCGAGTCCATTGGTAATGACAGGCCCCCCAGGTATGGTGGCCTGCTGGCCTCAGCAGACCACCATGTCTGGGGCTGCTTTTAAATAAACCAGTTATTATTATATTTTTTTAAATGCAGCCCGTTTTCCGTAAAGGAAAATGAGATGCATTAAAAAAAAAAGAAACGTTTTTGTTTCATTTTGTTTTGCAATCGCAATTGCACTCACAAAACATTTGTACATTGATTTGCGGACGCAATTAGGAAGGAAATGCTCCTTCCTAATTGCGACTCACAATTCCTAAATAGCGAGTCGCAAATAAATTGCAACTCGCGATTTAGGAATTGTACATGGTCCTGGGCCATTTTGCATGCGCAAACGGGTCGCACACCCGTTTGCGCATGCAATTTAGGGTTGTACATCAGGCACCTGGTCACTTTAGCAGCCCTGAAGCACCTACAGAAAAAGATGCCTACTTCTGTCCCAGTTTCAGTTAATTTACTGGAAGCAATATGAGGTTTTGAACTGCTTGAGTGCTCCTGCCATGGCAGCATTATTGTCTTTCTGTTGTTTTCAAAACATAATACATAAAACATATATTCCTGGGAAACTTAAAAGACAAATATTATCCTTTTCATGTCGGTCTTCGTTTCATTCCACAGCCCCCTAAACAAACAAGATGAGACTATAAAAAAAAAGAAAAAAAATCTGTGTGAAATGATTGCACTCCCTAAGGAGAAAATGCCACTGGAAAACTAAGCTTGGCTTTTGAATCAGGCGAATAAAAGATGCAGCCAAGGGACGGCCTATCAGCCTGCAGTTAGAATGAATACTGACATAAATGAAAATCTTTGCAAATTCGCTCCTTATCTTGCCACTAACATCCCTGCTATTGTATAGTTCAGAACGAGGTGCACTGACAACTGGAAGAACACTCTGACCCTGATATATTTTTCCCATTATGCTGACAAAGTTAGTTTTTTTATTGCAGGAAACATTTTTATGCTGGAGGCGAGGCAATGCCTGAATTTCACCAGGAGCCTGTCATGATACGTCTGCACACTGTCATTTATTTAATATTAGAAATTCAGTTGTAACTGAAAAATATGCAGAGTTTATAATAAACACGTACCTTGCTTAGATGAACTCTTAACAGCTGACATTGTACCTATTAAAATAAAGTTGACATGTCTTGTATAAATTCTCTTCAGTAAAAATAATTGTGGGCAAATAACACTTTATTCACAGCAACTGTATGTACCAATAAACACATATTCACATATTTATTACTACAGAGCAAAGACAAAATTCAAGTTTATTCCCACAGTATAGAATAACAATATTGGGAAAAAACACTTTTATTGGCTCATAAATTGTACGCAACAATTACTGTACACAATGAAACAACTCTCCTAATAGTCACCAGCAGCCGCGGTCCGTGCAGGTAAAAGCGGTGGGGCGGTGGGGCTGGGTAAGGAAGGTTTTCGAGGGACAATGCAGAGGGGAAATTAAATAAATAATTAATTTTCCCTCTGCAGCGTCACTCGCAATCCCCCCTTACACGGCCTCACCGCTGTTACCTGCACGGACCGCGGCTGGTCATTAGAGACCAGCCGCTATATGTATGAAGCCAAAAATCGATCGCAAACGCTGCGAATCGCAATAAATAGCGTTAGCGACTAAAAAATCGCTATTCGCTATGTATGAAGCAAAATACGCTTGCGAACTAAGGATTCGGTAAATAGCGATTTCCAAACGTTGCGAAAGTGCAACATAGCGAATAAAAAAGCGAATCCTTATTTAGCTTAGAAATCCGTTAGCGAGATTCGCTAAAGCGGAAATCGCAATTCTGAAATCGCTATGGAATGTATCAACCAATTTGCATTAGCGAATCAAGCAAATTCGCAAATTAGCGCCTCGCAATTACCATCAAGTGGGAGCAGGTGGTAACCAGGTGCAAACTATAAATTGAAACCCAGAATGCAACACACTCCCTACCACAATGTCCGGGTTGTACATGATAGTGAGGAGGCGAAGAGTGAGAGCTCTGGCGCAGAGGAGGAGACGGCAGGAGAGGATATTCCGGTTGCGCATTACCATCTTCCAACGCACTGATGAGGATATCCACACCCATTACAGACTGGAGGAAGAGAGCATAATTGAATTGATTGATGAACTCAGGCCCTACCTAGAACACCCCACCCGCAGGACCCAAGCCATACCCACACACATCCAGGTCCTGTGTTCACTACACCTGCTGTCCTCAGGTAGTTTCCAGGGGGTCATAGCCACTGCAGGAGGGGTGTCTCAAAGTGCCCTGTCGCGCTTTTTCCATGCATTCCTCGACGCCATGACACATAGGATGCAACATCACATACACTTCCCCAGCACCCCACAGGAACTAGCACAGACTAAGCAGGATTTTTATAACATAGCCCAATTCCCCCACGTCATAGGATGTATAGACGGAACACATATTGCCATTTCACCCCCCACAAACATAGAGTATGTATTCCGGAACAGGAAATGCTACCATTCCCTGAACATACAGATGGTGTGTGATGCCAAAAACATTATCACCGATATAGTGGCAAAGTACCCAGGAAGCACACATGACGCATTTATATTCCGTCACTGTGGCCTATACCGTAGACTCTCAAGAGGGGAATTTGGAGAGGGATACCTACTAGGTAACAGCACACATTGTCAGCCCATATTACTCATGACCTGCATGTGCATCACATTGACTGACCTTTCAACTCTTCCACCCACAGGGGACAGTGCCTATGCAGTCAGGGACTTCATCCTGACACCCTACTTGAATCCTGCCACTGCTGGGGAGCACCGCTACAACCGGGCACACATTACCACAAGAAACACCATCGAGCGAACATTCGGGATTCTGAAGAGCAGATTCAGATGCATCCACAAAAGTGGAGGTGCCCTTCAATACAGCCCTGAGACATGCTGCAAAATTGTTGTAGCTTGTGCCATGCTCCACAACATTGCAACCAGGAAAGGGACACCTATGGAGTCGAGTGACTCAGATACCTCGGACGTGGAGGGACCCAGACCCATACACATGGAAGCTGGCGTAGCTGCTGCTGCAGCTGGGCGCCAGAGGCGTGATGAGATCATGCGGAACTACTTCTAGGTGAGTAAAAATGATACAATGACAACTTATTGCTCTGCAAACGTGTTTAATTTCCAAAACCAACAATGTGACTTCCAAAAAAATGCAGGATGAACTCTCCTAAACAAAAGCACATGTTCAAATCACAGTGCAACTAAACAGTCATTGGTATAGCAAGTGCTACCCAGTTGCTGGCCCCATATACCCCCTGTGTGGAGTAGTCATTTTGATGCAGTCCCTATTGTTGTGGGGCAGGCCTGCTGCTCCGGCCACTACGGCGCCTCTCAACAGTGGGTGGTGGTGTATTAGAGCTCCGCACCGACTGTGAGTCCTCCTCACTGGGGGTAAGCACCCCGGGTCCAGCAGTACGCAGCGCACGCAGCTCATCCAGGGTGGCAGTTGACTGCACTACCACAGTGGCTATGTCCTGGATACCATGCGAGAACTCTCGCTGGGTCTCTATGGCACGCCTTGCCAGCATATTGTTGGAGGAGGCGAGGCGATTAACAGCACGCGTGTAGTGGTCCATGCGGGCAATTTCTTTGCGCCTGGCTGCGCGTTCAGCTCTCATCTCTGCAGTCAGCTCCTGCACAGCCCCCCTGATTTCCTCGCGTAGTCCTCTGTTCCCTGCCCTGATCTCTCTCTGAATGGCCTTCATGTGTTTCGCTTGCAGGCGGTGAACCTGGAGCATGTGCATTTCAAGACCGGCGAACACTGATTCTTCTTCTTGCACATTGGTGCTGATGGCCGTGCGGGGTCTACGCCTGCCTCTGGACTCTGTTCTGGACTCCTGCTGCTGGGGTACTGGTGCTTCAGACTGGACATTGACATTTTCCTCTTCCTCATCATCCATTATTCTGAATGGCCTCACGTTCCTCCTACTGTGTCCCTGTGTTTGGATTATAGGACTGTCCTCCCCATCTGGATCATGGCCATGCCTGCCTTCTCCTGAGCCTCTGGCTCCTGTCTCTGTTGCACTGGCTGTAGCCTTCCCACTTGCAGGTGCTGTGGATAGAACAGCACACATTACTTATTTGATCATCACAAGTGATGTACTATTAAATTTTCACAGTGTTCCCTGACTTTACTTGTGTCATTCACCTCTCCTGACCTGCACATGTGTACAATTTGACAATCTCATGCTACTTTCTACATTGCTGACTGTTGTGACTACATCTCCCATAATGCATTGCTGTGTACTTGGTCTAGCCTGACATGTGGTTGCCCTAATCCCTAGGTCGCCTCAGGGGGTTCTGGGGGTGGTTTAGGGTGGGGAGGCATGCTTCTTACCTGGTCTTGCTGATGGTTGTGCTGAGCTGTCGAGCACGGACACGCCCGCAACACTCTGATGAGGCAGTGTGCCCTCTACCAGCTCCTCCAGTGGTGTAGAGTCTTGGACGTTGGAGGTTCCCCCACCGGTGAGCTGGGACTGCTCCAGCCTGGCAGCCAACCTCTCCTTGGAGCGCTGCCGCAGGTCGTACCAGCGCTTGCGCAACACATCAACTGTCCTGTGGGTGACTCCTAGGGCATTCACTTTGGCTTGGATGCCCTCCCAAATCCTTCTCTTGCTGGCTTCTGGCACCTTGTGGGAAGTGGCCCCAAATAATGAGTCATGGTGTTGCACCATTTCAGTGATTAGGGTCTCTAGTTCAGCCTCTGAGAACTTGAGCTTCCTCTTCCTGGCTGCTTCCCCTGCTTGCTGCTCCTGCTGGCTTGCTGGGACATCCTGGCTTCCACTTTCTGCCATGGCTCAAGAGTTGCACACAACACTCTCACTCTCTCTGTCTCACTCCAGATGCCCCATGGGAAATCACTCTCTTCCTGGTTGTGATGTCATCATATAGCATCAGGATTGCAATTGGATGTTTCCAGATTTGTGCTAAATTGCGATTTTTCCCGGGGGTACCTCTCAATTTAGCGCTATGCTGGGCGCGGTCGCGCTAATTAGCGTATTTAGGGGTGCGGTCGCGCAATTTCACGGCGCGGTCACGCTAATTAGCGTATTTAGGGGCGCGGTCGCGCTATTTAGCGACGCGGTCGCGCTAATTAGCGTATTTAGGGGCGCGGTCGCGCTATTTAGCGACGCGGTCGCGCAATTTAGTGACGCGGTCGCGCTATTTTTGCGTATTTAGGGGCGGGGTCGCGCTATTTTGCGAGTTTGGCCGTTTAGGGAATCGCTGATTCATATTGTGCAAATATTTAGCGATTGTGGCCGAATCGCTAAATATTTGCTAATGTGTTGATACATCCCGATTAGCGATACAGATTTAGCGATTCGGTAATTTTCGCAATTTCTGATTCGCTAATCGGTCCCTTCATACATATAGCGGCAGATGTACTAACATTAGGAATACTGATTACTAAATTACGATTCTCTCAAAGTCACAGTTAGGAAATCGGTATTCCTAATGTATGAAAGTCTTTTGATTTTCATTAGCGATTCCTAGTGGGTCACAAATAGACCTGCCTCATGCATATTAATGAGGTAGGTCGCAATTTGTGACCAATTAGGATTTGCAGCTATCACAGAGATGGAGGCCTATTGAGCTCAGCAGACCACCATGTCTGGGATTGCTTTTTAGTAAAGCCATCTCTTTTTTTTTTAAATGCAGCCCATTTTCATTTAAGGAAAATGAGGTTTGTTTAAAAAGAAAACATAAAACTTTGCAGTTGAATTTTTAGGCAGTGGTCCATGGGACTGCCTGTTCTTAAAATGTTTTCCATTCTTAAAGTCCTATTTGCAGATGGGTTACCACTTGCTTCAAGATGATGATAAAATATAAACATTTTGCACTCGTAATTTGGTCGCAAAACATTCATACATCCCATGTACATTTACAGGCCAGCCTGGCCTACTCTTTCCAGTCTTTTCCAGTAATTTGACTGTAAATTGTTATTTGCGGATACATACACAAGAGCAGGCGCACAGGGAGTAGAAAAAAATCCTTCAAGCGTGCCAGGTTTTTATATATTTATTCAGTTAATCATTCACTGGCATAAATAGATTCACATTGAAAAGGCTAATCTTTGTATTTGTTAGGAATGTCAAACTAGCACTTTTAAAAAACAAAAGAAGGGTATCTAAAAATAATGATAGTGGAGGGTCAGTGGTCATCGTGCAAAAATGATCTGGACCTCACAGTACTGTGTTGCCTCCATGATCCAACAGTCCTGAGAGGCTGTGTTTTCTCAATTGTAGTACTTTAATTTCCCTCCTATAGTTGAGAGACTCAGCTAGTCTGTCAGACTGTACTGGACTCAAGAAGGTAACTAATACTTCAAAATACCCACTTGTGATATTCTACTTAGAGCTCTCCAACGAGAGCTCCCACATAGTTAAGTGTTTTTTCTCTGTAGCTTTGTTAAGGAATGGCAGGTTTCCTATGCTTCCTGTACACCATGAGGTGTAATCACACATGTTGGTGAGTATCTGAATTACTTGTTAGTTATAGCTGTTCATCATGTGAATTAAGTCAAATGATACTTAGGGTTTTTTGTTTAAAAAGGAAGCCATGCAAATGTGCTAAACTGTAGAAGAAAATTAAACTCATTGGAGTACTGCCTACTTACAGGGAAAGATTGTCTTCAAAGCAATGGTAGTGTATAGAACTTTCAAATCAAACCACACAAGTGACTGGGTTCTTAGGTTGAAAAGACTCATGCTGATCAGATTGAGTACTGTCAGGTGTCTTTCAGAAAATGTATCATTAGTTCTACAAAAGAATGAAAGACGATAGAACAAAACTGTGGCAAGGGTTCTAGAAAGGAGCCATGGCCTGACAAGATAGGTCAGTCTAGTGGGTACAACAAGTACAAATATAGCATTCTTAGCTTTTCAATGAGTAGAACATTGGCTTCTTGTATATTTAGCCTTTCACTTTTACAATAATAGCCTGGATGATTATGCTCACTTTTTGAGAAGGACAGAAATGGGTCTTTAAATATTGTTCATCAAATATCAAATATTAAATATAATGTATTCGATTTGTCTGTCCCTACAATTGCTCCCCACTTGTCTTTGAGTTTCCTCACAATATATTCAACTTTACAGAACAAGGCACGAGCCAAAGCTTTGTCTAGAGAGATGTTGCTGAAGACTCATTTGATGCTCTATTCTAATGTCTAGTCTCTCTAAATTAGAGCCCTCAGGAGAGGCCATATTCTTGTTTGTAAAATAATGTATTTTCAATGTGTACTAAGTTTCTTTTATGGATGAATACACCCTGAATGTATTACAAAACTATTGACTGAGAAAACAAAACACAATTCTGAGAGAAAGACAGTGAGGATTTTTAGTTTCAGGCTTTCCTGGAGAGAAGATATAATGTCACACACAAGTGAGGGAGAGAAATAAAAACACAGGAGAAGGGGCAAATGAAATAGGGGGTGATTGAACATTATCATTATTATTATTTTGCTATATATCTTTATTGAGTATTTTAATACCATTCACAAACAGGATATTGTCAGCTCAACATATTGACATATACTGTAACAAATAATGCAAGTAACCACTTGAAAACCATATACGAATAATGTAACACCTGTTACCCAGCCCCCCTTCTCGTAGACCATGCAGTCAATAAGTTGTGTTCGATATGCAATATAGGAATGTTATATATTATTACAATGAGGCTGATGGTCAATCAATATTGTTATCATACTGTGGTACTTTGTGATCGGTTTACTTCCTCCAGCAGGTCCTCCTCTTGGTCTGCCTCAGGCTGCGAGTTCAGGGCAGGGTCCATCAAGTCACACAGCATTCCCCCCTAGGTGAGTAGCTTATCAGGCAATTTGTCATCTTTCCTCTTACTTCTCATGTTTCCCTTCTCTGCATCATCCATTCCCTCAAATGCCCTTCCCACTTCTCTCTAGTTGGGGATTTACTGCTCAGCCAATGAATCGATATGCATATTTTTGCCAATGTGAGTCCTAACACCATAAACCGTCGACTGAGCTTTCATTTTGGATCCTTGGGCAATAGGCTCAAGAGATATTTATTAATCATCAGTGGGATATCCCATCTAGTGGCACACTTACGTGGCTTTGCAACCTCGGCCCAATACTCAATGCCAGATCCTATGTAAGAAATCAGCCTCAGGGGGCCGCACATTTCGGACGTCGGAGGTCTCATATTGTGAAAATTGCATGCAGTCATTTAGGGAACAGATAAGTCATATGTATGACCTTATATTAAATCTGTTTGAACCTTGCACACACTTACACCCTATTAACTCCTGCATGAATATGGGACCAAACTCTAAGGGACAGGGGCTAATCGCTAAGGGTTTGCCATTTCTCTTCCACCCGCAGTGACTTGGACCGTCTATCTTCACGGAGCGCTCGGTACAGGTAAGTTACAAATCTACTACCACCAGCTATAGATAACATAGTGACTAGCATGTGGGTAGTGTCAGGAGCCTCCGTAAATGTAGACCATAGCTGCTTAGCTGTGGCCTAGTGCAAAAGTCTCCATTGCATCTTGTCCGGTTATAATTCTACCCTCCCTCAGTTAAAGATCAGACAGCCCCCATCCTGCCACCTCTCTATAGACATTAGTTGTGCTTTAAACAAAGGGACGTAAAATCCAAACATCTAGTACAGGCGCATATTGTATTATCGTCTGGACTGTCCTTTCCCAAAGCCTAGCCATCAGTCTGAAAAAATGAGGGAATATGTGTGGAAGGTTTCTACCTCGCATCAGTAATGTTGCCAGCTGATGTTCTTCTTGCGTATCTGCAAACAAGGACCTTTCTCAATTGGGCTCAGTAACCAGAAAATGTATTGCGTATTGGAGCGGTATTGACAGATAATACATTTCCAGGTTGGGGAACCCACTCCCTTCGCAGTACATCAAGCCCAACCTTACATCTTTTACTGTTCCACATTAGATCAAGTTCTCCCGAAGGGCTCTTTGCAAATAACAAAAAGACCTAAAGTTGCACCATGGTACTCCCCTGCCCTTAGGATGTTGAAACAAGTCTGCCGTAAAGCGGAGAGAGCATGGAGGAAAGATCGCTCTCAACTTAAGAAATTAGACTATAGATCGGCAATAAGGCACTACAAGAACGAAATAAAACTTGCTCAGGCTGAGTTCTATGAAACAAAAATTAATATGGCAGCCAACTCCCCCAGGGAAATTTTTAAAATCGCGAAATCTTTGATTTCTCCCCCGTCCGAGAGATTGCCATTAGAGGGTGCACAGGCCCGTTGTGAGAATCTGGCCACCTTCTTCTCTCAGAAGATTCAGGCCATCTATTCCCAACTATCGATAAGTAGTGATGGTATATCTTCCCCCTCCACTTTGGATTCAGATCTGCATGCACCCTGCTCATTAGTTACTTTTCCACACCTGGATCCCAATACTTTAGATACTTTGGTCCAGAAAGTCACCTCAGGATCCCCAAACGACCCAGCTCCTCCTCAGACCTTAGCGAAAGTGATTGACACTATTCGCCCGTTCATTCTGGAGGCTCTTAATACCTCTATTACCTCCAACTCTGTCCCATCCACATGGAAGTGTGCGATGGTAACTGCCCTGCTGAAAAAGCCGAATTTGGACCAGAACAATCTATCCAATTTCCACCCTATCTCGCTGCTTCCGTGGATGAGTAAGCTGTTGGAGAGACACATCAATAAAATCTTAGGGGACTATTTAGAGTCCAACAAGATTCTACAGGTCTCCCAGACGGGGTTTCGTCCCCAGCATGGTACCGAAACTGCCCTCCTGGCAGTTACAGAGGCAGCTAGAGCCATAATGGACCAAGGAGGAAAAACAGCTATCATACTTCTGGACCTCAGTGCCGCGTTCGACACTGTTAACCATGCCACATTATTACATCGTTTGAAGGGCATGGGGGTGTCGGGTGCGGCCTTGATGTGGCTGACCTCTTTCTTAGAGGAACGCTTTTTTCAGGTATTTGAGGGCGAGGTGGCATCATCAAAGCATCCGCTTAGCTGTGGGGTTCCACAGGGCTCCTCCCTGAGCCCCACACTATTCAATGTTTATATGCAGCCTCTAGAGAAGATAGTCCTTCCCTTTGGTGTGTGGATTGTCACCTACGCAGACGACACCCAACTTGTGGTCTCTTTCGATCACGATGAGGGTTCGTCTAACACCTTGGGCCCTTGTCTGGAGGCTGTTGCTAAGTGGATGCAATTCTCCCACCTCAAACTCAACGGGGAGAAAACCGAGATCATGATACTAGGTAACCCTTCTCCAACCTCCCTGGCATCTAACTGGCCTTCATGTCTCGGCGTTCCCCCTCCTCCTAAAGACCAGATAAAGAGCCTAGGAATCTGGCTTGATAGAGCGCTGGACTTCTCAGTCCAAGCTACTAAAACTGCCTCCACATGTGTGGGGCTAATGAAAATGCTCTGTAAAGTGCTCCCCCTACTTCCATTCCAGGCGAGAAGGGTCATGGTACACGCCCTGATACTCTCTCGCCTGGATTATGGAAATGTTTTATATCTAGGAGCCCCGGCAACAGTGACTAAAAGACTCCAAGTCACTCAAAACTGTGCCGCGCTTCTATTGTTTAACATTCCACGCTGGCAATCAGCGAGGACTGCCCTAAAAGAGCTTCATTGGCTCCCAGTGGCTGCCAGAACACAATTTAGGGCCATGTGCATTCTGCACAAATCTTTTCATCGAATTGGCCCGGCAGTGCTGTACCCCCTAGTGTTACCCTATTCACCATCCAGAATCCTGCGCTCGGCTTCATTGCATTTGGCAACTATGTCAAAAATCAAGAAAGCCCGTTGGGGTGGCCGCTCTTTCACTCACACAGCGGCGAAACTATGGAACTCCCTGCCTTTAACCCTCAGACAAAACAACAACAGAATGTCATTTAGGAGAGATTTAAAAACCTACCTGTTCTCAAAGGCGTACTAATTTACCCAGCAGCCTGACACTGTAATCAGTCTATAGCGCTGCGAGGCCTCCGGGTGGTTATGCGCTATATAAGTGGAATTTTTCATTTCATTTAATTTCATTTCACAGTAGCTCCACCAATAGTGAGTCCAGTTCTCTAAAGACCCCCGAAGTAATTCATAGAACGTCTCCTGCATCACATATAAACATCTTGGCACCACCACCATCTTTAATCAGGGAAACTTTCCCCATCAAGGACAGTCCCATATTTGTGGCATAGAATTGCCATTTCTCATGTGTTATATATCCCTAAATATCAGACCCTGTCCATTGCCCTATCCCCAAGGGGACCCAAGTGGGAATACCAGGGATTTTGTTTCCTTAATCCGGAGACCATAGGCCTCCCATAACACTGTCAGCTCATTCAAAAGCAACAGAACAAAGGTACCTGGTCATTTCAAATATATCATAGCGTTGTCTGCATAGAAAGAAATTATATGTTTGGTCACACCAATTCGCATACCCCATCCCTTTAGAGCCTGTTTCAAATGACATGCCAATGGCTCCATTGCTATGGCAAAAATCAAGGGCGACAGGGGGCCAAGCTGCAGCTACATAACCGCTGAGACATAATGCCCCATGTGTAGTCTGGCTTGTGGGTTCACACATAACAGTTTAACCCAATTAATAAATTGTGAGCCCAGACTAATTTTATGGAGCACCTGCCAACCATATTTCCATTTTACAGAATCAAAAGCCAGTTCTACATCTAGAAAGGGTTTATTAATTTCCCATCAACCCCGAAGATTGCATAATGTGGGCTAATCTGCAGATATTATCGAGGATATTTCTACAAGGTATAAAACCAGACTAATCGTCATGTATTAGTTGGGGAAAAGAGGGCAGACGTCTTGCCATCAATGCATGGCTAAGGAGTTTGAGAACTACATCTATCATAGGGAGGGGTCTATAGAATCCTGTTTCAGGGGGCTCATTACTTGGCTTAGGCACAACAACTATTAGAGCCTTCCTCATTGACTGTGGCAATTCCCAGTTTTCTAGGGCTTACGCAAAAACCACTAGCAACCTATCGGCCAAGATGTGTGGGAAATGCCAATAGAATTCAGTTGGAATGCCATCTGCTCCCAGTGATGTGGCAGGCTTTAAGGCCCTCATGACACCCAGCAATTCCTGCTCACTCAGCCGGGCATCCAGGACCCCAGACAAGGCAGTGAGATACCATCCAGATAGGATGATATTACCTGGGCTCTCACATCATTCTGCGGTGCAGCATTAACCCTCCTTGGATGGTTTGCAAATGTGATATTAATGGGCTGCTGTGTGTATAGCAGATTACCTCTACTGTCCCACACATCCAGGACAGGCTGAATGTGATTCTCTGATCTAATCAGGCATACCAGTAGGCGCCCAACTTGTCTTCCTCTAAGTACCAGCGCTTCTGGTAAACACTCCTGACATATTAGTCAAGACTGTCCCATAACACCCCACCCCTTTGACGTTGAGTGTTCCAGTTCTTTATAACAGTCTGATCAGTGGGAAGTGTCTTTTCCAATGTCAATAATTAACGCAACTGCATAGATAAGTCATCCTCCAATGTGCATCGTATCCCAACCGCTGTAATCATGCACACTACTCTAAGGACCACGTTCATAGTGTCACATTCTGGTGCCCTGCTATCTGTTGTTTCTCAATTAAGCTCAAAATATTGCGCTAGCTACCTGTAAGTGCCTTTGTCTTGAGTCTCCAAAGTCGTATTCGGGGTATTGGTCTATATAGTGTATACGTAACGAGCAGTGGGGAATGATCTGCTAAATAGCTGGCCTTGTACTGGGCGTCGGAGATTCTGTGGGTTTCTGTCATATGGATAACAAAATAATTTAGACGGCTGTGTGTATCTGTCGCCGGAGTATGGCAGAATTATGTACCTGCATTCGGGTTTTGTTGCCACTAAATATCAATTAGTCTCCATTAGATCGATCCATATTACTATTTGAAGCACAACTAAAGTCTCCCTTCATTACGGTTTCCACCTTGGGACAGAGTTGCACTTTTCACAACATTGCGCCCCAAAAGACCCCATCATCTGCATATACCATTAATATACATAAACTATGTGCATCAAGCATACCCTCTACCTTCACATATCGGCCCTTAGTATCTACATATGTTCTAGTAGGCTTAAAGGAAACTCCAGGTACCACCCATATTAATGCACCTCTTGTATACACTGACAATACCATATTTAATACAATCCCTCTATAGATGTGTTTCCTGGAGGATGAATTCTATCAATACCGCATACTGTTACAGATATAGACAGATCCTATTACGTTTGACATAGTTATTCAGTTGATAATAACCAAAATGGGAATGAATCACATGTCTAGGAAATGCCAGGGTCTCTAAGTGTTGTACAAAGACCCTCATACACTCTAAATCGGGGGTGGTGGTATATCTTGGTTTTCTGCCAGGAGAAGTTAGGTGATTGGTTATATCATTGGGTCCTTTTCTGCCTGAGTTTCCTGTTCTCCAGGCAGTCAACCTTCCTCCACCTAGAGGAAGACGATCCGGTTCTTATGACGGTCATGATTTTGTGTGATTCATTCCCCTTTTGGTTATTATCAATTAAGCGTGGAAGCAGAATGAATCACTCCTTCTTCCTATCCAATACTGATTTTTGGAATAGTTATTCAGTCCACAGACATTCCAGGTCACAAATTGATATCCAGACCCCCCATATTTCATGTGATATCATTAGAGAAATATCTAATGATGAGTGTTAAACAACACAACCTACAGTAGAACTGCCTATGTATCTCTAGCATGAAAGCCTCCCTTCCCCTTGAATATCTACTAACATCGCAATCCTAAAAAAAAGCATGGCACAATTATAAAAACAGTCATGTAATATTCCACCCAAAGGCAGCAGCTACCCATCACTCACATGTCAACAGTAAGCAAGAGAACAGTAAGCCCCACCCCAGTCTTCCTCCCGATCCCTTATACCTCAACTAATACTCCAACAACGTCACCAGATTTAGAACCTGTACAGTTCACCCGAAACACAGCCCATAACGAGAACCCAATGGGGTCGCAGCAAAGTGCCTATGAGTGGTGACTGGAATATCCCGCTGGAATGACAGTAACCCAACCGTGGTCTATCGCTATGATCAATAAAAATATATATGCTAGGCTGTGCAATAATCATTTCTGTCTCCATGGACCATCTTACATTGCCCTTCTGATTTTATCTGCAGACTATGATTTGTCCCAATCCATGCCTCACAACCATTTGAGCTCATAGGTTGCCAACGTACCATTAGTCTGTGTTTCTTGTGCCGAACCTACTGGTGAGAATAAGTTTACAGACTCGAGGGGATCCCTCTCCGCTTGCAAGAAACCATCTTCATCAATCAATATGTGCCCTCCAATGATGTCCTTCCGTGGTCACAGCTTACTCGTTGGAGATCCCTTGTTGCCGAATGAACGCTGCTGCCCTCTTCTATGCTGATCACTCCATTTTTGGTTTTGTTCCAACCGCCCAAGGCATCCATGCAATCCATTGCCTCCTGTGGAGTCTCTTAAAAATGTATTTTTCCATCATGTTACACCCTGAGCCTCACCAGAAACACCAGGCTATATTTGATGTGTTTCTTGTGAATCTTATGTTTGAGCCCCAGGATGCAATTGCGAAGATCTTGAACTTTTCTAGTGTAGTCTGGTTAGATTTTATTCGGTTTATACTCGTTGCAAAGTGGACTATGAACTCACACATATTTTAGGATTCCATCTCTGTCCTTGTAGTTGAACATACGTGCTATGCGTGCTTGGGGGGTGCTCGTGGGCCAGGAGGCAGGACCCAGTGTATGATGTGCTCTTTCAACAGTGCAGAATTTAGAGAGGCAGACAGTGCTAAGCGCAGCAACAATCCGATCAACTATCAATAGTTCAGCCCAGGGTCCCTCTCCTTCTGCACTTTCAGGAAATCCAAGAAATCGCAGAGGGTTTCTTCTTAAGCGCCCTTTGGCATCCTCTATTCGCCCTTCCGTTTGTGCCACCCTAGGTTTGAAGAGTCTCCACCACTTCCTCTTGCAACTTTATATTTTCACCAAGCGAAACAACTTCCCCTTCAGTATTCGTGACCCTCTCAGCAACTTTACGAAGATCGAGGAGTAGATGATTAATGTCCATCGCCATACTGTCTATCTTGGACTCTAGTGCTACATGAGACTCCATAAAGCCTTAAGGATTTCTGCCTTATCCTGTGCTTGCTTGCTCCACTCGGTGTCCATCCTATTTCCTCACCCTGCTCTCCAGTCCCAGGGACAGTATATTGTACTATTTTCTGCGGTTTATCTTTAACCATTGTTAACTTTGATCAAACCTGTAATTTTGCATTTAAGATTCACGTTTGCAGCCAAACTGGCGGGACTCAATCATTCAGTCAGCCAGAAACCCACCGCTTCACTCAGCACAAAGCCTACAGGAGATGCTTCAGTCAGGCCAATAGGATTCATATAACAATACCCAGACCTTACCCCTCTACACAGCAGTGTGTTCTGATATTCACAGTCTAGGCCAACCACCCGGCCAAGGTCTCCTCCTCTGGACAGGCCATGAAAGGGTCACGCAGGCTATAGGTAGTATCCCTGTACAATATTGCCTACTATGTCATACAGAAGTATGTACATCAATCCCTGGGCCCACTCAGGTTGTGCTGTATTTGATTATCTCAATCCTGTCGGGTAACCAGCCATGCCCCTGTCTCTTCCTGCCTGACACACTCAAAGGGATGGACTCCATCACACTGCCTCATTCAGACTCTCATCACCAAACCAATGCTGGCATCTTCATCCGTCTCCATGGGACCAAGCAATCTCTCCTGGGGCGGTGCCTTATCAGTTCTTGCAGGGGGTAGCTTTGAGATGCTCCCAGTCTCTGCCACTACAGCCCTCCAGGCTAGTCTAGTGCTCCTCCAGTTTGAAGCAGGCCCCTCCCCAGGGTTAATGATGTTATTTGCAGGACATTTGCAAATAAATTAGCCCTATTTATCTATGGTCAGTACACTCATGCAGAGAAGGGCCCGCAGAAGAGGCCCCAACACCAGTCCTCCATGCAGGCAATTGGCCTCAGTCTTTCTTCTCCCCAAGTACCCGGGTCTTCACCCTACTCCACATGTTGGGGGCCGCCATTTCATTTGTATAGGCCATGGAGGTGAGCCGGTCCCTCAGAGCCCCACGGCAGCTTGCAACAGCATTCCATGTGAAGGCTATCCTCTGATCTCAGACCTGCCCTTCTGGCTCCGCGCCAACCTCACTGCGAAGCACGCTGTGCCCCAACAGACACCAGGACACACTCCACACAGCCTTATTTATTCCTGCTGAAGGGGGAGGGGGCTTGGTTCACATAGAAGCACGCACCACTGCACCCTCACCAGGCTCCCATGCAGAAACCCCTCAGCAGTTGTTCGTCACATCGCGTCCCCCAGGCCTCCACTCAGGTCAGATGCAGTGCCGTCATGCAAAGGCCCACTGTCAGACCAGAAGACAGATCAGGCTCTCATTGACCCTCCACTCACAGGTCAGCACCTTTTCTCTCCACCTGCCAGCGTGAGGGAGGTTCCCTCGCTCATTGTTCTCTGGAGTATATTGCCCGTATAGCACGGCAGGCCACACCTGGTCGGGGTCAGGCAGGATCCTTCCCACTATGTTCTTTCTTCTCCATTTCGACACAACGGTTACTCTTTCAGTGGGTCACTTAAGGACCACCCAGCATGTAACGATCACTTCTGTGGCATCTGCATCTACTGAAGCCACCGGTCTCATCTGGATGATGTAGGATGCATATACTGGGGCAGGATCACAAACTGAGCACGTCTACACAGCCATCTTGTCAAGCCACGCACCCCATTATTATTATTTGTATTAATAATATTATTGTTGTTGCTATTTTGTGTTCGCATGGAAGAGGAACAAAGTATATAAAAAAAAGCTAAACAAATTCATTGAATTGGTAAAAGGAAATTTGACTGAGAACTGATTGGCAGTTCTTTCTGCTCCACATTACAGAATTGGGGTTTCTTGAGCCCTTAGGTACCCAACATAGTGGTACTGTTCAAAATGATTGGACTGAAATTTATAACACAGCCACCTAATTGTGATTAATTGCATATAAGGCTGATTGAAGCACTGGCTAAATACCCAAATATTGAGAGGATAGAATCATTCTTTGTCTTCACCATCAGTTAGTACCCATAGCAGAAACAATCTAGAAGCTGCTTATTACACCAAATTAGCCACAATCTAAAGGCGACCAAGTCTCATATTTTCCATCACTACCACCACTCACATAGGCATCAAATTAGTGCCCTAAAATGGACTAGCAGAAAAATTACAGAATCAAACAGACAAACACATACTGATTTATAATACTCCATAGTAAAATAATAAACACTTTGCAAAGTGGTGGTTCAGTTATGCAAACACCAAGGAACGAAGTAAGAAGGTTTAAATAGGAATGGTTTAATTTATCAAATGCCATAGTCACCTGCAATGCTCCCTCTCTCATGCATCTGTACCAACTCCTTTGCTTACATCCGAATTCTATTTACATCATTTTACATTCTGTGTGGAATCTTCATGTTATGAATACCACACAGCTACGCTCTTCATTCAAACTGAACAAAGTAGTTTACATGTACACTATTTAAATCATCTTCTTCCAATCCAAGCCACTGGGACTGAAACACAAATAGTTTATTCCAAACTTGAAATAAGAAGCACTGCTTAGTTTCAAATGAAGTTTATCCAAGTTGCATGCTTACACATAGTTTTTGAGTTAACCTGGTCTTTTCACTAATCTTCTTCTCTCCACTCCTTGCCTCAGTTTCAGAATGTTGCTGTTGAACTTTACCACCATCTCCTCCATCCTCTATCACAGATTCCTCCCCCATATCTTTGACTGGCTTATTTACCACATCTCTATTAACGTTGCAGATTTGCGAATCTTCTATTGCCATGGTGTAAGAGAATTTTGTAATGGCTTACATAGGTTTGGAGAATTTGCACAAACCTTTCTTATGAACAGGGTATTTTATTTAGCAAATGTCTGGTTAGTCCTGTGTACTCTTGATTCCTCCACTTAACATTCTTACTGACGTCCATTTCCTTATCAGTCACCCACAGGAAACTCATTAGAATTCAGCTTTATCTTTCTAAACCACTCAAACAGTACGCTGTCCATTGTTATGTGATACATTAGCATGTTCATTTCTTCTTTGTTTATTAACTCTTTCTGCTAATTTTCCCATTGCTTTTTACTCACTGTTACCTCTTGTTTTACTCGATTACATCTTATCACCATCGAATTGGCTTCAAGATGACACAGAAAACACTTTTGTGCTGAAATCCCCTCTTCTGCATAAATTCCTCCATCTCTTTAGAAATAAGATTATTTTGAAAAGCCCTATCGACCAAACCTTCTTTCCAAAAAATGAACAACCTTCTTTGTCTTAATGTTACTTACATTTCCTACTTCAGGGCACATGTGAAACCTTCCTTCACAAAAACAATCACACAAGGCCTATTCCTCTTTCTAGATGCAGCACAAATAGAAAAAGTAAAATTGAGGAGCTATAAAGATATTTCTCCTCATTATGCTCTGCCTCAGATATATGATTACTCATAAATCTGGGGCAGTGTCAGAAAGCCATGGATGTTGCTGAGAACGCCCACAGCAAAACTCTTTGCACACCCCTTTAATGCTGAAAAGTGTGTTAAAGGGAACGATAGGCAGCATTAAGCCAAAAAAAAGTGGCTTAGTACTGCTTGAAAAATATCGTGCAGGCTCCTGCACCACGGAATGTCAAACAGTGATGTTCTGCAGCGCAAGGGGCCTCCTAAATGAGGCCCTTTGTTTCTTCAGCTTTCTCTTAACTTCCTCCTAATGTCCTGCAGTACCTCATCTTGTTCTGCTTTCACAGTTCATTCTCCTTTCTCCTTATCTCTTGAGTCACCTCAATCACTGTGAACTCTTGAAGAACACTTTCACCATCTTATTGATTCTCTTCATACATCTTCGTAACTAGACTAGATTATTAGTCTGAAACACAATTGCTTGCTTCAGGAATAGAACAACATGGACAAGACCTCCAGCAGGTACAGGTCATGGATGATCCCCTATCACCTGGTTGTTGGATGCAAACAACAGGTTGTTGTTAAGAAACCCCTCACCCACCTGCCTGGTAGGTGGCAAGCTTCATCTTCGGGGCCCAGCTGGATCACCGAGTGCAATCCAGCTGTGCTGCAACGCCTGTCTACAGCGGAGCGGGATTTCTTGTGAAAGTGACAGTGCTATGTATAGTGAATTATATGCTAAAAGTACCTATAGGAAATGCCCTTTTTGAAAAGTTTTAATCGAAGGGTCCTATGGCACGGGTAAAAACATCAGCAGGATATATATGAGGTGAAAATGTACCTCTATATCCCTTTAAAAAAGTGTAGGTCTACTAGTTTCAGCCTTCTACGATACTCGTGAGACTTTCTTCAGGACCATTTGTGCGCGTGGCCAAAAAATGTTGGACTGGCCACTGTGGTGTATAGTTATATCAGCACGCACCCTAAAGCCCGCTGTGTATGTAGTGGATCAGTATACTCACAGATCCTGCACGTAAAGCATCTGAAAAGGAAACAATACAATGCCAAGCGTATCATATCATTATAGTCAGAATTGTGTATATAGTTTATATAGTGCATGTGGTAAGCGAGCAATGTCCAGATGGTGATGCCTGCTTCTATCATACATCATGCATGTCTACAGTGGGTGGGGCATGCATGGGAACGCTGAAAAGAACCTTGCGTGGCTACAATGTGCCATGGTGTAATTTTATTAAGTTATAATAAACATTACATGCTCTTATAGTGCCTAGAACTATCGCTATGGCACATCCTGTGTGGTGATAATGATATATTAAAATATTAAAAGAACTTTCAGAAAAGTAGCGCGTGATATATTTTTGAGAACCCATTCTTCATGTGCAAAGACAAACGGGACAAACAACACTAAACATAGAAGAGAGACGCTCACTTTATGTTTACGAGTGTCTCGATACATGGATCCTGTCACACGTAGAAGTGCTAGGGGACTCTGTGAATAAGTCAAAAAGTAAAGGTCTTTAGTAGTTGCTAGGTTAGGAGGTACCGAAAATACCGAGCTTCTGAGGCTTTGAGTGGGTATAATCCGCCCGTTAGTGGGGAAAGGTTACTCACGTTTGTCACCTCTAGCGTTACTTCATAACCTGGTTTGTGGCTCAGGACCCGAAGACCGGTGAGTCGCAGGTCCTGCTTGCAATAGAACGGCTGCGCGGCTGCGAACGCCACGACACCCAACGCCGCTACGAAGCAAACACCTTCCATGCACTCAACACCGGATGACCGCACACCTGCTTCCTGGCCACGGAGTAGGAGGGAGAATCACCATCATCCCCAAGAACACCCTCAGGATCTCGGCCAGCACCGACGATGCCCTCAGCACCGCCAAACACCTACACTTCCAGATCCACACTGATCCCAACACCACCCTCAGAGAAACTCTCGTCTACAGAACCCCCGGAGCCCGGCCTCAGTTCAGCGACTCCATCGCCGACTTTGTCAGCACGCATGCCCTTGCCTCCAGAGACTACATCCTCCTCCACCTTGAGAACAACAACGACACCAACTTCACCACCCTGATTGACAACCTCGCCAACCTCGGACTCGGACAGCTTGTCACAATGCCCACCCACTCCGCCGGCCACACACTTGATCCCATCTTCTCCGACAGCCCCCACGTCACCTTCAGCCACACCACCGCACTCCTCTGCACCGACCACCGACCATTGCTGCATCCACTTCACCTTCCAGAAACCCGCCACTGCCCTCAACAGATCCCCTGCCGCATTGGAGAAAAATCACCGAAGACCAGCTAAACACCACCCTTTCCCGAAGCCTAGTTGCCGACCCCACCTGTAATGTAGTTCTTATATTCCCAATAGGCTCTGCGCATTGGAATAATATAAACAGCAGTGTAGACATAGGACTGAGGTCATCTAGGTCTCTACTGACTATATTAGACTTAATTAGTTTTGCCAGCTAGCTCAGAGGTCACTAGAAACTTTCTGGAATGTTCAGGAAAGAGTTAAATCTCTTGATTTAGACAAGAAGGGATTAGTTTCTGACAACCGCATAAACATGACAACTTTGCTCCCTCAGAATAAAAAGTATATCTCTAGAGTCGTGTGAAAACAATACACAGCTATTTCAGTCAGTCAATCGTGCGTACTTAGTTTCACCAGAGTGCAGAGAAATAGAGAGACGGGCGTTTTCAATAAAAGTTGTTATTTATTGAGCAGTCTTCTGTCTCATGCAAGAGAAATGAGTTGCCACAATTGCAATACTTATCATGAAGTAAAGTGCGTACAGTAAAAGTAGTATTATGAAATAATACTATAAAAGCATTAATATGGTTTCTTAGCCATATGATACTTTAAAATGGATAAAATATATACATACATAAAAACATTGACTAACGTACTCAACTGGTGCTTCTAAGATACGTCTACCCCGGTGTAGCTGACCTAAGCCTAATACGTGGGAAGGAGTAAGTAAGTTGCAGTTTAAGTTAAGTTGGTTTTTGCCAAGAATCTGAATCAAGAATTCTCTCAAGGGTTTAATCAGCTCCGTACCTTGGTTCTAGAATGTAGGAGGTCTTGTATCTCTCTCTCAGGACTCGATCTCCCAGCAACTCGCAAGGGTGACTTGAAACACCGGAGCTGAAATTTCTCGGCAGGAGAAAAGACAGCGTCTCTCTCAGTGCGTCAAATGGGAGGGTCGGCTTCCTTCGGCTCTCGCATCAGCTGGGCTTCGAGCAAGTAGATAGCCGCTCCGCTCCAAACCACCGCGTGTTTGCTTAAGGCAACTGTTGATATATTTATACCTGAAAGGTACCGAGTTTGACATAAGACGTCACTAAGAACTAACAGTTCTTTCTGGACTCCAGGAGTTCTTGTGCAAATCAAAACAAAAGCAGGGGGATTTCCTGGGCTGCTGGAGGCTTGATTTGTTTAAAGAACGCGTTGTACTTTCTAGGAGTCTATGGGAGCAGCCTTGCCATATTTGGACCGCATTGGATATTACTAAATATGGATATGATTCTTATGCCTTAATAAGGATATTATTTGTTATAACCACATAAGGGCATACATCTGGAATATCGAATTAGGGTCTTAGAGAGAATCACAACACACCGACGCCGACACCGCTGCCCGCAACCTGAGATGCTGGATCAACAACTGCGCCAACACTCTCACGCCGATCCAGAAACTCTCCAACAGACACACTAACAAGAAAGCCAGCTGGTTCGCCGCAGACCTCCAGGCCTCCAAGCAAACCTGCCGTACACTAGAGAAGAAATGGCACAGCAAACAGACACCAGACAGCTACGCAGCCCACAAGAATACCATCCAAAGACACCATCACCTCATCAGATCCACCAAAAGGGCCTCCTTCATGGACCTACTCATTACAATGCGCACAACAGCAAAGAGCTCTTCAACATCGTGAAGGAACTCTCCAACCCCAGCTCCAACATCAACGATATCCCACTTTCGCAAGACCTGTGCGACTCCCTTGCCACCTTCTTCCATCGCAAGATCGCAGACATCCACGACAGCCTCAACAACCTGACCGCCCGACAACCACCGACACCTCAGACCCAGCGGCCACCACCCACATCGATCCCCTGCTCACCTGAACCAAAATAAACGACAACGACACCATCAAAAAATTACGAACACCATCCACTCCAGCTCTCCATCAGATCCATGCACACACCACATCTTCAACAAAGCTAGCACCACCATCGCACCCGATCTCTGCACAAGACCATCAACATCTCCATCGCGACCGCGACCTTACCGAAGAAACCCAAGGCGGACCCGAGGGACCTCAAGAACTTCTGGCCCATCTCCCTGCTCCCGTTCCTGGCGACGGTCATCGAAAAGACCGTCAATAGACAGCTGACCCACTACCTCGAGGAGAACAACATCCTGGACCTGTCCCAGTCCGGGTTCCGCAGGAACCACAGTACCGAGGCTGCCCTCATCGCCGCCACGGATGACATCAGGGCCCTGCTGGACAATGGCAAAACCACAGCCCTCATCCTCCTGGACCTAATATCTGCCTTCAACACTGTCTGCCACCGCACCCTACGCACACGCCTCCACAATGCAGGGATCCAAGACAAGGCCCTGTAATGGACCACCTCCTTCCTCTTCCACAGAACCCAGAGCGGCCGCCTCTCCCCTTCCCGTTCCAAAGCCTCCGAGATCACCTGCGGTGAACCCCAAGGACCATCCCTCAGCCCAACATTGTTCAACATCTAGATGACACCGCTCGCCCACGTCACCCGACAGCACGACCTTAACATTATCTCCTATGCTGACGACACCCAGCTGATACTCTCCCTCACCAAGGACCCCCTCACAGCCAAAACCAACCTCAATGAGAGAATGAAAGCTGTTCGGCGAGTGGATGAAGAACAGCTGTCTGAAGCAGAACTCGGACAAGAAAGAGGTCCTCATCCTCAGTGACACCCCCTCAGCCTGGGACGACTCCTGGTGGCCATCTGCACTGCCACCCACCGACCATGCACGCAACCTGGGGTTTATCCTCAACTCAACACCCTCCATGACTAAGCAAGTCAATGCCATCAACGCCGTCTTGTCCTCCTGCTTCAACACCCTCCACATGCTCTGCAAGATCTACAGGTGTTTCCCCACTGAAACAAGAAGAACGGTCACCTTGGCCAAACTCCTGAAACGAGTACAGCGCATACAGAACGCCTCTGCACGCCTGATCCTTGACATTCTGCGCCACAACCACATCACACCACACATGAGAGACCTGCACTGGCTCCCCTTCAACAAGAGAATCACCTTCAAGCTCCTCACCCACGAACACAAAGCGCTCCACAACATCAGACCGGCTCACCTTCTACACCCCAAACCGGCAGCTCCGCTCCACTGACCTTGCCCTCGTGACCGTTCCCCTCATCCGAAGAGCAGCCACCGGTGGCAGATCATTCTCCCACCTTGCTACCAAGACCTGGAACACCATCCCCATCCTCCTACAGTTAACCCAGGACCTACTTACCTTCAGGAGGCTCCTCAAGACCTAGCTATTCAAGCAGAAGCAGCACCCCTCCCCCCAGCACCTTGAGATCCTCACGGGTGAGTAGTGCGCTTTACAAATGGATTGATTGATGCTTTTGGAGAGGCATCTCTTATCACCGACTTGTCTTAGGGATTCTCAGAGCATCTAACAAACTCTTCTTTTTGTGCACGAAACTATCGCTGCTCAAGTTATTCCATATATACTCCTTCCTATAAAAGGGCTCTCACAGTGTATGTCCTGTCTGCAAAATTTAGCACACAACACTAACCCATCCCCAAAAATATTACTAACTCCTCCTTCTTCCCTGGCTTTAGTAAGTCTGAAAATTGCTTTCAGCAACTCTACTTTTGGTTTTAACCCTTCTTCAGTCAACCTGTTTTCCCCCAAATAATCAATTTCACTTCTAATAATCTTGAAATCTTCTAGCTTGAGAGTGAGCCTACTCTCACACTATCGAGGAACAACTCAACACACCTTTTTGTCATCCTCCTCTTCACTGACTCCATTAATCAACATATCTTCTTGATAAATCGTACAGTCCTAATTCCGCTCAATACATGTTCCATGTCTCTTTGAAACACAGATGGCACGGATATCAACCCAAAATGGCATTGGTAAGTACCTGAAAATGACAAAGGGAATAACGAATGTCGTCACATTTTTTGATTGATCATGCACCTTTCTCTGATGATAAGCCAAGGCCTCATTAAGTGTTGTAAATCACTTAGCCCCTGTAAGCAACTCCAACATTTCTGGGATATTGGGTTTGGGGTTTTTGTCCATGACAACACTTTTACCTCTCAGGTAAATGCACAATATGTTATGTTATGTTATGTTATGTTATGTTATGTTATGTTATGTTTTGTTATGTTATATTGCGTTGTGTTGTTTTGTGTTACTGTTAGCCCGTCATTCTTAGGGTGGTCTACCCCCAACTTTCTGCTTGCTCCCTCCATTTTTCCTGTATCATTTTGTTGGTGTAAGGACTCTGAGCACTTTACCACTGCTGACCAGTGCTAAATTGCATGTGCTTCTCCCTTAAACATGGTAAGATTGGTATACAACTGATTGGCATATTTAGTTTAGCTATAAGTACCTTGTAAGTGGCCTACCAAATACTCAGGGCCTGTAACCTAAATGCTACTAGTGGGCTTGTAGCGCTAATTGTGCCACCCACACATACATGTAGCCTTTCAAACCTGTCTCAGGACTGCCATTACAGGGCCTGTGTGTGCAGTTTACTGCCACATTCTTAGCATTTAATACCAAGCTGTAAGCTCCCCTTTTATTAAACTTAAGTCACCCCTAAGGTAGCCCATAAGGGCCGGGTGCTGTGTAACTAAAAGGCAGTAAAAGGCGGGACATGTACCTTTAAGTTTTACCTATTCCGACAGTGACAAACAGCTACATTTGTTTTCCACTGCTGTGAGGCCAATTCCTCTCAAATGCTAGCATTGGGATGAGCGCAAAATCCGCTCCGATCGCGGATTTTGCGGATTTTCGGTAAATCCGCGATCCGCGAACTCTCGCGGATTTACCGAGAATCCGCAATCCGCGATCGGAGCGGATTTTGCGGTCAAAAGTTCAAGCCTGCATAATTTACGATGGCGCCGGCAAGCTGCCAGCGCCATCCTCAAATGGTTACTTAATTAGCTTCGACAAGAAGCTCTAATAGATAAGATACAGCAGGGGCTCGAGCGCCTGCTTTATTTTAACAGTTGGAGCTTCCTGTTGAAGCTAATTAAGTAACTATTGCAGGATGGCGCTGGCAGCTTGCCGGCGCCATCGTAAATTATTTCAACGGTGGTGTCTTCTTGAGTAAATATGAAGGGCAGGGTTCATTCGGGCATGACGGTCCTGGCACAAAAAAATAAACCTCAACAGGAAACACTTGCAGATATCAATAAAGCATGTGCCCTAGTTGAAGCTTTAATTCAGTGACTCATTGATCAGCCCAAAAATTAATCTGCTGATCGGTCTCTGCCCTTTTATACACACAAGAGGCATGCTCGCATGGACGCCCCGTCAGTTTGGCCCCGCCCACACACTCGAGGTGTGCACCGTCTTCCCGCCATTTACCCACTATGATGGACATTTCACTAAAGGGACCCCTGCGCACTTCGGCGCGATTGCATAGTAACACACACTTGGTCGCTGGAACTAGTTGAAGCGCGAATGTAGTGACTCATTCATCAGCCCAAAAAAAATCGTGAGCGTTGGGAGGCTGGGCAGATGTGCCTTCTTCCCAAATATCCCATCGATGCTGCTCTGATCGGTCTCTGACCTTTTAGACACACAAGAGGCATGTGCGCTCGCGTGGAAGCCCCGTCCGTTTGGCCCCGCCCACACACTCGAGGAAGCCCCGCCCCCAATCCGCAAATCCGCTGAATCCGCTAAATAGGCGGATTTTGCGGATCCACGATCCGTGGATCCGCTAAATCCGCGAATCGTGGATCCGCAAAATCCGCCCATGCTTACAAAAACACTATTTAAGCTGTAGTTTCTGATCAGAAAGGAGTAGCTACATCATGTGTCACACCTTGGGGAAGGTGGTGATACATTCTATTTACTGGTGAAGTTGGATTTGGAATAACCATTTTAGAAATGGCACTTTTAGAAAGTGGACATTTCTCTGCTCTTAACTTTGCTCTGAATGCCTGCAACCTGTCTCCAATACACATGTTATGTTATGTTATGTTATGTTATGTAAAGGTTCTTATAAAGCGCAACTAACACCTAACGGTTTCTTGGCGCTATGAGCGAAAAGGAGACAGAGAAGGAACTGTCAGGGCGAAAGAGAACAGAGAGGAAGACCTAGTTGTGTGTTCTACGGAACAGATGGGTTTTAAGAACAGATCTAAAGTGAGTATAGGAAGTAGTGAGCATGCATTCTAAAGGGAGGGCATTCCAGAAAGATGGAGCATCTGGACTGGGTGACAGCTTACACTTTTTGAATTCCCCCTAGAAAGCCACAATCACAAGAAGGGCTGGGTGTGACAGAAGGCTCATCTGCATTCATCTGCATTCTGATAACTTTCCAGGGCAGGAAGGGGGAGAGGTGGCTTACACTTACATCTGAATAGTCGGTGTCCTCCTGCCCTCACACAAAGTGCTGATTAACCCCCACATATAGCCTGGCAGTCAGAACTGGGTTGAAAGGGATCCTTGTGCACTTCAGAGAACTTCTTTAAAGTCACCTCTTACATCAAGGGCACTGGAAAGAACTCTGCTGGAGAAAAGACTGTTGTGCTGTAAGGATTGCCAGTTTGCTGTGACTGACTGTTCTGAGGAACTCATTCTCTGCTTTGCTGAGCTACACTGCTGCCTGGGGATCTCGGCCCTTCTGAAGAAATGGACTGGATCCATCTCACTTAACCTCAGAGTGACTCAAAGGGCTTGCTGACTAGCCTCCATTTTCTGAACTCTCAGTGACACAAAAGACTTCATGAAATCCTGCTGGCGCTGCTGGATTCCACCATCTGTGAGTCCTACCCTTGCCTGAGGTGAACCCTCCACTCCTGGGCCTCAGTAGGGGATTCTGCAGCTCATATCTGCAAAAACCAAAGCATTGCCTCAACGGTGTGAGAAATTTCACAGCTTAGCCCTTCGACACCTACATAAACAATCCTCGACAATGAAAAATCCACAGCCTGTGCAGTTCGACAATGACATTCTGAGCACCTTGATATCAATGCATTGCAGTCACTTCAACGGAGCTCTATGACAACGCAGACCTCCTTTGCACGGCTCAACAACAATGCAGTATACGCTGACAAATGCTCCATCCAAGGATTTTTTTCAGTGGCACCTGTCTGGGTCCTATAGCCGATCTGCCCTCCATGGCAGTCAGCCTGAACGTTGAATTTTCACCGGTCCCTCGTGACCTGAAATAACCTTTTGACCCCTAGTGACCTCTAAGTACTGTTTTCACATTTAATCTTTAAAAATTCATATCTCGACTTCCACTGATTGGATTTTTGTTATTTTGGTCTTGTTTTAATCAGGTAAATATGCTATATTTTAATAAACCTGTGCAGAGTATTTTTATGGTGTTTTAATTGAGTTACTCTAATCAAAGTGTGGCACAAATACTTCACCGATTAAGTTGAGCCTGATTACTATGTGCCAAGCAACCAGAGGGTGTGCATTGGTTATTTAGGGTGTGTATCAGACCTACTTTGACTAGGTTGGTGGCCCCTACTTGGACAGGGTACAAACCTCTGCCAACGAGTGACCCAATTTCTAACAGTTAAATTACATTATGTTGTGTCAACATGTCAACACACAGGGGAGGGTTTATAGCACTGAAACAGGAGCTGAATGGTCTGCGCCAGATTGTGAGCTAGGTGAAATCTTGTGGAATTGAAGACCTGAGGAGGAGGCTCTCATGTGCAGGTCATTTCAGGATTTTAGAGCCCGGTAGAAGAGGCCAGACTGCCTGATCTGGTTCTGCTTATGTGGGGGGTTGTGAGTAGGAGTCTGGCTGAGAGGAGGTGTCTAAGAGGTTTGTGGAAGTTTATGTAGTTGTTCATGGGTTCAGTGTTGTTCAAGGCTATGTATGTGTGCAAGTGGAGCTCTTTGAGGTGTGAAGTCATGTGTGTGTGATGTGGGAGATTGAAGGTGTTCTTGGCCGCAGAGTTTTGCATGGTCTGGAGTTTATGGGTCAGTTGAGCATTGATGCCAGCATAGAGTGTTTTGCTGTTGTCCAGCCTGCTGGTGTTGAGGGTTTGGGAGACGGTTCTGCAAATATTGGTGAGGAGCCCTATGAAGGTCTTCTAGAGCATCTTGACTGTGTGGAAGCAGGAGCAGGAGACTTCATTCAATTGGCTTGTCATGGTATGCTGATTATTGATTACTATTCCAAGGTTTGTTGCATGGGTTGACAGGAGGTGTGTAAGTCCGAGGTCGGCTGGCCACCAGGAGCAATTCCAGAGCAAAGAGTCTGTGCCAAAGATTAGTACTTCCATCTTTTCATCTTTTCTGTGTTGAGCTTGAGGGAGTTTTTTTCATCCAAGTTGAGACTTCAGTCATGCATGTAGATAAATTGGTTTAGGTGTTGGCGATCTTGTCGAAGAAGGAGAGTATGGGCAAGGTTCCGTCAGCATAGGATATGATGTTGATTATGTGGGCACGTATGATGCTATTGAGTGGGATTATGTAGGCATGGAACAAAGTGGGGCTGAAAGAGGATCCTTGTGGAACTTTGCAAACGAGGCTGATGGCATCCGATGTAAGGGGGCCAGGCTGATAGACTGGGGTCAGCGTGTCAGGAAGGAGGAAATCAAGTGAAGTGTATGACATTGGATGCCGGCTTTGTACTATTGTTGGATATGGGGGGTGGAATATGGATCCTGTGGGATAATAGCTGCAGTGTTACCACTGTCCATGATCATCTGGATGTCGTCTGGGGTGGCGATGAGATTTCTATACTGTGGTCGGGCCTAAATCAAGATTTTGCAGTGTCTTTCAGATGGTTGTGAGTGAGGTGGGTGGCTAGCTATTTGTTTGTCATCTTTTCCATAACTTTTGCCAGATAGGATATCAGAAAATAGGCCGCTAGTTTCTTAGCATCTTTGGGTCTGCAGAGGGTTTCTTGAGGTGAGGGATTACTAAGGCATGTTTCCAGGCATCCGGCTGGGTGTCTGTGATGACTGATGTGTTTGGGATTGCGGTGAGGGCTCCACTAAATGGGGTCCAGTCCTTTAATGAAGACATGGTGAGGGCAGGGGTTTCAGGGTGCTCCGGACTGTATGAACTGCAGGGTCATTGTGGTTTGTTGAGTGGTGATAGTGGACCAGGTGGTCAAGGTGATCCTCTAGGTGTTGACGGAGATGGACAGGAGGATTGCAAGTATGGAAGAGTCCATTTAGGGCTCAACGGTTTCATAAATGCTTGTGATCTTATTGATGAATAATAGGCACATCTGGGTTCAGAGGTCCTGAGAAGGAGCCACGCTGGTGAGGCTTGCTGTCAGAGAGAGATAGACTTTCCCTATGGCAAAGAGTTCCTTGGTGCTGTTGGTGCTGCTTTCAATGTGGTCAGTAACCACAGAGCATTTGGTGGCTCTTATTTGCTGTTGATACTGTCTGGAGGTCGTTTTTTAGGTGCTCTTGTTTGTGTCTTCTGATTTCATCTGCCTTTGTGTTCAAGATTCTTTCAGTGGAGTTTGGTGAGCATGAGCTCCTCCATGTAGCAGGTTGCTTGCGGTCTGGCTCTCGTGGCTTTGTTGGCTCATTCTATTTGCATCATTCTACAATTCTATGTGGAATGCTAATGTTACACCATGCACACATAATACAACTTTACAAAGATGCAATCAGTAGTGTGGTGTTTCCACTCAAATCCATGCAGTAGTTAAGCCTTTAGCTGAGCTGTCCTCACAGTCCACATCAGGTTGAATGCTGGAAATAGGGCTCAAGAGAGGGGCGGGGAGTCTGGAAGAGAAGCACACATGGGTATTGTGAGACTTCTTCTGTAATCTCACTCAGAATCTTGAGGTTGCACTGGATCTCAGGGATGATCTCTGCTTTCACCCACTTTCTCTTGAGGGAATACCTTTGACTCTGGGTTAAAATAAACATTACAGTCAAGCAATCTTCAGCAATATCAGCTATTTAGTTGTTTATTCTCATCTGCCACTGCTTACAAACACAGTATCTCTTCATCAACAAGCCTTTTTGTTCTATGAAGTTCCGATTCAAGAATCATTCTTGAAAGGCTGCTTGATTCCTTCAAAGAGTGATTGTCCAAGCATTCTGGAAAAAATCTCTCCACTGTTTGGTTTGTTTCAAATTTCTTGTTTTCCTTAAAATTATAAAACATGTCTTGTGTTATTCAAGTTCCTAGTCTCTTGATCTTAGATTTAGATTAGTGCACTAACAAAAGATTATTGTCTTACAAAGATATTTCTCTTGTTGTCTTTTCAGGTTTACAGATGCTGCATTTGCTAGTCCAAAGAACAAAGATGGTGTGCTTTAGTCCTGGTCTGATATGGTGGAGTAGTGACATACACAAAATAAAAAGTGTCTGTTCCAAAATCCAGGACAGGAAAATATTCCCTCCGCTGAGCTCACACACTGCCTTCCTCTCAAGCTGCTTAAAGCCGAGCTACTGGCAGTTGGCCCGGGGGCAGTCTTTATAGTGCCGCAACCAAGATGTCCAATAGGTCACATATACCTGATATCTCACTTCAAATAGCACTAGATCTTGAATCAAAGACCAGTATTGGAATAACTATGGTCATTGACAGATCCCAATAGTCAATGTGGGCAACCATTGGGAACTGGAGTTCAATTAAATGATCCCCATCTTAATCCGACGTTGTATCCAGGTCTACGGATGGACACTGGGTACAAGGACAAGGAAGGTTACACCAGCGGGACAGGAATGGGGCACTAACAGTACAAATCAATACATTTAGAAAAATACAGCATACAAATAACAAAGCTAAATTCTAAATTTTAAAACTTTTTTCTATATTTGATTGTGAATTAAGCAAATTTTTTGCACATTTGTTTGTTGTATATTTGTTGCAATGATCAAAAGGTTACAAACTGCTAGTGTAGGAAATCTGGAGCAGAATATAACCCTTTTGGACTAAATTTTTCGAGGTCTACTCGCTCACCTTGCTGATCTTTTTAATCTTCAAAACCAGTTGCATGTCTACAAAGCTAATATAAACGCACCATTTTGGCTGTTATGTTGGTCACGTCCACAAACCAACAGCCAAGACACCATCACACTGAAGACGAAGAAGTGAAAATAAGAAAAAAACTGCAACAGGCAATTACAATCTATGCGCCCCACATCTGGAATAACACCAATATATCCTACTTGGACTGCACCAACCAACGCTGCTCCAGTATAGAAATATGCTGAATACAGACCTGTTTAAAGAACACTACAGCAAGACAGTAAAGTCCACTTCGCCTCAACCATCTACGCGCCGGTGGAATTTACGTAATTTTTTAGATGGAAATTATGTGAAATGCTAAAATAAATGGGATATCGCGCAAATAAGGACTCTCACACAACTCTGCTTATTAGCATAAAAGGTCACCTTTATTACTAGGACAGCCAAAGACAGACCCCGCAACATTAACTTTATTACCAACAATTCCTTGTATTATTTCCCCCAAACCTTTTCCATTGTATACATTTCCTTTCCCCAATGCTTTATTCTTCGCAACAATCCATAACTTGTTTTCCATACCAGCAGTATTATTTCCATCTTTCCTTTTCTTTCCCACCTACCCTCCCAACCCCTCCCCCTAGAGAAAGGATGAATCCGCTCTAGATTATCCTATCCCTTAAAACACGCCAACAACACAGAACAAGGAGTCTGCCTCTAGTGCCCTAAAGTGACATCTCTTTTTTATTTTTTTATATAACTTCAAACAAGACCACAATACATTCAACATAGAACAAAAACACCTTCCCCGACTTCTTTGAAAACCAGGGTGGGTGGGTGGGTCAAAACGACACCACTGCTCCTTCACTCCCTCAGAGTGACGTCGCCCTCCCTCTCCCTCCCCGCGCCTGGAACAGCCCCTCCCACCCTCCCGATCTTCCAATCAGGCAGTGTGTGGTCGTCCCTCGCGGGAAATACCCCAGGGGGACATCGGCTCTTGCCCAGTCCCCCTGGAGGCCCATGGCGCAAATAAGGACTCTCACACAACTCTGCTTATTAGCATAAAAGGTCACCTTTATTACTAGGACAGCCAAAGACAGACCCCGCAACATTAACTTTATTACCAACAATTCCTTGTATTATTTCCCCCAAAACCTTTTCCATTGTATACATTTCCTTTCCCCAATGCTTTATTCTTCGCAACAATCCATAACTTGTTTTCCATAACCAGCAGTATTATTTCCATCTTTCCTTTTCTTTCCCACCTACCCTCCCAACCCCTCCCCCTAGAGAAAGGATGAATCCGCTCTAGATTATCCTATCCCTTAAAACACGCCAACAACACAGAACAAGGAGTCTGCCTCTAGTGCCCTAAAGTGACATCTCTTTTTTATTTTTTTATATAACTTCAAACAAGACCACAATACATTCAACATAGAACAAAAACACCATCCCCGACTTCTTTCAAAACCAGGGTGGGTGGGTGGGTCAAAACAACACCACTGCTCCTTCACTCCCTCAGAGTGACGTCGCCCTCCCTCTCCCTCCCCGCGCCTGGAACAGCCCCTCCCACCCTCCCGATCTTCCAATCAGGCAGTGTGTGGTCGTCCCTCGCGCGAAATACCCCAGGGGGACATCGGCTCTTGCCCAGTCCCCCTGGGGACCCATGGCGCAAATAAGGACTCTCACACAACTCTGCTTATTAGCATAAAAGGTCACCTTTATTACTAGGACAGCCAAAGACAGACCCCGCAACATTAACTTTATTACCAACAATTCCTTGTATTATTTCCCCCAAAACCTTTTCCATTGTATACATTTCCTTTCCCCAATGCTTTATTCTTCGCAACAATCCATAACTTGTTTTCCATAACCAGCAGTATTATTTCCACCTTTCCTTTTCTTTCCCACCTACCCTCCCAACCCCTCCCCCTAGAGAAAGGATGAATCCGCTCTAGATTATCCTATCCCTTAAAACACGCCACCCAGGAAAACCTTCAGAGTTTTCCTGCCCCACCCAAACTTCATCCCAACCCAAGTGGCCCACTCATGCTGCCATTTCACCTCATGTGACTGAAGCTCTCTTTTCATGTTTTTTTTTTTTTATGTGTCTTTCTGTGAACACCATAAATCCACGCACCACAAGTTAGCCAATGCATCTCGTAGTTCCATGAGATAGTATGATTGGCCCATCTGTGAGAGGTGTACCCGATCACTTCGCAACAAATGCAGCATTTCGCTGTTAAAATGCTCGTGAGCCAGCACCGTGATACCCATCGCTGTGCAGAAAGTTTTTAATGCTCTATACACTTTGCGGCAAACTCGTTCAACAGCCGCATGTACCCGGGCACCTCTCCATTGACTTCTGTACGATAATTACCGCTAAATCCAGTTTCATTTGCTTAATGAGCGTTAATCCAGACAAGTCCACCAGATCGTTTTCACCCAAGTGCAGTATTAACAAATCTGGAATACCCCAAGCCGCAGCTAGTTTGGATAGCGAAGGAAATAATTCCTTCCATTTCATCCCCCCCACACCTTTCCATATCACCTCATGGTCGTTGCTATAGACCTCGTCCGCAAATCTGCTGTTCAGCAAAAATTGCTGCCCATTTAACTATGGAATGACCAACAATCCAAGTCCTCTTTTTGCGAGGGAAATCCGCAACTCGACCTGTGATACCAAAAAACTAACATTAATACTATACACAGCGACCTTTGACATTACAATCTGACATATCCGTAGCAACAATTAGATTTCCATCTCACTATGTGTTGCAAATCTTCCTTCCCCCAACCCAACCTAGCAGCTTCTGTAGCCGCACCTATTCTAAAAGAGTGCGTACCAAAACTTTTCGGGTTTTCCCCCACCAATGCCAAAGTTCTTCTCAGAACTGCCAAAAATTTAAAACAAGTCAACTGATCTTTCTTCTTATGGCAAAATATCGGTCCTTCCTGAAAAACTGCAGACTTAACAAATGATTCCCACTCTCCCACAGGGCAACAACCCCCCACCCCACTCCTTCCCAATCTCACCAACATCCCACTCCCCTTTTGGTCTGTCTTTGACTGCCTCAACTTAATCTGCAAAATTCCTCCTCCCAGTACGTGAATATCCGATGTCCGGATCCCAACCTGATTTCGCAACCCAAGTAATTCCGAGATGCGAAAAGCTCCAAAGAACAACCATACCATACATAACCTAAAACGACACAATTCCCATTCATTATAACAACAAAGGGGCAGGACACCTAAAATTCTTTGTAACAAATCAAAAGTAATGGGATCCCTCAACTGTTTAGCATGCCAAGTGGTTTTTCCAAAGCCTTTCAACATTTTCCTCAACAGGAAACCCATCAGAACCTCGTACCCCAACAACATCTGGCTGTAAAATGAAATACCCGCCAACTTGCCTGAAATCGTCGTATGGGACAACCCTTATCCATCAAATATAACACAAACTCCAACATAAACTGTTCATTTTGCACCGCTGTACCATCCATCCCACGCTGCAACGCATAGCCTAGAAAGCCAGACCACGCCAGCTGGTAACTTCGTCTCGTGGAGTCCGCTAATGACTGCTCAAGCAGCTCTGCAATCCTCAGTCACCCCCAGGTCCCACATGCTCGAAGGGATCGCTGTCTTGTGTCTGTCTGCTCTGGGTGCCAACTCCCGAAACCTCTGCCACTGGCAACGAGATAAAGCGTCGGCAATTGAGTTGTTCACCCCAGGAATGTGCTTTGTCTTAAAAACAATATTCAACTGAAGGATGCGCAACATAAACGCCCTCAAGAATTATAGAACCCTCACATCCTTTGCCCGTTGCCCATTGACCAGACTCACCACTGCCATCTTATCTATATGAAACAAAACGCAGCGGTCCTTAAATTCCTCACCCCAGACGTGCAGAGCAACCAAAAGTGGAAAGAATTCTAAAAAGGCAAAGCTACGACCTTGTTCCAACATATGTGGCGGCCAAAGCTCCGCACACCACCTTCCTTCCCAGAACAAACCAAAACCCAGGGCTCCAGAGGCATCTGAGAAAATTTGCACTTGCCATACCGTGTCTTCATCCACAAAATTGACAGACACTCCATTGAAGTCCTCCAAAAAATCTCAACCATATAAGCAAATCCTCCTTGATTTTGTTTGTCAACCGTATGTGATGATGTGGCAATACAGCCGCCATTGCAAAACCCAAGCGCCTGCAAAAAAGTCCTACCTGCTCTAACTACTCTGCATGAAAAAGTCAGGTAACCCAGAAGCAGTTGTACTTTCTTAGCACCAATCCTTTCCTGTAGAAAAAGCCTAATCTCTTGTACTGTAGCCAAAGGCAAGCGAGCCACCATTGCTGTGGTATCAATCTCTATAACCAAAAAGACCAATGTTGTTGTCGGACCTTCCGTCTTTCCCTCCGCCAATGGCACTCCAAATTCGCGTGCCATATCCTGGAAACAGGCCAAAACCTTCGAACATTGGTCAGTACCAGCTTCTCCAACAAACAAAAAATCATCTAAATAGTGACAGACTACTGAATGCCCAGAGCGACAAATGACACACCACTCCAAAAATTTGCTAAATGTTTCAAATAGTGAGCAGGAAATAGCACAACCCATTGGTAACACACGGTCCACATAGTATGCTTCCTCAAAGTACATACCCAATAATTCAAAATCCACTGGATGTATGGGTAAAAGACGAAAAGCTGCCTGAATATCGCATTTTGCTAGGTCTGCTCCTGTCAAAGCCTTGCGAACCATCTGCAAAGCATCGTCAACTGACGAATATGACACAGCTCTGCCAACCCCACCAGCCCCCCCCACGTACTGTATGGATAAACGTCGATGTCTGATGAACAGACAACCCATGCAGCCAAAGCTCTTGGTCCACTTCCCCCCAATGGCTAGTCATTGTAAATACGTACCCTGGCCTTAACTCTGCAGCATAATTGATTAAATTGTCATAAATAAAAAATAAAAATAAAAATAAATTGAGCCAGTCCGATCTACCCACCTGCAATTGCTCGCTCCTAAGAATGTCAATGTATTTACCTAACACCACCACCCTCTCCAGATGTCTCTCAAGTACACTAGCGAAAATGAGAAAGGCAGCCGTCCGTTTCCGACGTTGCTGGGGACCTTAGGGTGGCGGACCAATCCTAAATTCTTCCTCTCTCGAACCCTCTGTGGCCTGCAGATCTCTGCGCAACAATCTACAAACATCCGCCAACTCGTGGTTCCAAATTTTGTAACCAGTCCTGCCGTAGAGATGTGTACTCAATGACATAGCCAATCCCATATAAGGTATTTTCACCCAGCCAGACCCAAAACCACACTCTTTCGTTTACTGGCCACATTCATAACCGGACTGCAATGAAATAATGGCACCCCAGCGGTTTGTGGCACTGCATTTAACTGTGCAGGGAATTGACGCAAATTCTCTGCTGCCACAGAAAACTAAAAAACCCCACGCAATTCAATTCCCACGAACCCAAAATTGACACCCAGCAAAGAACAAGACCACACCGCCCACCATTTGTTCCTACCTGAAGTAACTGCGTAGCCCCCCTTTTTATTTTTTCATTATTTTTTTTTTTTATCTTTAGGATCATCACGCCCAGTGATGTCCGCAACGACGCCTTGAAAATGTTGAGAACTCCGCTCCAGATCTCTGTAAAAAAACGAAAAGACGTGAAATAACCCCTATCCCCCGTTACCCAACTTCCTTAAGAACATCACTCCCATGATGAAAATGTTGAGAAATCCGCTCCAGATCTCTGTCAGAAACTAGCAAACGTGAAATGACCCTTGCCCCAGCCACCCAAAACTCCTGACTAACCAAAACAGGAGCCGCTTCTTGGACCAAATTTTCAACATTAATATCCCATTCACGTTATCAGAACCATGATATGTATTATGCCCCAAGCGAAATTGCTCTCGTCAACCTTTGTACTTGGCTTTCTCCATCTCCAATACCCCATCCAAATTTACCCATGAGGTCATATGACTTTTTAAGAGTACCCGGCCGAAGCCGCCAGATCTGCCAAAGATCCGCCTCGGATATAATCTGACTTACCAAAAGCCGCACTTGCTTTGCCTTAGCTGGAAGAAAAATCTGAGACCCAGAATTGCTCACAGAGTACGCTAACAATTCCTTGCCGCTCCAGCCAGGAACCGCCATCAACTTACCATTTATCTGATCCCTTATGTAGACCAGACGCCTCATTAGTGGACATATGTGAGCGCTCAACCCACAACCAGTGGCCCCGCTGTGGACTTGCTAGAATCTCTGACTCCTGCTGCACCGTCTATAACCAATGGTTCTTCATTCATAAAAAAGCTGCTAGGGGCTATGTACAACACTGGCGCTGCTTTGCCTTGAGCCCTCCTTCCATCACTGAAAAATTATTCTCCATGACTATGGAAGGGCCTTCCCAGTGTGTTCCGGTAGTTTGAGTGTTTACCATTTATTGCAGTATTATCCTTGTACCTGTGTATGGTACCCTTTTGTAACTTGCACTTTTCTCTTGTAACACCTGTTTTGCTACCTCTCACATTTTGTTTGTTGTTGATACTTGCCCAAATGCCACCATTGCCTACGTAATGTTTGTTCTTGTACCTCTGTCTAGCATATAATGCAGTATTATACCTCTAAGTGTACTTTGTCTTCTCTTGTAACCTGCACACTTGACACTCTTTCCCCCTGTATTGCACTGTTTGCTAACTCATGTATTTTGTTTGCTCACAATTGTCACTTTCACCCCATGTAACTTATCCTGCTGTTGTAATTTTCGTTCATTTGTAATTTCCAGTTCCTAATGTGAAGCGCTCTGACGCCTTCGGGTCCACAGCAGCTCCAAGACTCTGTAAAACACCTCTCCCTACCGCTCCAAAAAGCTTCCACAGCTTCCTTCGCGCTGACGATGTCCGTCATGTTGACACGCTCTTCAGCCCCCCTCACGATAGCAGCTTCCGTCATGTCAACTCGCCTCTCGTCTCCGCCTGAAGAAAGAAAACGGCTCGACGCTTGACAGAAAAAGTCTCCTCAGCTGCGCCACCCTCAAAACGACACCACCGCTTCTTCACTTGCTCAGAGTGACGTCGCCCTCCCTCTCCCTCCCCGCGCCTGGAACAGCCCCTCCCACCCTCCCGATCTTCCAATCAGGCCGTGTGTGGTCGTCCCTCGCGCAAAATACACCAGGGGGACATCGGCTCTTGCCCAGTCCCCCTGGGGGCCCATTAGACGTTAATATAGAAATCCTGGACTGACACCCCAGACCCAAACTGGACATGAAGAGGCATTGCTAAAAAAACAGCACAAAATTGCACATGATGCGAAAAACAGCATTGTGTTTGTTGTTCATGTTCCGTTGCTCCAGTAAAAGGATGTTCACCGAAACAAAATATAACTTAATATACGCTTTGTGACGTAATTGTGTAATCTAAGTCACTACATGTAACAGCTGTTCATGAAATGGCAGAAATTATACAAGATTACTCAAGCAAAAAAGAAAGTTTCCCCAGGATTTCTAAGAACAGAACTCAGACACCCCTCCAATTACTGGTTTACTGTATTGTTGCCTTTGACCCTGTAGAGAATTCTAGGACCTGTCCGATTGGTCAGAACAAAGTAAAGAAATATACACAGAGACGGCATTCCAGTGCTTAAAACTCAGAATTATAAATTGCACTGTGTTATTTGAGATTTTTGCACCCTAGAAATGATCTTCACTGTTCACCATTTATGTAAAAGCATACATAAAATACACGAAAATCTGTTTTCAAAACTGCTGACCACGTAACCCAAAACCTATCGGTTACATCGCCTGTAGATATAAAACGTCCAAAACATGAAAAAGTGGTAATAGTCTTGGAACATACTGCTGAAGTTAAAATAACCCCAGGCAGCTATTACTAATGAGACTGACAATTTAAATGGCATTTATCCAAATCTGCAACTCACAGGACAGCGTCTTGGCAGAACCATTTAAGTAACTCTTTTACAAGGCTAAAAATCTGTCTTATTTTTGGCACTAAAATGTGTTATGTGGGTCATAAAACTTAATGCTGAAGTATAGATTTATAAAACCACATGAACGAGAACTGAATACAGGGGTGCATGTTTCACTCAAATGCGATGACTAATCAGTATAGTTGCCTGAATATAAAAAAAGTTCAGTGCACTTTCCAAATCTTCTAGGAAGATCAGGAGCTAGTTTGACAAAGCACGATTCAAAAGGAAATTCATTAGTTTGATGAAAGAAACACAGTTTAACGCAATTGTTGTAAAGAGCACACCCAGCATGCATTAAGAGTCAGGTGCAGCACGTAGAATAGAACCTCCCATAATTATTGAGCATGCAGAAAGAATGGTAAAATGAAGAAAACATATTTAATTGTCCTCATGAATGTGGATTCATCAAAATGTCTTTGTTAGAAAACTCACAACACACACCCTTTGCACCTGATGACAACGAAGGGCTCACCTCTTGTCCGACCTTTTTCCCATCATCTGCTTCCTGTTAGCTCTTGAAACCAATGTAAAGTGCTAGGACTGGAAACAACAGGAAGTAAACCGGCAGCCTTAGAGGTCTGTTTACTCTCTGTTCGGACTACCTTCTTCTTGAACTCTGAGATGAAGTGTAGCAAGGGCCCTCCAGGGTTACATAAGGGAAAGGTTGGAAGAGGTCCGAGGCAAGGCCAGAGAAAGAGAGAGGGACAGGGAGGGAGGGGGGCCAAGGAGTGCAATTTTATCAACAAGACTCCCAGTGTGGGAGACACACCTTCTGCCAGTACTACAGATGGACGCCCCTGTGACACAGAGAAACTGATTAACTAATACAATTATGGCCCCAATCTTTATTTAGCTTGTCTCGCTTACTTCCGTTGAAATATCTGTAATAATCTGGGTTTATCATCTGTGCACAGAGAAAGGCAGATTTATTTCCAATATTGAAATTGAATTGGAAAATGTTTGCTATATGCTATAACGTCATATTATTTTTCATGGAAAAATAACAAATATATTAGATGGCAACATTAGCCACTCACCTAAATGTTCCCACGTTTAGGCGCCCTGCTCACACTACACCTGTGGTGGAATTAGTAGCTTTTGATAAAGAAGTATTATTAAAGCACATTTAAGAATATCTGTTACAACATTTCTAAACCTGAGCAAGGGTCCTTAATGCAATTATCATATCTGCCAACTTGAAGAACAATGTCACCGTGTGAGGAGGGGGCGGGCTTTGAAAGGGACGGGCCTCGTACCAAGAAGTACCTACGAGGCACTTTTAAACCCCATCCCGTCCCCAACCCCCCCACCAAAAAAAAGCTTTATGAGGCTGGTGCCAATGTCCTGGGGTGTTTCCCTGCCACCGTGTGATATCGGTTTGGTGCAAGCAGGGATTTACGGTCAAAAGACCTAGCTTTAATTAAAGCTTGTTCCAGAGTGTTTTCGGAATATCCCCTGTTCAAAAAGCGTTCTTTTGGTTCATTTAAACCATGATCAAGTGATGTTATGTCACTACAAATTCTACAGATGCAAATAAATTCCCCTTAAGGGATACTATTAATAGTATGAGATGGGTGGGCACCACGGGCATGAAGAATTGAATTGCCCGCTGTAGATTTGCGGTGAAGTCGAGTCTCGAGTTTATCATCTCTTATAAACATCTGCACATCAAGGAATTCAGCCATTTCTGAGGTTATAGTAGCTGTGAATTTTAAATTGAGTGTGTTCGTGTTCAAATCAGATACAAATGATGATGCCCCCTCTACTGTCCCCCTCCAAATTATACACACGTCATCAATGAATCGGCAATAGTTGACAATGTTAGGCAACCAACGCTGTTGTGTGGTTTTGAGCTTGTGCTCCTCCCACCAACCCACATGCAAGCATGAGTAGCTGGGGGAAAAGCACGAGCCCATTGCCACACCATGTAGCTGTTGGTAAATGTTGCCATAAAATCGGAAGAAGTTTGAGGTAAGACAGATTCTAATTATCTCTATCAACATTGCATTGTGATCTCGATAGCATATATCACGTTTACTCAAATAATATTCACAAGCATTAATACCCTGATGGTGATTGATAGAGGTATAGAGTGATTCGATGTCCATTACTAGGAATAAATAATTTGCACACCATTTCACATCCATAATTTTAGTAAGAAAGTCAGTAGTGTCCTTCAGGTAAGATGTTAGATTGGTCATGTGGGGTTGCAAAAAAAAGTCTACATATTTGGATATGTTTTCATTCATACTCCCAATGGCAGAGATGATAGGGCGACCGGGAGTAGGTGTGACTTGTTTGTGAATTTTAGGGAGGAAATACAAACTGGGTGTGATTGGGTGCTCGTTGTTAAGGAATTTAGTTTCATCCTTTGATAGTAACCCAAGTCTTTTCCAAATAGAGATTTGTTTTCGAGTTTTGTCATGGCTTTGGGACATAGCAAATTGGGTGGATATTACTAACAAGAAGTATCTGATAAATGTCTTTCCGCCTCAATCACATAGTCCTTTACTTGCCATAGAACCGTATTTCCTCCCTTGTCAGCATTTTTTATTATCACATCATTGTTATTTTGTAGTTTTTTCACAAGCAGATGGTATTGGTTATTATTGTAATCCTGTTGTTTCTTTTGAGTCATAACTTGTCTGTTCAAAGCTTTTAATTCTGTGGTTACTCTATCACTAAACACATCCACCGCATCTCTTGGCATTAAAGGTAGAAACGTGGATTTTGGACGAAATGGACTGGTGACTAGACGATTGACGTTGATAGTTTGGCTCACAGTAGGAGTGGTTTGTGAGTCATCAATGTAGGCCAAATCATAAAGGTTTTGCAAGCCAGTAATATCACGTACCTGAAGACTTGGCATTGAGTCTTCAGGTGAAGGAACATTGGCTGTTTTTTTTACGCTTGGATTCAAGTTGGAAATGTTTAATCAATTTGATCTTACGAAGGAATTTAAAAACATCGATGCTTGTTTGATTATAGGAAAACCTGTATATATATATATATATATATATATATATATTTTTTTTTTTGTGCAAAATTAAATATGGGTTTCTGAGTACACTCAAAATTCCTATGAGGTGTAGTATACTTAAGAACTAAAAAAGCCCACAGGGTCCTCATGGAAGATCCATTGTGTCTCAATGTGGATCTGTTTTGGAGCCCTAATGCGTGTTCACTGAATATGTGATCCAACAGTTCATTCCTGAGACCAAGGCTTCTATGAGGGATAGTATGGCTCTCATTTGGTGTACTTGAAGATTCCCTTTTCATTGCGCTTCTTAAATTGCGGTGACGTTAGACATTTTACACCAATTTACCTCAGTATGCTCCTCAACGGATTATCAGAAAGTTGCTGAATAGATGAGCATCTCTTGTTGTAATTGCCACAGATTTTATAGTCTACCTCACTGAGATTGCCCTTAAATGAATTTCTTTTAAACTTTTAAACTTTATAATTATTTCCTTTCTCACACAAAAGTGCTAACTTTGGGGGAAGGCTTCACCCCAGATTTTACAAATCTATTCATATGAACAAATATAAATCTATTGTAATACTGATGTTTTTCCCGGAACATTGTTGTTTGGAGAAAATACATTGATTATGTTTTTTTTCTGATTTGGTCTGGTGATACTATCATCCTAAGTCAATTACTTTGACTTTTTGAATACCAGTTCTAAGGACATTACATTCCCCTTGATACATGACTCTTAAAAAAAATCCAGGGCCAAATTTACAAAGAGTTCATGAAACGTAATACAGCAAGTAAAGTTGCTGCATTTCTTCAATGAAAGAGCAGACCTTCTCCATATCTACTTAGAAGTGGCACAGTTCTGCTCTCTCCCTGCACTGGTGCACTTTTAGCAGCCATGCACCAGCACAGACACCCCTTCGCCACAGTACAAGGGTGTCTACATTGTGGTCAGCTTGGTTTTTATGCAGGATGGGGTCCTGCACAGGAACTAAACTTTAAGAATGCAGCACACATGCAAGAAGGGAAAAAACAAGAAAAAATGAACACATTTCTCCTTGTTACATCTGCCACAGGAGACATAGGAAGTTGGTGCAAATCCCTTCCTATAATTTTTTATAGATAGGGGTTTGCATAAAACAGGCATTCATAGTTTATGTCTGAACCGCTTAACTGAGAGGGTGTTCCTACTTTGTTGTACATAATGGGTGAAATCTACACCAAGTTACAGCTTTTATAGCAATTCCAGGCCTCCACCTCTCACTGCTGGGGCAAGTAAATCAATCTGCTGACTAGCTTGGTGATCTAAGTCCACCCACATAATAGGGTAATTTGCCAATGCTTGATTATGTTCCTGTCAAAGGAAAGGATGGAACGGATCAGCTTGTGATAATTACTTTTTACACTGCACCAGGCTTGGAAAGGATCACCCCAAGGTGGACAAAGGGGAAAGGCCAGAATTCGGAGCCAATCACTGCAGGAGAACCCCTGGGAAGTTTTGGATGGAGGGGATCAGGCCGCTGTGCAAGTGAAGGGCAGCGCTAAGGTTTCTAGAGAATGTCTTTCTACACACCACTTGAAGTATCCCATTTGATATGTCCCAAAAAGCTCTGTAGGAAGGCTGAAACATGGTGGACTTATGATGTGTCATATCAGGATTCAACAGACGTACCTACCTTCTGGGACTCTCCAACCCATTAAAAAATCTCTGCACAGGGGAGAGAGAAGAGAATATGGGTTTGTCAGTACCCTGAAGATAATAAGATCCCTGTCTGGGGTGCTGAAAATCCTGCACTTAAACTGGATGGACACAGTGGATTTCTCCTCCTTTATACTCATTCTAAAGGACAAAGGGATAGTAGAGGGATGGACCTGCTTGTGGACCCTGGATCAGAAGGGGTTCCCAGGGACTTCTGAGGACTTGGCCTGTGGAGAGGTAATGCTCATCAGTGGGTAGCCCCTAATTCCTGCTGACATATGAGTGTGCCCTTCAAGATGCCATGAGGGCATGGGACTTGAGGAGTGCAGGCATGGAGGACTTTAGTGCAATGGGGGCCACTCCAGATGACCACAAGCTGAGTAAAACACACCCACTTGATAAACAGGCCCCGAGGATGGTCTGAGAGGATAGAAAATGCCATGGCCACTGGATTTCATGGAGTAAGTCATCTAATGCCTTAGCCAATTCTATCACACTATGGGCCTCCTCCATAAGTGCCTGATCTAGGTCAAAAACACCAAACTGATCTCACGAGTTCATTTCGTTTGAGTGGAAAAGAGTGTATGAGGCTTAGCTTTCTGCCTTGCCACTCACCTGGCTCTTGTCTGCAAAGACGATGCTGGACCTCTTACCTTTCCTTGGGGTGGAACTTCATTAGGAAATTGGAATCGTGAATCAACTGCCATCTCAGCAGGGAAGTGGGGTTGGGACAAAATAATCTAAAAGTAATGTGGCAGGTACCCTTCTTTTGGAAAAGGGATGGGTATACAAATACACTAAAAATAAACTTCCCTTTTCCCTTTGTTGTGGGTGGAAAAGATCGATACCTTCCAAACCATCAATCTATGCACCATATATTATCTCTAAAACGGAGACTTAGTGTAGGATATAGTCTTTGCCAGATTACCAAATTTACAGAAACATATTTATACAGTGCTTCTTAGTTAAAAAACTCAAAACAAGTACAAAGGAATGTGCTATTTGCCTATTATATTCACCAGTAAATTGTTTTGTCATCATTATTAACAAAATACATTAAAAACAATTCTTCATCACTTTAAAAATCAATCAATCAATCAATCATAACATTTGTATAGCGCGCTACTCACCCGGAAGGGTCTCAAGGCGCTTAGGGGAAAGGGTCCGCTACTGCTCGAACAGCCAGGTCTTGAGTTGTCTCCTGAAGGCGAGATGGTCCTGGGTCAGTCTGTGGTATATAAATAAATAATACCGGATCTATTTTTGGATGAATGAATGAATAACAGATAGCTCAATAAAATAAGAGTCAAGATTCGAGGTAGTAGGAGTTTCTGCAGGTTTATTACAGCATAAGGACAGGATCAGGACAACCTGCATAGGAACAGAGGTAACAGGGCCCAGCAGGACAACTGGGGCCCAGCAGCTGCCGGGGCTTGATCTGGGATGAGCGCGCTAACTTTTAATAACAATACATCAACTTATATACATAGCGCAAACACATAGCATTACATTGCAGTAGGCGTAGCAGTGGGTGGAGCAGAAGGCGTGACGCGTAGCAGTCGCGAAAGATAACAGTAAAAAGAGGTGTAACTGGGAGTATACATGGACATGTGATGCAAACGTAACAGAATATGTCATGAATGGGGCGGAAACATTGGAGGGGGCTACCTAAGGAGCCGGGACCTCTAACCTAATGGTGCGCGAAAACTGGCAATGACGTGTTACTAGGAGAAGCTGGGGGCTACGAACTCTGTGCTAGGAGCAGAGACTAGAGTCTGGAGGGTCGGAGCGACATGTACCTAAACCCTATCTGGTATCTGATGTTTAGGGAACATGTTGATATAAACTAGAAGTCATGAGGGGAAAAGCTAACTTGATTCTAAGACTGGACCATGCATTATTCTACATGTAGTGCGTGATGAAGAATATTAAATGACCATTAATACAGTATTTCTCTAACGTGGAGACGAGAAGGCTAGACAATGACGGAAACTATTGATGCAGTTCAGTAGCTTAGGAATGCAGAGGAAGGAGGACTGAACTGATAGCTGGAATCATAACATACTCTTGGCAGACTCAGAGGCAGAGCCGAGCTGCACCGGGCACTGCGAGGCAGGAAGTAAGTGAAGGGTCGAGGATACAGGTGGGGGCTGTATCGCTCCTCAGCGAGGCTTTCAGGAGACAGGAGCTGAATCTGATGTCCGGGCCCTTTTGAGGCCTGGAAACGGGGACTTTATAATGGAATAACGTGCACACTGGGAAACGTGGCAACATAACTTTACATAGGCCTGATATTCGTAGTATTCACGAGGACTGGAAACTAACATACTAGAGGTGGACACAACTGGAATTGCGTCATTAATCGGACATGGGGAATAACATATGCATATTGGTCATGCACACATAACATATGATGGATGAGGCGTAGGGACACAGAACATGGCAAAATTTACTTTTCCACATTCCCTCCTTGTCACTACGTTTCCATCAGGAAACATCAATTTTCATGATACCATCTATCATTTCATACAGTACCATTTGCTCGTCTCGAATTGTCTTGGAACGGGATTTAGAACGGGGCTTGGGACTAGGAATACAAGAGGTAGCACACATGCTGCAAATCGCAGGGCCACATTGTATACAGAGGCAGCAGCTAAATATGATCGCTACTGCAATACCTAGAAAGGACAGGACTTTCCATCCCCATGCGGAAATTATATTCCAGAACCAACCGGACCATGTCCAGGTGCCTGGATCTTGGTGTAACAGATGGGCAATTTTATGGAGTCTGGTTATAGCTGAATAAACAGACGGCGCGTTATTTGGAATGAAAATGCAGCAACTAGATCCGATGACTCTACAGGCCCCGCCCCTATCGGCCAGTATGACGTCAAGGACGAGACGATTTTGCAAAACGACAAATCTCATAGCAGATTGTTCTTCGGTTAAGTTACCTAGAGCAGAGGCAGTCTCATTTACTACAGCTTCAAGGGTTCTTGTTAACCTACGGATCAGTTTACTATTCTGGACAGGTCCTACAAAGAAGAAGAAACCTTTATTGAAATCTGTATACTGTTCTAGAGTAGTTTCAGTATAATCGACAATTGGGGACTCCCTTCTATGTCTAATGTGTACTAGATGTGTGTTTCTGTGATAATCAGATGGGGCTAGGAAAACAGGTGGCAGTAGGAAAGGCAATGTAACAGGTTCCCTCCCAATCGAGGGGCAGACGGACATATGCAGTTTGACCACAAATAAAATAGGAATGACGTGAAGCTTTGAAAACAGATTTCCTATTGTCACTATACTGGATAACAGTAGTACATTCACTATGACCTACATGTATGGAACCATAACTACGGACACATAATTCGCCTTTGACAGGTAGTACTGAAATAGCAGGTAAGTCTGGAGTAGTATCAGACTGAACATTCAGGACCATGAAATTCGACGAATAATTACCTAAATTATAAACTTCATTTTCTAGATCTAAACCTGTTCTGTGGGGGAAACCTTGCTTGTCTGGAAAACATGTACTGTTAAGAAAAGACATATCTGTTGAGGATGACGTTAACGTGGACCATGCTCCACATGAACCATTATGTGAGAATGGATAAGGAAACAGTGGCAGAACTCCCTTCGGTGTCTGGAAAGGGGGGAGTCGACCACACACCCAACAATTAGTGGCATTGCTGGTCTGGTGTGAATAATGTAACATACGGATAAATGTGTTGTTGCGCATAGCGAGGCGGTAAGAATATTCGTGAGGAGGCAGATCACTAAACGTGTGCTCTACTGTAGCATTAGCAGACATATTTACATGAGGAACTGGAAAATACAGATAGAATGCATAGCTGGTGCAGGAAATCATTATGCTGATGAATAATATGAAACTCAGAAAAACGATACATCTGATTGAACTTTGACTGACTCTCTCACTATGGGGGTCTATTTTATACATGTCAGAAACAGTCTAACCGTTTCACCTAGGGGAGGACTTATACAATCAAACTGACTGACTTATTTTACTAGACCTGAGCTTTAACTTATACTCCTGTTGCGGAGTTTTCTCTAACAAGGGAGGGGTTGTAATAATGTCTTGTGCGGGACAGTCCTTAAGAGCAATATTCTGGCAGTCTTTCGAATCCTGGGAAATGTTTTTAGAAACGGATTTCAGTCCTTTAAAAAGTTTTACATGAGAAAGGTGGATCCATCCTTTTCTGCCTTCCAACTTGACGGCAGTACGGGTGGTCAAGAGGACCTGACGTGGCTCCTTCCAACGTGGTTCCAGCGGACTTGATCTGTCGAAATTCCTGATCATCACTAGGGAGCCTGGAACGATCTCGTGCGGTGCCACCTCGGTATTGTCTGGAAAAGCGGCAGCAACCTGTGAACGACATGAGTTGAGGGCAGACATCAAGGAAGCTAGGTAATCTGTCAGCATATTACATGAAACATCGGTAATACTTCGGGGTCTAGGAGTACCCCACATGTTAGGGGGGCGGCCGAATACGACCTCATACGGGGATAGACCTGATCTGGAATGTGCGACCATGCGCATATAAAACAAAGCGACTGGCAGAGCTACTAGCCAGTCCACACCTTTTTCTTTACAAACTTTGGCAATACGGATTTTCAGGGTCTGATTATGTCTCTCTACGAGACCGGCTGCTTCAGGATGGCGTACACAATGGAACTTCCACTGGTACCCTAACAACAGGGAAACGTGCTTCATTAACTCTGAGGAGAATGGCTGACCGTTATCAGAATATACGACTCTAGGGAGTCCATATCTAGGGAAGAATTCACGAACCAACTGCTTGGCAGTGGTCGCGGCTGTGTAATCTGGAACTGGATATGCTTCTGTCCACCTGGACAAAGCGCATACAACTACAAGGACATACTTGAAACCTCGACATCGCTCCATCTGAATATAATCCATCTGGAGGACCTCAAAAGGGTGGTCAGGGGGCTGGAAACCACCTTGTTCCACCGGGACACTTTTTCCTGGATTAAACTGACAACATATCATACAGGTACGGACTTTCTGCTTGGCTGCAGCTCGTAAATGCTTGTTGAACCAAATGTTCTGGATACTGTCTAACATAGCTTTTTCTCCTAAATGTGCTGGACTATGTGCGGTATTAATAATGACTTGAACCATAGAATCGGGGAGAAACCATGTGGCTCTACCCTTCGTTAACCATCCTTGATCTGTCTGGACCCCTCCTTGTTCAGACCATTTCTTGATTTCATCGGGGGTAGCATGTAACTGTATATCTATGACATCTTGTGTAGGGTCCTTAACTGTCATGCATGTAGTCGGATCCGGAGTATGTGTCATGTTAACTGGAATGTCTGGAGTCTGTGCTGTAAGCTTGGCTGTGCGGTCTGCTAGATCATTACCTTGGGAAATAATGTCAGTAACTTTCGTATGTGCTTTACATTTCATGATAGCAATGGATGTCGGTAAATGTATGGCATCTAACAGGGCTTGAATAAGGAGACCATGCTGAATCTTGGTTCCATGAGAAGTCATGAAACCTCTCTCCTGCCAGAGCACTCCGAAGTCGTGTACAACTCCGAATGCGTAACGTGAATCTGTGTAAACATTAACTTTCAGGTTCTTGGCATGTATACAGGCTTGTGTCAGAGCGACTAGCTCTGCTGCTTGAGCGGACAGGGTATCAATACGGTGTGTCTCAATAACTTCGGTGTCAGTAGTCACTGCATACGCGGCGACTAGTTCTCCTGTACTTGTTCTCATACATGAACCATCCACATAAAGTGTCAGGTCAGGATCTGGTAACGGAATATCTGTCAGGTCTTGTCTTGGCTTTGTCGTAATATTAACTACTTCCACACAATCATGTGGGTCTGGATTTGAATTAACTGATGGTAACAGTGTAGCAGGATTCAGGATGTTGCAGCGTCTAATTTCTATGTGTGGCTGGAACAGTGTCAATTCATAACCTGTTAAACGTGCAATTGTCAAGTGCTGTGTTTGTGTTCGGTTCAAAAGAACTTCTACGGAGTGTGGAACTTGTACTGTCAGGGAGTGTCCTAAAACTATGGAATCACTTTGTCTGATAGCTAGTGCTGTGGCTGCAACTGACTTGAGGCACACAGGCAACGCCTGGGCGACTGGATCTAATGTGCTCGAAAAATAAGCACAGGGCTTGTATTGTCCTGCTTGATCTTGTGTGAGAACAGATAATGCTGTACCTTCGCGTTCAGTAACGAAAAGTGTAAAAGGCTTACTGTAGTTCGGTGTAGCTAGAACTGGAGCTTGACATAGGGCTTTCTTTAACTCGTTGAAACTAAGTGTATGTTCAGATGTCCAAGGGAGGACAGTCGATACGGCTGCCTCCTGTGTCGTTAACTGTATCAGTGGCTTGGCTAGAAATGCATACTGGGGAATCCATTGTCTACAATAAGAAGTAAGGCCGATAAAGGCACGTACCTCCTTCTGGGTTCTGGGCTGGGGAAGACTCGCTATTAACTGGATACGGTCGGGTGTCAACTGCCTACCCCTCTTGGACAGCAAGTGTCCTAAGTATACCACTTGCTGGACACAGAATTGAAGCTTCGAAGGTGACACCTTGTGCCCCATCTCGGCTAGAAAATACAGGACTGTAAGGGATGCTCGCTCACAAGCACGTTCAGAACGGGCTGTGATCAGGAGATCATCGACATACTGGAGCAGGGCAGTGTCAGTTGGCATGTGAATATTGTCTAGTTGTCTCTTGAGTGCTTGACTGTAAATACTAGGGCTTTCTGTGAAACCTTGAGGAGCGCGTGTAAACATATAGCTCCTTCCATTTAAACAAAATCCGAAAAGAAACTGGCTGTCTGGATGAATCGGAACACTAAAAAATGCATTCTTGAGGTCTATGACAGTGAAAAACATGGCTTCGGAATCAATAGCAGTTAACAGGGATGAAATATCTGGGACAACTGGATACTGAGGAATAATACATTTATTAAGCTCTCGTAAATCAATCACTAATCGATATACTGGGGGTGCATTCGGATCAGTACGTTTCATGACTGGAATGATCGGAGAATTACATACATTGGAGTCAGTTTCTACAACTACTCCTTGAGCCATGAGCTCGTCAATAATTTTGGATAAGGCTGCTACAGCCTCGGGTGGCAATCTGTACTGTCTGATTCGGGGTAACACTACACCTGGTTTGAGAGTCACACGATGGGGTGTGATTTGCATGTAACCTACATCAGTTGGGCCTTGCGCCCATAAGTGCTGCGGAACATTAGACAATCTTGAATCAAAATCTCGTAATACATAGTGACCCTTAAAGTCACGTAGGAACAGACGTATTCCCTCTGGGGAACAGCAAATAACTGCACCTAATTCTTTCAGTGTCTTAATGCCTAATAGATTTTCTGGACATGACTTAGTAAGTAACAGATCAGTAGTGCGGGACAATGGACCTACTTCTAGAGTAACTGGCTTTGATATCTCATTAACTATTGGCTTTCCTGAAAATCCAAGGGAAACATTTCTTGAGCCTGAGAGCGGAGCCCCTGGAACTTCGGCATGACTAATTGTGGTCCTACTTGCCCCTGTATTGATCAAAAACTTTCTATCTTTCCCTAATACTTGACTGTGAACATAGGGACCTTCTTGATCTACAGGTATCTCGATGAGAGGCAAGCCTACCTCCCTCTCTAGGCTGTTTCATGAATATGGCTGGTACTCTGGATACTCAGACTGTGCATACTGGTACATCTGCGATGTAACGTGCTGTGTTGCAGCAATAGGCTGCGGTGCGGAAACTGTCTGTAGTGCATTCTGTGACTGCGGAGTCTGTGAAACTTGTTCTTGTCTAGGCGGACGTGGTCTTTCTTTAGTCTTACCGATAGCTATGTTGTGTTTCAGAACTGCACACTCGTTTATAAAATGACCTGGCTGTTTACAATAATTGCAGTTCCCTTTAACGGGAGCTGCAGGATGACTGGCTTGATTCGGACCCCTCTTCTGACTGTCTTGAGGAACAGTTTGTGCAACTAGCACTTTCATTTTCGTGTCTTTCATACGTTTTCTTTCGTGTTCTTGCTCTTCCCTGATTCTATTCTGGTGATACTGGAGCATCTGGAGCATCTGGGACGGGGTATTAGCTTGCCAGGTGCTTTCGACTTTCAAAACTCGATTTTTAATTTGTGGACTTGAATTCTCGACTAATTTGGTAACGAAAAGGTGAGGGTATGACTCACTACTTGTCTTGAGACCACTGTTGATACTGAAACATTTTTCAAATCTAGAATAAAAATCACTAATATCTTCATCTTGTTTCTGTTTACAGGCTGAGATTGCATCCCAGTCTTCCTTCCTAGTTGTCAATAATCTGGGTAAAACTTGAATCAATAATTCTGGTAATTCTTTACATTTATCTCCAAGACCGGTACCTGGTACTCGTGCCTTGTCTTCAGCTTCTAGAGCTGCCCAATCGATCTTTTTCTCTCCCACCTCCCATTCTTTTTCTTTTAACTTTTCATATACCCCTGCGGGTAACAGGACCTTTAACATTTTAATGATATCTGGGTAAGTGTATTCTCCCATACAGAGCATGTCTTTTAATTCTCTATGGAACCCTGCTGGATCTTTGTCATGACAGGGAATTAATTTCTTCATTTCAAGAAGTTCCATCTTTGAAATCGGAGTGTATACAAACACTCGTTGCATTTCGCCACCCGCCCCTTGGACTGGGTGGACTTCTCGTAACGGATTCTGTCTGTCTATGTAGAATGATTTACTTTCTGGGGGTGAGACATGAACAAAATGCGGGTTCAGAAATGTTCTATATTTGTGGCGCTGTTCTAGAATGACACTAATTAAATCGGTACCTAGACCTCTCCATCTATACTGGAGTAACTCGTTCAGGATATCATGCAACGGACCTGGATCAGAATGTTGACCCTCATACAAAGTAATGAGGTGCTGAATCATATACATACCCACCAGTCGTTGCTCGGCTGGGGGCAGTTTCAGAAACATTTGTGCCACTATTTTGTCTGGAAAAGTGGTACAATCAGTAATCCATCGGACTGCTGATCGGGCTAGTTCTTGTTCATGCATAGTACTTAATTCACTGTAACCGACTCGTGATTTCAGAATGTGATCGGTAGCTTGAAATACTTGTTCTAGAGAACCTAGTTCTGATGCTGGATGATGAAAAATAGACTTGTGTTCTAGACGTAAATGGCGATCTGGAAATCTAGATTTTCCTACATACGCTATTCTGGCGGGATTCTCGTCTTCCTCTTCAGGATCAGAGATACTTTCTTTCTCGCTTACTTGTGCTGCTTTACGCTGTTCGTGTATCTTTACTATCTCTTTACGGATTTTCCTGTACATACTCTCCATAGCACTAATGGTCTTGTGCTTACCCTCGGCTATATTATCACTCCACCTTGTCAGGATTCTCATTTCGGCGGGATCTTTAGACGGGTAATCTTGTTCTCTTATTAGACAATTGATCAGGAACTTTAATATCATGAGCTGGATCTCGGCTTTCCTTTGAGACATAATCTCGCCAATACTTTCTGGATCATCCCCTGTACAGATGAAACGATATATTCTGTCTAGATCTTCTTTCATATTCGGCAAGGTGACTAGATACTCGGTCACTCTCCTTACACGTAAGGAATATAAAACCATATTATATTCGCCTGGAACTGGATCATAGACACATTCGTTAAGGGTTTGCCTGATTTCTGTAACAGACTGATGTTTGGGCGTACGCTGTAACGCTTGATCATGTAATTCGAGTAATGTTAAACGCTTGTGTGGCGGCGGGGTTTGAGGAAGACCTCCTCCCGCGGCCCCTAAACTGGAATCGTCGACTGACATTCTTCGTCCTGGCAGGGTCGGTAATTGTAACGTGGGCTGGACTTGTATGGCGGACTGGGCCGGGGGAGCTGTTAAGGGCACCCCGGTGTCTGGAGGAGCAGGAAGTGCCTGATTTACAGGGACTGGCGGAGCGCGAACAGGATTTGCATATTCGGGGACTGTGTCGTCCAAATAGGACGAAATAAAAATATCAGCTGCGGTCTGTTTGTGACGTAGCTTGGTCGGAACTAATGGCGGCGGGAAATTACTGGATGCCTCTGGGGTCGCTTTTGGCAAACCTTCGGCAAGGAGAGGATACATACCCTTAATAAGGGCATGCCTCTGTCTGTCTGACTGTTCGGCTTTGACTTGTTCACCTATCTCGATTAATTCTCTTTCTTGGGCTCGTTCTTGGGATTCTCTACTTAACTCTGACTTTCTGACTTCCTTTTCCGTTCTTCTATGAGCTTCCTTGCGCCATAACTCGATGGCATCTTTCTGTGACTGTCTGGCTTTCTTTTTCCATAATGCTTCTTCTACTCGCATGATACATTCGGCATCCCATGTACCCGATACGGGCCATCTATACTTTTCTTCTAACTGTTTGGTATACTCTACCCATAAATCTAGATACATTATGGCGCTTATGCCATGTTTCTGATACATAAAATGACCTGGACTGTCCCTAGGCGGGACAGGAACTGCTTCTTCTAATAAACCCTTTCTAGTTTTTAACTGACGTAACTTGGAAAAGAGCGGCATTGTAAACTTGAATCGGAACACAATACAATACACAAAGAACAATAACAATTGGGAAAACAATTCAGGCATACCACGATATTAGAAAGACATTAAACAACATCATAACATAACAGTTCGGACAGAATACTACCTGAAAATACTGAAAACAGAAACAGAACAGATTTTCTCGAGAACGGAACAGACTAGAGTTACTGGATGCACTGCTGTAACAGTACGGAACATACCGGTCCCATAAAGGGACGCATCAAGACCCGTATCCACCTAGGTGAACACTTCGTTTGTGAGTCTGGGCACCACCAACCCACGGACCAGGAGTCAATTTAGATTGGTCCTGTCTAGATACTACCCCAGCAATGGTACTCACCGGGCAGCACGGAACGGAAGGCCTCGGACGGGACTGGACTGCTACGACGACGAACTTCGGACTTCGGACTTCAGTTACGGGTGGGCCTCCGGATACCTCGGACCTTGGACTCTCGGCTTGGGCTCTGGTCGGGACTCGCCGCGTTCCTCCACCGTCTCGTTCGGATGCTGGACCGCCTCCTCCGTCTCCTCCGTGGGCCTGAGGGATACTTGAAGCAGAAATATCTGCACGTGGCCGGTATGGTTCCGTCACGGCTGCAGAGGGTCAGGGGGTCGGCGTGGCTTCACCGACGCGTGGGGAAAGGGCAAGTCCCTGCTCGGGCGCCATTATGTGGTATATAAATAAATAATACCGGATCTATTTTTGGATGAATGAATGAATAACAGATAGCTCAATAAAATAAGAGTCAAGATTCGAGGTAGTAGGAGTTTCTGCAGGTTTATTACAGCATAAGGACAGGATCAGGACAACCTGCATAGGAACAGAGGTAACAGGGCCCAGCAGGACAACTGGGGCCCAGCAGCTGCCGGGGCTTGATCTGGGATGAGCGCGCTAACTTTTAATAACAATACATCAACTTATATACATAGCGCAAACACATAGCATTACATTGCAGTAGGCGTAGCAGTGGGTGGAGCAGAAGGCGTGACGCGTAGCAGTCGCGAAAGATAACAGTAAAAAGAGGTGTAACTGGGAGTATACATGGACATGTGATGCAAACGTAACAGAATATGTCATGAATGGGGCGGAAACATTGGAGGGGGCTACCTAAGGAGCCGGGACCTCTAACCTAATGGTGCGCGAAAACTGGCAATGACGTGTTACTAGGAGAAGCTGGGGGCTACGAACTCTGTGCTAGGAGCAGAGACTAGAGTCTGGAGGGTCGGAGCGACATGTACCTAAACCCTATCTGGTATCTGATGTTTAGGGAACATGTTGATATAAACTAGAAGTCATGAGGGGAAAAGCTAACTTGATTCTAAGACTGGACCATGCATTATTCTACATGTAGTGCGTGATGAAGAATATTAAATGACCATTAATACAGTATTTCTCTAACGTGGAGACGAGAAGGCTAGACAATGACGGAAACTATTGATGCAGTTCAGTAGCTTAGGAATGCAGAGGAAGGAGGACTGAACTGATAGCTGGAATCATAACATACTCTTGGCAGACTCAGAGGCAGAGCCGAGCTGCACCGGGCACTGCGAGGCAGGAAGTAAGTGAAGGGTCGAGGATACAGGTGGGGGCTGTATCGCTCCTCAGCGAGGCTTTCAGGAGACAGGAGCTGAATCTGATGTCCGGGCCCTTTTGAGGCCTGGAAACGGGGACTTTATAATGGAATAACGTGCACACTGGGAAACGTGGCAACATAACTTTACATAGGCCTGATATTCGTAGTATTCACGAGGACTGGAAACTAACATACTAGAGGTGGACACAACTGGAATTGCGTCATTAATCGGACATGGGGAATAACATATGCATATTGGTCATGCACACATAACATATGATGGATGAGGCGTAGGGACACAGAACATGGCAAAATTTACTTTTCCACAAGTCGAAGGTGGATGGGGAGGGAGTTCCAAGTTTTGGCCGCCAGGTAGGAGAAGGATCTTCCTCCGGCGGTGGCTCTGCGGATGCGTGGAACGGCGGCGAGGGCGTGGTTGGTCAATCGTAGCTGACGGGTGGGAGTGTAGAAGGTCAGGCGGTTGTTGAGGTACTTGGGGCCCAGGTCGTGGAGAGACTTGTGTGCGTGGGTGAGGAGCCTGAACGTGATCCTCTTGTTGACGGGGAGCCAGTGCAGGTCCCTCAGGTGGCCGGAGATGTGGCAGCGACGGGGGATGTCCAGGATGTGTCGGGCGGTGGCGTTCTGGATGCGTTGGAGTCTTCTCTGAAGCTTGGCTGTGGCTCCGGCGTAGAGGGTGTTTCCGTACTCCAGTTGGCTGGTGACGAGTGCCTGGGTGACCGTCTTCCTGGTTTCGGTCGGGATCCATCAGAAGATCTTGCGGAGCATGCGTAGGGTGTGAAAGCAGGATGAGGAGAAGGCGTTGACTTGTCTGGTCATCGAGAGGGAGGAGTCCAGGATGAAGCCCAGGTTGCGTGCGTGGTCTGTTGGCTTGGGAGCGGTGCCCAGGGTGGGGGGCCACCAGAAGTCGTCCCAGGCGGAGGGCGATGGTCCCAGGATGAGGACTTCCGTCTTGTCTGAGTTCAGTTTCAGGTGGCTGGTCTTCATCCACTCGGCGACGTCTTTCATCCCTTCGTGTAGGCTGGTGCTGGCGGTGTCGGGGTCCCTGGTGAGGAAGAGGATCAGCTGGGTGTCGTCGGCATAGGAGATGATGTTGAGGTTGTGTTGGCGTGCGATGGCTGCAAGAGGTCTCATGTAGACGTTGAAGAGGGTGGGGCTGAGTGATGATCCTTGTGGTACGCCGCAGATGACTTCGGTGGCCTTGGATCGAAACGGGGGGAGGCGAACTCTCTGTGTTCTTCCGGCGAGGAATGAGATGATCCACTCCAGTGCCTTCTCTTGGATGCCGATGTTGCTGAGGCGTTGAACTAGGGTGCAGTGGCAGACTGTGTCGAACGCTGCAGAGAGGTCCAGGAGGATGAGTGCCGCTATTTCCCCGTTGTCGAGCAGGGCTCGGATGTCGTCGGTGGCTGCGATCAGGGCGGTCTCGGTGCTGTGGTTGGCTCTGAAACCGGACTGCGAGGGGTCGAGGGATCTGTTCATCTCAAGGAAGGCGGCCAGCTGTCTGTTGACGATCTTCACGATGACTTTGGCAGGAAAAGGGAGGAGCGAGATGGGGCGGAAGTTCTTGAGGTCGGTGGGATCCGCTGTTGGTTTCTTCAGTAGGTCGCTGAGCTCGGCGTGCTTCCAGCTCTCCGGGAAGGTGGCGGTGTTGAAGGAGGAGTTGATGATGTTCCGGAGTTGGGGTGCGATGGTGGAGTCGGCCTTGTTGAAGACGTGGTGGGGGCACGGGTCGGTCGGATATCCGGAGTGGATGGTGTTCATCGTGCGGGTGGTGTCTTCGGTGGTCACTGTGGTCCAGGTGCGGAGGGTGGTGGTGGGAGGCGTTGGTTCGATGGTTGGGTGCGTGGATGGTGCGCCGAAGCTGTTGTGGATGTCGGCGATCTTGCAGTGGAAGAACGAGGCGAGAGAGTCGCAGAGAATTTGTGAAGGAGTACAGTACATATAATGCTTGAAAAAATTTATTTGAAAAAGACTGTTGACGCGGCGTTTCGGTGTTCAAAAAGATCGTCACCTTCTTCAGGACAATGTTTTCAAGGGTTTAAAAACATCGAAACAAGAATATAAACATTGTTAGAAATACTGGCAGTATTATAGTTACATTCCTTTGCTTGCTTAAGTAAAGTGCGATAATCTTACAATTTTACCTACATTTACATACTATTTTGTTCATCCATTTACTCCCACCCGTTTTGTGTTAATAAAGGGGAACAAGTTCACAGTTGGTCGTTGCATTTTAATCACACAGTGATATTCTATCCTTTCAAATAGTTTCTTTCATACAAATCATCTCTATGAGGTAGTACCCAAACATTATCTATCACATTCTGTTTCTATTCACAAATTACAATCCTCGTATTTGGTAACCTGTAGACACCACCAGTTTGGCCACTCCTTTAAGTAATCTTTGGGAAGACATTTACTAAATTTGTTCAGTTGCTGATGCTATGAATATTGATTAAATTAGTTATCTATAGATATCATTGCATACCTGAATTGGTACTATTAAGAGCCTCAATCAATCGGCACAAGTGTTGATAAGATCCTTCAGAACGTTTGGATAAAACTGTAGATTGGTACTAAAAAGGGAGAAAAGCTATTTTTACTTTATCTTCAGTCTTTTTATGGGTTCACTTCTTTGTTTATATTTTTTGGAGGAATTTGTTTAATAATTCTCAAAAAATAGGACATCTCAGATGTTGTTTTTACTTAGTTTTAACATCAAAGGAATGTAGATTTTAATACCTTAGTACTTGAATTCCTCTGTTGTACCACTTTCTGTTTTCATCATGAGTATCTTGCTTCTATCATCTTTCGAGTTTGACGTGCTGTCAATTTCCATGAGAAAGTTAAACTTGCTGACTCAAGTAATTGTTTTTGCATCTATGGGGTATTCCTTAATTTTAACATTGAAGGAATGTAGATTTTGATAGCTTAGTACATGAACACGTCTCTTGTACCGCTATCTTGTTTCATTATAGGCTTCTTACTTCTGTCGTTATTCAAAATTGACGTGCTGTCAACATAATTTATTTTCCATAAGAAAAATGTACGTGCTGACTCAAATATTATGTCTTCTGTGGTTATACAGAATTTCTTATTTGTCCCTTACCTTAATATTTTACGGTGACTTGGTGCGGGACTGGCTCTAACGGTTCTTACGTGGCTTTGCTTGTCTCCTCCCTCTCTTGTACTATAAAGATTTTAAATAGAAATCAATCCCTGTATTCCAAGAGGGTATTTTTTGCAGTTTTAATTTAACTTATATTGAATTTTTGGCCCGGTATCTGCATTGGCTATTTCTTACCTCACAGAGGAAAGTTCTTCCCTTCCCCTTTCTCCCACTTTTTAAAAAAATGTGCAGTATATTTTCTTACTTGCAGGATCGTAAACTATGGAGAAAGCAGAGCCTAGTTTTAAAATTCAGTCCTACTTCTTTCTTTCTATATAAGGATTATTTGGCCCTAATACTCCTGCCTTCTAAAGACTTACTTAGGGGTGAAGAGTGTCTCGTGCGAGCGTCCGCCCTGCTGGGCTTTCAATCTGCATCTGATTGTTGGGAAATTTCTGCTCTCTTTTTATACTTGTCCTAATTGTTTTTTGATTGTTTAATTATCTGTAATACCCTTTTACATCTTTCACGATCTCGCGATTTTCTTGGCGGTCATCTGTTAGTGTGTTTTGCTTTTCTTAAGGATCCTTAAATGTCCTTTGACACTAGTTCGTATTGTCTAATTTAGTATTCCAAAAAAACTTCTTTTTATTGTTATTCTGTCTCTTTCTGATATTACTTATTATTTACAATAATAATCGCATAGTTATAAGAAAAAAAGTTATCGCACTCGTTTCTCGTTGGCCTATCGGTTTTGGTTTGAAATATTAATAAATCGAGCACTTCTAAATTTGTGCATTTATCTAGGACGTATTTATTGTGCCTCTAAATTACTATTATCATTGTATTTTGTTGTTCGATCCCGCATCAAAATCGTTCCTCATTGCCTTTCCGTTTCGGCAGCCATCTTTGAAAGGGTCTCTTCTGAGCTTCCCAATTTATTAATCCGGACAAAGGACACGCTCCGTTTAAATATTGGAACCATTATATTATATTTACGAAGTTACCTGCCCAGTGAATGTCAAGAGTACTATCGTCTCTTATATTACTTTATTATTTTCCTACTCTATCCTTTTGGTTTAATTATCAACTTATCCTACGTTAGGAATACACAGAAAAGTCTTGCACTTGTTATGTCATTTCAGCGGCCATATTGGAGCTGTATTTGCCCTGCATTTCTAGAAACTTTACCATATGTGAACCTTGAGCTTCATTATTGCTATATATGCACCCTTTATCTTACAGGGTGTTATTGTTTCATTTTCAATCTCAACCCCCTAATGGTGCACTTTATCCTAAATTTGCCACCTTGTAGCCATTTTACCTGTTTTATTTGGTCACCATGGATGGTTCTATAGTTCAGGTCAATTTTTCACGTAATTTAACATTTTTTTCATTAACAATTGATTGATTGTGTTACCGGGGCCCCACCAAGATTAGCTTGGGGCTTCTATTTATATTTCTGCAGTTATCTGGGAGAATTTTATGTTTACATGATTCTCTCCTATTCCTCTCTACTATTCAAACCACTTTTATATGTATTACATTTTGACATATAGCACTGTTCTCTCTTGCTATGTTGCTACCAGTGCTCCACTAGTGGTGTATTTTGTCATTTGTATGAATGGCAGATTTGTGTTCGTTCAACCTCACTCGTATTTCTCTTGAGGTTTCACCGATATATGCTTTCTCTCAAGGACATTTTATTAAATAGATGACGTTCTGGGTCCTGCAATTTACCAGATTTTTATGGTAATGGAGTATCCCTTTATATGTGACTGTGGTTCCCTTCATAATGGAACTACAATTTTTACAAGAGCCACATGGGAAATTGCCTATGGGTGATGAACCATCAATTGTACTTATTTGGTTCCTATTTCTTCCATCTGGGTATGTATGTACTAAACAATTCCTTATTGTTTTATTTCTTCTGAATGCAAAAATCGGTCTTGGTAAAGGAACCGAGCTCGCGTTATTGAGTAAATTCCAGTTCCTATTTATTAGGTTTTTGATTTTATTGCTTACATTTGAGAAATTGGTGACACAGACAAGTTGATTATCAGTTTGGTCTGTTCCCTGTTTTTGATCAAAAAGACTTTCTCTATTATAATATTTAGCACGTTTATATGCTTTTTTAACCATTTACCTCGGGTATCCTCTATCTGTGAATTTTCTTGGTAAAACCTTAGCGTGATTTTCAAAGTCTCGCATGTTGGTACAGTTTCTTCTGGCCCTAAGAAACTGTCCAAAAGGGATGTTGTTTTTCTGACTTGCAGGGTAATGACTATCGAAAGGCAACATGGTGTTGTAATCTCTAGGTTTCGTGAATAGTTCCACAGTCAGATTTCCCTCTACAACCTTAATTCTTATATCTAGAAAATCACACACTTCGTTACTGTAAGATTATGTAAATCGCAAATTTTCATCACCTAAATTGATCCATTGTATAAAAGATACTAGATCCTCTTCACTGCCTTGGCATATGAAAAATACATCATCTATAAATCGTGACCACTTACTCACGTTTTCATAGTATGGGGCCAGTTAACTAAAAATAGGTTTTTCTTCAAAGCCTGATATGTATAGGCAAGTTAGACTGGGAGCACACGTGGCTCCCATACTGGTCCCCTTGGTTTGTCTATAAAACTCCTCCTTGAACAGAAACATATAATTTTTTAAAATTATTTCAACACAGTCTACTAAAACAATTGAATGAGCTGAAAGATCTTCTTCTCCTATCTTTAAGAAGCCTTGTATCATTAGGATAGTGTCATCTTGTGGAATATTAGTATAAAGTGCCTCTATATCTAAGCTCACTAGCCACTCTTTTGTTTATTAAAAGGTGTATGTTCTATTTTACTGATCATACAGGGGGCACGCTGTCCGTTCATACTGCGCCTGATAGAGGAGATAGTGTTACAGTGCTTGAAATGGAATTTGGTGTTTAGAGCCAAACATGTCCCAGGAATACTCAATAATGCAGCTGACTCCCTTTCTCGCTTTAAAATGCAGGTTTTCAGGGAACATCTTCCTGCAGCAGACCCCTCGCCAGCGCATTTCCCGGCGGTACTTTGGCAGATTGGTGCCCCAGATTACAGGACCTCGTGGTTGCTAGCTTGACCCCCAGGACCAAGACAGCTTACGAAGGGGCGTTTTGGTCTTACCGTACTTTCTTGGGGCTCGAATGGGAGGTTAAGTGGGCACATGAGGACAGCTTTGCGGCCTACTTGGAATTTATGCACAGGGAGGGGCGCTCAGTGGCGGCTGCGATCAGACATAGGGCGGCAGTCTCCTTCTTTGCTCAGGCGAAGGGCATGCGCGATCCCACTAATACCTTTATGGTGCACAAGGCTTTGAGGGGTTGGCGCCGCTTACAAGGTCACTCCGCAGATAGAAGAAGGCCCATTGGGTTAGCGCGACTGACAGCCTTAATGGTGGCACTTCACAGTGTCTGTGGCTCAGAGTGGGAGGTACTTCTGTTCAAGGCCGCATTTTCCCTGGCTTTCTACGGGGCCCTGAGAAATGGTGAACTGGTAGCAGGGTCAAAGGGAGATAGGTTGGGCGGCCTACAGTGGACCTGTGTGAAGATCAGAGAGGATACTATGTGGGTGACAATTCAGAGATCGAAAACGGACCAGGACTCCCGTGGTCACACCATAGTGCTCCACCGGGCCCGGGATAACCCTTGCTGCCCGGTTTCTAACGTGGAGATCTTCCACAGGCAGCAAGATGGCACGCCGGGGGGTGCTCTCTTGTGTCACGCGGATGGGACACCTTTGACCAGGTACCAGTTTCGACGAGTCTTGGAGCTGGCGGTCAGACAAGCAGGTTTTGATCCCAAGGATTTTGGCACGCACACCTTTAGGATTGGGGTGGCCACTGAAGCAGTGTTAGGGGGTCTCCAAGTAGAGTCCGTGAAGAGGCTTGGGAGATGGTCGTCTGAATGTTACAAACGTTATGTACGAATTGACATGTTGTGACAGGATGGTGCTCACGCCTGGTATGTTTTTGGTTTTTTGCAGTTTCTCAAACCTGTGACGCAGGGGAGGAACTCGCCGCGGGACGTCGGCGATCTACACCACCGCGGCACGAGCGACATGGAGAAAACAGGACGTCGATTGTTTGGATTGTGGGCTACTCTTATGTGAGGCGTGCTGAAATTTTTTTTATGGCATGAGACCGCAAAGAAAGGGCGGCACAAAAGGGGTGTAGCATTTCATTCTTTGGAAAAGGGGGTCTATGCCTCAGCCAGTTTAAGAACTTCTTCCAGGGACTCTTAGCACAGCGACCCGCTCCTCCAACAGTGGTGATACTTCACCTGGGGGAGAATGACTTGGCCAAACTGGGGAGGCGTGTCCTTATAGAAGAGATAATCTCCACTGCGGGGTGTGTGGCCAGGACGTGCCCAGGCTGCATGGTAGTATGGTCACAACTTATCCCTCGGTGGCAGTGGCGAGGGGGGGACTCGGTCAGGGCGTTGAATCACTCGGTAAAGAGGATCAACACACAGTTGGACAAACTATTTTGAGCCCCCCGGTTGCAGACAATTCCACATGGGTGTATCTGGGGCGCGCAGTTCTACCTTGGGGATGGGGTACACTTGACTGAGGCAGGGAACGTCATATGGTCGAATAATCTCTGGGCCTGGTTGGAGGGCTTTACAGAGTAAGCACGTGTCTGGTTTTGGTCTAGGCTGGGGGAGGCCAGATTGTCGGTTAACAATGCTGGCCTGTGGCGGTAAGGTCATGACCGGTGAGCAGCTATTTTAAGGTCTGGGGGGCGGGCATCATCCATGGGAGGTGCCCGCCCAGGGGGAGGGGTCACTGGCCCCTCCTAGAACTTCAGGGGCAAGGTAACTGGTGCTGCAAACGGGCGCGGGTTGGGGAGTAGTCACGCTTTCCCGAGGCTGGGAGCCACCCCGCGCACAGGTACTCATGACATCAGCGTATGGCGCGAGTAAGGGCCCTCCTTAAGTGGGTAAATGGAGTTCATGGCGTGGACCGGGTATTTATCGGGCCCGGCTGCGCATGCGCACATCTCTAGGTGAGGCGCAGCTCGCAGGACCTTGACACCGGTTAGCGACCTTGCCATATGGCCAGTAATGTTAGCTTGCAAAATTCAGGTGAGGATGTTAGATTCAGGTAGGAAACAATCTGTATTAGAGTTTTTGTTAAGGATAGTTTCTCACACCTGTTGACAATCGTGTATCTAACGTCTTGCTGAATTTTGTATAAATGTCAAATAAAATTTCTTGTTTATATCTTAATAAATACGTCCGGGAGGTCCCACGGCCTCCCGCCTTCCAAAGACAAACCATGTTTCATGTACATATGTCCGGGTGTTTGGTGGTCTTTGGGGGGGGGGGGGCGACAGCCAGTCACTGACCATGTGCTTCAGTCTGGTTCTAAGATAGACCGGCCCCTGACCCTGCATTGCTCTATATGCCAGGACCAGAGATTTAAACTGAATGCGGCTAGTCACGGGCAGCCAGTGTAACTTTTTTCAGTGAGGAGAGATTGAGCGATGGTAGGGGATGTTACAGATCATCCTTGCCGCCGCATTCTGCACAATCTGCAGACGATTGACCAGATAGGCTGGTGCTCCGGCATATAGGCTGTTTGCGTAATCCAGGTGTAATGTTGTAAGGGCGTGAATATTGGTTCGGCGAGCATACAAAGGAAGGAAAGGGAGAATTTTCCAGATCATGCTGAGTTTACCGAAACAAGCAGATGTGACCCTATTTATATGAGCCTTGTAAGATAACTCATTATCAAATAAGAATCCCAAATTCCTGGCAGAAACCACCGGTGATGGAGGGGGATTCAATTCAGGTGGCCACCAAAGAAGGGGTAGAGGGGGATTTTTTGATTAAACAATAACACCTCTGTTTTATCCAAGTTAAGCCTGAGAGTGTTGAGTGAAATCCAGGTAGAGATGTTGCTGAGACAGCGTCTAAAAAAACTGGCATCAGAGTGATCACACTAATTGTGTGTCATCAGCGTATGAGATCACTCTGACCCACAAGATTCTGCCACTGTAGCCAGTGATGATACATAGACATACAAAAACAGTGGGCTCAGGGCAGAGCCCTGGGGGACACCACAACTAAGTGGCTTCTTTTCCGAGACAAAAGGTGGAAGGTAGACCTGTTGGGTAGGATCACTTAAAAAAGATCTACTCCAAGCCAGAGGGCTGCCCTGAATCCCAAGACTATACAGTCTCTCAATCAATATAGCATGGGAGACAATATCAAATGCCATGGACAGGTCAAGGAGCACTAACATTGCTGCCTCGCCAGCGTCCACACATTCGCGAATAGTCTCTGACACCTCCAGAAGTGCGGTCTCTGTACTATAGCCGGATCTAAAACCAGACTGCGAATCGTGGAGAAGTTGTCGGACTCAATGTAGTAAGAGAGTTGTTCTTGCACAACTTTCTCCGGGATTTTGTCTGTTTAGGTAATAGGGAAATGGGCCTGTAGATGCTAAACACTTATGAGTCGGCTTCAGTTTTTTTTAGGATGGGCATTAGCATGGCCTGTTTCTAAGACAAGGGGAAATGACCAGTTTGTAAGGAGATGTTCCAAACCAAGTTCAGCGGAGAAATGATAAGAGGGGCAAGTGCCCTGAATAATTGTGCAGGACAGGGGTCTAGAGGGAAGCCTTATTTGCATGCTAAATTTTTTTGAGAAAAAGTATCAATAGAGATAGCCTTAAAAGGGGGCGTGGTTTGGGCGCCGACTAGGATGGCGGCGTGAGCCCGGAGCTCCGTCTCGGATCCGGCATTTCTCCTGATATCCCCTGCCAATACGCCGGCGGAGCGCCCGGGAAACTGGCCTTAGGAGCTGGTAACACCAGGCGCACCATTGAAAGGACGGCGGATGCACCAGGGTAGGGCGGAGAGACAATACAGTCCTTGCCGGAGGTCGCGACCGAGACCCTACAATGGCGGCGGCCCCGGCTGGAGGCGGAGAGACTGCGATCTGCGGCGCTTCCCGGCGGGGATGACCTGTGCGCTGCTCCCCTGGAGAAACAGCGGTAAGGCGGCCCGCTGACATGGTGGGGGCTGCAGACACCAGTGGCGCGGTGTGCGCACGGCTGCCGGTCGGCAGGCGACCTAGAGGCCCTTCCCCCCCCCACCGGGGCTCTCGGCTGCTTTCCTGGAGCGGGCTGCCCGGGAAGAGGAACGGGGGCAGCGGAGCCAGCGCTAGGGGGCAATTTGGAATCGCGGACACGGGAACAGCTGGAGGAGAGGAGTGGCCGCATGGAGGAGTAGATTCCCGGCTGGTCGTTCACTTGCCGGGGGGGCCCAGAGAGACGTCCGACAGACAGGGAAAAGCCGGCAGTGATAGCGAGTGGCACTGGCCGTTGCAGTGCCGAATGAGTGACTTTGTGCTGGCGCAGAGCTGCATCGTGGCCTCCCAGACCCCGGCGAGCATCGAGCCGGGCGGCTGTGGACCCCTGTGGGGCCTGAGGTACGGATAGGAGCTGGGTGTTCCGTAGAGGCGGAGGGATGGTGGACTCCTTCCTCCCCGGGCTTGAATCCCGAGTGTGGGCTGGAGGGCCGAGTTACGAGGGCTCAGCTGCGGACACTGGAGCGGAGGGAGGCTAGTCCTGGGTTTGGCTGAGGCGAGGCCCTGCTGGCTACCAGGGGGAGGTTGACCTCCGTGAGGAGTGAGTGGAGGTCGGCCATATAGAGCGCACGAGGGCTCTCCTGGACGCCGGGCAGCTTCCAAAAAGAGTCAGTTCATACCCGGGACACAAGCAGTGCTGAATCATAGGGGGTCCGGCCGCCAGGGAATCGGGCTAGGACTGAGTAGGCCACCCCTGGGTGCGGTTGCGCAGACCCGAGTGCCATCCAAGATGGCGGATGTCGGCGGAGCGGCGACGACAGGGCTGACTCGGGGCCGCACTGACCAGCAGAGCATGGCGGGCGCGCTTCGGGGAGGCCCAGATGCAACGGCACAGGAAAGCAGATTAAATGCACGCCTCGACACTATATTGGAGGCGATCACAGCGACCAAGGAGGCACTGCATCAGGACATTGCACAAGTAGCCACGGGACTGGGCCTACTGAGGGCGGACCACGCCAAACTCTCAGATAGGGGGAGGGACAACGAACTGCTTCTCCAGGAGCTTAAACCGGCGGTGGTCACTGCGGAGCATAATCTATCAGACATCCTGACCCGACTGGCGACGCTGGAGAGGCGCGCGGAGGATTCCGAAAGTCGCAACCGCAGGAACAACGTGAGGGTGGTAGGCCTGCCGGAAAAAATCGAGGGGGACGATGCCGTGGCATATATGGAACACTGGTTCAGATCCACCGTTGCTTCTGAAGGCTTGTCTCCGTTCTTCTCCGTTGAAAGGGCACATAGGGTTCCTTCTCGCCCGCCCATGCAGGGTCGACCCCCCAGACCGATAGTAGCTAGGCTCCTGCACTTTAAAGACCAAGACTTATTGATACAGAAAGCGAGAGCAGCGGGCCCCTTCCGAGTGGACAATAGTTCGGTCACGATCTTCCCGGACTATACGCAGGAAGTTCAACGGAGCAGAGCGACGTTCCTAGCGGTCAAGAAGGAACTGAGAGAGGAGGGTCTACAATACTCACTACTCTTTCCAGCTAGACTGAGAGTGATCCTAGACGACACCACCCATTTTTTCCAAACCCCTGATGAGGCTTGGTCATGGCTAGAACTGTACAGAGCAGGAACTGATCGTCAACACAAAGGAGGGAAGGTGAAAAAGGGACCAGTTCAGATCCGAAAATCTCAGCGGATCCGCAAACGCGATAGGCTCAAGAGGGCGATGAGAGAGGAACTGCTGGCGGCGGAAAGGAAGGGTGCACTGGCTGCGACGGCGACTATCACGGGGTCGCAGCGTGGAGAGGTGGTGGAGGACTCGGAATCGGAGAGCGATGGACGGAAATCGGGTGGAGAACTTTCTGAAGCTGACAGCTCTGCGGGGCCGACGGTCACACCACAGACGGCGGATGGACTGTTCAATGAATAAACTGTGGACATGGAGCTGGCCCTCTACTAGGGCACGCGTATGCTGATGGCTGGCATTTGGCAGGTACTCTGTTGACACTTTTCTATAGGATCACGGGATTGGGGTGAGGGTTGACCTGCTCTGGGTCGGTACTGGAGCACCCCCTACTGCCCTTAAGGCCTCTTGTGGTGACTGCCACGGGATAGTAAACTGTGTGATGTTACAGGTTTGGATGGGGGCTATAGCAGTGCTATTAGGTCCTGTCCTGGGGAGTGGGGTTGGGGAAGTTTGTTGGGGTGTTTTAGGGGGAGGGTATCGCTGCAGTGATGTGGGGGGTACGTTGAAGCTGCTGAGGGGGAGGAGGGACATCAGAGATGGGGTCGTTACCTGATCTGAAGTGCCTCACATGGAATGTTCGTGGACTCAGGACTATGTCAAAGAGGTACAAAGTTCATGCCTATCTGGTGAGGAGGGGAGTTCAAATTGCTATGTTGCAGGAGACTCATTTCACCAAACAAGAATGTGATGCATTACAAAAAAGGTGGCGGGGCCAGGTGTATGGTACCTCCTATTCAGCGTTCGCAAGGGGGGTACTGATATGGATTAGGGCGGGGATCCCCTTCCAACTCACGAATCAATTGGTGGATCCTGGGGGTCGGTTTGTGGCGGTGGAGGGGAGGTTATATGGCTGTGAGGTGGTATTGTGTAGTCTATATGCTCCCAATGTTGATCAGGCCCGATTTTTTGACGTCCTTACGGGGTCACAGGCCCACTTTCTGGCGGGCCCCATTATACTGGGAGGGGACTTTAACTCTATCACCGATGTGACATGGGATAGATCGCATCCGCCACTGGCCGACTCCCCGGTGCGCAAGTTATCAGAACGCAGACGGGAATGGCAGGATGGGTGGAGTTTGCTGGATGTGTGGAGAACACAACATCCTACTGTTAGGGATTACTCCTTCCACTCGGCGCTGCACGCTCTGCATGTCAGAATAGATTCCATACTGTGTAGTGCCCCCATAGCAGCCATGGTGACACACACTGAATACCTTGCTAGAACCATCTCGGATCACAATCCCTTGCTGATGGCGGTAAGATGGCAACGGGCGAGGTCTGCGATCCCGACATGGAGGCTACGGCCAGATACTCTGGAAGACTTGGTGTTTGGGGACAAGGTCGGTCGGGACATGGAGCTTTATTTCGGAGAGAATGAGGGCTCGGCCAACACGAGGTCGATTGAATGGGACGCAATGAAAGTGGTGGTGAGAGGGGTATGCATGGGCAGCTTCTCGAATGTACGGACAACGGTTCTAGCAGATCTGGAGAAGGCGGAATGTGCACTGAGGGAGATTGAGCGGTCTAGACCTGAGCGGCCGGATCTGCAGGGTCAACTGTTGGAAGCGAAAGAGGTGGTGGCGAGAGAAACGGAGAGATTGCGATGCTATGACTATAGGTTGTACCTCACAAAGGTTCATGCGGAGAGGGATAAGGTGGGCACACTGCTAGCGAAACTTGCTAGTCGGGACCCGAGAAATAGTTCGATTTTGAGCATTAGAACCGATACGGAGGAGGTAGTCCATTCTCCTACGGCTATATTGCAGCGGTTTCAGGAGTATTATACGGGCCTCTATAGTACTCAGTCGGAGGCGGGACCCTCTGACATAAGAAACTACTTAAGCGAGGTGCAGCTCCCGGTGCTAGATGAGGAGACGGCGAAGGACTTGGGCGGCCCGATCTCCTTGATGGAGATCCGAGGGGCTATTAAGCAGATGGCCAGGAATAAGACGCCTGGGGTAGATGGCCTGCCGATTGAGTTTTACGCGAAGTATGTTGAGATATTGGCGCCCAGATTATTGGCAGTGTACACGGAGGCAGCGACTCTGGGGTGCCTCCCCGTCTCCATGAGGGAGGCACTGGTGGTGCCGCTCCTGAAGCCCGGTAGGGACGCATTGGAGGTGACGTCGTACAGGCCCCTCTCTATGCTGACGGTGGACTACAAGATCTTGAGCCGTATATTGGCCACCAGACTGCAACCGCACATGACCATGCTGGTGCACGAGGACCAAGCGGGATTCATTCCTACTAGAAACACAGCCTCTAACACCCGCAGACTGATCCGTATACTGCAAGGTGCCCTGAGCTCGGAATGTGCATCAGCGGTCTTATCGGTGGACATTGAGAAAGCTTTTGATAGCCTTGAATGGTGTTACCTGGATGGGGTACTAGAGAAGTTCGGACTGGGTGAGGGGTTTGGACGGTGGACAAAAGTCCTTTATTCTTCCGCCACCGCTAGGGTGCGATTGGGATCACTCATATCCCCCGCTTATCCGGTACGCAGAGGGACCAGGCAGGGGTGCTCACTTTCCCCCCTTCTGTTTGCTCTCGCGATGGAACCACTGGCCGCAAAGGCCAGGTTGGGGGATTCCTTTAACGGAATCCGCCATGGAGGGACCACCCATTACATCTCGTTGTATGCGGACGACCTATTGTTGTATCTGGAGGATGCGGGAGAGGCACTGGACGGGGCTATGGGGCTGCTCTCCTCCTTTGGCGGTTTATCGGGACTAAAGGTAAACTGGGCTAAGACCTGTGTCTTCCCGCTGCGGACGGACGCCCAGCGCCCTCCTCTTGCGGTGGAAGTAATCTGGGCAGATAGATGCTTTACGTACCTGGGTGTCAGGATCTATCACGACGTGACGAGTCTCTTAGAAGGCAATATAGGACGGTGTATCAGGGGGTTGCGTGGCTGCATGTCCTTCTGGGCGTCTCTCCCTCTGTCGGTGCAGGGTAGAGTGGCATTGTTCAAAATGGTGGCTCTCCCTCGACTACTGTATTACTTCAGAACATTACCAATCTGGATCCCTCAGGGGGTCTTTCGGGACCTGAGGTCGATGATTATTGAGTTCATCTGGGGGCGTGGCAGGCGTAGGGTGGCGCTGCATACCATGACTAGACCCAAACTCGAGGGCGGGATGGCAGTACCGGATTTCGAACTATACTACTTAGCAGCCCAGCTCCAGGTTCTGACTCAGAATATCGCTAGGGAGTTTAGGGGCCCGGATCGGACCCGCGGGACGGGTATCCAGAGACATGTCCTCTCCTTTATCGTCATGCAGCAAAGACTGGCATTACACGAGCTCACCTTAGAGGAAAAAACCCTCAGGTTGTGCTGGAATAGGAGCCTGAAACGGGCACGGGCGACGCGACCCTATGCCCCGGAGATTCCTATTGGGATGCTGACTGCGCTACCACACGGGGGAGACTGGTCACCCCTGTCGGAATGGGAGGAGTTGGGCCTACATGTCATAGGTGATCTGTTTGTGGAGGGTGTAATTGCCCCTTTTGCGGTGTTGCAGGAACAGTTTGGCCTCCCGGATGGGAGCTATTTACTACATGCGGCGGTCTCTGCAGCGATGCAAAAACACTGGAGGGTAGGACTGACGGAACCGGATACGACCATGGCCTGCCAATATGTGGTGATGGCCGCAGGTACGATCAAGGCGGTGACCTGCCTCCACTCGCGGATGCTGGCCGAAGGGCTAGAACCGCTTACGGCACTGAAGGCCAGATGGGAGGACAGTATAGGCAAGCCCATCCAGGACGCTGATTGGGGCCGCATCATAGCACGAACGTGGAAAGGTAGTAGGAATGCTAGGTTCCAGCAGGTTCATTTTTTCCTTTTGCACAGAGCCTACCTGACTCCGGGGAAGCTAAGCCGGCACTTTCACGTGCAGGATGCGGTATGCCCGAGGTGCATGGCACCAAGAGTTGAATTGGATCATATGATGTGGGACTGCCCAAAGCTGGGTACGTATTGGCCTGAGGTGGGCGCCCTTCTGAACGCGATAACGGATAGGGAGGTGGAGTTTGACATGGCTGCATGCCTGTTACTCTGGTTTCCTCACACAGTGAAGACAAAAGTCACAAGCAAATTCATTGATTTGGGGCTCATGCTGGCACAGAGGGAGGTTACGTGGCGCTGGAAAACCAAGGAAGGCCCGGCGGTGGGGAGGTGGACGAATGAGCTGTTGAAATGGTCAAGATGCGAGAGCGTACTGAGGATGCGGCAGGCCACCAGACTAGGGAACGAGAGGAGCCTAGAGATGGCTAGAGCTTGGGAGACGATTGTGCAGGCTTTGTGTGATTTTTTGGCAGGGGATGAGGAGGAGAGACTGTCTGAGACGGGGATTCCATGAGACCAGAGGCGCGTACACTTGAACACTATTGAGGGCACTCCATTCTGTTTGTTATCAATAATCACAACCCGCATCAGCAGCAGTTAGAGGGGAGGGGGGGAATTGCGGGAGTTTTTTGACCACCCTGGTAGGGCTGGGGGCGCCTGTGGCGTTGGGGGGGGGACATTGCGAATCAACAACACAGTGTGTTAGCGGAATCTTGGCCTGCAGACCCAGTGGTTACTGTAAGGCTTTGCACTCCGCAGGAGTCACGTGCAGCAACAATGCTCCACCTCCGGACCGACCGAACACCCTGAAGTATAAACACAGGGTGTTCAGACGATACGGCGAGGGAAAAAACCCCAATAAGGGGAAAAACCCAGAAAGAATAAGAGGAGAAGGAAGGGGCAGCAGGGATAAAGAAACTGTAAGACAAACATACACAGGTTAATACATTGCTAAACCATACTCTCATTAGTTCTTACTAACACCATATCAACATGTATTCACCTGAATATGATAGACACTAAACCTCCCTTTGCTGTATCTCCCGTCTTCCTCCTTGATCAATACAAAAAGAACAGAGTTACTATCAAGCTTCAATTGGGAAGTGTACAGCCTAAAGATAACTGACTTACACATACCCCACTGTGAAAACGTATGAGTCTGGAACAAAGGATCCCAAAACGTAAAATGAAAGGGCACTTCCTGTGCTCGAATAATAACTGTACTTATCAATGTTATTTGCTTTCAACAGACACAGATGAGTTCCTTATTTCTCTGCAAATACCAAGACTACCCAAACACGGCAGTGTGTAGTTCAATCACTACCACACTCCGCTTTGGCAATTGCCTTGTCAACAAATTCGAGATGCAATTAAACCATAGGTCTTAGTTTCGTAACGGCAGTGCGGAGGTCCTACAATCCCCCCCTGCACTCCGCCACTTGAAGGGATATGAATACCGAGAATACCCAAACACGGCAGTGTGTAGTTCAATCACTACCACACTCCGCTTTGGTATTTGCCTTGTCAAAGTATCCAACATGAAAATGAACCCTATGCCTTGGGTTCGTGACGGCAGTGCGGAGGTCCTACAATCCCCCCCTGCACTCCGCCACTTGAAAGATGGACACTGCACAAAGAAGCTCTCACTCCACTGAGCCTATACATAAAGAGCGAGGCGCTCGTAATCACCAATGTTTCCTCGCAGCCGCGAGGTCAAAATCCAATACACCACAATCTCCATATTCTCTAGAACGGGAATCATTTACATGTCACCCATAGCTCAACACGCTAGCCAGCGCGCTGTTAGGCAACAGCCATCTGCTCGAACAAATACCGGTCAGAGAAGACACCCGGAGCCTCTGGAAAGGAGCAGATCCGAGGAGCAGCCGCCACCTTCAATACACGGAAGAATCACTGACACCGGACTTCCTGGTCAGCCGGCAGATATCCCGGAATCCCCGCCGGGAACTCTGGGTAATGTAGTCCCGCGCCCAGGATCGTCGGTAATTGTAGTTCGTTGTGTAGGCGCGTAGGGCTAGATCCCGACAGTACGCCCTCCTCCCAAGCGCCTCCTAGGACCAGGCTTCGCAGGATATCGGACATGGAATGTTCGCACAGCTCTAGGAGCATGGACATTGTGAACTGGTTCCCAGGAGTCTTCCTCCGCCCCGTAGCCCTTCCAAGACACCAAGTACCACAGAACACCCCTACGAAACTTGGAGTCTTTTATGGATCGCACCTCATACTCCAGATTCCCATCCTTGGCCAACACCGGAGGTGCAATTCTGCGTGAGGTAAGAGCTTTTTTCAGCAACTGGACATGAAACACGGGGTGTATTCGTAACGTGTTAGGCAACTTCAGTTTGTACGCCACAGGATTGATGCGACGCACCACAGGATATGGCCCAATGAAGCGCGGATGAAACACGCTTCGGAGCTTGAAACGGATATATTTGGTGGAGAGCCAAACCTTATCTCCTACCTCGAACTGAGGACCAGGTATTCTATGTCTGTCCTCCCACCGTTTGTATGTTTCTTTGGCCTTTAGCAGATGTTTTTGCACTGCGCTGTGTATTTTCCTTATCATTAGCACCCGCTCCTTTACCGAGGGTTGATCGTTTAACTCTTCCGGTATATGTATCGGCAATGTACGTACATCATACCCATAGTTGGCTTTGAATGGGGACATACCTATGGAGCTATGCCAAGCGTTGTTGTAGGCCATCTCCGCCATCCACAACAGCTCCACCCAAGACCCATGAGCCTCCTTCGAGTAACATCGCAAGTATTTCTTTAGAGTCTGATTTAGACGTTCTGTCTGTCCATCAGTTTGTGGATGGAAGCTAGTAGACAATGCTGATTCTATGCCCAACGCACGACACCATACTCTCCAAAAACGAGCAATGAATTGTGGCCCCCTATCGGACACAATGACTCTTGGAATGCCATGCAAACGAAAAACTTGTGATGCCATTATCTGTGCTGTTTGGCTAGCAGTGGGGAGGTTCATACAAGGTATAAAATGGCCCATTTTTGTCAAATTGTCCACAACCACCAGTACTGCGGTGTTCCCCTGATCTTTTGGGAGGCCCGTGATGAAATCCAAACTGATGTTTGACCATGGGCGATCAGGCGTGGGCATTGGCATTAACAACCCTTTCTTTCTTGAAGTTTCCCCCTTGCTTCTAGCACAGACTTCGCAGCAGCCCACCCATTGAGTGGTGTCCTTCACTAAAGTTTCCCACCAGAAATGCCTTCGAAGCAAATCCACAGTCTTTGTGATCCCTGGATGTCCAGCCGCAGGAGCTTCATGACACCAACTGAATGCCTTCTTTCTAATCTCCATATTAGGCAGAAACAAGCTCTCTCCAAAGAAGGGTAATCCCTGCCTAATCTTTCTGTCTGGTTTGGCAGAAGCCCAACGAACCCAACATGCCATGGACCTAGAGTCTTTGATGTCCTCCAGAAACTTCTCGGCTCTTAATACACAAACCACCTTCGTGGAAGGGAGTATTGACTGTTCCTCTGCATTTTGTTTGGTGGGAATTCCTTGTCTAGAAAGAGCATCCGCTTTTCTGTTCTCCGAGCCAGGACGAAATGTTACAACAAAGTTATACTCGGAGAAAAAAAGCATCCACCGCATCTGCCTTTGTGTAAGGTGCCTAGCAGCGGACATGTACTGGAGATTCCTGTGATCTGTGTACACAGTTACTGCCTGACTTGCTCCCCACAGATACGGTCTCCACTCCTGGAACGCCTTTTTTATTGCCAAGAGTTCTTTTTCCGCGATTGAATAATTGACCTCAGCAGAACTCAGTTTTTTCGACAAGTAGGCAACAGGATGAAGCTGACCATTATGTACATCTCTCTGAGACAGGATTGCACCTATGGCTTCATCTGAAGCGTCTGCTTCAACGATGAATGGATGTTCCAAGACAGGATGCGCCAACACTGGAGCGGTAGTAAAGGCCTTTTTCAGTGCCTGAAAAGCTTGCTCAGCCTCCACTGTCCACTCAAACGACCTCCCTTTCCTTAACAGCCTAGTGATAGGGACAGCGGTTTGGGAGAAGTGTACGATGAACCTGCGATAATAGTTGGCGAACCCCAAAAAGCTCTGTACCTCTTTCACATTCTTAGGGGCTGGCCAATCCCTCACCGCCTGTACCTTCCTCTCTGACATCTGTAATCCTTCAGGACTAAGATTCACACCCAAGAATTCCACCTCATGCACCCCGAACTCACATTTACTCAGCTTTACATATAGATGGTGTTCTCTCAATTTATCCAAGACCTTGCAAACATGGTTCGTGTGGCATGAAACGTCCTGAGAGTATATCAGGATGTCGTCTATATACATCACCACGAATCGATCCACGTATTCCTTTAGCACGTCGTTTATAAAAAACTGAAATGCTGCAGGGGCGTTACAAAGCCCAAAAGGCATCACGAGGTATTCATATAAACCAAACCGTGTCTTGAACGCCGTTTTCCACTCATCCCCTTCTCTTACTCTAACCAGGTGATATGCCCCACGTAAATCTAAACGAGTGTAAATCCTGGCCTCTCTCACCTGATCGAGCAAGACGGAAATGAGCGGAAGAGGGTATCGATTACGTATGGTGTTCTTATTCAATGCTCTGTAGTCCACGCATGCTCTCAAGTCCCCGTTGGCCTTTGATATAAAGAAAAGAGGGGAAGCTGCGGGAGAGCGAGAGGGGCGTATAAACCCCAATCGAGAATAATGGTCAATGTACTGCTTCAAATGTGAGGTTTCTGGCACAGACAAAGCATACACTCTGCAGGATGGTAACGATGCCCCCTCCACTAAATCAATTCGGCAGTCATATTCCCGATGAGGGGGCAGAGTTTCTGCCTTCACCTCACTGAACACATCACTGTAAGAAGCGTATACTACTGGTAGCTGGACGTCCTTTTCCGCAGCAGTGGCTGCCAAAAACGGTGTGGCTAACACGGTGACATTAGCAGACATACATGGAGTTAAATGGTCCTTACATGTCTCTGGTTCAAACTGAATAGTTCTTGACTGCCAATTCACCACGGGATTATGTTTATGCAGCCAAGGCATGCCCAAAATAATCTCGTACTGAGGAGCATCTATGATATTCAATGTTAACACCTCAGAATGCACATACCCTTGCGTCACCAATGATAACCCCAAATCACCAGTCCTCTCCGTTATCTGACCTGAGGTTAAAGGCTGCCCATCCACTGCCAACACATCTTCCGGCGTCTCCCTAGGAACTCGAGGCAATTCTAGACGTCTTACCAGACCTTCGTCTACAAAATTACCCGTCGCCCCTGAATCCACCATCACCATTACTGAACATCTTTCTAACTCATACTCTAACGTCATCACCACCACCAGGTGAGGCTCTGTTTCCTCATCACCCGAGGAGGACAGAGAGGTAAGTTTCCATGCTTGTTCTCCGTCTACTCCCGCTGTGCGGTCCTCCTTCTGCTCGTTATCTGGTACAGTTTTAGACACCGCCACCTTCTTAAACCTACCAAAAGACCCTGATGTTTTCGGTTTAGAAGGACATTCTCGGACATAATGCCCCTTCTTACCACAGTACATGCACAAGCCCTGTACCTTTCTGGCTTCTCTCTCTTCTCTAGACAATGGTGCTCTGAGAGCCCCTATCTCCATTGGTTCAGACGTAGAGTCCGTACCCCCGGATACTTTCCTCGGGTTTCTTTCACCAAAATACGCTCCTTTTTCCCACCGTCTCCTGTTACTACTCCTATCTGTTAATCTACTATCCAACCGTAACACCAGGTTTACCATGTCCTCAAAAGCAGTGGGCTGAGGATCCACCTGCGCTACCACATCCTTTAAATCATCATGTAACCCCTGATAAAACAAAGACAGTTTTTTCTCCTCTGGCCATGACGCTTCTACCACAAGCCTATTGAAGGCAGTCAGGTATGTTATCAATTCTCCTCTACCTTGTTTTAATGTCAACAGCTCACGATCAGCACTGAAAGTGGTTGCTCTGCGGTCAAATACTCTCTCAAATTCCTTTTTGAACTCTGCCCAATTAGACAAAAGAGCATCGTCACGTTTCACCAGCGGTACCACCCAATCAGCTGCATCCCCACTTAAGTAAGAAATCAAAAATGCCACCCTTGAATGATTTGTGGGAAATGAGGACGGTTTACAGGAAAAATGCATGAGAACCTGTGTCATGAACACGTGCACCTTACGAGGATCCCCCGAAAACCGTTCAGGAGTAGCCAATGGAATGGGTGGGGGTACAGTAACCTGAACATTAGAAGACGAAGCGGCAGCGTTGAACGGATTACCACTCAAACGCTCCACCTTCTCGCGCAAGGCTGCGGTTTCAGCCTTGGAAGAGGCCAGCTCCTGCTGTACCAGGACCAAGGCATGTAACACATCCTCCATGGACGCCATTGTTGCTACATATGAATCAGGCAGAGTGTATTTCTTGGGTCAGTGATTCTGTAAGGCTTTGCACTCCGCAGGAGTCACGTGCAGCAACAATGCTCCACCTCCGGACCGACCGAACACCCTGAAGTATAAACACAGGGTGTTCAGACGATACGGCGAGGGAAAAAACCCCAATAAGGGGAAAAACCCAGAAAGAATAAGAGGAGAAGGAAGGGGCAGCAGGGATAAAGAAACTGTAAGACAAACATACACAGGTTAATACATTGCTAAACCATACTCTCATTAGTTCTTACTAACACCATATCAACATGTATTCACCTGAATATGATAGACACTAAACCTCCCTTTGCTGTATCTCCCGTCTTCCTCCTTGATCAATACAAAAAGAACAGAGTTACTATCAAGCTTCAATTGGGAAGTGTACAGCCTAAAGATAACTGACTTACACATACCCCACTGTGAAAACGTATGAGTCTGGAACAAAGGATCCCAAAACGTAAAATGAAAGGGCACTTCCTGTGCTCGAATAATAACTGTACTTATCAATGTTATTTGCTTTCAACAGACACAGATGAGTTCCTTATTTCTCTGCAAATACCAAGACTACCCAAACACGGCAGTGTGTAGTTCAATCACTACCACACTCCGCTTTGGCAATTGCCTTGTCAACAAATTCGAGATGCAATTAAACCATAGGTCTTAGTTTCGTAACGGCAGTGCGGAGGTCCTACAATCCCCCCCTGCACTCCGCCACTTGAAGGGATATGAATACCGAGAATACCCAAACACGGCAGTGTGTAGTTCAATCACTACCACACTCCGCTTTGGTATTTGCCTTGTCAAAGTATCCAACATGAAAATGAACCCTATGCCTTGGGTTCGTGACGGCAGTGCGGAGGTCCTACAATCCCCCCCTGCACTCCGCCACTTGAAAGATGGACACTGCACAAAGAAGCTCTCACTCCACTGAGCCTATACATAAAGAGCGAGGCGCTCGTAATCACCAATGTTTCCTCGCAGCCGCGAGGTCAAAATCCAATACACCACAATCTCCATATTCTCTAGAACGGGAATCATTTACATGTCACCCATAGCTCAACACGCTAGCCAGCGCGCTGTTAGGCAACAGCCATCTGCTCGAACAAATACCGGTCAGAGAAGACACCCGGAGCCTCTGGAAAGGAGCAGATCCGAGGAGCAGCCGCCACCTTCAATACACGGAAGAATCACTGACACCGGACTTCCTGGTCAGCCGGCAGATATCCCGGAATCCCCGCCGGGAACTCTGGGTAATGTAGTCCCGCGCCCAGGATCGTCGGTAATTGTAGTTCGTTGTGTAGGCGCGTAGGGCTAGATCCCGACAGTTACAGGGGTCACCCGCATTGTTGGCACGGCTCTTCCAGGGGGTGGGGGGACCTTGTTGAGGGGACACAAAAAGCAGATGCACTATTATGTTGTCGACCGGACACCCCTCTGTTACGCATAAAGAGCACTATTATTGGACTTTGAACTGACGCCGCCCAGCCTCCGGGACGTGGGCTGATGGGCTGTGTATAATCCTGAGACTGTATGGTGCCATGTATTAAGGTGGGGATGATGGTTGTTCTTTCCTGGTGTTTGTCCATGATTCTGCAATAAAAACTGTTTAAAAAAAATATAAAAAAATAAATAAAATAGAGATAGCCTTAAAAGAAGTGAAAGCCTCCCCCTTGGTTATTCTAGGGTCGAGAGCTGGGGAGTCCACTGGCTGGTTGAAGGTAGAAAGAATGTCTAGGATTTTATCATGAAAAAAGTTAGATAAAACATCACAGAGTTCTTGGCTGGGGGGGTTGAGCTAGATAATGCAGATGGTTTATAAAACTCTTCCACTATTTTGAATAGTGTTTTTGAGGAGTTCTCAGCGGAGCTGACTTTTTCAATGTAATACTCTTTCATTATGGCACGTTTCAATTTATGGAATTTCTTAATGGCAGCTGTGTAAATAGCTTTTGCCTCAGAATCATAGGATTGTCTCCAGTTCCTCTCTAGTTTTTTACAGGAGGTCTTCTCAGGACACAAGGCGGAGGGGAACCAAGGAGATGAAGGTTTTAATCTGGAATAATGTATCGGTTGCACAGGGGCAATCGCGTTTATAGCTGAGGAAAGCCAACCATTAAACTTTGAAAACATCAGTGTCTAAATCGCCTTCTGACTGCCACAAACCATGGGAAAGTGCAGGGGCCAGCGATGGACAGGTAGTTTTGCACCACTTCCTGCCAAAATCCCAGACCTTAACTGGAATGTTAGCTCGAGGGGTAGAAGCCAGATTAAATGGGATAAGAGAATGGTCTGACCAAGTGAGAGGAAGGGGTAGTGAAGTGGTCAGATTAGGATGGTTGGTGAACAATAGGTCCTGCGTATGGCTAGCCAGATGAGTGGGGTCGCTGATCCGCTGGGTCAAATTGAGACCCATCACTGTATCGATGAGCAGTCCTGCTTTGATATAGGAGGTGTCATCCACATGCAGATTAAAATCACCTAAAATAGTGAAGTGGGGGTCTTTGAGCGATAGATCAGCAGCCATAATAGTATAGAAATCCATGAGGGATTATGGGAGGGAACCGGAAGGTCTGTATAAGAGAATACCTGCCAGAATAGAATGACAGTACCAGGCCCTCTTGCGAGCTCTGGTAACCAGGCGTCTTGGATGAATTTTTTGATAAAGATGTCTGCTTTGCGAAAATAATCCTTGCGCCACTTACAATTGCGCCTGATGCGCAAAAATTGTCCGTATGGTAGACCATCCCACAGAGCACGTGGGTGGTGACGGGAAATATTGCAGTAGAGTGTTCCGTTCAGTTGGTTTTTGGTATAGTGAGGTACCCAGTTTGCCGTCCTCTGCATGAATGATGACGTCCAAGAGCGGTAGATCGTTGTTCTTGCATTCGCTCGTGAACTTTAGATGGTCTTGTGAGTGGTTAAGCCAGTCAGTGAAAGGGTTCAGTGTTTCAATTGTGCCATTCAAGATGAGAAGGATGTCGTCAATATAGCGCCTCCAAAGGTCAATGTTAGTGATGTATGGATTGGTGGCAGTATGGATAAGGGTTTTTTCCATATTGTGTACAAACAGTATTGCAAAGTTTGGGGCAAAGCAAGCGCCTATGGAAACACCCTGGACCTGTAAATAATAAGGGTCTCTTACCCCTTTCCTTTTTCCACCAGATTGAATAGAAGACACCCCCTACCACTACGGCGCCAGATTGCTGCCATCTATACTGATAATCCACAATCGTTCAGGTATGACCAGCCGTGACCTCTTGTTATTGAGTAATTCCTGCCAATTACAGCGCTTCTAACAGGGTTCTCCCACCCACCCCTCGCTTCCTTTCCCTGCCTGGGCTCCCACAGACTGCGTACGCTCCACCCCAGCCCTTGACTGTCATTGCAGCCCTTTCGAGCGCACGCGCCCCCCCCCTCGCCCAGCCCGCATCACGCTACTAGCACGTACCCGCCCGTTTTACACTGTTGTGCCCCTGGGCATGTCAATTGGGCTAGCTGTTCCAGATTATTTCGCGCCATTCAAGAGCAGCCCATAATTCCCCCCCCCCCTTTTTCACTCTAATTGTCACACAATTTTAATACCCTAGGGGGACACCAGACTATTGCATTTACAGCAATATCTTTACGTACCCCAGTAGGCAAGATAGAGCAGGATACGAGTACCTACACCATTGTACCACGTCTCCTATCGCCACTACACATCCTTTACCACCTCAATTATGACTACCCCAATTGGTCAGTCCTTCCGATAGGCTACTCACCAGCTGCTTACCTTAGATCTCACTTAGAAATCATGAGCCATGAGTTCTTTCTCTGTTACGCCCTGTGCTTCGCCCACTGCTTGCCTCCCTGACCTCTCCATTCCCTCCCGCAGCACCTTCTAAACCATACAACCCTGTCCTGAAGACGATCCCAATTGACGAGGATCGAAACGTCGTTAACAACACAGCGCAAAACATGGCGCATACCCTACAATGGCTCATTAAGAATTATTAATTATCCAAATCCTTCACTCTTGTTATAAAAACTAGCCTTGAGCCACATGTTTCTACTCGCTGTATATAATTTACACTACTGTTCACCCTGCGCCGTTCACACTGTCCACTTTGTCACTTGCATCGCCATTTATGTCACCTGCACATCACCTAGCACCAAGTGCAATTGGGTTGTTATTGATTTCTCTCGTACAGTGCTGCTTTGACTGTATATTTTGTCTCCTTGCTTCTCCCATAAAAAGTATATGATGAATAACAACCAAACCTTAAATTGATTCAAAGTCTCTTTTTTTCTGTACCTGTAATGCTTTTTAGCATACATGTTTAACCGTCGCTAGAATAATACCTGTTGGGATATTGTTTGTTTGTTCTATCCAGGGCACTATAAAGGCACTTTTTAGAATTAGTCAGGAGGATTTTAATCTTTCTCTGGACGATGCATGATGATGACGTTATGGATATATTCTTGCAATCCGGGACCCCAACATTCAGTGTGAGGAGGCTTTTTTGCCTTTGGATTGCCAAAGATGGTCAACAATGCTTGATAATTTGTCACAAGCGTGAAGGGATTCCCATTAAAGAAAACATGGACATGTTCAGAAGCCCACACCACTGCTGAACTTTCTTTCTCAGGTTGTGAATACGTATGTTCAGTTTGGGAGAAACCTCTGCTTGCATATGCTACAATACGTCTTCTAGCATTTGGGTTTCAGCAGCGCTGTGCAAGGATGGCGCCTAACCCAACATTGTCAGCATCAAAAACCACCTCAGTATGAAGCTTTGGATCAAGTCTTGTATATATCTAGAGCAATACCTGGCCAAACCAAAGAATGAACATAACCTGGAAACATCTTGTGAGGGATTGGCATTTGATAGCGCTTGCACTTTAGCTGTATAAGGTGTCATACCCCCATCAGAAAAGATATGGCAAAAGAATTGTAACTTTGTCTTATGGAACTCACATTTCTCAGAATCCAAAGTTAAACCAGCATCAACGAACAACTAACACACTTGTGTCAGAGCTTTCTCATTTCTCTTCTGTGTAGCTCTGTAAACCAATATGTCATCACTATAATAAAAAAGTATTCATGACAGGCTGTATGATATCTCAAATGACATCTTGGAATGGCTTCCCAGCTGATGACACCCTAAAATTTAGGGCCTGATTTAGATATTGGCAGTTCCGGTCCCGCCTTTTCTTTTCCATTGGAATATCTGTCCACCTACTATTTGGTCTGCCTGCTCTATGTAGATGCTGGTGGGTTGATGGACGAGAGTCAGTCGGAGTGCCACCATCTCCGCCATCTTTTTTCCACCCATGTCAATGCTGCCAGCGGCAAAGTCGACTGTCAGAAGGAGTACCGCCAATATTTCCACTGGGCCAATCACAATGTGCATTCCTGCCGACATAACTGTAGTGGGAAAATCTCCACACCTGAGTTGGCAGTCTGAAGTGAGATAACGCAGAAACTTACTTTTTTTCCTTTTTTACACTTCCTTTTCTGTCATGGACCCGATCATCCAAGTCCTGCCTTCGCTGCTGCTACTTGATCTTGAAGCAAATCAGCCCGGTCATCACTGGAATAGAAGGTGAGGTTCTTTTTTACTTGTTACCTTTTGAATTGTCTGTTTACATTTACTCTGCATTCTTTAAATTTCTCTTACAAGCAATAACATACTAATCTGCAAGGCATATGTGTGCAATGTTGTTGTTTAAGAAATTTAAAGAAACACACTTGTGATTTTATTGTATTTTTAAGTTTGGTGCAACCTGCCTTCATGATAATGGACACTTACACAAATATTTATATCAATGAAAAAAATCAAAAGGTGACCAGACAGATGTGTTGAACTAATGTTCATAAACTACAAAAGCATAAACATGTGCATTACACATTATTGCAATAATTGAAATGTATTAAAATGTAGAAATTGCACAAGACAAGCTGCAACGTTTTTCAAACATCTGTAATATCAATGTTAGTTCTAAAATTGAATCAGTTAATGTAGTTCTTAATGTAACATTTCCCCTTGTCCAGTGCAGTTCCTATATTTTATTATATTTCAACTGTTAATTTTTTGGAAAAGGTGCAATGCATTTATGTTTATGGTTATCACTCATCGAGTTCAAATAAACACACCTGTATTAAGACTTAAAAACGAAATCTATTTGTTATTGTAAGTGTTCATTATCATGATAAATTCTTACACCAAAATGTAAATGTCCATCACATTCCATTTTAACTAGTGTATGGACTTTACAAACTAGACATTTAATAAACTGTTTTATTTCCTGTCATAATTGTAAGCAAAAATATGCGTTTCACATTTTAATAATTAAGTGTTCTAGGCTTCAGAGAATTGTAAATGAAAAATAATGTCAGGACATACATGGTGAAAGGAAAACATGTTTGCTTTATTAACAAATGAGATACTTCCCTCCTAAAGTTATATATATTATACAATTAAAAAAACAGTAGCAAAAACAAAAAGGCTGTCCCTGCACAACAGGCTGCTGTAATGTTGCTACAAACTTGCCTAATATAAAACTGCCAAGAGGTAACCTCCTCAGGAAGAGGCATCTATTGGGCTCAGAGCACGGCTGACGAGGTGCCGCAGGGTATTCTGGGACTAGTAGGCTGCCTACACTGTCAGCGGCCATCCTAGGAGGAGTCAGGCACGCTGGTCGGCGGACCAGTGATGCGGTCTTCCTCACTTTCGCCGTATAAGCTATAAAGCTAGAGGCACTCTCCTCTGCGCAGCGGACGGGCCTCTTTCGCGCCAAAGGAGCGCCTATGGTAAGCCCGTCTGCGCCCATCAGCGTCCCGGAGGCGGACGGGTGCGGGCGGGGTCATTACCTTTTTCCAGGCTACCAGACAGTATGCGCACATATACCACTTCGGAGCTTTTCTCCTAAGGGGTGAAATGGGCAACTGTTGTAGCATCTTTCCAGGGAGGCATGCCCTGAAAAGGCGTTGTCCTGGCTGTGGCTGGTGCCTGGGCCGTACTCCTGTTGCACCTCCCTGTAAACGGCCTAAACATAGCTCCTGTTTACTCCTTAATACAAGATCCCTAAGCAGGCACTCATTGGACATCTACAATCTCCTGTCAGAGGTAAATCTTCTGTGTCTTTTTCTTACGGAGACCTGGCTGGGGGAGAGCTTGAGCCCTGACATAGCGTCAGCCATCCCCTCCAACTATGTCATACTCAGGAAGGACAGAACAATGGGAAGGGGCGGAGGCATAGCCATGGTAGTGGACAAGCGTTTTCCCTGTGCCATTACTCCAACTGATGACATTTTGGGCTGTGAGTCCCCTGGGTTCACCCTATCCTTGTGTCCTCACCAAGCATGTGCTGGGCTCTTAATACACAGACCCCCTGGACCCACAGGCTCTTTTTACGAAGAGCTCCAGGCTGTGGTCTCAGCACTATGTCTGAAAACGGAACATTGTTTGTTGTTGGGGGACTTTAACATACATATGGATTCAAGCATCGATGCTGATGCCATTAAGATTCTGGATATTACATCTCCTCTAGGTCTGTCTCCTTTTATTACTGCTCCCACGCATAATTAAGGCCATACCCTAGACCAAGTGTTCTCGACCATCCCGATCGGAATGTCCCCCCGGAACCTGTTTTATGGTCCGACCACTACCTAGTAAACTTTCAGATTCCTCTGATGGATAAAATACTACCCAGGCCTTTAGAATGCTCTCGACAGGCTTCACAAGCTTTCCATTGAGTGTCCGCAGACATGCTGGCGCATGCATTTTCCTCCCACCCTTGCCAGTTGTCAGGCAGCTTAGAGGCCAATCTTGACCTCCTGAATACTTGGCTGGTCGAAAGATTCACAGACTGTCTCCCGTAAAGCCAGTAATCGGGCCTCTGCCCCATGGTTCTCTGCCTCCCTATCCGAGATGCGGAGATCGTGTAAGAAAGCTGAAAGGGCCTTTTCCTCCTCTCTCTTCTTTTTCCTCACGTGACCTTCTTATTAAATTAAAATCTGGCTCCCCTCGGGATCCTTGCCCAGCGAAATGTCTTGGAAGAATGGCCCCAGTGATCAATTCCTTGGTTAACCCGGTGCTCAATCTCTCTCTCAGTACGGGAGTAGTCCCCTGGGCCTGAAAGCACGCCCTGATCCTGCTGCTTTTGAAGAAGCTGAATCTGGACCCTCTGGTTCATGCCAAATACAGGCCCATCTCCCTCCTTCCAGCACTGGCTAAGGTGGTGGAGAAGCATGTCCACGTCTCTCTCTCCACTTTCCTCGAAAATAATAACATCTTACACGACTCTCAGTCAGGTTTCCGTGCCAACATGAACACGGAGACCGCGCTGTTAGAAGTCACCGATGCCATAAGAGAGGTGCTAGATGCGGGTGGTAAGGCTATGCTGGTAATGTTGGACCTGTCGTCGGCCTTTGACACCGTTCCCCATGGCGATCTCCTTGTAAGACTCAGAGAGATCGGGCTACGGGGAGCGGTGTTCAGATGGTTTGATTCCTTCCTGTCGGGCCGTCGTCAAACGATCTGGGCCCCTCGGTTCTCTGCCGAAGTGCCGCCTTTGGAGGTAGTGGTGCCTCAGGGCTCTATTTTGAGCCCTACTCTCTTTAACATCTATATGGCACCTCTGGCGGCACTGGCTGAGTCTTTTGGCGCCCAGATCATTTTTTACGCTGATGACACCCAGCTCCTCTTCACCTGCAAGAAGGGCTCTGACTTCGATGGAGTGCAGATCAGAGGCTGTCTGGGGGCGGTGTTCGAGTGGTTTGAACTTAACAGCCTCAAATGCAACTCCGACAAATCGGAGCTGCTGTTTTTCGGCTGTCCACCCGATCCTGAGTGGCGGTCGTGGTGGCCCCCAGCCATGTTTCCTCCTGCGGCCGGGTCCTGCAAGGCCAAGAATCTTGGAGTGCAGATCGACGATGGTCTCACCTTGAAGCCACAGCTTCTTGGCCTTGTTGGGAAGTGGTTTGGCATCCTGAAAATGTTTAGAAAATTCCTTCCGTTGCTATCTCATGACCACAGGAAAGTTACCGTACAGGCCCTGATAGGCTCCCGTTTGGATTGCGTAAACGTGCTCTACCTGGGCCTGCCGGAATATCTCCTATCTCGCCTGCAGGTAGTGCAGAATTCTGCTGCCAGAGCCATTTACGGCCTCCACCGGAGATCCAGTGCCACGTATCTATTAAAAAAATTGCATTGTCTCCCTATTAAAAAACGGATTGCTTTTAAGGCGCTTACGCTTGCTTTTAAAGCACTCCATGACTCAGGTGCGAAATAGATCAGGAAACGACTGACTTTCTACTTGCCATCAAGGGCGCTGAGGTCTGCCTCCTTGGCCTTGGCATCTGTTCCGCCAATCAGACGAGCCCGGATTGGAGGTCGCTCCTTTCGTCACCTGGCACCTCAACTTTAGAACTCCTTGCCAGTCCCTCTGAGAAAAAACTTTAATCTGCTAGCTTTCAGGAAGGAGCTGAAGTCCTGGCTGTTTGTTTAATAGTTGTTCTGCTCTGTTTCATTTGCTCCTGACTTCTGCATCGGGTTTCTTGAAGCGCCGGGACACTCCTCGGAGTAGCTGAGCGCTATATAAAACCGATTTTGACATAACATAACATAACATAACAGAGCAGGCACATCAAGGATCTTTCTTGGGAAGGGAGGGTCTCAGGTTCACAACGGTCAGGGATAGGTAACACATGAAATCAGGAGGAGTATGACTAGGAAGGGTCAGAGAGGAATCGGTTTGGGAGGTAGAGTGAGCTGGAGAGGGTAATGTGAGTGTGTATGTTTTGAAGTTGCATGTGGGTCTGGTGTATGTTGTGTATGTTAGGTTGTTTGTTTCTTGGCAGGTGTATGTTGTTTAGGTGAGTGTGTATATTTGGGTTTGATTGGTGTTGTTGTGAGTGTGCGTTTGTGTGAGTGTGTTGATTTGGATGAGTGTGCTGTTGAGGTGATTGGTGTGCTTGTGGTGCATGTGTCTGTATGGTTTGCAGTTGCATGTGTGTCTGGTGTGTGTTTGGATCTGTGTGGTTTGGCAGGTGTTTTGGATGGGCGAGTGTGTGCATTTGGGTTTGGTTGGTGGTGTTTTGCATGTAGGTGTGCATTTGGATGAGTATGCTGTTGATGTGGCTGTTGTGGTTGTGGTGCTTGTGGATGTGGTAGTGCTTGTGAATGTGATGTTGGTTGCAGTGCTTGTGTGTGTGCTGGTGCATTTGGGTGTACTGGTGTTTGTGGTGTTTGTGGGTGTGCTGGTGGCTGTGATGATGGTTGTGAGTGTGGTGGTGGTTATGATGGTTGTGGGTGTGGTGCCTGTGTGTGTGGTGGTTGTTGTGGTACTTGTACTTGTTGTGGATGTGGTTGTTGGCGTGGTACATGTGGGTGTGGTGGCGGTTGCGGTACTTGTGGGTGTGGAGGTGGTTGGGGTGCTTATAGGTATAGTGTCAATATGTGTGTGTATGTTGTTTGGGTGTTTCTTTATGTTTCTTTGTGTGTTTGTGTTTATGTGTGGGTGTGGGTGCGATTGTGCTGCTTGTGTCTATTGGAGTGGGAGCCTGGAAGATGTGGGTGTGCTTGGGATAGGGATGAGTCTTTGGATTGGGGATGAGGAAAGGACCTGGGTTGGGGCACAAGTTTGGGCTGGTTGGGAGGCTGTGGTCAGTGAGGAGGGCTTTTCAGCGAGCGATCCCTGCATGCCAGACATTGAAATGTGTATGGCATCCAGAAATGCACCATTTGTTGCATTTGGCTACTAAGGTCCTGGATGTGATTCCTGATTGCAGTCTGGCCTACAGAGATGCTGCGTAAGAGGTCAATAGCCTCCTTACTCAGCGCAGCTGGGGTGACAGGGGGTGAGGTGCCTGTGGCAAAGGAGACCCAAGCTCTTTTAGGGGGACGGGTTTGGCCAACTGAGGGAGAGAACAAGAGGGAGCGTAAAGAAGAGTAGTGGACAAGGATGCAGTTGGTACAGTTCCTGTAGGATCTGTCACCATTAGGGACTGGTCACTTGTGGAGGACTCCAAAGATGTTTACGAGCTGGTGGACTCTGTTCCTGTCTCCTCACCCTCCATGCCACTGTGTCCATCAGTGTCTGTGGTCTTACCACCCAAAACACAGTGGCCGGCTGCTTCTCCACCTTTGTGACCAATGTCCCCTTCGCCTGCTCCTGAAGATGCTGAAATGACATCTGCAATAGTTTTATTGTATCTGCGTAAATAGATTTGATTATGAAGTTTTTCCTCAAAACATTTATCACATTTTTAGATTTTACCTGCTTCAGGGCTTTAAAACTTTGGTTAATTGTTGTCATTATCTCATGCATGTAGATAACATCTTCAGAAATCATTTGGTCACAGTTTTGTAATTTCCCATTACTGCTCCTATATCATTCAGGGGATGCTCCTCGGTCATGGTGTAGGAGCATCACCCCACTATGTGGCATCAGACTTAAATATATGACAAATAGAATCATAATAAACCAACTTTATTATCATTTTATTTTTCTTCTCACCTTCTGCAGGCTGCCGTCATATTTCAGGGCAGGTCCATGCAGTCTATGGTCAACAGGGGGGAAGGAGTGATGGGCACCAGTAAGTGCGCATGATGGTTTGGCCAGTCATTTTAGGAGTCTCAGAGCCTAGGCAGTGTGCAGCAGCCCTGGGGTTGAGAGGCAATGCAGCAACCACAGCGGCACGTAAGTAAAGTTACATTTTTTTTTGTCTGTGCTTATTTCTGTATCCCCTTCTCTCCCCACCACCCACCACTTCAGATCCTGAGCAGCTGTCACTGATATAATTTATTATCTTCTCTCTTACCATTTTCAATTCTCTCCAGGGACTATTTAAGCACCTCTGAATGGCTCTGATGTGTTGCTTTGAATAATGAACCTATGTCCCACCAAATAATATACAGCAAAAATATGTTTGTCTAGTGTGTGTCCAAGGCAAAAAAAAACGTTATTTTTATTTAAAAAAATAAAAAAATGAATCAATGTGTGTCAACAATTACTTCAATGCTGTACCAATATTTGTATAAATCAAAATGTTCATGCAAATCACAAAACGCAGCAGATGTACCCCTGATGCATTTCTACAATTTCCTAATGAGTCATGAGTTGTGCCTGATTTTGAGTTTTCCAGATGGTATACTCCAACATATATGTGACAGAACATTCTATCTGCAAAGGTTCCTTTAAGTATCTTATTTTTGTTCAGTGTTGATTTATCAACTGGACATACAAAAGAGCAATTGAAAAAAGGTTATAATGTATTAGGAAAATAAATTAAATCATATCTTAGTTTTTGATTTGTGTTTTTTGTCCTCTTTTAAAAGACGTGAAACCTTACTTACATGGAAGTTATTTATGAATAAACAATCTTTTTTCATTTAACTTTTTAAAATGTATGATGGAATAAAATAAAGTTACCAAATTGAGAAAAGATATTAGTTAGCACACAGGAAGTGGAGGTATCCACAGGCTGAGGTGTGGTAACAGCTGGGGTGGGAGGTACAGGTGTGGGCCGAGTGAGACTCACTGGAGCAGTCTGCCTAGGAAGACCAGATGGACCTGGCAATTCCTACTCATAAAGACCTGTAGGAGTGGAGTCGGCACTGGAGTCTTGTTCCTGGTCTTGTTTCAGGTCTGGAGAGGAGGAATCTGGATAATACATCAAATGAGTTTGAAGCTAAAAATGAAGCAATCTAAAAAGAAAAAGAAAATGAATATACTGATTGTATCTTTCAGTGGTATTATAATAAGTTACGCATACAGTTTAAATTACACACAAAACTACTTCAAAAAAAGTAGGTAAAAAGACGTGCTGAAATGAAAAACATAATTAGAAAGTATACATAAAATAAACCAAAGATTCAACATAGTAGAGAAGAGAAATGTGACAGAAACCAGATAAAAGTGTCTCAAGTGTATCAAAAAAACTATATTTATAGATCACTAGGACACAGTTATAAAAATTAGTTTATGTGTTAGGAATTTTGTCCAAGATTAATTGTATGGTTAATTCCATTTACTAATAAAATCAGTCAACATGTTTCTGCCTCTGAAACGGTGTTAGTTTACCAGGCATTCATCAGGACCTTTAATTGTGCTAAACCCTGGCGGTATGAGCACCCCAAGGCTCACCCATATCTAGGGGCGTGAAAGTGAAAAAAAGGAAAAAAGGTGAAAGTGCAAGGGGAAAGAGCAAGTGCCCAGTCCCTGTTACTCCTGGTTTAGGAGGCTTACCAAAATCAGGTTACTGCACTTGTAAAAAGAATTGCGATCTGCACCATGGGTCACGGGAGGGGGGGTGGAGGCGTAATTGGCACACCGCACCCTCTTGGAACCTGTGACTCCCTCGTACCGGACTACCGACGGTGAAAGGAATTAGTCATAACATGTCAGGTGTGTGATGCTAGCATTCATCCAAAAGCCACTAGAATAGTAAAACGTTGAGCACGTACTACAACAGAATCACGCCATCGGCAATCCGCAGCTAGAACAACGCCAGCACATTTGTAAAATCTAAATAGGTTTGGCACAATCCCACCACGCTGATGGGGAAGGAGTAATGTTAATAGCGAAAAAATATATATCCAGGCAATAACAATGTAGACAACTGGCACAAACTTAGTATAACATTGTAAACTCAAGTAAAAGAGAAAGGTATAACCAATGATTATGATAACATACAATTTAATAACAATGATAAAAATTGATAAACACGTTCATTCGGATACAAACATTATAAAAAGATAATAAAAGAGAAGAATACAGTATTCGATTGCAGTATTCACTCTAGCATTAGGGAGAAATAAAAAGCTGTAATGATTCCCAAAGCTGATTGTCGGAGTTGATGTCTGTCTGTCTACGCGTTTCGACACAACCAGTGTGTCTTCATCAGGACAACATCAGCATATTTCTATAATTCAAAAGGTACCAATTTTAGAATAAATTTACTTGTGTTTAAACAGATACAATTTTTTTTCTTCTTATAAACTTTTTTTCAGACTTTTTTGGTTATGCTCTAACAAATTGCCAGATATGTCTTACAAAAAGGACAAATTAAACCACAATAATGAAGACACATAGAGAGAGACACTCAACAATTAAAACGTTCAGAAAGGGCTTCTGTATGTATCCCATTAATACAAAAAAAAATTACAAAAATGTCCCCTCTTCAACAACTACATGGCCCCCCTCATAGCCATCGTCAGAAGCCCTGGACTCAGCAGTGTCTCCTACGTCAATGACACCCAGCTGAACCTCTCCCTCATCAACTAACCCACAGCCACCAGAATCAACGTTCACAGCGGAATGAAGGCTAGTGCAGCCTGTATGAACAACAGCTGCCTATCCTGGGGCCCACCCCCTCAGCCTTGGACGACTTCTGGTGGCCCGCCGCACTAGGAACCCCTCCCACCCTACAGACCTCTAACGCAACCTCAGCATCATATTGGACTCTCTCGGAAGCTGAAAGTACAACTCGCGGCAACTCAGGTAAGTTGATAGGATGTTTATTATGCAAAGTATACCCCTGTGATACAGGCATGACTGCCCAACACCGTTCCTTACTGTGTTCCATATTCCCTACATGGAAAATCCAAACGCAACCAGAAGTACATATAACACATTCCCCTATTATTTTATCTTTTTTTTACCTTGAAAGAATCATAGCAGAATTGCGGAAGAAGGGAAACAAAACAGAGAAGAAGAAAAAATGAGGAGAAGCAGATAACAGGTGAGAAAATAAGATAAGAATAAAGTCATGTGCCAAGTAATTAGCTAAATAGATAACTTTGTAAACGTGAGGAAAAAATTAATAATGTACAAATCATTGTATACAAGTATGACCTAGCCAGTGTTTGAACACATATAATTAATACAACATGTGAACCAGAAGAGGTTTAAGCACAAACATAATCATTGGAGATATCATGGAGGATAACAACCTCTCCTAAGTCTCTTCTCCTTCCCATCAAGACGCTCAAAATCAGTGGGAGCCTCACTGCTACCTTGAGGGCTCCCATGTACACCCAAATCCACTTGTGAGGAAAAAGTTAAATCATCATTAGACATCAACATAAAGGTATTGCTGAGAGACTGCTCATAATGGTTTGCAACTACACTATCACCAACACTGCCTTTCTGATAAAGTGCTACATGTCTGTAGTTCCATTTGTCTCCAATACCACTGCATAATCTCTTTCATAAATGTCTTAGTTAATCATTTGGTGTGCACATCAACAACCAGAATTGCAAATCCAAAGTCACTTTTGAGTTCATTCATAGGACCAATAAAGTACAAGCAGATAGTGCACCAAGTTTGCTTGTGACCTGTTGTTTGCCCCATTACCGCTTGTACTCCCACTCTTAAATGTTTTTTGCCTTCTATACAAACATCATACTTGGATCACTGAAAGAATATCGACTGAAAGAATATCGACTACCCAAAATATCGTTGAGAAAATATCGACAGTCAAAATATCGAGTTTCTATCTACAAACAGGTAAGTACAAAAATATCGAGTACAAAATATCGTTTAAAAAAATATCGTTGTAAAAAATATCGACTTTACTAAAAACAATGTTTAATTACATTAATATGAAAAATTAATTACTAAAATATAATTAACAATACTTAAAATAACTTTTAATAATTAAATAATTAATGAAAGTAAAAAAATATTTTTTTTTTCATCATATTTCTTAAAACATATATATATAGTAACAAAATTTAATTAAATAATAGGCAATATTTTATATGTACCCCAAAAACCCAAAACTGACCCTGAACCCTAAAAATACCCCTTTACCCAAAAACTGAAAACTGACCCTGAACCCTAAAAATACCCCTTTATCCAAAAACTGAAAACTGACCCTGAACCCTAAAAATACCCCTTTACCCAAAAACTGAAAACTGACCCTGAACCCTAAAAATACCCCTTTACCCAAAAACTGAAAACTGACCCTGATTCCTAAAAATACCCCTTTGCCCAAAAACTGAAAACTGACCCTGAACCCTAAAAATACCCCTTTACCCAAAAACTGAAAACTGACCCTGAACCCTAAAAATACCCCTTTGTCCAAAAACTGAAAACTGACCCTGAACCCTAAAAATACCCCTTTGCCCAAAAACTGAAAACTGACCCTGAACCCTAAAAATACCCCTTTACCCAAAAACTGAAAACTGACCCTGAACCCTAAATATACCCCTTTACCCAAAAACTGAAAACTGACCCTGAACCCTAAAAATACCCCTTTGCCCAAAAACTGAAAACTGACCCTGAACCCTAAAAATACCCCTTTAATTTAACATAATTAGCAATTAATCAATTAAATTAAAGTAATTACCAATTACATTTTAATTAATTAAAAAATATTTTTTAATTAACAATTATTTAAATATTACTACCAATTATTAAATTTACATATTTAATTAATTATAATTAAATTACTTCCCACCCTATTCCCCTATAAACCCACAACCCGCTACAGAAAATACATTATTTTAATTTACATAATTAGCAATTAATCAATTAAATTAAATTAATTACCAATTAAATTGTAAATAATTAACATATATTATTTAATTACCAATTAATTAATTATTACTACCAATTAATAAATTTACATATTTAATTTATTATAATTAAATTACTTCCCACCCTATTCCCCTATAAACCCACAACCCGCTACAGAATAAAATTACACAATAATTTAAAAAAATTATTAATTACAAATAATTATTAAAAAAATTACACTTTTCACATATATTATAACATAAAAACACTATAAATAATTAAATATTATTTAAAAAACTATATTTTTTACTATCTAGATTATATACTTGGATATTTTCACTGTCTATATTATTTACAGTCGATATTACTTCACTTACCTTAAAAACGATATTTTGACTGTCGATATTCTGTCTAGTCAATATTTTCTCCAAACGATATTTAAAACTCAATATTCTTTCCAGTCGATATTTTGGAGTCGATATTATGTCTGTGCACCATCATACTTCTCTACCCAAGTATCCACATCTGCATTCATCCCAGACCACCACCAATTCACACGCAACCTTTTTTTGTTTTGGTTTGGCCTAAATGCCCATCATGCGCCAGTCTGTTGATTTGTCCCTTACACCTCGAGGAAGAATAAATAGTTCTCCTCTCATAACTAGAACATCACCACATACAGACAATTCATCCAAAAATTGTAATTAGGGTCTAACGCATGGGGACACTGTGCTTTCCCTCCTACTACCTTGTAGGACCAAAGGCTTAACTTCCTGCAATGCAATATCAAAGTTAATTTCTCTAATCCACTCTCCTTCCGTGATGGCTTGCACTTCAACCACATTAGAAAGTCTTGCACAGAAGCTACTGCTCCTTCACCCTCTTACGCCACAACAGATGCCTTGTTAACAATCTCCCAATCTAGAGACAATCTTGACAAGCAATCAGCTTGAACATTTCTCCACCCTTGTATATGTTCAATCTTGTAACAGCATTTTTGCAGACGAGAAGCTTACCTGACCAAACTTACTGAGCAATTACTAGTTCCCCCTGGCAATACCACCTTGACCAAAGGTTTATGATCAGATCTTAACTTAAAGTATATTCTGAAGTATTCGCAGCCCCAGACCACTGCTAGAGTCTCTTGTTCAATGACTGAATAATTCCTTTCTGAATTAGTTAGCATCCTAGACGTGAATGCCACAGTCTTTTTATGTCCATTGTCAATCTGAGCAAGAACTGCTCCAAGGTCTGTGGCACTGACATCAACAGTGAGGACAGATTCCAGTTTAGCATTAAAATGGGTAAGAATGCCAGCTTCATAAATGTTTTTTGATGTTACCAAAACATGGCTGAAGCTGCTCCTCCCACACAAAGGTTGTACCCTTCATTAAAAGTAATCTAAGAACCTCTGTTTTTTCAGAAAATCTCTCACAAATTTGGAGTAATACTCAATGAGTCCCAAAAAGGTTCTTAATTTGTCCTTATCAGAGGGTGCAGAAGCCAACCTGATGTCTTCTAAGAGATTTTTCTTAGGTCTCACACCTTCAGCCGATATCTCATATCCTAATTATTCAACTTTGTCAACCAAAAATTTAAATTTTTCGCATCTAAGAGCTAACCCACATTCCTTTATCGTATGAAGAGCTTGTCTGAGTGTTCGAATATGTTGAATATGTTGGTTAATGATATCTCCAAAAAAAAGAATATCATCCTGGAAGTATACAATGTTGTTAACTTCTTTAAATAACTCCCTCATCATGCATTGAAAAACGCTTGCAGCAGAACAAAGACCAAAGGGATCCTTGTGCATTGAAAGATACCACCCATAGTGAGGAATGTTGTGAGAGGCTTGGACTGATTATGAAGTTTAATTTGATGGTAGGTGTCTTTTAGATCCATCTTAGAAAAGTGTTTTCCACCACTCAAGGCTAGGGTCAGTTCATTTATGTTAGGTAGTGGGTAAGTATCTAGAACAAGATTTTGATTGAGAGACATCAAATCAATGCAAAATATGAGCTTGGCATCAGATTTTTCAGTGATGACTATGAGGAAACCCATGTGGAGTGATCCACAGGTTCAATGACACCTAATGACACCATGTCTCTAAGCATTTCCTTTACTGCCGCTCTAGCTACCAAAAGTATTCTGCTTACTTTATGTTGTACTAAAAGAGCATTAGGTTTCAATATTCTAAATATCCTAATTTTTCTCTAAAGACATCTTAAGCTTCTTCTGCAATTTGGGACTCTCTCATACATATAGAGAGGGTCCCAAATTGCACCAACAAACTTAGATGGGTACTCAAGCAATTGGTAATTACAAGTGCAGTAATTGTAAAATGTGTGGACAATGCATATAGGGGAAAGAGGTGGTCTACAACAAATGCACCCTGACCTCAAAAACATTAAACAATTGCAGAAGCAGGAATGTAGTATACTTGCTCCTATGCCAGTGCAACCGGGGGTACGTCGGTGAGACATCCAGACAACTCCGTATACGGTTAGGGGAACATACATCTGCCATTAAAAATGAAAAAGTGAATTCCCCGTAGGTTAGCCATTTTATAAAAGAAGGTCATACACTCCCTGATTTCAGGTGGTTCATCATTGAAAAAATAGAGGGCAATAAGAGATTAGGGGATTTAACTCTCAAACATAAAAACTGTGAACAATGGTGCATTTTAGTTTTAGATACCATCTGTTCAGGTTTGAATACAAAGGAGGACTGGATGAGACTTATTGCATAAAAATAGTGATTCATGCCAATGCAGTTTCTATTTAGAATAATCTCTGGACTAGGCTGTTGCAGGGTCTTTGTGTGACCCCTGTTTTTTGACAGGAGCGGTGTACCGGCAGCCGCTGTTGTTGAAGGCGGGGCTATTCTTTGGCTCGGCAATATAGTCAAGGGATTGGCATGTAGACCTAGGGAAGGAATTGGGAGTGACAGTGCTTTGGCTGTCACACTATGTCAATCTGATGATGGCGTGAAACAACACTTCATGTTATTGTCATGCTTATATCCAAAAGATTCTTGTGAAAATGGTGATGGCTAAATATATTTTATTAGTTTCACAGATGCATTTAGCATTGCGGAGCTTTCAGCCATATCGAAATAATAAGACTCCCCTGGGAAATTGTGAATCAGTCTATTGTTAAATGTCGCAATGATTGTGGTGTTCAACACAAATGGAAGGATGTACATAATGAACATGATTCAAACTGGTCCATTTCTTATTACCGTTTTAATAATGCACAGCAAGCATTTCAGAGGGACCCACTAGGACCTATTATAAGCCTGGGCCCCTTTAAGAGGATCAGGAGAGGCGCTGCTTGGTGATATAATAGCCACAGGTGATATTGGTTGCACCCAACTTTATGTATAAAAGACCCACAGCAAAAAGGTCAGTCGGTTGGTTTGATTCCTGGAGACGAAACGCGGCTATCAGTTTTCACCACAAGAGAATGTAGGCGTTAACATGGTGCCGCAGCAATATTTATTTAAACTGGCGGAGCCTTTACAGAATAGCTCAGACAATATCAAATATTTCTTAAACATCTTAGATTAGACTGATTATCACATGGCTATTTATTTTCAGTACAAACAAAGGTACGCGTAAATGCTGTGCCACAGCAACATTGATTTTAACTGGCCTAGTATACACCAAATATCTTAGATAATATAAAATATTTTATAAACAGTATAGTTAATATTCAATATCTGTTTTCACTATAACCGAAGGTAGGAGTAAATGGGGTGCCGCAGCAATATTGATTTTAACTGGTTGAGTACTCACCAAATAGCCCAGATAATATAAAATGCTTTGCAAATAGCATGGACAATACGTGCTAAAGGGGCATGGAAGTATTAACCAAATAGACCACATACTATAAAATGCTTTGTAAACAGTCTAGAAAACACCCTTATAATTGATAATGGCTTCCAGTTTATTATAAGGGCTGAAATCAGTACAGGGTTAAATGGAGTATGAAGCTTTGCGATAGAGGAGGCCCTCTCACATCATCTATTTCCCTTATCTATGAGGGCCATAAGCCTGCTATGAATAATAGAAACTGGGTAGTTCAGCGATTAAGAAAACTGGTAGGAATTATTTTGGCCTAAATATCAATAAAACAGATACAGAAAGTTGATGAGCCCACGAAGTGGGATGATTATAATCAATCTATTGTTATTTTAGGTGTGAAGCCTGTGCCTTGTTTGGTATGCAACAACGGATATCATAAATTAGGCTCCGTTTCGAGTTCCTGTCGAAAGTTTGATCCTCAGCGATATTTTGTTGTGTATACACACGAACCAACTTAGGTGGGTGGTTGGCCTTAGTGTCAGATTGTTGTAACATCCAAACCCTATAGATTCTATAGGGGTATCATTAGATATTATCTTATTGTCGCCCTATTACGATCACATCCAGAGAGTAGGTGAAGATAGAGTGGATTTATTCAGACCATGCGTAACCTTCAAGGTCTATCTGGAAGAATCTATTATATAATCATCTTCCCTCTTTTATACGGAAATAGCGGTATGTATATAAGTAAGTAAGTAAATCTTTATTGCTCAGTTAACTAAAACCATTGCAATCAGCATATTTACATGTAGGTGAACTTAAAGTAAAATATTTGTCTAATAAAACATTACTATCAAACATTTCAGTTAAATAAACTTTAAAATGTTCTAAGAACTTACTTGAAGCTAAAAAATATATATGTTGGAAGGCGTTAGGCTTTCGATTATCTAAATGCTAAGTCATTGTGTAAACAGGAAGAGTCTATTTTCTTGTCCGTACCGCAATGTGCTCTTGGAGCAGTGATGCACAGGACTTTCCAAGGGATGTAAAAAATAAAAGGCAAGCCCACAGACTACCTGCAGCCTTTACAGATTCTTTGGAGTTCGTAATCCGTCTGTGGTGATCGTGGCTTGAGTTTGTGGTAGAGGCTTGCTGGGGCGGTAGTCAGAATTAAATGTTGTATGGGTTAGTGTCTTAGGCTCTCCCTTCTGTCGTTCTGCTTCTTACCAGCTTTTTCCAGGAATTTTACCACATGACTTGCTAATTGGATGTTTTTTCCATCGAAGCCTGCTTTGACTGCCTGCCGGCATGTCCTTATTCCCAGTTTCTTTAGGGTTGGCTTTAGATGTTGTCCAGAACTTTGCAGATGCATATTAAGTGAAGGATGTCCTCTTTTGTATCCCCACATAATCGGCAACTTGATGGCGTTTGTGGCCGTTTCCGCGGGGGAAGATGGATTTGTGATGGGAGGATGCCCAGCCTTAGTTGTATAAATTTCTCCTTTGTAGACCGTGTAAAACCGGCTCCTAAGTAGCTTTGGCATGAGCTGCTGGTGTAGTTTAGATGACAGTCCAACCGTGTGCCCTTTTTGTTAATGCAGCTTTGTCCTCTATTAGCGACATAGTCCTTACAGATTTATTTGCTAGTTGTTTGAACAAATTATGTGAGATATTGCTCTTCCAAGCTTCTTCTAGCTCCAAAGTTTCTATGGAGTGCTTTAGATAGGTTGCGGCAGCACTCGTGTTTCTCCCTGATAGCTCGTTCCAGAGATGGTAATCCATGGATGAGGCCTCAGCTCCTCGTATTTTATGCCAACTTTTGGCATAGGCCCCCATTTTTTCTGTTACTTGTTCCTCAGGCCAAATTGAAGTCTTATTTGTGCTTGAGAGGTGTATTTAGGCAGATTACATAACATTTGCATTGCCCTGGCTGTTGTTTTGTTCAGTATCGTGTGCGAGCACACTAGAAGGCGACACTTTTACGAATAATGGCATCAGATGGAAGCATGAATGCTTTACGAATTGCAAAACCCGCAATGTCGTCTATGCGGTGGTTTGCCCTTGCAACAGAGTTTATATAGGCAAAACAAATCAGCCTATCAATGTTCGGATCACCCAGCACCGATCCCGTCTCAAGAAAAAAGTCTTGACCGCCCCAATGGTGGAACATTTCACCAGTAATGGCCATTCTGAGAATGACTTTAAATGGACCACGTTGGCATGGATTGACCCTAAGCACTATCAAGATGTAGACGCAATGCTGTTGCGCAAGGAGGCATACTTAATCCTGAAGTTTGATAGCGTCAATAAGGGCCTAAATAGTCTGAGCGAAATAAACAGGGCGTAAAAGAACTCCATGTCCCAGAATGCATTATAATTTTTTCCAAAAATAGACATCTCGATTCTGGAAATACAGGTCCCAGAATGCAGCATAATTTGTGTGCAATTCTGATTGGCCGTGTGGAATCACATGACCCAAACTGGCGATTGCCAGGGTCACTCACAACGCTGTGGCTGGTGGTCTAGAGCGAGCGGATCGTGTGGAGGAATTTTACAAGTTTGTGGTAAGATTGAATTCTGCTTGCGTTTGGAATCACAACCAGTGCAAACTGAAGAAATACATGACAGCGCTTTAACGCGCTCTTGTCCCGCTTTTTTATAGATTATCTCAACGTCTTACTGTGCGAGCAATTTGGCCCCAGAGACAGAACCCCCTCTTTTGTGGCCTTCGCGGACAAGCGTCTAAGTAAGTAAAGTTCTTGTGGGCTCGCCACTAGCGGTGCACGAAAGTGCAACCAAAGTAGAAGCTTATGCCTTTGTGCTTTGTCTAATTGTTCCAGGAAATTGAAAGAGCTGAATATCAAGCGCCCTTAGATACCGCTTAGGCGGCTTCATTTGGATAGAAGCCAGACCCCCCTCTGTGGCCACCGCGGACCGGTGGTGAAGTAAGTCAATTACTTATTGGGACAATTAGCATCAGTTTGTCACCATTTTACCAATTTACTAAATCACGCTTTGTCCACTCATTTTCAGAAAATAAATGAACAGATTTTCGAGTGTTTCAATACACTGCACAGGTTGGCAACGATTCCACGTAGAACGCAGGTAACCAATACCAGCCCAATCACGATGCCCCAATAAGGTTCCCCCCTTCCACCGTGCTGGATTTGATTTAGTCTTTACTCTGTTGCAGCGTAAACTTCACAGCCTAGACGACATTCACATGGAATGCAAGAATAACTGTGGGCAGGATTTGCACAAGGTACACATTATTCCGTAACTTGTATTGGTCAAAGAGTAGTGGCTTGAGGACCCTCGTTGAAAATATCATGTTTTTTTCTTTTCAAACAGTTCCCATGGACTAGATTCACACTGCCCTGATGAGAATCCTGCAAGCCTTAATTCAGGATTCAAAACGCGTCGGCAAAAAAAAAAAACCCCTCTTTTATTGTCACGTCATTATTAATACTGAAATGGGCACTGCTCCTGACATTTAATTGATTTTTCTTGTTCAGGCTATGGTAGTTGAATCAGTTTTGAAAATACGTTTTTCTTTGAAAACACGCTTTTCTTTCCCAGTAATAATGGTTGGTTAAGTCATTTTCAAATGTGTAAAACCTGGTGGTCCATGCTTTGTAAATATGTGTATAGTGATTTTCTCTTATGGTAAAAGTTTTCTTTTTTCGTCATAATGTCCAATACATGTTGGGAAAAGTTTTTCTGTTGTTATAATGTCCAATATATGTTTTTTCACTGAACATGTACATACACTGTTTGTTTGAAACTGCATATGGCTCAGACATGAGGTTGATAGTGGCCTTATTTCTGTCTTTTTGAAATTTCTCCTTTTTGTAAATTGAGCAAAAATTGAAAATATTAACTGTTTTTGGGTAAACTAATAAATTGTGGTTTACTTGTACATAAATCAGTGTGTACTTTAATCAGCCCGGAGGCATAGGCAATTGTTTCTTTTTCATATTAGTGTGGCCCTGCCTACCCTCCTTCCCGTTTGGGCCCAGCCACCCCTGTCTTTTTTGTTTAATTGTGCGGGCAGTTGCCCGAGTGGCTTGGGAACGACACTTAAGAGGTGTCCTTGGATTTTCTCTGTGAGCATTAACTGCTCGGCAAGAGTATCTACTCTTGCAAAGTATGGCAGAGAAAGACACACTGTCCTTCACGGAAAGCCATATTGAAAAACTTATTGCGTCCTCGCCATTCTCTTCGATCACTCTAAGTGCCTCAGCAAAACAACAAAACGAGGCAGACAAACTAACTAGGCTTCAAAAGAAGCATATTAGAACGGAACTCCACGGCCACTTTCTACTCAGGCATTTAAAAGCAGGCACTATCCCTTGGGGCCTACAGGTTAAGAACATTCCGGTTATTTTTATAGAGGACAACGAGTACAAGAAAGGGTTCAGTCAAATCAATACCAAATGCAGTAGAGACCTAATGGTACATACTATTGAAACTGCCCAACGCATTTGCAGCCAGGAAGAAAAGGAGATAGAAGATCTGATTAAAACTATTAATGATAACCAGACCACGACTGAAGCTAAGGCATTACTTGATAAAATTGAAAAGGAAATTGCCACTTTTAAGGATTATACTTTAAATACAAAATCAGCTCAGTTTGATAAAGATTCTAAATCCTTCCAGTTAGATCGGGTTTACCCTTTTTTAAAAGAGGATTTCTACACTTCTGGTGAGTCACGAGGGGCCCTCAATACGTTCCAGGGCAGATCTAAAAACAGGTTTCTGACTTTTTCAGACACCACTTCCTCTGATTCTTCCTCAGACTCTAGGCAGTCCAACTTTAATAAACGAGGCGGTACTAGTGGTCCGGCTCCTTTTTTGTCCAGGGGCGGCCAAACACGACCTCGCTTCAAGCAACCATGGCAAATGCGAACTCGCAACAAAAATTACAACAACAACTAAATCGATCCACCATAGTAAACCTCTCAAATAAGGAATCATCTAGGGATGAAGAGACGCTTCTTGGCCTGGGCCTCAAGTTTGTCCCCGCTGCAAGAACTGATTTCACGAAACTAAAACTAGAAGCACTCGACTTCTGCCGCAAGGTCAGGTTGAAAGCTTACTTCGCAGGTGCAGAAATGACGTCACAGGAAACTACTGGACTCAGAGTGAAGTCACGTTTCACTCCAACCTCAAATATTCCCAAACAGATCATTGCTTTTGAGCAAGCTGTACTGTCTTCCCTGACTAAACTTGAGAAGAAAAATAATTTTGTCAAAAACAACATCAGCAAAGGTGTACAAAAAGCCATTGGTGATCTGAAATCTGACACTTCAATAGTAATAAAACAAGCAGATAAGGGCGGGGCAGTGGTCCTTTGGCCACGCCCTATGTACCTTGCTGAAGGTCAAGTACATGTAAACAACAGGGATTGGTACAGACCATCAAAAGAGGATCCCATCCATGCAATTCAGGATAAAATTTCCAGAATTACAAAGGAAGGGTTGGAAAAAGGTTTTTTAGGGCCTAAAGAGCATGAATTCTTGAATAAAAAAATGCCAAGAACTCCAATTCTTTACTTCTTGCCGAAGATTCATAAGAACGAAAAGGCACCCCCCGGCAGACCCATTGTCTCGGGGTGCGATTCGGTGCTTGAACCAGTATCGAAATACATCGATTTCTTCCTAAAACCATGCATAGCACAAGTCCGATCGCACCTCAGTGATACAACAGCCTTCATCAAACTGATCGAGGGGCACACATTCAATGATCAGACAGAGCTGATGGTGACATTGGATGTTGCCTCGCTCTATACTCAAATACCACAGGATGAAGCCTTAGAGGTCATTGAACTCTACCTGGAACAAAGGGAGAGACCGCATCGGGTGCCAACAAACTTCATTGTGGCATTGGCCGACATTACTCTTCGTAGCAACTATTTTAAATTTGAGAACAACTTTTTTATTCAAATCAAAGGGACAGCCATGGGTTGTCCCTATGCGCCGGAGCTGGCAGTGCTTTATATGGCACAATATGAGGAGAGATTTGTCCTGAATGCCAACCCCTTCTCATGCCATATCATTCAGTGGCTGAGATATATCGATGACGTCTGGCTCCTGTGGCAGGGGAGCCAGGCGGAACTCGAGCAGTTCCACTTATGGTTGAACTCTAGGCACCCAGACATCCAATTCACGCTCAATCATAGTCCAAAAGAAATGACTTTCCTTGACGTCACTGTAGGCACCAGTGAGGCTAGGTTGACAACCTCCTTGCATAAGAAGGAAACCGATCGGAATACAATTCTGCACTACACTAGTTCGCATCCCCAATCATTAAAAAACAACCTGCCTTATGGGCAATTATTGAGGATCAGGCGAAATTGCACTAATGTATGCGATTTTGACTGCCACGCTGCAAGATTTTGCAGTGAGATGGCAGAGAGAGGCTACCCAAAGAAACTGTTGAAACACTCGAGAAACAGGGCCAAATTCACTCCAAGAGAGACTTTATTCACAAAGAAAGAAAAGAAAGGTTTGGAACAATTAGTTTGTGTTACAACATTTGGCCAACATACGAACCAATTCAAGAACATAATTCGGAAGAATTGGCATTTACTTGAGACCTTGGAGCACCCCCTCTCTAAACCCATCTTCGCTATGCGCAAGAACAGGAGCATAGGGCAACAACTGATCAAAGCGGACAGTCACATCCCAGTACCCAAGAGTGACCTCGTTGCACAGTGGAAGCTGAAACCAATATGCGGGCACCACAAATGTGGCAACTGTGTGTCGTGTGCGAGCACACTAGAAGGCGACACTTTTACGAATAATGGCATCAGATGGAAGCATGAATGCTTTACGAATTGCAAAACCCGCAATGTCGTCTATGCGGTGGTTTGCCCTTGCAACAGAGTTTATATAGGCAAAACAAATCAGCCTATCAATGTTCGGATCACCCAGCACCGATCCCGTCTCAAGAAAAAAGTCTTGACCGCCCCAATGGTGGAACATTTCACCAGTAATGGCCATTCTGAGAATGACTTTAAATGGACCACGTTGGCATGGATTGACCCTAAGCACTATCAAGATGTAGACGCAATGCTGTTGCGCAAGGAGGCATACTTAATCCTGAAGTTTGATAGCGTCAATAAGGGCCTAAATAGTCTGAGCGAAATAAACAGGGCGTAAAAGAACTCCATGTCCCAGAATGCATTATAATTTTTTCCAAAAATAGACATCTCGATTCTGGAAATACAGGTCCCAGAATGCAGCATAATTTGTGTGCAATTCTGATTGGCCGTGTGGAATCACATGACCCAAACTGGCGATTGCCAGGGTCACTCACAACGCTGTGGCTGGTGGTCTAGAGCGAGCGGATCGTGTGGAGGAATTTTACAAGTTTGTGGTAAGATTGAATTCTGCTTGCGTTTGGAATCACAACCAGTGCAAACTGAAGAAATACATGACAGCGCTTTAACGCGCTCTTGTCCCGCTTTTTTATAGATTATCTCAACGTCTTACTGTGCGAGCAATTTGGCCCCAGAGACAGAACCCCCTCTTTTGTGGCCTTCGCGGACAAGCGTCTAAGTAAGTAAAGTTCTTGTGGGCTCGCCACTAGCGGTGCACGAAAGTGCAACCAAAGTAGAAGCTTATGCCTTTGTGCTTTGTCTAATTGTTCCAGGAAATTGAAAGAGCTGAATATCAAGCGCCCTTAGATACCGCTTAGGCGGCTTCATTTGGATAGAAGCCAGACCCCCCCTCTGTGGCCACCGCGGACCGGTGGTGAAGTAAGTCAATTACTTATTGGGACAATTAGCATCAGTTTGTCACCATTTTACCAATTTACTAAATCACGCTTTGTCCACTCATTTTCAGAAAATAAATGAACAGATTTTCGAGTGTTTCAATACACTGCACAGGTTGGCAACGATTCCACGTAGAACGCAGGTAACCAATACCAGCCCAATCACGATGCCCCAATAAGGTTCCCCCCTTCCACCGTGCTGGATTTGATTTAGTCTTTACTCTGTTGCAGCGTAAACTTCACAGCCTAGACGACATTCACATGGAATGCAAGAATAACTGTGGGCAGGATTTGCACAAGGTACACATTATTCCGTAACTTGTATTGGTCAAAGAGTAGTGGCTTGAGGACCCTCGTTGAAAATATCATGTTTTTTTCTTTTCAAACAGTTCCCATGGACTAGATTCACACTGCCCTGATGAGAATCCTGCAAGCCTTAATTCAGGATTCAAAACGCGTCGGCAAAAAAAAAAAACCCCTCTTTTATTGTCACGTCATTATTAATACTGAAATGGGCACTGCTCCTGACATTTAATTGATTTTTCTTGTTCAGGCTATGGTAGTTGAATCAGTTTTGAAAATACGTTTTTCTTTGAAAACACGCTTTTCTTTCCCAGTAATAATGGTTGGTTAAGTCATTTTCAAATGTGTAAAATCTGGTGGTCCATGCTTTGTAAATATGTGTATAGTGATTTTCTCTTATGGTAAAAGTTTTCTTTTTTCGTCATAATGTCCAATACATGTTGGGAAAAGTTTTTCTGTTGTTATAATGTCCAATATATGTTTTTTCACTGAACATGTACATACACTGTTTGTTTGAAACTGCATATGGCTCAGACATGAGGTTGATAGTGGCCTTATTTCTGTCTTTTTGACATTTCTCCTTTTTGTAAATTGAGCAAAAATTGAAAATATTAACTGTTTTTGGGTAAACTAATAAATTGTGGTTTACTTGTACATAAATCAGTGTGTACTTTAATCAGCCCGGAGGCATAGGCAATTGTTTCTTTTTCATATTAGTGTGGCCCTGCCTACCCTCCTTCCCGTTTGGGCCCAGCCACCCCTGTCTTTTTTGTTTAATTGTGCGGGCAGTTGCCCGAGTGGCTTGGGAACGACACTTAAGAGGTGTCCTTGGATTTTCTCTGTGAGCATTAACTGCTCGGCAAGAGTATCTACTCTTGCAAAGTATGGCAGAGAAAGACACACTGTCCTTCACGGAAAGCCATATTGAAAAACTTATTGCGTCCTCGCCATTCTCTTCGATCACTCTAAGTGCCTCAGCAAAACAACAAAACGAGGCAGACAAACTAACTAGGCTTCAAAAGAAGCATATTAGAACGGAACTCCACGGCCACTTTCTACTCAGGCATTTAAAAGCAGGCACTATCCCTTGGGGCCTACAGGTTAAGAACATTCCGGTTATTTTTATAGAGGACAACGAGTACAAGAAAGGGTTCAGTCAAATCAATACCAAATGCAGTAGAGACCTAATGGTACATACTATTGAAACTGCCCAACGCATTTGCAGCCAGGAAGAAAAGGAGATAGAAGATCTGATTAAAACTATTAATGATAACCAGACCACGACTGAAGCTAAGGCATTACTTGATAAAATTGAAAAGGAAATTGCCACTTTTAAGGATTATACTTTAAATACAAATACAAAATCAGCTCAGTTTGATAAAGATTCTAAATCCTTCCAGTTAGATCGGGTTTACCCTTTTTTAAAAGAGGATTTCTACACTTTCTGGTGAGTCACGAGGGGCCCTCAATACGTTCCAGGGCAGATCTAAAAACAGGTTTCTGACTTTTTCAGACACCACTTCCTCTGATTCTTCCTCAGACTCTAGGCAGTCCAACTTTAATAAACGAGGCGGTACTAGTGGTCCGGCTCCTTTTTTGTCCAGGGGCGGCCAAACACGACCTCGCTTCAAGCAACCATGGCAAATGCGAACTCGCAACAAAAATTACAACAACAACTAAATCGATCCACCATAGTAAACCTCTCAAATAAGGAATCATCTAGGGATGAAGAGACGCTTCTTGGCCTGGGCCTCAAGTTTGTCCCCGCTGCAAGAACTGATTTCACGAAACTAAAACTAGAAGCACTCGACTTCTGCCGCAAGGTCAGGTTGAAAGCTTACTTCGCAGGTGCAGAAATGACGTCACAGGAAACTACTGGACTCAGAGTGAAGTCACGTTTCACTCCAACCTCAAATATTCCCAAACAGATCATTGCTTTTGAGCAAGCTGTACTGTCTTCCCTGACTAAACTTGAGAAGAAAAATAATTTTGTCAAAAACAACATCAGCAAAGGTGTACAAAAAGCCATTGGTGATCTGAAATCTGACACTTCAATAGTAATAAAACAAGCAGATAAGGGCGGGGCAGTGGTCCTTTGGCCACGCCCTATGTACCTTGCTGAAGGTCAAGTACATGTAAACAACAGGGATTGGTACAGACCATCAAAAGAGGATCCCATCCATGCAATTCAGGATAAAATTTCCAGAATTACAAAGGAAGGGTTGCTTTGTAAATATGTGTATAGTGATTTTCTCTTATGGTAAAAGTTTTCTTTTTTCGTCATAATGTCCAATACATGTTGGGAAAAGGTTTTTCTGTTGTTATAATGTCCAATATATGTTTTTTCACTGAACATGTACATACACTGTTTGTTTGAAACTGCATATGGCTCAGACATGAGGTTGATAGTGGCCTTATTTCTGTCTTTTTGAAATTTCTCCTTTTTGTAAATTGAGCAAAAATTGAAAATATTAACTGTTTTTGGGTAAACTAATAAATTGTGGTTTACTTGTACATAAATCAGTGTGTACTTTAATCAGCACGGAGGCATAGGCAATTGTTTCTTTTTCATATTAGATAGGTTGCGGCAGCACTCGTGTTTCTCCCTGATAGCTCGTTCCAGAGATGGTAATCCATGGATGAGGCCTCAGCTCCTCGTATTTTATGCCAACTTTTGGCATAGGCCCCCATTTTTTCTGTTACTTGTTCCTCAGGCCAAATTGAAGTCTTATTTGTGCTTGAGAGGTGTATTTAGGCAGATTACATAACATTTGCATTGCCCTGGCTGTTGTTTTGTTCAGTATCTGTGCGTCCCTTCCTCGGATGCATTCACTTCCGTAGGTGATAGCCGGTGTTAGTTTTGCTTGGATTATTTGTAGAAGTGGAGTGAAACTGCGGCCAGATACTTTCTTTTTTAGGTTTCTCAGTGCAGCCGATTTTGTGGTACCTCTCCTTGATATTGATTCCTTCTGAGTGAGGAATGTCCCCTTTCTGTCAACAATTACACCTAGGTATTTGTACTCGTCCACGGTTTCCACTGTTAGGCCTCCCATTTGCCAGAGAAATTTGGATGTGGCCGTCTTCTCATTCATTCTCATGGCTTTTGTTTTGGAGAGGTTTATGCTGAGGCCGTTCGTAGCTGCATGGGTGTATGTTGTGTTGATTAGGTGTTGTAGCCCTATCGGCGTCCGGCGAATAAGCACGATGTCATTGGCGTACATCAAGTTTCAGATAATAAGTCCTTCTAGTTTTGGGGCGTGAGGATTGCATTAGTCTAGCATTGGAGAAAATCCAACATAAAAATGTTGAAGAGGGTCGGGGCTGGAACCCACCCTTGTTTGAGGCCCTTGGTCGGCTGTACTTTTCTTGACAGGCAGTCTCCTGAGCCCTGCTTGATTTGTACCCATGTGTCCATATGTAATAGTATCAGTTGTGAAAGTAAAGTTGTCGGCATTTTCCTGTTGGCAAGCTTCTCCCATAGTAAGTTTCTGTTGATGTTGTCGAATGCCGAAGTGAAGTCAATGAAGCATACATAGAGGGGTAGCCTGGCGAGTTTGGTGGATTCACTTAGGAGAATTAGGGCCAGAATATTTGTTGTTGTTCCTAACTTTTTCCAAAAGCCTGTCTGGGTGATGGGGATTACAGCATTTTCATTTACCCATTCTGTGAGCTCCTCCAGTCATAAACCAGCATAGTATTCGGCCTCGTTGTCGATAAAGGCAACAAGTCTATAGTTTTTTGGTTCATTTTTGCTGCCTTTCTTATGAATGGGAGCTATTATTGAGCTTTTCCATGAGTCGGGAATTGATCCCATTTCAGAAATCTGTTTACATAGTGGCAATAGGGCTGCTGCCCAATATTCCGGATTTTGTTTGTACAAAATGGGAGGGATTCCATTGGGGCCTGGTGCACCCTCTGTCTTCCCTTTTACTATCCTGCTTATGATTTGTTTTTCTGAGAAGCTCATTGAAGTTGGCTCTGTTTGTTGTATGCAGTCTAAGGTTTTTCTGTTGAATTCTGATGGCTTCTTGGCAGAGTTATTTGTTGTTATATTGAAATTGAGCCATAAGAATTCAGACCAAGGGTTTTCGGTGATATGTGAGTTTATGCTGGGTGTTCTTGAGTCCTGGAGGTCGTTCACTGTCTTCCAGAATCTTCCACTGGTGTTGTTTCCTTTTGCGTCATGGAGCAGCTTAGCCCATAGGTCTTCCTCTGCCTCCCTTTTCAGGTTCCAGATTAGTTTCTTCTCATTGGATTTTTGTTTTTGCAGTTCCTTTTGGACTTCTTTGTCCGGACCTTCTCGGTATAGTTGCCGCAGTAGTTTGTTGATGTTTTTCTTATGGATCTTTAAGTTTATGTTCCATTTTATTTTCTTATCTTCCTCTTCATTGTTGTGAGATCTCTTTTTGGAGCTTGGTTGGTTTTGATTTTCCAAGTTTTTAACACCTTCGACGCTACTGACGGAACCGTTCCGTCACACCCCTCGGGTGGGCTATGCTCATGACAGAACGGTTCCTTCACGGCCCGGCGGGTTTCATTAAGCGGGCGGGGCCGTGACGGAACCGCTCCGTCACAAGCACAGCTCACCCGCGAGCCGTGACGGAACGGTTCTGTCACCAGCGCAGGTGAGCCGCGCGCCCGCCCGCGACCGTTAGCGCTGCGGCGGAATAGCCGCCGCAGCAAAGGAGTTAGGGACCGTTTTTGAGCTTGTTTGGGCAGTTCCAAGGCTGCTGGTAAATGATTCCCATCGGCTTAGATTATCTGTCCGGGACTCCATGCTTTTTCCCCACAGTTTTTTAGCTTCTTTTTCAAAACCTTCCAAGTTATGCGTGATAATCCCACATTAGCTACTGGTAAGGTGGCTGCAGGCCCATAGGTGTCAAGAGTGATCTCTTGCGGTAGGTGGTCGCTGGCTGCGGTTGTTCCTATTCGAAAGTCCAGAATTTTGCCAAACAGTTGTAGAGATGAGAATGTGAAGTCTATTGTGGAGCTTGCCATTGTGTTATGAAAAGTGGAATAGCGGTATGTATTTTATTGAGAGATTGTTTATTTGTATGGATGTTTGAGAGATTGTGTTGTAATGTTGAACCCGCTAAACAACTGTATGGACACGAGGATAATAGACCTTAAGATAATTGTGATATAGGTCATGTGTTAGGTTGTTTATCTGCTCTTTTTTTATATATATTTTTTAAACATAAGTATTATGTGTACACCTAAATTGTAAATTGTATTTTGTGCTGTATCAATGGTGCATAGAATGTGGGAGGGATCTTGACCAAAGAAACCATGAGTTGATCCAATTACAATATATAATAAATTGTAGGCTATGTTCATTGTAGAGTTAAATTGCATACAGTGTTTTGAAACTGTGGGAAGGGTTTTTAACAAATTAAATAATGAGTATATCTAATGATTTTGTAAAATAGATTATGGATGATATTTATTGTATATAAATTATGGAATATAGGCAGGCTATCGCTAAGTGTAAATATGGTGTATAGAATGGTATATAGGCAGGATCAAAGGGATGTGGGTATATAATGGAATTGTATTATTTAAAATTACTTTGATCCTCATGGTTACTGTTTTGTGTTTTTCTTATTTTTTCACAGCCCTGATGGTGTCCCGAATGGGACGAAACGCGTAGGCTGTAACTGTGGGAAATGTGTAAATTTTGCAACCTTTATTGTATGAAAAAGAATATGTTCATCTATACAGTGGACATGACCAACAAATGAAAATATTAATGACATTGATGAAGTAAGCCACTTGGAACTTTTTTCTTCTGAAGAATGGCAGAAATTGATGCTTTAAATTCAAATTTTACATTTGATGCTCCTTGGTTAATATTTCTCGTTTGTTTCTAAGTGGCTTTAACGGTGGGTCACTCCAAGTAGAGTGTCAATCTGAAAATTGTTGATAGTTTTGAGTGCAAAGTACCTGTTTAAATATCTCACTGTGCACACGGTCGAGTTCCCTCATCGTGTGATTTGGTTGAATTATAATATAGGGGCAGTGTAGCACGTGGGAGTGTTAGAGTAAAGGGAATATGGAGGATGACAGGGAGAAATGGGCCGCTGAGGTTTTTCAATCGACTGTTTCTAATGAAGGGGGGATCCCCAACAAACCATTGGCCAAAGATGGTCTAAAAATCAAGTTTCTGAAATTAGAAAAATTAAGGAAAGCAGAACTCTCAAAATGGTGGGATGGAATGACTCTTAAGAACTATTTAGATCAGAAACTAATCCCGAAGGGGTTGCGAATATTAATCTTTCCTACATTTGATGATCTGGATCCAGATCTCTTGAAAGATTGGGAGGAAAATCTTTATGCCTCATCTTTCAATATGATGAATATTCTCATTAAAAATGCGGAAAGAAAAGTAGAGCAACTGAAATTGCAGATCACTGAGTTAGAAAAAGAAATAGCAGATTTAAATCAGAAAGATGCTACAGACAAGAACTATGCGATTAATCGACATCAGATTCAAATTAAGGATAAGAAATTAAGCAAAATAAGGCGTGAGGAACGGGATTATAAGCAAGGTACAATATTTACCTTCGCTAAAGGATTTGGTGAAATTACCAAACCAAATAAGTCATTAGCTATAGAGGTACAAAGTGATTTAAGTTCAGTGAATGCAAGTAGCTCCAGCATTTCATCTACTGAGGAACAAGAAGCAGCTGGAGACTTGATAACACCAGCCACCAGCTCTTCTTTTTTGAAGGAAATTGGCAGAATAAAGAGGGGCAAAAGAAAGTTCCCTGTAGAACAAGACGGGGGAGGAGGAAATATAGAAGGTACAAGGATGGGAACCAGGAGCCAAGACAAGTGCAGGAAATAGATGGGAATGACAATGACACAATGGTTGGACATGATAGTCATGAATATGAATTGGAGGTGATTAATCTTTCACAAAGAACGTTAAATACAATGGAAATTGGGGTTCTGAAAAAGGGTTTGTCATTTTGTCGACAATTTACATGTGATTATACAGAATTGGAAATTGATTTGTTCAAATTTTCACGGATGTTAAAACTAAAACTTTTTTTTCTGTTTTGAGTAAAGATGTCAACCCAAAAATGGTGATTAAAAATTCTGAAATGACTATCTCACATTTACGTGAAGTACAATTATTAATGTCTTTATCTGAAGGGGAGAGATATGGGATTGAAGATATAGCCAGCCTACTGGGAGTGGAGACCAATTATAGTTGTACAAGTGGATTACGTCCCACTTCTAAGTTCACGCTCCAGGGATCACAATGTTCAGCTATAGATGTGTTTGTACAGAAAACCTTAGAAGATTTGCATAGGATGGAGGATTGTGAATGAAGAGATCACACACAAAAAAGATGGAAGGACAATTTAACATCATGTGAGCGTAGCGCCCTTAAAAGTCTGAGAAACGATGAAAGCATTGTGATTAGAGAAGCGGACAAGGGTGGGAATATTGTTGTTCAGGATAAGGGTGATTATTGCAAGGAAATTGCAAGGCAGTTAGCATATCGAAACTGTTAGTGTAAATTGAGGTATAATCCTACAGAGGAAGCAGTGAGAGTGATCTCAGATCGTCTGTTTTCATGGAAAGTGGCTGGTCTTTTAGACGATGCAGAATTTAAATATTTAGGAGTTCTCAATCCATCACTTCCCTTCATTTATACACTTCCTAAAGTGCACAAGTCATGGTTAAATCCACCTGGGAGACCTATAGTCCCCAGCATAGGGAGCATGACAGAACATTTATCCGAATTTGTGGACATTTTCTTAAACCTTTAGTTTGTAACTTACCGTCATTTGTAAGAGACACCGTGGATGTCCTTAATAAATTAGAAAATGTCAAATGGGAAGAGGCAATGAGATTCGTCACACTTGATGTGGTGGGGCTTTACACCTGTATTAATAATGAAAAAGGCGAAACAGCACTTAGATACTTTTTGGGCCAAAGAAGTGCTAGTTTAATTGAGCATTCGGACATGATAGTGGCAATGAGCTCCATGATTCTGAATAACAATTTCTTTCTCTTCCAGAATGAATGGTACCATCAAATTAGGGGCACGGCAATGGGCTCCAGGTTTGCTCCTTCTTATGCCAACCTGTTTATGGGTCGGTATGAGAGGGAGCATGCCTGGAGCCTAGGAGCCGCAAAATGGACTGATTTTATTCTTTCCTGGGGTCGTTTTATTGACGCTATTTTAATACATTGGAGGGGTACACAACGAGAAATGGAAGAATACTTAGAATGTCTAAATTCAAATAATTTCAATGTCACTTTAACAATGAATTTTCAGTACAGGAGAATTAAGTATCTGGATGTAGAATTATTTGTAGAGGGAGGGTCCATCAAGAGCAAACTTTACAGAAAAGAGACAGCCACTAACTCCATTTTGAGGGCTGATAGCGTGCACCCGGCGTCAGTCATCAATGGAATACCATTTGGAGAAATGGTAAGAATTAGGAGAAACTGTAACACAGAGCAGGATTTTAATGAGGAAATAAATAAACTATGCTGCAGACTCAAAACCAGGGGCTACCAGAAAAAAATAAAGCCTTAAGTAGAGTCTCGCGGATTCAAAGAAATACCATATTAATTCCCAAAACTAAACATGATACGAATAAACCATTGGCTTTTATCACGACTTATAATGTGCATAAGGATAAGATCTACAGGGTGCTAAAGAAAAACTGGCATTTGCTCATGGGGGTGCCAGGTTTACTGGAGAATATAGGGGATGCGTTAATTTGTTCATGTGAAAGAATTTATATTGGTAGCACCAAGAGAACATTGAAAATTAGGATACAAGAGCATAGACGGGCCATTTTGAACCAAGACCCCAAATCACCCATATTTCAGCACATTAAGGAAAGTCACAATACCCTAAAGGAATTTAAATTCCATGGTATTCAGAAAATAGAGCGGGCATGAGAGGAGGTGATTGGGAATTAACAATCAGAAAACAAGAAGCTGGGTGGATTAGCCGCTGCAGAGCGGTGAAGCTGGGTTTAAATAGTGACTCAGATTTACACTATTTTTTATAGAGTTAACCTTTAATGAGTAGTTAACAGAGCGCTTGAAGAGGGACATCTGCCTTTCAATTAATGATATAAGATGTGACTCCATTGGTGCTTAGTAAAGTTTCTGTAAGGTTTTGGAACAACGGTGTATTTAGGGTGAATGAGGTAAATTATTTTACATTTTCAAGTGTTGTTTGGCAGGAAATCTATGAATTGGAATAATATGAGATGACATAGATGTGGTGAGACATTATCCTTGTATCCATGCAGGGGTCATTAACATTGGATATATTCGACGTAATTAATAGTCTCTCACGTTCACTATGGTAAAAAGAATTAGGAGTTTTTACAGACCAAACGAGGAGTTGTTTTCAATGATGGCGATTGTTTGCCAGCATTAATATGCATGAAATGTTAGCTTTTCCGGTCCGCGATTTGTGTATTCTACGTGATAGGTTAAATATCGTAACAGGAAATAAATGGGAGCATTTCCGCCGTGGTTGGGGTTTTGTGACAGCTGGACTAAGTAGGCAATGTTGAAGTCGTTACTCAAAGAGGTGCATAGGATCATTGGAATATGGTGTGTTGTGGCACACTCAACAAAAAATGGTTCTATTACATTTATAGTTTTTGGATATATACGAATAGCAACGAGACTCGGGCGTGTACATTCGAATTACAAGGTGTTATATCGATGGTGATTGGTTTATGTAGCTATCATAGGAACAAGAGGTGAGCAGTTCCAGGCCGCGGGAGGGGATTCACATGAGTTAGGTGAAAAGGACCAATCAGGAAATAAACTGAAGTATATCCGGTTCATAGACAAAATGTGATTGGTGGATGAGACAAACAGGAAATTAATAGTAGTATATCCGGTCTTGGCTCGGAAGTGCGAACCACAGAGGAACCTGGATTTAACTATCTGAGGTTTCCGCGGGAAATTTGGCCTATTGTGATTGGCTGTGACCTGCCACAAATATTGGGTCGGAGGAGGGAGCAAGTTACGACGGGAATTTTCGTACCGGCTGTCACTCCGGATCGAAGGGTCGTGGAGAAGGTTTGAGACTCGTGAGGTAAGGAGACTGGTCATGCGGGTGTTAGGTAGGAAGGGTGAATGTGGTTGAGCATGTTTTAAGACAACGTCTTTTTGTTATTTTGGGCATTTTTTAGATCACAGAGACGGGACGTGATTAGGAAACATTTCGGAAGCAAAACGAATACGATGAAATATACAGGGCGATTGAGCAGAATTTGAAATAAGGTGAGCAAACAGGACACGAATGGTAGAAGTAATAACTAGGGGATTTGTAGGTGTGAGGACGTCACTTAGGACTTGATATACTATTTGCGCACTACATTTGGAGCTCAGTTCGGAATATAAACGGTTCCTTAATAGTTGAATAAACTTGGGGGACATGAGATGGTAGGGGGATATTCATATTTTGAAGCAAATTTGGATTTAATGGTGGAATATGTACCTTAGCTGAGGTGTTATGATTTTAATTGATATACTTATTACAGACTTATTTCGGTCGCCTTGATAAACTAATTTGTAATTAATATTTGGATGCTGGACATGGGATCACCCGTCAACGTGACGCGATTATATGATTAAATACACTCACTTCTTTATTTGAGGTGAGTGGGAATATAAACATTTATTCCTTATAGGTTTCTTGTCAGCACACTGATTTTTAATTGGATGTGAAGATAGTGACACTCATGTTTACTTTTCTATTTTTTCAAGTATTGGGGTTTTCTGATACTGGTCGCGAACAACCTTATAATTTGGAAAGAATATTGGGATTCAGTTAGCAGACAGTGGTTGATTGAGAGAAAAGACGATTACTTTATAAGGTGAGAGACATCACTAGGGTGACAGTATCATCAATGCATGAATATGATTTTCGACTGAGCAACACGAACTGTAAATATGCATGATACATAATTCTCAATTTTTTCTTTTTTCTATAAGACCACCTAGAGGGGGTTCTGCATTATACAATTAGAATACAGTAGATACATGATTGTTATATGTATTGTTCAAGAATGGAATATAGGCAGGCTATCGCTAAGTGTAAATATGATGTATAGAATGGTATATAGGCAGGATCAAGTGGATGTGGGTATATAATGGAATTGTATTATTTAAAATTACTTTGATCCTCATGGTTACTTTTTTGCGTTTTTCTTTTTTTTTCACAGCCCTGATGATGTCCCGGATGGGACGAAACACGTAGGCTGTAACTGTGGGAAATGGGTACAATTTGCAACCTTTATTGTATGAAAAAGTATATGTTCATCTCTACAGTGAACATGACCAACGAATGGAAATATTAAAGACATTGAGGAAGTGATGAAGTAAGCCTGCTTGGAACTTTTTTCTTCTGATGAATGGCAGAAATTGATGCTTTAAATTCAAATTGTGCATTTGATGCTCCTTGGTTACCAGCATACTTCATGTTAACAGTGGGCATCCAGTAAAGTTAAAATGGAGCATTCCATATGGACAGATGCTAAGAGCTAAAAGAAATTGCTCAGAATTGGATGACCTGGAACAAGAAATTGAGTATATGAGTAAACGATTCGGGAAAGAGGCTACCCTGATGAAGTCATTGCAACAGCACTAAATAGGATGAATCTGAAGAAGAGAGCAGACCTCCTTGTGCCAGGAAACAGCAAAAGGGAAGGAACCAGAGGCGAACCAGGAGATAAGAACAATGTGACACGTCTGATCATCGATTACAACAACCAGAGTGATGAACTTAAAAAGGCACTGCAGAGAAACTGGAAGATCCTACTCCTTGATGAAACTCTTAAGGAGAATTTGACCTCCTATCCAAGTATCACATACAGGAAAACTTCAACTTTACGTGATATCCTTACACAGAGCCATCTACAACTGAAGCAGCCAAAAAAGTCCTCATGGCTGACCACACCAGGATTCTGGAAATGTGCCAAATGTAAGGCCTGCGAGCCGGGCACAAACATTACAGAATACAAACTACAAAATGGACAGATTGAGAAAATAAGGGACCACATAACATGTGAATCTAAGTGTGTGGCCTACAGGCTCTTGTGCCCTTGCGGGAAATCTTACATAGGAAGCACAATAGGTTAAAACTAAGGATCCTCCAACATCTACGAGCGATCAAGAATGAAGACCCGAGCTATCCTATGGCCATACACTTTGCCAAATACCATCAGTGCAACCCCAATTTGCTAAAGTACTCAGGAATCAAACTCTTCAAACCATCTGAGAGAGGGGGGGATCATACACTACAACTACGCAAACTCGAGTTGAGAATGATCCTGGCAATGGGCACAGAGTATCCGTTTGGACACAATTCAGATGCCGAATTGTTTGTACATCTGTAAATCTTTGAACTGACCAAGAATCAACTGAGTATCTGAGAATCCAATTGAAATCGGACAATGTAAATAGATGTAAATAGTGCAATAATCTTAAGAAGAGAATTAGCCATAACTAGAACCTTAACTGAACTAATACATTTCAGAGAACAATCTTTTAGGTGAAATCGACTGATGATGATGCTAGGATGATAAGATGCAATACAGACCACCACTTTGACCCAGGAAACTGCAATGTATATAAATGTACTTTACAAATTGAAGATGCAAATTCTATGTTAATACCATTCTATGAATGCACTATGCAGACTACACAACCTTAGCATAGATAAGTGTGATTACAATATGAGCTAGGAGGTCCTGGGTATAGCTGGATATCTGTAATAATGTATATAATAAATGAGCTGCATGAATCACTGGCATCAAAATGAATCGATAACAGAAAAAGAATCCATACTGTATAGGGCTGTAAATAACTAGTACTTTACTGTGACATAACAGCCATCAGTTGGAAAGACACTTTCACCTATCTTGTAGAAATGTAAATAGTTTGTAAATACGTAGGTGTAGAATATATATACGTTATATGACTCACAATCAGTACTTTACTGTGAGATTAGTATACATATGTATACACATATATAATGAATCACATACACCTAGAAAATGACGATCACTAATGAGCCATAACCTGTAAGCAAGGTTGACAGTCTAGATGGATAATGGAAATGGAAAAGGGTTAAACTGCACTGAGCACTTTAAAAATGGTCTAGACACCAGGGAGTCTATGGTCCAGTGGAAGGCTAGCAGTAGCCGAAACGCGTAGGTCGTCCGATTAAATGCACGTTATTTTGCACATGGTGTGTGAATAAAGAAACTTTTGAAAAATCCTACCTGTTTGCTGTGCCGTGACTTCTGCTGGTAGGGTCGAAGCAAGGAGAATCCAAGATATATATATATATATATATATATGTATATATATATATATATTTATTGCCTACTGGCGGTCGCCAGTAGGTAGTTATAGTTAAGACGTAGTTTCCATAGGAAATCTGCAACACTATATTGGGAATAACGTTGGCGCCGGTTGATAAATCTTCGCGAATTTCTCAAAGAAGATGGCCCGCTCCGCTCCGTTCCTTCCCTGAAAGTTTTGGGGGGATTTGTCAAGTGGGGGCTGAGAAAAAAGGGGGTTCCAAAACGTGTTTTCCCCTTGTTATTATCCATAGGACGATTAGACACGGCTACAGGCCGAACGGCTGAACGGAATTACAAGAAATTTGGCAAAATGGTAGAGTCTGATTCGCAGATCGCCCTTTTGTTTAAATGGTGTAAATCCCTCCTGTAGTTGTTGAGAAATTTAAATTTGAAAAAATGTATATATCTATAAGCGCGCACCGTGCGTGCACCCGTGCGCGCGCGAGCGGAATTCTGATTTGCTGTTAGACGTCTGTGAACATTCAATTCAGTGGTAACCAGGAAGTGTTCGCCGCCATTTTGACAGTGTGAGGCTGAAAAGAGGGCAAAATAAAAGTGAAGAACATGAAAAGGGGGCAGGGTAGAGAGTCCCTGACCCCTTAGGCTTTCTCAGGGGGTCCCTGAAGGACCCCTGAAGGTCCCCCCAATTTTTTAAATGGCGAGGTGCGCGCACGGTGCACGCATACTCGAGGCACAAGAGAGTGAAAAACAAAAGTGGAGAGCGTGAAAAGGATGCAGGGAAGAGATTCCCTGACCCCCTAGGCCTTCTCAGAAAGTCCCTGAAGTACCCCGAGGGGCAAAAATACCCATTTTGTTTTAAACCGGGAGGTGCGCGCACCCTCAAGGCTGAAGTGAGTCAAAAATAAAAGTGGAGAACGTGAAAAGGGGGCAGGGTAGAGTCTCCCTGACCCGCTAGGCCTTCTCGTGGGGTCCCTGAAGGACCCCGAGGGGAAAAAAAACTATTAAAAAAAATAAAATCGCGAACTGGACGCACGTTGTGCGCCCCCTCGAGGCAGAAATCACTCAAAAACAATAGTGGAGAACGTGAAAAGGAGGCAGGGTAGAGACTCCCTGACCCCCTAGGCCTTCTCATGGGGTCCCTGAAGGACCCCAAAGGGCACAAAAACTTTTTTTTAAAATTGCGAGGTGCGCGCACGGTGCGCGCACGTTGAAAAAAATCACAAAAAATTGTAAATAACAAATTTGAGTGTTTATTGTTGATTGAAGATGTAGACTATACTGTTTAACTTTAACCAAATCATAAAAATTAGCTGTGCCATTGCATATTAATGGATACAGTCAATCTATTATAATATACAAAGGCAGTTTGTGAAAAATAAATATATAAAAAATATAAAAATTGATACAGAAATTAGCATGTTAAAAACTTTGGAAATTCACTGAAAAAACCATAGTTTTAACGTGCGTTATAGTTACAAATTAGCATTTAAAAAACCTTGCAAATTCACTGAAAAAACCATAGGTTTGACACATGTTATAGTTAGAAATTAGCATTTAAAACACCTTTGAAATTCACAGAAAAAAGCATAGGTTTGACAGACGTTAAAGTTAGAAATTAACATTTAAAAAACCTTGCAAATTCACTGACAAAACCATAGGTTTGACACACGTTATAGTTAGGAATTAGCATTTAAAAAACCTTAGAAATTCACTGAAAAAATCATAGGTTTTACACCAGTTGTAGTTAGCTGGACATTTTACTCATACAAAACCATTGAAATTCCCCCGTTATAATTAGTTGTACTCGCTATAACTCGCACGCCCGAAATCCACTGCTGATGATGTCACATATTACATCATTAATGACATGGTCAGTGACATCACTGATGACATCACTAATGACATCTCAAATGACATCACTGATGACATCACTTCCCATAATACACAGTCTCATCTGAGCCTCCCATTGGTGGGTGTGTCATATGGAAAATGGTGAAGTTGGTCAGCGACTGCGCACACCGCTTCCGTTAAAGCCTCTGAAGAGAAGCATCTGGAGCTTCGAAACGCATCAGGCAAATCCATTACGGAGCGGCATCTACAAGCGGATCCCCGTCCTTACCTACACATAAATCAAGCAGCTGGTCGTGTGCTACTTAAAGGTGGACAACTTTTGGAGCGATAACTAACACGCGGCCGTCCAGCCACGGAGTATGCACCACCCCGTAATTCTTGGGGGTCACGAAAGTGAAATAAAAGCCGTACACAGGATCGAGGACGAGCCCACTTGCGGGGTCCATACAGGACTTGATTGTGTGCTCTCTGCACTACACTTCCCACAATACACAGTCTCATCTGAGCCTCCCATTGGTGGGTGTGTGATATGGAAAATGGTGAAGTGGGTCAGCGACTGCGCACACCACTTCCGTTAAAGCCTCTGAAGAGAAGCATATGGAGCTTCGAAACGTGTCAGGCAAATCCATTACAGAGCGGCATCTACAAGCGGATCCCCGTCCTCACCTACACATAAAACAAGCTGCTGGTCGTGTGCTATATAAAGGTGGACAACTTGTGGAGCGATAATTAACACGCAGCCGTCCAGCCGCGGAGTATGCACCCCCCCGTAATTCTTGGGGGTCACGAAAGTAAAACAGCAGCCGTACACAGGATGGAGGACGGGCCAACTTGCGGGGTCCATACAGGACTTTATTGTGTGCTCTCTGCATTACACTTCTCATAATACACAGTCTCATCTGAGCCTCCCGTTGGTGGGTGTGTCATATGGAAAATGGTGAAGTGGGTCAGCGACTGGGCACACCGCTTCCGTTAAAGCCTCTGAAGAGTAGCATATGGAGCTTCGAAACGCGTAAGGCAAATCCATTACGGAGCGGCATCTACAAGCGGATCCCCATTCTACCTCCACATAAATCAAGCTGATGGTCGTGTGCTACTTAAAGGTGGACAACTTTTGGAGCGATAATTAACATGCGGCCGTCCAGCCGCGGAGTATGAACCAACCCGTAATTCTTGGGGTCACGAAAGTGAAACAAAAGCCGTACACAGGATCGAGGACGGGCCCACTTGCGGGGTCCATACAGGACTTGATAGTGTGCTCTCTGCACTACACTTCCCACAATACACAGTCTCATCTGAGCCTCCCGTTGGTGGGTGTGTCTTATGGAAAATGGTGAAGTGGGTCAGCGACTGCGCACACCGCTTCCGTTAAAGCCTCTGAAGAGAAGCATATGGAGCTTCGAAACGTGTCAGGCAAATCCATTACAGAGCGGCATCTACAAGCGGATCCCCGTCCTTACCTACACATAAATCAAGATGCTGGTCGTGTGCTACATAAAGGTGGACAACTTTTGGAGCGATAATTAACACGCGGCCGTCCAGCCACGGAGTATGCACCACCCCGTAATTCTTGGGGGTCACGAAAGTGAAATAAAAGCCGTACACAGGATCGAGGACGGGCCCACTTGCGGGGTCCATACAGGACTTGATTGTGTGCTCTCTGCACTACACTTCCCACAATACACAGTCTCATCTGAGCCTCCCGTTGGTGGGTGTGTCATATGGAAAATGGTGAAGTGGGTCAGCGACTGCGCACACCGCTTCCTTTAGAGCCTCTGAAGAGAAGCATATGGAGCTTCGAAACGCGTCAGGCAAATCCATTACAGAGCGGCATCTACAAGCGGATCCCCGTCCTTACTTACACATAAATCAAGCTGCTGGTCGTGTGCTACATAAAGGTGGACAACTTGTGGAGCGATAATTAACACGCGGTCGTCCAGCCGCGGAGTATGCACCACCCCATAATTCTTGGGGGTCACGAAAGTAAAACAGCAGCCGTACACAGGATCGAGGACGGGCTCACTTGCGGGGTCCATACAGGACTTGATTGTGTGCTCTCCGCACTACACTTCCCATAATACACAGTCTCATCTGAGCCTCCCGTTGGTGGGTGTGTCATATGGAAAATGGTGAAGTGGGTCAGTGACTGCGCACACCATTTCCGTTAAAGCCTCTGAAGAGAAGCATATGGAGCTTCAAAACGCGTCAGGCAAATCCATTACGGAGCGGCATCTACAAGCCGATCCCCGTCCTTACCTACACATAAATCAAGCTGCTGGTCGTGTGCTACTTAAATGTGGACAACTTTTGGAGCGATAATTAACACGCGGCCGTCCAGCCGCGGAGTATGCACCACCCCGTAATTCTTGGGGGTCACGAAAGTGAAACAGAAGCCGTACACAGGATCGAGGACGGGCTCACTTCTGGGGTCCATACAGGACTTGATTGTGTTCTCTCCGCACAACACTTCCCATAATACACTGTCTCATCTGAGCCTCCCGTTGGTGGGTGTGTCATATGGAAAATGGTGACGTGGGTCAGCGACTGCGCACACCACTTCCGTTAAAGTCTCTGAAGAGAAGCATATGGAGCTTCGAAACGCGTCAGGCAAATCCATTACAGAGCGGCATCTACAAGCGGATCCCCGTCCTTACCTACACATAAATCAAGCTGGTGGTCATGTGCTACATAAAGGTGGACAACTTTTGGAGCGATAATTAACACGCGGCCGTCCAGCCGCGGAGTATGAACCACCCCGTAATTCTTGGGGGTCACGAAAGTGAAACAGCAGCCGTACACAGGATCGAGGACGGGCCCACTTGCGGGGTCCATACAGGACTTGATTGTGTTCTCTCCCCACTACACTTCCCATAATACACAGTCTCATCTGAGCCTCCCGTTGGTGGGTGTGTCATATGGAAAATGGTTAAGTGGGTCAGCGACTGCGCACACCACTTCCGTTAAAGCCTCTGAAGAGAAGCATATGGAGCTTCGAAACGCGTCAGGCAAATCCATTACAGAGCGGCATCTACAAGCCGATCCCCGTCCTTACCTACACATAAATCAAGCTGCTGGTCGTGTGCTACATAAAGGTGGACAACTTTTGGAGCGATAATTAACACGCGACCGTCCAGCCGCGGAGTATGCACCACCCCGTAATTCTTGGGGGTCACGAAAGTGAAACAGCAGCCCTACACAGGATCGGGGACGGGCCCACTTGCGGGGTCCATACAGGACTTGATTGTGTTCTCTCCGCACTGCAATTCCCATAATACACAGTCTCATCTGAGCCTCCCGTTGGTGGATGTCTCATATGGAAAATGGTGAAGTGGGTCAGCGACTGCGCACACTACTTCCATTAAAGCCTCTGAAGAGAAGCATATGGAGCTTCGAAACGCGTCAGGCAAATCCATTACAGAGCGGCATCACAAGCAGATCCCCGTCCTTACCTACACCTAAATCAAGCTGCTGGTCGTGTGCTACATAAAGGTGGACAATTTTTGGAGCGATAATTAACACGCGGCCGTCCAGCCACGAAGTATGCACCACCCCGTAATTCTTGGGGGTCACGAAAGTGAAACAGCAGCCATACACAGGATCGAGGACGGGCCCACTTGCGGGATCCATACAGGACTTTATTGTGTGCTCTCTGCACTACACTTCTCATAATACACAGTCTCATCTGAGCCTCCCGTTGGTGGGTGTGTCATATGGAACATGGTGAAGTGGGTCAGCGACTGCGCACACCGCTTCCGCTAAAGCCTCTGAAGAGAAGCATATGGAGCTTCGAAACGCGTAAGGCAAATCCGTTACGGAGCGGCATCTACAAGCGGATCCCCATCCTTACCTACACATAAATCAAGCCGCTGGTCGTGTGCTACTTAAAGTTGGACAACTTTTGGAGCGATAATTAACACGCGGCCGTCCAGCCGCGGAGTATGCACCACCCCGTAATTCTTGAGGTCACGAAAGAGAAACAGCAGCTGTACACAGGATCTAGGACGGGCCCACTTGCGGGGTCCATACAAGACTTGATTGTGTGCTCTCTGCACTACACTTCCCATAATACACAGTCTCATCTGAGCCTCCCGTTGGTGGGTGTGTCATATGGAAAATGGTGAAGTGGGTCAAGGACTGCGCACACCGCTTCCGTTAAAGCCTCTGAAGAGAAGCATATGGAGCTTCGAAACGCATCAGGCAAATCCATTACGGAGCGCATCTACAAGCGGATCCCCGTCCTTACCTACACATAAATCAAGCTGCTGGTCGTGTGCTACTTAAAGGTGGACAACTTTTGGAGCGATAATTAACACACGACCGTCCAGCTGCGGAGTATGCACCACCCCGTAATTCTTGGGGTCACGAAAGGGAAACAGCAGCCGTACACAGGCTCGAGGACGGGCCAACTTGCGGGGTCCATACAGGACTTGATTGTGTGCTCTCCGCACTACACTTCTCATAATACACAGTCTCATCTGAACTTCCCGTTGGTGGGTGTGTCATATGGAAAATGGTGAAGTGGGTCAGCGACTGCGCACACAGCTTCCGTTAAAGCCTCCGAAGAGAAGCATATGGAGCTTCGAAACGCGTCAAATCCATAACGGAGCGGCATCTACAAGCGGATCCCCGTCATTACCTACACATAAATCAAGCTGCTGGTCGTGTGCTACTTAAAGGTGGACAACTTTTGGAGCGATAATATATATATATGACAAGGCTTTGCACCCTGTATGCACGAATAAAAGAAAACTACTTGTGATCCAAGTCTGGCTGTGGCGTTATTTTTGGTGTCCCCGTGCTTGTCCACACGAAAAGTGCATCGAGGGACAGGTTGGAGTTCGCTCATATATACATATATATATATTCACTGAAAAAACCATAGGCTTCAGGCCTTATATATTTAAGAATTAGCATTTAGAAAAACCTTTGAAATTCACTGAAAAAAACATAGGTTTCAGGAGTTATATAGTTAGGAATTAGCTTTTAAAAAAACTTTGAAATTCACTCAAAAAACTATAAGTTTTAGCGGTGTTATAGTTAGCTGGACATTTTACTCATACAAAACCATTGAAATTGCTCCTATATAGTTAGTTGTACTAACTATATTTCGCGCACCCGCAATCCACTGCTGATGATGTCACATATTAGATCATTCATGACATGGTCAGTGACATCACTGATGACATCTCAAATGACATCACTGATGACATCACTGATGACATCATCCAGTGAATGTGGTTTGCTTCGTTATTTAAATATGCATTATATATATAGAAATTTGCATTGAAGAATAAGTGGATATATATAAATAAATATTTGGATGGAGGATTTAGTAGTAGTGTAATTGACTGTTTACTTGACCAATTTATAATGTCTCACTAAATATAGTGGATAGTGACTAAACTGTGTGAATATCTGTATCACTTTGTCAGTTGTTGTGTAAACTGATTCTACAGTTGGTTACTAGCTATGTGAAAGTCTATATTAGTTATTGATTAGTTAACTGAGTATTTGTATGGGAGTGTGAAAGTGTGTGTGGTTCGGTGGGGGGTGTGTGACTATCCAAAGATGTGTGAATAGTTGATTCAGTAGATATATGAAGGTAAAACTACATGTTCTAACAGTTGTTTGGGTGAGTGAATCTCTTTATGGGTGTGGTGATGAGCAATATATATTTCTCAATGGTACATGTCCAACAAACTAGAAAAATAAAAGGCAGTGTATGTGTCAGTTGTTGTATATAAATAAGTATACATAAGACACAATGATTGTGTGAGTGACTGCATTGATAACTGTATACTTGTAATAATGATTTTATAATTCACTAAGTATGACTTACTATCTTAATGAATAGAAGAAGTGGTGTTTGTATAAGTGTTTTGCTAAGTAAATATGTAAGTATGATCCATTGTTTGCATAAGTGAGTAGGATGACTTCATATGTGAATAGGATGCGTGCTGTTGTTTAATGTCGATATAGATGTATAAGTATTTTTGATAGTGTTCTATTGTTCATTGACAGCATGTATGAGTGAATCCATAGGTAAGTGATTAGATGTGTGTATACATCTATGAATCACTGAGTGGATTTTTAGATACTTGTATTGCTGTGACAATGGATTTAAATATGATACTCTGTATTTTACAAAGAGTGATGAAAAATTGTAATAGTGTACGAAAAGGTGTATATGATTGTCACGTGGATGATGTCATCAGTGATGTCATCAGTGATGTCATTTCAGATGTCATCAGTGATGTCACTGACCATGTCATGAATGATCTAATATGTGGCATCATCAGCAGTGGATTGCAGGAGCGCGAAATATAGTTAGGACAACTAACTATATAGGAGCAATTTCAATGGTTTTGTATGAGTAAAATGTCCAGCTAACTATAACACCACTAAAACTTATAGTTTTTTGAGTGAATTTCAAAGGTTTTTTAAAAGCTAATTCCTAACTATATAACTCCTGAAACCTATGTTTTTTTCAGTGAATTTCAAAGGTTTTTTAAATGCTAATTCCTAACTATATAAAGCCTGAAACCTATGTTTTTTTCAGCAAATTTGCAAGGTTTTTTAAACCCTAATTCCTAACTATATAAGACCTGAAACCTATGGTTTTTTCAGTGAATTGCAAAGGTTTTTTAAATGCTAATTCCTAACTATATAAGGCCTGAAACCTATGGTTTTTTCAGTGAATTTCAAAGGTTTTTTAAATGCTAATTCTATTAGCGGATAACGTTTAAATATATTAATATCCTAGTGGGACCACCTGAGCAGCCCTAAGGGGTCAGGGTGTTTCTATCCTGCCCCCTTTCTGTGTTCTACATGTTTGTTTTTCTGCTTTCTTGTGCCTAATTCCTAACTATATAAGGCCTGAAACCTATGTGTTTTTTCAGTGAATTTAGGTGTGCCATACTTTTGTCATAAGTAAGACTGTTAGCGCTCTAGTTGTTCTTTAGAACACTCTGGGACATTCTGTCATTGGGCTAAAGTTGGGCTTTATCTGGCTGATATTTGGGCTACATTTGTTTTTTTTTGTCTCTGGTGGCCATCTTTGGGCTACCTTGGGCTACAATGGGCTACATTTGGGCTCTAACATATATATAGCCCAATGTAGCCCAATATATATTTTTTCAAAGTTAATTTTCTTAAAAACCACTGGAGCATATATCTTGAGACATAGCAAAGGCACATCGGGCTACCAGTCCCTACAATTTTGCCAAGTTTGGTGGAAAACCATTCAGCCGTTCGGGCTAAAAGTGAGTCCAACCGCCCTATGGAAATTAACATGGGAAAACACGTTTTGGGACCCCCCTTTTATCTCGGCCCCCGCTTGACGGATCCCCCCAAAACTTTCAGGGAAGGACCGGAGCGCCGCGAGGCAAAGTTAAGGAAAGTTTCAGGAAGATTCCTCAACCGGCGCCAAAGTTATTCCCAATAGAATGTTGCGATTTCCCTATGGAAAACAATCCTAACCATATATACCTACTGGCTATCGCCAGTAGGTGATATATACATATATATATATATATATATATATCTATATATATATATATATATATATATATATATATATATATATATATATATATATATATAGATATAGATATATATATATATATATATATGAACCCAATCCTGTGTTCACAATCCTTTCGAAAAACAGGCACCGACTCCGTGGGATTCAATCAAGGGTCTTTATTTGCAAGAATAAACTATCAGACGCGTTTCGGTGGACAGGTCCACCTTGCTCACTACATCTCAATATATATATATAAATATAAATATATATATATATATATATATATATATATATATATATATATATATATATACATGCAAAAAAACTCCTTCCGAACAAAGAAGAACAGAGACCCAAGGGGATTCGTTTGGAGGCTTTAATGTGATCAATGGCGGATGCATTTTTGGCGGATGTTTGCCTTCGTCAGCGCCCAAAGCCTCCACGGGTGATTAGGCACTTTGCTCAAGATCCCGCCTCTATTTGTACTCGATGTACCAAATCCGCACCGCCCCCAGTACCTTGAAGCAGCACACCTGTGTAGCGTCCCGTATGTCCTGGGAAAACTACAAGTCCCAGAGTCCCCTGTAGAAGGTCCTTGGGGGTTGTTGCTGGGGGGGTAGAGTGATGTCACACACCTTGTGCATTTTAGTGTGTGAAAAAAAGCAAAGTGTGCCATAAACCAAAAAAGTGATGGTACTTTCTCAGCTTTGCTGTCCACAATAAAACCTCCTCTGTTCCCCTGTAACGCCTCCGCCTCTGATTCCAGGGGTCCATTCCGCACGGGCTGCAGAGACAGTGTCTGCTGCCCAGAGCGAGGTTTGACTAACCTCGCGACTGCCAACTTTTCTTCCTGGGTTCCGAGGCAGGCTGTGGACCATCCAAATACCTTTTGCATACACGAAGAACTATAACAGTTCGAGCCTGTGATTTCCAAGCCCAGGGTGAGGCGGGGAGTCTGTAAAGCGTCTCAGGCTGACGCGGAGGTATGTGCAAAGAAACTCCTTCCGAACACAGAAGAACAGAGACCCAAGGAGAAACGTTTGGAGGCTTTAATGTGATCAATGGTGGATGCATTTCTGGCGGATGTTTGCCTTCGTCAGCGCCCAAAGCCTCCATGGGTGATTAGGCACTTTGCTCAAGATCCCGCCTCTATTTGAACTCGATGTAACAAGTCCGCACCGCCCCCAGTACCTTGAAGCAGCACACCTGTGTAGCGTCCCCTATGTCCTGGGAAAACTACAAGCTCCAGAGTCCCATGTTGAAGGTCCTTGGGGGTTGTTGCTGGGGGGGGGGGTAGAGTGATGTCACACACCTTGTGCGTTTTAGTGCGTGAAAAAAAGCAAAGTGGGCCATAAACCAAAAAAAGAGATGGTACGTTCTCAGCCATGCTGTCCACAATAAAACCTCCTCTGTTCCCCTGTAACGCCTCCGCCTCTGATTCCAGGGGTCCATGCCGCAGGGGCTGCAGAGATAGTGTCTGCTGCCCAGAGCGAGGTTTGACTAACCTCGCGACTGCCAACTTTTCTTCCTGGGTTCCGAGGTGGGCTGTGGACCATCCAAATACCTTTTGCATACACGAAGAACTATAACAGTTCGAGCCTGTGATGTCCAAGCCCAGGGTGAGGCGGGGAGTCTGTAAAGCGTCTCAGGCTGACGCGGGGGTATGTGCAAAGAAACCCCTTCCAAACAAAGAAGAACAGAGACCCAAGGGGAAACGTTTGGAGGCTTTAATGTGATCAATGGCGGATGCATTTCTGGCGGATGTTTGCCTTCGTCAGTGCCCAAAGCCTCCACGGGTGATTAAGCACTTTGCTCAAGATCCCGCCTCTATTTGAACTCGATGTAACAAGTCCACACCGCCCCCAGTACCTTGAAGCAGCACACCTGTGTAGCATCCCATATGTCCTGGGAAAACTACAAGTCCCAGAGTCCCCTGTAGAAGGTCCTTGGGGGTTGTTGCTGGGGGGGTAGAGTGATGTCACACACCTTGTGCGTTTTAGTGTGTGAAAAAAAGCAAAGTGTGCCATAAACCAAAAAAGTGATGGTACGTTCTCAGCTTTGCTGTCCACAATAAAACCTCCTCTGTTCCCCTGTAACGCCTCCGCCTCTGATTCCAGGGGACCATGCCGCAGGGGCTGCAGAGACAGTGTCTGCTGCCCAGAGCGAGGTTTGACTAACCTCGCGACTGCCAACTTTTCTTCCTGGGTTCTGAGGCGGGCTGTGGACCATCCAAATACCTTTTGCATACACGAAGAACTATAACAGTTCGAGCCTGTGATTTCCAAGCCCAGGGTGAGGCGGGGAGTCTGTAAAGCGTCTCAGGCTGACGCGGAGGTATGTGCAAAGAAACTCCTTCCGAACACAGAAGAACAGAGACCCAAGGAGAAACGTTTGGAGGCTTTAATGTGATCAATGGCGGATGCATTTCTGGCGGATGTTTGCCTTCGTCAGCGCCCAAAGCCTCCATGGGTGATTAGGCACTTTGCTCAAGATCCCGCCTCTATTTGAACTCGATGTAACAAGTCCGCACCGCCCCCAGTACCTTGAAGCAGCACACCTGTGTAGCGTCCCCTATGTCCTGGGAAAACTACAAGCTCCAGAGTCCCATGTTGAAGGTCCTTGGGGGTTGTTGCTGGGGGGGGGGGGTAGAGTGATGTCACACACCTTGTGCGTTTTAGTGCGTGAAAAAAAGCAAAGTGGGCCATAAACCAAAAAAAGAGATGGTACGTTCTCAGCCATGCTGTCCACAATAAAACCTCCTCTGTTCCCCTGTAACGCCTCCGCCTCTGATTCCAGGGGTCCATGCCGCAGGGGCTGCAGAGATAGTGTCTGCTGCCCAGAGCGAGGTTTGACTAACCTCGCGACTGCCAACTTTTCTTCCTGGGTTCCGAGGTGGGCTGTGGACCATCCAAATACCTTTTGCATACACGAAGAACTATAACAGTTCGAGCCTGTGATGTCCAAGCCCAGGGTGAGGCGGGGAGTCTGTAAAGCGTCTCAGGCTGACGCGGGGGTATGTGCAAAGAAACCCCTTCCAAACAAAGAAGAACAGAGACCCAAGGGGAAACGTTTGGAGGCTTTAATGTGATCAATGGCGGATGCATTTCTGGCGGATGTTTGCCTTCGTCAGTGCCCAAAGCCTCCACGGGTGATTAAGCACTTTGCTCAAGATCCCGCCTCTATTTGAACTCGATGTAACAAGTCCACACCGCCCCCAGTACCTTGAAGCAGCACACCTGTGTAGCATCCCATATGTCCTGGGAAAACTACAAGTCCCAGAGTCCCCTGTAGAAGGTCCTTGGGGGTTGTTGCTGGGGGGGTAGAGTGATGTCACACACCTTGTGCGTTTTAGTGTGTGAAAAAAAGCAAAGTGTGCCATAAACCAAAAAAGTGATGGTACGTTCTCAGCTTTGCTGTCCACAATAAAACCTCCTCTGTTCCCCTGTAACGCCTCCGCCTCTGATTCCAGGGGACCATGCCGCAGGGGCTGCAGAGACAGTGTCTGCTGCCCAGAGCGAGGTTTGACTAACCTCGCGACTGCCAACTTTTCTTCCTGGGTTCTGAGGCGGGCTGTGGACCATCCAAATACCTTGGGCATACACAAAGAACTATAACAGTTCGAGCCTGTGATGTCCAAGCCCAGGGTGAGGCGGGGAGTCTGTAAAGCGTCTCAGGCTGACGCGGGGGTAGGTGCAAAGAAACTCCTTCCGAACAAAGAAGAACAGAGACCCAAGGGGAAACGTTTGGAGGCTTTAATGTGATCAATGGCGGATGCATTTCTGGCGGATGTTTGCCTTCGTCAGCGCCCAAAGCCTCCACGGGTGATTAGGCACTTTGCTCAAGATCCCGCCTCTATTTGAACTCGATGTAACAAGTCCGCACCGCCCCCAGTACCTTGAAGGAGCACACCTGTATAGCGTCCCGTATGTCCTGGGAAAACTACAAGTCCCAGAGTCCCCTGTAGAAGGTCCTTGGGGGTTGTTATATATATATATATATATATATATATTTTTTTTTAGTACAAAGGTCCATGCTTTCAGAAGGCACACAACAGCTTTCTCATTCCTCAGTGATGCGGTGTTACGAATGTCAGCCCTACGCGTTTCGAGGCCGTCCGCCTCTCATCAGGGGCTTGTTACTCTGGTCTGGCGTTTCTGATATTTCTCTGATGCACGCATTTAATTAGTCAGCGTTAGTGCGTCACATGTTTCTATGCATGCTGGGCTTTGTAGTCCTTTAGAGGAAATAGTTGTTTGCCCATGGTGGGCTCGTCGCGCCAGGCATCATTATAAGCTATTTAGTTTTTCACTCGTGCACTGGGATATTTTCCTGTAGTAGTTGAGAATTGCTGCTGCCATTCGGTCGGGCTAAGTTCCCATCTCGGCCCCTGTAATTGAACAGACAGTGCTCCTTTGCACGGCTGGATGGCCGTGTGATTAATTTTAGTCCAAAGGTCCATGCTTTCAGAAGGCACACAACAGCTTTCTCATTCCTCAGTGATGCGGTGTTATGATCGTCAGCCCTACGCGTTTCGAGGCCGTCCGCCTCTCATCAGGGGCTTGTTACTCTGGTCTGGCGTTTCTGATATTTCTCTAATGCACGCATTTAATTAGTCAGCGTTAGTACGTCACATGTTTCTATGCATGCTGGGCTTTGTAGTCCTTTAGAGAAAATAGTTGTTTGCCCATGGTGGGCTTGTCGCGCCAGGCATCATTATAAGCTATTTAGTTTTTCACTCGTGCACTGGGATATTTTCCTGTAGTAGTTGAGAATTGCTGCTGCCATTCGGTCGGGCTAAGTTCCCATCTCGGCCCCTGTAGTTGAACAGACGGTGCTCCTCTGCACGGCTGGATGGCCGTGTGATTAATTTTAGTCCAAAGGTCCATGCTTTCAGAAGGCACACAACAGCTTTCTCATTCCTCAGTGATGCGGTGTTACGAACGTCAGCCCTACGTGTTTCGAGGCCGTCCGCCTCTCATCAGGGGCTTGTTACTCTGGTCTGGCGTTTCTGATATTTCTCTGATGCACGCATTTAATTAGTCAGCGTTAGTACGTCACATGTTTCTATGCATGCTGGGCTTTGTAGTCCTTTAGAGAAAATAGTTGTCTGCCCATGGTGGGCTCGTCGCGCCAGGCATCATTATAAGCTATTTAGTTTTTCACTCGTGCACTGGGATATTTTCCTGTAGTAGTTGAGAATTGCTGCTGCTATTTGGTCGGGCTAAGTTCCCATCTCGGCCCCTGTAATTGAACAGACGGTGCTCCTCTGCACGGCTGGATGGCCGTGTGATTAATTTTAGTCCAAAGGTCCATGCTTTCAGAAGGCACACAACAGCTTTCTCATTCCTCAGTGATGCGGTGTTACGATCGTCAGCCCTACGCGTTTCGAGGCCGTCCGCCTCTCATCAGGGGCTTGTTACTCTGGTCTGGCGTTTCTGATATTTCTCTGATGCACGCATTTAATTAGACAGCGTTAGTACGTCACATTTATTTATTTATTTTTTGCATTTATAATGCGCGCAGATACCCACAAAGGGTTTCCCGGCGCCAGGACTGAGAGACCGAAAACACAGAAAGCAACACGGTCAAAGACCACAATTATTTATTGAAAAGCCAGGTTTTAACGCTTTTCTTAAAACTGGCAAGGTTTTCCTCCTTACGTAGGGCTGAGGGAAGGGAGTTCCAAAGGACTGGTCCCAGATGGGAAAAGGATTTTCCTCCCACTCGGGCCAGTTTAAATCTAGGAACCACAAAGTTTGCTCCATTTCAAGAACGGAGGTTGCGTGCAGGAGCGTAGGGCCTAACCAGTTTTTGCAGATACTTTGGTGCGGTCCCTGCCTTGATCTTAAACATATAGGTCAAAGCTTTGAACCGGACCCGGTTCTCAACCCTGAGCCAGTGCAGGTCCTTAAGGTGCTTCGAAATCCTTGCTGTCCTAGGAATTTTACACAGCAGCCTGGCTGCGGAGTTCTGGACAAGCTGAAGCCGCCTAGTCACGGCTAAGTTGGAACCCAGGTATAAGATGTTACCGTAGTCAAGCCTAGATGTAATCAGTGCATTGACTACGGTCTTCTGGGTATCCACAGGCAGCATCCAGATAATCTTCCGCAGCCATTTGAGGATAGTGAAGCAAGTGCCAGCCATTTTATTGACCTGCTGTTTCATCGATAGTGAATCATCGATGCACACCCCTAAATTTCTGACCTGGGTAGCCGGGATAGGAAAAGCACCCAAGGATGGCGGCCAATGGGTATCCTGCCACAGATCTCTGTTTTTACCTAGGAGAAGGATCTCCGTCTTCTCCCCCGTTGAGCTTCAGCTGGTTCGTTGACATCCAGCTGAAGACTTCATGAAGACCTAGTTTCAGCGCAGAGGGGGATGAAGGCTCTGAGTTGGTAAGAGAAAAAATAATCTGCGAATCATCCGCATAGGTCATGAGTTCTAGACCTACTCGCTCTGCTAGATAGGCGAGAGGGCGGAGATACAGGTTAAAAAATAGCGGACTCAAAATTGAGCCCTGAGGCACGCCATGGGGTGAGAAAAAGGTGTCTGACTGAGCCTGAGAGGACGAGATCTGAAACGTCCGGTTGCTCAAGTAGGACCCAATCCAATCCAGCGCTGTCCCTCCGACACCATCCTCACTCAGCCTGGTAAGCAGTCTGTTGTGTGAGATGGTGTCGAAGGCCGCGCTTAGATCAAGCAGGACAAGAGCAACCGTTTGCCCATCGTCCAAGAGCCCCCTGATCTTCTCGGTGACTCCCAAGAGGGCAGACTCGGTGGAATGGCCCGCCCTAAAACCTGACTGGGAGAAATGGAGTAAGTTGTTATTCTCCGTGTATGTTGAGAGTACACCGTGAATGTGCTTCTCCAAGATTTTTAAGAAAGCAGGCAACAGGGATATCGGGCGATAGTTGGCCAGCACCTCAGGATCAGCAGCCGGCTTCTTCAACAGAGGGCTGACCATGGCGTGCTTCCAGGACGATGGGACTGTTGCCAGATGAATGGAGGCATTTAATGTCTCCACAATGATCCCCAGAGCAGAGTCATCAAGTTGGCTCAGAATGCTAATAGGGAGAGGGTCACAAGGAGAGCCCGACTTAATGGAAGCAGCCAAGGATTTCAGGGTGTCCAAGGAGATGGATGGCCAAGAGTCAAGCCGGTATCCTATTGAACTTACTGGAGACGGAACTTCCCTGCCATCCCTCACCGGGGGATTAATATTAGCGATAATGGTCTCAATCTTTTCCACAAAATACGTGGCAAGATCTTGACATTTTTGAGGGGTAAGGGGGCGTGCAGCCGCCATAGAATTAGCTCCGGCTAGTTCTTTGACACATGTTTCTATGCATGCTGGGCTTTGTAGTCCTTTAGAGAAAATAGTTGTTTGCCCATGGTGGGCTCGTCGCGCCAGGCATCATTATAAGCTATTTAGTTTTTCACTCGTGCACTGGGATATTTTCCTGTAGTAGTTGAGAATTGCTGCTGCCATTCGGTCGGGCTAAGTTCCCATCTCGGCCCCTGTAATTGAACAGACGGTGCTCCTCTGCACGGCTGGATGGCCGTGTGATTAATTTTAGTCCAAAGGTCCATGCTTTCAGAAGGCACACAACAGCTTTCTCATTCCTCAGTGATGCGGTGTTACGATCGTCAGCCCTACGCGTTTCGAGGCCGTCCGCCTCTCATCAGGGGCTTGTTACTCTGGTCTGGCGTTTCTGATATTTCTCTGATGCACGCATTTAATTAGTCAGCGTTAGTACGTCACATGTTTCTATGCATGCTGGGCTTTGTAGTCCTTTAGAGAAAATAGTTGTTTGCCCATGGTGGGCTCGTCGCGCCAGGCATCATTATAAGCTATTTAGTTTTTCACTGGTGCACTGGGATATTTACCTGTAGTAGTTGAGAATTGCTGCTGCCATTCGGTCGGGCGAAGTTCCCATCTCGGCCCCTGTAATGTAGTGCCTTCTGAAAGCATGGACCTTTGGACTAAAAATATATATATATATATACTAGCAGCCCATCCCGACGTTGTCCGGGTATGAAATAGAATGTGTGTAATGTGTGTATTTGGCAAGGGCAATTTACTTTAAAATCTCGCAGTAGAAGGGAGAAGTCCCAGCTGCAGCCCTGGTTGATGTTAGCAGGCGCGTGTAATTGGTGCAGTGATCCGCCGCCTGAGCCCGGCTACAGCCCTGGTTGATGTTAGCAGGCGCTTGTAATGTCGTTGAATGAGAGAGTTATCAGCCGCGGGTAAATCCATTTAATGAAAGAGTTGAGTGACAGCGAGTAGGAGAGGCTGCAGTAATTGTCCCCGCAGACACGCTCATTTGCGTGTTCCCCCGCTTGAGGCCCAGATGCAGGCCTGTTTTATGTTAGCAGGCGCGTGTTCCCCCGCTTGAGGCCCAGCTGCAGCCCTGGTTGATGTTATCAGGCACATGTAATTAGTGTACTTATGGGCCGCCTGAGCCCGGCTAGAGCCCTGGTTGATGGTTGCAGGCGCGTGTAATTTCGTTGAATGAGAGAGTTCAGTAACAGCGCGCAGGAGAGGCTGAAGTAACATTACTTACCAGGCCTCCAGGTGAACGCGTTTGTCACGCCCCCAGCACACGGCCACAGCAGATGATCTTCTGATTAATATACGACCCACATGGCATGAAGGGCGGAACGTAGCACACACCCGAAGTGTTTCTCACACCCCCAGCGTGCTCCTTGATGCGGCGCAATTGCGTTCATATGTCATGAAGGCCGGACACACGCCCCCAGCATTTCTCACGCTCCCAGCGTGCCCCTTGATGCTATGCAGCAACGTTATTGGCCTTTGTATGTACGACTCACATGGCATGAAGGGCGGACACACGCCCCAAGCGCTTGTCACACCCCCAGCGTTTGTCATGCCCCAGCACACGCCCACAGCCCACGATGTGATGGCGGTACCACACGCCCCCAGCGTTAGTCACGCCCCCAGCCCACGCCCCCAGCACAACGCAGACCCGCCCACAAGGGACTACTTTGCTGGCACGGTTCTTTTACCTTTTAAATGTATAGAGGAGTTAGCCTAACGGCTAAGGCGCTCGACCTCGGACCTGGGGATCTAGGTTCGGGTCTTGGTAACGACGCCAAACATCCTGTGATTCTGAGCAAATCACTTAATCTCCCCGTGCCTAACAAAAATGAATGTGTGTCCTCATGTAACGTAACTGGTGCTATGTAAAGCGCTCTGATACCTGATTCAGTTCGGGTCAAGTTCGCGCTATATAAAACTCCGCAAAAAAAAAAATATGGTGGCCGTCTGCATAGCCTATGTCTTCCTGCTGCAACTCCCCTTTCCAACGCTGTATTGGGTGTTGTGATTGGTGCTGTGGTTACTGAGATTTCCCGCCTCAAATGTTTGGGCTTTCTCTTTATAATATTAGATGTCATTTGAGATGTCATCAGTGATATCATGAGTGATGTCACTGACCATCTCATGAGTGATGTAATATGTGACGTCATCAGCAGTGCATTGCGGGCACGCGAGTTATAGTTAGCTGAACTAACTATAACAAGGGAATTTCAATGGTTTTGTATGAGTGAAAGGCCCAGCTAAATATAACATGTGTGAAACCTATGGTTTTTTTCAGTGAATTTCTAAGGTTTTTTAAATGCTAAATCCTAACTACAACGTGGCTGAAACCTATGGTTTTTTCTGTGAATTTCAAAGGCTTTTTAAATGTTAATTCCTAACTATAATGTGGCTGAAACCTGTTTTCTCAGTGAATTTCAAAGGTTTTGTAAGTTATAATTTTTAAATGTATTAATTGTTATTTTTTTATACTAATTTACTACATTGTTTTATGTTTTGTTTGTGGGACCCCCTGAGCAGGCCTAGGGGGTCAGGAACCTCCAGTATGCGCCAGGGGGCTGCCTTGCAGAGAGGTGTAAAAAGGGGCGTGGCCTCTACACAAGTCTCTTCAAGGCAGCCCCCGGGTGCGTTTGCAGAGGGGGAACTAATTCCCCTTGAATACTGGGGTCCCTGGGGGCCAACTAGCCCAACAGAAACCTCCAGAATGCGCCAGGGGGCTGCGTTGCAGAGAGTTGTAAAAAGGGGCATGGCCCCATTACACCTCTCTGCAAGCAGCCCCCTGGCGCGTTTCCAGAGGGTGAACTAAATCCTCTTGCATACTGGGGGTCCCTGGGGGCCAACTAGGCCACCAGGAACCTCCAGTATGCGCCAGAGGGCTGCGTTGCACAGAGGTGTAATGAGTCCCCGCCCCTTTTTATACCTATCTGCAACGCAGCCCCCTGGCGCGTTTACAGAGGGGGAACTAATTCCCCTTGCATATTGGGGTCCCTGGGGGCCAACTAGCCCACCAGGAACCTCCAGTATGCGCCAGGGGGCTGCGTTGCAGAGAGGTGTAAAAAGGGGCTTAACTTCTTTACACGTCTGTGCAAGGCAGCCCCCTAGTGCATACTGGAGGTTCCTGGTGGTCTAGTTGGCCCCCAGGGACCCCCAGTATGCAAGAGGATTTAGTTCACCATCTGCAAACGCGCCAGCGGGCTGATTGCAGAGAGGTGTAATGAGGCCACGCCCCCACTTGACGAATCACCCCCAAACTTTCAGGGAAGGAGCGGAACCAAGGAAAAATTTGCAAAGATTCGTCCACCAGAACCAAAGTTATTCCAAATAGAATGTTGTGAATATGCTATGAAAACAAGTTTTTACTACTATTATATATATATATATATATATATATATATATATATATATATATATATATATATATATATATATATATATACGCTCCAAGTTGCTCACACAGTTTGAACAGCATACGAACATGGTTGAAAGGTGGCAAACCTTTTATTCTCAGGGTACAAGCAGGCTCTGGTGGCAGTTTCAATCAGACCGTCATTGGTGCGAGAGCCTGACGCGTTTCAAAACTTTCTTCCTCAGAGGCAATCGCTGGGTGAATGCGTACTCCTGGACTCTTTACATAGCTCTGTGATCCTGCCCCTTGATGGGCCTGTCCAATGACAGCACTGCACTATGGGAAATGTAGTCCAGGTAATCTAACCTTGGATGGTAGCAATAATTTCTGTCCCAAATTAAAAGCCCTGGGTGTGCCACCGCCAGCAGTGTCCACTATAGATCCCACAGCCGTGTTCCACATGTTGGCCCCGCATTATTCAAAGCCGATTGGCCCCCAGGGTACCAGGGTGGTGCAAGTTCGGCAGCTTGGGCAGCTGCCCAAAATATACGCTCCAAGTTGCCCACACAGTTTGAACAGCACACGAACACAGTTGAAAGGTGGCAAACCTTTTATTCTCAGGGTACCAGCAGGATCTGGTGGCAGTTTCAATCAGACAGTCACTGGTGCGAGAGCCTGGCGCATTTCGAAATTTTCTTCCTCAGAGGCAATCGCTGGGTGAATGCGTACACCTCGACTCTTTACATAGCGCTGTGATCCCGCCCCTTGATAGGCCTGTCCAATGACAGCACTGCACTATGGGACATGTAGTTCAGGTAATCTAACCTTGGATGGTAGCACTAATTTCTGTCCCAAATTAAAAGCCCTTGATGGGCCACCGCCAGCAGTGTCCACTATAGATCCCACAGCCGTTTTCCACATGGCGGCTCCGCATTATTCAAAGACACCTGGCCCCCAGGGTACCGGGGTGGTGCAAGTTCGGCGGCTTGGGCAGCTGCCCAAATTATACGCTCCCATTTGCCCACACAGTTTGAACAGCACACAAACATGGTTGAAAGGTGGCAAACCTTTTATTCTGAGGGTGAAAGCAGGCTCTGGTGGCAGTTTCAATCAGATAGTCACTGGTGCGAGAGCCTGACGTGTTTCAAAATGTTCTTCCTCAGAGGCAATCGCTGGGTGAATGCGTACTCCTGGACTCTTTACATAGCGCTCTGATCCCACCCCTTGATGGGCGTGTCCATTGACAGTACTGCACTATGGGAAATGTAGTCCAGGTAATCTAACCTTGGATGGTAGCACTAATTTCTGTCCCAAATTAAAAGCCCTGGATGGGCCACCGCCAGCAGTGTCCACTATAGATCCCACAGCCGTGTTCCACATGGCGGCCCCGCATTATTCAAAGCCGCGTGGCCCCCAGGGTACCGGGGTGGTGCAAGTTCGGAAGCTTGGGCAGCCGCCCAAAATATACGCTCCAAGTTGCCCACACAGTTTGAACAGCACACGAACACGGTTGAAAGGTGGCAAACCTTTTATTCTCAGGGTACAAGCAGGCTCTGGTGGCAGTTTCAATCAGACAGTCACTGGTGCGAGAGCCTGACACGTTTCGAAATGTTCTTCCTCAGAGGCAATCGCTGGGTGAATGCGTACTCCTGGACTTTTTACATAGCGCTGTGATCCCGCCCCTTGATGGGCCTGTCCAATGACAACACTGCACTATGGGAAATGTAGTCCAGGTAATCTAACCTTGGATGGTAGCACTAATTTCTGTCCCAAATTAAAAGCCCTGGATGGGCCACTGCCAGCAGTGTCCACTATAGATCCCACAGCCGTGTTCCACAGGGCGGCCCCGCATTATTCAAAGCCGCGTGGCCCCCAGGGTACAGGGGTGGTGCAAGTTCGGCGGCTTGGGCAGCCTCCCAAAATATACGCTCCAAGTTGCCCACAGAGTTTGAACAGCACACGAACAATATTTTTTTTTGTTCCAAATAGGTATATCTTAAATTTAAACCTGTTGAGCGGGAGATACGTTTTATACATGTCATGATGAAGGTGGTTCTTCAATAATTTATTACCACTGAAACGCGTCGATGCCTGTACCTCTATATTGGATTATTTCCAGGAGCAACCCCATGTCTAATGCAACTAATGAGTGAATAGACAGATGATGTTCATACATTTGATTCCGTTTCGGAATAACCTTTGTCGGATGAATTTAAGCATTTGACATATATTTCTTTGTCTCTCATGAAGTTTTTAATGTTTTTTAATGTACGAATTTGTATATTGTTTCCTTGTTACTTTTTATTGTTTTTAAATAACCTTGATTGTGTTATATATTTGAGCTCTTTATCTTTGTGCAATTTATGGTTGCTTTTTGAGTTCACATTTGTATTTTTATTAAAGTAGGTATATACGCATGCATGATATAACAGTGCATATTGGGTGATTAATGTGGTTGATTGTGCACGTGACTGTAAGTAGATTTCGGTGCATATTCAAGAGAGTTCTCTTTTTGTATCTTCCAATATACTCTCCAGGGACGGATTCTCAACCACCATTACTGGGATGGGTGCACTGGGGTAAACAATAATGTACAGATCATACCGGTGCACCCACCCTAAAATAGGGGGGTGCATCCATCGCTACATACACTTTCACTTGTATTGATCTTCCACCAAATTCTATGGTAGTAGCCATGAACCCCAAAAGGTATATGGTTTCACCTTGATAGCCACCAGGGCTAATATCTTTGGGAGATAAAGTCACATCTGGCAACAACTTGTCAAATACTGCGTTTGGAACAATAGTATACCTAGATCCTGAGTCCACCATAAGTTGTACTGATTTTCCGTTAACTACAAACTCTGCTTTGGGTCTATTTTTTCTGCCCATTCCATCATCAGTGTTTCCCACCCTCAAAATTCTGTCTTCATGTTCTATAATACTAATATTTTCATCTATGGTGGCTACCCTAGGTTTGTATGGTTGTTTGTACACTGTTTCAAAGTGTCCTTTGTGCCCACACTGCCTGCAATGTTTGTATCAATGGCTACACATCTGAGATAATCCGCATTGTGAAAAGCACTACCACATCTGTAGCAAGATTTTGTTGGATGGCTAAACTTTTGAACAGCACAATCAGATTTGAATACAACTGCAACATCAGGATCTTCTCTTACCACAGTAGATACAACTTCAGAATTATTACAATCCTTTTTACCCAACTCACATATACAATGTTGAAATTGTTCAACAACTTTAGCAATTTCAATGGCATCTCTTAGTGAAGGATTTTTCGCAGCAGACAGTCGACCTTGGGTTTTCTTACACTTACAATGAACAATTAATTGACCATGGACCAATTTGTCTGTCATATCCCCAAATTTACATTTTAGTGTAAGTTCAGCTAGTTTGGAAACAAGATCATCAATCGATTTGCTTTCCTCCTGTGTGGAGTGTAAAAATTGGTAACGCTTCATCACAATATTGATCTCTTTGGTAAATCTGCACTCTAGCCGTTTTTTTGTTTCCACATAAACATCTTCAATGGGGTCACCATTGGGTTTGGTATATGATGGTAAGTATTTAAAGATGAGCTGACCTTCCTTACCTAAATTATTCAGTAAGAGTGCTTTTTTCCTGGCAGCAATAAAACGAGCACCATCCATAGCCTCGAAATAATTTTTGTACATAGGTATCCAATCATCCCACTCTACAGAAAGTGGACCTAGACAAGGTAGGAACATAGGAGAAACTATTGCTCCTCGAGATTGCATGATGCAATAAATTGTGATAACCAAATTACATGAAGATCAGGGCCGGACTGGCTACCGGGCGTTTTGGAATGCTGCTGACCTGGGGGCTGATTTCGTTGATGGGGATCTGCCTGTGCTGAATGAAATTTGTTTTAGTATGTTTATTGCAAAGCACACGCAGGTCTCCATCAACGAAACAGCTCCCACCACAGTGAAATCAGCCCCCAGCTCAGCAGCATTCCAAAACGCCCGGTAGCCAGTCCGGCCCTGACGAAGATATGAAAACAATGAAATTCACTGAAGAAATTATAATGTGAAAGGTGTGTGAATCACTGGGACTCACTGAGGTATTTAATTAGAGTTGGCAATGCAAAATAATTCATTTAAAATGTACTCCCTCATCGTGTTTTACATGCTATCAAGAGAGTGGTGTGCATGACTAGCCATGCGCTTGCTGCATGGAGGCAAGAGAACTCGAAGTGACGTAGGCAAGAGGGTCCGGTGGGTCTCCGAAAGTTGCTCACTCAGAGGTCTCGAGACAACACTTGAAACTATGCATGAGCACTTCCGTCCTCAAATTATCGATGCTGGATACAGTCAACACACAGCGCTCCTCTCAGTTTTACAATTCACTGACTGTCTGTATATATGCAGTTACACTCGCCTTAGTGTTGATAGAGTCACCGATCACAATAGGGCGGAAAACGACATCCAAGGTGGGTCCGCAGCCACTCTTCACCGCAGGAAACAGCTGGGCAGCCCGTTGTCAAATCTTGGAAGCTAAAAGTACTACTCTTGACATCTCAGGTAATTTGATAGAATGTTTATTATACAAAGTTTCCTCCTTCGGTACAGACGTGATTGTGCAATATCATTTCTTACTGCGTTCCATAATTCCCTACAAGGAAAATGCAACCAGACGTAAGTATAACAGACTCCTTGCTCACAATGAACTGCAAAATTAACGCAGTATCATCATCCTGCTTCCAAACACTCCACCTGCTTCGGAAGACATTCATATGGATCCACACAGAATCCACAAAGATGGTCACCGACACACTCATCACCAGCAGACTTGACTACGGCAACACACTCTACGCCAGAGTCCCCGAGAAAAAGCTCAGGAAACTACAGTATGTCCAAAACCCTGCAGCCAGACTGGTCCTCAACACCCCCCGCCGCAACCACGTAACACAACACCTCCAACATCTCTACTGGCTTCCAATCAACAAGAGAATCCCCTTCAAGCTCCTAGTTGAGTGGTGTGGCTCACTGGTTAGAGGCGGCAGACCCGGGAGCAGAGGATGGCCCGGGACCAGGGTTCAATTCCCGACGCGGCAGGGTCTTGGACCAGGGTCAACGGACTCGATAATTCTCGCCTCGGTGCCTACTCTAACTAGGGATCACACTAGGCAACTCTGGGCATTAGCTTGCCTCATCTCCACAACGGCCCCCCACATACGCCGGGGATGCCTGGTTTCACCTTGGAGAAACCCAGTAGGGACCATCTCACAGGGAAAGCCAGGACGGGTTCCCCAGCGGTCTACAGCGCAGAGATACTCCTTCGGGAGTCGATTCTAACGCTTTAGAAACCTGCAATCAATCAATCAATCAATCAATCAATCAATCAATCACTCATACCTACAAATCTCTCCATGATGCAGGACCAGACTATCTGAACCACCACTGTGCATTCCACAAACTCGCCAGACAACTCTGCTCCACCCAACTCACCCTGGCCTCCGTCCCACGGATCTACAAGAACAGAACCGGAGGAAGATCTCTCTCCTACCTCGCCACCGAGACCTGGATAACCTTGCCCCTCCCCCTCAGGCAATCCGCATTGTTGACCCAATTCAGGAAGGACCTCAAGACCTGGCTTTCGACTGAACCTCCACACGCAGACAGATCAGCAGCCACCCCCCTTCAGTGCCTTGAGACCTTCACAGGTGAGCGCCGTGCTATACAAACTCTGGATTAATTGATTGATTGAGTAGCGCTGCATCTCTCTTTGTGGCCTTCATAGCAGGTTTTTTCCCAACAATTTGTAGACTTCTTAGTAGGCTTTTGTTATAGTCAAACGCTCTTCATTGCTGGTTTTGTGCTTTGAGTCCACATCCGGCAAACGTCGATTCCACACGTCGACAGAGGCAAACACAGCATGCACGAGAAGTTTGCTGGACCACATTAATCTCTCTGGGAGAGCACTGTCAATCTTCAGGTAACTTGTTCTCTATCTCGTCATCATTTGCTTTGTCCTGCCCAGCCTGGGTCCTCACCAATGTCTTTGGCACACACAGACCTTAGTATAACACAGCTATATTCTTTTGCATGTAACCGCAAACTCAACATTCCAAAGCTACATTCACTTCGCTCTGCTCTAACGCTTTTATCACCATTCTACGGAGTCCATCAGAGCAACAAGGGTTCTATCATTGCAAACTCACACAAGACTACAATGCTGACGTCTGAATCTTCTTGCACAAAATACGTTGTTTAAGCCAATTTTTGCATCAGCATTGTGAATAGGAAAAGATTTTACTTCATACTTACACACTAATCAGCTGTGCCCAAATATTTCATAAAAACTTACACATGTCTTACAGAAGTGCTGAATCAGGTAAATGCAAACATGAGTTTAGCCACGTGGCTCAGATAAAGCCCATATTTCAGTTTCTGCCTCCACAGTAAGTAAAGTGAAGATTTACTTCAACTACACAAGTACAATTGCCCCATGGCATAGCCCGAACTAAGGGGTCAATTATGATGGCGGTGAAACCGCATCCTCCGGGCCGGTGGAAGCCACCGCCAGCCGGAGGATGCGGATTCACCGCCGCGGTCCTTGAAAACACCCACCGCCAGATTATGATGGCGGTGGGATCAGCGGCGGACAGCAGGTCCGTCCGCCGCTGATCCGTGGGGTGTGGACCACAATATGGTGGCGGTGTCTGCAAGACACCACCAGCCATATTATGATGTGTGCGGAGACATGCTTTTCCGCGGCGGATATTCCGCCGTGGAAAAGCATGTGGACCTTTGCTTCTGGGGGCCCCTTGCGGGCCCCCAGGGTGTTGGTGGGAGGGGGGTGCACATGGGGGTACCTATGGTACCCCCCTGCATGTGCATGCACAAAGCGGCAGGCACCGCGCGGTGCCTGCCGCTTTGTGCATGCACATGCAAAGCATGCATTTTTAACTATGCGGCGGTTGCTGCTTTAAGCACCAACCGCCGCAATGTTAAATATACAGGATGTGAGCGCCAGGGTGGCGGTCACATCCTAATTCATATGGAGGGAACGCCGCTGCCCCTGCGGACGGTCCCTCCACCTCGGGGGTGGCGGACGGACGCAGGTCTGTCCGCCATCCTAATCGACACCTAATTGTGTGCATTTTACATCTCACTCAGCAAAGGGCAAAGAAGGAAAGTTTGATTTCAAAAGAAGTTTTCAGTTTTAGGGAAGGGCCGTGAAATGTTATGTTATGTTAGTGATATTTGTATTGCGCACAGCTGCTCCAGCGAAGGAGCGTCCCGGCGCACCGACAAGGTAGCAAACACAACACAACAAGAAACAGAAAGTATTAAAAAGGAGTATAAAATTTAGCAGAGCTGGGAAAACAAGAAAGTTTTAGCGGCCTTGTGGAAAGAAAGCAAGTCGCCCAGAATCCGAATTTTGAAAGGAAGAGCATTCCAAAGTGCGGCTGCCCGCACCCTAAAGGAGCGGCCCCCCGCCCGACTGAGTTTGAATCGAGGGGTTACTGCTAATTCTTGGTCCAAAGAACGCAGAGTGCGGCCCGGGATGTAGGGGCACAGGAGTTGGCGCAATAAGGGTGGCGACAAGCCCTTCAAAATCTTAAAAGACATGCACAACACTTTAAAGTGGATCCGCTGCCTAACAGGTAACCAGTGCAAAGCTCGCAGAGTTGGAGTGGCCGAGCAAAACCTGGGAAGACCTACGATTGCTCTGGCCGCTGCGTTCTGCACTCTTTGAAGACGGGTCAACTCGGCCTGGTTTAGCCCTATAAAAAGGGAGCTGGCATAGTCCAGCCGAGCCAAAACCGTTGCTTGTACCACGAGTTGACGGGTTGCGGCATCGAAGTACTTAAGAGCAGGTCTCAAGTTACGCAAGATGCCGAAGCAACACGCCGCCGTCCTTTTGGAGTGGCCAACGAAGTTGAGGGAGGGGTCCAGCCAGACCCCCAGATTTTTGATCTCCGCCACCGGAGTGGGGGTGGGACCCAGCTCAGAAGGCCACCAAGTGTCTCCCCATAGTTCCGTCCGCTTACCAAAGACCATCACCTCCGTTTTTTTGGCATTTAGTTGGAGACGGTTGGACGTCATCCAACCAGCCACCGCCCGTAGTCCTTCTCTGAATCTTGGGGCATCCACCCTAGAGTCCCCGCTGATCGTGACCGCTAGCTGGGTATCATCTGCGTACGACACCATGGTCATACCACAGAGCTTCACAACCTCAGCCAGCGGCCTCACGTAGATGTTAAACAACGTGGGACTCAGCGAGGAACCCTGTGGGACCCCAAGAGACAGAGGATGTCGTTTGGACTGATAGGGCGGGGCAGCCACACAGAAGGAACGGTCCATGAGAAACGAACGAAACCACTGGTGTGCAGTACCGGTCACCCCTATCTCCTCAAGACGCTGCAGGAGAATTTCACGGGAGACCGTGTCAAAGGCGGCGCTTAGATCTAACAAAACAAGCGCCGCCGTTTGACCTGCATCCAGAACTGCCCGCAGGTGCTCGACCATGAATAACAATGCTGTCTCCGTGCTGTGGCCAGCCCGAAAACCATTCTGGGTGTCGTCCAGAATGTTGGTACGCGACAGATGATCCGTGAGGGCGGTGTTAACGTGCACCTCCGCGAGTTTGGCCGGCCAAGGGAGGAGCGAAATCGGGCGGTAGTTCTCCGATTTTGTAGGGTCGAGAGATGTTTTTTTCAAAATGGGCATCACTACCGCATGCTTCCATTTCAAAGGCACCTGGCCAGATGATAGCGACATATTGATTAAGTTGCAGACCGGGCGAGCAAAGGTCTGGTCTCTGAACATTAGTGGCTTGAGCGGGTCAGCCGGCGACCCTGATTTGACTCGAAGAGCCAAGGCCGTGTAAGACTCCGAAGAGAGACAGGGGAAAGAGTCTAGCACCACCTGATCCGGCAGGATGGATAATCCCGCGCTGGTTTGTGCAGCAGTGGGGAAGGCCCTATAGATGGTCTGGACCTTCTCCATGAAGAAAGCCGCCAGCGCTTCACAGTGGGTATTGGAGCTGATGGAGTTACCGGCAGGCTTCCTTGCCACAAGGTCCTTGAGAGCCTTAAAGATGATTTTGACAGGGTTCCCACTGCTGCGAAACTCCAAAGCATAATGTGCAGCCCGGGCTCTACAAACCGCACGGTGGTAAGATTTGACAGCAGCCATGTACAAGGTTTTTGTGCTGCTGTCGTACCTCTTCCTCCAGTCTCTCTCTGCACGTCTGCAGACACTTTTCAAGGCCCGCAGATTGCCATCATACCAGGGGCTGGGAGCGCGGAGGCCACACTTACTTGAAACCAACGGGATAAGGGAGTCGAGAGCTCTGGTTACCCATCCGCAGAAATGGTCATAACCAGATTCCACGTTCTCCGCTACACCCAATGGATCGTCAGTGAGAAGGCGATGAAGATCTTCCGCCTTTAGTTTGCTCCAGCGCCGTCTGGGCATGGCACGCAGCGGCGCCTTAAGTGGAGCCTCTATTAGAGGACGGTAAATAGTCACGAGCGAGTGGTCTGACCAAATCAGGGGGAGGGGGGAGGCCACTGTAGCCCCCTCTAAGTTGGAAAAAAAGGGGTCCAAAATGTGGCCACCACTATGAGTGGGGTCCGAGACCAGCTGGAACAGTTGAAGGGCCTCGAGGTCCGCCACCACCCCACCCACTGAGGTAAGAGACAAGGTATCAAAATGGAGATTCAAGTCTCCTACGATGGAAAAATTGGCAGACCCTACTGCTAGTGAATTCACTGCCTCAGGAAGGGCCTCCCGAAATGCCACGGAGCTACCCGGTGGGCGATAAATAAGCAACCCTGACAAGGTAAAGTGCGATGTAACTGCAACCTTGAACAGGGCGCTTTCGCATCCCGCAATGTTCTGCACTTTCCAGGCGCAAGAGTAACAAGATTTCACTGCAAGGGCAACTCCACCCCCTCTAGAGGAGCGGTTGAGCGTGTAAATGGAGTACTCGGCAGGAAAAGCCAGATTCAACACAGTAGAATCGGTGTCCTGCAGCCATGTCTCTGTCAGACAAAAGATGTCGGGGGGTCATTGTCCATAAGGTCAGCAATATCCTGATAGTGCTTGACCGCTGACCTTACGTTCAAATTCCAGATGGTAATATGTTGCGAGGAGGCATTACTGCTTATGGCGGACGGCGCTATACTAGAGCCCACACGAGATGGTGCTTCAAGTAGCCAACCACCACAAGCACATCGATGGGGGCCACACAGAGGGTAAACACGGGCTCTAGCACAGGATGGCAGACTATTATTAATCGCCAGGAGAGAATCCCTAGTATACATAAGCATAGTTAGAGCAGTGCCTGACGATAGAGTCACCGCCAAGCCAGCGCGACCGAGCGCGGACGGGCGCAGACGGGCAGGACTCTGGCACGACTCCGGCGACGCGAGGACAAGCCCGCTGCGTGATCACGCTGCGCTAGGGGAGGAGCTTTAAGTAGATGTTCCCAGGCGGCGCATGCGCACTCAAGCGCTGGCAGGTAGAAACGCCTCGCTCCACTCACCCCACTCCAAGATGGCGACCTACAACAAACAGGGCACCCACCCCAGGACCAGACCCGCCCAAACGGCGGTGCGGGGCTTAAATTATTGTGCAGGTAAGGGGCGATATTAAAAAGCAGGGTCAAATGACCAGAAATAACACAAGATGTTTAAAAACAGCAGTTTTCTGCCAAAACGCGCAAAGCGCTCTCGCAGCATCAGCTACCTTGTCAGTTGGAGTTGATTAGCAGGCCAAGACTGCTCTGATGTCAAAATACCAGATATCAAAAGAAAAGGGAAAATTGGTTTTCCTACACTGACAAAAGTGAATCTTTAGTCTTAAAGGAACTTGCGGACAATATCGGGTCTAGGGGTACTATAGAACACACCAGGAATTGAAGTAAATGTCAATTGCTTGTGCTCATTCTTCAGCGACTTTTACAGGATTATTCGCAGTAGTGTTGGAAAGATGTATGAGGTCAAGAAGGTAGAATGGTGCATTGGGGCTCACAATTGTCTTAGCAACTATGGGGTCCATTACGATGTCGGGCGGATCGCCACCGCCATGGTGGCGGTGGCGATCCGCCCGACATTAATGCCCGCCCGCCACCCATTTGCCCCCCGCCATATTACTATGGCGGGTGGAACCGTGGCAGACGTAAACACCGTCTGCCGCTTTTCCGCCCCGGTCGCCTTGCGGCCGGGCGGAAAATGTTTAATATGGTGGCAGTGTCTGCTATACACCGCCAGCCATATTAGGATGGGCCTGCAGACATGCCTTTCCCTGCCACGGAAAGACATGAGGAGACTCCCTGCAGGGGCCCGTTGCGGGCCCCCTGGGACTCCGGGGGGTGGGGGGTGCACATGGGGGTTACCTCTGGTACCCCCCCGCAGTTCAAAGTGCAACATGGTAGGCACCGCGCAGTGCCAGTCATGTTGTGCTTTGAAATGCACAACGTGCATTTTTACCATTGCGGCGGGCGGCGCTTTCTGCACCACCCGCCGCAATGGTAAAAATACAAGATGCGCCCGCCAGTGTGGCGGGCACATCCTAATTGTCAAGGCGGGACCGCCGCTCCTATGGTGGGCGGTCCCGTTTTGCACTGGGATGGCGAGCGGACTTATCCTAATGGACCCCTATGTGTCTAGCAGCCAGAGATACATTACGGAGCAAGTTTCTGTCTCCCATGTATAAAAGCTTGTTGTAATCTTCGGGGTTTTTCCTTGTGCTTACCCTTAGTGCACTGCGATGAAGTTACTCAAGGATGACGGAAAAGAGCATATTCATAGTTTTGCTGTCAAGCTTGGGTGGGAATAAATAAAGATACTGAAAATATCGAGCTGTAAGCTTCTGAAAACAACGGCAGTAGAAGATGCTGATAAGGCAGATGCTGAGAGGCTGATTTGAAAGTGAAGCAAATAGGAATGGATTCAGACACGTTTACAATCAAGCCAACTATTTGATAATTATCATCAGTGTGAAATTAGCGAATAACGTGACCTGTTACTTTAAGTCTCCCCTGCACATGACAATACATTTATGTTAGTAGGTCTGATGATGAATATTGAACACAAAAGAAGCCAGCTGCTTGCATAGGCGCTGCAAATGAACTTTGTCAGCAGCATAAATGGAATTTTGATTAAAAGGCCTAATCCCATTGTATGCAGACAAATTACCTTGCTTTAGCAGACAAATCCTGAAGTTCAACAACAGAGACTACTAAATAGGTTCTACTCCTAATGGAAAGCCGAACTGTCAGGTGATATAGTTTTTCTATTGGCAAATGCTAATTCAGATCAATAAGCCATCAGACGAAGAATAACATTTCAACTCTGATAGTTACATCTGCCAGGGGGAATACAAACGAGCTTAACAGCCACTAAAGCACAACGACACAACCAAGGACATGCACTGTAAGTAACTGCAGCTGAATTCACAACAGAAGAAGGCTGCCTATCTCCTCCGTAAGGAGTCAAGACAAGCTCCCAACTTTCGTAGAACTAGACTAAGGCCAGGGCCAATTTAATTATGCCGTATTTTCCACATAATCCATCATCTGCTGCACAATCTCCAGCTTTTAAAATGAATACAGATTGTTTCTAGCGTGAATGGATCAAAAGTTACCAAAAGCGTTTAACGTGTGAGCGCAATGGAAGGCCCATTACAAAAGTTGGCTAGTCATCTTTCAGTTGCTTACTGCTACAGTTGGTTGTTAAACAGGTACTAAGTAGGTGGAAAGCTTTGCCCAGACAGTGTTACCATGAATCCAAATGACAACCTAATGACGTAATACAATCGCAGAATGTGCCCCTTTATGCCAAATTATTTGCCTTTTCTTGTTGCATAATCATTGAAAGAAACACACTAAGTGGCACACAAAAATACACACTTATATTGTATTTATTTTATTTATTTATTTTTCAAAGTACTTCATTTTGACAGTGAAGTCTATCAAAGTGCAAAAGTGCCAGGTAGAGTTAAATGATGACCAGTACCTCGTTTTCTTTTTTCTGAAATATGGGCCATTAGTCCGAAAAAACAAAACATATTCATGCAGGTTCAATCAATTGTGGTACTGTTGATAATGTTAAACATATTTCGATAAGAAGCTTGTGACTTAATAAAATAGTAATTGGTTAAAATTACGGGTGTGTGATATAAAAATGCAACTAGTGAGAATCTTCAACAGTGGACCATGTAAAAGCTTACTATTTCTGTCCGCTATGCATTGATAGAAATCAGTACTTTAAGTAGAAATAGTATATATCTGTGTAGGGGTTTTCTTTGGTATTTGCAGAGATTCGAGGTTTAGTTGCTTCTTCTTTTTGTAATTCTGGGTTATGTTTTAGGTGCATGTCTGAGTTATCCAGAAATTTTACAAGTTTGGTAATCACTTGCGGCTTACGGCAGATGGAAATATCCATAACCCCTCATTAGTTCACAGCTGCCTAAGAAGTCTTCTGCCATCTTCAAGGAGGATGGGGCATATGCAGAGTAGGTGGGTAATTGATTCCTAAAATAGTCCGCATGTTTTAGACTCGGTTTTCGCTGTCCCTGGGGTCTGTAATGACGAAAAGGAGCCCATCAAAAGCTGAAGGTATTTAGTTTTGTAATAGGGTGAAAATGGTTACATGATGTATTTTTGGGAACCTTTACTTACCATGACTACTGAGGACCAGGTGGGCATGTTCTCTTTTAGAAAATGGCCTGTGATCAGATTCTAAGGGGCATATTTACAAGCCCCAGCGCCATGCTGCAGGGTATTTACAACGTGACGCATCTGGTAGATGCGGCACGTTGTAAAGCCCTGTGCCACATGTAGGCGTTCAGGCGCGGGGGGGGGGGGGGGCATTTCCAGCGCAGGAATGCCTCCTAAAAGTGGCTGAGTGAAATCTAGAAGATTTCACTCAGTCACTTTTAAGGCCATGCTACGTCAAAACCCTCCACCTGCTTGAAGCAGGCGTAAGGATTGCCGCAGCATGTTAGGGATAGGGCACCCCGATCCTTGCTGGAGCTGCGACGCAACACCAGCAATGTGCCGCCTTTCCAACAGGGGATGCAACACGCATCTGCCCATCCGTGCGCCGCATTGTAAATGCGGCGCATCAGTGGTGGCGCACGGGTGGGCAGATGCATCGCAACTCTTCTGGCGCATCCCTGCTGATTAGCAGAGATGCACCAGAAGTAGTAAATCTGCCCCAAAGGATTTAATTTTTACTTTTCTGTGCAGAGCTGTTTTAAACTGTGGGTGCAGTAGTTTTAAATTCCATAGATCCGCCGAGCCTGTTTTGCTCCGGCACTTCAAAGAGGGCCTCTGTCCAAACATTTGAGTGGAGTGCCCTGTAAGGGCACGCAACTTCAAGCCAGATAAAAATGTTCAGTGATCCTTGCTCAGCTGTCCTTGTAGAGTGCAGATATTTTATTATAAAGGTCTTCTGTGATCAGTTGGTCCCATTAATACAAATTCAATCCTGATCTGGGCTGGTGAGGTATTACACAGTAATTTAAATAGAGTTTTGAAAATTGCACCCTGTGAGTTATTTAGAAAGGCCACAAGTTTCCACAGGAAGGACTCTGACCCGTATGCCAAAGTCAGCACTAGTTTGGCAGAAACTATTTTCAACAGTGATTCAAGAGAGTTTTTTAGCACTCTTGAGAATTGTTCGAAAAGCGCATTGTAACGAGGCTAGTTTAGTTTTCAACGAATTTAAATGTAGTATCTCCTTTGTCGTCTTACCAGCATCCCAAATATTTATATTTGTTCACGATAGTCAGGCGGTGGTTGTTAAGATGCCAGTGGTGTTGTTTTTTCTTTTTCCGGCTGAAGATAACAATATTGTTTTCGTAATTAATTTTCATCTTGTTTGCCCTGCAGTGCGTGTCTAAGACATCTAGCAATCTTTGGAGCATTACCAGCATTTGGCTTAGCAGGAGGACATTGTCTGCATATAGAATAGAAGAGATGTGTTGATTAGCTAATTTTGGGGCATGACTGTTTGCTTGGTTTGGTGCAGGGGCCAAGTCGCTCATCTACAGGTAAAAAGGGAAGTTGCTAATAAGCACCCCTGTTTGACTCCTTGTTCCATGCTGATTTTTTCCGAGACGGCGGCGTGTGACCCTAATTTTACTCTGGCCCGTGTATTAGAATAGAGCAGCAGAATGCCTTGTAATAGAGGGTCAGAGATATTCCAGGTTATAAGTTTGGACCACTGTACAAGACGATTAACTCGGTCAAAAGTTCCAATGTAGTCTATGAAACAGCAGTACAGCTGTTCTTACTTCTGTATTTGTTTGGCTGCGAGCATCCTTATGGCCACCAGGTTGTCTAATGTGCTGGACCATGTTCTAAAACTGGTTTAGTGGAAGGGAAGCAAGTTATTTGTCATTGTCCATTCTTATACATCCTCGAGTAGTAGCGAGACAAAATATTTTGCCTCGATGTCCAATAGTGCAATATGTCGGTAACTGTCTGGGAGCGATATGAAGCCTTTTTTTTGTAATTGGGATGAAGAATTGAGCCTTGCCAGAACGGTGGAACTGTGTGCCTAACTATGCATCTCTTGAATAAATTTTTCAGAACACCGGACCTGAAATTGATGTCGTGTTTGTAGACTGATACTGGGATGCTGTTGGGGTCTGGCGCACTATCTGCTCTGCTTTTTCAAATTAATGTTGTTATTCTGCTGTCGTCTAAGGTTATTTTGTATTGATGATGTTTGGCAACAATTGGCATTGAGGTATACTGTGCAGAGGTTTGTTTACTTGGGACTGACAACTGATTGGGAATTATAGATGTAGCTTTATATAGTGTAGAAACGTATTTTTTTTCCAATTTTCTGCAGTGACGTTATTCCAATTTGTCGTAGTTAAAATTGAGCCACTGTTCAACCTGTTTGTGGTTAACCAGTAAAGTCTTGCATTTTTGTTCCCACATGTCATGAACAATTCGATTAGGAGCAATTCCTCAAAGCCTTGATTGGCTTGCCAAATTTGTTTTTATACTGTCGGCACAGGGTTTCAACATCAACATGTAAGGTGGGATTTGATTGTATTTTAAGAGATCGACCCTTTTTAACATCCTCAGCTTTTTTGTGTACCAGGGTTTAGAGCTCGTGCGATTTTTGAACTAGCATTTCACAGTCACTGATGGTGTTGATAAAGGTCCTCTCCTGGTCAGATAGTAGTGTTTTTTCAGTTGTTGTGCTTTGTGCTGCATAATATAGTCAACCCTGCCACTTAATTCGGTCCTCACAAAATTCCAGTGGCCTTGACTAATGCTATTAGGTTGTCGCATTGAAGTGAATACTGGGTTACAAATGAGATGCACATACAAATACACAAGTTACGAAGAACTTCCAAAATATGACAGCCAACAACAAAGTCATACTTTTAAAGTTCCACTCAAAACCCAACCTTTATAATATTATTATGGTGATGTAGATCAGGATATATTGCACGAAAAATAGGTTGGTATGGGCACAACATATTAGTAGGACGTGTGCCTACACGGAAACCAGAGCCCTTTTCACATGAACAGTGCAGGTAATGCGATTTAGAACTGTTAGAAATTGAGTTTCTGGTTGGCAGAGGTATGCACCCTGTCCAAGCAGGAACAACAATCCTAGTCAGAGTAAGTCAGATACACACCATAAATTAACCTGTGCTCACCCTCTGGGAGCTTGGCATAGAGCAGTCAGGCTTACCTTAAGAGGCAATATGTAAAGGATTTGTGTAACAGTGAAAACAACACACAAAAAGATACCACACCTGGTTAGAAAAACATAGGGTAATTTAAAGATCAAAACAAGACAAACACAGCAAAAATCCAATAAGCAGAACTTGATATATGAATTTCTCATGAATAAACTGCAAAATAGAGATTAGAAGCAATAAGCACTTATGTTGAGTTATCTGGTCGCACTGGACTGGGACAAAGTCAAAAGTTCATGCTGATTGCGATGGAGTGGGGGCCAGATACAGGGACCCAGTGAGGCCCACTGCACAAATTTACCTTAATCCTGGTTGCATCAACAAAGATGCGAGGTGCAGCCAAGCGATGCATCGGTGTTCTACAGGAGCACACTTTATACCCACTTCCAGGGGCCCACGCCTGGACTGGTACCGATTGACAGGGCATGACTCACAGATGGCAGACTCCAGGTGCTGTAGCAGGGTGAGTGGAAGTCTTTGATGTATGTCCCTGAGACTTCAGAAGGGGAGGCAAGTGACAAGCCCTTTGAGTCACTTTGGTTCTTGGTTGGAGAGATGCAAGTCCAGTCCCTCTCACTCCCAGGCAGGAGGGCAGGAGGCAGCAGGTCAGCATGGCAAAGCAGGAGTCCAGCAAAGTAGCAGTCCAGTAGAGTGGCAGTCCTTGTGACAGCACAGCAGTCCTTCTTCGTGGCAGAGCATCCGCAGGTCCAGAAGTGGACTGAAGTGGTGGCATCTGAGGTTCAGTATTTATACTTTGGTGTCCTGGTTCTGGAAGGTGGGAGAAGCTTCTATAAAGTGGTTTTGAAGTGCAGGAAATGTCCTTCCTCCCCTGCCCTGGCTCCCAGCTGGCTAGAGTGACAATACAGGGTTGTTGAGCCTATTGTGTGGAGACAGAGCACAGCCTATTACGGTACAAGTGGGGCTATTGGCTCATTAAGCCACACCTAAGCTCTCATTGTGTGTGGCTGTCTAGAGGGAATGCACAAGGCCCACCCCAGATGTGTATTCAGAGACAGGAAGAAAGCACAGAATGGTTAAAGTAAGAAGATGCCAACTTTCGAAAAGTGTAATTTTCAGAAGTTTTGATTTATAAAGTGTGAGTCCAGAGACAACAAACTTAGAGAACCCGATTCACAGAACTAACTTAAGACAAAATCCTAAACGAACTACTTTTGGTATTCACAGAAGGCATTTAGTAGTAGTAAAGTTAGGATTTAGTCTTAAGTCTGTCTTAAGTCTGTCCTAAGTTTGTCTTTAGTCTGTCTTAGGTTTGTCTTAAGTCTGTCCTAAGTCTGTCCTAAGTTTGTCTTAAGTTTGTCTTAAGTTTGTCTTAAGACTGTCTTAAGACTGTCTTAAGTCTGTCTTAAGTCTGTCTTAAGTCAAACTTAAGTCAAACTTAAGACAAAATCCTAACTTTACTACTACTAAATGCCTTCTGTGAATACCAAAAGTAGTACGTTTAGGATTTTGTCTTAAGTTAGTTCTGTGAATCGGGCCCGAAATGTCCATCTTCTGCTACTTGGAACTTACACTTATAAAATGTAATAAAGTAATTTTAATGTTAAGGTAACCAATGGGATAGTTAATCCTTACAGTAGTGAAAAATGAATTTAGTATATTTTCTCTACCAGAATATGTAAAACTTAAAAGAACATGTCCAACTTTTTAAATATGTTATGTTATCAGCATTTCTATAGCACGAACGGTTACCCAAGGGTGTCCTGGCGCTGACTGCTTTTCTCTAGGCGTAAAAGGACTCAGATTATAAATTAAAAAGCGAGGTCTTCAAATGCTTCCTAAAGGTTAACAAGTCTGTGGAGTTTCTCAAATAATAGGGGAGGTCGTTCCAGGCTCTTTGCCGCACATGGTATAAAGCTCCTTCCGCCCCATGAGGCTTTTTTTATGGTTGGTACTGAGACCAGCTTATCCCCCATGGAGCGCAGTGTCCTCCTAGGTTGGTGCCATTGCAGCCGCTGTTTAAGATATTATGGGCCAATGTCCTGCAGAGCCTTATACACTGTACACAGGGCCTTAAAATGCACCCTTTTCCTCACTGGTAAACAGTGAAGTTTTTTTTAATTCATTAGAGATCGGCATAAATTTCGGAGTGTTAGTAATTAATCTAGCGGCAGAATTTGCAACAACTACAATTTATTCATGGAACGATCTTGCAAGTTTAGGTAGAGCCCATAACAATAGTCTAACCTAGACATGATAAGTGCAGTAACCACTGTCCGCTTATTGTCTACTGGCAGGAAGTATAACATCTTCTTGATCACTCTCAAAGTATAAAAAATGCTTGTGTTCCAACCCACCGCATTACCAACTTCAATGATCTTTTGAACATCTAGTCATTTGAAGTGTTTTTGTTTATAGTTTTGTTGTTTCTCAATATCGTCTAATACATGTCAAATTGATTAAAAATGATATAAATGTTTTTTAAGAATTGAGTGTTTATAAAAAAAAACTATGAAAAAATATATATGAAAAAAGAAATCAAAGAAAAAAATATAAATAAATGAATATCATTTTTATAAAAATTGGTTATTTATCGATTCTCTATCACACATTTACTGCTTTATTATAAAGATTTACCCTATAGGAAATGGCACTAAAACTATAAAGTGTTTGCTACAATTTGTCTCCTTTTTCTAATGACTAATATGCCCTACGCGTAGCAAACTTTTTAATTGTAGGGGTCCCCTGTTTTCTCAGAAAAATAAAAAATGCTTGAGGCCACTGCATTTATGTGATCACTAAAGTTGAGCTTATCATCAATAATTACGCCCAAATTATGTACCTTCCTAGAAGGTGTAGGGAGGGTGCCCAAAGAATCTGGCCACCAACTTGGGGTCCAAAAATTGGGTTATTTCCAAATAAAATGAACTCCATCTTACTTGAATTAAGTTTCAGACAGTTTTACGCCATCCACTTCCCTACTGCCTCCATACAGTCGTGAAACCAACTGTCTATGCTCACTCTCTCCCCAGGATGCAGAGCGACCACAATTTGAGTATCGTCAGCATAGGAGGTAAGGTTAAAACTGTATGAACCACTCAGAGATGCCAAAGAGGAAACATAAACATTAAAAAGGGTTGGGCTGAGGGAGGACCCATATGGGACTCTGCAGGGCAGGGAAAAAGGTCTGGAACAAAATTCATCCAGTGCCACAATTTGAGATCTATCCGTAAGGAAGGATTTAATCAACTTCCAGGCCATGCCCTGGCCCCGGCATGTTGACAACCGGTCCATCAGTAAATCATGATGGACCGTGTCAAAGGCCGCTGATAGATATAACATAATAAAAGCCACCTTACCACCCCTATCCAGTGCTTCTCTGATCTCTTCAGTGGACTTGATAAGCGCGGACTCAGTACTGTGGCCCTCTCAAAATCCATATTGTGTTGGGTCAAGGCCTTTTGTCTTACCTAAAAAAGTAATAAGTTGTCTGTTCATGGCTTTTTCGGCGAATTTAGCTGGTAGAGGAAGACGAGATATAGGGCGGAAATTATTAGGATTTTTGGGATCCAAATTGGATTTTTTCAAAAGGGGGAGAATCGAGGCGATCTTCCAACGACTAGGGAAATCCCCTACCTCAAACATTAAGCCAATTAGGGAGCTAAAGGAGCGGGCAACATGACCCGAAGCCCGTTTGATTACAGATACCGGGCAAGGATCATAGGGTGAGCCTGACTTGGCTGTCAGCAAGAGTTTCTCTGTTTCCATAATAGAGATTGGCTCAAATTTAACAAAAAAAAAACACCAAAGGAAAGGTGGTGTTGGAACTGCCTTCCAGTGCTGCCCTCAAACCCATCCCACTTGAAAGTTGAAAGGCTGAAAAAATACATCAACCTTTTTTTGAAAAACATGGCGATATCCTCGCATAACTTTTGTGTTGATTCGACTTTTTTGGGATGATGGGATACCAAGTCAGAGACTATTTTAAAGATTTCCTTAGCTGAATTTCCAGCAAGACTGATATGGTTTGAGAAAAAATCCTTTTTCGCTTTTTTCAATCATTTGTTTGTAGGTTGCGAGGCTTTGTTTATAACTTTTTTGGCCTCTTCCTCATACTCTCTTCTCCATGTCCGTTCGTAAGATTTACAGATGAGTTTCTGTTCCCTTAGATCGTCTGTATACCACGGGGCTGTAGGATGAGATCTTCCGGGGACCCTCACTTTTTCCGGAGCGAGACCATTACATGCAGTCTAATCCTGGGGGCGATTGGCCCACACTTGTCAGAAGAGCATCAATTAATGCAGGAGCTTCAATTTTATTCCAGGCCCTGCTTTTAATTAAACTTTTCAGTCCCACCCTATCCAGCCCACGCCTTGAGCAAACCAACTCAAATTGCACAGCGGAGTGATTGGTCCAAGTAAGGGGCAATATCCCTGAAAAATGGAGTTGTGGACGGTTTGAAAAAATCCCATCTAGGGTATGCCCTGATTCATGAGTCGGGCCTATCACCCGTTGGCTAAGGTCTACACTCTTCATGAGATGTAGAAGTGCCACTGTGTCTGGCTCAGAGTGAGCTTCTAGATGATAATTGAAGTCACCCATGATGGTGAATGAGTTGGCACAGAACCCCTCCTCCAGGAAGTTCCACATGGAGGTTAGGAAGTAGTTTTTGGTGCCAGGGAGTCTATATAATAGAATTCCCTTAAACGTAGAGTGGTTAGTAAGGTTAAAACTAGAAGATAGAGCCTCACAATCTGCGTTTGAGGCTATCTGAAAACCAGCCTTCAAAGAGTCATGGTAAATAATTGCTAGGCCCCCACCTCTCCTCCCTGGTCTGTTAAGAGTATAGAAGACAAATCCGGGAGGTGTGGCTTTCACAAATCTGGCCCTGAAGCTTCATCCGTCCATGTCTCTGATATGAAGGCCAATTTAATATTTTCATCCTCTAGAAAGGTAGCACACTCTAAACGGTGTTTCACCAGTGATCGAGCATTAAGCAGGGTGCATTTTAGCAGTAACTCCTCTGATACCTCCCCTTTAGGCTTTTTCTTATTCAAATACCTGCCCACCTGATATTCCAGTCTTGGAAGTGAGCAAGCACAGTTAGAGCAAGTGATATCTAAAGAATGGGGTCTTGAGCCCAGCTGGAGGCAGACACAGCCGTGGCTTTCAACTACGGGCCTCAGTTTGCATAGTTGGTCTCTAGAATACCTCAAGGTAGGCCTCTTACCTAATGAGTAAGATGCAGGGGTTCTGGTGCTGTGCGCGTCCTGAGCGCAGACGGGTGCAGACGGGCTTGCGTTTGGCTCGCCTTCGGCGCGCCGGCGGCACGACCGCTGCGTGCCTCCGCTGCACGCCAGACTCAGTGCTCCCATTTATGTTGTCTTGGCAAGCAGCTAGACCGCTAACTAAGCATGGGCGTAAAATCCGTTCCACTCGTGGATTTTGCGGATTTTTGGCAAATTCGCAATCCGCGAACTCTCGCGAACTTGCCGAAAATTCGTAAATCCGTGCGAAGCGGATTTTTTGCTTGGTCGCACTTGCCAACTAGAATACTATACAATTTTGTGGCGCGCAGCGTTCACTTACCGTCATTCAGCGTTTTCAGAGTTGTTTTTCTCCATGTTTGCGGGTGCTGCGCCATTTTGGATCTTGCTGCGGGATCCCGCGGGAGTTTGTCGACATCATCGCAGCTTGCCACCTTGCACAGCGAGAGTTTTTCAACGCGAGTACGTCATAAAGGCCCGTGATCACGCATCGCAGGAGTAAACACTTGCGAACACGTAGATGCGGCGGACAGCGACAATCTCGCAATTGCGCACAAGAAATCCACCAGCAGGCAGCATAAACCTTGAAAATTATGATTTTTATCAGAATAACTCCTCAAGTTGACATTTGCCTGCACTTTTTTTTTGCAAGGAGTCCATTTTGGGGGTAGGAAGGAAGTGCCCCACAGTCTCCAACTACCTGTTCCTGTCCAGCAGGCTCCTCCCAGTGCTTTCTTCATGTGCTGGTCACTTTGATTTGGATCTTGCCCTGGAAGGATTACTTTTTGTGGATGCTGCTGGATATTTGGATTTTTGCAAAACTGAAAGCACAGGTGCAAAGGTTCAATCTTATCATTAGTAACCATTCCCTGTAGTGCTTCCTGAGGGGCCCCTTCAGAGTTCAGTTGCCTACTTGCAACTATTCTATGACCCTGCTCTGCCCCTCACAGCAGGCTCAGAGAATAGCTACAAGTATACAACAAAGGTCCTGTTAAAAAAATTACACTGCAACAGAAAGCAATTACAGATAAGGAAGCAGGTGCCAGCCTGGAAGTTCAAATTCAGTGCCACATTAATCAGCCCCTAATTCATTCATGTCAGTTGAGGCAGGGCAGGTGTGCTTTTCCCCCCATAATCTACAGTGATGAACTAGAGGGTGGCATGGGTGAGCCAGAGGGTGGCATGGGTGAGCCAGAGGGTGGCAGTGGTGAAACAGAGGGTGGCAGTGGTGAAACAGAGGGTGCTGTGATGAACCAGACGTAGAAACAACATGGTCGCGACTGTTGCTACCCGACAAGTAAGGGTAAAAAACCCTTGCGAAATGGCAGAAACACTTGCGAACACAAAAAAAAAGGAATCCGCAAAATTTGCGAGAGTTCGCCGATTTTGCCGATTGCGAATCCGTAAATACGCAATTTCGCGGATTGCCAATACGCAAAATCCGCCCATGCTTACCGCTAACTCCCCAGTGTCTTCAAGATGGCAGTCGCCCAAAGCAACCACCGCCGCAAATGCTCGGGGCGTCCCGGTGCCCTCCCCAGCCACACCAGAACAAATTCCAGCCCAACTATTTACAGGAAGGCCGAATATAAACAAAAAGTTAAAAGCTTTAATGTGTCCGTTTAAAAAAAAAAACCCTCAGCCCAAATTAGCAGTGTAGTGACAGGCAGTAAAGCAGCAAGCAATTAAAACATTGAAATGTGCAAAAGATACACTGCACCTGCCTTGGGGCTTTTCATGGTCTACATTAGGGATGACTTATATGTATTAAAAAGGAAGGTTTGGGCCTGGCAAGAGGGTCAACTTACCAAATCGACAGGGCAGTTTAAAACTACACACACAGGCTCTGAATTGGCAGGTCTGAGACATGTTGACAGGGTTACTGAAGTGGGTGGCACAATCAGTGCTTCAGGCCCTGGGCACATGCAGTGCACTGTACTAGGTACTTATAAACACATACAAATTGCCCATTGTGGATGAACCAATGTGACCATGTTTTAAGAAGGGATCACATGCCAATGGTTAGCAGTGCTAAAGTGGCCAGAGTCCTAAAGCCAACAAAATCGAGATTAGCAAAAAGGGAAGGAGGGAGGCAAAAAGTTTTAGGGTGACTCTGCAGAAAGAGCCTGGTCCAATAAGAACAAATTAGAAACAAAGAATCAAGTTACGTACAATTTTCTGGAATATAACAGCTAAGAAAAAAGGGACATTTTTAACGCAAAGTACGATAAAAAAATAAAACCCTTTAGAAATATGGTGACAGTAATCAAGATTTACTGTATGGAACATTAATATTGACAGTTCTCTAATTGAGCTGTGTATTTACCTAGAGAATCAAGCCCCTGTTATATTAACGTCTTAGTACTGATAATTTGCAGGAAGGTGCTATTAAGCACTATGGGCCCAATGTAACAAGACTGGGTCACTTTGCAATCAGTGTTTTTTGCTTACCATCTGCTTTGCGAATCAACCTTCACTTTGCACTAGGACAGGTGTACAGATCCGTTCAAGCACAAAATGAGCATTTAATTGGACTCATAGAATCCTACTGAAGTTATGAGAAGGCAGGACTGGGGACCTGCAAGTGACAGACGACCTCCATCCACAATTTGAAAATGCTCTTTTTGATCTAAGTGAATCCTCTTTTCCTAAAAGGGGCAGGTGCAATATTCCCAAAAACAGAAACGGCGTGCTCCCAGGTGTTATCAGGGGTCATCTGGATAGCTGACTGCTCTTTCTGATGGCCGCAGATGGCATTCAGACAGTGAACGCTGCCCACTGCATACCTGTTTCGCTATGGCCACCTGTTTTTTTGGCAGGATGATTATTCATCCTTTGATGCATCCCATTCGGACTCAGTAGCAGGTGGGAGGTGCCCATTTCCGGCCCCTCAACCTTATGCTTCTCAAGTAGAAGCAAATTGGCCTGTGAAAGTCAGAAAGACATATCCCATTGAAATAGACACTTTGGTGCATAATTCATCTGTGTTTTGTGGTCTCAAAGCTGGTGATTTTGTGAATCAGAGGCTTACAAAAAACTTCTGCACTTTGAGCCCTAAATTGGGAATACTAATAGATTGATGTTTTACCATGTGTTTTTCTGCAACAGCCAGGAATCAAAAATGATTTTTTTTATCTATGTAAAATAAATGTACAAACTTCTATTTTTGCTATTTCAAAATAGCACTATAACCAAAAGAAAAGGAGTGAAACAAAATGGGAACTACTCACAAAGGTGTTTTTTCGAATAATGAAAGGAGTCCTACAGTTGCACTCTTCTATGTGCTCTTACATGTCTTGAGAATATCCGAAAAGATCTGCAATGGGAATGAAATAGCAAGATTCAGGGGATTTTAGACAAATTAATATAATACTAAGTACTTTGCACTCTTTGCACTTTTGCTACCAGGGTGTTGTAAGTTTCGGGTCTGATTCACAAAGGCATGTAAGAGTATGTAAAAGAGCACTCCTGTGCTACTATAAGTCCTCGTCAATGTATGTGTGAAAAGGCCTTATCCTTAGGGTATGTAATATGGCCATAAAGTAAACCTTGTCGCCCATCTGCACCACCCAGGCAGTTTAGGTGACCCACCGCTATATGTATCAACAAACCATTTTGCATTTCCTAAATAGCGAATTTTAAGGAATCGCTATTTAGGAAATGCAAAACGGTATGTATGTACAAAATCGCTTTCCAATAGCGATTCCTTAGCATTCCTTAATTTGAGATTAGCAAATTGTCAATCGCAAATTACCCCTTCATTTCCATGGGCCAGGAGGCCCATAGGAATGAAAGTGCAATTTGCAATTAGCACTTTGCTGATCGCAAATTAGGGATGTTTCCAAGGGTGCAGGGGTGTCTCAAGAACACCCTGCTGCACCCCTGAAAAAGACATTTGGGGGCATATGGCGCACATACATGCCCTAAGGGCATGTATGGGCGTCATATGGCACCTTTGGTTTTTATCAAAAAAGATTTTTGATAAGAATTCGCAAATTACCACCAACTAGAAGTTGGTGGTAATTTGCTACTCCTTAATGGCATTTTTTGCATTTTATTTGTTTGATACATTGCATTTAAGGAATCGCAAAATTTGCAATTCCTTAAGTGCAATCGCAAAATAAGGATTAGCAAATTTTGCTAATCCTTATTTTGCATCAAACTTGTTTGATACATTCCATTTGTCTATTTAGCATTCGCAAAGGCCGAAATTCGCAGAATTTCGGCCTTTGCGAATGCTAAATAGCTTGATACATATAGCGGTTAGTCACTGTGGCTCATTTGTGTGAATGAGTGCTAAGACAACTCCGGATTTCATTTTACACATCTGAGAATGTATGTGCTATTCCAATATAATAATAAAAAGTGCTAGGAGTCAGAACTATCAGTTTGAGTCATGCACGTTGTAAACAGTGATTAGCTGTATCAAGAGAGCAATATATGACTCATTAGAACATTGGTATGTTGAGAGCTCCACTGACGACAATAAAGTTGCTCTGGGCTTGTAATGGCTGATATAAGCCGATGCTCCAACATTCCAATGATTATCTTCCTGTTTTTCCCTTTTTAACAGCTGCGGTCGGTAGGGGAGTACCTGCCGGGCGGTGACATTGGGAGGGGGTGGGGCAGGGTGGGGGGTAGTGATCTATGGATAATGGACGTTTACAGGTAAGTAAACATATAAATAAATCAAACGAATTTCGTTGTTTGCACTGCATCCCTAAATGCAATGCAGTGCACGCAACGAAATTCGTTTGATTTATTTATATGTTTACTTATCTGTAAACGTCTATTATCCATAGATTACCACCTCCTACCCTGCCCCTCATCCTCCCCACGTCACCGCCCCGGCAGGTACTCCCCTACCGACCGCGGCTGCTTTTTAATTTAGTGCATTCTACCCGTAATGGGTGGAATGTTCTAATAGCCTCATAGTACTTTTGCCTAGTGCTATCCTGGCAGTTAAAGGCCCTCTCCCTCCTTTTAGGCCCTATAACTCAGTTCAGAGCCTTTAACAACTGGTATAGCGCTCAGCAGTGGGCTATAAGGCTGTTTCTGCTCTTGAAATTGTTTCCAAATGAAGCTTACTTTTTCATTGGCCTGGTCACGAGATATGGTGACTGACAGATGAAATGTACGTTTTCAAATATAAAGGAAGAACATGTATGATTGGAATGCACATCTTCCAGGTCACAATCTTTGTACGTCTGAATATGGTCTTTCCTTTCTGGAAAAGCATCCCATCAGCACATGCGTTGACACTGAAGTTGGCTAATAGTCTTTTACACATTCTCATCACACCCCAGACTAGCAACGACCAGAAGAATGCAATCGAGGCAGTGCATAATGCTTCAAGCTGGAAATGGAAGCTGAGTCGAATTCTGCTCGCACAGTTTTGTTTTCGAGCTATCTTTACTTTGTAAAATGAAATCTTTAACATTGTGTCAGATACTCCTTCCTAAACGATCACCAAGAGTGAAACATATTCTCCTTTGACTCAGTTTTGAGGTACTTTTAAAACTGTCAATATTGCATAGAAAGTGATAGTTGCCGACGAAAATAAAGATTACTTCCCATATACCTACTCACATAGCTACTCAGTCACCCATGCACTCACTCACACAGCTACTCACTCACCCATCCAAGCACTTACACACCCAGTTACTCACCCATACAGCTACTCAAGAGATCCACTCTCTCACCCATGCAACCACTCAAACACCCACTCACGGATGTATGACATTACAACGCATGCTTTTACATCGCATGCTTTTACAACGCGAGTTTTACAACGCATACCATTACAACGCATAGTGCTTTTGGGCGCTGGTTAGTGAATAGTTTAATTTACTATTCCAACTCCAGTCCCCGTGGATAGTAGGGAAGGTGTTGGACAGTAAATTAAACCTATTCCCTATCCTAGAGCGCCCCCCAGCGCAATGCATTGTAATGGTTTGCGTTGTAATGGTTTGCGTTGTAAAATTTGCATCGTAAAGGCACTGCGTGGTAAAAGTTGCGTTGTAAAGGTTGTTTACTCCCACTCACACACCCTGACAAGTACTCAAACATGTATTCACTCTCCAGTACAACCAATCACACAACCGGTCAGCCAATCAAACAGCTCCCAGTCACCCATACAGTCACTTACACACATAGTCACTCACCCATACAGTCACTTACAAAGCCACTCAGTCACAATACTGTCACTCACATATCCACTTACTCATCCATGAGCTACTCACACACCCATTTACTCATCCATACAGGCACTCACGCAGCCACTCACTCACCCATACAGCCACTCACACATCCACTTACTTACCAATACAGCAAATCATACACCCACTCCCACACCCATACAGTTGCTCACACACCCACCTAGTAATCCATAGAGGTAATCACACACTAGGGGTGGGCAGAGCTCACAGTTACACATCATGGAATTCTGTGGAGTTGCCAAAAAAGGTTCCAAATTCCTCAGACTTCTGCCTGCGGGTGGAGTATTGCTCGGCGACCCTCACTTTTCCTTGCACAGCGATGTGCAAAAAAAAAAAAACAGCAAGCTGCGTACAGTCAACAGCCACATACGTCACCAATAAAATATTGGAGCATGGCACAGATGCACGAGTGGCACTGCAATTAATGCATACAGTCTTTAGATTTACTGAATCACTCACTTCTTCCTCTCAGATTTTCTCTAATGCTGTTTTGTGCTCGACCAGAGATTCCCTTCCCAATACCCCCCCACCCTTCCCACCTAAACCACAATCCATCCCATACCAGGCTGGCTGGCTCAGTCACACTCCTCCTGGAACATGACAATGGGTATAGCTGGCTGGGACCTCAGCTCTCCTGATTTCCATCTGCCTCATTGTCAGGTTGCTAGGTCCCGCTTCTGATGAGTTTCTCCTGGTAGTTAAAGTTAAGCATGGGCGAATTTTGCGAATTCGCAATCTGCAAATTTGTGGATTTGCGGATTTGCAATCCGCAAAATTCGCGAATCCGTGCGGATTTGCGGATTGTTTTATTTTTGCGTGTTCGCGGGGCGCTTTGCGTGTTCGCGCGTGTTCGCGAGGCGCTCTGCGTTTTCGCAGGGATTTTTTTTTGCCTGGTTAATCACTGCCACCCTCTCGTTTTTTATGCCCATCTGCCCTCTGTACCACTCGTTTCTGTGCCCTTCTGCCCTCTGCCCCACTCATTTTTTGTCCCCTTCTGCCCTCTGTTCCACTTTTGTGCCCTTCTGCCCTCAGCCCCACTTAGAATGGCGCCGGCAAGCTGCCAGCGCCATTCTAAAATAGCTACAAATAGCTTCAACAGGAAGCACTAATAGATAAAGTAAAGCAGGTGCTCGAGTTGAAGGTCAAATTAAGAGGGGTGATTAATGATTGTGTAACTGAATTTGAGCAGCACCTGCTTTACTTTATCTATTAGAGCTTCCTGTTGAAGCTGACTTTTGTAACTATTTTAGAATGGCTCTGGCAGCTTGCCAGCGCCATTCTAAAAGAGTTACAAAAGTCAGCTTGAACTTTTGACCCAATCCGTTCCGCTCGCGGATTTTGCGGGAAATTCGCGAATCTCGCGGTTTGTGAATTTACCGAAAATCCACAAAATCCGTGAGTGGAACGGATTTTCTGCCCATGCTTAGTTTAAGTGGTCTGATACCGTCGGGCCATGTACACACTACATAAAATTGCAAAAAAAAATCTGCCTTCCTCAGAGTCCTCTCTCCACTTTCCTGCTGTCTCCACATCCTTCGGCTGGTGCATGTTCAGAACGGCAGCCTTTTCTCTGCCTCTGTCCTCCCCTCAGAGCTGAAGCCCATCCTCAATTTCTCCTGCCAGGGCTTTTCCCAGCCTCTGGGATTAGTACTTTATTTAGGTTTATTCTGTATGGACATTTCCAGAGAGTATTTTTTGACTGCTATGTCTGGTAAACAACAACGCAATGCCACATTCACTGAGGTCAGTCAACAATGTGTTCACGATGGCCAGTTATTCTTTCTTGAGTGGCACCCGGAATGAAAACAGAAGGGCAACTAGGTTCATATTATATGTTTGAGGGCCTCGCTGGTAAACTCTGTGAACTCCACCAGGGGAGCTGAGGTTACTGCTCAGCCCTATCACACATCCACTTATTCACCATACAGTAACTCGCACACCTATACATCCACTCAGTACTCACACATCTGTTCACACAGGGATACACACAGCCACTCACATAATATATTTTAGAAATAGTATCACTCATTATTAGTACACAAAGTATAGTGATTTAACTTTTGCAGTACCTTAGTATATATGTTTAATACTCACAATCACTGGATGATGTCATCAGGAGAGGTGTAGTGCAGTGGCCAGAAAGTCTGACTCTAGAGTGCGGAGCTCACTGTTCGTGTTACAGCGGCAGCACAGCTCACCATCATGTGACTCTGGGCAATAGCTCACTTAATATCCCCAATGGCCTGTTAGCGCATGGATACCCTTAGGGGTGACAGGTGCGCGTTTTACAAATTTTGACATATCAGTGATGTCATTAGTTATCTCATTTTAAATGTCATGAGTGATGTCACTGACCATGTCATGAGTGATGTAATATGTGAGTTCATAAGCAGTGCATTGCGGGGACGTAAGTTATAGTTAGCTCAGGTAACTATAACTGCTGAATTTCACTGTTTTTCCATTCTATTCTATTTCCTAACTATAACTAACCCTGGGTGTAGTTTGTGTAGTAGGACTACGCGTAGCTATGCAAAGTGCACTTCGCACTAAGCAAGCTATGCGTAGCTACGCGAACTGCGTAGTGCACTGTGCAAAATGCTGTTCACACTGATTACACAGTGCTTGATGCTTGTCCACACTGTGCAATCAGTGCAAACCGCATCATGCACCGTGCAAGCGGTCGTTTTCTGCCGCTCGAGTAGATTTCTACTCGAGCAGCAGCTTTCTCAATGCGGACTGGTAGTTTCTCATCATGAGTTGTCGCGAGCATACGCGACCACTCCCTGCGTTGAGAATCTCGCCGGAAGTTTTAGTTTCAATGCTCGCGATCGGTAACTTGATGTAGCTGATCGCGAACGAGGACAAAGTGTTGCTGGCATGTCATTTTGCTTGCTTGTGTTCGCCAACTTGCCGTTGAGGACCGCGAGTTTGCACTGTGCTACATGCAATTTGCCTAGGGCGATGTAGCGCAAACTTCGCAAACTACGAGAGCGTAGCGTGGTGATTCGCCCAGGGTTAACTATAACATTCCTGTAACCTATGGTTCTGCAAGGTTTGTAGTTTTATTCCTTTAATAATACACTATACTTCACAGGAAATCTCCTCACCAAGAAAACATACCTTCATTCTTTAGGAATGACTCTAATCAACTCTAATTTGAAAAAAACAGACTACACTCTACCCTTTCACCAACACTCTCCAACTCAACTGCAGCAGGCGTGGTTGACTGCTTCCAATTGTGAGCATATCCAAGAGTACTACTTGATAAGGAAACTGCAAACTATTCAGAAAGCCGCGACTAGGCTCATGAGAAACGTGCCACTCCGCCATCACATCTCCCCATCTACGTAGCCTCCACTGGCTGCCAGTCAAAAGGAGAATAGATTTCAAGGCGCTGTCGTTGATGACGTGGGTGCATAGGTGTCTGAGTGGATGGGTGAATATCTGAGTGGCCCTCGCAGTGGTTGCATGACTTTCTGATTGGGCATCTGAGTAGGTGCACTAGAGTCCGAGTGGTACTTTGAGAGGGTCTCTCAGTCTTTGACTTAGACTATGACTGGATGTACGCACTGGAGAGGCCTGTCTCCAAAATGGCCGCCCTCCTGAAATAATCCCAGCAAACTCGTTGCTCTCCCTGTCAGAGACTGTCTAATAGCACAAGTGCATTGCTGACAGGGAGATGACCTCCGTGTTGGGCTAGAGGGATGTCAATATCAGGAAACCAGCAACTGTTGTAAAGCCCCAGCTCGCACTAATGAGAAGGGGCCGCCTGACCCCAAAATGGCCACCAATAAAGACACAAACTTAGAAACAAAGGACTCGCTAACGCCAGCTTTTTCACCCATCGGAGATGAACAGAGTCTCACTGCCCGCATTCTCCAACAAGACAATACAGCCCCCAGGCAGGAGATACGTGCCTCTGTCTGTTCAAACCTTATGCACCTTATGCAACCTTCCCCCTCTCCGCTCCTACTCTTTCCAGCTTCTGTCCTCTGCCCTCACATGCCCTTGCCCTTTGTCCCCACCCTGTTTTTCTGTGAACCTTAGACAGATTTCCTTTCGTCTCTATGGTTGTCTCTTCCCTTATCCTCACTCCCTCCCCTCCCCCCCACTACTTTCTCTCGCCTTTTACTCCTCCCCTAATTGTATTGCTGATTGTTTGATTTAATGTTTACTTGTTGATCTTCTTCTAATATATTGTTGAACCACATTCTTGCACTTCCTGTCGTCTCTCCTATCGTCTCCTACCGCATCCTTACTCTATTTATGTCTCTCCCTCCCTCCTCTCTCAATGTTTTGAGACTGAACTATTTTGTGTGATGCCCGATGGAGCTACTTGGTTTAGCTATAGGGGAGATGGGCCTTGGATACCCTCCTTGGTATTCACCTACCCAGTCGGTCTTTAGGCAGACTTCTTTTCGTCTCTCCTTATTGTCTCTTCCCTAGCCCCTATCCTCTCTCCCCTGAATCTCTCCCCTTGCCTGCTACTCTGCCTACCCCCTGTCCTTTGTGCCCTTTGACTAAGCACTCCTTCTCCCCTTGTTGGGGAAGGTTACAATATTTATACTCTGGAGTCTCAGCGAATCCGCTGAGTGAGTCCACTGCGCCAAGGGAGCCACTCACAGCTGAGGTATGGTATGGCACCCCTTGCCAAAGCACTCCCTCTCCCCTTTTTGGGGAAGGATCCAGTATGTAGGCCTTGGAGTCTCAGAGACCTCTCTGAGAGAGTCCACTGCGTTAAGGGAGCCTCTCGCAATAGATATAGGGAAGGGATACCACTTCCCTTCGGATCACAGCTTACTGGACTTTGGACGTTGCCTTGACTCATCTACCGGTTTGTGTCCCCGTCACCCTTCCCCTCTTCTCCCCATGCTGTGTCTCTCACCCTCCCCTCCCCTCCTCTTTCCCACCTTCTTTATCTGTCTACTTACCCTACTCCAACCCCCCCGAATCTCTCACCTTGCCTTCTTTTCCCCTTACGTATTTGTGCTTATTGTTTTTCTCGACCTTACAAGTAACTATGTTGCCATGCTCTAAGAACTGTGTAACCTTTGTAACGATGTAACCTGTAACTATGATCTGATGCTCATGTAAAGCGCTCTGATACCTCCGGGTCTAGCCAGCGCTATATAAAACTTTTAAAATAAATAAAGCACTCAATGACTGCTTCAAAGAGTGTTTCTGTAAGTCTCTGAGTGATGCTTTGAGTGGGTACATGACTCTCTCAGTGTATCTGTCAATGGGTTCATTAGTGTTTGAGTGGGTCTGTGAGTGGGTGTCTGAGTGGGTCTGTGATTGGGTCCATGTGTGTCTGAATGAGTCTCTGAGGAGATATGTAAGTGTCTGAGAGGGTCTGTGAGTGGGTGCATCAGTCACTGAATGGGGGTGAGACTGGATGTGTAAGTCTCTGAGCAAGTCTGTAAATAGTGTGTGACTTTCTTAGTGGGTGTGTGAGTGGGTGTAAGAGTGGTAGCGGGTCTCTGACTGGGTGCATAAGTGTCTGACTGAGTCTCTGAGTGGGTGCAAGAGTGTCTGAGTGAGTGAGTAAGTGAGTGTATGACTCTAACTGGGCCTATGAGTGGGTGTGTCAGATTTTGAGTGGCTCTGTGAGTGGACGTGTGAGCTTCTGAGTGGGTCTGAGAGTGTGTGCATGAGTCTTCAAGTGGGTCTGTGAGTGGGTGCAGGAGTCTCTGATTGGGTCTATGAGTGGGTGCATGAGTCTCTGAGTGGGTCTGTGAGTAGGTGTATGAGTTGGTCTCTTTGTGGGTGTGTGATTGTCTGAGTGGGTGAATGAGTCTCTAAATGGATATATGAGTGGGGCTGTGATTGAGTATGATGCATATTTTTGGCTATACTTGCAAATTCATTGCGATGGTACACAGGGGGATGCGCTGAGCATCACAACCCATTCACGAATATTGCACATGGAAAACAACAGTTTTTCAACATTTTGAGCACAGTGCATAAAGTGTCATACAAACACCCCCTTAGTCCAGCACTCGCAATTCATCGTAAATGAGTCGCAACCCTAGATATAAAATATTTGAATTTCCGTTAATATTTCAAAAACTACTGAACAGATTTATGGTAAATAACAAAATGCATGCTTTCTGGGCGAAGAGCTACCTTTCAGCCAAATTTAGTGTAATTCTTACCAGCGGTTCGGGCTTTAGTAGAGTTCAAAATCCTTATGGGACTTAACATGGGAAATAAACTTTTATTGAACCCCCTTTTTCTTGACCCCCACTTCATGTCATTTGAGATGTCATCAGTGATGTCATGAGTGATGTCACTGAGCATGTCATGATTGATGTAATGTGTGACAACATCAGCAGTGCATTGCGGGCGAGCGAGTTCTAGTTAGCTGAACTAACTATAACAGGGGAATTTCAATGGTTTTGTATGAGCGAAATGTCCAGCTAACTATAACATGTGTGAAACCTATGGTCTTTTCAGTGAATATATGTATATAAATATGTATACATATATATATATATATATATATATATATATATATATATATATATATATTCCCCAAAACACAATCCAATGTAAGTGCGCTCTCAGGAAGAAAGTAGGCAACCAAGTAATCAATGTTCCAGGTTTATTCCACACAACGCGTTTCGGCGAGAGCCTTGTTCATGTGTAGCTACACGTGAACAAGGCTCTCGCCGAAACGCTTTGTGTGGAATAAACCTGGAACATTGATTACTTGGTTTATAGCAGGTACTGTGCACACGTACTGTGTAAAACAACTTCAGTAAGTATAAATAGTCAATAAATCCAACAAACAAGAGACACCAATTTTTTGTTTTGAAGACAATATATTTTCACTTCATATACATCTTCTTTTTCTTTTTGCATGTAAATCTTAACGCCAGCCGACACATGTTTCGTCACTAGAACAATGTCTGTGACTCATCAGGGCTGAAAAGGGCGCTTGAGTGACTGGGCGGTGTAGAGAGGATAAATTGCGTGGTCCCAGGTATTTTGTCGTAACCTGCTCACCAGTTACGGACCGGATGTACCCGCACACTGACCATTGTCAGGAGATCGCGTGTTAGTTGTACCCGACTACACAGCATTTTTCTACTTGTTCGAGTCACTTTCCTTGAGTTCGTAGTCCCCGAAAAAATACCTTTTTCTGCAAAAAGAAAAAGAAGACGTATATGAAGTGAAAATATATTGTCTTCAAAACAAAAAATGTTTGTCTCTTATTTGTTGGATTTATTGACTATTTATACTTACTGAAGTTGTTTTACACAGTACGTGTGCACAGTACCTGCTATATGTTTATGTGGTGTTCTGGTGTTCCCCACCAGGCCGCTTCCGAGGGGCTTCAGGGTTTCCTCTCGACTGGCAGCACTGTTCTACTATCTGGACCTCTCACTAATTAATATTCACGTTGCGCACTGTTCTAGCGCCTATTCTGTACAACCCAGACCCTCAGTAGACTTTCCATTGATTACTTGGTTGCCTACTTTCTTCCTGAGAGCGCACTTACATTGGATTGTGTTTTAGGGAATTTGAATACTGGCACGCTCCGCCGGAGTGTGCGCCAACCTTCGAAGGGTCCCATTATATATATATATATATATATATATATATATATATATATATATATATATATATATATATATATATATATATATATATATATATATATATATATATATCCAAAGAGTTGCCTGTGTATGAAGGGGCCACTCAACAGGTATAACCTTCGCCAACTTTCTTTAATGGAAGAATGCACAGCGAGGAGGAGACGCTGCATCACATAATTAAGTCCAACCTGACGCGTTTCATGCCTGTGGCATTTCTTCAGAGGTAGCAGACTTGTGAGGCATCAGCACAACTTTTGAAATCCGCCTTGAAGGCGTGGCCACTTCCAAGGCTTTCTGGATCTTGTAGTCCCGTTTTACTCAAGTGAGGTGAGTAAACGGGACTACAAGATCCAGAAAGCCTTGGAAGTGGCCACGCCCTCAAGGCGGATTTCAAAAGTTGAGCTGATGCCTCACAAGTCTGCTACCTCTGAAGAAATGCCACAGGCATGAAACGCGTCAGGTTGGACTTAATTATGTGATGCAGCGTCTCCTCCTCGCTGTGCATTCTTCCATTAAAGAAAGTTGGCGAAGGTTATACCTGTTGAGTGGCCCCTTCATACACAGGCAACTCTTTGGATATATATATATATATATATATATATATATATATATATATATATATATATATATATATATATATATATATATATATACATATATATATATATATATATATATATAAATATATGTATATATATATATATATATATATATATATATATATATATATATATATATATATATATATATATATATATATATATATATATATATATATATATATATATATATATAAATATATGTATAGTCACTATAAAACTCCAAAGGTTACAGGGAAGACAATGGTTACAGGGACATTATAGTCATAGTAGTTAGGTAGATAGGATCACATTTTACACACACAAACCATACAATTTCAGCAGTTATAGTTGCAGTTATCTCAAGTAACTATAACTCATGCCCTAAGTTAACTATTACTCACTATTTTACTGCAAATGCTGCAGTGATATTATCAATGATGTCATAGAAGATGTCATGAGTGATGCAATATTTGGGGTAACTAGCAGTGCATGGTACGGCATGAATTATAATATTTGTGGGGTGTGAGGGAGTCTGTGAGTCGGTCTGTAAGTGGGAAGATCCTCACATGCCCCCAAAAACATTTTTGTGGAATATCTTGCCCGCGGGGGCCCTCACAGACTCCTTCATTAGTCCCATGGGGTCAGGATGCCTCTATCTATCCCACCGATTCACAAAATGGCAGCTGCCAATTTTATCTCAGGTGGTGCCCAGTAAGCATGGGCGTAAAATCCGCTCCGCTCGCGGATTTTTCGGATTTTCGGCAAATTCGCAATCCGCGAACGCTCGCGAATTTGTCGAAAATCCGTGAATCCGCTCGCGGCGGATTTTTTGCTTGGTTGCGGCGCGCGGCGTGGTGCACGGCGTTCACTTTCCGTCATTTAGTGTTTGCCGAGTTGTTTTTCTCGATCATATTTTGAGAGTGCTGCGCCATTTTGGATCTTGCTGCGTGTTCCCGCGGGAGTTTGGCTCCCGCGAATACGTAATCGCGGCTTGCCACCTTGCACAGCACATCTCGCGAGAGTTCGCAATTGCGAACACGTAGTTGCGGCGGAAAGGAACAATCTCGCACTTGCGAAGTAGAGATTTTGCAATTTCGCACAAGAAAATCACCAGCAAACAGGATAAACCTTCAGAAAATTATGATTTTTATCAGAATCACTCCTCAGGTTGACATTTGCATGGCCTTTCTTTTTGCAAGGAGTCCATTTTGGGGGGGGTGGTAAATAAATAAATAATACCCTATTTTTGACTAGACATATATCATAACAGATAGCTCAATAAATAAGAGTCAAGATTCGAGGTAGTAGGAGTTTTTGCAGGTTTAATACAGCATAAGGACAGGAACAGGACAACCTGCATAGGAACAGGATGGCAGGGCCCGGCAGCTGCCGGGGCTGGGTCTGGGATGAGCGCGCTAACTTTTAATAACAATACATGAACTTATATACATAACGCAAACACATAGCATTACATTGCAGTAGGCGTAGCAGTGGGTGGAGCAGGAGGCGTGACGCGTAGCAGTCGCGAGAGATAAGAGTAAAAAGAGGTGTAACTGGGCGTATACATAGACATGTGGTGCAGACGTAACAAAATATGTCATGAATGGGGCGGAAACATAGGAGGGGGCTACCTAAGGAGCCGGGACCTCTAACCTGGTGGTGCGCGCAAACTGGCAATGACGTGTTACTAGGAGAAGCTGGGGGCTATGAACTCTGTGCTAGGAGCAGAGACTAAAGTCTGGAGAGTCGGAGCGACATGTACCTAAACCCTATCTAGTATCTGATGTTTAGAGAACATGTTGATATAAACTAGAAGTCAAGAGGGGAAAGGCTAACTTGATTCTAAGACTGGACCATGCATTATTCTACATGTAGTGCGTGATGGAGAATATTAAATGACCATTAAATGCAGTATTTCTCTTAACATGGAGCCGCATAGGCTAGACAATGACGGAAACTATTGATGCAGTTCAGTAGCTTAGGAATGCAGAGAAGGAGGACTGAACTGATAGCTGGAACTATAACATACTTTTGGCAGACTTAGAGGCAGAGCCAAGCTGCACCGGGCACTGTGAGGCAGGAAGTAAGTGAAAGGTCGAGGATACAGGTGGGGGCTGTATCGCTCCTCAGCGAGGCTTCAGGAGACAGGAGCTGAATCTGATGTCCGGGCCCTTTTGAGGCCTAGAAACGGGGACTTTATAATGGAATAACGTGCACACTGAGAAACGTGGCAACGCAACTTTACATAGGCCTGATATTCGTAGTATTCACGAGGACTGGAAACTGGCATACTAGAGGTGGACACAACTATAATTGCGTCATTAATCAGACATGGGGAATAACATATGCATAGTGGTCATGCACACATAACATATGATGGTTGACACGTAGGGACACAGAACATGGCAAAATTTACTTTTCCACATTCCCTCCTTGTCACTACGTTTCCATCAGGAAACATTAATATTCATGATACCATCTATCATTTCATACAGTACCATTTGTTCATCTCGAATTGTCTTGGAACGGGATTTAGAACGGGGCTTAGGACTAGGAATACAAGAGGTAGCACAAATGCCGCAAATCGCAGGGCCACATTGTATACAGAGGCAGCAGCTGAATATGATCGCTACTGCGATACCTAGAAAGGACAGGACTTTCCATCCCCATGCGGAAATTATATTCCAGAACCAACCGGACCATGTCCAGGTGCCTGGATCTTGGTGTAACAGATGGGCAATTTTATGGAGTCTGGTTATAGCTGAATAAACAGACGGCGCGTTATTTGGAATGAAAATGCAGCAACTAGATCCGATGACTCTACAGGCCCCGCCCCTATCGGCCAGTATGACGTCAAGGACGAGACGATTCTGTAAAACGACAATTCTCATAAAGGATTGCTCTTCGGTTAAGTTACCTAGAGCAGAGGCAGTCTCATCTACTACAGCTTCAAGGGTTCTTGTTAATCTACGAATTAGCTTACTATTTACAATTGTACCTAAATAAGGGAACACACCTTTATCAATATCAATGAATTGTTCTGCAGCAGTTTCAGTATAATCGACAATCGGGAGATTTCTCTTGTGTCTAGCATGTACTAGGAAGGAATTTCTATGGTAGTCAGGTGGGGCTAGAAAAACTGGTGGCAGTAGGAAAGCAATGTAACAGGTTCCCTCCCAATCGAGGGGCAGACGAACATATGCAGTTTGACCACAAACAAAATATGAATGACGTGAAGCTTTGAAAATAGATTTCCCACTGTCACTATACTTGACAATAGTAGTACAATCACTATGTCCTACATGTACAGAACCCTTATTTCGGACACATAATTCGCCTTTGACTGGTAGTACTGAAATAGCAGGTAAGTCTGGAGTAGTATCAGACTGAACATTCAGGACCATGAAATTCGACGAATAATTACCTAAATTATACACTTCATTTTCTAGATCTAAACCTGTTCTGTGGGGGAGACCTTGCTTGTCTGGGAAACATGTACTGTTAAGAAAAGACATATCTGTTGAGGATGACGTTAACGTGGACCATGCTCCACATGAACCATTATGTGAGAATGGATAAGGAAAAAGTGGCAGAACTCCCTTCGGCATCTGGAAAGGGGGGAGTCGACCACACACCCAACAATTAGTGGCATTGCTGGTCTGGTGTGAGTAATGTAACATGCGGATGAAAGAATTATTACGCATAGCGAGGCGGTAAGAGAGTTCATGAGGAGGCAGATCACTAAACGTGTGCTCTGCTGTAACATTAGAGGACTTATTTACATGAAGAACTGGAAAATATAGGAAAAAGGCATAACTGGTGCAGGAAATCAAAATGCTGATGAATAGTATGAAACTTAGAAAAACGATACATTGAATCGAGTTCTTGCTAACTCTCTCACTATGGGGGTCTATTTTATACATGTCAGAAACAGTCTAACCGTTTCACCTAGGGGAGGACTTATACAATCAAACTGGCTGACTTATTTTACTAGACCGTAGTTTTTGCTTATACTCCTGCTGCGGAGTTTTCTCTAACAGGGGAGGGGTTGTATCAATGTCATTTGTGGGACAGTCCTTAGGAACAATATTCTGGCAAGTCTTGATATCCTGGGAAATGTTCTTAAAGACAGGTTTCAGTCCTTTAAAAAGTTTAACGTGAGAAAGGTGTATCCATCCTTTTCGGCCTTCCAACTTCACGGCTGTACGGGTGGTGAGGAGGACCTGTCGGGGCTCTTTCCATCGGGGCTCCAGCGGACTTGATCTGTCAAAGTTCCGGACCATCACCATGGAACCTGGAACGATTTCATGCGGTGCCACCTCGGTATTGTCTGGAAATGCGGCAGCAACCTGTGAACGACATGAATTGAGGGCAGACATCAAGGAAGCTAGGTAATCTGTCAGCATATTACATGAAACATCAGTAATACTTCGGGGTCTTGGAGTACCCCACATGTTAGGGGGGCGGCCGAATACGACCTCATACGGGGACAGACCTGATCTGGAATGTGCGACCATGCGCATATAAAACAAAGCAACTGGCAGAGCTACTAGCCAGTCCACACCCTTATCTTTACATACTTTGGCGATGCGGATTTTCAGAGTCTGATTATGTCTCTCGACTAGACCGGCTGCTTCAGGATGGCGTACACAATGAAACTTCCACTGGTACCCTAACAACAGGGAAACGTGCTTCATCAATTCAGATGAGAATGGCTGACCGTTATCAGAATATACGACTCTAGGGAGTCCATATCGAGGGAAAAACTCACGAACCAACTGCTTGGCAGTGGTAGCGGCTGTATAATCTGGGACTGGATATGCTTCTGTCCACCTGGACAAAGCGCATACTACTACAAGGACATACTTGAAACCTCGACATCGCTCCATCTGAATATAATCCATCTGGAGGACTTCAAAAGGGTGGTCAGGAGGCTGGAAACCACCTTGTTCCACCGGGACACTTTTACCTGGATTAAACTGACAACATATCATACAGGTACGGACTTTCTGCTTGGCTGCAGCTCGTAAATGCTTGTTGAACCAAATGTTCTGGATACTGTCTAACATAGCTTTTTCTCCTAAATGTGCTGGACTATGTGCGGTATTAATGATGACTTGAACCATAGAGTCGGGGAGAAACCATGTGGCTCTACCCTTCGTTAACCATCCTTGATCGGTCTGGACCCCTCCTTGTTCGGACCATTTCTTGATTTCATCGGGAGTAGCATGTAACTGAATATCTATGACATCTTGTGTAGGGTCCTTAACTGTCATACATGTAATCGGATCTGGAGTATGTGTCTTGTTAACTGGAATGTCTGGAGTCTGGGCTGTAAGCTTGGCTGTGCGATCTGCTAGATCATTACCTTGAGAAATAATGTCAGTAACTTTCGTATGTGCTTTGCACTTCATGATAGCAATAGATGTCGGTAAATGTATTGCATCTAACAGAGCTTGAATAAGGAGACCATGCTGAATTTTGGTTCCATGAGAAGTCATAAAACCTCTCTCCTGCCAGAGCACTCCGAAGTCGTGTACAACTCCAAATGCGTAACGTGAATCTGTGTAAACATTAACTTTCAGGTTCTTGGCGTATATACAGGCTTGTGTCAGAGCAACTAGCTCTGCTGCTTGAGCGGACAGGGTATCAATACGGTGTGTTTCAATAACTTCGGTGTCAGTAGTCACTGCATACGCGGCGACTAAATCTCCTGTACTAGTTCTCATACATGAACCATCCACATAAAGTGTCAGGTCGGGATCTGGTAACGGAATGTCTGTCAGGTCTTGTCTTGGCTTTGTCGTGATGTTGACTACTTCCACGCAATCATGTGTGGCTGGATTTGGATTAACTGATGGTAACAGTGTAGCAGGATTCAGGACGTTGCAGCGTCTGATTTCTATGTGTGGCTGGAACAGTGTCAATTCATAACCTGTTAAACGTGCAATTGTCAAGTGCTGAGTTTGTGTTCGATTTAAAAGAACTTCTACTGAATGTGGGACTTGCACTGTCAAGGAGTGTCCTAAAACTATGGAATCACTTTGTCTGATAGCTAGTGCTGTGGCTGCAACTGACTTGAGGCACGCAGGCAACGCCTGGGCGACTGGATCTAGTGTGCTCGAGAAATAAGCACAGGGCTTGTATTGTCCTGCTTGATCTTGTGTAAGAACAGATAATGCTGTACCTTCGCGTTCAGTAACGAAAAGTGTAAAAGGCTTACTGTAGTTCGGTGTAGCTAGAACTGGAGCTTGGCATAGGGCTTTCTTTAACTCGTTGAAACTAAGTGTATGTTCAGATGTCCAAGGGAGAACAGTCGATACGGCTGCCTCCTGTGTCGTTAACTGTATCAGTGGCTTGGCTAGAAATGCATACTGAGGAATCCATTGTCTACAATAAGAAGTAAGGCCGATAAAGGCACGTACCTCCTTCTGGGTTCTGGGCTGGGGAAGACTCGCTATTAACTGGATACGGTCTGGTGTCAACTGCCTACCCCTCTTGGACAGCAAGTGTCCTAAGTATACCACTTGCTGGACACAGAATTGAAGCTTCGAAGGTGACACCTTGTGCCCCATCTCGGCTAGAAAATACAGAACCGTCAGTGACGCTCGCTCGCAATCACGTTCAGAACGGGCTGTGATCAGTAGATCATCGACATACTGGAGCAGGGCAGTGTCAGTTGGCATGTGAATATTATCTAGTTGTCTCTTAAGTGCTTGACTGTAAATACTAGGGCTTTCTGTGAAACCTTGAGGAGCGCGTGTAAACATATAGCTCCTTCCATTTAAACAGAATCCGAAAAGAAACTGGCTGTCTGGATGAATCGGAACACTAAAAAATGCGTTCTTGAGGTCTATGACAGTGAAGAACGTGGCTTCGGAATCAATGGCTGTCAATAGGGAAGAGATGTCTGGGACAACTGGGTACTGAGGAATAATACATTTATTAAGTTCTCGTAAATCAATCACTAATCGATATACTGGGGGTGCATTTGGATCAGTACGTTTCATGACTGGAATGATCGGAGAATTACATACATTGGAGTCAGTTTCTACAACTACTCCTTGAGCGATGAGCTCGTCAATAATTTTGGATAAGGCTGCTACAGCCTCGGGTGGCAATCTGTACTGTCTGATTCGGGGTAACACTACACCTGGTTTGAGAGTCACACGATAGGGTGTGATTTGCATGTAACCTACATCAGTTGGACCTTGCGCCCATAAGTGCTGCGGAACTTTAGACAGTCTTGAATCAAAATCTCGTAATACATAGTGACCCTTAAAGTCACGTAGGAACAGACGTATTCCCTCTGGGGAACAGCATATGACTGCACCTAACTCTTTCAGTGTTTTAATGCCTAATAGGTTTTCTGGACATGACTTAGTAAGTAACAGATCAGTAGTGCGGGACAATGGACCTACTTCTAGAGTAACTGGCTGTGAAATCTCATTAACGATAGGTTTTCCTGAAAATCCAAGGGAAACATTTCTTGAGCCTGAGAGCGGAGCCCCTGGAACTTCGGCATGACTAATTGTGGTCCTACTTGCCCCTGTATCAATCAAAAACTTTCTGTCTTTCCCTAATACTTGACTGTGAACATAGGGACCTTCTTGATCTACAGGTATCTCGATGAGAGGCAAGCCTACCTCCCTCTCTAGGCTGTTTCATGAATACTGCTGGTACTCTGGATACTCAGACTGTGCATACTGGTACATCTGCGATGTAACATGCTGTGTTGCAGCGATAGGCTGCGGTACTGTAACTGTCTGTGGTGCATTCTGTGACTGAGGAGTCTGTGAAACTTGTTCTTGTCTAGGCGGACGTGGTCTTTCTTTAGTCTTACCAGTAGCTATGTTGTGTTTCAGAACTGCACACTCATTTATAAAATGACCTGGCTGTTTACAATAATTGCAGTTCCCTTTAACGGGAGCTGCAGGATGACTGGCTTGATTCAGACCCCTCTTCTGACTGTCTTGAGGAACAGATTGTGCAACTAGTACTTTCATTTTCGTGTCTTTCATACGTTTTCTTTCGTGTTCTTGCTCTTCCCTGATTCTATTCTGGTGATACTGGAGCATCTGGAGCATCTGGGACGGAGTATTAGCTTGCCAGGTGCTTTCGACTTTCAAAACTCGGTTTTTAATTGGTGGACTTGAATTCTCGACTAATTTAGTAACAAAAAGGTGAGGGTATGACTCACTACTTGTCTTGAGACCACTGTTGATACTGAAACATTTTTCAAACCTAGAATAAAAATCACTAATATCTTCATCTTGTTTCTGTTTACAGGCTGAGATTGCATCCCAGTCTTCTTTTCTCGTTGTCAATAATCTGGGTAAAACTTGAATCAATAATTCTGGTAATTCTTTACATTTATCTCCAAGACCGGTACCTGGTACTCGTGCCTTGTCTTCAGCTTCTAGAGCTGCCCAATCGATCTTTTTCTCTCCCACCTCCCATTCTTTTTCCTTTAGCTTTTCATACACCCCTGCGGGCAACAGGACCTTTAACATTTTAATGATATCTGGGTAAGTGTATTCTCCCATACGGAGCATGTCTTTTAATTCTCTATGGAACCCTGCTGGATCTTTGTCATGACAGGGAATTAATTTCTTCATTTCAAGGAGTTCCATCTTTGTGATTGGAGTGTATACAAACACTCGCTGCATTTCGCCACCCGTTCCTCTAACTGGGTGGACTTCTCGTAGCGGATTCTGTCTGTCTATGTAGAATGATTTACTTTCTGGGGGTGAGACATGAACAAAATGCGGGTTCAAGAATGTTCTATATTTGTGACGCTGTTCTAGAATGACACTAATTAAATCGGTACCTAGACCTCTCCATCTATACTGGAGTAACTCGTTCAGGACATCATGTAACGGACCTGGATCAGAGTGTTGACCCTCATACAGAGAAATGAGGTGCTGAATCATATACATACCCACCAGTCGCTGCTCGGCTGGGGGCAATTTCAGAAACATTTGTGCCACTATTTCGTCTGGAAAAGTGGTAGAATCAGTAATCCATCGGACTGCTGATCGGGCTAGTTCTTGTTCATGCATAGTACTTAATTCATTGTAACCGATTCGTGATTTCAGAATGTGATCGGTAGCTTGAAATACTTGTTCTAGGGAACCTTGTTCTGGTGCTGAATGATGGAAAATAGACTTGTGTTCTAGACGTAAATGGCGATCTGGAAATCTAGGTTTCCCTACATACGCTATTCTGGCAGTATTCTCGTCGTCTTCCTCTTCAGGATCAGAGGTACTTTCTTTCTCGCTTACTTGTGCTGCTTTACGTTGTTCGTGTATCTTTATTATCTCTCTACGGATTTTCTTGTACATACTTTCCATGGCACTAATAGTATTGTGCTTTCCTTCGGCTATATTATCACTCCACTTTGTCAGAATTTTCATTTCGGCTGGATCTTTAGACGGGTAATCTTGTTCTCTTATTAGACAGTTAATTAAGAATTTTAATATCATACGCTGAATCTCGGCTTTCCTTTGAGACATGGCATCACTAATACTTTCTGGATCATCCCCTGTACGGATGAAACGATATATTCTGTCTAGATCTTCTTTCATATTCGGCAAGGTGACTAGATACTCGGTCACCCTCCTTACGCGTACGGAATATAAAACCATATTGAACTCGCCTGGAACTGGGTCATAGACACATTCGCCAAGGGTTTGCCTGATTTCTGCAACAGACTTATTACTTTTAGGAGTACGCTGTGATGCTTGAGCATGTAATTCGAGTGCTGATAAACGCTTGTATGGCGGCGGGGTTTGAGGAAGACCTCCCCCTGCGGCCCCTAAACTGGAATCATCAACTGATGCTTTTCGTCCTGGCAGGGTCGGTAATTGTAACGTGGGCTGGACTTGTATGGCGGGCTGACCCGGGGGGGCTGTTAAGGGCACCCCGGTGTCTGGAGGAGCAGGAATTACCTGATTTACAGGGACTGGCGGAGTGTGAACAGGATTTGCATATTCGGGGACTGTGTCGTCCAGATAGGACGAAATAAAAATATCAGCTGCGGTCGGTTTGTGACGTAGCTTGGTCGGAACTAGTGGTGGCGGGAAATTACTGGATGCCTCTGGGGTCGCTTTTGGCAAGCCCTCAGCAAGAAGAGGATACATACCCTTAATGAGGGCATGCCTCTGTCTGTCTGACTGTTCGGCTCTAACTCGTTCACCTATCTCGATTAATTCTCTTTCTTGAGCTCGTTCTTGGGATTCTCTACTTAACTCTGACTTTCTGATTTCTTTTTCGGTTCTTTTATGAGCTTCCTTGCGCCATAACTCGATGGCATCTTTCTGTGACTGTCTGGCTTTCTTTTTCCATAATGCTTCTTCTACTCGCATGATACATTCGGCATCCCATGTACCCGATACGGGCCATCTATACTTTTCTTCTAACTGTTTGGTATAATCTACCCATAAATCTAGATACAATATGGCGCTTATTCCATGTTTCTGATACATAAAGTGACCTGGACTGTCCCTAGGCGGAACAGGAACTGCTTCTTCTAATAAACTCTTTCTAGTTTTTAACTGACGTAATCTCAAAAAGAGAGACATTGTAAACTTGAATCGGAACACAATACAATAGACGAGGAACAATAACAATTGGGAAAACAATTCAGGCATACCACGACATTGGAAATACATTGAACAACATCATAACATAACAGTTCGGACGGAATATTACCTGGAATACTGAGAACAGAAACACAAGAATTTCTCGAGAACGGAACAGACTAGAGTTACTGGATGCACTGCTGAAACAGTACGGAACATACCGGTCCCATAAAGGGACGCATCAAGACCCGTATCCACCTAGGTGAACACTTCGTTTGTGGGCCTGGGTACCACCTACCCACGGACCAGAGTCAATTTAGATTGACCCTGTCTAGATACTACCCCAGTAATGGTACTCACCGGGCAGCAAGAACGGAAGCTTCGGACTGGACTGGACTGCTACGACGACGGAGGACGAACTTCGGACTTCAGTTACGGGTGGGCCTCCGGATACCTCGGACCTTGGACTCTTGGCTTGGGCTCTGGTCGGGACTCGCCGCGTTTCCTCCACCGTCTCGTTTGGATGCTGGACCGCCTCCTCCGTCTCCTCCGTGGGCCTGAGGGATACTTGAAGCAGAAATATCTGCACGTGGCCGGTATGGTTCCGTCACGGCTGCAGAGGGTCAGGGGGTCGGCGTGGCTTCACCGACGCGTGGGGAAAGGGCAAGTCCCTATTCGGGCGCCATTATGTGGTAAATAAATAAATAATACCCTATTTTTGACTAGACATATATCATAACAGATAGCTCAATAAATAAGAGTCAAGATTCGAGGTAGTAGGAGTTTTTGCAGGTTTAATACAGCATAAGGACAGGAACAGGACAACCTGCATAGGAACAGGATGGCAGGGCCCGGCAGCTGCCGGGGCTGGGTCTGGGATGAGCGCGCTAACTTTTAATAACAATACATGAACTTATATACATAACGCAAACACATAGCATTACATTGCAGTAGGCGTAGCAGTGGGTGGAGCAGGAGGCGTGACGCGTAGCAGTCGCGAGAGATAAGAGTAAAAAGAGGTGTAACTGGGCGTATACATAGACATGTGGTGCAGACGTAACAAAATATGTCATGAATGGGGCGGAAACATAGGAGGGGGCTACCTAAGGAGCCGGGACCTCTAACCTGGTGGTGCGCGCAAACTGGCAATGACGTGTTACTAGGAGAAGCTGGGGGCTATGAACTCTGTGCTAGGAGCAGAGACTAAAGTCTGGAGAGTCGGAGCGACATGTACCTAAACCCTATCTAGTATCTGATGTTTAGAGAACATGTTGATATAAACTAGAAGTCAAGAGGGGAAAGGCTAACTTGATTCTAAGACTGGACCATGCATTATTCTACATGTAGTGCGTGATGGAGAATATTAAATGACCATTAAATGCAGTATTTCTCTTAACATGGAGCCGCATAGGCTAGACAATGACGGAAACTATTGATGCAGTTCAGTAGCTTAGGAATGCAGAGAAGGAGGACTGAACTGATAGCTGGAACTATAACATACTTTTGGCAGACTTAGAGGCAGAGCCAAGCTGCACCGGGCACTGTGAGGCAGGAAGTAAGTGAAAGGTCGAGGATACAGGTGGGGGCTGTATCGCTCCTCAGCGAGGCTTCAGGAGACAGGAGCTGAATCTGATGTCCGGGCCCTTTTGAGGCCTAGAAACGGGGACTTTATAATGGAATAACGTGCACACTGAGAAACGTGGCAACGCAACTTTACATAGGCCTGATATTCGTAGTATTCACGAGGACTGGAAACTGGCATACTAGAGGTGGACACAACTATAATTGCGTCATTAATCAGACATGGGGAATAACATATGCATAGTGGTCATGCACACATAACATATGATGGTTGACACGTAGGGACACAGAACATGGCAAAATTTACTTTTCCACAGAGGAAGGAAGTGCCCCACAGTCTCCAACTTCCTGTTCCTGTCCAGCAGGCTCCTCCCAGTGCTTTGTCCATCTCCTGGTCACTTTCATTTGGATCTGGAGCTGGAAGGATTACTTTTTGTGGGTGCTGCTGGATATTTGGATTTGAGGTCTTTTTGACTGTCTTTGGATCACTTTTGGATTAGAAATCAACTTTCACAAGTAAGTTTGTTTGGGGCATTACAGTTGCTGCAAGTACAATTTTGGAACTTTTTCAGAAAATTAAATAAATTATATTGTGGGTAGCCACAGTATCCAGTAGGACCAGGGTTGGTTATGGGTGCATGATACAACTGTTTTGTTGAATTTAAACACCATTGAGGCCATGGATGGGCTGGGATTGTGCTGATTTTTGTCGTTTTTTGGGCCTGCTGGTGGGGCCCTTTGCCCAGGGGTGGTGGTGAGTGTTGCATGGGCCTAGTCTTTCTGTGTGGTGTCTTCTTGAATTTAAACATAATTGAGGCCATGGATGGGCTGGGATTGTGCTTATTTTATTGTTTTTTGTCGTTTTTGGGGGGCTGCTGGTGTGGCCTTTTGCTTGCCCAGGGGTGGTGGTGGTGCATGGACTGAGTGTGCCTGTGGTGTGGTCTCACTCTCTTTGATGTAAACATCATGGATGGCATTGGATTGTGGTGATTTCTGGCTGTTTTTCTGTTTTTTGGGGGTGTACTGTTGATGTGGACTGGCCATGTGGGTGGTGGTGGTGGCCATCTTGAGTGCTGGCTGGTACAGGCAACATGTGCTTGGGGTGTAAGGGCGGGGGCCATTTTGAGGAGAGGCAGTGTCTGAGGCCTGCACTTATTTTGCCTACTTTTCATCCCTTATGCCCAGGGGTAGTGAGTGTTGCATGGGCCTAGTGTTTCTGAGGGGTGTTTTCTTGAATTTAAACTCTATTGAGGCCATGGATGGGCTGGGATTGTGCAGATTTTATTGTTTTTTGTCGTTTTTTTGGGCCTGCTGGTGTGGCCCTTTGCCCAGGGGTGGTGAGTGTTGCATGGGCCTAGTCTTTCTGTGGGGTGTCTTCTTGAATTTAAACATAATTGAGGCCATGGATGGGCTGGGATTGTGCTTATTTTATTGTTTTTTGTCGTTTTTGGGGGGCTGCTGGTGTGGCCTTTTGCTTGCCCAGGGGTGGTGGTGGTGCATGGACTGAGTGTGCCTGTGGTGTGGTCTCACTCTCTTTGATGTAAACATCATGGATGGCATTGGATTGTGGTGATTTCTGGCTGTTTTTCTGTTTTTTGGGGGTGTACTGTTGATGTGGACTGGCCATGTGGGTGGTGGTGGTGGCCATCTTGAGTGCTGGCTGGTACAGGCAACATGTGCTTGGGGTGTAAGGGGGCCATTTTGAGGAGAGGCAGTGTCTGAGGCCTGCACTTATTTTGCCTACTTTTCATCCCTTATGCCCAGGGGTAGTGAGTGTTGCATGGGCCTAGTGTTTCTGAGGGGTGTCTTCTTGAATTTAAACTCTATTGAGGCCATGGATGGGCTGGGATTGTGCAGATTTTATTGTTTTTTGTCGTTTTTTTGGGCCTGCTGGTGTGGCCCTTTGCCCAGGGATGGTGAGTGTTGCATGGGCCTAGTCTTTCTGTGGGGTGTCTTCTTGAATTTAAACATAATTGAGGCCATGGATGGGCTGGGATTGTGCTTATTTTATTGTTTTTTGTCGTTTTTGGGGGGCTGCTGGTGTGGCCTTTTGCTTGCCATGGGGTGGTGGTGGTGCATGGACTGAGTGTGCCTGTGGTGTGGTCTCACTCTCTTTGATGTAAACATCATGGATGGCATTGGATTGTGGTGATTTCTGGCTGTTTTTCTGTTTTTTGGGGGTGTACTGTTGATGTGGACTGGCCATGTGGGTGGTGGTGGTGGCCATCTTGAGTGCTGGCTGGTACAGGCAACATGTGCTTGGGGTGTAAGGGCGGGGGCCATTTTGAGGAGAGGCAGTGTCTGAGGCCTGCACTTATTTTGCCTACTTTTCATCCCTTATGCTTACCCAGGGGTAGTGAGTGTTGCATGGGCCTAGTGTTTCTGAGGGGTGTCTTCTTGAATTTAAACTCTATTGAGGCCATGGATGGGCTGGGATTGTGCAGATTTTATTGTTTTTTGTCGTTTTTTTGGGCCTGCTGGTGTGGCCCTTTGCCCAGGGGTGGTGAGTGTTGCATGGGCCTAGTCTTTCTGTGGGGTGTCTTCTTGAATTTAAACATAATTGAGGCCATGGATGGGCTGGGATTGTGCTTATTTTATTGTTTTTTGTCGTTTTTGGGGGGCTGCTGGTGTGGCCTTTTGCCCAGGGGTGGTGGTGGTGCAGGGACTGAGTGTGCCTGTGGTGTGGTCTCACTCTCTTTAATGTAAACATCATGGATGGCGTTGGATTGTGGTGATTTCTGGCTGTTTTTCTGGTTTTTGGGGGTGTACTGTTGATGTGGACTGGCCATGTGGGTGGTGGTGGTGGCCATCTTGAGTGCTGGCTGGTACAGGCAACATGTGCTTGGGGTGTAAGGGGCCATTTTGAGGAGAGGCAGTGTCTGAGGCCTGCACTTATTTTGCCTACTTTTCATCCATTATGCCCAGGGGTAGTGAGTGTTGCATACTTGCATGTCCGTAGTCTTTCTGTGGGGTGTCTTCAATGTAAACATCAAGGATGGCATGGGATTGTGCTCATTTTTCTGTGTTTTGTCGATTTTTTGGGGTGTATAACTGAACTGATGTTCCTCTGTCTTCCATTGCTTTTAGGTGCACAAGAAGACTCAAGAGAACCACCAGTGCCAGGAAGAAGTCCTGCAGCGGTGTGTGCAGCATAACGTCACGCGACGTCACGTCTGGACACAGAACCCTCTGCAACTCGTGCAACTGCTGCCTGCTGACCTGCTCTGAAGAGGATGGCCCCAAAAAAAGTAACCCGTAGCTCCTCTAGCAAGAAAGGTGCCAGTAAGGAGCAGAAGAAGCAAGTTACCAAGGAGACTGGTGTGCCGCCCGCCCCTTTTTTTGGGAGTAAAAAAAAAAGTATGCCTGCAGCAGCAGCAGCGGGATCTGCTGGGGACCAAGCTGGCAGCAGCACCCCCGCTCCATTGGGCTCAGTGCCACCACCACCACCACGCCAACTTAAGTCCAAGCCCTTGAGTGCTGCAGAGGCAGCCAGTATAGTTCTTCAATCACCATCGACCAGTGATGTTGGCTCATCGCAAGAAAGCAGCAGCAATGTCCCTCAATCAACACAGGTTGTTGTAGCTCATCTGACGAGTGTTGAACAACCACAGCCGCAACAACAATCACATGTGCAAGTACAAGCCCAAGTACATGTGGAAGGAGAGGCAGCGCAAGGAGATGCGCAAGCAGAGGTGCATGGAGGGTCACAAGTGCCCACAATAGTTGTTCCTCCCGAAGTAGGGGCACATCAGGAAATCGACAATCAAGGCGAGGTATCATTTGAGGAAGCCACTCCTCCTGATGATCCTTCATTGTCTTCCACACCCCTAGCAAGGAAGAGATCAAGGGTGGTGTCTACATCCTCTTCAAGCACACCTCCTTCTGATGATACGGATCAAACTTGGGAACCAGCACCACAGCCGTCTGAGAGTGAGGCACACCATGATCCAACAAAGGTAGTTAAGCGTAAAAGGAAGCTCGTCCAAAGTCTCAGAGTTATGGAGTGTGATGAGGCTCAACAAGAAGTGGCGGATACTGCTGCTGATGAAGACTCTGCCAACGACGACCCAGTCATCATAAAGGTCACTGCAGCCCCAGCGGGCATGCAGCAAACAGACATTTTGACCCTAGCCCGAAGAGCTGCTGCGCGTGATGATGATGATGATGTTGTCGATGAGGAGGCAGTGGAAACACCACAATCATTGGAGTTAAGTAGTACACCAACTCGTCCCGCTTCCATATTTCTTTCTGGCAAGAAGAGACCTCCGTCAACCTCGACCTTAATTAGTGGCGGTGAAAGTGCAAAACGTACAAAAGTTGGGCAATCCAGATCCTCCACTTCATCTGGCATTAGCTTCATGACCACCACCACCAGTATCGCCGCCTCCTCCAGGTCCCACAGACACTTCAAGTCCCCAGTTTGGGACTTCTTTACTGTTTGTCCCAAAAATCCAAAGTTTGCCATTTGTACCCTTTGTAAGCTTGCAGTTAGTCGTGGTAAGTCAGGTACCAACTATGGTACCGGCGGCCAGAGTGGTCATCTTGAGAGAAAGCACGCTGTCAAATGGTTTGCGCACCTAGATGCGATCAAGAAAGGCCAAAATCAAGGAAACGTTGATGTTTCATCTGATGATGACGAGCAGGAAGAAGACGTGTCAAACACGTCCCTTACACCCAGTACCCCTGTCAGCAGCACACCCAATGTGAGGCACACTAAGAGTGTTGGAGCGAGTGAGACACCAACGCACAAAAGTTCACCAGCGAGCAAAATTGGGTCAACGAAGTCATTATCAGCCCGTAAATGCTTGGTCCAGGGCAACATTAGAACAATGCTTACTTCAGACGTGCCATATGAACGCAACCACCCACTGACGCGTCTGTATAACACTAAGCTGGCTAAAATGCTAGCTGTGGACCTTCTACCTTTTTCTTTTGTAGAAGCGGTAGGTTTTCTTGAATTAGTGGCAACGCTCTGCCCTAAATGGAAAGTTCCGAGCCGGTTCTATTTTGCCAGAATTGCGGTTCCAGCACTACATGAAGATGTGCTGCAGGCGATTGGGGCAGCTTTGCAGAAGAGTGCTGTTCACACAATACATCTGACAACAGACATGTGGACCAGTGGCCCAGGCCATGATTACATGTGCATCACTGCACACTGGGTCTCTTTTTCAGGTGTTAAAGCAAAGCTAAACGCAGGTGTTGACCCGGACAAAGTTTTCAAAGCTGCTCGGAAACATGCAACACTAGCCATGTTTGGCTTGGAGAAAAGTCACACAGCAGAAAACCTTTTGCAAGAGTTTAACAAAAAGGTCTTGACAATGCTATCCCCCCTAAAACGCAAGATTGGTTATGTTTCCACGGATAATGGCTCCAATGTAGTTAAGGCCATGTCGGAGGGTGGCTATTTCAGAGTGCCATGTTTGGCGCACTGTATCAACCTGGTAGTTCAAAAATTCTTGAGTGATAGAGACAGTGCAGCGTTCGCGGTAATGGCCACCTGCCGCAAAATGTGCAACCATTTCAGCCATTCTTTTAAGGCCCGGAAGCATCTGCGGAGACTGCTACTTCAACGTAGAATGCCAGTGAAAGCACTCATCCAGGAGGTGGCAACACGTTGGAACTCAACCTTCTACATGCTTGAGCGTCTGTATGAGCAGTATACGGTACTCGATCACTATTTCTTCACAGAGGGTACATCTCAGAAGGAGGACCTGCGGATGAGTGCGGCGCAATGGCACATAGTTAAAAGCCTGACAGACATGCTTCGTCCTTTTGAGTTCTTCACGCGTGCAGTCAGCCAGGAGGACTGTAATTTGGGAAAAGCTATCCCATTGTTGTGCATGCTGGAGCACCAACTGATGGCGGTGTCTTCTGAGTTTGAAAAAGAAGATGAAGAAAAAAAAAACCATTTCATTTTGTCAGAGAAATTATTAGAGCGCCTACGTGGTGATGAACGTCTTCAAAAGATCAAGTCAGATCAGCATTACATTTGTGCTACTATTCTGGATCCACGCTACAAAAAGGCGCTGGCAGGCGAAGCATTCTTTCCTTTTGATGATGCAGATGTTCAAAAGTACAAACATTGGTTAGCCTGGTCAGCCAAGAGGTTTGAAAAAGAACGGCAGGTTATTGAAGGAGAAGCCAGTACATCAGCATCAGCATCAGCAGGCCATCCCCAGTCACAAGAATCCACTTCTGCACCTGTGGCTGGGGCACAAGTGACCTCTCAGCCGTTAAAGACACCGGCAACTGGATCATCTGCACCACACACAACAAAAACAGTGGCTGTTGTAGAGGATTGGCTAAGTTTGCTTGGGTATGGTTCTCGAAAAAATGTCACAGCCACAGCAAAAAGTAAGCAAAGTGGAGGAACCGTTGATGACCTTGAGTCGATGGTGCAGGACTATATGAATGACTCAACAGTGGTCTTTCTTAATGAGGAGCCATTGCAGTATTGGCATGGCAAAAAACAATTGTGGCCACAGCTCTACAACCTGGCTATAAACTATTTGTCTTGCCCACTCGCAAGTGTGTCTTCTGAACGTGTTTTCAGTGCTGCTGGTGGCATTGTAACTCCCAAACGGAGCCGCCTCTCGCCCAAAAATGTGGAGCGGCTGACAATGATCAAGATGAATCAGCACCTCATACCACCAGATTACAAAGTACGAGAAAGCACGCCGCATGAAGACGAGGAGGACGGCAACGTAGATGAGGGGATTTTTTCTCTGTTCGGTGGCACTGACCTCATCCAGCCTGAATTCGCAGAGTATGATGACGAAATCTTGTTCTTATTCCCTGACACCGAGCCCTGAAAATGAGACAATCAATCAAGAACTTTCTTTTTCGTCCTTATTCACTTTTATTCCTGTGTGCTTTGTGTCTCTCTTTCTTTGTTTTGCACAGTTAATTAAATTCAAACTTTAATCACCTAATCCCAAAAACAAGACCATCATCAGAACTGTCTTCACTTGTTTGCTTATTGCTTTGAAGGTGCCGCAGTCTACATTCCTCAGGTTCACAAGTTCCGAAGAACATGCTCCTCTATCCTCCTCCTCCAGACTGCGATTTCCCTCCAAGCAGAGTGCTGGATTACGCCCAATGAAGAAAGACTCAGCACTTGTGGGGGTGTTGTACTTCTTTGCGGGTGAGTTGACGGATTTGGGCCCATTGCTGTGAAGCTCTAATAATGGACAAAAGTGTTTTGGACCAAATATGAGGTGGAAATTTCTTACCGTTTTTGCTGACTTGCTTGCCTTTGAGGTGCTCTTTGGCGGGGTTCCGGGGGTTTGTGGGTAATTTTTGGTGTCTGTCGAAGCACTGCTGCGACAGTCTAATCTTGATTGCATTTGCTTTTCAGGAAATCCGTGGTGGAAAACAGGAGTTATGATGATTGATGATGATGACCTAGCTGAACAGCGCCGCATTTGGACCGAAGGCCGAGAGATATTGTAAGTATGAGATTTAGCTTTTTCGCTGTTTGGGGGTGTTGTCGGGTGGTTTTTTGCGGGTGGGTTGGCGCCGGCGGGTCTTGTCTGGGGCATTCCTGGGAAGGTCTAATACCGGATAGAAGTGTTTTGGACAAAATCCATAAGGAACAGCCTTTTTTTTGCTATTTCTTCTGACATCTTGCTCAATGTAGCGTTTTGGGGGGCTTCCTGCTGTTCGTGGGTGGGTTGCGGCCGGGGTCTCTGTCGAAGCACTGCTGCGACAGTCTAATCTTGATTGCATTTGCTTTTCAGGAAATCCGTGGTGGAAAACAGGAGTTATGATGATTGATGATGATGACCTAGCTGAACAGCGCCGCATTTGGACCGAAGGCCGAGAGATATTGTAAGTATGAGATTTAGCTTTTTCGCTGTTTGGGGGTGTTGTCGGGTGGTTTTTTGCGGGTGGGTTGGCGCCGGCGGGTCTTGCCTGGGGCATTCCTGGGAAGGTCTAATACCGGATAGAAGTGTTTTGGACAAAATCCATAAAGAACAGACTTTTTTTTGCTATTTCTTCTGACATCTTGCTCAATGTAGCGTTTTGGGGGGCTTCCTGCTGTTCGTGGGTGGGTTGCGGCCGGGGTCTCTGTCGAAGCACTGCTGCGACAGTCTAATCTTGATTGCATTTGCTTTTCAGGAAATCCGTGGTGGAAAACAGGAGTTATGATGATTGATGATGATGACCTAGCTGAACAGCGCCGCATTTGGACCGAAGGCCGAGAGATATTGTAAGTATGAGATTTAGCTTTTTCGCTGTTTGGGGGTGTTGTCGGGTGGTTTTTTGCGGGTGGGTTGGCGGGTCTTGCCTGGGGCATTCCTGGGAAGGTCTAATACCGGATAGAAGTGTTTTGGACAAAATCCATAAGGAACAGCCTTTTTTTCAAGGTCAAATTTTGTTCTAAAACACAGTAGTACACCTACCTTGAGGGGAAAGATCCGCTATAATATTTTGGCCATACTTATTGATCCTTAAAAAGGTGACTCAGACAGAGCACGCAATTTCAAAAATATTGTACTGTCTATTAGGGAAATCAAAGTGTGACTTTTTGCACCACAAAGCGTACATACCTTTTATTTATTTATCAGTGGTATTGTAATAGCACTTCCTGTTTTCCGTTCAATAATTACAGGCCGGGTTTCAGTCAACATCCGCCAGGCAGGCAGTGGACAGGGTGTCTTATGTCAGTGGTCACCACATTGATGGACGAAGCGTCAGCTGGAATGGAGGAGTGCCGCCAATAAGAGGAATTGTTTGCTGCATGCTTATTACTTACCAAATTCAACAGGACAACTCCAACAACATACGCAATACAGATACAGTATCCATTGTTGTCTTTTATTCTATGAGTGTGACTGCATGTGCTTACCTTTAGTTTGTAACCAAAGATTGTCTGTATCTTCAATTATTGTTTGTCCATGCTCTGCTTTTTTTTTCTTCTCTCAACAAAACCTACCCAAAAAGAAACCCCCATTCCCATCCATTTTACAAACCCTAACCCTCTTCCCCCGGGCTGTGTTGTTTTGCTTGATGTCTGACTAAAATGACATCAATAATTCCACACACTTGCTGGGGAGGATAAGGTCATAGCAGCAACAGGCTGGTGAAGGAATAAGAGGATATCTTCTAGACTTACTCAGCTTCAGTACTATATCTTCTAGTAGTAGTAGCCAATGTCAAATAAATTCAACGCAAGTACTAGTTATACTTGCAAGCAAATACTTTACCATTTGTTAGGCTACATTATGGCACTGTTCTAGTGTACTGTCACCTGCTATTTTCTCGATCGTACCGTAACCGTTGTAATGCTACAGTAAGGAGGACAAACAAGGTTTTGTTTTCTTTTTTTCCATAGGCATGCAACTGCCACTGTGTCACACCACTAGTACCACCGCAATGAGGAAATGTCACCCGCCCAGGATTGACAACGATAATCCCCATTTCACCTGGAGCCAGCCCTGGGCCTAGCCCTAATTTCTAACACAAATTACAGGTAAGATAAGCGTTTGGTGGGAGGTAGTATAATGGAGTATTATTTCGGAGTAGACAAGAGATTGACGGTTGTACTACTAAAGTCCTACGACTGTTCAGGAAAACAAAGTTACTGTTACACCCCCGCCCCCCACCCACCAGACTGAAAAGCAGTAAAAAACAGGTATGGTCAGATAAAGTTGAAAAATATATTTATTTAGCCCTAACAAAATAATCTCCCTCACCCACCCTAACCCCAACGATTGTCTCTGAAACGTCCCAAAACGATCCCAACTCCCAAATCCCACCCCCCAAAAGTCTATAAAAAAAGGGCAAGGGAAACTCCACTACTGGAGGGTGCTGGTGCTGGTGCATGATGCGGCATGGGCATCATACTCCTTGCGGAGGGTGGCAAGCTCGGAGCGGAGGCCCTTAACCAAGTTCTTATACCTCAGGACCTCCTGCTCCAGGTTGGACATGCGGACTCGTAGGCGGTGTTGGCGGTCCTTGCAGCTCCTGTGGGGGGCAGCTGGTATTTCGGTTGCTTGGCGGTGGCGGTCGTCTTTCTTAGCCCGGCTCGGTCCCGCTGGCTTAGTCACGGAGGAGGATGCAGTGGTCACAGTCGAGGATGTCGTTGTTGCCCCGCTCGACTGCGTGTCCTCCTCCTCCTCCAGGGCCACCAGCCGCCGATATTCGGCGACTGTGGCCTCCAGCCTCCGTTGCCGGGCCAATCTAGCCTGCTCCCTCCTTGTTGTTGATTTGGAAGGAGCAACTATATGAAGAAAGAAAGACATAGTCTGTAACCAATGCTCCTTATTAATAACACAAAGTGATTGAGCCGAAAGTTGGGTCACAGAGTACAAGTAGCAAATTGAAAGCACAGTACATAACTATTGAGGACAGTATCTATGTAACCTCCCACTTCTGCATCCTTGCTCTAACAGTAGTGGTAGTTTAATGAACTAATTCTACGACCACTATGGACTTCCATTACAGTCGACTATGACAGTACACCAGTCTTATTCTTCTTCTTCTCTCTTGTTTAGGGAAATGGGTACGTTATCTTATGCAAGCCGGCAGAATGACATGGACAGCACAGTGAACTTGCACCCGAGAAAAAAAGTTGCACACCATGATGAGTGAGACAGACTTGCGTTACTGTACCGGTCCAGTACATGCAGGTGGTGAAGCTATTACTTTTCTATTACGGGTGGCACTGAGAATACTCTGTTACAAGGGCTACTGCTTAATTAATTTACCTTTCACCCTACAGTGCAAATGAGTACTAGAAAAGGAAAATGAAGAAGCTAACTAATTTGATTATCTATCACTTCACATGGGACGTATTTAATGACAGATGAGATGACTTTAGGTGCTTTGCTTAATATTGAGTGAACAGTGATACACCCACACATGAATGACGTACTACAAGTAAACTAAAGTTATTAAGAGAGGTACGGAGTGTCCACCGTAATAACCAGATATATGCTGTGAATGCAAACGCAATACAAAGTACTGCTACTATTCATGGTAGTATTGGACACATTTACAATTTCTTTTCCTTGCCTTCCCTGCACTGGAACGGACGTGCGGGTGCGGTGGTACATGCTCTTCAAGGTAACACTTACTTCACCTGGCGACCATCTACTCTCTCTAGATACACATGTGCTATCTAAGAGTCAGAGAATACCATGCTCCAGGCATCCATTCAGTCAAAGTATACGCACACATACAGTTTCTGTTTCACCCACCCAGGCTGCTGTCCTTCCACCCATCCTTGCTTCATCACTGACCCAGCCATGCACCATACCATATTCTTTCCTTCCCAGCCACCTCGGGGGCCAAGCAAACACATATCGTTCTTCTTTGCCAGCCATCATACAAGTTCGCGTCCCACTTACTTACACCCTTCTTTCGCTTTTCGTTCATCCCATCCATCACGTTCGTATAAGAACTTATTGGGATTCTTCTCACCAAAAACTTCACAGCTAAGTCGAAGTACATTTCGAGGAGGCTACTACCTGGTTGATTTGTAATTGTAATACACCCGTGCAGAAAGCACACTATGCAGTCTTCAATCTCAATAAGTAAGGAATATATAGCTTACCTGTTTCCGCCACCACCGTTTGATCCCCCACAGGAACGTCCGCCGGCTCTTGTACCGCCTCCTCCCCAGAGGCCTCCGAGTCCTGGTCCAACACAGCCACCTCCGCGCTGGCCCCGTCACCAGATGTTACACCTACAAAGTACATTTAAGAATGTTAGAATACACCACTCACTACTATATAATATTTGGTCTAGGAGAAATGTTAAAAAAAAGAATACAATGTAATAATTTGTGACTGTCTACTCCATAGTAAAAATGTCCCATTTTCCAGGGAAGGCTGTTGTCTTGCTGCACTTTTATGCACAACTGATGAATGCTTGCTTTTGATTTTTAACACGCACCACTTTTTCTCCTAACAGACAGAAGCTTGACTCCTGAGTCCTAAGAACACGACCAGGATCAAGTTCAAACCAGGTGAGAGCTCGGCTCGACCACAAGAAATGTGTCCAATTAATCGTCAGCACTAACCACTTTTCCGTTTTCAGTTAAATAGTTTTATGACAAAGTAGATTTTAATAAATGTGTTTACTTTTAATAAAGCTTTTAAACTTAAATAGACTCTGTGGTTTTTGTTCCTCTAGACTAGAGTGGATGAGCTAAAGGTTTTGGAATTTTTGCAAGCATGAGTGCCTCTGACACTTCTTGACTGTGCTGTGACTCCGTACTACTCTCTTGTCCTGCGTACGATAATCTAGAGATCATTGGGGATCTATAATCGGTGACTTCGGGAGCTGAATGACTCTGCCACACTATCTAGTCAGTAAGGAGACAGTGCATAGAGGTATTGCTGAATATAATGGGAGTCCAATGGAATTGCCAAATGTCCAATCTTAGTTAGCTACACAGACAGACTAATAAGAATAGTCTAGTAATACCACAGGGAGTCATATTCGAGGCAGGATAAGAATTTATATCCAGTCTACAAGAAGATCAAAGACGATTTAGAAAAAATCGAATGAGGAACGCTAGGAAAAAATAGGTACTGTTTATTAAAATGTAAACTTACTGGGGCCAGCAAAGGAGCCCTCGCCTGCCCGATCCTGGCCTGCATCCTCAGCACCCTCCTCCTGTGTCCTCTTGCCCTTGGGGGGAGCTGATGTACAACATGAAAGAAAGAAAAACCAGAAAACATGGATGAGATTTTTCAACCAAATCAAACATTTCAAAAGAACAATAACAACATATTTTGGAAAAATAGCAAATAGATAGACAACTATTCCACGGGATCTATCTCATGTGGTATACTACGTTATTCGTATTGCCTGATTTGCGGAACGTTGACTTAGAAAGTTCCTATGTAACTCAATAAACAGACTACTAAAGAGGTTTGCCTAGGCCTGGCACTGCAGGCAGCAGTGCGCAACACGTGACAGACAAAGTCCATCCTGCTTGCAGATCAGTGAATACTCAAACTATCAATCCACCCGCCACCACCGCCACTATTTCTTCTTATAGCCATGTGTCTAAAGGAAGGACTGGACTTCAGTCTGTTGGGTCTGATTTAGAAGTCCCTTGCGGAAGTTGCGGCTCATTTTCCTCCATTGTTGCGGGCCTTTTCTGACGCAGCGGCAGAACAAAAGACTCGCCATGGTGTTGGTGCGGCGTATATATATTAAAAAAAAACACATATGGGCATTTGGGCGATGCATCACGTTGTAAAGCCCTGCGCCATCAGGGGGCGTTCCGGCGCAAGGGAGGGCGTACCTGCGCAGGAACGAATCCTAAAAGTGGCTGGGGGAAATCTACAAGATGTCAATCAGTCACTTTTAGGACAATGATGCATGACTCAAACCCTGCGCGCTTGAAGCCGACGTACGGCTTGATGCAGCATTGGGGAGATAGGGTACCCCAGAGCATTGCTGGAGCTGCGCCATCGTTGGCACGCAACTCCAGCAATGCGCTGCCTTTACGGCACGGATGCGTAAGGCTTCTGTGACGTTTTGGGCCAATGGGTGGTGGTGGCATGGCACACAATTACTGCCGCATCCCTGCTACTTTGCAGGGATGCGCCGGTAATTGAAAATATGACCCTTACTGTCTAGCATTACGCAGTTCTTTTCTTTACACTACACTCATACATAATTTCTCAGGCCAATGAAATGCTTCTGAACACAACATACAAAACAAAGAAGCATAGTAGCAAGCAAGGCTACTGAGAAGGAGAGCAGTGCACCTGAAATGCATAGAAGATTTTGAAATATAATTTACCTCAATGTAATCGGCAGCATTATTGCTCTTGGTAAAGAACAAAGATTTGCAAATAACAGAGCAGGATAAAACAGAGTAGTAAATGTACTACTACTACTACTCACCAAGCCCGGGGACCTCTACACCGAGCGCGTCCAGCAAGTCCCGCTCCCGGTCCATGACATCGGTCCAGCGGTGGGTGGCCTGGTTATATGTGCGCCGGACCCCAGAGATCTTGTACATGGCCCGGCACACCTTCTCCCACCGCTTGCGACGCTCCCGGATGCCATAGCCAGTCGCGATCTTGCCGCCTCCCAGGATCGTCTTGGGGAGGCGGCGCTGGACGTGGAAGATCAGTGCCGCCACTTCCTCCGCGCTGAAGATCTCCCTCGGGACCACTTGCTCCCCCCTTAAACGCCCGCACGGGAGCCGGGCACGGGGTGCGGGACTCTTCCCCTTCTCAGGGTGCTTCCCGGCTCCCTTTACCATGGTCTGGGCAGAAATAGAGTTAAATGATAAACAAGAAATAGAATAGTGAAGAAGAAAAGAAAAGAGTTTAAAAAAGTAGTTTAAAAGTAACTAAAAGCTGCAGAAAACACAAAAATATAGAGCTAGAAAAATAGAGGGATAGATAATAAGTAAAATTAGATCAAAAAAACTTCAAACAAGCAAAGGATGGCAGAGATTGAGAGAAGATAGAGAAAGCATGCCCAGAACCATAGCAATGAATGAGAAACAAGATGGCCGCGCCCGTTCACGACCGCGTGGGTAAGTTCGCGCGAGATTTTCCTTGCGAGTACGCGCAAAATTGTACTAGCGAGCAGCACACTTTGCGAGATTACACATAGCGGGCGGAAACGGAATTACGTCACGCCAACAAGATGGCCGCGCCCGTGTACGACCGATAGGGTAACTTGGCAAACGTATAGCTAGAAGCGCCTCGCGAACACGCGCAAGATCACGCGAACATACACGTCGCAAAAAAAACAATTTTGTATTCGCACGTATTCGCGGCTTCCGAAATCGATCTCGCACGGATTCGCGCCCCAAAAAACGCGCGAAATTGCAGAAAAAAACGATTTTAGCTAAACTGAAAGCAATGAGCAGGTGCAAAAGTTCAAACTTAACATTAGTAACATTCAAGGTAGTGCTTCCTGATGGGCCCCTCCAGAGTTTGCAACTATTCTATGACCCTGCTATGACCCAAACAGCAGGCTCATAGAATAGCTACAAGTAGACCATAAAGGTCCTGTGAAAAAAAAAATTCACTGCAGCAAAAAGCAAATTACAGATAAGGAAGGAAGCAGGTGCCAGCCAGACTGGAACTTTCAAAATTACTGACACATTAATGAAACACAAATTAATTGATGGCAGTTGAAGAAGGGCAGGTGTGCTTGCTTTTTTCAACCACCATAATCTACAGTGATAAATAAACCTAATGGGTGGCAGTGAGGATGTACCAGAGGGTGGCATGGGTGTCCCAGAGGGTGGCAGTGGTGAAACAGAGGGTGCTGTGAACCTGTGATGATAAACCAGACGTAGAAACAACATAGTCGCGGCCGTTGCGAGCCGAAAAGTAAGTTCGCAATTGCGAACTTGTCCCAAAATCGGCGCGAACGCGCGCCAACACAAAAAACGGGAAAATCCGCTAGAGTTCGCGGATCTTCGCGGATTGCGAATCCGTAAATCCGCAAGTTCGCGTACGCGAGATCCGCTAGATCCGCCCATGCTTAGTGCCCAGCCAATCACGGCACTGCTGTTGGCATGTGGATCCGAGGATTCACTGTGGTGGATTCGCATCTCTAGGTATAAATAAATAATTTTCTTTTAATAACTCCAAAACCACTGAACAGATTTACACCACTTACTCTTTGTGGGCCAAGATCTAGCTTTCTGCCAAATTTGGTGTAATTCCGTTCAGCGGTTCCGGCTGTAGTCATGTTTAAAATCTCTATAGGACATTTCATGGGGAAAAAACATTTCGGTGACCTCTTTTTTTGGGCCCCCACTTGATGTACCACCCAGAAACTTTCCTGACAGCATCTGAAGTGTGTGGTAAAGTAGTTTTGAAAATTCCATGAACTGTTCAAATGTGAGGATTTTAAAACTCATACTAATTTTAGACAAACAGACAAATGCAATCAAATTGAATGTTACTTGTAGACTTATGAGTCAGTTTTCTTCAGCTGCATTTAAAAAAAATTAATAGCCAATAGGCTTGATATATTGTTCTTCAATATTCTTAAATGTGCCTATCAAAAGTTCACGTTGTATTTCCCATAGTCTACAATGATTTATAGTTTGAAAAGTATACGATCAAAATAAGTAGGCAGTCTGGTTCTTCCACTGTGTGAGAGTTCTTTTCACAGTCTTGTTTTCAATGACAATTGTGAGGTGAATCACGTGGGAATAGTAGGTTTTTTAAATTGTGAACAATACCGCAGAGCATTTGTATGTGATCAAGGCCACTTGCGGTGGCCGAAACGTGTCATGACATGTTTTGAGCAATAAAACTTGAGAAAGCACCAGAGTATTGGAGTTTTTGTCTGTTGGTATCTTTGGGAAGTGGAGTACATGGGAGATTACATTTATAATTTGAGCTGGCGGAAGACGGCATCTTCCGATACAGGGACCTCCTCCACGGTAGTGCTTGTGCAGTACTCAGCCAAGGATCATAGTGGGTACTGAAAGGAGGAAGCTATGAATACCCCCTATCGCAGCAAGAAAGGCAAATCCAGCTTTGGCAGTGGTGGGACGCGAGCCAGAGGAACCGCGAATCACTGCAAGACTGGCAGTGAATCATATTGCAATACTGATAGGTGGGGAGGTGTGCTATTTTACATTTATGGATACCAAGGTATCATATCCGTGGAGCTCAGAAGATAATAAACATATTGGAAGATGTGCTGCAGCAGAGGGAGGCAGCGGCAGAGGAACTATTTGGTAATTTACCAGTAGCTTCAGATAACAAACATGTAGACGACCAACGAATCTGCCCAAAGAAAATGATGCGAGAATATTACTTAAGATTTTGGAGAAACATATGAGGATTGAGATGACTAAATGGTGGGAGCCAAAGTCCCTCCAAAAATATCAGGAAGCTGGCCATGTTCCGTGTGGTTTGCGCATAATGGTAGCCCAGAGTTTTGAGAATTCAAACCCCTTAATGCTTAAGGAATGGGCCGAAAATAACCTAGAGGCATCTATGAGACTTATCCATATCTTCATTAAATATGCTCAAATTGATCATGCAGCACTCCTAAGGGAAATTGAAAATAACAATACGGAATTAGAGAAATCATTTTTGAAAGATTTCATCACCAAAACTCAGAGCAAAATAAAAGAAAGATTAAAAAAACAAGAAGATGCCATGAAAACAAGGGAATCTTATAAATTCGCTAGGGATAAAGCTGAATATTAATAGGGCAGATTTTCAATTTTTCAAGAAAATTTGATTCTGTCAAACGCCAGCGATCAATTAATACTAATATAGCAGGGGAAAGTGACAAAATCAACAACTGCAGAGATGGTAAAATATCGGCTTCTACATGCGCTCTCAGTTCAATAATCAGTGAAACTGACTCTGAAAATGGCAGTTTGGTTTCCATAAATGGGGGAAGTGATTTTGGAAAGTTAATACCAGCAGAGGAACTCAGGGGCATATCATCAAGGGGAAGAGATAAAATTATTGCCGCTTTAGCGACAGTTTTCGGGCAAAAAGCGGCAATAATTTTATCGCACTATCAGCAAGAACACCCTCGCGCGTCTTTCTATGCCTCTGCACCCTTTCCCTTAACGCCCAGCTTTGCATCTCTAATGATATACAAAGTAGGCGTTCCACACCAAATAACCTGAGAACTGTTGCTAACAGACATTTCTCCTATAAGCAAGCTGCATGATAGCAATTAAAAAAGTAGCACTAACCGTGCCTATCGCAGGTTTCATTATGCCTGCTTTTCATCTGACTAAACCATAATAGCCTATGAGGTGGTGTATTATAAGTCTGAGACCACCCAGCCCTATCAACAAGGTTTTGTCTATAGCTGTGCGATTATCACTGGATTTCCAGCAATAATCACAATTTATGCAACTATCGCTTGATTATATATCGCATTGGAGATAAGCGTTGCTGATAGCACGCTATCTCGGCGATATTATCCAGCGATAGCCGGCGATAATTATCCTCGCGCTAAGCATGCTTAGCGATAATTATCGTCGGCAGTTGCTGATATGCTCCTCGATTTTTTATGGCTGGAACGTCAGAAAACACTAAGACCGTGGAATCCCAAGTATGTACGAAACAAAGGAGAAATCAAAGAAGAAGGACATGGAGGAAACTCCGGGAATGCAAAAAGCAAGAAACAGCAAGGCAAGCAATGGCGGAGAGAGTGGAAATGCAGGACAAAACAGTCATTACCTATCAAACATAGTGCTAAATCAAGCAGAAATCAATCTATTATCATTGGGATTAACCTTTTTGTTCTGAGAGTAATTTCAATTGTGGTCAGACATTGACGTTTTTAAATTCATCCGAAACTGAAATAAAAAAATATTTTACCATCAAACAAGGGCTAGGCAATAATACTTAGGATTCTTTCCAAAATGGCGGGAATTGTGATGGTCTGCAAGTATCCGGCGCATCCACATGGCTAACCCTGCATGATTTAGCCAATGAAATAGATGACGCAGACAATTCTGACGCAGACAGCCCTACAAGATATTGGCATCATTCCCACTACAGCTGCTAGCAGTCTGTTTAAACCCACCTCGACAGTGATTTTTGAAGTAAGACCTCATACGCAGAATAATAATTGCAGTGTTTGTGCAAATTGGGCAATAACTAATAATCATAGTATTCACACAAATTGTAGAAAGTTCATAAAAGAAAACATTTGCAACCGATAAGAACATTTTAAATCAGCCTTGAAAAAAATGATCCTTGTGGAAACTTACAGCCTGCGAGTGCTGATGATGTGCTATGGAAAAGTTGCGTACACCGAGAGCAACAATGTTGACTCTAATCAATCCAACTAAATTGATGGTAGGTGGGCCATAGACTGTGGGCCCGATCAGCTTTACCTGGAAAGTGATAGATTTGTTGGCAAAAGCCATAATGCATCATTTGGATCAATGCTGACTTTAAATGATCAGTTGTCTGCAGTGAGGCGGGCCTCTGTACCTGAAAGGAGCAGCTAAAGTGCGCAAGAAAGATCTTTTAGTGGTCAGACTTTGATACATTTGGGCACCTAAAGTTAGCCAACAGGCAAAGCAAACTGTTTTGCGTGAGAAAAATGAGATTTCACGAAATGTTTATTTCACCCTTTGGTAGTGCACATCAGGAAAAAAGGTGTGTTGGAAGACACATGAATTTCCAAAGTGAATTTGAGGCGCAAAAGGAGAATCATGAACGAGAACTGAATTGCACAGATTCATATGGCAGCAAGCAAATTACATGCTCGAATTGTTCCAAAGGGGGCTGAGAGGCATAGATGCCACAGTATATCTTATTCAAAGACAAAGGTGCTGGAAATGGCACCTAATGATCATCATGCAGTGTTCCTAACCCAGTGAAAGGCTGTTATAGTGGAAGCAGCAATGGGGGCCAGTGACAGAAATGTCTTCAAGGCCGACCCCACACTCCATTGCTATGAAATACTTGAGGAGTAGAGTATACATGTACATTTCCCCTTAGAGAAAAGGTATAGAAATATAAATCTAAGAATGGATGCGCATGGGCTATCCAAGAACTCGTAGAGCATTCCTCTGTAAGAAACCTCCTCCCTTTCAAACTGCAGAGACACATATTTATACAGGCATAGCCTCATTTTCATGACTTTCCAATATGAGGTACTAGCATCCCGTCCCGACGTTGTCCGGGTATGAATTGCTGCCGGCCGATTGTCGCGCCCATTGGCCACGCCCCCCAGAAGACGAAATATTGCCCAATAAAAATGACCATAACAAATGCCTACATCCTAATATATGAGCGCCCTCCATAGAACTTTTGGCGGGAGGTGTGTCTAAAAGTGTATCTCGGTGATGGCCATCAATGAGAGAGACCTGTGCATTTTTCAAATGGGTGGTGAAACAATATGAGTATGTTTCTGGAGATGTTGCCTGCCGTGCCAGCAATGTACTTACCGGGGAAGGGATAGGCCCTTTCTTGCTATTTCCGTGGAGGCGGGCCTTTTTTCCGGATGTGCGTCGCGCGAGGCCTGTGCTCAACAGAAGTGGTAAATCTCCAGTGTGCGAATCAGGCGTCACCGGACGATAAGGCGAGATTAGATTTCCTGCACAATGGCCCCTGTTTGCGCTCCTTCCGGCCCTTGGGAATAGCGCCATGCCTGACCTACATACAGCAAAGCAGGTGCACGGCACTGGGAGCGCGGTGCAAACACACCCGGAGCTGGAATGTACGCTCGCTTTTTTTTTCGTGATGCCGCGCCCCGCACACGCCCACGCCCCCAGCACAGGATATGAGACATGGCATGAAGGGCGGAACATACCACACGTTTTCGTAATGCTGCGCCCCCAGCACACGCCCACAGCACAAGATATGAGACATGGCATGAAGGGCGGAACGTACCCCCAGCGTTTGTCACGCCCCCAGCACATGCCCACAGCACAATGCAGACACGCCCACAAGGGACTACTTTGCTGGCACGGTTATTTTACCTTTTAAATGTATATGGTGGGCGTCTGCATAGCCTATGTCCTTCTGCTGCAACTGTCCTTTCCAACGCTGTATTGGGTGTTGTGCTGGTGCTGTGGTTACTGAGATTACCCGCCTCAAAGGTTTGGGCTCTCTCTTTACAATATTAGTATGGAAGTCAGGTTGGCAAACGGAACTACATGTCCGAGAAATGCAGAAGTGACGAAAAGCCATTTTCCACAAAAGGAGTATTGTTTTTGTGGAAACTGATATGTCATCAGGAGAAAGTTAGGAAGGTAAGAGTGGAGGGTGTAAACTAGGCCTGGGTGAAATTTCATTTCTGCCATCACAATTTCGTAATTTTGAGAATTCCGTGTTAAACTGTCAAATTCCCAAATTACGCCTTTTCCCACTTCATGTAACTGAACTTCGTTGGTGGCAAAATAATAGTATAGGAACAACAGTAATCACCAGAATGCAAGCGGATATTTTTCACAATATTGATTTTTGTGCTAGAATTGTGGGCAAAATGTGTTCATAAGAGAATTCATTACACACTAAACTATAAAACTAAGGGCCCGATTACGATGTCGGGCAGAAAGCCTCCACCCAACACCAACTCAGAATAGGGACCGACCGACTTGCGGTCGGCGGTTCCGACTGCCGGATTATGAAGCGACGAAAACTGTTCGGTCAGAGTCCCATTGTTCCTTATGGGAGCTTGTCTTCCACCCGACAACCGGCCATAATACAGGCTCCCATGGAGAAGTGGGGTGTTTGCAGGAAACCCCACACCTTGGCGTAGGCACCCCATGGTGCCTGCCACAGTGCGGGGATTTACTGAGTATTCCTTAGGTACCCCCTCGGACATCAAACGTAGGCCGCGGGCTAAGGGGGCCCTGGCAGGGGCCCCCAAAGGCACTTTCTGGCAACCTTTCCATGCCAGACAGGCTAACGCGTAAAGGCAGTTGGAAATCGGCATCGTGATCCCAAGGGTGGAAATGATAGAGCAAGATTTCACATCGCGACTTGCTCGATTCAAGAACCTCGACTCTGTCATAAAATCATAACAAAAGTGTACGTTTTACTAATCTCTTTTATTTTGTATACGTGCGAAGTAGAGAAGCTTGCCTATGTGTTTTATTAATACAAATAACCCTTGTGAATAAAAATGTCCGCCGCTTGCATTTCTGTTCCTGCGCATGTGTGAGGCATAGTCACGTGTAAAGACGCAGTCAGAATTTGAGAGGGAAAGGGTGCGCATGCGTAATAGCTATAAGATGGCTGCGCATCTGATAACATGCTGAAGCTTTGCGCTACCGCTCCTGTGATGTCGTTCGTTGCACTCATTCACTAATGCATAGTATATTTTTATAATGATGAAACTAAAGTACGAACTTATAACATGTAATACCTTCATTTATTTTTATGTACTAATTTGTTTTCGTTTACTTTTCATGTATCGCGGGAAATGGGGGTCCGAATGGGACGTGGAGCCATTTTGAAGGTCCTTTCTGCGCATGCTCAAGATGCGAGGCCAGAGTCAGCCTTGGACCGTGGAACACAGCCAGCTGGCAGCCACAGTCAAGAGGCTCCTGAGAGCGTTACCTCTGACCCAGGAGGATGGAGCCCGTGTTCCTAGATGGATACAAATGTAGTCATTTGAATTGTATTCTGTGCGACTTTCTCATGGGAACCCCAATCTTGCTAGGCGACACCTTAGGATGCTAAGTAGGGCTCACAATACTCTGTTCTGATTGGTGTGTTAACCAAGTCCTACCTTAGGACCAATCAAAATTGGGGATTTCTGACACTTTGCAACATTTGGGGGTGGTACACTGCCCAAAAACAGTATATCTACCCTGGGTTCACCTAGGGAAATTGTCCGACTTGTCTGAATAGCTGACCTGTCACTGACCCAACGCACTCAATAGGTGACTTGATACAGAGGTGCTGCGGAGATCTCTGTCTGAATTTGACCATAGACTCTGAAGGTTTTACTGAACCTTAAAGTGCTGTCGGAGCACTTTGCTGGGGAATTCGCTGACCCAATCGGGGTCCTGACTGATAGCTGCAGAGAGGGTGGAGCGCAGGCGTTCCTTTCCGAACTGCGGGTGCTGGTCGTGTCCTGGTGGTCCTGTCCTGATCCTAATCTGGGTTTCCTGTCCTGTCCTGGGGTGTCCATTCTGCACCTGCTGTCCATTGAGGGGTATCCTTCCTTGAGGGTTTTCCTGTCCTTAACTGACCCGTGGCCAGGGTTGGTTTCCACACCAGTCTAGGTAATTATCGCTCTGAAACTCTTGAACTTGCACCTTTCTATTTTCTGTCTTTGCTTCAATAAAGGCATACCTTTGCATACGATAATTTTCCATGCTTTCCGCAACCATTGGCTCTGATGAAATGGTTTGCATTTGAATTTCATAGCGTGTTCCTATGTTACCCTTCCTTTTAGAAGTCATTTTCTCCATTACAGGTTGTAACCTGTTGATGTGGTCTATAATTTTCTCTCACTAAACTGAATGAAGAAATTTTCTGAAGTTATAGCGTGTCCTATTTCTCACGTTATCAGAACTGTTTTAGATTTCTAAGTTTTCCATCCCATAGCATAAATGATACTTGCCCTAGTTATTTCTTCATCACCCATGTCCATTCTTACATGACTAGTTTACTAGCTTAGCAGGTTCCCAGTTGCACTTCTCTTGAATCCAAAGGTTTTGTTATCTTGCTTATTGACTGTCTGCTTACTGGAAGTTGGATGTTATACACTGATTGAACTTTAGATAAAACCTTATAAAACTTCTAGTTGTCCGTGATCATTTCATGAGAATTAAAGTCACATATTGATTAGTATATTTTGCTGCCTTTCCTTTTACAGCTAGCTCCCTGATCCATGGTGGTCATAGGTACCCGTAACGGTGGATGGTAAGTCGGGTACACTGGAAATACATCGAAAGGAATTCCCACAATTATTGGTAGTAGGTTGTGAGGTCATCCGATCAATGTATCTGGTGATTTGAAATATATGGGCCCAAAGCCGGAAGTGGCGAAATTATTGGTCGGGTGACCCGCGATCTCTAGCAGTAATTTTCTGGTAGCAGAGTTATGGTTAGGGAATAGTTAAAGGTTAGGTAGGATTAGTTAGTCTAGCTAAGTCGGAAGCTGCTAGCATTAATGCTGCTAGAAGAGTAGGCACTTGAGGAGATCTGATCAATCACTTGAAATGTTTGCTTTGAAAAAATTATGAAATGTTTTAAATTATTTTTCTTATTATTGTACTGATATATGTATTAACCCATTCGTTCGTAATTGTTAAATATTTTGTTGGGAATCCCCGGGGAATTGAATAGCGAATGGTGAATAGAATCCATTCGTGTTGAGGTCACCTGTTCTAAGGAAGGTTGGTGCAGGTTAGGCAGAACTGGAAGCACTAACTAGGGTTTTTTTTTCTGAATGCATATTTGAATAAATGTTAGTAACGAGGTTCATTGGCAAAATTCCCATTGTGGCGTAAACCTATTTAGGGTCACATCGGAAGACTAGCAGGTTCATCGGAGCTTGGGTGAAAGCAAAGGGGCTCGCTGGGGAAACCTTAGTCTCGGATATATCCCGGTAAAGTGGATGAGTCTAGGGGAGTAACAGGTTCTCCGATGCTAGAGTGAAGGGTAGGCAGAGAAGACCTATCCGTAGTGAGTGAAAAGTAAATGGAAGTAGTTTACTTGCAGTGAAAAATTTCTTCCTGTCTAGACACTTGAGCACGGTGGCGAATGTGTATTCGTTGTAAAATAACCAAGCACTAAGCACTTTAGAAAGTAAGAAAGTTTCCGTTACCTTGTGAAGGAGGGAGTCAGTCGCGAAGCTGCTCTGACGTCACTCCGTGCCGCGCTGGGATTGGTAGACGCAGCGGGCTGGTAGCGGAGCTGGAATTGTAAAGGAGGGGTGAGCGCCGGAGCGTCAGAACTATCTCACGAAGGGGCCGCGCACCCATTGCCCGAAATTATTTGAACTCGTGCACCTCATTGGTCGCACGGAATTACAAGACGCATTCTGATTGGAAGTAAATTTGTAAACAAAAGTTAAGCGTAGGAATCGTATGTGGCACTCGTACAGACCGCATACTAGACCCGATCCGAGAGATTTGGGATTTCAGAGAGATCAGTTTAAAGGCATAAAGCACGACATTATGTACGGAAACAAGCGAAAGTTGTCCCTTGTAAATAAAGTAAAGAATTATTTCAAGAAAGATAAGCAGATTAAAACTAGAGAAGGTGTTGTCATTCCACCACCGAATACTCCCGCATCTTTCATGATGTTCGATAAAGGGTACAATACCTGTGTATGGTTGGAAAATTGGGCGGAATACACGAAAGATGACGGAGTATTGGCTTTTCCGTTAGAGGGTACCTTTAACAGCAGGATTCTATTTAATTTGAGAACACGAATGAATGATTTGCATCCCAGACCTAGATTAACGCAATACGAAGCACTAGAGGAATGGGAAATTGAGGCTTTTGAGAGAGACAAGCCCCGAATGGATAAAGGATTGACAAAATTTTATCCAAAATTGAAGCAAGAAACCCGAGCCCAAAAGATGAAACAGTGGAGGCAGAGTATGATTGTTGAGGGACTATTTCCCATGATGCCAGCAGATGATCCTCCTGGGGGGGGAAAAGGACAGAGAAATCCAAACACTGGGGGCCCCTAGGAGAGTCGGATGATGAATTGTTAGAGGACATGTGTTTGAGAAGTCCGCCTCCTTATAATGAAGGACACCGACCTTCAAGTGCAGGGGATATTCCCCGGAGACCTCTACCAAAGGAAGAGGTCAGGTCCGTAAGTGTAGGAGGGGGTTATCTAATTCCTCCTTATCCTGAGAGTCTAGGACCCGTAGAAACCAGAAGTATTTACCCCAGGATACCCGTTGGTGGGGAGACGGGATATTCACGTGAAGAAGATTTTTGTTCTCGTCCTCCCTACGGAGGCGAGGTGAGATCCTTAAGTTCAGGAATGCCAATATTACAGCCACCGTATGAGGAAGAGCCAAGGTCTCTAGGCACAGGAAGGTTATTCCCGAAACCAAATTATGGTGAAGGACCGAGTGAGACACATCCCACTGCCCCGAGTTATGCTCCCACTCTAACCCCGCAGGTGTTATATGACAAATCTTTGGACAGGTTATTAGAAGAGAAAGAGCGAGAAGCGCTAGCAAAACAGAGAGCTGAGATAATACAGAAAATGTCACAGCTAAATACAAGTCCTGAAGCCTTGACGATCCCAGTGACTATCGGACCAGTGGTTCCATTGTACGGGGACCGTCAAGGGACTCCGAAAACTCCAGTAATTACTCCTGTCATTGCCCCGACCAAACCAGAACCCTTAATTGTAGATGACCAGACAAGTGAGTGCGAGTCGGAGGTCTCGCTGCTAGATCTGCCCGTTAGAAATACCGGAAAAAGGATGCAGAAAAGACATAATCCTTTTAATGCAAGGGAGATTCAAATGGAATCGACTTCGGGAACTAAGAGTGTCACATTAGTGACTCCTGAAGAAATCGAAAGATGGAGTCAAGAATTTGAAAAACAAACTTCCCCAACGAAACCTTTAGATCTCTACAAGCTGAGAATAGAAATAGAGGAATTGATGGCAGGAAACGTAGGGTTAGACAGATTAAATACCTACTCTGAAGACGAAATGCTGTTTATCTGCAAGAGTCTCACCCGAAATACCCGAGTACTTCATGAAAAATTGACAGACACTGCTGCTAGCATGGGAATAGATATTTCAAAATCGAAACCTCTGCAGAAGCCCTATAGAGCAGATTTCTCAGACAAGGATTTGGAAAACCTGAATGTTTCAGGAAAGAAAGCACAGGTCAAAGAACTATTGACAGTATTACAAAAATGGGGAGATGTGGAAAGATGGAAAGCCAGATGGGCCAAGAAAAAGGATGAGGCCAGATCTAGGCAGGCAACTCCCGAATTCGTTTTAAAGGAAGCTGACAAGCCAGAACAGTTATACCCCATGCGTGAAGTGCCAGGTGGAAAATATGTGCACGTTCCATGGTCCAGACAAGATATTGTATCCTTTACTAATGATTTCCCGAAATTGCGAGAAAAGCCCGTGGATTGGTATAGGCAGGTAGAAAGATTTGTAAAAGTGCAGAAATGCCTATGGAAGGACCTGGATGGGTTCTTCGACATAGTGGTCCCTGTAGATCTGTGGACCGAGTGTAAAATAGCCATAGCTTGGCCTAGTGAGGAATACCCGAGAGACGAAAAAACAGGGGAACCATCGAAAGAGGTGATGAAAAAATATGAACAAGTAATTCAGCATTTGAAAGCGAAGGTGCCAGCAAAGGAAACTGATTGGACCAAGATAGATAGAACCACGCAAGAAAGGGACGAGACCGTGCATTCCTTTTATGAAAGGCTGTTGCAGGTGTTCAAAACATACAGTGGTATTGATAACATCGAGATGAAGGACATGACACACTTCATTTACAGGTTTGTAAACGGTTTAAGGCCCGAAATCTGTCAATGGATAAAGGATAATAAAATCTGTTGGCATACTAAAAAGATAGATGAGGTCCTACGGTACGCTAAGTACTGCGAGGACGAGATGGCAGAAAAGAAAAAGGCTCTCAAGGAGAAAGTGATGTGGGCTCAAGTAAAGCTCGCAGAACAGCAGGAAAAACAGTTGAGCAAAATGAATAAAAATCCCCCGAACCAAGGCCCTGGGGGTGGGGGTGGAGGAAAGCCCAGAGCTAAAATGAGTAGAGAGGAAGCCAAAAAGAAATTTCCTTGCCACCAGTGCGGGGAAATTGGACACTGGAGAGACGAGTGTCCTTATTTACAAACTGATAATGCCCAAAACCCTGATTTAATTCCACAGACGCAGAATGAAAAACAAAGAAAAACCCAGCAGCAGGTAAAAACGATTCAAGTGCCCCGAGCGCCAAAACCTATTTTTAAAGGGAAATCACCGCAGGGTGATGATGTAGAAATCTGGGGAAGCAATGAGAATAGAAATACAGCAACTTCGCAGTATCTACTGAATGACACTTTTTTCTGTGATGACCAGTACCATACATTGAAGGAAAGGTTGATGGAAACGATGTCACCTTTCTGTTGGACACTGGTGCTACCCGTTCTACTGTAAGAACAGTGGATGTTCCAAACCTACCCCTCTCGGGAGAAGCCATCCAAGTAGCAGGAGTATCTAATCAATTGATTAGTACACCTGTTACCGAGCCCATGGAGATCTCAATTGGAAATTTTAAACAAATGCACAGATTTGTTGTCTGTGATACCAGTCCGGTAAACTTACTGGGACGTGATTTGCTGTGTAAAATGAACTGTACTATCTTTTGCACACCAAAGGGCGTCGAAATTCAAACCCCAGATGAAGACGGTATTTACAAGCTAATGTTAATTAGACCTGACTCAGAAATCAAACGAATGACTGTACAGGACTTACCTGAAGAACTCCAGCAGACAGTGAAACCAGAAGGGTGGGACTTTACAGGAAAGGATGTAGGATTAATGAAAAACGTAGACCCCATACAAATAGCCATGAGAGAAAATGCAGTGTACCCCAATACCAAGCCTTACAGAATGAGTGCAGAAGTGAGAGCAGGTGTTGCCATTGAAATACAGAAATTGCTAGAAGCAAACATCATACAGGAAGTAATGAGTAGCCCGTGCAACTCGCCCATTATGGGCATAAAAAAGCCTAGCGGCAAGTACAGAGTAGTGCAGGACCTGAGAAAGGTAAACAAGATAGTGGTTCCTTGCTGCCCTATTGTCCCGAACCCAGCAGTGATTCTGTATCAAATCCCCTGGGATGCTGAATGGTTCACAGTGATAGACCTATGTCATGCATTCTTCTCGATTCCCTTGCATCCAGACAGCAAATTTCTTTTCTCATTTGCCTTCAATGGTCACGTGTATGTCTGGAATAGGGTCCCCCAGGGGTACACAGAGAGCCCCTCTATTTTTAATCAGATCTTGAAAAAATGTCTTGAAACTTTAGTCTTACCTGGAAAGTCTGTGTTGGTACAGTACATAGACGACCTATTGGTGGCGTCCAAAAGTCATAGGGACTGTGTAATTGACACCATTGCCCTGTTAAATCACCTGAGTGAAAAGGGACATAAAGTGGCCCCTGAGAAATTGCAGTTCTGTTCGAAATCAATGAAATATCTGGGACATCAGATAGAAAAGGGCATCCGAAAAGTCACTTCAGAGAGAGTCAGAATAATTCAAAATATGCAGTTACCCCGTACCCAGAAAGAAATCAGAATGTTCCTTGGAGTGGTAGGTTACTGCAGGCAATGGATTGTGGGATTCGCAGTCCTTGCAAAACCCTTGATTCAAATGACAAAGAAAGGAGCAAAGGACCCAGTGGAATGGAATGACGAGAGCTTAACAGCTTTCACAAAGTTGCGAAATTGTCTGTGTACAGCCCCTGCTTTAGGGATGCCTGACTACTCTAAGGAGTTTGGCCTCTTCTGTGACACTCGTGACAATTGTGCATTGTCAGTCCTGACTCAGGAACATGGCACGACCAGAAGGCCTGTGGCATATTTTTCTGCCACTCTGGATCCAGTGGCTGCTGGATTACCTGGATGTCTGAAAGCAGTAGCTGCAACTTGCATCAGTCTAGAACAGAGTGAGTCAATTATCATGGGACATCCTGTAACTGTGTATGTTCCACATGCAGTTGTAATCCTATTGACCCGAACAAAAACTCAGTATCTCACCCCTAGTCGGCTGACTAAATATGAGAGGATTCTCATGGGTGCTGCGAATATTGTCATCACCAGATGCAATATTTTAAACCCTGCCACTCTACTCCCTGACTCAATGGTAATGGAAGATAAGGGAGATGATGAGCATGACTGCATTGATTTGACAGAGTTCAGTACTAAACCTCGCCCAGACATTAAAGAAACTCCTTTGCCTGTACATGATAAGGAATGGTTCGTGGATGGTTCATGCTTGAGGCATGAACTAGGAGGCCTAAGTGCTGCCTATGCTGTGGTTACGTTACACAAAATTGAAGAAGCAGCCTATTTATTTGGAGTAAAGTCTGCACAAGTAGCCGAATTGATCGCCCTGATAAGAGCTTGTAAATTGGGACAAGACGAAAGAATAACAGTATATACTGACAGTCAGTACTGTTATGGGGTTGTGCATGACTTTGGCCAGTTATGGCTACAAAGAGAATTCCTGACTTCGTCAGGTACCCCCATTCGAAATGGAAAGGTTATTCAAGACCTTTTAGAGGCAATCCAGTTACCAAAAGAATTGGCAGTGGTCAAATGTGTTGCTCATAAGAAGGGCCTTGACCCTGTATCTTTGGGAAATGATTTTGCTGACCGAGTGGCAAAACAATGCGCTATGGATCAGATGAGAATAAATCCGAAACGGGGTGGGGCTGGAAACAGCTGCCAACTTAGGATGTTTGAAGAAGTGCCTACCTGGGATGAAGTGAGAGAATGGCAGCATGTGACGCCCTGGGAAGAGAAAGAGAAGTGGAAGGAACAAGGTTGTAGACCGAGACGTGAGGATGGTGTCATTGTGGGCCCGAATGGTATGGCTGTGTTACCCAGACAACTACTTGCCCCAATGGCCAGACTGATACATGAAGGATCACACATTGGTAGGGATGCCATGGTTCTGGTATTTCAACAGACTTGGTACAACAAGAAATTCAGGAAGGTAGCAGAGTCCCTTTGCCAGAGGTGCTTGACATGTCAGCAGTTCAACGCTGGCAAGAACACAGTAGTTGAGCTGGGGAAAATTGGGAGATCAGGGGGTCCCTTTGTGAGAATACAAATTGATTTCATTACCATGCCCCGTTGTGAAGGAAAGAGATATGTCCTTGTCATTGTCTGCCTGTTTTCAAAATGGGTGGAAGCCTACCCAACCTCCCAATGTGATGCCATATCGGTAGCTAAGATGTTGCTAAGGGAAATAGTACCGAGGTTCGGGGTTCCAGTCTTTATTGACTCAGATAGAGGCGGACATTTTCAGAACGAAATCTTGGCTCAACTCTGCAAAGCATTTGGGATCACACAAAAGCTGCACTGTGCATATCATCCAGAGGCTTCTGGAGTGGTAGAACAAATAAACGGCACCATAAAGAATAGATTGGCAAAAATATGTGATTCCACTGGCATGAACTGGATAGCTGCCTTGCCTCTTGTTCTGATGGGACTCAGAAGCATTCCAGATCGGAGAACAGGCCTGAGTCCCCATGAGATCTTGATGGGAAGAGTGATGAGACAAGCATGGGTACCAGAATACAAACTGTTAAGCATTTCTGATGATTTGGTACTTGAATACTGCAAGCAACTGGGTGACCAAGTGCGTTCTATCTCTCGCCAGATTGGGGCAGGCGCCGTCGCCAACCCGACAACCCCAGTTCACAAATTGGTTCCTGGTGACTGGGTTAAGATAAAGAAGCATACTCGTTCGAGTTGCCTTGCACCAAGGTGGGGAAAAAAGCGCCAAGTAATCCTGGTAACCACAACCGCAGTGAAGTGCGCAGGTGTTCCTAAGTGGATCCATGCCAGCCATACCCAGAAGGTGATACCTGACGAGGAACCTGGAGCCGAAGGTTGTCCAGCCGAGGGGTCTGCAGATGTTGGTCCTGAAGTAGCTGACGACAGACGACCGAGCACCAGCCCAGCTGAGGGTCCCACAGACGTTGGTCCGGAGGTAGCTGATGACGCATGGCCAAGCACCAGTACTGCTGAACATCCCACGGATGCTGGTCCAGAAGTAGCTGATGACGAGCTGCCGAGAATCTGGCCAGAGGATTGGATACCCATCGTCGATCTCCCTGGAGACCCACTCAGAACAAGAGAGCGAATAAGAGAAGACAGAGAGTGGAATAGAGAGGTTGAGCAAGGCACAGGCGAAGACCCTCAGATCATTGAGATTCACATCAAATCTGAGGACGAAGAAGAAGGTCAGACAGGGACAGAACAGGTGATTGACACACCTCCACTGACTCCGGAAATCGAAAAGGGACAAACTAGACATAGTGTAATAGTTCGAGCAGGAGAAAATCAAGGGATCAAAGTGCTTGAACAGGATCAGATAGAACTAGAAGAACGTGTTCAGGACACAGAATCAGAGACATTTGAAAGCCAAACACAAATTCAACCTGAACAAGGCCAGCTTAGTAACCAGGCAGAAGAAATAGATACAAGACCTGGAACTAGTCAGACAGAAAGGGAAAAGGCAGAAACTGAAGTGCCACAAACAAGTGAAAACAAAAGAACATTAGAAGAAAGCCAAATCTCAGTGCCAGCTAAAAGACTCAAGAAAAAGAAACACATTGAGCCAAGATATATTAAGAGACTGAAACTAAGAATAAAAATAGTCCAAGAAAAACTTGCCGATAAAAGGAGAAGTCCCCGAATTGCAGATTTACCTGAAGATAGCTCCAAGAGAAGGAGTGAGCGAATAAAAAGACTGAACGAAAAATATCAAGATCCTGAATGGACTTACCTAATTCTGGAAAATTTTGAGGAACTTGACATCACTGACGAAAGCGACGGAGAACCGGTTGCTGAGTACTCTGCAGAGGAAGAAGACGAGCTCACCTGAGGTTGCACAGAGTAAGCTACCTGTGTAAACTTACAAAGAGGGGTTGAAAAACTTCTTCTGAGCCGAAATGTCTGAGTCAAGAACGAATGGAAGGCCTAGTCGCAGTTGTTGCAAAACATGCTGCAAAGTATGTATATGTAGTATAGTTATAGTTATATTAGTTTGGATAGGACTAACAGTTTTCATTCCCTTTATGGTTAGTAAAAATACTAATATTTCCCCTACTCAGATTACTGACACTGAAGAGCTGACAACACGAAGTGTAGAAAGACCCGAGAAAGCATTTAAACAAACGCAACGAGACTTAGAAGCATCAGATGAGGAAGGACTACATTACCACGGAGTTAAGAATCAGACACACTCAAATGTTTTCGCAAACTTATTAGTACACTATGTAGAGACTATGGAGATAGAGGACTGCTATGTCTGCATGAAGCTACCAACTTCTGTGGCTGAAGGCGTGACATACCATCACTTGCCCCTGACATATGGAATCTCCTGTAGCATTTTAGCAAGCTTATTTTACAAAAGAGGACCGTTACAGTACTATTACTCTAACAATGACGTGATTTTTTCTGAACTTCCCATACGTGGAAATCTGAATCCTGTACATACAAAAAGTGACGTAATACGTTATATGGGAGACTACTTTTTGACTATAGGCAATATAGACATAGCTGAAGCACACAGAGACAACCTGACCTGTTCATTACATGAACAAGAGAAAATATTTTTAAACATGGCAGAGAAAAGAAGGGAGAGTTTCCAAAGAAAGGCAAATGACAAAGGGCAGAAAACCCCTAAATGGGCTGAGAACATGGAAAGCACCTCAACTGGCGGGGCAGGACCTTCTCTGTTGCTGGATTTCAAGAAGAAAGGGAAACTCTGTCTTCACCGCGAGAAGACTGATTATTATAATAACATTTTCATTGGTTCCAGTCAATGTGAGCACAATTACAAGGTAATTGGAGGTTGGGGATTCAAAAATGGGTCAGAGCCTGTGTTTCCTGGAATTTATTATATATGTGGAGACAAGGCTTATTTCAAATTGCCGGATCACTGGTATGGAAGCTGCTACTTTGGCATTGTCTTTCCGAAAATATACCACGTGAATGAAATTTCTGGAAGCAATGAAAACACTAATGGCTTAGTGCGTAGTAAAAGAGAAAGCGTAGGTGAAATAATGGGTAGTATTTTTAGTGCACTGATACCTGGAGTGGGAGTGGTTCTGAACACTCACAGAATTTGCAAATTGTCCACGATAGTGGATGTGTTGTCTACTGACACAGCTCATGGATTTCTGCTAGTCAATACCGAAATGGTTGCGGTCAGATCAATGGTTTTGCAGAACAGACTTGCTCTTGACACCTTATTAGCAAAAGAGGGCGGAGTCTGCCGGATGTTGAAGGCGCAACATTGTTGCACTTACATTCCGGATAAAAGTGTGCAGCTAAAAAGATATGTGAAAAACATTACTAATTTGGAAAGGGAACTCAAACCACTCGAGGTTGACAGTGCCTGGAAGAGACTAGTTGATGGTCTCTCAAATGTAGGTTATTGGTTTGCTAACTTGAGTAGAAGCTTATTGTTCAAGATACTGATGCCAATTGGAATTATAGGTCTTATCCTATTTTTCATATTCATCTGTTGCAAATGCCGAAAACATACTAAGAAATATCAGGTGAATGCAAGAGGGGTGAAACGGAATGCGGATGAGCTTGAGTTGGAAGAAATGAATAATCAGATTTACAAAAGGGTGAAAAATTCTCACCCTTCCAAAAATGAGAAAGAGAAATTGAATCGCCTGTTGGAAGAGATAGAGTTGTACAAAGTGTGAAAGAAAAGTTGGCATCTGGTTCCGAAATTTTGTGATGATAGTAAATATCATCAAAGAGGGGATTGATAGAGCAAGATTTCGCATCGCGACTTGCTCGATTCAAGAACCTCGACTTTGTCATAAAATCATAACAAAAGTGTACGTTTTACTAATCTCTTTTATTTTGTATACGTGCGAAGTAGAGAAGCTTGCCTATGTGTTTTATTAATACAAATAACCCTTGTGAATAAAAATGGCCGCCGCTTGCATTTCTGTTCCTGCGCATGTGTGAGGCATAGTCACGTGTAAAGACGCAGTCAGAATTTGAGAGGGAAAGGGTGCGCATGCGTAATAGCTATAAGATGGCTGCGCATCTGATAACATGCTGAAGCTTTGCGCTACCGCTCCTGTGATGTCGTTCGTTGCACTCATTCACTAATGCATAGTATATTTTTATAATGATGAAACTAAAGTACGAACTTATAACATGTAATACCTTCATTTATTTTTATGTACTAATTTGTTTTCGTTTACTTTTCATGTATCGCGGGAAATGGGGGTCCGAATGGGACGGGGAGCCATTTTGAAGGTCCTTTCTGCGCATGCTCAAGATGCGAGGCCAGAGTCAGCCTTGGACCGTGGAACACAGCCAGCTGGCAGCCACAGTCAAGAGGCTCCTGAGAGCGTTACCTCTGACCCAGGAGGATGGAGCCCATGTTCCTAGATGGATACAAATGTAGTCATTTGAATTGTATTCTGTGCGACTTTCTCATGGGAACCCCAATCTTGCTAGGCGGCACCTTAGGATGCTAAGTAGGGCTCACAATACTCTGTTCTGATTGGTGTGTTAACCAAATCCAACCTTAGGACCAATCAAAATTGGGGATTTCTGACACTTTGCAACATTTGGGGGTGGTACACTGCCCAAAAACAGTATATCTACCCTGGGTTCACCTAGGGAAATTGTCCGACTTGTCTGAATAGCTGACCTGTCACTGACCCAACGCACTCAATAGGTGACTTGATACAGAGGTGCTGCGGAGCTCTCTGTCTGAATTTGACCATAGACTCTGAAGGTTTTACTGAACCTTAAAGTGCTGTCGGAGCACTTTGCTGGGGAATTCGCTGACCCAATCGGGGTCCTGACTGATAGCTGCAGAGAGGGTGGAGCGCAGGCGTTGCTTTCAGAACTGCGGGTGCTGGTCGTGTCCTGGTGGTCCTGTCCTGATCCTAATCTGGGTTTCCTGTCCTGTCCTGGGGTGTCCATTCTGCACCTGCTGCCCATTGAGGGGTATCCTTCCTTGAGGGTTTTCCTGTCCTTAACTGACCCGTGGCCAGGGTTGGTTTCCACACCAGTCTAGGTAATTATCGCTCTGAAACTCTTGAACTTGCACCTTTCTATTTTCTGTCTTTGCTTCAATAAAGACATACCTTTGCATACGATAATTTTCCATGCTTTCCGCAACCATTGGCTCTGATGAAATTGTTTGCATTTGAATTTCATAGCGTGTTCCTATGTTACCCTTCCTTTTAGAAGTCATTTTCTCCATTACAGGTTGTAACCTGTTGATGTGGTCTATAATTTTCTCTCACTAAACTGAATGAAGAAATTTTCTGAAGTTATAGCGTGTCCTATTTCTCACGTTATCAGAACTGTTTTAGATTTCTATGTTTTCCATCCCATAGCATAAATGATACTTGCCCTAGTTATTTCTTCATCACCCATGTCCATTCTTACATGACTAGTTTACTAGCTTAGCAGGTTCCCAGTTGCACTTCTCTTGAATCCAAAGGTTTTGTTATCTTGCTTATTGACTGTCTGCTTACTGTAAGTTGGATTTTATACACTGATTGAACTTTAGATAAAACCTTATAAAACTTCTAGTTGTCCGTGATCATTTCATGAGAATTAAAGTCACATATTGATTAGTATATTTTGCTGCCTTTCCTTTTACAGCTAGCTCCCTGATCCATGGTGGTCATAGGTACCCGTAACGGTGGATGGTAAGTCGGGTACACTGGAAATACATCGAAAGGAATTCCCACATTTATTGGTAGTAGGTTGTGAGGTCATCCGATCAATGTATCTGGTGATTTGAAATATATGGGCCCGAAGCCGGAAGTGGCGAAATTATTGGTCGGGTGACCCGCGATCTCTAGCAGAAACGCTGTCCATAGATGTGTACAATGCGGTTCCGACCGACCCAAATACTCGTCGATTCGGAATGACAGCGCAGTTTACAATACAACCGCAAACATCGTAATCGGGCGATCGGAATGGAAACCGACTGAACCTGTCAGAAGGGCTCTGACGAGATTGAGGAGATTTCAACAGTGGGGAGGAAGCTTTTCGCCCAACATTGTAATTGGCCCCTAATTGCAGGATTTGCATTTTGTCAAAAAAAGTGGAATTTTGCAGAATTGGCTCCAAAATTATATGTAAAAGTAAAATTAATTTTCCACACCCCTAGTGTATAGGATGGAGGAAAATGTCAATGGTCAGGAGGAAGTAATACAAGAAACAGTTTTCTTTTAAAAGGAATAAAGCAGGAGGGAAGAAGACGTATGGGTATTAAAGAAGGAAAGGGAGGTAAGAGTAGAAGGGACTAAAAGGGAGAATGGTAATGGGCTAGGTGTATACGTAGTGAGAAAACATATATGGGTCAGGAAAGGTTGTAATAGTAAAAATAGGAATAAAGAAGGAAAGTCCAAGATGTAATGGTATCAATGAAAATGAAGCAGAAGTAAAGGGTGAACAGTTGGCGGGTATAGGATGGGGAAATGTAGAAGTGGTAATGAAAAACAGTGAAAGTAAAACTGAAAAAAACAAAGATGCGGGAGGGTAGAAGAAGTATGGGTATTTTAGAAAGGGAAGGTTAAAGAATGGAAGTGAGTAAAAGGGGGAAGCTAACGGAGGTGTATAGGAAGTGGAATAAAATACAAGGAGTAGGGGAAGTAGTACAAGTAAAAAAAGTGGACTCAAGCGGAAGGATGCATTGTTTGTGGATATTAGAGAAAAGGAGGAGGAGAAAAAGAGGGAGGTTGTAGGGGGAGAGGGTAGAGGATGGGGAATCATAGAAGTGGAAGTAATGAATGTAAAATATACAAAATAGTAAAGCTGAAAGATAGAAGATGTATGGGTATTAAAGGCAGGGAAGGAAATAGAATAGAGGGGAGTAAATGGGAAAAAAGATAACATGGGGAGGGTGTTTAGGGTGGTGGGACATGTGAATGGGTAATGGGGAGTAATAAAAGTGAAGACATGATAAAAGTGTGAGGGTATAAGATGTATGTTTATCAAAGAAAAGGAAAGGAAAGTAAAGTAAAGTTAAAGAAAAAAGAATGCAAGAGCATATAGGATGGGAAAGCAATAAAAGTACAATTTAAAAAGCAGTACATTTGGAGGGTAGAACAGGTATAGGTATTAATGAAAGGGATGGCGAACAGAAAGGTATGAGAATGGGTGGTATCAGGGGGAGGGTGCAAAGGATGAGAGAAATGTAAATGAGGTAGGGGAAGTAGTAGAGATGATATGTGGTAAATAGGCAGATTACAAGATATGTGGTATTAAAGAAAGGGAAGGGGTGTGGGTGTAAAAGGGGAATCCCCTTAAAAAAGAGGGACGCCCGCACGCCCTCCCCTCCGCTGACTACATCCTCCTGGGGGACATCAACTTCCACCTGGAGAACAACAACGACCGCAACACCACCACCCTGCTTGACAACCTCGCCAACCTCGGACTCAAGCAACTGGTGACCACCCCCACCCACCTCGCCGGACACACACTCGATGCTGTCTTCTCATCCAGCAAGGACATAATCTTCAGCCACGCCACCGGACTCCACTGGACGGACCACAGCTGCGTCCACTTCACCTTCAGAAGATCCACGATCCACCACCACCAGCAACAGGTTGCTCGAAGAAACTGGAACAAGATCACAGCAGACCGGCTCGCCGCTTCCCTGAGCCAGCACCCTCCCGCCAGCTCAGCAAACCCCAGCCAGGCCGCCGACAACCTCACGAAGTGGATCAGCAACTGCGCAGACGACCTCGCCCCACTGAGGACCCCGCCTAGCAGACCCGGCAGCAAGAAGGCCCCATGGTTCACCGACGAACTCAAGAGCTCCAAGAAGAACTGCCGGGCCCTCGAGAAAGCCTGTAGAAGGGAACCTACACCGGACAACATGACCACCCTCAAGCTCGCCACCCGGAAGCACCATCAACTGATCCACACCACCAAGAAAACAGCATTCAAGGACCGGCTGGACAACAACGCACACAACTGCAAGGAACTCTTCAACATCGTGAAAGAGCTCTCCAACCCCAACGCCGGAAACAACGACATCACCCCATCGCAAGACCTCTGCAACTCCCTCGCCTCCTTCTTCCACAACAAGATCGCTGACATACACAACAGCTTCAGCCCACAAACAACGCTCCCCACGACCGCTCCAACGCCCCCCACCACCACCCTCAGCGCCTGGACCCAGATCAACACAGAAGACACCATCTGCACGATGAACTCGATCCACTCCGTATCTCCGACCGACCCCTGCCCCCACCACGTCTTCAACAAGGCCGACGCTGTCATCGCACCCCACCTGCGGGACATCATCAACACCTCCTTCGACACCGCCACCTTCCCGGAGAGCTGGAAGCACGCCGAACTCAGCGCTCTCTTAAAGAAACCAACAGCGGACCCCAACGAACTCAAGAATTACCGCCCCATCTCGCTCCTCCCGTTCCCAGCCAAAGTCATCGAGAAGACCGTCAACAAGCAGCTGGCCGCCTTCCTCGAGATGAATGGATCCCTGGACCCCTCACAGTCTGGCTTCTGAGCCAACCACAGCACTGAGACCGCCCTCATCGCTGCCACCGATGACATCCGAGCCCTGCTTGACAACGGTGAAACAGCGGCCCTCATCCTCCTAGACCTCTCCGGGGCGTTCGACACTGTCTGCCACCGCACCCTAGTGCAGCGCCTAAGCAACATCGGAATCCAGGAGAAGGCACTGGAGTGGATCATCTCCTTCCTCGCTGGAAGGACACAGAGAGTCCGCCTACCACCGTTCAGATCTGCAGCCACGGAAGTCATCTGCGGCGTTCCTCAGGGCTCCTCACTCAGCCCCACCCTCTTCAACATCTACATGAGCCCCCTTGCGGCCATCACACGGCAGCACAACCTCAACATCGTCTCCTACGCCGACGACACCCAGCTGATCCTCTCCCTGACCAACGACCCCGCCGCCGCCAGAACCAACCTCCACGAAGGGATGAAAGACGTAGCCGAGTGGATGACGACCAGCCGCCTGAAACTGAACTCAGACAAGATGGAAGTCCTCATCCTGGGCTCCTCGCCCTCCGCCTGGGACGACTCCTGGTGGCCCCCCGCCCTGGGCACCGCACCCAAACCGACAGACCACGCACGCAACCTGGGCTTCATTCTGGACTCTCCCTCTCCATGACCAGACAAGTCAACGCCGTCTCCGCGTCCTGTTTCAACATCCTGCGCATGCTACGGAAGATCTTCCGGTGGATCCCCACCGAGACCAGGAAGACGGTCACCCAGGCCCTCGTCACCAGCCGACTAGACTATGGCAACGCCCTCTACGCCGGAACCACCGCCAAGCTACAGAAGAGACTCCAACGGATCCAGAACGCCTCAGCCAGACTCATCCTCGACATCCCCCGACGCAGCCACATCTCCGGACATCTGAGAGACCTGCACTGGCTCCCCGTCAACAAGAGAATCACCTTCCGTCTCCTCACCCACGCACACAAAGCCCTACACGACCAAGGCCCGAGCTACCTCAACAACCACCTCAACTTCTACGCTCCCAAACGCCACCTCCGGTCGACCAACCACGCCCTCGCCGCCGTCCCCCGCATCCGAAGAGCGACAACAGGAGGAAGGTCCTTCTCCTACCTGGCCGCCAAGACCTGGAACACCCTCCCTACCGACCTCCGCCTGACCCAAGACCACCGCTCCTTCAGGAAGAAGCTCAAGACCTGGCTGTTCGAGCAGTAGCGGCACCTCCCCCCCCCCAGCGCCTTGAGACCCTCTGGGTGAGTAGTGCGCTCTATAAATGCCTTGATTGATTGATTGATTGATTGAAGGTGAAACACTCTCTAGGCAATTAGAAATACATGAAGCACTGAATATTTTACTCTAAAAAATAATCCCAGCTTAGTTTTGTCAAACTGGTGAAAAACATTAATAATGTAAAAAACATCAAAAAAGGTTTTATGAGAAAAATTTGCCAGAACCTTTTACTTTAAGAACGTATTTAGTCACAAATACATGTATTAGACCTGGCAACCGTGGCATGTTTTCCCCCCTAACTTTTTGCCTTCAGACCTCCTGATTTTGTATGGTCTTCTGACTTCTGTCTTCTGCTAACCAGTGCTAAAGTGCTTGTGCTCTCTCCTCAAAACATGTTAGAATGGCTTATACCCTAATTGGCATAATTAATATACTTGTAAGTCCCTAGTAAAGTGGTATTATCGGTGCCCAGGGTCTGTAATGTAAATGCTAATTTAAATGCTACAAATGGGCCTGCAGCACTGATTGGGCCACCAGCTTAAGTAGCACATATAAAAATGTCTCATGTCTTCCATTGCAGGGCCTGTGTGTACGGTTTTAAAATGCCATGTTGACCTGCCAAAATAAACACTTTTTCAGGCCCAAACCTTCCATTTTAATACACATAAGTCACCCCTAGGGTAGGCCCTGCACAGCATAGGGGGCAGGATGCAATGGAATTAAAACATAAGGCATGTACTTTTAAGTTTAACATGTCCGGGTAGTAAAAAACTCTTAAATTCTTTTTTTTTCTTTTTTCTTTACATCAGTCTGCTATTAGTAGTTTTGCAAACAGAAAATACTTAACTTTGTGTCACAGAATAATAGCAAGTAAGGGATGATGCTAATGGGAATGGCCATGGGGAGGATGCCTGGGGACGTTGTGGGAACAATGTGTAGCGTGCAGTGAAAATCCTGATGTCTGGAGGAGAAAAATCCTTATTCTAGAGGGTTGATGTGTATCATGATAATTGCAGGTCATTAACATACATCCATAGTTTTCACACACTTGTATATGTTCAAGAGTACTTGTTATGAATCTCCCGCTGCATTCCTATTTACATTTATACTTTCCCTTTCTCCGGCAAGAATTTGGGGGTCTTTGCAGGTCTTCCTACATTTAAATAGGAGACCAGTAGTGGACAAACTGTGGTCTTTGTTAGGCTAACTGAGGGAATAGGCTTAAGGAATGGGAGGGTATCCATTTGTGATGGACTATTGAAGTTCTTGAGGATCAGAGGAGAAAGATCTACATTCGCCATCCTGTACCATAAGCATTTGTTATTGCCAAATTCATTCTCTCCTGGAATGCTTGACTTGCTAATTTGTTACTCGCTTTCATGGTATGTACAAATATTGTTTTTAAAGCCTGGAAGGGAGTACTTACCCTTCCATTCTCCCTAATCAGGTGAATGAAGGCTGGTACATTGAGCAGTATTATATTGGATGACAGCAGAACCTAAATTTACAGCACTTAGAAACATAGCACTTGGGAATGGCAGAAGTACAGTATGAATTGGTAACATATACAAACACGCATTTTCAATGCAAATATCTCACATTCGTGTAAGGTTGAGCTATTGGCATTGTAAATGAGAATGCCTGGGGCCTCATTTATGAAAAGTGACGCATCGCTGCGTGAAAACAGCGCATCATGTCGCAATGAGTTACAGATACGTCAGTATTTCTGACGTATCTGTAGGCGCAAAAGTGACGCATTGCTGGAGTGTGTCACAAAAGTGACGCAACTCCAGCAATGCTTCCTTTCACATGGGGAAAGCCCCATGTGAAAGGGCTTGCGTCAGTCTTACGCCTGCTGTGAGGCAGGCGCAAGATTTTGACGCAACAGCATCCTAAAAGTGACGCAGTGAAATCTATGCTGTCTCTATTACGAGGCTTTTTGCGGGTGAACGCCCCCTCTGCATACATTATACCTGACGCAGGTATAACGTAGCGCAGGGTTTTACAAAGTAATTAAACAACAGGGGGTGGTGATGGACAGAGCTTCTGAATTAAGCAGAATCTCTCACCCAGTCAAGAGATCAGGGCTAGATCCAACACCGTTTTTTAGCTCATTGCACCATCCCAGTTTCAGAACCTGGCTGTATGCAAATTAGTCTGTCCCTGGCCCAGTGCATCATGGAAACAGGGCAGACCAGACTACAAAAGCCAATTCTTTCACTGGGAAGGAAACAAGCTTCCGGGGACCGGTTTCTGGCATTACAGCCGTCTTCGGCCCGGCTTGCTTGAATCCTGATGGTGCAATGAGCAAGGGACTCACGTCTGAGTATACCCTTCCACGCTTATGGTGGACAAAATAATTAAACAACAGGGGGTGGTGATGGACAGAGCTTCTGAATTAAGCAGAATCTCTCACCCAGTCAAGAGATCAGGGCTAGATCCAACACCGTTTTTTAGCTCATTGCACCATCCCAGTTTCAGAACCTGGCTGTATGCAAATTAGTCTGTCCCTGGCCCAGTGCATCATGGGAACAGGGCAGACCAGACTACAAAAGCCAATTCTTTCACTGGGAAGGAAACAAGCTTCCGGGGACCGGTTTCTGGCATTACAGCCGTCTTCGGCCCGGCTTGCTTGAATCCTGATGGTGCAATGAGCAAGGGACTCACGTCTGAGTATACCCTTCCAAGCTTATGGTGGACAAAATAATTAAACAACAGGGGGTGGTGATGGACAGAGCTTCTGAATTAAGCAGAATCTCTCACCCAGTCAAGAGATCAGGGCTAGATCCAACACCGTTTTTTAGCTCATTGCACCATCCCAGTTTCAGAACCTGGCTGTATGCAAATTAGTCTGTCCCTGGCCCAGTGCATCATGGGAACAGGGCAGACCAGACTACAAAAGCCAATTCTTTCACTGGGAAGGAAACAAGCTTCCGGGGACCGGTTTCTGGCATTACAGCCGTCTTCGGCCCGGCTTGCTTGAATCCTGATGGTGCAATGAGCAAGGGACTCACGTCTGAGTATACCCTTCCACGCTTATGGTGGACAAAATAATTAAACAACAGGGGGTGGTGATGGACAGAGCTTCTGAATTAAGCAGAATCTCTCACCCAGTCAAGAGATCAGGGCTAGATCCAACACCGTTTTGTAGCTCATTGCACCATCCCAGTTTCAGAACCTGGCTGTATGCAAATTAGTCTGTCCCTGGCCCAGTGCATCATGGGAACAGGGCAGACCAGACTACAAAAGCCAATTCTTTCACTGGGAAGGAAACAAGCTTCCGGGGACCGGTTTCTGGCATTACAGCCGTCTTCGGCCCGGCTTGCTTGAATCCTGATGGTGCAATGAGCAAGGGACTCACGTCTGAGTATACCCTTCCACGCTTATGGTGGACAAAATAATTAAACAACAGGGGGTGGTGATGGACAGAGCTTCTGAATTAAGCAGAATCTCTCACCCAGTCAAGAGATCAGGGCTAGATCCAACACCGTTTTTTAGCTCATTGCACCATCCCAGTTTCAGAACCTGGCTGTATGCAAATTAGTCTGTCCCTGGCCCAGTGCATCATGGGAACAGGGCAGACCAGACTACAAAAGCCAATTCTTTCACTGGGAAGGAAACAAGCTTCCGGGGACCGGTTTCTGGCATTACAGCCGTCTTCGGCCCGGCTTGCTTGAATCCTGATGGTGCAATGAGCAAGGGACTCACGTCTGAGTATACCCTTCCACGCTTATGGTGGACAAAATAATTAAACAACAGGGGGTGGTGATGGACAGAGCTTCTAATTAAGCAGAATCTCTCACCCAGTCAAGAGATCAGGGCTAGATCCAACACCGTTTTTTAGCTCATTGCACCATCCCAGTTTCAGAACCTGGCTGTATGCAAATTAGTCTGTCCCTGGCCCAGTGCATCATGGGAACAGGGCAGACCAGACTACAAAAGCCAATTCTTTCACTGGGAAGGAAACAAGCTTCCGGGGACCGGTTTCTGGCATTACAGCCGTCTTCGGCCCGGCTTGCTTGAATCCTGATGGTGCAATGAGCAAGGGACTCACGTCTGAGTATACCCTTCCACGCTTATGGTGGACAAAATAATTAAACAACAGGGGGTGGTGATGGACAGAGCTTCTGAATTAAGCAGAATCTCTCACCCAGTCAAGAGATCAGGGCTAGATCCAACACCGTTTTTTAGCTCATTGCACCATCCCAGTTTCAGAACCTGGCTGTATGCAAATTAGTCTGTCCCTGGCCCAGTGCATCATGGGAACAGGGCAGACCAGACTACAAAAGCCAATTCTTTCACTGGGAAGGAAACAAGCTTCCGGGGACCGGTTTCTGGCATTACAGCCGTCTTCGGCCCGGCTTGCTTGAATCCTGATGGTGCAATGAGCAAGGGACTCACGTCTGAGTATACCCTTCCACGCTTATGGTGGACAAAATAATTAAACAACAGGGGGTGGTGATGGACAGAGCTTCTGAATTAAGCAGAATCTCTCACCCAGTCAAGAGATCAGGGCTAGATCCAACACCGTTTTTTAGCTCATTGCACCATCCCAGTTTCAGAACCTGGCTGTATGCAAATTAGTCTGTCCCTGGCCCAGTGCATCATGGGAACAGGGCAGACCAGACTACAAAAGCCAATTCTTTCACTGGGAAGGAAACAAGCTTCCGGGGACCGGTTTCTGGCATTACAGCCGTCTTCGGCCCGGCTTGCTTGAATCCTGATGGTGCAATGAGCAAGGGACTCACGTCTGAGTATACCCTTCCACGCTTATGGTGGACAAAATAATTAAACAACAGGGGGTGGTGATGGACAGAGCTTCTGAATTAAGCAGAATCTCTCACCCAGTCAAGAGATCAGGGCTAGATCCAACACCGTTTTTTAGCTCATTGCACCATCCCAGTTTCAGAACCTGGCTGTATGCAAATTAGTCTGTCCCTGGCCCAGTGCATCATGGGAACAGGGCAGACCAGACTACAAAAGCCAATTCTTTCACTGGGAAGGAAACAAGCTTCCGGGGACCGGTTTCTGGCATTACAGCCGTCTTCGGCCCGGCTTGCTTGAATCCTGATGGTGCAATGAGCAAGGGACTCACGTCTGAGTATACCCTTCCACGCTTATGGTGGACAAAATAATTAAACAACAGGGGGTGGTGATGGACAGAGCTTCTGAATTAAGCAGAATCTCTCACCCAGTCAAGAGATCAGGGCTAGATCCAACACCGTTTTTTAGCTCATTGCACCATCCCAGTTTCAGAACCTGGCTGTATGCAAATTAGTCTGTCCCTGGCCCAGTGCATCATGGGAACAGGGCAGACCAGACTACAAAAGCCAATTCTTTCACTGGGAAGGAAACAAGCTTCCGGGGACCGGTTTCTGGCATTACAGCCGTCTTCGGCCCGGCTTGCTTGAATCCTGATGGTGCAATGAGCAAGGGACTCACGTCTGAGTATACCCTTCCACGCTTATGGTGGACAAAATAATTAAACAACAGGGGGTGGTGATGGACAGAGCTTCTGAATTAAGCAGAATCTCTCACCCAGTCAAGAGATCAGGGCTAGATCCAACACCGTTTTTTAGCTCATTGCACCATCCCAGTTTCAGAACCTGGCTGTATGCAAATTAGTCTGTCCCTGGCCCAGTGCATCATGGGAACAGGGCAGACCAGACTACAAAAGCCAATTCTTTCACTGGGAAGGAAACAAGCTTCCGGGGACCGGTTTCTGGCATTACAGCCGTCTTCGGCCCGGCTTGCTTGAATCCTGATGGTGCAATGAGCAAGGGACTCACGTCTGAGTATACCCTTCCACGCTTATGGTGGACAAAATAATTAAACAACAGGGGGTGGTGATGGACAGAGCTTCTGAATTAAGCAGAATCTCTCACCCAGTCAAGAGATCAGGGCTAGATCCAACACCGTTTTTTAGCTCATTGCACCATCCCAGTTTCAGAACCTGGCTGTATGCAAATTAGTCTGTCCGTGGCCCAGTGCATCATGGGAACAGGGCAGACCAGACTACAAAAGCCAATTCTTTCACTGGGAAGGAAACAAGCTTCCGGGGACCGGTTTCTGGCATTACAGCCGTCTTTGGCCCGGCTTGCTTGAATCCTGATGGTGCAATGAGCAAGGGACTCACGTCTGAGTATACCCTTCCACGCTTATGGTGGACAAAATAATTAAACAACAGGGGGTGGTGATGGACAGAGCTTCTGAATTAAGCAGAATCTCTCACCCAGTCAAGAGATCAGGGCTAGATCCAACACCGTTTTTTAGCTCATTGCACCATCCCAGTTTCAGAACCTGGCTGTATGCAAATTAGTCTGTCCCTGGCCCAGTGCATCATGGGAACAGGGCAGACCAGACTACAAAAGCCAATTCTTTCACTGGGAAGGAAACAAGCTTCCGGGGACCGGTTTCTGGCATTACAGCCGTCTTCGGCCCGGCTTGCTTGAATCCTGATGGTGCAATGAGCAAGGGACTCACGTCTGAGTATACCCTTCCACGTTTTACAAAGTGACGCATCTGCTTAGATGCGTCACTTTGTAAATAGTGCGCATGAGGAGGCATGTTTTACGCCGCCGATGCGTCACAAAAAGTGACGCATCGGAAGCGCAAAACTCACGCAAGGCCTCATAAATGAGGCCCCTTGTATTTATGTGTTTTGAAAACCTGCAAGTGGTGCGTAAACACAAACTTTGTACTTATAGTCATTGCTTACAAGAAGCAAGGATGTCAGTAACTGCACCTTTTTTACTGCCAGCATTGCTTCTTGTAAGCAAGGACTATAAATACAAAGCACAAGCTTTTGCACCACTTGCAGGTTTTAAAAACATATAAATAAAAGGCATTGTTATTTATAATGCCAATAGCTTAAACTCTTGCAAATGCAATAGGTCTTGCATTGCAAGTGTTTGTTATATTTACTTGTATTGGTTAAAAAAAAGGAAAGTACACTTGTGCAAAAACACTTGTTGTAATGAGGAACGGCCCAGTTAGTTAGTTAGTTATTTTTAGTGAATACGTTAATAAAAACCTTTACAGAAAGGAATTACTCAAGGCAAAAGTTCTTTAAAAAAGTACACTACAATTTCATCATTTATGAAAACAACTGAATAAAAAAGAGCTATGGGACAGTTTGGCCTGGCCCAGCGTTTCCTTTACAGCTGACTTGTGCCTTGTTCTGACAGAATTTCTAATCATCTGATGAGCTTTGGATCGGTCCTTAGTCCCGAACATGTGATATAAAAACATGAGTTAATAAAATTTATGGGTTACATTTATATTTAAAAGTAGCAACATTTATAGTATTGTTTATCAGGCTTGTGGTCAATTTTTATAATAGAGATGCAACAGGACCGTGGCCTCTCAAGTTCCCAATAGTTTTCAATATGGTGAGAGGAGAGTTTTTTGTATCAGGTGTTTCCTCAGTGAAAGAATGCCAATTCCAGGGAGTGGTGAACCCTTGATTGGAGCTGTGTATGGTCCGGATCGCTTAATTTTCTCCTCTACTGCCTCTATGAATTGTACGAACCGGCGTGCAACTGTACGTCTCCTCCTCCAAAACAAGCCTTCACTGCTTGCCTGCAGGTTTTCATCCTCTTGATGTTAAAGATTGATTTAAAAAACAAGCGTTGTTCTAAGTCCAGTCTGTGGCAGATGCATAGTAGATGCGTGATACTCCCTTCTGCTTTCCAGCAAAGGCGGCACTTAGTTATTTCTGCCTATCGCTTCCATGGTGGAAGGAAAGGAAGAATTCCCAGTCTACACCGGAGATATTTCTCTTTTAGTCTCCTGCTGAAGCCAGCATTCAGATAATATTGCGGGCCAGGGTTTGTATAACTCTGCAGCACACACCACCTGTGAGACCTTTCCCTGAGCGCTTCTTTATCCTCTAGTACGACAGCCTTTTTACTGTCTTATTTACTAAAGAATTGAAGCTGTTCTGCGTACCCGTAGTTGCCCAGAGCTCCTTCAGGCCTAGGCGATTTATGGATGCGGTCAGTTAACCTCTTGGGGTGCAGGCTTTGCTTGAGGTTATCTCTTTCCATAGATGGAAATTCAGAGAGCTCTTATCCGAGGTTTTGATCTAAAACCAGCATTTCATATAAGGGGTGTTTCAAGCTATTTTTTGCTACTGTAGACCAAGCTCCAGACTGATTTGTGCGGGAGAGTCAAATTCAAATTCAAAATACTTTATTCGGTTTTCTTATACAAAACCATAAAAGTTCATAAACAAAAAAAATAAAATAAAAACTCAATGACTTTCCAGTAAAATACATAATACCAGATACACCATTTAAAAGACAAAATGATTCATTAGATTAGGGTCCCATTATTACACGGTAAAGATAGCATTGTTGAAGAGGGTACCAATTCAAGTCTATGTATCCAGGCATTTCCTATACTTCATTGCACTTTTTAAAAAAACAGCCACATGAGGTATACATTCTGGTTTTAACAATTGTAAATAAAACAGTGCAGGACAAATTTGAACGAAATTCTGCCTTTTTAAAACAGGTTTTAGATAAAAAGCCCTTGGGAGTTCACAATATTTACATAAAAACATGAAGTGCAGCAGGTCCTGTGGAGACAAATTGTCGCAGCCACAGGCTGCCAACACCTTCCCTTTATGACACCCCCTAGGGACTGCTAATAACAGGTGGAACAAGTTAAACCTGAGTCTGGTTAGTAAAAAACGCTCATAGGCAGGTAAAGGCCAGAGAAAATAGGGTTCCACAACGGGCGAGGTTTTGAGCATCAGGTGAAGACGCACATTAGGCTTCAACAACTCCCTTTCCTCCCTTTCTGATGTTTTGAGCATGGTAAAGGATTGTTTTATGTACGCTACATCTTTGCTGGTGATGCCTTCTGGATTTAAAAAACAGATCATCGCGCCCCTCCCTACTGAAGCTAGTTTTTAAGGTATTTCATCTAAGGAATTTTGGACATAAACTATAGGCTTAAGGTCTCTTTAAGAAGACTGTGGGTAAGACCTAGGTGTTTGTTAAGCCAACACTGTAGCCAAAAAATGAGGGGTCGCAGGGACAGGGTATCACTGAAGGAGTGCCCGTCTCTTCATGCACAGTCATGTTTGGGGTCCCCTGGGGTACACACAAAAGCTGCTTCAGGAAGTTGTTTTCGACCACCTGGAGACACTCTAGGTTGCAGTGTCCCCATAGTTCACTCCCATAGCTAGCTATTGAAATGCTCTTTGCACAATTGATCTTCAGCATAGCCGCTACCGGTCTGTTGCCTATTCTTGCAACAAATCCAAAAAGTGCAGCATTAGCCCTAGTGACTTCTCCTTTTTTCTTGTTCAAGAGTGGGGCCCAATTTAGTTGATGATCTAGGAGAACACCCAGATAAGAAAAGGTTGTACATGTGGGCACATTGATACCATCAACCTTAAAGGGATACTGCTTTTTTAATTTTTGCCCCGTCTGCATTATATAGGATTTTGAGTTGTTTATGGACAGGTCTCACCTAGCCATAAACCCATGGAAGGCATCAAGTAAGGTTTGAAGCCCTTTCGGCGTGCGAGCTAAGAGGACTGCGTCGTCCGCATATAGCAGGACGGGCAGTCCTCTTCGCCCCACATAGGGATAGTCAGCCCCTGTCTTTACCAGTACCTCTTCAAGGTCGTTTATATAAAGGTTGAAAAGAAAGGGGGCCAGGATACACCCCTGCCTGACCCCCGACTAGTTCTAAAATTTCTTGTCACCTTGCGGTCTATGGTATATCTTACATTAGCCTTAGTATCTTTATGTAGATCTTTCAGGAAATTCACCAGGTATTTCTCAACCCCCATGGCCTCCATGGACTGCCACAGCTTACCTCGATTGACACAGTCAAAAGCCAAGGAAAGGTCCATGAAGGCCATGTAGATGGTCCCTGGCCGTGAAAGTGTGTATTTACCCAAAATCAAATACAAGTTTAAGCATTGAGTTATAGTTGAATGCCCCATGCGGAACCCATACTGAATGTTAGCTATAATGTTTTTCTCCTCCGCCCATGTAGTCAACCTCTTCAGGATGACACTCCCTAAAACTTTAACAATAGAGTCGATCAGGGAGATAGGCCTATAATTAATTGTGCAAGATCTGTCACCCTTCTTGAATACCGGTACTATAGTTGATACTCCCCAGGATGAGGGGCAACCCTTTTTTGCTGCGGCATTTCCCACCGCTGCTAAGATAGGAGCCCAGAACAGAAGGTTAGATTTAAATAAATCGGGGGAATACCATCAGGACCTGGTGCTTTCTTGTTTGAAAGATTATTAATTCCCTCCGTCATTTCCGGTTCTGAGAACACCATAACGTCCGATCCCATCATCTCTTTTGGCTGGACTGGGTTGGAAGCTATATCTTGAAAAATTTGGGAAAAATGGGAAACCCACTCTTCTTCCGTGATGTTGGACCTGACTTCTTTCACTACTGGTGTTAACAGAGGCGAGCGATTAATTGTAGACCAAAATCTGGACCCCCATTTGTAATGTTAAAGCTCCCTCGAGCAGTTGGCTGATGAGCCTGGGACCCCGCACCTGCGCGCCTGAGTGGTACTAAACCTGGCAATATTTGGCATCCACCGGCAACCCCAGAACACGGCCTAATCCCTGCTGATGAGGGGTAAATACCTCGAAACACGTGTCCAGGGATGGCGAAGATAGCGAAGATAGCAGAGAATCGAAAGAAGATGCATCGCGGAACACAAACTACACTTACCACAGTCCTTAGGGGTGATCCCGCTGGTGTGTGAGTAGTGTGCGACCCCACCCCAATTTGTAATGTTAAAGCTCCCTCGAGCAGTTGGCTGACGAGCCTGGGACCCCGCACCTGCGCGCCTGAGTGGTACTAAACCTGGCAATACTTGGCATCCACCGGCAACCCCAGAACACGGCCTGATCCCTGCTGATGAGGGGTAAATACCCCGAAACATGTGTCCAGGGATGGCGAAGATAGCGAAGATAGCAGAGAATCGAAAGAAGATGCATCGCGGAAAACAAACTACACTTACCAAAGTCCTTAGGGGTGATCCCGCTGGTGTGTGAGTAGTGTGCGACCCCCACCCCCATTTGTAAAATCTGGAGCTGTTAGTTAAAGTCGAGGGATCTAAAAGCTCCCTCCATAGTGCGTTTTTCAGCTCCATTTTCCTTTTAGCCAGGGTGTTCTTATAGTTTAACCTTGATGTACTAATCAGGAGTCTATTCCGAGGGGTGATTCTAAGGGCCTTTTTTTCAAATCTCTAGCTGCTTTAGAGCAGAGATGGCAAACCCATTTAGGATCTCCAGATGGCATTTTCCCCCCCGGGGCGTGCAACATCTCTCCTACCTTAAATGCAATACACTCAAAAGCTTTAAGGACTCCCAGGGCCGGCTTTAGGCATGTGCAAGCTGTGCACCTGCACAGGGCCGGAAAACCACGAGGATGGATACAATATTTGCGTGGCGGCCCCTGGCAGGGATTTGGCGGCCCCCGGCTCTCGTCCCTGATTGGCAGTGGCGGTGTTTTCTCACCAAGGGCGTCGGGTCTGGCAGACGCCGGAAGCCGAGGATTCGAGTCTGCGCAGACTCAACCTCATACTGCTTCCCGCATCGGCGTGTCTCTGCATTCTGTGGTGGTGGTGGTCCTCGGAACGTACTGGAAGAAGGAAGCCTGCCATCACTGTGTCATCAACTCCCAGCGCCTGGAGCTAGACGGACACGGACAGACTGCAGAGACGAGTTTACTCTCACTCGAGTCCCGACCCGTGACAGCTAGTCAGGAGTCGAGTCTGCACTGCAGTTCACCAGGCAGCCCAGGTAAGGCCCAGGCTGCATGCGCCATCTTTCTCGCCAGACACACATTCCTCCAGCTGACAGACATACTCCTGTATCAGACTGTCCCCCGCGCACACACTGCGCCAGGCCTATCTGGCAGGCACAGTTAAGGCGCCATACCAGTCTAACAGACGCGCGGTCGTGTGCCATTCCTTCTGGGTTGCGGATGCCACGCATGCAGGTTCTAACCCATCGACTCGTCGCTATATACCTTTGTTAAATTAGGTAGGTCTCTGTTAGCGCAGTGCCTGTTACTACTTTCATGACCTCATGGCGATAAATCGCTAATCGATGTATATGAATTGCAGCATTGGAGGTATTTAACGCCTTGCAGGGTTTGCAGTATTTCACCTGGCTTGTAGCTATATGAATTGTGTATGTTTCTTGTTATAGTATTCTTTTTGGATGAGTGTGCACTGCTAGTAGTTTCAAAACGCATGCATGACTCCAAACGCAAAAGGCACAAAAGTGGACACACTGGGTTAAACACACATTCACCTACCTGTGGTTGTCGTTTTTTAACAAAAAGATGTAGCGTTTTTGCAAATTAATAATAAAGTCGTTTTCTAAAGGTCAGAACTTGTAACTAAGGCAACACAGCGCATACTGTGAGTATTGCTGTGGAGCTCAATTCAATTGTCATTCTAATGGTTCGCCTAGTGCTGAACGCAGCGGCAGTGAGAAGGCGCTGTGCTGAGGCGCTGTGCATGGCATCTGGGACAGGTGCTCCCTGAAGCGACACTACGTTTAGCAGTCGCTGCTTCTCATTAGCTACTTCAGGAAAGTGCATTCTGAGCAAGGTAACAATTTTTATTCTAGCCTGGGCGATTTTATCTGGGCGAAGGGTAAAGGGTTGCAAGTGACGCTGTGACGGTGTTGCCGTGAGCAGAAGGACCCCTGCTTGAAACTGGGATACAGCGACGAGTGAGGGGGCATGCTGTGGGGCAGACACTCAGTATTCTGTGCATCCTGTCAGGGCAGCATGTACTGGTGCTACGGCTGCCTCGCCGTCCCGCAGCACAGGAGCCCCGATATGTAGAATTCCAACTGCAGATACAAAGTTCATTTTGGGGTGCCTTTTGTGATTCCGTGTTGCCTCCCTCCTGTGGTCTGGCGGTGGGAACATGTAGCGGGGAGCTGGGCACCCTGCCTGCTGCAGTGCTTCCTTCCCGCTGCTGGTCACAGGCTAGCGGCACATGGCCCGCTCTCCATCCAGCGCGCTGCACCTCCCATGCCCTTGGCACTGTGTGATAGAATCCGGGGCCTCCTACCTACGCTCCCTGCCCAGGGCCACCATGAGCCTAGAGCCGCCCCTGGGACTCCCACGTCCAAAGGTTCATCGCTAAGGCAGCTTTTAAAATCATCTTCGCACTCTTTTTTAAGTCTGTGCGGGAAAGTCATAATTTGGTAGGCTGAAAATTATTCTTGCTGATCTCAACACAGTTTGTTCCAATGTGACCTTGTCTTTTCCCCTAAGGCACTCATTCCCGTAAGTGATAGCTGGGATTAACTTTGCTTGTATAACTTGTAGTAATGGGAAAAAGCTTGGCCCAGCAGTTTTAAGTTTCAGAGATTTTAGAGCTACCGCTATGGAGTTTCCTTTCCAGTTTATGGCTTCTTTTTGTGGTTTGAAAGTACCTTTCTCGTCAAGTATCACCCCTAGGTACTTGTATTCTGCCACGACTTTCATGGGTGCCCCTGCGAGTAAGCATGGGCGTAAAATCCGCTCCGATCACGGATTTTTCGGATTTTCGGCAAATTCGCAATCCGCGAACTCTCGCGAATTTGTCGAAAATCCGTGAATCCGCTCACGGCGGATTTTTTGCTTGGTTGCGGCGCGCGGCGTGGTGCACGGCGTTCACTTTCCGTCATTTAGCGTTTGCCGAGTTGTTTTTCTTTGCGAGTGACGCGCCATTTTGGATCTTGCTGCGTGATCCCGCGGGAGTTTGGCGCCCGCGAATACGTAATCGCGGCTTGCCACCTTGCACAGCACACCTCGCGAGAGTTCGCAATTGCGAACACGTAGTTGCGGCGGAAAGGAGCTTTTGCAATTCTGCACAAGAAAATCACCAGCAAACAGGATAAACCTTCAGAAAATTATGATTTTTATCAGAATCACTCCTCAGATTGACATTTGCATGGCCTTTTTTTTTGCAAGGAGTCCATTTTTGGGGGGGGGGGGAGAAAGGAAGTGCCCCACAGTCTCCAACTTCCTGTTCCTGTCCAGCAGGCTCCTCCCAGTGCTTTGTCCATCTCCTGGTCACTTTCATTTGGATCTGGAGCTGGAAGGATTACTTTTTGTGGGTGCTGCTGGATATTTGGATTTGAGGCCTTTTTGACTGTCTTTGGATCACTTTTGGATTAGAAATCAACTTTCACAAGTAAGTTTGTTTGGGGCATTACAGTTGCTGCAAGTAAAATTTTGGAACTTTTTCAGAACATTAAATAAATTATATTGTGGGTAGCCACAGTATCCAGTAGGACCAGGGTTGGTTAGGGGTGCATGATACAACTGTTTTGTTGAATTTAAACACCATTGAGGCCATGGATGGGCTGGGATTGTGCTGATTTTTGTCGTTTTTTTGGGCCTGCTGGTGGGGCCCTTTGCCCAGGGGTGGTGAGTGTTGCATGGGCCTAGTCTTTCTGTGGGGTGTCTTCTTGAATTTAAACATAATTGAGGCCATGGATGGGCTGGGATTGTGCTTATTTTATTGTTTTTTGTCGTTTTTTGGGGGCTGCTGGTGTGGCCTTTTGCCCAGGGGTGGTGGTGCATGGACTGAGTGTGCCTGTGGTGTGGTCTCACTCTCTTTAATGTAAACATCATGGATGGCATTGGATTGTGGTGATTTCTGGCTGTTTTTCTGTTTTTTGGGGGTGTACTGTACTGTTGATGTGGACTGGCCATGTGGGTGGTGGTGGTGGCCATCTTGAGTGCTGGCTGGTCCAGGCAACATGTGCTTGGGGTGTAAGGGGCCATTTTGAGGAGAGGCAGTGTCTGAGGCCTGCACTTATTTTGCCTACTTTTCATCCTTTATGCCCAGGGGTAGTGAGTGTTGCATGGGCCTAGTGTTTCTGAGGGGTGTCTTCTTGAATTTAAACACCATTGAGGCCATGGATGGGCTGGGATTGTGCTGATTTGATTGTTTTTTGTCGTTTTTTTGGGCCTGCTGGTGGGGCCCTTTGCCCAGGGGTGGTGAGTGTTGCATGGGCCTAGTCTTTCTGTGGGGTGTCTTCTTGAATTTAAACATAATTGAGGCCATGGATGGGCTGGGATTGTGCTTATTTTATTGTTTTTTGTCGTTTTTTGGGGGCTGCTGGTGTGGCCTTTTGCCCAGGGGTGGTGGTGCATGGACTGAGTGTGCCTGTGGTGTGTTCTCACTCTCTTTAATGTAAACATCATGGATGGCATTGGATTGTGGTGATTTCTGGCTGTTTTTCTGTTTTTTGGGGGTGTACTGTTGATGTGGACTGGCCATGTGGGTGGTGGTGGTGGCCATCTTGAGTGCTGGCTGGTACAGGCAACATGTGCTTGGGGTGTAAGGGGCCATTTTGAGGAGAGGCAGTGTCTGAGGCCTGCACTTATTTTGCCTACTTTTCATCCATTATGCCCAGGGGTAGTGAGTGTTGCATGGGCCTAGTGTTTCTGAGGGGTGTCTTCTTGAATGTAAACATAATTGAGGCCATGGATGGGCTGGGATTGTGCTTATTTTATTGTTTTTTGTCGTTTTTTGGGGGCTGCTGGTGTGGCCTTTTGCCCAGGGGTGGTGGTGCATGGACTGAGTGTGCCTGTGGTGTGGTCTGGTCTCACTCTCTTTAATGTAAACATCATGGATGGCATTGGATTGTGGTGATTTCTGGCTGTTTTTCTGTTTTTTGGGGGTGTACTGTTGATGTGGACTGGCCATGTGGGTGGTGGTGGTGGCCATCTTGAGTGCTGGCTGGTACAGGCAACATGTGCTTGGGGTGTAAGGGGCCATTTTGAGGAGAGGCAGTGTCTGAGGCCTGCACTTATTTTGCCTACTTTTCATCCATTATGCCCAGGGGTAGTGAGTGTTGCATGGGCCTAGTGTTTCTGAGGGGTGTCTTCTTGAATGTAAACATAATTGAGGCCATGGATGGGCTGGGATTGTGCTTATTTTATTGTTTTTTGTCGTTTTTTGGGGGCTGCTGGTGTGGCCTTTTGCCCAGGGGTGGTGGTGCATGGACTGAGTGTGCCTGTGGTGTGGTCTGGTCTCACTCTCTTTAATGTAAACATCATGGATGGCATTGGATTGTGGTGATTTCTGGCTGTTTTTCTGTTTTTTGGGGGTGTACTGTTGATGTGGACTGGCCATGTGGGTGGTGGTGGTGGCCATCTTGAGTGCTGGCTGGTACAGGCAACATGTGCTTGGGGTGTAAGGGGCCATTTTGAAGAGAGGCAGTGTCTGAGGCATGCACTTATTTTGCCTACTTTTCATCCATTATGCCCAGGGGTAGTGAGTGTTGCATACTTGCATGTCCCTAGTCTTTCTGTGGGGTGTCTTCAATGTAACCATCATGGATGGCATGGGATTGTGCTAATTTTTCTGTGTTTTGTCCATTTTTTGGGGTGTATAACTGAACTGATGTTCCTCTGTCTTCCATTGCTTTTAGGTGCACAAGAAGACTCAAGAGAACCACCAGTGCCAGGAAGAAGTCCTGCAGCGGTGTGTGTGTGCAGCATAACGTCACGCGACGTCACGTCTGGACACAGAACCCTCTGCAACTCGTGCAACTGCTGCCTGCTGACCTGCTCTGAAGAAGATGGCCCCAAAAAAAGTAACCCGTAGCTCCTCTAGCAAGAAAGGTGCCAGTAAGGAGCAGAAGAAGCAAGTTACCAAGGACACTGGTGTGCCGCCCGCCCCTTTTTTTGGGAGTAAAAAAAAAAGTATGCCTGCAGCGGAATCTGCTGGGGACCAAGCTGGCAGCAGCACCCCCGCTCCATTGGGCTCAGTGCCACCACCACCACCACTCCAACTTAAGTCCAAGCCCTTGAGTGCTGCAGAGGCAGCCAGTATAGTTCTTCAATCACCATCGACCAGTGATGTTGGCTCATCGCAAGAAAGCAGCAGCAATGTCCCTCAATCAACACAGGTTGTTGTAGCTCATCTGACGAGTGTTGAACAACCACAGCCGCAACAACAATCACATGTGCAAGTACAAGCCCAAGTACATGTGGAAGGAGAGGCAGCGCAAGGAGATGCGCAAGCAGAGGTGCATGGAGGGTCACAAGTGGCCACAATAGTTGTTCCTCCCGAAGTAGGGGCACATCAGGAAATCGACAATCAAGGCGAGGTATCATTTGAGGAAGCCACTCCTCCTGATGATCCTTCATTGTCTTCCACACCCCTAGCAAGGAAGAGATCAAGGGTGGTGTCTACATCTTCTTCAAGCACACCTCCTTCTGATGATACGGATCAAACTTGGGAACCAGCACCACAGCCGTCTGGGAGTGAGTGAGGCACACCATGATCCGACAAAGGTAGTTAAGCGTAAAAGGAAGCTCGTCCAAAGTCTCAGAGTTATGGAGTGTGATGAGGCTCAACAAGAAGTGGCGGATACTGCTGCTGATGAAGACTCTGCCAATGACGACCCAGTCATCATAAAGGTCACTGCAGCCCCAGCGGGCATGCAGCAAACAGACATTTTGACCCTAGCCCGAAGAGCTGCTGAGCGTGATGATGATGATGATGTTGTCGATGAGGAGGCAGTGGAAACACCACAATCATTGGAGTTAAGTAGTACACCAACTCGTCCCGCTTCCATATTTCTTTCTGGCAAGAAGAGACCTCCGTCAACCTCGACCTTAATTAGTGGCGGTGAAAGTGCAAAACGTACAAAAGTTGGGCAATCCAGATCCTCCACTTCATCTGGCATTAGCTTCATGACCACCACCACCAGTATCGCCGGCGCCGCCTCCTCCATGTCCCACAGACACTTCAAGTCCCCAGTTTGAGACTTCTTTACTGTTTGTCCAAAAAATCCAAAGTTTGCCATTTGTACCATTTGTAAGCAAGCAGTGGTAAGCCAGGTACCAACTATGGTACCGGAGGCCAGAGAGGTCATCTTAGGAGACAGCACACTGTCAAATGGTTTGCGCACCTAGATGCGATCAAGAAAGGCCGAATTCAAGGAAACATTGATGTTTCATCTGATGATGACGAGGAGGAAGAAGACGTGTCAAACACTTCCCTTACACCCAGTACCCCTGTCAGCAGCACACCCAATGTGAGGCACACTAAGGGTGTTGGAGCGACTGAGACACCAACGCACAAAAGTTCACCAGCGAGCAAAATTGGGTCAACGAAGTCATTATCAGCCCGTAAATGCTTGGTCCAGGGCAACATTAGAACAATGCTTACTTCAGACGTGCCATATGAACGCAACCACCCACTGACGCGTCTGTATAACACTAAGCTGGCTAAAATGCTAGCTGTGGACCTTCTCCCTTTTCCTTTTGTAGAAGCGGTAGGTTTTCTAGAATTAGTGGCAACGCTCTGCCCTAAATGGAAGGTTCCTAGCCGGTTCTATTTTGCCAGAGTTGCGGTTCCAGCACTACATGAAGATGTGCTGGAGGCGATTGGGGCAGCTTTGCAGAAGAGTGCTGTTCACACAATACATCTGACAACAGACATGTGGACCAGTGGCGCAGGCGCTGATTACATGTGCATCACTGCACACTGGGTCTCTTTTTCAGGTGTTAAAGCAAAGCTAAACGCAGGTGTTGACCCGGACCAAGTTTTTAAAGCTGCTCGGAAACATGCAACACTAGCCATGTTAGGCTTGGAGAAAAGTCACACAGCAGAAAACCTTTTGGAAGAGTTTAACAAAAAGGTCTTGAAAATGCTATCCCCCCAAAAACGCATGATTGGTTATGTTTCCACGGATAATGGCGCCAATGTAGTTAATGCCATGTTTCAGGGTGACTATTTTAGAGTGCCGTGTTTGGCGCACTGTATCAACCTGGTAGTTCAAAAATTCTTGAGTGATAAACACAGTCCAGCGTTCGAGGTAATGGCCACCTGCCGCAAAATGTGCAACCATTTCAGCCATTCTTTTAAGGCCCGGAAGCATCTGAGGAGACTGCTACTTGAACGTCAAATGCCAGTGAAAGCACTCATCCAGGAGGTGGCAACACGTTGGAACTCAACCTTCTACATGCTTGAGTGTCTGTATGAGCAGTATACGGTACTCGATCACTATTTCTTCACAGAGGGTACATCTCAGAAGGAGGACATGCGGTTGGGTGCGGCGCAATGGGACATAGTTAAAAGCCTGACAGACATGCTTCGTCCTTTTGAGTTCTTCACGCGTGCAGTCAGCCAGGAGGACTGTAATTTGGGAAAAGCTATCCCATTGTTGTGCATGCTGGAGCACCAACTGATGGCGGTGTCTTCTGAGTTTGAAAAAGATGGAAAAAAAAAAGACCATTTTATTTTGTCTGAGAAATTATTAGAGCGCCTACGTGGTGATGAACGTCTTAAAAACATCAAGTCAGAACAGCATTACTTTGTGCTACTATTCTGGATCCACGCTACAAAAAGGCACTGGCAGGCGAAGCATTCTTTCCTTTTGCTGATGCAGATGTTCAAAAGTACAAAAATTGGTTAGCCTTGTCAGCCAAGAGGTTTGAAAAAGAACGGCAGGTTATTGAAGGAGAAGACAGTACATCAGCATCAGCATCAGCAGGCCATCCCCAGTCACAAGAATCCACTTCTGCACCTGTGGCTGGGGCACAAGTGACCTCTCAGCCGTTAAAGGCAACTGGATCATCTGCACCACACACAACAGTATCAGTGGCTGTTGTAGAGGATTGGCTAAGTTTGCTTGGGTATGGTTCTCGAAAAAATGTCAAAGGCACAGCAAAAAGTAAGCAAAGTGGAGGAACCGTTGATGACCTTGAGTCGATGGTGCAGGACTATATGAATGACTCAACAGAGGTCTTTCTTAATGATGAGCCATTGCAGTATTGGCATGGCAAAAAACAATTGTGGCCACAGCTCTCCAACCTGGCTATAAACTATTTGTCTTGCCCACTCGCAAGTGTGTCTTCTGAACGTGTTTTCAGTGCTGCTGGTGGCATTGTAACTCCCAAACGGAGCCGCCTCTCGCCCAAAAATGTGGAGCGGCTGACAATGATCAAGATGAATCAGCACCTCATACCACCAGATTACAAAGTACGAGAAAGCACGCCGCATGAAGACGAGGAGGACGGCAACGTAGATGAGGGGATTTGTTCTCTGTTCGGTGGCACTGACCTCATCCTGCCTGAATTCGCAGAGTATGATGACGAAATCTTCTTCTTATTCCCTGACACCGAGCCCTGAAAATGAGACAATGAATCAAGAACTTTCTTTTTCGTCCTTATTCACTTTTATTCCTGTTTGTCTCTCTTTCTTTGGTTTGCACAGTTAATTTAATTCAAACTTTAATCACCTAATCCCAAAAACAAGACCATCAGCAGAACTGTCTTCACTTGTTTGCTTATTGATTTGAAGGTGCCGCAGTCTACATTCCTCAGGTTCACAAGTTCTGAAGAACATGCTCCTCTATCCTCCTCCTCCAGACTGCGATTTCCCTCAAAGCAGAGTGCTGGATTACGCCCAATGAAGAAAGACTCAGCACTTGTGGGGGTGTTGTACTTCTTTGCGGGTGAGTTGACGGATTTGGGCCCATTGCTGTGAAGCTCTAATAATGGACAAAAGTGTTTTGGACCAAATATGAGGTGGAAATTTCTTGCCGTTTTTGCTGACTTGCTTGCCTTTGGGGTGCTCTTTGGCGGGGTTCCGGGTGTTTGTGGGTGATTTTTGGTGTCTGGGAGCACTGCTGCGACAGTCTAATCTTGATTGCATTTGCTTTTCAGGAAATCCGTGGTGGAAAACAGGAGTTATGATGATTGATGATGATGACCTAGCTGCACAGCGCCGCGATTGGACCGAAGGCCGAGAGATATTGTAAGTATGAGATTTAGCTTTTTCGCTGTTTGGGGGTGTTGTCGGGTGGTTTTTTCCGGGTGGGTTGGCGGGTCTTGCCTGGGGCATTCCTGGGAAGGTCTAATACCGGATAGAAGTGTTTTGGACAAAATCCTTAAGGAACAGCCTTTTTTTGCTATTTCTTCTGTCATCTTGCTCAATGTAGCGTTTTGGGGGGCTTCCTGCTGTTCGTGGGTGGGTTGCGGCCGGGGTCTCTGTCGAAGCACTGCTGCGACAATCTAATCTTGATTGCATTTGCTTTTCAGGAAATCCGTGGTGGAAAACAGGAGTTATGATGATTGATGTTGATGACCTAGCTGCACAGCGCCGCGATTGGACCGAAGGCAGAGAGATATTGTAAGTATGAGATTTAGCTTTTTCGCTGTTTGGGGGTGTTGTCGGGTGGTTTTTTCCGGGTGGGTTGGCGGGTCTTGCCTGGGGCATTCCTGGGAAGGTCTAATACCGGATAGAAGTGTTTTGGACAAAATCCTTAAGGAACAGCCTTTTTTTTGCTATTTCTTCTGTCATCTTGCTCAATGTAGCGTTTTGGGGGGCTTCCTGCTGTTCGTGGGTGGGTTGCGGCCGGGGTCTCTGTCGAAGCACTGCTGCGACAATCTAATCTTGATTGCATTTGCTGTTCAGGAAATCCGTGGTGGAAAACAGGAGTTATGATGATTGATGATGATGATGACCTAGCTGCACAGCGCCGCGTTTGGACCGAAGGCCGAGAGATATTGTAAGTATGAGATTTAGCTTTTTCGCTGTTTGGGGGTGTTGTCGGGTGGTTTTTTCCGGGTGGGTTGGCGGGTCTTGCCTGGGGCATTCCTGGGAAGGTCTAATACCGGATAGAAGTGTTTTGGACAAAATCCATAGGGAAACACCAGTTTTGGCACTTTTTGTAAGTTAGGGTTCGTTAGGGTTAGCCCTAGCAGCAGGATTGCATGTGTTTCGGGGGGTTCTATTGCAACGCAGTTCTGGTGTTGTAGAGCACTGTTGGAGCGATGCTGGCTATGGATACTTTTGCTTGCTTGCAAGTGGTTTGAATACAATGCACGGTCTGTATTTGGGCCTACTGTTACTTTCAAAGTACGTTTTGTAACCATTTTTCTGCTAGGCATCGTTTTTGGAGATCTGATTGGGGTTCTTCTACATTTTTGCGACTGGCTTTAGTAAGGGTCTTGGTGGGAGCATTGCTGGGAAGGTCAAATTTTTTTCTAAAACACAGTTTACAGTACACCTACCTTGAGGGGAAAGATCCACTATAATATTTTGGCCATACTTATTTATCCTTAAAAAGGTGACTCAGACAGAGCACGCAATTTCAAAAATATTGTACTGTCTATTAGGGAAATCAAAGTGTCACTTTTTGAACCACACAGCGTACATACCTTTTATTTATTTATCAGTGGTATTGTAATAGCACTTCCTGTTTTCCGTTCAATAATTACAGGCCGGGTTTCAGTCAACATCCGCCAGGCAGGCAGTGGACAGGGTGTCTTCTGTCAGTGGTCACCAACATTGATGGACGAAGCGTCAGCTGGAATGGAGGAGTGCCGCCAATAAGAGGAATTGTTTGCTGCATGCAACTTACTTACCAAATTCAACAGGACAACTCCAACAACATACGCAATACAGATACAGTATCCATTGTTTTATTCTATGAGTGTGACTGCATGTGCTTAGCTTTAGTTTGTAACCAAAGATTGTCTTTATCTTCAATTATTGTTTGTCCATGCTCTGCTTTTTTTTTCTTCTCTCAACAAAACCTACCCAAAAAGAACCCCCCATTCCCATCCATTTTACAAACCCTAACCCTCTTCCCCCGGGCTGTGTTGTTTTGCTTGATGTCTGACTAAAATGACATCAATAATTCCACACACTTGCTGGGGAGGATAAGGTCATAGCAACAGGCTGGTGAAGGAATACGAGGATATCTTCTAGACTTACTCAGCTTCAGTACTATATCTTCTAGTAGTAGTAGCCAATGTCAAATAAATTCAACGCAAGTACTAGTTACTTATACTTGCAAGCAAATACTTTACCATTTGTTAGGCTACATTATGGCACTGTTCTAGTGTACTGTCACCTGCTATATTCTCGATCGTACCGTAACCGTTGTAATGCTACAGTAAGGACAAACAAGGTTTCGTTTTCTTTTTTTCCATAGGCATGCAACTGCCACTGTGTCACACCACTAGTACCACCGCAATGAGGAAATGTCACCCGCCCAGGATTGACAACGTTAATCCCCATTTCACGTGGAGCCAGCCCTGGGCCTAGCCCTAATTTCTAACACTAATTACAGGTAAGATAAGCGTTTGGTGGGAGGTAGTATAATGGAGTATTATTTCGGAGTAGACAAGAGATTGACGGTTGTACTACTAAAGTCCTACGACTGTTCAGGAAAACAAAGTTACTGTTACACCCCCGTCCCCCACCCACCAGACTGAAAAGCAGTAAAAAACAGGTATGGTCAGATAAAGTTTAAAAATGTATATTTATGTAGCCCTAACAAAATAATCTCCCTCAAGACCCACCCTAACCCCAACGATTGTCTTTGAAACGTCCCAAAACGATCCCAACTCCCAAATCCCACCCCCCAAAAGTCTATAAAAAAAGGGCAAGGGACACTCCACTACTGGAGGGTGCTGGTGCTGGTGCATTTTGCCGCATGGGCATCATACTCCTTGCGGAGGGTGGCAAGCTCGGAGCGGAGGCCCTTCACCAAGTTCTTATACTTCTGGACCTCCTGCTCCAGGTTGGACATTCGGACTCGTAGGTGGCGTTGGCGTTCCTTGCAGCTCCTGTGGGGGGCAGCTGGTTTTTCTGTTGCTTGGCGGTGGCGGTTGGCTTTGTTAGCCCGGCTCGGTCCCACTGGAGCACTGCGGGACCTGGAGGAGGATGCAGCGGTCCCAGCCGAGGATGTTGTTGTTGCACCGCTCGACTGCGTGTCCTCCTCCTCCTCCAGGGCCACCAGCCGCCGATATTCGGCGACAGTGGCCTCCAGCCTCCGTTGCCGGGCCATTCTAGCCTGCTCCCTCCGTGTTGTTGATTTGGAAGGAGCAACTATATGAAGAAAGAAAGACATAGTCTGTAACCAATGCTCCTTAGCATTAATAACACAAAGTGATTGAGCCGAAAGTTGGGTCACAGTACAAGTAGCAAATTGAAAGCACAGTACATAACTATTGAGGACAGTATCTATGTAACCTCCCACTCCTGCATCCTTGCTCTAACATTAGTGGTACTTTAATGAACAAATTCTACGACCACTATGGACTTCCATTACAGTCGACTATGACAGTACACCAGTCTTATTCTTCTTCTTCTCTCTTGTTTAGGAAAATTGGTACGTTATCTTAGGCAAGCCGGCAGAATGACATGGACAGCACAGTGAACTTGCACCCGAGAAAAAAAGTTGCACACCATGATGAGTGAGACAGACTTGCGTTACTGTACCGGTCCAGTACATGCAGGTGGTGAAGCTATTACTTTTCTATTACGGGTGGCACTGAGAATACTCTGTTACAAGGGCTACTGCTTAATTAATTTACCTTTCACCCTACAGTGCAAATGAGTACTAGAAAAGGACAATGAAGAAGCTAACTAATTTGATTATCTATCACTTCACATGGGACGTATTTGATGACATATGGGATGACTTTAGGTGCTTTGCTTAATATTGAGTGAACAGTGATACACCCACACATGAATGACGTACTACAAGCAAACTAAAGTTATTAAGAGAGGTACGGAGTGTCCACCGTAATAACCAGATATATGCTGTGATTGCAGACGCAATACAAAGTACTGCTACTATTCATGGTAGTATTGGACACATTTACAATTCCTTTTCCTTTCCTTCCCTGCACTGGAACGGACGTGCGGGTGCGGTGGTACATGCTCTTCAAGGTAACACTTAGTACATCTGGCGACCATCTACTCTCTCTAGATACACATGTGCTATCTAAGAGTCAGAGAATACCATGCTCCAGGCATCCATTCAGTCAAAGTATACGCACACATACAGTTTCTGTTTCACCCACCCAGGCTGCTGTCCTTCCACCCATCCTTGCTTCATCATTGACCCAGCCATGCACCATACCATATTCTTTCCTTCCAAGCCACCTCGGGGGCCAAGCAAACACATATCGTTCTTCTTTGCCAGCCATCATACAATTTCGTGTCCCACTTACTTACACCCTTCTTTCGCTTTTCGTTCATCCCATCCATCACGTTCGTCTAAGAACTTATTGGGATTCTTCTCACCAAAAACTTCACAGCTAAGTCGAAGTACATTTCGAGGAGGCTACTACCTGGTTGATTTGTAATACACCCGTGCAGAAAGCACTCTATGCAGTCTTCAATCTCAATAAGTAAGGAATATATAGCTTACCTGTTTCCGCCACCACCGTTTGAACCCCCACAGGACCGTCCGCCGGCTCTTGCACCGCCTCCTCCCCAGAGTCCTCCGAGTCCTCGCCCAACACAGCCACCTCCGCGCTGGCCCCGTCACCAGATGTTACACCTACAAAGTACATTTAAGAATGTTAGAATACACCACTCACTACTATATAATATTTGGTCTAGGAGAAATGTTAAAAAAACTCAATACAATGTAATAATTTGTGACTGTCTACTCCAAAGTAAAAATGTCCCTTTTTCCAGGGAAGGCTGTTGTCTTGCTGCACTTTTATGCACAACTGATGAATGCTTGCTTTTTATTTTCAACACGCACCACTTTTTCTCCTAACAGACAGAAGCTTGACTCCTAAGAACACGACCAGGATCAAGTTCAAACCAGGTGAGAGCTCGGCTCGACCACAAGAAATGTGTCCAATTAATCGTCAGCACTAACCACTTTTCCGTTTTCAGTTAAATAGTTTTATGACAAAGTAGATTTTAATAAATGTGTTTACTTTTAATAAAGCTTTTAAACTTAAATAGACTCTGTGGTTTTTGGTCCTCCAGACTAGAGTGGATGAGCTAAAGGTTTTGGAATTTTTGCAAGCATGAGTGCCTCTGACACTTCTTGACTGTGCTGTGACTCCGTACTCTCTTGTCCTGCGTACGATAATCTAGAGATCATTGGGGATCAATAATCGGTGACTACAGAGCTGAATGACTCTGCCACACTATCTAGTCAGTAAGGAGACAGTGCATAGAGCTATTGCTGAATAGAATGGGAGTCCAATGGAATTGCCAAATGTCCAATCTTAGTTAGCTACACAGACAGACTAATAAGAATAATCTAGTAATACCACAGGGAGTCATATTAGAGCCAGGATAAGAATTTATATCCAGTGTACAAGAAGATCAAAGACGATTTAGAAAAAATCGAATGAGGAACGCTAGGAAAAAATAGGTACTCTTTATTACAATTAAAACTTACTGGGGCCAGCAAAGGAGCCCTCGCCTGCCCGATCCTGGCCTGCATCCTGAGCACCCTCCTCCTCCTGTGTCCTCTTGCCCTTGGGGGGAGCTGATGTACAACATGAAAGAAAGAAAGACCACAAAACATGGATGAGATTTGTCAACCAAATCAACCATTTCAAAAGAACAATAACAACATTTTTTGGAGAAATAGCAAATAGATAGACAACTATTCCACGGGATCTATCTCATGTGGTATACTACGTTATTCGTATTGCCTGATTTGCGGAACGTTGACTTAGAAAGTTCCTATGTAACTCAATAAACAGACTACTAAAGAGGTTTGCCTAGGCCTGGCACTGCAGGCAGCAGTCCGCAGCACGCGAAGTGACAGACAAAGTCCATCCTGCTTGCAGATCAGTGAATACTCAAACTATCAATCCACCCACCACCACCACTATTTCTTCTTATAGCCATGTGTCTAAAGGAAGGAGTGGACTTCAGTCTGTTGGGGCTGATTTAGAAGTCCCTTGCGGCTCATTTTCCTCCATTGTTGCGTGACTTTTGTGACGCTGCGGCAGAACAAAAGACTCGCCATGGTGTTGGTGCGGCGTATATATTTAAAAAAAAGAAATTATGGGCGATGCATCACGTTGTAAAGCCCTGCGCCATCAGGGGGCGTTCCGGCGCAAGGGAGGGTGTACCTGCGCAGGGACGAATCCTAAAAGTGGCTGAGGGAAATCTACAAGATGTCAATCAGTCACTTTTAAGACAATGATGCATGAGTCAAACCCTGCGCGCTTGAAGCCGACGTACGGCTTGATGCAGCATTGGGGAGATAGGGTACCCCAGAGCATTGCTGGAGCTGCGCCATCATTGGCACGCAACTCCAGCAATGCGCCGCCTTTACGGCACAGATGCGTAAGGCTTCTGTGACGTTTTGGGCCAATGGGTGGTGATGGTGGCATGGCACACAATTACTGCCGCATCCCTGCTACTTTGCAGGGATGCGCCGTTAATTGAAAATATGACCCTTAGTGTCTAGCATTACGCAGTTCTTATCTTTACACTACACTCATACATAATTTCTCAGGCCAATGAAATGAACACAATGTACAAAACAAATAAGCATAGTAGCAAGCAAGGCTACTGAGAAGGAGAGCAGTGCACCTGAAATGCATAGAAGATTTTGAAATATAATTTACCTACAATGTAATCGGCAGCATTATTGCTCTTGGTAAAGAACAAAGATTTGCAAATAACAGAGCCGGATAAAACAGAGTAGTGATGAATAGCTACTACTACTCACCAAGCCCGGGGACCTCTACGCCGAGCGCGTCCAGCAAGTCCCGTTCCCGGTCCATGACATCGGTCCAGCGGTGGGTGGCCTGGTTATATGTGCGCCGGACCCCAGAGAGCTGAAACATGGCCCGGCACACCTTCTCCCACCGCTTCCGGCGCTCCCGGATGCCATAGCCAGTCGCGATCTTGCCGCCTCCCAGGATCGTCTTGGGGAGGCGGCGCTGGACGTGGAAGATGAGTGCCGCCACTTCCTCCGCGCTGAAGATCTCCCGCGGCACCACTTACTCCCCCCTCAAACGCCCGCACGGGAGCCGGGCACGGGGTGCGGGACCCTTCCCCTTCTCAGGGTGCTTCTCGGCTCCCTTTACCATGGTCTGGGCAGAAATAAACTTAAATGATAAAGAAGAAATAGAATAGTGAAGAAGAAAAGAAAAGAGTTTAAAAAAGTAGTTTAAACGTAACTAAAAGTAGCAGTAAACACAAAAATATACAGCTAGAAAAATAGAGGGATAGATAATAAGTAAAATAGATTAAATAAGCTTCAAACAAGCAAAGGATGGCAGAGATTCAGAGAGGATACAGAAAGCATGCCCAGAACCATAGCAATGAATGAGAAACAAGATGGCCGCGCCCGTTCACAACCGCGTGGGTAACTTCGCGCGAGATTTTCCTCGCGAGCACGCGAGAAATTGTACTAGCGAGCAGCACAGTTTGCGAGATTACACATAGCGGCCGGAAACGGAATTACGTCACGCAAACAAGATGGCCGCGCCCGTGTACGACCGCTAGGGTAACTTGGCAAACGTATAGCTACAAGCGCCTCGCGAACACGCGCAAAAGCCCGCGAACATACACGTCGCAAAAAAAAAAAGTGTATTCGCAAGCATTCGCGGCTCCCGAAATCGATCTCGCACGGATTCGCGCCCCAAAAAACGCGCGAAATTGCAGAAAAAACGGTTTTTGCTAAACTGAAAGCAATGAGCAGGTGCAAAAGTTCAAACTTAACATTTGTAACATTCACTGTAGTGCTTCCTGAGGGGCCCCTCCAGAGTTTGCAACTATTCTATGACCCTGCTATGACCCAAACAGCAGGCTCATAGAATAGCTACAAGTAGACCATAAAGGTCCTGTGAAAAAAAATTTCCCTGCAACAGAAAGCAAATTACAGATAAGGAAGGAAGCAGGTGCCAGCCAGACTGGAACTTTCTAAATAACTGACACATTAATCAACCCCCAATTAATTCATGGCAGTTGAAGTAGGGGAGGTGTGCTTGCTTTTTTCACCCCCCATAAACTACAGTGATAAACAAACCTAATGGGTGGCAGTGAGGATGTACCAGAGGGTGGCATGGGTGTCCCAGAGGGTGGCAGTGGTGAAGCAGAGGGTGCTGTGAACCTGTGATGATAAACCAGACGTAGAAACAACATAGTCGCGGCCGTTGCGTGACGAAAAGTAAGTTCGCAATTGCGAAATTGTCCCAAAATCGTCGCGAACGTGCGCCAACACAAAAAACGGGAAAATCCGCAAATCCGCTAGAGTTCGCGTATCTTCGCAGATTGCGAATCCGTAAATCCGCAATTTCGCGTACGCGAGATCCGCTAGATCCGCCCATGCTTACCTGCGAGGTTCCAGTGAAACCGGTTGTGTTCTTTTTCAGGTTAAAGCGCTTAATCTTTGACTTACCTTGGTTCATGGTTAAACAGTTAGATGCTGCATGTTTAACAGTTGTATTTAACAGGTGCTGAAGCCCAATTGGAGTTCGGCTAATTAGCACAACGTCATCAGCATTCAGTAGGTTAGAGAGTGACAACACCCCTAGCCTGGGTGCATGTGAAGTACTGTTGTTTAATTCTGAAGAAAGATCTGCCATAAACAGGTTAAAAAGAGTGGGGGCCAGCTCACACCTGTTTCAATCCCCTTGTAGTTGGTATTGTCCTTGACAAACATTCACCGGTTCCTAGCTTTACTTGAATCCAAGTGTTAGTATGTAGGAGGATTATCTGCTTAAATAGCGCTACTGGAATTTATATCTTCGCTAGTTCAGCCCACAATTTGTGCCTGTTTATACTGTCAAAAGAAGCAGAATAGTCAAGGAAGCAAAAAAAGAGGGGGAGATTTGCTGCTTTGCTCCATCCATCAATAGCGTCAGTGCAAGTAGATGTGTGATGGTCCCTGTGCCTTTGGAAAAGCCTTTCTGATTGATGGGGATGAGGGCTTTTTCATTTGCCCATGATGTTAATTCGTCCAGGAGGAGACCGGCGTAGTATTTTGCCTCCACATCCATTAGGGCTACAAGTCTGTAGCGGATGTATGACGTTACAACGCATACTTTTACAACGCATACCATTACAACAAATTTTTTACAACGCAAAAACTTTTACAACGCATGTATTTACAACGCATGTTTTTACAACGCAGGTACCTTTACAACGCATACCATTACAACGTAAGTATTGGTAAGTATATATTATTTTTTTTATTTTAAATTAATTAAAATTAATTAAATTTAATTTAATTTAATTTAATTTAATTTAAGTTAATTTCATTTAATTTAATTTAATTAATTTATTTTAAATTTAATTTAATTAATTTAATTTAAATTTAATTTTAATTTATTTTTACCCTGTACCCCTTTACCCCCCAAATTTAAGTTAAATTAATTTACTTTAAATTTAATTTGATTTTATTTTTACCCTGTACCCCTGTACCCCAAAAACCCCAAACTGGCCCTGAACCCTAAAAATACCCTTGTACCCCAAAGACCCAAAACTGACCCTGAACCCTAAAAATACCCCTGTACCCCAAAAATCCCAAACTGACCCTGAACCCTAAAAATACCCCTGTCCCCAAAAACCCAAAACTGACCCTTAACCATAAAAATACCCATTTACCCCAAAACCCAAAACTGACCCTGAACCCTAAAAATACCCCTTTACCCAAAAACTGAAAACTGACCCTGAACCCTAAAAATACCCCTTTACCCAAAAACTGAAAACTGACCCTGAACCCTAAAAATACCCCTTTACCCAAAAACTGAAAACTGACCCTGAACCCTAAAAATACCCCTTTACCCAAAAACTGAAAACTGACCCTGAACCCTAAAAATACCCCTTTACCCAAAAACTGAAAACTGACCCTGAACCCTAAAAATACCCCTTTACCCAAAAACTGAAAACTGACCCTGTACCCTAAATATACCCCTTTACCCAAAAACTGAAAACTGACCCTGAACCCTAAAAATACCCCTTTACCCAAAAACTGAAAACTGACCCTGAACCCTAAAAATACCCCTTTACCCAAAAACTGAAAACTGAACCTGTACCCAAAAAATACCCCTTTACCCAAAAACTGAAAACTGACCCTGAACCCTAAAAATACCCCTTTACCCAAAAACTGAAAACTGACCCTGTACCCTAAATATACCCCTTTACCCAAAAACTGAAAACTGACCCTGTACCCTAAAAATACCCCTTTACCCAAAAACTGAAAACTGACCCTGAACCCTAAAAATACCCCTTTACCCAAAAACTGAAAACTGACCCTGTACCCTAAAAATACCCCTTTACCCAAAAACTGAAAACTGAACCTGTACCCTAAAAATACCCCTTTACCCAAAAACTGAAAACTGTCCCTGAACCCTAAAAATACCCCTTTACCCAAAAACTGAAAACTGACCCTTAACCCTAAAAATACCCCTTAAAAAAACCCAAACATATAACATTTTAAATATAATTATATACTTACCAGTACTTACGTTGTAATGGTATGCGTTGTAAAGGTACTTGCGTTGTAAAAACATGCGTTGTAAATACATGCGTTGTAATGGTATTTGCGTTGTAAAAGATTCGTTGTAATGGTAATGCGTTGTAAAAGTTGCGTTGTAAAGGTTGTTTCCCGTCTGTAGCTGATTGCTTTATTCTTATCTCCCTTCTTGTAAATTAGAGATATTATTGAGCCTTTCCAGGAGTCTGGGATACCAGCCCCTTCTCCTATGGTATTAAACACTAATAGTAATGCGGCCGCCCAGTACTTCAGGTCAGTTTTGAATAATGGTGGGGGGATGCCGTTCTGGCCAGGTGCACCCTCTGGCCTACCTTTGGCTACTCGGTTTTTAATCTGCATATTTGTGAAATGCAGATCTTTTGTTGACCTCCTGCAAGTGTTTCCATGGGGGCTCAGCTTGTCGGGCTGACCTGACCCTTGCAGCGGTGATTCCCCCTTTTGAGTTGAAGTGTTCAAGAAGGTGGCCTGCTCAGGTTTCCTTTGTTAGGTGGGAATTGATACCCTGCACATTGGCGTTACCTAGGTTGTTTATTGTTTGCCAGAATTTTGCGCTCTGATTTGTCTTTGCGTCATACAAGAGCTTAGCCCTCAGAGTATCTTCTGCTACCCATTTTGCTTGCCAGATAATTTTTTTCTTTGTTGCTTTTAATTGCACAACGGTTTTTTGTAGAGTAGTTTTGTTTCTCCTTTGTCTTAGCTTTCGTAAAGTTTTGTTTATATCTTTGTTGAGGGCCCTCAGGTTTGAAATATTGGAGATTAGGAGATGGTTAAGTTGGTTTCCTGATCGCGATCTTACAATCTGGGTGTTGGGTGGTCCCCTGCCTGAACGGGGCCTCCTGATTTTTTGGCGTACTATTCCTCTAGTTGTTTGGTCAATGTTTCCCAGCGGACTTTTGCATTACTATGTGCCTCTGCTAGGTTTTCCCAGATTGACTTGGCTATGGTTTGCAGTTTGTCTGGTTGGCTGGTTTTGCAGTTGAGCCTTCTGAAGTTCACGGTGTAAATAGTTGCTGGATCCCCCACTGGGAAGATTAGGGGCCTCTCCTTTATAAATATTGAAATTTCCGGGGGCTGGTGATCGCTGTGCTCTTTTGTTCCACTCCTGAAACTAGACATCCTGCTAAACAGTTGCAGAGTAACCAACATGTAATCTATTGTAGAGCTTGCCATAGCTTTATGAAAAGTTGCTGCAGGCTGTTGATCACCCGGAAAACGGCCATTAAGTACCACAAGGCTCAAGTGCTCAAGTGGCCAAAGAGGCATTACGTGTGGCACAGGGGAAATACTATGCTTTCGTCAAAACAGCAAAATGCGAGTACTTTGCTAATAGGATTGACAAGGCGAACAACAATAGTCAGGAGATCTTCTCAATTGTAAAAAAAATTCTTTCTCCCAGTGCAGAACAATTGGCAGTGCATCCCTCAATTGCTTGGTGTGAGAATCTGTCTTCACTCTTTAAGCAAAAAATAGCTTTGATCCAGTCTAGCCTTAGAGCAATTAGTATTGATAACACCATGTATGATGCCCCCCTTTCACTGGGACCGTCCTCCTTAAGGTTGGCGGCGTTTTTGCCACCATCAGTTGAGGACACCTTAGCTGTGGTTAAAACTTTGAAATCGGGATCTCCTACTGACCCTCGCCCAGCTCGGGTGTTGGCGGGCGTTGCTGAGGTGGTTAGTCAGGAAACTTCTCACATTGTGAGCCTCTCTTTCACGACAGCTAAGGTTCCCAAAGAGTGGAAACAGGCTAAATTGCTCCCTTTGCTCAAAAAAACTGGCGCTGATCCAACAATGCCGGGCAATTATCGGCCTATTTCATTACTTTTTTATTTTTTTATACAAATAAAAAAAAATAATAATAATAATAATAATAAAAATAATATCCTGTATAAAGTTCCTGGACTGGGCTGACAGATTTATCTTTTTGCCCTGTACCTGGATGGGGATCTTCCCTGCCATAAGTTGTTCCTCCAGCTTGTTGTCCCTTGATTGTGGTCCTAATAAATGTATGTTAAAATCTCCGGCCAGTACAAGGTTAGTTGTTGACTCTTCCGAGAGTAGCTTTGTTATTTCCGTGTTATTTCCGTGCCCACCATTTTAACTCCTCTGGCTTTGGATATAAACGTCTAGCACTATCATTTGTTGTTTTATGTTGCCCTCCTCTGTGTACATTGCAAGAATTTTGAGCCCATTTGTTAGGGTTAGAATGGAGTCAAATTCTTTTGTCCCCCTTATAGTGCTGATTGGCGAGTAAATAGATAGGCCACCCTTCAGGTGGCCAAATTTGGCTCCTTTTATTACAGGAAGGTGATGGGTTTCATATCCAAGTAAGTGCTAAGGTTCTTCCAACCACGTCTCCTGCATTAGAATTAAGTTGAAGCCTTGGATATAGGAGAGACATTCCGTGTCCGAAACGTTGTTTCCCAGGCCATTTACATTCCACAAGCATATTCGAAGTTGCGGGCCCAGTGGCATATGGCAGCTGCCAAGACATCCCAACAGAAAACGAAATTAACATTTTATTTAATGTACCACTTGGTGTGGAAGAGCAATAAAAGAGACAGTGGGAATTGGGGTTGGGTGGAAAATATACGTGCTTAGACTGAGAACAGGCCTTTTTATAAACTCTGAATTACAGGGTAATAGGAATGGTAAGAGGCAATAATGAAGAGCGTGCTGGAGACTCATGGTGGGAATAATTTCAGTGGCACAAAAGGACAGGGCAATTTGTGAGTGGTTATCTCCATGCGGGAACCCTGTACATGTTCCACATCGCCATATCTTAAATGTTGGGTTATGTGTTTTAAAAAAAATAATATTATCAGTAAGTCTTGTCTTACTTTTTTCAGCAGCCTTTTTCCTCTCCAGCGAGAATTCGTTATTTCTTTACTATAAATGTATATGCTGTTCCCATCAAAATAGCAGTAATAAATAAAACATAAGTTAATTTGTTAATTATTTTATCTCCTGTATTGTTAGAGTTTTATACTCAGGGAAGGAGAAGACACTATTTAACTTCACTTTTCACTACAGCTGAATAGTTCACATATTATTTAGTACACAAACTAACACTAATAGACACTGGTGTGCCCCTACAAAAAAAAGAAAATACACTTGCACTAAAACATCTCTTATAATGTGGAAAGGCCTGGTGGCAAATGGCAGCTACCAAGACCTCCCAACAGAAAACAAAATGAACATTTTATTTAATGTGCCAATAGGCGTGGGAGAGCAACAAAGGAACTGGTGAGGGGAAACAATGGGTAGTCGCAGGGTAAGGGAGCAAAGGAGGCACTTGAGACTGACTGACCAGCTGTGTGAAGAGGACAACATTGTTAGTAGAATTATAAACATTGTAACATTGTCCCTGTAACACAGTTCTTAGAAGATGTACTTAGAACAAACAATACTTGTGAACGTGTTCAGATACATTTTTATCTAAGTGAACTTAAGGTGAGGAAACGCCAACCTCTGCTTTGAATAACCATTCAACAAAGTTACTTACTTTCTAACAGATAAGAGTGCCAGACTACAGAAGGAAAAATAAAACAAAAGAAAAGGGCAATAAAGGGACACCGGAGGAACGGGCTGGGTATAAAATAAAAACCTCAACACTTACCCTGCAAGTGACACATAAGCGCCTTGAATCTTGTAGTAGGAGGCAGAGGACTCTTTGCTCAGCTTACTGATGCGCCCATCCGCACCTGGACCGCGTCCAGCACCAGAACCCCTTGCAACCGCGAACGCCACGACACCTGACACGGCTACAATGCCAGCACCCTCCATGCACTCAACGCCGGCCGATCACACACCTGCTTCCGGGCCACCCGCAGCGCACCCATGGACCCTTCTCCTGCCAGAACTGCAACTACACTAGCCTACAAACCACCACCACGCCCACAGGGGTAGGATGCAACAGCCACTGATGCCTTCTACTCAACACTCGCTCCGCCCGCAAACACACCATCGAACTCTGGGACCTACTCAACTCCACCTCCCCAGACGTCACCTTCCTAAAGGACACCTGGATGAACCCCTCCTCGGCACCAGCCATCCCTGACGGCTTCAAGATCACCCGCAGGGACCGCACAAATGGAACAGGAGTAGGAATCACCATCGTCCACAGAAACACCCTCAGAATCTCGACCAGCATTGACGACGCGCTGATCGCTGCCGAAAACCTGCAGTTCCAGATCCACACTGACCCCAACACCACCCTCAGAGGAACCCTCATCTACAGACCACCCGGCCCCCGGCCGCAGTTCAGTGACTCCATCGCAAACTTTGTCAGCACGCACGCCCTTGCATCCACGGACTACATCCTCCCCGGAGACCTGAACTTCCACCTCGAGAACATCAACAACAGTAACTCCACCACACTGCTAAACAACCTCGCCAACCTCTGACTCAAACAGCTCATCACGACTCCCACCCACACCGCCGGACACACGCTCGACCCCATCTTCTTTGCCAGCAACCACATCACCTTCAGCCACACCACAGAAGTCTACTGGACCGCCCACCACTGCGTCCACTTCACCTTCAAGAAGCCCACCGTGCACCACCACACACAACAGGCCCCCCATCGCAGCTGGAGCAAAGTCACCGAAGACCAGCTAATCACCACCCTTGCCCAAAACCCACCAACAGACACTACCGACACCGACTCGCCGCCCTTAACCTCAGGCAATGGATCGATGACTGCGCCAACACTCTCGCCCCGATCAAGAAACCCTCTAACAGATGCATCAGCAGAAAAGCCATCTGGTTCACCTCTGACCTCCAGGCATCCAAACATCCAACGAGGCCCGCCGTAGACTCGAGAAGAAGTGGCTCCACAAACAGACACCGGACAACAACACAGCCAACCCCAGCTCCAACTCCAATGACATCCCGCCATCACAAGACCTCTGCGACTCCTTAGGCAACTTCTTCCACTGCAAGATCGCAGACATCCATGACAGCTTCAGCAACCAGCCACCCCGATAGACACAAACACCCCAGGCCCACTGCCCCCCAGCCACTTCGACCCCCTGTTATCCTGGACCCACGTCAACGACAAAGACACCATCAAAATCATGAACACCTTCCACTCCGGCTCACCATCTGACCCCTGTCTGCACCACATCTTCAGCAAAGCAAGCTCCAATATCGCACCCCATCTCTGCAAGATCCTTCGAGACCGCCACCTTTCCGGAGAGCTGGAAGCACACCGAGATCAATGCCCTACTCAAGAAACCCAAAGCAGACCCCAAGGACCTCAAGAACTGCCACCCTATCTCCCTCCTCCCGTTCCCGGGGAAAGTCATTGAGAAGATTGTCAACAGCAAAGCACAAAAAGTAAATGTGCAGAGAGGAACATGAATTGAAAAATGCTGCTATCTGGGAGGGGCAATGCGCTCGCGCGCTCACGCAACAGATGCGATTGTAATAATGAAACAAAACACACATGTCTAAATGGTTCTGATCTGGGATGAAGGGCAGCAGAAGAAAAATAGTTCCCCCAAAGAACACATGAACAGTGAAGGTGTAAGGAAACTGTACTTTACAGGTGCTCTCTGGCCTTCAATGGAAGTGACATATTGGCTATTGGAACCAGTTAGGAGCCAGCAAAGAAGAGCAAAATGTTGGTCAACACATGGTAAGCAGCCGGTGTGAATAAAGTGGTGTTATTGAATGCAGCAGGTTTTGCAGACAGTCCACGCGCGCTTATACTCGACCTAAAAAGAAGGTAAAGTGACCACTGTCATCTTTGATGTTAATTGAAGGATGGTGTTGGGTGGTCGCAGCGTGGCTGCCATTGTTGATCAAGTCGTCTGACTCTAAACATGGCTTATACACTGCCTTGTAACCAGCACACACAGAATTAAGGTGAGTTGGTGATTGAGGGAAAAAGGCTTTTTTTTCAGTTACCTAGATGGATGCACAGTGATATGGACACTGGCGACCAGAGCCTCTTAAAAACTCATGATGCAGGTAAACATAAAAGCACATGCTATGCATGCACATCCTGTACACAACTTTATTTCAGTGGGGTATGACTTTTGCAGAACCATGTTAAAGGCACTGTGCTCCATTACAGCTGCCATTGTGGAGAGATGTGGAGATATGGCTGTCGATCATGTGAAAGGGTTGGTAGCATGGCTAGAACAACAGCTGCAATGGATATGCGAGCCAGGTCTACTTTGACATTGTGTCTATGATGGAGCAGAGATGGTGTACGAATATTTGCATAGAAGTGGTTTGTTACACTATTTTACATGATGATGACAAAGTGTGTTAGGTTACCATGTTTAAAAGAAACACACAAATGAAGTTCTGATATACAAATCCTGCATTGTAAAAGCTTGCAGAATGTTAGAAGTAGATTTCTGATGACACCTAACAGACAATAAGCTCATGTGACATTTTAGTACAGCATTCTTATGCATAGAAGAACGTGGTAAATAAATGATAATACAGAAAATGTCTATGTAAGAATAAAGCTGTTTTATGTGTTATGAAAATGAATGATAATGCTAAAATGTGTAATGTGATCACTGACATTGATAAGAGAAGTAGGTGTTACACAAGGTTATGTTATGATTTGCACTTCGTAAAAATGTATCTCAAGTGTCCCTTTCAATCCCGTATGGTTCATTAACGTATAACATGCAAAAGAGATTCACAAAAGTATATGTGAAATGATAGTGAGGTGTTAAAATGTTATGAGTACCCTATAATTACATGAATTAATTACAATTTATACAGAAGTGATATTAATATGCTTAATTGGAGAATTAATGCACTGTTCTATGAAAGGTGAGATTCATATTTTAGCTCAAATTCATCGTCCATAAGCTGTGTTTCGTGAAGGACTCAAAGTCTGCTTCCTTTCCTAATAGGAACTTATGAACTTAATAGTCTAAAGCCTATGGGAGCTTTTTGTGAAGTTTCCACTTGAGTTCCAACACTCTAACGCCAGTTTTCACATTTGTAGCTTACTTGTCTAGACTTGCAACAAGAGTGTTACTTCGTAGAGCAATGCTTGAGAATGGACTGACAAGAGACGAGAGCATGAACTGGATTACCTAAATCTTCCGGATTTGTATACTTGTCTCTTACTACATCATCTCATCCTATCAAGAGCAGCCAATGGGTCAGAGTGGTCCCACAAATTTGGTGATGTCAAGGGGTGTGAACATGGAATCAATGGAGTATTATTGCCGAAATGTTGAACTGGCACTAAGGGACATTTTTACTGCCCCCAGATCTTCTATAGCCATGCCACCAGCTCGATTGACTTTTTTCTGAGGTAGGAAGATGAGAAAGAAGCTGCATGGAGCAGCATAACTCCTCCCATTTCCCTTCCACCCCACCAATAGAATAAATGATTCAGGATATGAGGACTGGAAGGGGATGGACTTTTATTCTTCCTCTTCTTTACTCTTCGAATTCCTACTTTCTGATTCAGTGTCTTGCCGCAATCTTGCCACAACTTGCCTGGGGGTGCAGAGCTGCCTGAGCCTCGCGTCGGACTTCACTGGTTTCCCTCCCGCCGTCGCTCGAGTCCACCTCGCGGCCGCCGAGCGGAGGGGAACTACATCACCCAGACTGCCCAGCGACCCGGAAGAACATCTCTGGGGTCACCGGAGGCGCTTGAAATTGCCGCCGTCCTCGGTGGAGCGGGTGTCTTGCCGCAATCTTGCCACAACTTGCCTGGGGGTGCAGAGCTGCCTGAGCCTCGCGTCGGACTTCACTGGTTTCCCTCCCGCCGCCGCTCGAGTCCACCTCGCGGCCGCCGAGCGGAGGGGAACTACATTACCCAGACTGCCCAGCGACCCGGAAGAACATCTCTGGGGTCACCGGAGGCGCTTGAAATTGCCGCCGTCCTCGGTGGAGCGGGTGTCTTGCCGCAATCTTGCCACAACTTGCCTGGGGGTGCAGAGCTGCCTGAGCCTCGCGTCGGACTTCACTGGTTTCCCTCCCGCCGCCGCTCGAGTCCACCTCGCGGCCGCCGAGCGGAGGGGAACTACATTACCCAGACTGCCCAGCGACCCGGAAGAACATCTCTGGGGTCACCGGAGGCGCTTGAAATTGCCGCCGTCCTCGGTGGAGCGGGTGTCTTGCCGCAATCTTGCCACAACTTGCCTGGGGGTGCAGAGCTGCCTGAGCCTCGCGTCGGACTTCACTGGTTTCCCTCCCGCCGCCGCTCGAGTCCACCTCGCGGCCGCCGAGCGGAGGGGAACTACATTACCCAGACTGCCCAGCGACCCGGAAGAACATCTCTGGGGTCACCGGAGGCGCTTGAAATTGCCGCCGTCCTCGGTGGAGCGGGTGTCTTGCCGCAATCTTGCCACAACTTGCCTGGGGGTGCAGAGCTGCCTGAGCCTCGCGTCGGACTTCACTGGTTTCCCTCCCGCCGCCGCTCGAGTCCACCTCGCGGCCGCCGAGCGGAGGGGAACTACATTACCCAGACTGCCCAGCGACCCGGAAGAACATCTCTGGGGTCACCGGAGGCGCTTGAAATTGCCGCCGTCCTCCGCGTCGCGGGACGCCCGGACGAAGCTCGGACAAAGGGCAGATAGTCTAAGACAGTCCAAGACTGTCCACGACTGGACTGGACCAGGATACTAACATCACCAGTACCGTGAGTCAACTGCCCCTGTTTGTTATTGCTATCGACTGTCTACAGACGTAAGGATAACTTCTTGCACCTACAATTGTGTCGAAGTATGTCGAAACAGAAAACACCCAATACTCCCGCCAATACTATGGACAATTATTTAGTACACAAGGTGGCAAAAATAAATAGTGAACGGAGGTCCTCCTTGGGGCTTAATGACTCCCCTCCTTGTTCCCAAAGAGAAGCTCCATGTCTCATTGACCTGGATTCTGAAGCAATGAATGAAATAGATATTCAAAATGCAGAAAATAATGATTGCTTAGTATTTAATGCTTCTATAAATGTTTTACAGCTAGATACAAATGTTGATCTATTAACGGGGGAGGAGTTACAGCTGTCCAATAATGATATAGAGTTAGTTGAAGAGAGTATCACTCCACCAACGCCAGTCCCTGCCCCAAGAGCGGCTAAAAGGTCCACTAAGGTCCCCCCCAAAAGATTAGGACTACGGTCTAGTAGCAAAAAACCTGCAACCCCACGCAAAACCAAACACAAAAGTGTCACTGATGAAATAAGGGAGGAAGGGAGCAGTACAGTAGATTGGGATGAGCTGTTATCAAACAAGTTTATGGGCATGTTAGAATCCAAGATAGCACGTATAATCAAGCCGCTTATATCCAAAATAGACCATTTGTCCGATAAAGTACACAAACTGGAGACCCTCTTAAAAATTACAAATGAGAATATGGGTGAAATTCCAAACTCAATCATGAATAAGATAGATGAGAAACAGGTGAATATAATTGATAACTCTAAACCAGCACCCGTCCCAACCCAGACAGATGTAACTAGTGTTAGAAATGATCTTATTAACCCTACAGTTGTAGTATCTCCGACAACCCAAGGGAATGTTCTAACATCTAATTCCCATCTAGAATTAAACCCTGTAGAACTGATAGTCGAAGCCTCTCCTCTGGTTTTAGTACTTGCTAATGTTCCACCGCTGATAAAAGACCAGATTGAGACTCTCGACGCCCTCTTAAATAAATCTTTGCAGTGGTTAGGTAACAACATGCAAATATCTCCATGGGGCAAAGAAAAGCTGTCTGAAGATCTTCTAACAGCAAGAAGAGTAAAGTGGATAGGGACCAAATCAAAGAAATTTGCCGGGGATTGTGTGGTATTAAACCTCAAGGGTCCAGATGTACTAACAGATATTCTGCTTAACATCTTTCCACCACAACGTAGAACAGCAGAAATAATTCCACTAACGTTGGACTTTTTTTATAGCAGAAAAGGCTTAGTGGCAAAGCCAAGTATCTTAAGGACTAAGTGGTCAGTAGTTGGAACTAGAAGGGCTAGGGGTGGACAAAGTTGTGACTGGGGGCTAAATCTGGAAAACTGCTACTCGGCTCTATCCGATTTAAATGAATGTGACTGACTCACAACCTGTGTTAGGCCGACGTTGCAAAAGTATGTAAGTAGAGGAAATACGACATGTACCCACATGTCGAATCAGAACATGGATAGACAGAAACCACTCCACATGGTATGCAAAAACTCTGCTCTTGAAGATTCAAAAATAGCTGTTGTGGGTACTGCTTGTATTGCAGAGGTGTCAGAGGCCAAGGCCACATCAAAGGAGGGAAAAATAGTAACACCAGAAAGTGAAGCAATTGCAAGCAATTTCGAAAATAGCCAGACATCGCCCCAGCAAGAATCTACCTTGCTATCCCTCGTATCTTGGAATATCGCAGGCATAGCAAGTAAGATTACTACATTGGAATGGGTCAAATTCATTGACCAACATGATATTATCATGTTGCAAGAAACATGGTCACTTATTCCAACCTTTAGAGAGGGGTATTTAAATTTCTATACTCCAGCTATTAGAAATCGCCTGGGACGTCCCTCTGGAGGTTTGTTAATTTGGATAAGGCAGTCTTTGAATTGTACCATAAAACAACTATCCATGCCGTCCAATGATATTATGGCACTTATCGTCAGATGGGAAAATGGTCAAGAGCTTGCCGTGTTTAATGTCTACGCTAGGGGAGTGGCTAGTGGTAAATCCTCAAATACTATAGCAATCTTAGAGCAGAGTATTGAAATGTTACCACCACATAGCCAAATAATAGTGGGCGGTGATTTCAACGTCACTTTTGAGCCCCTGGGTCAAGAGGACAGGATTTTGTCTGAGGAAGAGGACGACAAGTGGGGAATACCGCAGTTAGAGTTGCCTGCCATTAAAAAATGGAGTAGTGTGGCAATCCAGCTAAAAAGTCTCTGTTTAGCTAGAGGCCTGAGAGCGGCAAATGGGCGCTCGTCTTCAGACCTAAAAGGAAATAATACGTTTGATAACGGACGCTCAACTAGTAGAATTGATTACATACTTCTAGATGTAAGGATCTGGAGTAAAATGCTAGACATGGTTGTAGAAGATAGACTAGAAAGCGATCACAACCCCCTGCGATTGACATTCTATTCGCACTACGAGTCTGTAGTCCAAAATAACAATATTGGAATTGTGACGCAGGATGTAGCATGTTCGAATAATTTACGCCATCTCAAATGGAGAATGCTGATAGAGGATACATCAAAATTAGAGATACTTTAAAAATTGGTAGTCGACGAAGTAAATAGCATCAAGTCCCATCAAGGGACGTCCAACTTCCAAGACTACATGATGGAAGCCCATGATAACCTCTTCTCTAAAATACAAAGATTTTTCACTAAAAGAGTAGATCCCTGTAAAGTTGGAAAAATCCACCCAAGGCAAGGTTGGTATGATAAGAGTTGCAGGGTGGCACGACACAATCTGAGCCTGGAATTAAAAACAGGCAATGCAATAGCAATCAAGAGGGCGAGAGATGTATATAGACAAACTCAAAAACAGGCCAGGAAACGCTGGGATGAAGAAGGTTGGCTGGATTTGAAGGAGGCCTGTGCAGCAAAAGACTCTAAGCGTTTTTGGGCTATAGTAAAATGGGAGAGGGGAGGAATAGCTGCCCAGCCACAAAATAATGTTGCCATAAATAAATGGACAGAGTTTTTTAAACCACAGTATGCGCGTAACCCTGCCCATATTTCTGTTCAACCCCCCATATCCACCTTTTTTAAAAGTCAAATTTTTGACGAGAAAGATGTGAGCAAAGCGTTGGATTGTATAGCGGGGGGGAAAGCGCCAGGCATGGATGGTATTCCGGCCGACGTATTTCTATCGGACCGGATTGCCTGGTGTTCTTATTTTAAAATGTTGGCAAATGCCGTGGCGATGGGAGGGGAAGTGCCCCATACATGGAAGGGAGCAGAAATAATCCCCATATTTAAAAAAGGAGATAAAACATTAGCCCAAAACTATAGACCCATCAGTCTTATAGATACAGCGCAAAAACTGATGGGCCGCTTAGTCCAGAATAAGCTGCAGCAATGGATTGACGAAAAGAACATATTGTCTCCTTACCAGGCAGGGTTCCGGCCACTGACTAGTAGTGTGGACCAAATTCTTTACTTCATAACCATCTATTGGAGAAATGTCACACTTAAAAAGGGCTCGTTGTATGCTGTCTTTGTGGACCTAAAAGCAGCCTTCGACCTAGTTCCTAGAGAAAAATTGTGGCAGACCTTGGCTGATGTAGGTTTAAGCCAGGAACTCCTCACCCTCCTAGTTCGCCTCCATGATAATAATTTTGCTAAAATCAGATGGGGCAAGCAAGGAGAAGTCACAGATTCCTTCCCAGTTGAACGAGGAGTAAGGCAAGGGTGCGTTTTAGCACCAACACTATTTTCAATCTACATAAATGGAATTGTTGCCCATTTAATGAAATCCCCTAGTGATGCTCCAATTATAGCAGGCTCCCACGTCCCTGTCTTAATGTTTGCGGATGACACGCTTTTACTTTCACGCACCCCGAGCGGTCTCCAAAAAATGGTTGATGCCTTTGGCGAATTTTGTGATAGTAGGGGCCTTGAATTGAATACCACCAAAACTAAATTCATGTGCCTAAACTATCAGTCCACTTTCAAAGGTGCAATTAAATACAAAGGTATCCCTTTAGAGAAAGTGGATGCCTTCACTTATTTAGGCGTCACCCTTCAGGGAAACATGAAGTGGAAATCGCATATTAACAAGACATTATTGAAGTTTAACCAGCTTGCCGGCGCAGTTGCCTTAAAACATCGTAAATCGCTAACAAAGCCGGTTAACTGTGCACTTGAAATATACAATATGAAAGTATTAGGCGCCTGCTTATATGGCTCTGAACTATGGGGGTTTTCAAATTTGGGAGAGTTGGGTCGTGCGGAGAACAGATTCCTACGAGGACTTGTTATGGTTCCCCAAAGCACGCCCATAATTCCGCTGAAACTGGATCTTGGCAGAAAAAATATCGAGGACATAGCTAGACTACGGCCACTCCTATATTGGAGACGTTTGATGGTCACCCCAGAGCTGAGCCATTATGCTGCAGCTCTGGAAGATGTTGTTAAGTTCGATCGTTTTCATTGTATTGAATGGCTAAAAGAACTACGGGGGCTTCTTGTATTGTTAAAGCTGGAACATCTCTGGGGCAATCATGATGTGGCTAGCTTTCCTTCGAAAGCGAAATTGAAAGAATTATACTGGGAGATGGTGTATGTAACAATGATCTGTAAAGGTTCCCAATCAAAACTGACAACTCGCTTTTGTGACATCAAAATGTATCCATCTTGTGAAACATATTGGGACATAATAGAACGACCACATGATAGGAAGCTATACTTTCAATTTCGTATAGGAACCTTACCAGTGAACGCATTTAAAAAACACTGGTCTCCAATGTGGGATGATCATTGCTATTATTGTAAAGATCAAATAGAGCACATTTCCCATTTGTTTTTCTGTTGCCCATTATATGCAAGCCCCAGACGTAAATGGCTGAAGCCAGTGTGCCTAAATATCGGCACCCGTAGCCAATCGATAGCCCTCAGAATACTTGAATCTGATTGTTCCACACCATTTGCTGTTGCCGTAGCTAAATTTCTTGCCTGGGCATGGACAATTCGCACACGCACTTTAAAGTCAAATGTAAATGAAATAGTGTTGCCCTAATCTAATTATTCTATTGTATGAATTGTTTTTAAAAAGAAACCATTTTTTTAGAAATAATTGGAAATTTCCTGTATCTCTTATGCATAATATTCGACTGTCATTGTTTAATACGTGTTTTAGAATTATTTTTAAATGTAGTATTTATTGTAATAGGGTTAGGAAGGATGCTTTTATGACAAAATGTCGAATAAAGCTTTGAAATTTGATTTGATTCAGTTTACACCGTTTTTTTGTTTAACAATGCTTCTCTGTGAAAGAAAAGCACTGTGAAGTATTGTGAAACAAAAGAGCTGTTTATCTGTGCCCCAGCAATGAGGCAGACATTGTTTGGATGTTATTCTTAGCCATATGAAAAATACAAATAGGGTCTGACTCCTAACTGTAGCACAGACACAATGTTCTCTGCTTCATTAACAATCAAGATGGTGTTTGTGTTTTTTCTTATTCTTATAAAAATTGCAAGTGTGCTTGGCTCCATACTTCTGCACAGACTTATGTGTCTGTAGCCCCGCGATGAGCTAGATTTTGTTTGGAATTTTATTAGTATAGAAAAAAATGCAACACACATTGGGGAAAAGATTTGTGTCTATGATGCCTAAAGCAAAGAATTGGGCAGTGGTTTACATAGTTTTTTCACTGTGTACTTATGACACATCATTTGATAATAGAAAATCTAAACAATGCTAGTTCATGGTGAACTATTTTAAATTGTACCTAAGACTCTGAATTTAGGGATAGAATGTCATTTGGACCATTTCGAATTCTGCATTACCTATAAGCATTTACCCACCTGTTTCTCCTGATCACGCTCAATTCAGAGCAGAGCCACGCCCTCTTGGGCCATGGCCCCTTACTCAATAACATGATATTAAATAACATGATAGCACATCTTTCACAGCACAGTCTGATATTCTCTACGACGATCGGATGGACTCTGCCCACTTCTTTTCCTTGTGGGTACAATTTTACCTTCGTTTGTGAAGTTGCCCTGCTCCCGATTGGTTTGGGCACCATATTAGAAAGGGTATCTATGACATTTTTTAATGGTTTAGTGCGTTCACTTTTTTCCTATTATTTTAATTTACTCTTATGTAACAGTATCATTCTGTAGAAAGGGAGTCTGCTACAGTGTTAAGGGGTTGCAGAGCCCCTGTTTGGATAACTCATTTGCCCACTTGTTTCTCCTGATCACTATCGATTCAGAGCAGAGTCAAGAGTGCTATTTAAATAACATGATAGGGCGTCTGCATGTGTAGCGGGTGTGCTGTTGGCTTGCTGAAGACGCGCCAAAGGCAAGCCAGTTTGCGCCCATCTGCGCCCGGACCACACCCAGCACCACAATCCCTGCCCATTTGTTATCAAGATTAACTCCCATGTTCAAATACACTAGAGAGGAACTCCTGGCATGTGATACAACAGGTAAGTACACAAATTGCAACATTCTAGAACTGCAGCATGGGCTAAAAGAAATTGCTACTGGTAATCTATCCCTCACATATGCTCCTGTCCTCACTAGTACGGCCGGACAATTTGTTGGATTTTTGCAAATTGGTTTGTCTGTCTCTTTCGGTTGTGCACTAATCAACACGCGCTCATTAATGAAGCACAAGCTCGAATTTGCTGAACTTATTAGATCACATAATCAGGATATTATCTTTGCTACAGAAACTTGGGCGGCCCAATCGTCCGAACCAGAACTAGTTTAAGCACTTATTTTACGATTTTTTATGAGACTTTAATTCTTATCTAGAAAAATCGGACGATCATGACACCGCCTCGCTGATCAACACAATGGATAACTTTGAGTTAAAACAGAAGGTCTTACAACCCACATATGCAGCAGGTCACACACTTGATGGCATTTTCACCAATAACTTTTTATTGTAAATGTCAGCGACCTTACCGGTTCTGGAGGTCAGACCAAAATGCAATTATGTTTATGGTCAGTATCCCTCTCTCACAACATAGACCCAACAAGACTCTTTCAGCCATCACTGGCCGGGCCTGGAATAAAATAGATCCCTTCGAATTCCAAAAAAACCCTCTCCAACTCTAAACCCTCTACTGTTTTAGATGTTAATCAAGCAGAACATGATAATTTCTCATGAATCAGTGCTGCAGTAAAATCATCAGCACCTATAAAAAAATCATTCCAGGTAGCGGAAAACTCTGTCTGAACACTGGTTTACTGAAAAACTTAAGTTACAAAAGCAGCTCTACCGAAAAAACGAAAGACAATGGAGGTCTAATTGTGATCCCTAGGAAAAAAATGAATATGCCCAGCACATATCTGATTATAAAAAATGAATGGAAGAAAAAAAATATATTTTTCTTAAAAATATTACAGTCTAAAAACTTGTGCAAAGAACTCTTTTGCACAGTAAAAAATCTAGCTAAACTACAATACCCCAATGATGACTTTGTAAGTCACTGGCAAAATTCTTTCAAGGTAAAGTTGAAGAAATATATGGTTGTTTCACAACCAGCAAATCCCAAAGTTAATCTGTTGATGAAATCATTGTCACCTCACGCTTTCCAATAACCCTAGAGACCTTCTCTCCGTTAGATACAGAACAAGTTTTACGGCTTATAAATTTAACCAAATCTGGTTCGCCATCTGACCCCTATCCCTCACGGATAATCGATTCAACACCGGTAATTATAGGTGAACAGCTCACTAATATAGAAATATAATGATTGGGATTTTCCCAGCTGACTGGATAAGGGCTTCCATATCTCCGCTGATAAGAAAATCTAATCTGGATCCAGCTGAACCAAGCAACTATAGCCCCATTACTGGGTTATTAGAAAGAGCATTACACCTGGAACTAACATATTTTGTAAATAACAATAGTCTCCTGGATCCAACCCAAATTGGATTCAGAGCTGTAGACATCGCAGAGTCTACTTTATTTGCAGCCTCTGAAGAGCTATTATTGATACTGGACGAAGGAGGGAAGGCTGCCTTAATCTTATTAGATTTATCGGTAGCCTTCCCCATGGTCAATCACAACATCCCAACCAATCAACTCTCAGAGTTGAGAATAAAGGTTTCAGCATTAAAAATTCTTAAATCCTGCCTGACAGAGAGAGTACAACATGAAACAATGGGATCCTTCTCCTCTAATCAATTTTGTTTAGTGGCTTAACAATGCCTTGTACATAAGGCACAGCCCCTATCGCCACAACAGCGTCACTATGGGTGACCGTGTTGTGGTGGCGATAGGGGCTTGTACATATGCCCCTTATTGAGGTAGAAGGGGTTTCATTGCAGGAACAGCTGAACTCTGGAAATCTCTCCCCCTCAAAAGTCGGGGTATAGGTACAAGCCCCTGTAGTCACCACAAAGTCACCCATAGTGACGTTGTGGTGGCGATAGGGGCTGCGCCTTATGTACAGGACAGCGTATAGCCACTTAACATGTATTAACGCTGCCTTGTACATAAGGCCCCCTTTCACACTATGGTTACTGTGAAAGGGGTGGGTGTGTTGTTTGGGTGTTCCACTGCAACATCCATTCATTTTTACACTGCCCCCTATGTACAAGGGTGGCATACATAGGAGACAGCGCCCAAATTAAGACCAGGCAAAAACATGTTTTAAGATGGCGAAACAAGGAGAAAATGTTTATTTCTCCTTGTTTTTGCTTTTTCAATGTGCGCTGCCTTGTGCAGCACACATGGAAAAAGCAAAATGCCATTGTTAGTTTATGTACAGGAAGGTGTCCCTTCCTGCACATCAATAAACTTTAAAAAAAATGCCATTTTGTCACTTCCATGTGTGCTGCATGAAGCAACACACATGAAAGTGACAGAATGGCATTTCTAGGATTGTTTATGTGCAAGAAGGGACACCTTCCTACTCATAAGCAATCCTCCCCTGCACGCAGACAGCCTTGCACTCTGGTGCAACAATGCCTGCCCTGGCGCTAAGTTGCTAAACTTAGCGCCATCGCAAGGCGATATGCAAGGCTGCACCGCATTCTTGTAAATATGGTGCAGCCTGGCATTTTAGCAGTGGAGGAGAGAGGTATTAAGCCAGGAAGGGTAACGCCTCTCTCCTCCACTTCCTTGTACAGAGACAGTCAGAATCCCCTCTCCTCCAGGAAGTCTATTAAAACATGCCTCTCCAACAATTAGCGCACAATCACTTAAGACAATGTATTAGACTTGTGTGGAAAGCAGCTCCAAGATCCCCCCGGGCACTCAAGCGCTAATTAACATTTCAAATCAAATAATGTCAGGTACTTGTGAGGAGCCTGTTTGTTAAAGTAATTTTTATTAAACTAGCTCAAGATAGGGACTTTTATTAGATATTAGCAGATGTCCTACTATTCTGTGTCCCCCCACATTTCCTAGTCACAGGCGTACCCACAAATGTGAGTGAGCCTATCATTTGGAGAAGAAAATATTCAAGAATGTGGCCATAAATAGTGCTTAAAAGGTGCATAAAGTTATGGTGACATTTTTGGGATGTAACTAACCTCCGACATTTCTGAAAACTAAATATCAAGGGGACTCCTTGGAGGAGGTCTTCTGTTGAAACTACCCCTTTTACCCACAAATGCCTGAAAATGTCAAACTTTGGATCAAGAAACAGAATTCCATCCTCATTCTCTCACAGGAAGTTCTGGAATTGATGGCAAATATTAAAAGACCCAATACTCTGTGTTCCGACTCTTACTGATAAACGCAATACCGCACATGATCGAGGAAGTCTAGTCCCGATATTTTGTGTTCCCACTCTTCTACTAATTAAAACAGAGGCTCACATGGGAGGGAGTCTATCATAATGGACCAGAACAGGCCAGAACTATGACTGTGTTAAATCAATGTGGCCTTCACATGGAGAAGGATTTGGACCATTCTTGCGAAATTCACTATGTCCACTCTCATATGACGGGTACCAATTTTATCAGGACAAGTGTGGTAACCAAGGATCTGGAGTTTCATACGCAGAAAAGAGAAGGAATTGTGAACCTTTCATACATAGTTTGACATTTGCCTGACATTTTGGTAAACCAAGCATACCAAGATTCATTCATGTCTTGTTAACCTGGCTGTAAAAACTTGGGTTACTGGTTGAGGGAGTGAACCCCTATTGAAGCAACACTCACAATTCCTGTCAGGGTGAAACACAAGCAACCCCAAAATGATCTTGTGCTTAACCAGCTGGTAGCTTGGCACAAAATCAGTCAGGCTTAATTTAAAGTCTATGAGTAAAGTATTTACATAGCACATCAAATAGTGATAAAGTGAAAACACAACCCAAGAAAAATCCCTCACCAATTTAGATAATTAGTGTAAAATGAAAAAAACTATTTGAGACCAAAACAACTAACATTTAAAAACTAGAACCTGCGATATTTCATTTTGAAGATGTAGGTAAAAATAGTGTCTAGAAGCACAATGCACCAACTGTGGTCATAGGGTCATACTGGAATGGGCTAAAGTCTCAAGTTCATGTTGACCATGATGAAGCTTGAGCCAGGTACAGGGGCCAAGATTGGCGCGCTGAACAAAGTACCTTAAATTTTGGTTTGTGGATCCTTGTGAGATCCCCCATTGAGGATATATCATACAGCAGTGGTTCAGAGGAGCTGATGGGCAGTGATGTGGAGTCCTGCACCATCATTGAGAACAAGGCATCAACAAGTGGCTTTTAACGCCAAGGCCTGTATCGAGAATGCTTTGTGCAGCGAGGTTCAGAGGATGCTGAGGACTACAATGCGAGGCGCTGTGTTTGGAATACTTTGCTCTGGGGTGGTTATGAAGAGGCTGCTATGAGATGCATGGTGCTGTGCTGATTCTGCTCACAGGAGCACAGCTGGCCTAGCAGAGCAACTTCAGGCCCACTTCCAAGAGTCTAGAACTGCATTGGCACCATGTGGGGGAGGAGGGGTGTAGAGTCAAGAATCTAATAAACAAAAATTGGGGAATACTAAACAAAACAGGAGTCACACCGTTAACAAAACCCACGTATGCCTTTCGTAGCAATAAAACCATCTGAAATCATCTAGTGCATACCTATAAAGAACCCAAAAAGAATGGACAGAGAAATATTCTCAATGATGCTCCCATCAGGGGCAACTTGCCATGTGGGTCATGCTCACATTGTAAGAGCATCATTAAAACTGATAAACTGGATGTGAACGGTATTACCCATTGGATGAACGAGCATGTCAATTGCCGAACATCCAATGTGGTTTACCTGGTACTGTGCCCTTGTAACAAATGTTACATAGGTGAAACAGGAAGAGAGATACGCCTGAGGCTGACAGAACATCGATCAGCAATCAGGCTTCAGAGAAAAAATGCCCCCTTAGTCGATCATTGGATTGCAGAGAATCATAAACTAGATGAGCTTAAATGGTTCATTCTAGAAAAAATCAAGATCTCTGTTAGAGGCGGAGATGCCAACAAAAAGCGCAAACAGAGAGAACAGTTTTATATGTCGAAATTCAAATCATACTACTCTGGTCTGAACAGTCGTGAAGAATGGGACAGAATGATCAGATAGTCCTTGAAACATTAATGTAAACAATAGCAGGAGACACGATCAACAAAGACCAGTACCAGGGAATATAATTATGAATATTGGATAATAGTTAATAGAGAATAAAATTATATTGACACAGATACCCTGGGCATGTATTGGAAGATCTCTTCTTGTGAGCAGTAATTGAGTTAATTGAACTGTAACTAAAAATCAGCATAAAATATACAACCAGATTGATAAAGTATTACAGTATATTAAGTGCATTGTGGTTTTTGTGTTAAACAAGTATACAGTTGAGTAATTGTGTTGCAATATAAAACAGTTTTAGACTGCGCATATAATTTGACACATATACCCAGGTTATGTATTGTAAGACCCCCCATCTTGTGAGGAGCAATGGAGTTAACCGATCTGTGGAAAATTAGTACGGTTTGGTAAACATTATCTGCGCCATCTTGCCTTTTCCCCTGATGCCACACTTTTTGTCGTGCGCACCCGCCATTTTAGGTGCCTCGATCAGAACCACCCTCTGCACACCACTGGCCCCCAGCACAGCCCTTCGCCCGCACAAACCCCCCACGCACTGGCCAACCCCCACCCCCCCGCTCTCGCATGCCTTGGGTCATAAACCCCTCTTCAGCGCAGCTCTGCCTCAGAACCCCATCCTGTTCCCAGCGCGACACCTCCCTTCATTCCTTTCATGGTCCCAGGCCCTTTGATACAAACCCCCTTTCCTGTGTGCCCGTTTGTCTTCCTCGTTCCCAGGCCGCCACCTAGCTCTGCGGATACTGTTTATTGCCCCCCCGTACAGTAGGAAGCTTCCCCCAATTAAAGGACCCTCGAATTGATCAAAGCCCCCACCCTATGATATCCGATCAACCCCACACATTCCGTGAATCGGCGGAATGTCCAGCTGCGCGATAATCATCACCTATTGTGACCGGGGTGGGGACTTCAACTGTAAATGTGTGTGGGAACGGGCCTGAAGGGGCGATTCCGAGGATGTCCTTTCATACTTCAAAGCATTACAAGAATGTGTTACCTGCAATAAAATTCATAAACTGTGTATAAGAGGCCAGGCCTCAGAGATGCGGTTAGAGCACCTCGTGACGATACTGCGCTGTCTGAACTGATGTGTTCTCCTCCGGAGAGAATAAACCTTGTTTCCTGCCTTCCAGTCTCCAGCGCCTGCCTCTTCATTGATTAATATTTTGTGGGTTAAAGAGGCGATACCGCCGGGCAAATATTGATTGTCCCTGACCTAGTTTTTACAATTGGCGTCCCAAGCGTGGGGCCCATCAGCGACACGTGGATCCAGTGGGAGAGGTCCTGACGACAGAGTGAACGACTGCAACGATCGGGAGAGCTCTTGCCCAATAGACCCTCGTCTGGCAGCCGATCATCCGAACTTCACTGGTTCCGAACAGACCTCTCTCGAGTGATCTACGGTCCTGACTGGGAACCATCAGGAGTGCCGCGAGGAATACGAGGAAAAGAGGACGATCGGGCGCTGGATTCGGAAGACAAGAAACTGTCCATACGGTCCGGGTAAGGTCGTGTAAACACGACGAATTGCGAAATGATTGTTTAATGGTTCGGAAAATACTAGTATTACTCTTTGTTGACTTATTTGGAGATTCACTGTCTGCACATGGAGAAACAACAGGCTCTTTCTCTTTGCAAACAGTGAAGGATAGGTAACGCAGCCAGCGTGCCTATCTTTCTCCCCCACTGATTGATTATTTATTCATGGATTGTTTTCGGGAGATTTCCCTCTCCCACACTGATTAATTGTTTTTCTCCCCGAACTACTGTTCGCGGATTGTTTTCTGGAGATTCTCTGTCTACAAACAGGAAAGAACAGGTTCCTCTTTGCAGATAGTGAAAGGGTAGAGGACGCAGACCTTTTGCGGGCCTACTTATTCTCCCCACTGGTTGTTTATTGACTATTTGATATTGGTTCATGAGGTATTCACTGCCTGCAAACAACGTAGAATAGAAATATTCTGTCTAGTCTTTGCACGCAGTGATAAGATAGGCAGTGCTGACTTTTTGTCCTCGTTGTGAGCCGTCATGTCTGTCTTCTCCCCACTGATTGGTAGTTGGTTCAGCCCGGACCGTTTATTAGAGGTGGACCATCTAGCTCCGCTGGAAGGCACCCCTAATAAAGACATGTTCACAAACTATGGATTAGTTACCATAGCCTATAGTAAGCTGTGGCACAGGTATACCAAAGAAAATCAAGAGAAACAGTGGCCACTGATAGGATCCTTCGATCTTGATAAAATAGAAACGTTAGAAATAGCCCTTTGTAGTAATAAGACAACGCCTATTATGCTCGACAGTCTCGGTAGGTGGTGCAAAGAAGCAATACAACGAAAGAAAAGAGACGAAGTCAGAGTAGGTAAAGGAATATATCGACAGGACAACCCCAAGACACAACGACCCGAAAGTAATCCCCCGACACTACGCACAGGACGACCAGACTTAGGGCAAAACCAATGTGCTTTTTGTAAATGTTCCGGGCACTGGAAAGCCCAATGCCCGACTCTACTGAACGAGGGTAGGAGCAGAGGGCCGACAGGAATAACAGGCCGGCAGAAAGGGAAAAGGCGCGAGACAAAGATGAATCAGACTGACATGGACAGGCCAGATAGAACCACCACGTTTGATTATGCCCGATGGCACAGATTTCGCCAGACCAATTTCAGCGACATGTTTGAGTCTTCATAGATCGAACAACGCTAAGACGGGAAACCCAGTCTAGCTCTAAATTACCCGGTGACGAACCCCGTACTACCGCTACTGTTCCCTAACACAAAAAAAGCCACCCCTTTCGGATAACTTACAGAAACAATACACAGAGTAGTCTCGGACAGATTAGTATACATTCCATTAATGAACTCAAACTTCGAGTGCAATGGGACTGATTACTCTCTGCTGCCCCCCCCCACTCTGTAAAAAGAAAGGAGCAATTACAGGCCTGCATAGACAACCCCCCATTACCCAGACATGCCTGTCCAAACAAAATACCTACCCCCACTCCGGAAGTTCCCGAAATGCCGCAGGTCACCGGTCACGCCCATCCGGAAGGTGAAACACACAGCACGTGTGGGTGGGGCCTGCTGACAGCCATCGATCGAATCGCCAGTGGGATGTCCAGGAGGCACCACGGGCCCGGCATGAAATGGCTGTCCCATCCTCTTCTTCGTGGAGTGGGCTGGGAGGGAGAGGCAACGCGAACGAGCCTCTCCCACCTCCTCGGATAGGAGGTTTCCCAGCCCCGGTCCGGCCATCACAAATACCTCTGCTGAAATTGGTACAGGGTGGGCTGGGAGGGAGAGGCGACGCGGACGGGCCTCTCCCACCTCCTCGGATAGGAGGTTTCCCAGCCCCCGGCCCGGCACCGAAATCCTCCAGCCAGGCGGCGCCCATACTTGCGCAGCACCGAACATACAACAGCGGCGCCCATACTTGCGCAGCACCGAACATGCAACGGCTGCGCCCATACTTGCGCAACACAGGACATGCAATGGCGGCGCCCCTACTTGCGCAGCACAGGACATACACCGCGGCGGCCATACTTCCGCAGCACAGGACATGCACCGCAGGTGGCCATACTTCCGCAGCACAGGACTTGGGACTTGTGGAGCACGGGATGTGGAGTGGCCATCATGCATGCCCATGAAAGAGGGCAGCGTGGAGTGCACCGGGAGAGGGAGACGGCGCGAACGAGTCTCCCTCGCCCCCCCCGGTGGGGGCACCACAGCTGCACCCTAGCCGAATGTCCTGCTCCCACGACACGGAGTTCCATTTTTTTCACCCCAAAAGGTCTCTTCCACTCTTGCAGACTCGACGAAGGGCGGCTGCTGCAGGGCCTCAAAATGGCGTCTGGGCCCCCTGGAAGGCGGGTCTAGGCCGCTAGAATAACTTTGACCAGCAATGTAACTCGGACGCTTGCCCACCGGGGCACGAGCCCCCACCTCCGACAGCATCCCCACAGCCTTGAAGATTCTACAAAAAGTCCCAGGAGCCCTCGGCCCCTGCCGGCTTCCGGTGAGGAACAACTGCCTTGGTCGCTAACGAAATAACCACGACGTAGCCACCCCTTCTGTTAGCATGAATTTTTGAACTGCCGAAAAGGACTCTGGTCCAACCGCCGGTTGTAGGAAACATTTTTTCCCTGATGCTACTTCCGGACTAACCCGGCCCCGCCCAAAATGGCGCCGGTATCAATGAGAACTTACGAACACCTCGTGGTGTTTTTAGCTAAAAAGACTCGATGTTCTGAGATATGTATATGATCCTTTGTACACTTAACGAAAAAGAGGGAGGGTTCACTCGACGAACATGTAAAAGGACCCCGTGAAAAATGTTGTTTTCAATGTACGATTTATTATGATATTATTGTAGCCGATACATAACCTCGCTTGTGACACACGCCCACGGTATGCATATAGGAAATTTGATTACAACTAGCCTGACTGTGCTTCCAATTATGAAATGAATGCTCCTTGATCCCTCACCTATTGATAGACCTTTTTAGTTTCCTGCAAATGACTAAATAAACCCTTTTTAATGTTTTTAATACTGCAAAATACCGCCACCCTTACTGTACGTGCTTCAGCCATCGCCGTGTCCGGCCAAATACGATTACACTCTCATATCTACATGCTGAACGATTGTGCAAATAAAGGTTTTCCAAACTATGAACAGGTATTGCATGCTTTTTTTAAAAATGTGGGATCAGTGGGAGAGTTTTTTGTGCACCCTGCATTGTTCTCTTTTTAAGGTTATTAGAAGATGGTTGCTCAGCCCCAGATGGAGGATCGAATCTAAGACACGATACTCTGCCTCCAAGTATGCGACTGGGTCAGGAACTAACGCATGGAGAAGGACCTCGACTTCTGAGGACGGGTAAAGTGAAGCGGTGTAAATGATAGAATGTTATAAAGGTACGGCACTCAAAGGTACTAGGGAACAGAGTTGGCCGAAGAACTGATATGCCTTAGAACATCACAGCGTTGAAAGAGATTTAAGGACCCCGATAGCTAGATACACCTACCAACTAGATACCTCGCACTAAGTGCTTCTGATTTTTAACGTTTCCCTACACACGGCCTATAAGGACACACTGCCCCCCCCTGGCTTCAGAAACCAAGACCCCAGGGATTCTATCCCGAGGAGATAAGACGAGTATGAGGTAAGTAAAGGACTTTCGTACCTATGCATTTGAAATGCTCGAATGTTGTCCCCCTCCCTTCCCCTCTTTTCCTCCCTCTACAGGTTACATTGGAATCACGACTGAGGTATGGTGAAGATCTGAAGCCTCGCCATGTCTGATACACGAAGCGGACTAACGCTGCAAGGTGGCACCTAAGCACACCCACAAACTGCTCTTGTAACGAAAGAGCCAATAAGTTGTATGATATGATGAAACACGATCACCCCTAATCCGTGTTGCGTGAATGGGCACATGTCACGTATGTCTGAAACTATGAGAGAATGTTTTTGAGTGACTGAAGCGTTGACTTAACTGGTCAAAGGACCGAGAGTGCGAGAAGTGTGACACAATGGTGCCTTTTACTCAATGCATGTCCCCTGTACCCGGCCTAATGCTCGTCCGTCCCAAACTGCATGCTTTCGAAATTCTAACACAGACCCGTGATGTCTCATGTTGTGTAATGCGCTGAATAGCCTATCTTAATACACTACCACCCCCAATGTCGCACGTGTACTATTTAGCCTATTGTTGCACATCTCTCTCTCTCTCTCTCTCTCTCTCTCTCTCTCTCTCTCTCTCTCTCTCTCTCTCTCTCTCTCTCTCTCTCTCCTCCACACTCTCACTCTTCCGAACGACCAGCACCTAATTGGCAAACCGCCACCCCTGGTGCACCACCCAATTGGCTCCAAATACCGCAAGTATTTGCACAAAACTTGTCTTAAATAAAATCACCCTAATGCCGCGTCACTACCTCTCCTTTCTGCTAAAAATTGATGAAACCTAGAATTGGCCAAAAGGGAAAGGACAGGTAAGACGACTGAGGTTCCCTAATCTGACCCGTAATAAGGGAACTACATGTCAGTGGCTTCTATGATAAAAAAATGCCTCAGATAACGCGACCTTCCCTGTCCCGAATTGTCTCAATACCCAAACAGTAAAAGTGATCGAAACATCCCCATCTTCCCAGAACACCCTCAGTTTTGTATCAGCTGCCCCGGACGAGAGTTTTTAAAAATGTCCCTCACCCCCTGGTTGTAAGAGATGGGTCGACTTACGACTAACACAGGCCAGCCGTTGTTCCTAGAAATGATTTGTTGATGAGCAAGCTACAGAGTTTAGAATTCGAGAAATGTCACTGAACCCTTACCAACCGAACTGTGACCTTCTGCTAGATAACGCCCTCATGACACAAAGCAAGACGATAGTCCCTCACCACAGTTTGCTATGTCCCTAGTTGTTTTCCATAAGACCCCGGTTTTTTAATGAAGTAGTCAGGTTGTAAGAGACCATGTAGGAAGTAGAATGATATTTGCAAAATTAAGATTAGACCGAAATGAAGAAATTGTTGCAATGAACCCTGTTAAAAGAAAATGTTTAGCTGAAAGGTAGGATGCATTGATAGAATGAAAAAAAAAATGTTTAGCCTATGTTCGTTCCTCATTAAGATACCTATCAGACCATGGTGATAGCACGTTGCACTTTTTCGTAAAATATAAAGCCCTGGAGAACGGTATATCTTCGTAAGGCTCGTACTAGGAAAGTGGGTCTCTGCCAGAAGAACTGACGTAACTGTAATAAACAAAATGCAATGAATAGGTACCAGATCTCGTACCACGACAATGAATGTAACACCAACAAACACCAAAGAAATAGTTACGAAGGAAAGTTATAGTAAATCCAGCAAGCCCATCATCAATTATTTATATGTTGGTTGTGAACCCCAATATAACGGATGTTTCTCATTTGCTTGGAGCTGGGAGAGAAATAGACTTATGTGATTACCTTCCTCTGCCAATTCTCTAAAGACTGTCTTTTCAAACTCATTTAAGGGTACCACTGTCGGAGGAGAGAGAGACCGGATGTGGGAGCACGCGGCCTGACTACAGATCGTGGAACATCTGCGACATTGGCCAAGGCGAGACCGCGACAGTAAGGAGTTGCAGGACGAGGCACTGTTTCCGACAAAATGAGAGGAAAGGGCTGACCTGATGCCCCTGCTCGACGATCAACATGTGCCGAAAAGTCCCCGCTCTCTGAACTCGGTCATGGGCCCACCTACCAAAATTTTCCGTCCCCCTGGTCTGTTCCCGATCTGGCCCTGCTCCATCCCCTTTTCCTCCGACCTACCCTAAGGACTACTCACACACACACTTCTTGCACCTGAACTTTTTGACAATCGACTCAAAAGGACACAGGGCGAAAAGGACCTTTTTGACCAGAAAATCGAAGGAAAAGGTCATGCCCTGCAACGCGGGACCTAGAATAGAGCTGGACCCATAGCTCCACCGCCGGTGCTCCACAGTGCCAACAGAAGACGACAAAGAATGCTGAGAACTCACCAATAATGGTCCATGACAATAGGACTTCCCCTTCGAACAATGACACCCTTGATTATTGTTTTTACTACGTCTCATTTCTCTCCCAGCCACCATTGTATTGATTATGCTCCAACCAAATATGAACAGAACTTACATATGTAATAACCTATCAGTTCACATTCCGAATGACTATAAGCATCTATGAAATGTACTCAATGCTCTCACTACAGAATCGTTTTTGTCCGATATTGCATTACTATGACTTTCCTGCAAACGAGTTTATCGATAGACCCGCCTCCTAAGACGAAAGATTTTAAATGTAATGTTTATAGCTCCTTCACCTGGGTTCCTACTTCTTTACTTATGACCGCCACAGTAGACATGGATAGGAAATAGGCCAGCAAGATGCCTTGGATATGTTAAAGGGAGGACTGTGGAAAATTAGTACGGTTTGGTAAACATTATCTGCGCCATCTTGCCTTTTCCCCTGATGCCACACTTTTTGTCGTGCGCACCCGCCATTTTAGGTGCCTCGATCAGAACCACCCTCTGCACACCACTGGCCCCCAGCACAGCCCTTCGCCCGCACAAACGCCCCACGCACTGGCCAACCCCCACCCCCCCGCTCTCGCATGCCTTGGGTCATAAACCCCTCTTCAGCGCAGCTCTGCCTCAGAACCCCATCCTGTTCCCAGCGCGACACCTCCCTTCATTCCTTTCATGGTCCCAGGCCCTTTGATACAAACCCCCTTTCCTGTGTGCCCGTTTGTCTTCCTCGTTCCCAGGCCGCCACCTAGCTCTGCGGATACTGTTTATTGCCCCCCGTACAGTAGGAAGCTTCCCCCAATTAAAGGACCCTCGAATTGATCAAAGCCCCCACCCTATGATATCCGATCAACCCCACACATTCCGTGAATCGGCGGAATGTCCAGCTGCGCGATAATCATCACCTATTGTGACCGGGGTGGGGACTTCAACTGTAAATGTGTGTGGGAACGGGCTTGAAGGGGAGATTCCGAGGATGTCCTTTCATACTTCAAAGCATTACAAGAATGTGTTACCTGCAATAAAATTCATAAACTGTGTATAAGAGGCCAGGTCTCAGAGATGCGGTTAGAGCACCTCGTGACGATACTGGCTGTCTGAACTGATGTGTTCTCCTCCGGAGAGAATAAACCTTGTTTCCTGCCTTCCAGTCTCCAGCGCCTGCCTCTTCATTGATTAATATTTTGTGGGTTAAAGAGGCGATACCGCCGGGCAAATATTGATTGTCCCTGACCTAGTTTTTACAGAACTGTACTTAAAAACGAGCATAAAAATCAGATGGATGAAGGACTGTATTACAGCATATTCAGTGTCTTTATGTAGAACAACTAAACAGTGGAGGATTTGTGTTGCACTATAAAAATGTTTTTAAACTGCGCATATTGATTGATTAAGGAATGTATTACAGCATAGGCAGTGTATCATGTTTGTTTGTGTTTCTATACCTGCTGCATTGTTTATGTACAATGACTCTCGTGAGGACAAAACAATACGAGAGGAGGGTAAGGTCTTTTAATCATCAGTCGATCTGCCCCGTCTATTTATCTTGACCTCTCTAAATTAAGGGATAGATAACCGTAAGCTCCTAAGTCACCTGATATCCGCGAATGTCTGGCACCACAAACACCACTAAGATGGCGCTCTATTTGTATTTTACGACCGGGAATAACCCTCGAATTAAGATGAGGATCACCCGTTATGCGAGTATTGATTAAATGATTAAAGAGAGAGTAGGACTAAACTTATAATAATAATTACACACCTTGATCGGACGTGACAATTCTACAAATCCAACAGCGCAAATTACCAAAACACGCGTAGATACCTGTAATTACCACATGCCAAACAATATAAAAATAAATATAGGTATGACTATAACGTAAACGCTATGACTCTCGGATCGGGATCAGGAACCCTGTAGTTTGAGATAAAATATCAACAAACTACGAATATGGCGTCTGTGGTAAATAAATAATTAATTACCGGTTCTATTTTTCAGGATACTCTAATAACAGATAGCTCAATAAATAAGAGTCAAGATTCGAGGTAGCTGAAGTATACAGGCTTTAATCAGGCATAAAAGGAACAGGACAGCCTGCATGGGAATAGGATGGCAGCTGCCGGGGGCAGGATCTGGGAATTGGCTGGCTTTTAATAACAGTGCATTAATATATATACTAAAAACAATTACATTGCATTCAATACAGTAGGCGTAGCAGTAGGCGGAGTTTGTAGCAGTCGCGAAAGATAAGGGCAACATGATGTAACAAGAAGGCGTGTACAGGGCGTATACATAGGCATGTGATGTAAACGTAACAGAATATGTCATAAAAGGGGCGGAAACATGGAGGGGGCTACCTGAGCAGCTGGGACCTCTAACCTAGTGATGCGCGTAAACTGGCAATGACGTGTTACCAGGGAGAACTGGGGGCTATGACTCCTGCACTAGAAGAGGAGACGAAAGTCTGGAGGGTCAGAGCGACATGTACCTAGGCATATCTAGTATCTGGTGTTTATAGTACATGTTGATAGAATCCAAAAGTTATCAGGGTAAAGGCTAACAGACACTAAGACTGGTGCATGCATTATTCTAAATGTATTGTATGTGCGAGGAATATTCTATGAATATGAATACAGTATTTCTCTTACATGGAGACATAAAGGCTAGACCATGACGGAAACTATTGATGCGATTCAGTAGCTTAGGAATGCAGAGAAGGAGGGCTGGACTGATAACTAGAAACATAACATACTCTTGGCAGACTGGGAGGCAGAGCCAGGCCTAGCCGGGCACTGCGAGGCATGAAAGTAAGTGAAGGGTCAGGGATACAGGTGGGGGCTGTATCGCTCCTCGGAGAGTTCAGGAAACAGGAGCTGAATCTGAGTCCGGGCCCTTTTGAGGCCTAGAAACGGGGACAATTCAATGAATTAACGTGCACACTGTAAAACGTGGCAACGTAGCTTTACATAGGCCTGATATTCGTTATATTCACGAAAACTGGAAACTGGCATACTAGAGATGGACACAACTGTAATTGCGTCTTTAATTGATCAGAGGGGAATACATGCATATCGATCATGCACATATAACATAAGATGGGGAACACGTAGGCACATATGACATGGCAAAATTTACTTTTCCACATTCCCTCCTTGTGCCCTACGTTTCCATCAGGAAACATCAATATTCATGATACCATCTATCATTTCATATAGCATCATTTGCTCGTCTCGAATTGTCTTGGAACGGGACTTAGGACTAGGAATACAAGAGGTAGCACAAATGCCGCAAATCGCAGGGCCACATTGTATACAGAGGCAGCAACTGAATAGGATCATTACTGCAATACCTAGAAATGACAATACTTTCCATCCCCAGGCAGATATGATACTCCAGAGCCAACCGGACCATGTCCAGGTGCCTGGATTCTGGTGTAACTGATGGGCAATTTTATGAAGTCTGGTTATAGCTGAATAAACAGACGGCGCGTTATTAGGAATGAAAATGCAGCAACTAGATCCGATGACTCTACATGCTCCTCCTCTATCGGCCAGTATGACGTCAAGAACGAGACGATTTTGGAGCACGACAAATCTCATAGCAGATTGCTCTTCGGTTAAGTTACCTAGAGCAGAAGTAGTCTCATTCACTACTGCTTCAAGGGTTCTGGTTAGTCTACGTATTAACTTGCTATTCTGGACAGGTCCTATAAAGAAGAAGAAACCTTTATTAAAGTCTTGATACTGTTCTAGAGTAGTTTCAGTTTGATCGACAATTGGGGACTCAATCTCCCTTCTCTGTCTGACGTGTACTAGATGTGTGTTTCTGTGATAATCAGATGGGGCTAGAAAACTGGTGGCAGTAGGAATGCAATGTAACAGGTTCCATCCCAATCGAGGGGCAGACGAACATATGCGGTCTGACCACAAACAAAATAAGAATGACGTGATGCTTTGAAAATAGATTTCCCACTGTCACTATACTTGACAGTAGTAGTACAATCACTATGTCCTACATGTGCGGAACCATTCTTTCTGACACATAATTCGCCTTTGACTGGTAGTACTGAAATAGCAGGTAAGTCTGGAGTAGTATCAGACTGAACATTCAATACCATAAAATTCGAAGAATAATTACCTAAATTATATACTTCATTTTCTAGATCTAACCCTGTTCTATGGGGGAGACCTTGCTTGTCTGGGAAACATGTTCTATTCAGAAGGGACATGTCATTGGAGGATGACGTTAAAGTGGACCATGCTCCACACGAACCATTATGTGAAAACGGATAAGGAAAGAGTGGCAGAACTCCCTTCGGTGTCTGGAAAGGGGGGAGTCGACCACACACCCAACAATTAGTGGCATTGCTGGTCTGGTGTGAATAGTGTAACATTCGGATGAATGTATTATTACGCATAGCAAGACGATAGGATAGCTCGTGAGGAGGCAGATCACTAAATGTGTGCTCTACTGTAGCATTAGCAAACTTATTTATATGCGAAATTGGAAGACATAAATGTAATGCATAACTTGTGCAGGTAACCATCAAACTTAAAAACAATAAGAAACTTAGAAAAACGATACATCTTATAGAGTTTTGACTAACTCTCTCACTATGGGGGTCTATCTCATACATGTCAGATACCTGTCTAACCGTTTCACCCGAGAGGGACTTAGACAATTAAACTGGCTGACTTATTTTACTAGACCGGAGCTTTAACTTATACTCCTGTTGCGGAGTTTCCTCTAACAGGGGAGGCTTGAGTTCAGAGTCTGTTTTTAGGCAGTCTTTAGAAAAAGTCTTTTCCTTAATAAATGTCTTTTCTGGTAGTCCATGGAATTTCTTGATATGGGACAGATGGACCCACCCCTTGCGGCCCTCCAACTTCACGGCCGTGCGGGTGGTCAGGAGAACAAGTCGCGGCTCCTTCCAACGAGGCTCCAGCGGACTTGAACGATCAAAGTTCCTTACAAGGACGAGGTCCCCTGGTATGACCTCGTGCGGTTTCACTTCAGTATTGTCTGGAAATGCAGCGGCAACCTGTGAACGACAAGAGTGTAGGGCAGACATCAAGGAAGCTAGGTAATCTGTCAACATATTGCTGGAAACATCTGTAATACTGCGGGGTCTAGGTGTACCCCACATGTTTGGGGGGCGGCCGAATACGACCTCATAAGGGGACAGACCTGATCTGGAATGTGCGATCATTCTCATGAAGAATAAAGCAACTGGCAGGGCAACTAGCCAGTCTACACCTTTCTCTTTACATGTCTTAGCAATACGGATTTTCAGGGTTTGATTATGTCTCTCTACGAGACCGGCTGCTTCAGGATGGCGCACACAATGGAACTTCCACTGGTACCCTAGCAGAAGGGAAACATGTTTCATTAACTCAGATGAGAATGGCTGGCCGTTATCAGAATACACGACCCTAGGGAGTCCATAACGGGGAAAAAATTCACGAACCAACTGCTTGGCAGTGGTCGCTGCTGTGTAATCTGGAACTGGATATGCTTCTGTCCACCTGGACAAAGCGCATACAACTACAAGGACATACTTGAAACCTCGACATCGCTCCATCTGAATATAATCCATCTGGAGGACTTCAAAAGGGTGGTCAGGAGGTTGGAATCCACCTTGTTCCACCGGGACACTTTTACCTGGATTGAACTGGCAACATATCATACAGGTACGGACTTTCTGCTTGGCTGCAGCTCGTAAGTGCTTGTTGAACCAGAGGTTCTGTATACTGTCTAACATGGCTTTTTCTCCTAGGTGTGCTGGACTATGTGCGGTATTGATAATGACTTGAACCATGGAGTCGGGGAGAAACCATGTGGCTTTTCCCTTCGTCAACCATCCCTGATCTGTCTGGACCCCTCCTTGTTCGGACCATTTCTTGATTTCTTCGGGAGTAGCATGTAACTGTATGTCTATGACATCTTGTGTAGGGTCCTTAACTGTCATACAGGTAGTCTGTTCTGGAGTGGATGTCTGTGTCTTGTTAACTAGAATGTCTAGTGTCTGAGCTGTAAGCTTGGCTGTTCGATCTGCTAGATCGTTACCTTGGGAAATGATGTAAGTAACTTTCGTATGTGCCTTGCACTTCATGATAGCGATAGCTGTCGGTAAATGTATTGCATCTAACAGAGCTTGAATGAGGAGACCATGCTGAATCTTGGTTCCATGAGAAGTCATGAAACCTCTCTCCTGCCAGAGTACTCCGAAGTCGTGTACAACTCCGAATGCGTAACGTGAATCTGTATATATGTTTACTTTCAGGTTCTTGGCACGTATGCAGGCTTGGGTCAGAGCAACTAGCTCTGCTGCTTGAGCAGACAGGATGTCAATACGGTGTGTTTCTATAACTTCAGTGTCAGTAGTCACTGCGTACGCGGCTGCTAGTTCTCCTGTACTAGTTCTCATACATGAACCGTCCACATAAAGTGTCAGGTCGGGGTTAGGTAATGCAATGTCTGTCAGGTCTTGTCTTGGCTTAGTCATAGTATTAATGACTTCCACACAGTCATGTGTGGCAGGATTTGAAGTAACTGATGGTAACAGGGTAGCAGGATTTAGAACGTTGCAGCGTCTGATTTCTATGTGTGGCTGGAACAGTGTCAGTTCATAACCTGTTAAACGTGCAATGGTCAAATGCTGTGTCTGTGTTCGGTTTAAAAGAACTTCCACGGAGTGTGGAACTTGTACTGTCAAGGAGTGTCCTAACACTATGGAATCACTTTGTCTGATAGCTAGAGCTGTGGCTGCAACTGACTTGAGGCACGCAGGCAAAGCCTGGGCTACTGGATCTAATGTGCTCGAAAAATAAGCACAAGGCTTGTACTGTCCTGCTTGATCTTGTGTGAGAACAGATAATGCAGTACCATCACGTTCTGTGACAAAAAGTGTAAAAGGCTTACTGTAGTTCGGTGTAGCTAGAACAGGTGCTTGGCATAAGGCTTTCTTTAATTCATTAAAACTAAGTGTATGTTCAGATGTCCAAGGGAGGACAGTCGATACGGCTGCCTCCTGTGTCGTTAACTGTATCAGTGGCTTGGCTAGAAATGCATACTGAGGAATCCATTGTCTGCAGTAAGAAGTGAGGCCAATAAAAGCACGTACCTCCTTCTGTGTCTTGGGCTGTGGAAGACTCGCTATCAACTGGATACGGTCTGGTGTCAACTGCCTACCCCACTTGGACAGTAAGTGGCCTAAGTAGATCACTTGCTGGACACAGAACTGGAGCTTTGAAGGGGACACCTTGTGCCCCATCTCGGCCAGAAAATACAGAACTGTAAGTGACGCTCGTTCGCAGTCACGTTCAGAACGGGCTGTGATCAGTAGATCATCGACATACTGGAGCAGGGCAGTGTCAGTTGGCATGTGAATATTGTCTAGTTGTCTTTTAAGTGCCTGACTGTAAATGCTAGGACTTTCTGTGAAACCTTGAGGAGCTCGTGTGAATTTATAGCTCCTTCCATTTAAACAAAAACCGAAAAGGTACTGGCTGTCTGGATGAATGGGGACACTGAAAAATGCATTCTTGAGGTCGATGACAGTGAAAAATGTAGCTTCAGAATCAATGGCTGTCAATAGGGATGAAATATCTGGGACTACTGGATACTGGGGTATGATACATTTATTAAGTTCTCGAAGGTCAATCACTAATCGATATACTGGAGGTGCATTTGGATCAGTACGTTTCATGACTGGAATGATAGGAGAATTACATACATTGGAGTCAGTTTCTACAACCACTCCTTGAGCAATGAGCTCATCAATAATTTTGGATAAGGCTGCTACAGCCTCAGGTGGCAATCTATATTGTCTGATTCGTGGCAAGACTATACCTTGCTTGAGAGTCACACGATGGGGTGTGATGTGCATAAAACCTACATCAGTTGGACCTTGCGCCCATAAATGCTGCGGTACATTGGATAATCTTGGATCAAAATCGCGTAATACATAGTGACCTTTAAAGTCACGCAAAAACAATCGGACTCCTTCTGGAGAGCAGCAAATTACTGCACCTAATTCTTTCAATGTTTTAATGCCTAACACATTTTCTGGACATGACTTCGTAAGTAACAAATCAGTAGTTCGGGACAATGGACCAACTTCTAGAGTAACTGGCTTTGAAATCTCGTTAACAATAGGCTTTCCTGAAAATCCAAGGGAAACATTTCTAGAGCCTGAGAGCGGAGCCCCTGGAACCTCGTCATGACTGATAGTAGTCCTACTTGCCCCTGTATCAATCAAAAACTTTCTGTCTTTCCCTAATACTTGACTGTGCACATAGGGACCCTCTTGATCTACAGGTATCTTGATGAGAGGCAAGCCTACCTCCCTCTCTAGGCTGTTTCATGAATACTGTTGATACTCTGGATACTCTGTCTGAGCATACTGGTACATTTGCTGTGTAACATGCTGTGTTGCAGCGATAGGCTGCGCTGCTGGAACTGTCTGTTGTGCATTCTGTGGTGACTGAGAAGTCTGTGAGACTTGTTCTGGTCTAGGCGGACGTGGTCTTTCTTTAGTCTTACCAGTAGCTATGTTGTGTTTCAGAACTGCACACTCGTTTATAAAATGACCTGGCTGTTTACAATAATTGCATGTCCCTTTAACGGGAGCTGCAGGATGACTGGCTTGATTCGGACCCCTCTTCTGACTGTCTTGTGGAACAGATTGTGCAACTAGTACTTTCATTTTCGTGTCTTTCATACGTCTCCTTTCGTGTTCTTGCTCTTCCCTGATTCTATTCTGGTGATACTGGAGCATTTGAAGCATTTGTGACGGAGTATTAGCTTGCCAACTACTTTCGACTTTCAATACTCGATTTTTAACTTGTGGGCTTGAATTCTCGACTAGTTTAGTAACAAAAAGATGAGGGTATGACTCGCTACCTGTCTTCAAACCACTGTTAATAATAAAACATTTTTCAAATCTAGAATAGAAATCACTAGTGTCTTCATCCTGTTTCTGTTTACATGCTGAGATTGCATCCCAATCTTCCTTTTTCGTGGATAATAACCTTGGCAAAACTTGTATCAATAACTCGGGCAATTCTTTACATTTGTCCCCAAGACCGGTACCTGGTACTCGTATTTTATCTTCAGCTTCTAGAGCTGTCCAATCAATCTTTTTCTCTCCCACCTCCCATTCTTTTTCCTTGAGTTTTTCATATACCCCTGCGGGCAACAGGACCTTTAGCATTTTAATGACATCTGGATAGGTGTATTCTCCCATACGGAGCATGTCTTTTAATTCTCGATGGAACCCTGCTGGATCTTTGTCGTGACAGGGAATCAATTTCTTCATCTCTAAGAGTTCCATCTTTGTGATAGGGGTGTAAACAAATACTCGTTGCATTTCACCACCCGCTGTCCTCACTGGGTGTACTTCTCGTAACGGATGCTGTCTATCTATGTAAAATGATTTACTTTCTGGAGGTGAGACATGAACAAAATGCGGATTCAGGAACGTTCTATATTTGTGGCGCTGTTCTAGAATGATACTAATTAAATCGGTACCTAGACCTCTCCATCTATATTGGAGTAACTCGTTCAGAACATCATGTAACGGACCTGGATCAGAATGTTGTCCCTCATACAGTGTAATGAGGTGCTGGATCATATACATACCCACCAGTCGCTGCTCGGCTGGGGGCATTTTCAGAAACATTTGTGCCACTATTTCGTCTGGAAAAGTGGTAGAATCAGTAGTCCATCGGACTGCTGATCGGGCTAGTTCTAGTTCATGCATGGTACTAAGTTCACTATAACCGATACGTGATTTCAGAATGTGATCGGTAGCTTGAAATACTTGTTCAAGATTCTCTTGTTCTAGTGCTGGAAGGTGAAAAACTTTCTTGTGTTCTAGGCGTGAATGTCGGTCTAGAAGTCTAGATTTACCTACATACGCTATTCTGGCGGTATTCTCGTCTTCTACCTCTTCAGTATCAGTGTTGTCTTCTTTCTCGCTTACTTGTGCTGCTTTGCGTTTCTCGTGTAACCTTATTATTTCCTTACGAATTTTCTTGTACATACTCTCTATACTACTGAGTGTCTTGTGTCTTCCCTCGGCTATATGATCACTCCACTTTGTCAGAATTCTCATTTCGATCGGATCTTTAGTCGGACAATCTTGTTCCCTTACTAAACAATTGATTAGAAATTTTAATAGCATGAGCTGGGTCTCAGCTTTCCTTAGAGACATGATTTCGCCAATACTTTCTGGATCGTCTCCTGTACGGATGAAACGATATATTCTGTCTAGATATTCTTTCATATTCGGTAGGGTGTCCAAATACTCGGTCACCCGTCTTACACGCAATGAATATATAACCATATTATCATCGCCTGGGACTGGATCATAACGGCATTCGGTGAGAGCTCGTCTGATATCTGCAACGGACTGATATTTGGGCGTACGCTGTAACGCACGTTCATGTAACTCGACTAACGTTACACGTTTGTGTGGCGGCGGGGTACCAGGAGGACCTCCCCCCGCGGCCCCTAAACTGGAATCATCGACTGATACTCTTCGTGCTGGCAGAGTGACCGATGTAGCGGGAACTTGTACTACGGGCTGGACCGGGGGTACCGTAACAGGTGCTGTAACAGGTGCCCCGGTGGCTGGAGGAACAGGAATTACATTATTTACAGGAGCAGGCGGAACAGGATTTGCATATTCTGGGACTGTGTCGTCCAAATAGGACGAGAGAAAAATATCAGCTGCGGTCGGTTTGTGACGTAGCTTAATCGGAACCAATGTCGGCGGAAAATTACATGGTGCTTCCGGGGTTGCTTTTGGCAAGCCCTCTGCACGAAGAGGATACATACCCTTAATAAGGGCATTTCTCTGTCTGTCTGACTGTTCGGCTTTAACTCGTTCACCTACTTCGATTAATTCCCTTTCTTGGGCTCTTTCTGAGGATTCTCTACTTAATTCTGACTTTCTGATTTCTTTTTCGGTTCTTTTATGAGATTCTTTGCGCCATAACTCGATGGCATCTTTCTGGGACTGTCTGGATTTCTTTTTCCATAATGCTTCTTCTACTCGCATTATGCACTCGGCATCCCATGTACCTGATACAGGCCATCTATATTTCTCTTCTAGATCTTCAGTATACTCGACCCATAAGTCTAGATATAATATGGCACTTATGCCATGCTTATGATACATAAAATGACCTGGACTGTCCATAGGCGGGACAGGAACTGCTTCTTCGAGCAGACCTTTTCTGGTTTTTAACTGACGTAACTTCGAGAACAGAGGCATGACTTAGACTGGAATCTGGACACAAATACAATACACGATAAACACAATAATAACTTGAAAACAAATCACTCATACCACAACATTGAAAACACATGAAATAACATTTAAAATAACAGTTCGGACAGAATACTACCTGGAATACTGAAAACAGAAACACATGAATTTCTCGAGAACAGAACAGAACTTACTGGAATGACTAGATGCACTGCTAAAACAGTACGAAACTTACCGGTCCCATAAAGAGACACGTCAGGACCCGCATCCACCTAGGTGGACACTTCGTGTTGGATCTGTGTACCCAAACCCACGGACCAGAGACAAATTAATTGACCCTGTCTAGATACTACCCCAGCAATGGTACTCACCGGGCAGCAAGAACGGAAGGCCTCGGACTGGACTGGACTGCTACGACGACGGACGGACGAACTTCGGACTTCAGTTACATTACAGGTGGGCCTCCGGATACCTCGGACCTTGGACTCTCGGCTTGGGCTCTGGTCGGGACTCGCCGCGTTCCTCCACCGCCTCGTCTGGACGCCGGACCGCAACCTCCGTCTCCTCCGTGGGCCTGAGGGATACTTGAAGCAGAAATATCTGCACGTGGCCGGTATGGTTCCGTCACGGCTGCAGAGGATCAGGGGGCCTGCGTGGCTTCTCCGGCGCGTGGGGAAAGGGCAGGTTCCTATTCGGGCGCCATTATGTGGTAAATAAATAATTAATTACCGGTTCTATTTTTCAGGATACTCTAATAACAGATAGCTCAATAAATAAGAGTCAAGATTCGAGGTAGCTGAAGTATACAGGCTTTAATCAGGCATAAAAGGAACAGGACAGCCTGCATGGGAATAGGATGGCAGCTGCCGGGGGCAGGATCTGGGAATTGGCTGGCTTTTAATAACAGTGCATTAATATATATACTAAAAACAATTACATTGCATTCAATACAGTAGGCGTAGCAGTAGGCGGAGTTTGTAGCAGTCGCGAAAGATAAGGGCAACATGATGTAACAAGAAGGCGTGTACAGGGCGTATACATAGGCATGTGATGTAAACGTAACAGAATATGTCATAAAAGGGGCGGAAACATGGAGGGGGCTACCTGAGCAGCTGGGACCTCTAACCTAGTGGTGCGCGTAAACTGGCAATGACGTGTTACCAGGGAGAACTGGGGGCTATGACTCCTGCACTAGAAGAGGAGACGAAAGTCTGGAGGGTCAGAGCGACATGTACCTAGGCATATCTAGTATCTGGTGTTTATAGTACATGTTGATAGAATCCAAAAGTTATCAGGGTAAAGGCTAACAGACACTAAGACTGGTGCATGCATTATTCTAAATGTATTGTATGTGCGAGGAATATTCTATGAATATGAATACAGTATTTCTCTTACATGGAGACATAAAGGCTAGACCATGACGGAAACTATTGATGCGATTCAGTAGCTTAGGAATGCAGAGAAGGAGGGCTGGACTGATAACTAGAAACATAACATACTCTTGGCAGACTGGGAGGCAGAGCCAGGCCTAGCCGGGCACTGCGAGGCATGAAAGTAAGTGAAGGGTCAGGGATACAGGTGGAGGCTGTATCGCTCCTCGGAGAGTTCAGGAAACAGGAGCTGAATCTGAGTCCGGGCCCTTTTGAGGCCTAGAAACGGGGACAATTCAATGAATTAACGTGCACACTGTAAAACGTGGCAACGTAGCTTTACATAGGCCTGATATTCGTTATATTCACGAAAACTGGAAACTGGCATACTAGAGATGGACACAACTGTAATTGCGTCTTTAATTGATCAGATGGGAATACATGCATATCGATCATGCACATATAACATAAGATGGGGAACACGTAGGCACATATGACATGGCAAAATTTACTTTTCCACACGTCGAAGACCTGATAAGACGGGCATTCCTGCCATACACGTAATATCCGGTGTCCGTCAAGTGACATCAAAAAACTATCAAAAAACTACTAAAATGGCGTGTCTATTCCGCCCGACCTACTTAAAAGCGCAATGAAGATAGATAATGGATGCAATTAAGCAATTAACCTCCGTATAAATAGCACTACGCGTCCTCTGAGTGTTTGTTAGTTCTGGTGCAGCCGCCGCCAGTGACAAGGAGGAAACGCCAGACACGAACGGGTAAGAGCGCTCTGCTAATTTCAACCGATCGGGCTAGAGTCTTAGCTACTAAAATATCTCAAACGGGCCGAGGCTTAACATCATGTCCCTAGCCGGGAAATGGAGATTTGTATCGAAGGCTCCTATACTCCATATACCCAATATTTAAGAGGCAACCATTATCCCATACGGCCCTCTGAACAAACCCTTGCTCAAAAATAAATAAAAAACTACGCTGCCCTACTTAATTTAATAGTGATGAAATGCCTCACAGAATCTTTGTTGGAAATAGTCCCGACGTTTCTTTTTTCTGCTTTGTAGACAGCTCTGAAAGTAAAGAGAAGAGCGCCTAGATGCCCACGTGAATAGTGAAAAACATTCAAATAGATGTCAGGACTTTGACTAAAGAATAAGAAGTGGTCAACCTGACGCAACAACAGGACCAACCTGACCGGTATGTATTAAATAGGGCCTAGTAAGCCAAATATCTCACAAATACAGAGAAGTATCCTTAACATATGGTACTGTTATATCTCTATCTCAAGGGTACCGTCACAAAATTATAATCTGCTGCGCGCATGTAAAGACGCCACTGGAAGACACCAGAGATAATGCACCATTGATTATGTGCTACACTTGAATAACATAAGTAAGTGTAGTCCTCTACATCGGCATAACATCCCGCCACTTGATAAATACATAGTGGCTAAACAAACCAAATGCGGTTGTTTTTCCAGATATCTTACGGCCGTGAATTGATAAAGAACGAGCCACAAGACCAGCTAATAGTAAATCGTCCACAATTACCAGAAGGACGTCTATTCTTTTAATTACAAGTACGAATAGAATAAAATAACCAGTATCTGAATGCCCACCACTAGGATAACTCAAATTAGGAACTCCGCACTAATTATATGCATTCTATTTTTTTCTAGAAAGAAGAAGTATCACTGTTTTTAAACCTGTATTGTCCTGATGAAGGTGCAACAAGCCTAATAAACGCACCGAAACGCGTCGACTTTTTGGACTTTTTAATGTAAAAAAGATATGTTTTTATCTCTCTACTGTATTTGTGTATTATGAAAATTGAGTGCATATTATAAAGTGGTGACTCTGCGATAGTAACCGTAACACGGAATTGTTAGCTAGGGGGTATATAAATGTATCAGAGCACCAAACTGTATAATTGAATGCATATTCAAAATAAATTTTAAAATATGAGTTTTTATGAAAATAAATTTTGAGTAAACAGTAAAACCATCCTAGTGTGTGAGCTTAAAATTTGACTTTTTGTCTTTCTCAATTGCAAATGAAAAAATAGCCAATTGATATGGATAGGCCTCATGGTCACCCTTTAAAATAAGTACACAGAAAGGAACCTTTTCCTTAATAACATATTGTTAACCCAGTCCTTTCTGGTCCTTGGGAAACTCTCTTATTTTGAGAATAGGAGGAGGGGTGTAGGACTCACAAAAGAGAGAGTCCAGGTGATGGGTTCAAAGTGGTTGAAGCCGTTTCTATCACTGAGGCTCTGATCAAGATGGCAGCCAACTAGCCCATAGAGTGATTCTGGTGGCCGATGCAGAGCCAGTCCTTTACACTCAGGCAGCAGGGCAGTAGAGTAGCAGTCCTTCTTGCAGAGCAGCACAGTAGTCCATCTGAGTTTTCCAAAGGTTAAGAGGTATAATGAAGAGTTGGGTCCGAGACACCAATTGTTTTTACCTTATGGCCACTTTGAAGTAGGAGAAGGTTCTGGAATTTCCTGCCTCCTTTCCCAGGTCCTAGGTTGTGTGAGGTCACAAAAGACTAGTGTCATACCCTTTGTGAGTGTGCTCAGGCAGAGCGTTTGTGATGTGCAAAAGATGGATAGGTGACAACTCCTCCCCCCATAAAGTTAGAGATGTCCCATCTTGTGATTACCTGTGATCCTTTAGAGAGGTAGGACTTGCAGTAATGAAAAACAAATTCAACAGTTTTTTAATACCAAGATATGTAAAACTTTCAAGGACATGTCTCTAGGCTGGGTTAGGCCTACCCTAGTGCTGTCGTATTTATAGTAAAAAGGCAGGTTTGGGCCAGGAAAACAATTTATCTTCCCAGGTGAAGGCAGTTTAACATAGACCACACAGGATGCAATGGGAGATCTGAGACATGCTTTAAGGGCTACTTAAGTAGGTGGCACAATATGTGCTGGAGGCCTATAAGTATCATTTCACTTGCAGGCTCTGGGTACATGGGGTACCACTTTACTAGGGACTTACAAGTAAATTAAATGTGCCAATGGGGAACAAGCCAATTGTAGCATGCTTAGAGAGGGTTCACTAGCATTTCAGCACTGGTTAGCAATGGTAAAGTGCACAGAGCCCTAAGGCCAACAACAATGAGATCAGCTGTAAAATGTATCTCCCCTAGCTAACAGTAGGGGAAACTACTCAACCTCCTGGGAGTTCTAATCAGTAAGGTGGAAAAACATGGATAGACCATCAGCATTTATGTGGTCTGACTCAGGACGGTGTTGCACTGTAAAAGTTCATTCCCGTTGGAGAGATGAACCACCTAAACAATTTGAGATTCTCAACTCTTATCTGAATCAACCATCTGAGGGGTCTGTGGTCTGTCTGAATCTGAATTGAGTCCAAAACAGGTATGTGTTGTATCTTAGTAATGATGTCATGTTCTTTGGTCTCTGTGCTCACTGGATTCCAGAGTGTGAATCCAGGGGGCAGTCCAGAGATGCACAGTTACTGAGGAGGTTGGTCCTTGAATGCCTCTGGGGTTGTTGTACTGAATAAACTACTTTTTCTACTCTCAACCACTGTACTCCAAGTCATTTCAGTGGCCACGAGGATGGGATCCATTTGAAGAAAACAATGAAGAAAATTTGACTTGGACTGAAGGTTTTCTACAAACTGAAGATTTTCTTCACACAACCCCAGATTACGGCTGAACGTTTTATGAAAGTTTCAAGGTACCTGATGAATATTTATATTATACGTTTTTCTTTTTAAAACAAATAGACCCTTATTTTTGCGCTTAAATTGGAATTTACTTAAGAAAATCATTTGAATCTATTTTTGAAACTATTCTGGCATGTCAACATAGCGCGCAACATCGTGATTTTAATGCCAACTTAATTGCGAAAAATCGTTTTCTCCTCTGTCATATTATGGATTACAACAGTTTTATAGTGTTACATACTTTAAAAGATGCCGCCATGTTAAGAATTACATCGGAGTAGTACATCGGACTTACATCGTTATATGTTTTGAAAAATGCCGCCGTGTTGATTGCCACTGCCTTCGCGTGCACTACAGTTTCTTTCCTGATCACCGCGTCACCGCGTTATTGCATCAGCACGCCTAACGCTCTAACGTTGATCACCTGCATCATCACGTTTGACGCTCTCACGTTAAACACGTACTGAAGCAGCCATCTTGGTTATCCATAGCAACCAATGCTATTTCACTCGTCGGATGTGAGCAACCAATGCTATTTCACTCGTCGGATGTGAGCAACCAATGCTATTTCGCTCGTCGGATGTGATTTCCTCATAAACTCGGCAAGTTTACATTTCGGCAAGTTTACAATTTGTTATTACTGGAATCATCACATGGCAAAATTTAACGCGCATTAGTAAACAAGACTATTTATTCATTCTATGTATACACATTATTACCATGAGATGAACTTTGAGCATGAGATGAACTTTGAGCAACAGGTGTATACTTTATGAAATAAACTTCTGGTAACAATTTTACAAGCAAACACCAGCTATTGACAACGGTGACTACATTATTTATTTTAGTTCATTTATTTATAATCTATCTCGACAACGGTGACTACATTATTTATTTTAGTTGATTATTTTATCATTTCATTCACAAAGTGGTGTTCTGATATTTACATTTCTATTTAATCAATATGGATGTTTCATCTTCTGTAGTTGCTCCTCCCAAGTTTTTACAATCTCCAGGTCCTCCTTCTATGAATTGGGAGGATTGGTCAGAATCTTTTGAGACCTATTTAGAGGCGATAGGCGGTGATGTATTCTTACCATCAAGAAAACTAGCATTACTTAAGCACAATTTAGGTGTCGAAGGCAGAAAAGTTTTAAAAACTCTACCTGTAGTAAATCGTGTTGTTTCAACAGTTATTGATAATGATGGAACTAGTGAAACCAGTGAAACCAGCTCGAATGATACATCTATTGATGTATATTCTGATGCTTTAAAAGCGTTAGAAGAAAATTATGGGAAGAAAACGAGCATTGTAGTTGAAAGACACACATTTTTCTCTAGAGCACAATTGGCTGGTGAAAATGTGCAACAATATGTAGCATGTTTAAGAACCTTGGCCATCACATGTAAGTTCAAAGATTTACACGAAGAGATAATAAGAGATCAATTTATAAATAGAATTAAAAACATCAAAATTCAAGAACGTTTACTTGAGCTCAAGAATCCATCTTTACAGAAAACACTTGATACTGCTAGAAAAATGGAGAATACTTCCTATTATGTTAAAGAGTTAGGTTCTAAAGATGAATCTGGTAATGTTAATGCTTTAACTACGGGTTATAGAAAATCTGATTATAAAAGTGACAACAAAGAGGTTAAACCTAATTTTTCTAGAAATAAGTCTAGTTTTACCAAAAGAGTGTGTTTTAAGTGTGGTAGTCAAAAACACACTGCGGATTTCAATAAATGTCCTGCTAGCAAAGTTACGTGCATTAAATGCAAAAAAATTGGTCATTTTGCCAAATGGTGTAGAACTGGTGATTACAGTAATTGGAAGCGTTCAGTAAATCTTGTGGAATCTCATGTTGACAGTGATGATGAGGAATGTGACGGCAATGATAATGATATTGAAGTAATGATGCTGCAGGATAATTTTGTTAATGATATTTCTGAAGATTATTGTCCACCTAAATGTGAAGTGCTAATAAATGAAGTGTACATGATGCTTTGGGCGGATTCATGTTCGCCGTACACTATCATTGATAAAAATATGTGGGAAAATGGAAACAAAGACACCTTAATAACCTCTGATGCACGACCTAAAGGTTATTGTGGCATCAAGTTACCTGTTTTGGATTATTTTAATGCCAAGGTAACTTTCAAAGGTAGGTCTTGTTCAACTAAAGTTTATGTTGTCGAACAGGGACGTGCTTTATTAAGTTGGAAAGATCTTAAAAAGATGGGGTTAGTATTAAATCCTAATCATCCTGATCAGGTGGTTTTGGCTAATGATTATCTTGAACATGTATTATTAACTAATGAAGATTCATCTTCAAGATGGGAATCTGTTTTTCCCAAATTATTTAGCAAAGATCTAGGATGTTTAATCAAATTTGAACATAAAATCATTTTAAAAGCAGACAATATTCCATCTGTTCATAAGGTGAGGAATGTACCTTTTGCCCTACGGAATCCTTTGAAGGAAGAATTAAATAGATTGTGTGATGCCAAGGTAATAGAACCTATTGAAGCTTCAGATTGGCTTAGTCCCATCGTTTTGGCTCGCAAACCCAATGGAAAAATTAGGATGTGTGTGGACCTGAGAGATCTGAATAAAAATATTTGGGTTGATAGATATCCTCTGCCACATATCAATGAAATGATTTCAAGTATTAAAGATGCCATGTATTTCTCATCAATTGATTTGTCAAATGCTTACCACCAAATCAAATTACATTCTGACTCTAGGCATCTAACATCTTTCATTACACCTGAGGGTGCTTTTCAGTATCTCAGAATGCCATTTGGATTGGCATCTGCATCCTCAGTTTTTCAGAGAGTCATGTGCAGTATTTTGAAGAATGAATTAAATGTGAGAATATTTCAAGACGATGTTCTTATTTGGGGGAAAGATTTACTTTCTCATGACCATGCAGTACACAGTGTGTTGCAGAAATTACAGGATGCTGGTCTGACTGTATGTGGTGAAAAATGCAAGTTTGGGGTGAAAGAAATTGATTATCTTGGTCATACCATTTCCAATGAAGGTGTTAAACCTAAGATGAAATTATTGGAAGCCATTGAAAAAGCACCTCACCCCATTAATAAAGATCAGTTACGATCATTTTTGGGACTTGCAGAATATTACTCTAAATTTGTCCCAAACTTTGCTGACAAAGTGTATAATTTAAGATTACTAATGAAAAAGGGTACTTCTTTTGCATGGTCAACTTTGTGTCAACAAGCTTTTGAGAACATCAAAAATGATATCACAAAAGCTGTAGCTCTAAAACCGTATGATCCTGATCATCCTTCTATAATTGTTGTGGATTCTAGTGCTTATGGTTTAGGTGCTGTTCTTATGCAAAAACACAATGGAGCTGAACGAATTATAGCATTTGCATCTCGCACACTTAAGGGTGCTGAACCTTCATATTCCGTAATTGAAAAGGAAGCGTTAGCATGTTGGTGGGGTGTAGACCATTTCAAGACTTTTATTTGGGGAACTTCATTTGAATTAAGGACTGATCACCGACCTCTCATTGATATTTTTACCACTAAAGGTGCTTCAAGAGCCACACCTAGAATAGCAAAGTGGTTATATAGACTGCAGGGTTATAATTTTCAAATAAACTATGTTCCTGGTCATAAAAATATAAATGCAGACTGTTTATCTCGCCTTCCTTTGCCTTATGTCAAGGATGATACAACTGACGATAATGATGAGTGGTTAATAGCCAGTATCGAAGAATCCTGTAATAATGCATTTAGTGAACAAGAATGGGTTCAAGCTGTAACCGATGACACCTTGCTACAACAGATTATCAATAACTTACATGTTGGTGTAGATCTGTCATATCTGGACAAATCTATTTTGGCCGATTATAAGATGGTTTGGCCGGAATTATCTTTTTATGATGGCATTCTTAGGAGGGGTGACAGATTAGTTGTACCTGCAGTTTTGCGTGACAAATTATTGAATTTGTTACATGAAGGACACAGTGGAATGACTAGCATGAAAAGGAGAGCTAGGAATGATTTCTGGTGGGTTGGAATGGACAAAGACATAGACAGGTGTGTTAGAAATTGCCTAGCATGTATGTCTAGTGACAAATCTCACAAATCCCAAGAAACTACTATTTCTGCAACTCCTTTTCCTGAGAAGCCTTGGGACAAAGTTGCCATTGATATTTGTGGTCCATTTCATGTTAAGGGTATTGAAAATAAGTTTGCAATTGTCTTGATGGATTTTCATTCTAAATGGCCTGAAGTGGCTTTTGTAAGGGACATCAAGGCCTTCAATATTATTGAATTTTGCGAAGGAATTTTTCGTAGAGAGGGATATCCAAGTGCCATTCTATCAGACAATGGTCCGCAATTTATAGCAGAGGAATTTTCCGCGTACCTTTACAAAGTTGGTGTAAAACACATTACTACCTCTGTATATAATCCAAGAGAAAATGGTTTGATAGAAAGATTCAACCGAGTGTTGAAGGAATGCATTCAACTTGCCAGCAACAATAATGATGACTGTAAAGATGCTGTTAAGGAGATGTTATGGTGTTATAGAAATACTCCCCATACAGCTACGGGAATATCTCAGTTTTTCTTGTTAAAGGGGCGTGTGGCTGGATCCAAAGTCAAACCAATATGGATGTCTAGAAATATTCCAAAAGTGACTGACGGTATGAACCTAGCAATTAAAGTTCGTCAAAATCACAATTCTAAGATCAATTGTAGTAGCAAAGCATTTAAGGTTGGTGATTGGGTACGCTCACAATTAATGGGAAATCGGAAACCTGGTTCCTCTAAATGGTCCAAACCAAAACAAATTATTCAAGTGACTGGTAATATTGTGAAATTAGATGATGGTAAGCAATGGAATGTAAGAAGCATTACAAGATGTAATGATCTTGAATGCAAACAAATGAGTGGTCTGGTTGACAATTCTCCAAAAACATCTGTTGAGAAAAGAGATGATGTACCCATTTCTGACAATTCTCCAAATACATCTATTGAGAAAAGAGATGATGTACCTATTTCTGTGTCTGTATCTACAAGGCCTAAGTGTAAACCAGTGTGGATGAAGGATTATATCTGTCCATGAATTGGGATTGTAACATTCTATATTTGTTGCTCTTTTTGGGTTTTTTTAGTTTATTATTTTGTAGTTTGTTTTGTTGTTTTTTATAGAAAGGGAGATATGTTGTATCTTAGTAATGATGTCATGTTCTTTGGTCTCTGTGCTCACTGGATTCCAGAGTGTGGAATCCAGGGGGCAGTCCAGAGATGCACAGTTACTGAGGAGGTTGGTCCTTGAATGCCTCTGGGGTTGTTGTACTGAATAAACTACTTTTTCTACTCTCAACCACTGTACTCCAAGTCATTTCAGTATGGTCTCAGCTTTCTCTGTGTCCAGAGCACAGCAAAGACTTCTCTCTTGATACCACTATACCTCTGTTCCTGAGGAAATTCCCACCCACTTATAAAGGCTACAGGTTGGTACAGGCCCTCCTCATATAACTGTGATAACACTGCCCCTATGCTATGCACTGAAGCATTGTTTGCAAAATGAACACCTGAAAAAAGTTAGGGGTCTTGAGTACAGGGGCTGCACACATGGCCTGCTTGTGGGAATCAAAGGTTATCTAACAGGCCTCCATCCAGACCACCTTCTTGGTCTGCTTCTTCAAAGTCAGCAACATCAAGGGGGCAACAATGGTGCCATATACCTTGACAACCCTTCTGTAATAATCAGTGAGACCTAGGAAGCACTTTATTCATGCTTGAATTTTTGTGGGTTCCCAGGTCACAATGGTTTCTGTCTTGGCATGGAGGGGCTGTGCCTTATCCCGCCTACAAGGTGTCTCAAATACACCGCTGATCCCTGCCCTATCTGATACTTATTGGTCTTAAGTTTCAGGCTTGACTGCTGCAGATCCTGAAGCACCTTATGGAGGTATAACAGGTGGTCCTCCAGCTGCTACTGAAAACAGTTATGTCATCCAGGTAAGCAACACCAAAGGCCTCCATCCAAGCCAGAACCTGATTCACCAATCAATAAAAGGTGGCAGGAGCGTTCTTGAGTCCAAAGGGCAGCACCTTAAACTGGAAGTGGCGATCTGTTAGGGCGATCTGCCTGTGTCCAGGCATTAGGTCAAAAATGCTGAGGAACTTGGCAACCCCCAACTGATCAATGAGTTCAGCCGCTCAGGGCATGGGGTGAGCATCAGAAGAAAAAGGCAGAGTGGCAAAGCAGGCAGAATAACAACCAGAGGCAGACAGACAGTGGCTGACAGCTGGGTCCAGAAGGGCCTTGACTGGGTGAAGGACCAGTCCAAGTGAGTGGGGAGCCTGTGAATTACTGTTAACACAGGGAGTATTTAAAAGCTTTAACAATGACACTATGGGCCTTATTACGATGACTGGTGGATGCACTGTCACGAATATGGGTCCAACCAGTCACAGCACAAGCTCCCATACAGAAAAGGGAGTTTGTGTTCATCCACGCACCTCAAGGCGATTTCCACACGGTGTAGGGATCAACAGGGGTGGGCACCGTGCCCCCTTGGCCCCTAACCGGATGCTGCAGGAAGAAGGGGGCCCTGCTAGGCCCCCAAACTCACTTTATGACAGGCTTGCCAGGTCAGAAAAGCCTGGCATGGAAAGCCTGCTATAAACCGAGCATCGTATTCCATGAGGGCGTAAAACTCCATCCATAGAGATTATGTGCTGGTTCTGGGCCCGATTCACAGAACTAACTTAAGACAAAATCCTAAACTTACTACCATTTTGGTATTCACTGAAGGCACTTACTCATTTTGGTATTCTCAGAAGGCACATACTCACTTTGGTATTCACAGAAGTTAGGAGTCCTAACTTTAGGACTCCTAAATGCCTTCTGTGAATACCAAAAGTCTTAAAGTTAGGATTTTTCTCAGTTTAGGAGTACTAAAGTTGAGACTCCTAACTTTAGGACTCCTAAAAGCCTTCTGTGAATATCAAAAGTCTTAAAGTTAGGATTTTTCTCAGTTTAGGAGTCCTAAAGTTAGGAGTCCTAACTGATGTGAGTACCAAAATGAGTAAGCGCCCTCTGTGAATACCAAAATGGTAGTAAGTTTAGGATTTTGTCTTAAGTTAGCTCTGTGAATTGGGCTCTTTGATTGGCAGACGGGCTCCTTGAGTAGTCAGAAGCTAGCCATAATGTCCGAATATAACATTTGTTCCTTGGCTCATTGAACATAGTATCTTAGTACAGTACTAGTGAAAAAGGTCTCAGGTCTTCATCACATGATAGTTCAGTGTTTTGGGATTTACAGTTCAGTCCCCCTTTGTGAAGAAAATTGAATAATTGTTAAAGGTTTACAAAACAGAATATTGCCTCTGGATATTCAGTGCAGGATGGGAGAGTGCCAAGTAATATTATCTAATGAAGGATAGCTGTTCTCAAGGTTCTTGATCCAATTCGCTAAAGAGTATCTCCTCAACTGAAAATTCCACAAGGATTTTGTTTCTTGGTGGGTATTTTGATAGGGTAAAGTAATAACCATGCTACTGTATTTTTTATTTATAACACTCTATATTCTTAGGCAGACTTATGTCCATTTTTATCAAACTATGCCTTAGCCAAATCCTGTGTTATTAGGTTTGAGGGTGTTCAGGTCACACTCAATTTTATATTTAATTAAGTTGGTAGTGGTCTCAGCCTTTTCGGAAAAAAGGACCTCTTATCATTTTTCCCACCTCATATTTGACTTAGAAGGGAATGTTATGGAGTATACAGTGGGAGGTTTAGATTGCTCAATTTGAAGCAAACAGTCTGCTACAGTTGGTGTGGTACTTAATCAGCCCTAATATGACATTCACTGGACTATAAGCTTTGGAATATTCAAAGTGCTCAATGGCCAGGATCTTTTTCTTTAAAGACTTTGGGCCTAATTTAGATATTGGCCTATGGGTTACTCAATCACAACGGTGACGGATAACGCACTCACCCAAATATAAATCCCATTATATCCCATTGGATTTATATTTTGGCGCATGGTATATCAGTCACTGTTATGACAGAGTAACCCGTCCGACAACATCTAAACCAGGCCCTATGTCTCCTAATTTAGGACAAGAAGTCATAAGATCCTTTCCTTCTATGTCTCTTGAGATTGATGATTGCTTGTTCCATGTATTGTGATATGAAGAACTTTTTGGTAGACCTAGGTAAACTGAACTATTTCTTTCTTTCTTTCTTTCTTTCTTTCTTTCTTTCTTTCTTTCTTTCTTTCTTTCTGTCTTGTATCTCTCTCTTCATGACTCGATCTCTCAGCGACCCGCAAGGGTGGCTGGAAACACCGGAGCTGGATTTTCTCGGCTGGAGAAAAAGACAGCGTCTTTCTCAGTGCGTCAAAGGAGAGGGGCGGCTTCCGTGGGCTCTCGCATCAGCTGGGCTCTCGGGCAAGTAGATAGCCGCTCTGCTCCAAACCACCTTGTGTTTGCTTAAGGCAGCGTTGGTATATTTATACCTGAAAGGTGCCGGGTTTGACGTAAGGTTGGACATAAGACGTCACTAAGAACTAACAGTTCTTTCTGGACTCCAGGAGTTCTTGTTCAAATCAAAACAAAAGCAGGGGGATTTCCCGGGCTGCTGGAGGCTTGGTTTGTTTAAAGAACGCGTTGTACTTTCTAGGAGTCTAGGGGAGTAGCCTTGCCGTATTTGGACTGCATGGGCTATTACTAACTATGGATATGATTCTTATGCCTTTATAAGGACATTGTTTGTTATAACCATATAAGGGCATAAATCGGGAATATCAAATTAGGGTCCTAGATAGACATACAACACCCACTCCACGATTTAATGTCCATCATTACTAAAACTAAGCAATAGTAAACATATAACGATGCATGTGTGTTTTCCAGCCCACCCCAAAATACATAAATCGCATTTGAAAGGGTATATGGTAAATACACGAAAATGAGTATTGGTAATGTATGCTTTTCAAGCTGTGGTATCATTCAGTTAAAGTGCATATATATATCAGCTGAATGAATTGCGAAAATGACACATGAAATGGCTCTGAATACAGAAAAGAAGGTCGAGACCATTCCATCACACATTTATACAAAATGCTGTACATGTGGTAGAGGCTGAGGTAAAATATTGTCTCTAGTATCCTAAAAATAGAAGCTCTGTTCTCTAAGAATAGTTTTACTTTAAGCAGAGTACATGTGCCAGAAAAAAGGGTAAATATTTTGGAAGTGGAAAAAAAGAAAATTTCGCTTTCAGGGGAAAAATAGTTCCAAATGTTTTCAGTGGCTGTGTTTATCAAAACTGAAGGCCGAATTCAGAGTGCTCGTTGTTTTTAAAAGTTATTCTCATTGACTGGAGAGAACATCATATCAGACAGACTCGCAAAAAATTGGTCTACAACATCAGGTGAAAGTTTGACCAAGTTTGAAAATGCCGAAACAGTGCATGTGTGAGAATGATTGCTATCATCGATGTCAGGATCAGCAATGCTCACAGAAGTTTGTACCTGTGTGGTGCTGCTCTCATCTCGTACTCCACTGCCACATACTCGTAGTGGTGAAGTCTCAATGAATGCCGTCATCAAAATAGGTAACCGCTGGGGACAACACGATGCATGAGTCGTTACCGGACCTAGCAAGGTATCTATATCCATTGGTACTGCTGATGGTAGTGTAAGACAGACGTCCAACACACATTCTTCTCCGCATAGCATACATTGAAGCACAGGTCAGATGCAATCTTGCCATATTGGTCTGAATGAAAGAAACCAGGTCATATTCAGATCTCTTAGCCGGGCTAATCCGAAGACTTTAGTGATGCTGTCCCGGTAGCGTATAGCTAGAATCGTTCTTCCATCGTTGCTGGAGTCCTGTCTGCGGCTTGGCTTGCCATATCGAAGCAGAAGGATCAAAAATAAAATTCCTGCTACGAGTCCCAAAAGTAGAGGTAGGCCGCCAAAGACAGAATGGACAAAATTCGGAAAGATGCCCAGAACTGTTTCAAAGGGTGTTAACAGTCCCAAAAAACTGTCTTAAATACATGTGCGATGCCACTGGTATCTGACATGTTTAAGATTTGACTTAAATTTCTACGAAATGGACGGGGCAATTTGTTGATAATAAGGAATTTATCTCTGCCGCTGTCCTTGCAACTTGCAGATCATACGACTCTTTGAACGAGGTCAAAGGCACAGTTGTCTGTAAAAGAATAGACTTCATTCTGCTTAAAGTATCAATTCGAATAGAAGAGATATTCAAATAAGGCCACAACGCAGCCTTCATGTCTGGATTGCTGTGTGGATACAATACTTGCATATAGCAAATGAACCTGGAGCTAACGGTTACGAGATAGGGATTTCCTGGCACCATTCCACAACAGCTGGGGTCACTTATTAGAACGTAGCTGCCGTTGGAAAGCTGTCTGAAAAATGGCTCTATCTGTTTTGCAGGAGTGCCATGCAGGTGACATAAAAGGTTATTTGAAGACCCTTCGCAGGCTCCATGCAAGTTAATACCTTGACATAGAAGTGTACCACTTAGTGATTTTTTACAATTTTTTCCACTAAGGAATATCTCATTTTTTCCTTCACTATAACATTTGTGTGTGTAAGGTAAATCCCAGGTTGATTTGATGTATCCTTTACCCAACCTTTCATACAGGCCTGCTGGTATATACTCTTGGCAATATTTAAACTGGAAAGTTGTTTTCGGAATTGTGATTGTTCCGTGTATTATCCATTCAATGACAGGTCTTTCTGACATTGTCAATGGTAATCTCTCAAGTTTTTCAATGCTCAGAATCGTATAGTCTGCTCCTTTTTGTGCCAAACTGATTTGTTTATCAGTAAGGTTAAAGATTGAGAATAATGACGTTGTGTTGATTAAACGCCAAGGCACGTAGCCTGAACGCCGATTTTGCAACGTCCAGCCAAGCTGTACAATAGAACGCAATTGGGACTGACCATGTTGTAACATTAGCAAGTCCTGCTCTATTATATCAATAGCAGATGATACAATGCTGTCCAGTGAATATATTCTGGAGGACAGAGTCATTAACCCATTGTCCACTACAGAAAGTGATTTTTCCAAATTAATACAATCAATTTCTCGTATTTTTTCTGCTGTTTCAATTTGTGTTACTTTCCAAGCCTCGTTGTAAGCAGCGTATATATAGGCGTATATGAAAAGTTTTTGACGCTGTTTGCGTGGTCCCAGTATGAAATCACGCAAGTCAGCACCGTCTTTAAGTAAAGTCAAGTGTTGCTTAATTTCTGCCTGTGTGGATTTCTGTAGCCACACAAGGCATAGTTTCCCTACACTGTATGTTGTAACTATCCCTGGATGTTGTCTCTGGGAGTATCTTGGGTCTGGCCTGGTCATTTTGAACCCCTGTGTTTTATTCAGGAATCTATCTTGTCAGTTATTTGTGTCTGTGGGCCAGATCAACCATTTTTTCCAATCAGGATGTTTTTCTGTTTTGGTGTAAAATATGGGATGCGTCTATCTCGACATCTGTAGTGCTATTACTGTCAGGTGTTGGCTTTGGAATAGACGGTTTATTTAAGTCTTATCTTAGCTAGGCCAAGACAAGTAGTTTGATGAATTGTATGGTTCAGAAATATCATTTTTCTGGGATTATGCAGGCCCTAAATAATGCTTCTAGGCCTTGTACTGTAGTGTAGTTCCTATTATACCAATAGGCTCTGCGCATTGGAATAATACCTTCAATAGTATAGGCCTAGACCAGACGTTAACTAGGTCTACTACTGTCGATATTAGACTTAAAGTTTTGGGTTTGCCAGCTAGCTCAGAGTTCACTAGAAACTTTCTCGAATGTTCAGGAAGGAATTAACTTCCCTGATTAGACAAGAAGGGATTTAGTTTCTGACAACCATAGAACATGACAACTTTGCTCTCCCCTAATCAAGAGTGTATCTCGAGAGTCGTGTGAACAAAAGGCAATTTATTTTACTCAGTCAGTACGTGCATTCTTAGTCTCATCAGATTGTAGAGAAAAGGAAGAGACGGGCGTGTTCAATAAAAGATGTTATTTATTGATCAGTCTCTTTTCTCGTACAAGAGAAATGGATCAATATTATTGCAATACTTATAGTTAAGTAAAGTGCATACATTAAAAGCAGAAGTATAAAATAATACTGTAAAAACATTGATATGGTTTCTAAGCCATATGAAGGTTTAAAATGAATAAAATATATTACATACACATATACCTTTGACTAAACGTACTCAACTGGTGTTTCTAGATACGCCTACCCCGTGTACCTGACCTAAGCCTAATACGTGGGCGGGAATAGAAAGTTACAGTTTAAGTTAAGTTTGTTTTGCCAAGTGACTGACTAAAGAATTCTCTGTGAGGGGTTATTCAGTTCTGTACCTGGAATCTAGGATGAATGAGGGATGGTATCTCTCGTCTCTGGTCTCGATATTCCAGGCTGCCTGCGAGGGCTACCCGGAAGCGCCGGTGCTGGATTTCTCGGCAGGAGAAAGCAGCGCGTCTCGTTCTCAGCGCGTCAGGAAGGCGGGGCTGCGCCAGCGGGGTCTGCTCTGCTCTGGGCTTTGGCAAGTATGGCTGCTCCGTCTCGTCACCACCGCGTGTGTTTGCATAGGGCAATATCGGTAATATTTATACCTTTAAGGTGCCGAGATTGACGTAAGGATGGACATAGATACGTCAATAAGGATGTCATACGACCAGGTCGTTAGCACATTCTTTTGCTGAAGTTCTCGGTGAAATCAAAACAATGGCCGCAGGGTTTTTCCAGTTTGTCATAGGTTTGATTTGTTTTGAGAACTCCGTATGCCTTATCAGGGGCTGGAGGAATATCGCTTGTCTAATTAGATCGCAAGCGTTATGACCTAATCAGATAACACGTTCCTGTGCCGTAGTGTGGCTTCGTCAGATAACGGTATCTGCATCATGGGGGTTTGCTGCCTCATGGGCTGACTGCTAGTTAACTTGTTGGTTTGTTAACCAGAATAGGGTCAGGAATAGGGGGATCGATTCAGAACCTATAGGAATACATTACACCCACTCCACGCTAACTATGGTCATATTTACTAATCTAGGCATAGTAAAACATAGTACAACATACTATAGAGTAGTGTGTATACCTTACCACCCCAAAATACATAAATGCATTTTTAAATTTTCAAATATACGGAAAAAATGCAGTCATATGTATAGTATGCACTCAAGCTGTAGAATAATGCTAAAGTAATAACGCATTTGTATACATTATTGCTATTTGGTATAATAGAATTACACATGAAATGGCTCTTAATACAGAAAAAAAGGTTCGAGACCACTTCATCACAGAATATAATAACAATGAACATACCAGCGGGCAGCTAATGTCTATAAGCTGTCTAAAAATAGAAATCTTAGTTCTCTAGGAATAGTTTCTTACTTTAAGCAGAAGATCAGTGTCCCGAAAAATTGTAAAACATAATTTGGGTCTGCTGAAAAAATTGCTGTCCGTGAACTGGAGGGAAAATTGTTCATGTGACTCTATTATTAAAGTTGAAGGCCAAATTCAGGGAACGCCGTGTGCGAGCTTGCTCAAAAGTCTCAATTTCTGCTCTGGTGAGAACATCATATCATTTAGGCTTTCGAAAAAGCTGTCAACAGCTTCCTGGGAGAGTTCCACTAACTCGGAAATAGGTGTAACCATGCATTCGTGCGCATGATTGTCTCCATTGACATTCTGATTTGGATTGTTGACAGAAGGTCGTACCTGATCGATGCTGCTTTCATCTTGTACTTCACTACCCCTTAATCGTAGTGGTGAAGCTTCCACGAATGCCGTCATCAGGATTGGTAGCCTTTGAGGGCAGCACAAAGCGTGAGCCTTGATCGGACTCAACAATGTTTCTGCATCCATTGGCGCATCCGATTGTAGCGTCAGACAGGTGTCTAACACGCATTCTTCTCCTCATAGCAGGCACCTTAATACAGGTAAAACACATCGTTGCCACATAGGTCGAAATGATAGAAACCAAGTCATGTTCAGGTCTCTAAGCCGGGATAGTCCCAGGATTCTTGATATCCGGTCCCGGTATCCAATGGCTAGGATTGTTTCTTCCCTTGTCGCAGGTGTTTTGTCTGTGACATGGTTTGCCATAACGAAAAATAAGGACTAGGAATAGGATTCCTGCAATCAGTCCTAAAATGAGGGGAAGTCCGCCAAAAATCGAATGGACGAAGTCTGGAAAAATACCCAGTATGGCTTTGAATGGTGTTAATGCCATCGAAAATACTGTCTTAAATACTTGTGAGACCCCACTGGTATCAGAAATATTTAAGATTTCATTCAGGATTTCTGCGAAATGTATGGGGGAATTAGTTGATAACAATGAATGTATCTCTGCAGTCGTCCTTGCGACTTGTAGATCATACGTTTCTTTTGATGACGTGAGCCTGGTAGGCGTCTGAAGAAGCACTGTTTTCATTCTGCTTAAAGTATCTATTCGAATAGAAGTAATTTTCAAGTTGGGCCATGCCCTTGCCTCCCTGTCTGGAAAGGAGCTGGGGAACAATGAGTGTCCACAGCACTTGACCTTCGCAGTCGTAGTTACGAGATAAGGAGTCCCGGGCATAAGACTACAACATCTGCGATCTACAATTAGAATGTAACTCCCATTATAGAGTCTTTGAAAGAATGGTTCTATCTCTGTTGCAGGTGCGCCTTGCTGGTGACATGAAAGGTTATTTGAGTTCCCTTCACAGGCTCCATGCAAACTAATTCCGTTACACAGAAGTGTACCGCTTAGTGACATTGCACAATTATTGCCACTAAGAAACACTTTCTGTCCTTTATTATTGACACATGCATGTGAATAGGGCAGGTTCCATGTTGTTTTTATGTACCCCTTTCCCAATTTCTCGTACATGCCAGCCTGTATATATTTTTGGCAGTATTGAAACCTGAAGGTTGAAATTGGAATATTTATTATCCCATGTATTATCCATTCACTGACAGGTCGTTCTGACATTGTCACTGGTAATCTCTCAAGTTTCTCAATGCTCAGGATTGTATAATCAGCTCCCTTTTGGGCCATACTGATTTGTCTATCAGTAAGGTTAAAGATATAGAATAGTGACGTTGTGTTGATTAAACGCCAAGGCACATAGCCTGAACGCAGATTTTGTAACGTCCAGCCAAGCTGTACAATAGAACGCAATTGAGACTGACCGTGTTGTAGCAACAGTAAGTCTTGCGATAATATGTCAATTGCTGAAGACACAATGCTGTCCAAAGAAAAAATTCTGGAGGACAGAGTCATTAACCCATTGTCCACTACAGAAAGTGATTTTTCCAAATTAATACGGTCAATTTCCCGTATTCTCTCTGCTGTTTCAATTTGAGTAACCTTCCAGGCCTCATTGTATGCTACATATACAGAGGCTGCTATGAAACGCTTTTGACGCTGTTTGCGTGGTCCCATAGTGAAATCACGCAAGTCAGCACCATCAGTAAGTAAAGTTAGGTGTTGCTTAATTTCTGCCAGTGTGGAAGTTTGTAGCCATTGAAGGCATAATTTGCCCACACTGTAGGTGGTTATTATCCCTGGGTGATGTCTTTGAGGATATCTAGGGTCTGGCCTGGTCATTTTGAACCCCTGTGTTTTGTTCAGGAATCTGTCTTGACAGTTATTAGTATCTGTGGGCCAGATCAACCACTTTTTCCAATCTGGATGTGTTCTGTTTTGGTGTAATACATAATCTACGTCTATTTCCTCATCTGTAGAGCTATTGCTGTTTATTGTTGGCTTTGGAATAGACGGTTTATTTAAGTCTTTGATTTTGGCTAAGCCAAGACAGGTGGTTTGTTGAATAGTGTCATTTAAAAATATAATTTGTTCTGGGATCATGCAGGCTCTAAACAAAGATTCTATACCCTGTACTTGCCATTCTTTTGTGCCCCAAACACTATTCAATTCAACATTTTTGTCCCAATAATCAAAACCAAAAGTATTCATTTGTTCAAAGAATGAGTCTGAATATATCAATTTCGTGTTTGTTATCATGGTCTTCATCCCTGTCTTGTTTGACAATTTGAAATAAAATGTTTCAGCATTACTTATGTTAAAACCTGAAAAGTATGAATATTTGTCGTAAACGGTTCTTGAGCTTCCTTTTGGAGGTGTTGCACAATGTTCCCATTGATTATAATTTAAAACATTTCTAGGTTGTGCAGATCTATGTAGAAAATGGTTACCATAATGGTTATAACAGTACATACTATCATAATTTGTGGAACCTTGCAAATAATCATGTTTGGTAAATTTAGCAGACATTACTAAGTCAGACATCATATTATTAATGCTTTCGAAGTCCCAATCATCAGCAAATGAGTTTGGTTTTACAAAGTCACTCAATGAGATCTTAATTTGGTGTGGATATTTCAGGATTTCGACCGGACCATAAATTTCATAGTCAGTGTTGTCCCATGCTACCCCACCCGGTATAGGATTGGCTGTGAAGTTGGCTGAAGAAAGTTCTCTTTTCTCGACGTGAGAAGATGTGTGTGGTTTGAGGATCAAGTTGATTTTCTGACTTGCTGTGTCCATTTTAGCATATTTTCCCTCAATGAAGCGTCCCAAAGTTAGTACCATGATGAGCCAAAGTATGAGGATAAATGCACCAAAACCCACCCAAAATTCAATCCATGGAGAAATTAGATATGTTTCTTTCAGTTGTTTCAAAAGTTCTTTAGCTTTATCTTTAAAGGTTTTTGATGATGGCTGTGTCTTTGATTCACTGAAGCATTCAGAGGAATCATCGAAGTTTATGAAGTAGCCGGATGCAGTTCTGTCAATTGTTCCAATTGGTTCAGGATTACTGTTTCTTGCATTTGCACTTGGTACTTCATTATAGATTGGTGTGTCTCTGCTAAATGTTTTTATTTGGGTTTTCAGAGGTCTAAGTTCCATTGCATTGTTGCATAGTCCTTGTTGTTCTTCTGTAGGCGTTTCGAATGTAATGAGCCTCTTAGTTAGGACCTCTGTACTGGTAGCAAACCTTGGTGTTCTGCTACTTATTGGAAGTCCACTTGGCCTACTGTTTGTTATCGGCCACATGATTGTGGTTTTACCAGGTCGATGGATACAACTCGGTTCTCCTTTTTACCAGCAAGCGGCGGTAGTACAACTGATCTTGTCCCGTTGACAGACAAGACAGGAACTGCTTTTCTGTAAGAAGGCCCAAATTCCTTCTTTACCGCGATCTTTTCTCTGACTAGATCCCCGACTTTTGGAATCCAGACAGGTCTTGGTGGGACAGGTGGTGGTTCTTCAGTGGTTGTTGGCTGTTGTTTCAACTTTATGTTGCTCAGGTCTTTTCTTGTTTTGTTTAAGTCCTGCAAAATAGCCAAACGGTCTTTGATATCAAAGCTTTTTTCTTTCACCACTGAAGTCTGACTATCAAGGTCAGAGATCAACATCCTAGTTCCAAATAATAATTCGTACGGACTGAATCCCTTCAGAGAATTTCTTGGCAAGTTATTTAGACTACGTTGGACACTTATTAGATGTTTGACCCACCCAGCTCCCGAACCTAATACCTTTGCCGTTATAGATTGCTTTATGTCACGGTTTTTTCTTTCAACAATTCCGTTCCCCTCAGGGTGAAATGGACAAGAGTACCGCAATGTCACGCCCATGCTGACCATGGCCTCCTTATAAGCTCTAGAGCTAAAAGCAGGACCGTGGTCCGAATGCAGCATGCCAATCGCGTATGTGCCGATAAAGACTCGCAAATCTTTTATAACAGTTCTGGCGTCAGCCGTTCGCTGGGGCCACATCCATATGAATCTCGTACATGAGTCCACTGCAACCAAGATATATTTATAGTTACCATCCCTTTGTAAGGGACCACAGTGGTCTAGGTAAACACAGGCTAATGGTTTATCCGAGATTAGAAGGGGCGTCTGCGCTGGACGTCTCACCGTTGATACTTTCATTCTTTGACATATTTCACATTCTAGAACATAGTTCCTTGTTTGTCTTCTCATTTGTGGCCACCAGTATCTCTGTTTTAATAACGATACTGTGGCTGAGACGCCAGCATGTATAGAAGCAAGCCCTTCATGTGCCGCTATTATTAGTCCTAACCTATGTTCCATGTTTGGAATTGCCCTATCCCCCACTCCAGGGATTCGAGCAAAAGGAACATTGTTTGCATCAGTTATGTATGAATATTTTACTGGAAAGCCTTTCGGGAGTGTTTCTATCAAATCCTTTTCTGAAGCGCTGACAGCTTGTAATATTTCGCTGTCTATTTTTGTTTTTGACCGGGTGATGGCAGCTACGGAAGCCGTTTGCACAGCTGCCTTCGCGGCCTCATCAGCCAATGAATTCCCTGCAACGTGAACGCCATCACGTTGATGACTCAGCGTATGTATCACGTGAGTCTTTGGTAGTTCTTTTTGTAAAAGAACTACTTGTTCCCAGAGCATTTTATGCTTGATTGTGCCACCTTTCGCATCCTTGAAACCATTCTGAAGCCAGATCTGCAAGTATTCATTGTAAGACTGAACGCAATAATACGAATCGTACACTATGAGTGTGGGGAATTCTCGATCGGTATTTTCAAGCGCCATCTTGAACGCCAGTAGTTCAGCTCGCTGAGCTGTACAATCTCCTAGAGATTGTGTTTTAGTGATTGCTGGTTTAAATTTTCCTTCGTGCCAGCGACCTTTAACGATCGCGCACGCAGCACTGTAAGCTTGCTTACCCCCCACTGCGGGTTGTGCTGATCCGTCTGTATATATTATACAGCCGTAGTGTTCTAGAGGCAGAATTTCGGTCGGCGGAGGACATTCAAATTCATATTGGAGAAATTCTTGTGTTTTTAAGTAAGGTTCAAATTCGTACGCCACGTCTGTTGCAGCAAGAGAATTAGCCCATTGTATCCACCTCGGATGGAGTGCTTTAGCATTCGGAATGCTTGCTTTTGTTACAGCCTCTAGGGCTGGTATCGGTGTCACGATTATTATTCGTTTACCTTGTGCCAGGGCTCGTTCTTTTGCTATAGCTGTCTGTGTTGCAGTTAGAATTTTTTCCGTTGGGCTAAATTTCATTTCAGCCTTAGTGTACAAGTGTGATTTGAATGCAATTGGTACCTTTTCTCCCGCATTAGAGGTCAGGTATGTGAATCCGCATCTCCCTGGGATGAGTCGAATCACAAGATTGCGTGTGTTATCACGTGTTTCTAATTTTGTTTTAATTAGCATGTCTGTTTGTAAGGATCTCAAAATTTCTGTGTGTATTTGAGTCCAATTAGATCTTTTAAAATCTGGTTTTATTAGATCATAAAGGGGTTTGACCCTTTCTGCGTAATTTGCAATGTATGTTCTTCCAAAATTTAGGAAGCCTAGAATTGACTGTAGGTTTTTTAGTGTTCTCGGTGCTTGGAGTACGGCACATTTTTCTAGAAAATTGTCAGCCAGGCTTTTGCCTTCACTTGATAATTCATATCCTAAGAACAGGACTGTAAGATGGGCAATTCTGGATTTTTTAAAGTTGAATTTGTAACCCTCTGCTGCGAACCCAAGTATTATGGTGTTCACTCTCTTCAAGTGAGTCTCCAAGTCATCATCTGTTAAGTATATGTCGTCGACGGATCACTGAAATATTATCGACGGACACATTATCGACTTACCAAAATATCGTTGACAAATTATCGACAACAAAAATATCGACTTACTATACTTATTACACAAACTACAAAAATATCGACTAAAAAATATCGAGTACTAACTATATCGAATACATAAATATCGCTTAAAAAAATATCGACTACAATTATATCGTTGGACATGAAATTAGCCCTAACACTACAAAAATATCGACTACAAAAATATAGACTACCACAATATCGTTAAAAAAATAATATCGAGTTCATGTTTGCACACTTTTCTTTCTAAAATACCATCTTTATCATCAATAAAAGTCATTTCTCTGTAAAAAAAACTTTTCACATATAATACCTGTTTCTTACATAAAATTACTATTAATCCACATTTACTATACATTCTATTACATGCATTTTATCATTTTCTATTATTCTTTGCATTTAACTAACATTTTCATTACTTATTTTCACATATAAATATATTTCAATTAAACACGAACCTGCTTTAATGCGGGAACAACCACATACCACCATTCTCACATCAACAAACACTCCAATTAATTTAAAAAAATTCAAACTAGCCTATACTATGCTTCCTTACATCCTACAACCAATCAAATCAAAGCACACATAACACATATACTATAAAAGGGCTACATGCATTCTACCATTTGTTGCTGCTACCTATCTGGAAAGTAGATGCCAACACTTTGAAGATTTTGTTGCAGAATAAACATCTTTAAAGATCCAGCTTACTAGCTAATTAATCAAGTAAGTAACACAGCATTTTAGTAGAAAACTACATTAGAAGTGCACTATTTTCCTTACATCTCCTAACTCTTAGACTTATTTTATTTTCATGTCTTCCTACTTTTCTGATAGAAACTACTCCAACACAATTCCTATTACATGGTCATATTTCTTCATGTGCAAAATCAGATAGTAAGTATATAATAATTCTCTGTTACACACCAACTGCTTTGTTTAAACACTAATTTACAAGAGTATTTATTTTTCATTGACATTATATTTACAGATATACAGAAATGGTGCTATTTCTACAGCAAAAACGATAAAACTAACCTAATTACACATGTAAGTATAGATGTGTTTGTTATAAAACGGCCAATTTCATTAATGCACATTTTTAAACAACATATCTTGCTTTTTACATCTTCCCTATAGATCATTTGAAAAATCCAAGATCAACTATAGCAAAACACAAAAATACCCTTCAGAAAAAAGTAAGTATAATTGTTATTTGCTAAAATGTTGGCACAAAAAACGCTAACCATATTCTTAACACCATGTTATTTATTTTAAATTGCCTCTACAGATATTCAGAAAACATCATACATCTATTCTACATATCATATGAAAACATCCTACACAAAATATACCAATATAGAAGAATCGCCTTGTAAAAAATGTAAGTATATTTATCATTTCTCTAAAACTGCCGAAAATAACACAGTCTATGTTCTTAACAACATCTTATCTATTTTATATTTCCTCTACAGATATTCTGAATACATCATACAGCTATTCTACCTACAACAAAGAAAACGACATATTTAGAAGTTAGTATACGTTTAAATCTGTTACATTTCCAAACGGTTCAGTATTAAAATTATAATATTTTGCTTTTATTTCTTCTATCTACTCTACAGATCATACCTGTACTAAATTGATGAACTCCAGCAATTACTACTATTCTACTATTTAAAAAAGTAAGTATATGTAATGTTTACATCAAATGCACTAGTAGACAAAAATGACAACTGCTTTTGAGTAGGAAATACATTTGTTATATATAAACATTAACGTTGTTTTTCTATATTTTCATACCAACAGCAAATAAAGACATACATACAAGAACATCATTCAAAAGACATTTCTGCTTCTGTGACTACTACTTTGATTAACTGTAAGTATAAATGCATAACTAATGATGTTAGCACCACATAAGTAAAAAAATGTGTACTGATTTTGTTTCTTTCTACTCTTTCCTAGAACAAGTAAATCAAAATGACTGAAGGTGCAGAATTTGTCATGTCTCAGAAAAATAAATTGCTATTATGCTACATGGGTTATGTGTATAATCAGGAGAGACAAAGTGGTAGAAAGGTTTTTTGGAAGTGTACACAATATTACTCCAACAAATGTTATGGGAGGGCCACTACCAAGGAAACTAATGTGCTATTTACTAGAGAACATAATCATCCCCCAAATTGAAATTAGAGATGCCTTAGAAAGTATTAAAAGTGCTAGCACACAAAGTGACAAACCCACCACCCAAATACTTAAAGAAGAACTGGTAAAAATCCCTAACCATGCTTCAGGGCAACTACCCTCTATTGATTCCCTGAAACGCACAATTGCACGCACCAAACGACTCACTAGCACAACCCAACCCAACCCAACTTGTTTTGAAGAAATTATTATTTCACCCGAAATGGCCATCACACACAATAAAGATAAATTTATTCTTTTTGATAATGAAAGCAGTACAAACAGAATAATTATGTTTGCAACTGCAAGTAATTTACGAAAAATCCAACAGTGTCCCCAATGGATGATGGATGGAACATTTAAACCCTGCCCAAAACCTTTTTACCAACTGTATTCCATCCACGGTTTATACCATCATTCTAACATACCTTTCATTTACTGTTTGCTACCCAACAAACAGCAAACAACCTACACCGAAATTTTAAATGTTCTCAAAACGGAAATCAATAATTATTTTCCCGAAAAAATAATTATTGATTTCGAATTAGCTATGATAAATAGCATTTTGAGAACATTTCCCCACACAGCAATCCAGGGTTGCTATTATCATTTTAATCAGAGTATATGGAGGCATCTCCAAAAATCTACTTTAAGTGTACTATACTCTACAGATAGCACCTTTGCCTGTCAAGTTAAAAAGTTATTAGCCCTGGCCTACGTCCCTGTTACAGATGTTGCTGAACATTACAATTTATTAATTGACAGCGCATATTATAAGAGGAATGAGGATAAGCTAACACCATTGCTAGACTATTTTGAAGACACTTGGGTGGGAAGGTTGCACAGATCAGGACATCGACGCCAGCCCAAATTCCAAATCCCTTGGTGGAATGTCTATCTCAGTACTTTAAACCAAGAGGCGAAAACCAACAACAGTGTTGAAGGGTGGCATAATGCTTTCCAAGCAACTACAAACAGAGGCAAACCCACATTCCACAACCTTCTTGAAGCTTTGAAAAAAGAACAAAGCTATCAGGAACTAAGAATGGAACAATCAGTTTCACAAATAGGGCCCAAACTCACTAAACAAACCAAACAAATGTTCCGACTACTTCAAAGTCAAGTCACATTATACCCTACAACTAGAGGTTTAGAATACCTGGCAATAATAGCAAAAAGTCTTCTATAAAAATGTCAAGTAAATATACGAATGTCTTCTTACAATACTAATAAAAATCACATGTCATAAACATATATAATGAATTATAAATAAAACATATTTGTTTGACAAACTTGTAAAAAATATGTAAAAAAAATCGTAACAAATATGCAATGTTTATAATTTTTTATAACATACACATAACATTAGAAATCGACATTTCCCACCCAATCAAAATTGTAAAATAAATACTAAAAATTTTTGGAATTGGGAGACGCAATCAAGGAAAAATCAATCCATACAATCCAATCCAATATCTTACTATTCCAATATGGGAAACCCTCAAAAACCCGAAAATAAATTGTAAAACGTAAAAAAACGCTCCAGGAAATCCCGAAAACAGTAGTGTGTACACGTTAGGATTTAAAGTTATATACACACAATTTTAAAAAAACGGTCACGCATATCAAAGTATCAATCCGAATCGAAACCCTCCAAAAAACCCGAAAAAGGTTTAAAAAGTGAAAAAACCGCTCCAGGCAAACACGAAAAATAGGAGATAAAAGTCAAAATATAAGCATAATAACTTAAACATTTGTTTCTCCGTTAAAAAACACGCTTCCTTCCATGTAGTTTTCATGCGAGGAACCGAAACCTGTAAAATAACATACATAACGAAAGCCACCCACAAATACCCCCTTCACATTTGTAAATATACTAACAATTAACATTAACCATGTAAGAAGACATTTCGGAACAATTAAAATTAGACTTGAAGGAAAAAAAGCACGACACATCTATAACGCAGACTTTTCACCCAAACGCTACTTAAACTAATAATACATACACCAAAAAACACTACAGAGTTTGATTACACTCTCAAACATGACCACTTACTTATAATTAGTATTAAAAAATAACCTTACCTCTCTCCACGCGAAGCAACTCCCAACCGCGAGCTTCTCCAGTCCTGAATAGAGCGCAATAACCTTACGCGGTAAAAAAGTAGTCCCCTTAACCCATTTGTGTAAAAGGATAATAGAATAAACAATGTGAAATAAAAAATATATAATACATACACATGTATAATGTAACAAATTAATACACTATACTCATGACAATTTTCCTTTATTAACAAAAAATAATATATTTAACATAAATTAATATATAATATGTATTATATATTAATAATATAAAATAATTATGTAAAACTTTGAATAAAAGATGTAAATATTTAGTTATTCTGTATATTTATAAGAATAATTTTGTGTATAATTTTTATAAAACATTATAAATGTTTATGGGAATAATTAATAATGATAAATAATATAACTTATTTATTGTTATTAATATAACAAGTAGAACCATTTAGTATATAAAGAATGCCCTGAAAAAAGTCTCTATTTTATCTGTGAATATATATATTTTTGTTAATAATCAATGAATGTTTATGTTTATTAATTAATAATAATAATAATAATTAAAATAATTATTATTTTTATTAATTAGTAAAAAAAGATTATATAATTATTTCTAATTATAACTAAATTATATAATTGCTTTACTAATATTTGATAAATACCAGATATTATAATTAAACATATTGTTTCCCTATACAATTATAAACTTTACAACCAAAGCGATTTATATGTTTTATGTAAAAACAACATTGTGTGAAATATACACCAAGAAAATTTATTTTGGTATTTCAATTTATCCTAAGAAATGTAATAATAGTCATGTTACTTGTTAAAAAGAAATATGTATAATATATTTTATTATATTAATATTTAATATTAACATTATTAAATATTAATGTAAGAAATATATAACAAATCATTGTTTAATGTATTTCTATATAAATACTTTAAATTGTAAATGACTGATGGTAATATGTAAAATTTACTGAAAGAATCTAGTAATCCAAATTATTGTTTACATTGACCACATGTATATAAATGTAAAGATGTTATTGTGTGAATAATAAAAGTAAAAAAAAATGTGATGTTATATTTGTTTTTGATTTTATTGTAGTACACAATAAAAAAATTAAAAATTGTTTAATAAACTAATTTGAAAACATCTATGTTGCATAATTTTTTATTATTAAAATACAGTAATGAACAAATGTATACAAATGTGCTGCACACTGACCAATTTTATATGTATTGTTACTACTCCAGTCAATCTAAAATCATAGAAGCTGCAGGACACTAGCAAAAATTATTTTACTATTCCTACTACACTCAAGGTAATACCATAAAATGTGGTGGAGACTAACCAATGTATTTTTATTAATCCAACTCCAGTGTTGGTAATATTACTGATGGTGCTGGACACCAACCAATTAATAATTAGAATTCCAACTCCACTCTAGCTACTGTCTGGAAACATGCTAATACATAAATTGTTTTTATCTAAATAAAGTGTACTAATGTAAAGTTATAATAATATCTATTTTCGTGTGATAAATTTAATGTATCACTGTTAAGTTAAACTATACATCAGCACTCTAAAATACCCAAAACTGTCCCAAAACACTAAAAAGACCCCTTGACCCTAAAGGCCAAAACTGACCCAGAACACTACAAATACCCCTTTATCAACAAACTGAAAACTGACCCAGAACCCTACAAATACCCCTTTACCCACAAACTGAAAACTGACCCTGAACCCTACAAATACCCCTTTACCCACAAACTGAAAACTGACCCTGAACCCTACAAATACCCCTTTACCCACAAACTAAAAACTGACCCAGAACCCTACAAATACTCCTTTACCCACAAACTGAAAACTGACCCTGAACCCTACAAATACCCCTTTACCCACAAACTAAAAACTGACCCTGAACCCTACAAATACTCCTTTCCCAACAAACTGAAAACTGACCCTGAACCCTACAAATACTCCTTTCCCAACAAACTGAAAACTGACCCTGAACTCTACAAATACCCCTTTACCCACAAACTGAAAACTGACCCTGAACCCTACAAATACCCCTACAACCACAAACTGAAAACTGACCCTGAACCCTACAAATACTCCTTTCCCAACAAACTGAAAACTGACCCTGAACCCTACAAATACCCCTACACCCACAAACTAAAAACTGACCCTGAACCCTACAAATACTCCTTTCCCAACAAACTGAAAACTGACCCTGAACCCTACAAATACTCCTTTCCCAACAAACTGAAAACTGACCCTGAACTCTACAAATACCCCTTTACCCACAAACTGAAAACTGACCCTGAACCCTACAAATACCCCTACAACCACAAACTGAAAACTGACCCTGAACCCTACAAATACTCCTTTCCCAACAAACTGAAAACTGACCCTGAACCCTACAAATACCCCTACACCCACAAACTGAAAACTGACCCTGAACCCTACAAATACTCCTTTCCCAACAAACTGAAAACTGACCCAGAACCCTACAAATACCCCTTTACCCACAAACTGAAAACTAACCCTGAACACTACAAATACCCCTTTACCCACAAACTGAAAACTGACCCTGAACCCTACAAATAGCCCTTCACCCACAAACTGAAAACTGACCCTGAACCCTACAAATACTCCTTTTCCCACAAACTGAAAACTGACCCTGAACTCTACAAATAGCCCTTTACACAAGAACAGAAAACTGACCCTCAACCTCAAAAATACCCATTTACCCACAAACTTAAAAATTTCCCAAATCCCACTAAATACACCTTCACTCACGACTACCAAAATTACCCTGAACCCTAAACAATTAACCTATAACAAAAACTATGAAACTAAGCCAGAACACTATAAATAATAATGAACACAACATTAAACATAAATATATAAAAAAAACAAATATTTTTCAAAAAACTATTATAAAATATATTATCACATTAGCTATAATAATAATTTAGATTAATTAATATTGTTTAATTCCAATTAATTAATTAACATCAACATTAATTAACACATTACATTTAAATGTATACAATTAATGTAATTAAGTCATTATTATAAATTAATTACCAATTAATTTATTTAAATGATATGCAATATATAAATTACATCATTAACTAATTATAATTAATGTGTTAGCAATTAATAAATGTAAATAATATACTAATTCTTAATACAATAAATCACTAATTATTATTAATTAATAACCAATGTATCAATGAAAATCATATAGAATTTTTTTTTTAAATATTAATTATTAATAATAAATTAATCAATTAATCAATTAAATTATATGCTAATTAATCAATTAAACAATTAACTAATTAATATTAATTAATTACCAATTACAATCTAATTAAAACAATTACCACACATATATTAACTAATTAATTATTATTAAATTACTTCCCACCCTATTCCCCTATAAACCCACAACCCGCTCCTAAACATTTGGTACTATTTATTTATATATTATATATATATTATTTTATAAAATCAATATTTTCTAACATTTTCTCGATATTTTTTACTTTCACTATATTTCGATATTTTGTCTAGTCGATATTTTTAAGTCGATATTTTTGTATTCGATATTTTTGGGTCATTTTTGCAGTCGATATTTTTTTCAACGATATTCCTATAGTCGATATTTTGTTAATGTCGATATTTTTCCGTCGATATTTTGTCCATTCGATATTATGTAGTTGATATTATGTCCAGTTACCGTCGTCGACATACGATAATGCTTCGTCGTCATATATTTGTAGTAATTCTGTTACTCTCGCTCAGAATACTCCCGGGCTATTCTTGTACCCCTGGGCTAACCGACAGAATTGTTTTTCTTACATTTACCGGAACATGAACCATTGAATTCAGTTCAACAAAGAACAGCATACTTGAAAATTATTTTTGCCAGACATTCTGAATTATTTTTTACTACAGTGTTATCCCCATACTGTTTAATTGGCTTGAAAAAACTGTGCTTATTTTTGTAAGGCTTCAATACTGGAGTCACTTTACAAAACAATATAGTCGGGCCATACTCAGAAGGCCTTGTTACTATGTTTCTTTCCCACTGATTGAATTTAATAATTTACATTCTAATTAAGATTAAATACATCTGTTTATGTGTATTGCAGATGACATAATCTTTTCATGAAGAAGTACATGGCTAGATTTATGAAAGGACGCATGGAGTCAGAAGCGCAACACAAGCCTTAAATGCAATTTCCTATGCCACGCAAAGCCACCTTGCATGGCTCTGCATGGCATAGTAGATTAAGTTACTGATCTGCTTTACTCTGCTGGGCAAGGCATTCTATTTGTGGAGCAAGGGTGTTCCCATGCGTCCACTTATGGATTTTAGTGAGCTCTTAGATTTCTCACTAGTAGTAAACCTGGAAATGTGTCAAAAAATTACACCTTCCCAGGCGGAGAATTAACTTTATTTCTCCTCATATATTCCACTTTCTATGAGTGCTGCATTCTGCAGTACACAAGGAAAAAGCCTCCACGTATTGTTTTTGTGCAGGAAGGTTTGCCTTGCTGTGCTAAAACAATCCTGCCAGCAATACAGGCACCTTTTCACCATGGTCCAAGGGTACGTGCGTTGGGGCTAGTCTGCACTATGTCCACCAGCACAGGGAGAGAGTAGGAATGTCCATATGTTACAATTTTATGGCACATTTCATGTGGTGAAGGTAAGTATGTTTTCTTGCTGCATTACACTGCATCACATCTTCATAGATCTGGCCCACATAGCGTAATATACTATTATTACCATTCTTGAGGGAGTGGAGAGGATTCATGAACAACTCGTGTCACAACACATCATCACACTCAACAGTAATGAATAACATATTACACTCTTCATGTCTTCATTTAAACTATTTTTAACATATTTGGTACTTTTATTGCACAAACTATAGTGATGTTAAGATCCATTTTTCACAGAGAACCACGAAATATGGGAAATCGTTCATGCTTACCTGTGAAATAAAAATGTATTCATCATAATGACAGACCCCAAAACATTCTCTACAGATCTTTGTCTTTGTCAGGTCCACAAGAATTATGCGGCAAAGGAGTACCAAAATATCTGGCTAGGTTATCAAAATGATGCTGCAGTAAATACAAATTATGGTGGCAATTGGCACATTCTTTGGCAGCAATATTTTGATGTGTTTGATTTTGAAACTGTATTCATTTCTGAAACCTGCAGTGTGCAGCAAATGGAAGAAGAAGAATTTGTACTTGTAAAGCGCACTAATACCCCAACTGGGGTGTCCTGGCACTGTAAAGCATACCGCTGTGGAACCCTTCCTGGCTTTTCCCTGTGAAATGTCCACTCCTGGGCACCCCCAAGGTGAAGCCAGGCATCCCAGCGCTGTTGGGGTCATTGTGGAGATTAAGCAAGCTATTGCCCAGAGTTGCAGAGTGGGACCCATGATTAGAATAGGCACCGAGGCGAGAATGATCAGATCCGAGGAAATTAAGCCCAAGACCCGCCGAGGCAGGAATTGAACCCTGGTCCCGAGCCAGACCTCTGCAACAGGGTCTGCCGCTCTAACCATTGAGCCACACTTCTCCACCAAATCATATGGTAGGTGCAATAAATCCATAATCATGTGGTAAACACTGCAGAAACAAAACAAAATAAATCCACTGAATCGAAAAACTACCCTTTGTCTTATCATCAATCTATTTTATCATCAATCAATTCATGTTGCTGCTTGTAACAGGCCCCACCTACCACTGCATACATTTTCAGCCTGCCCTGAATTGCATCTTGCCCCCTTTTTCTGATCATACTGCTTGTACTCCTTCTCGCTCCCTCCAACTTCTCCCACTCCCCTGATAAGCTTACCCTGGGGCGGTCCATGGGACTTGCATGCATTTCCTGGTACATGATATCAAGCCCTTATGTCATTTTGGAGCAGGATATTGTAAATTAGAGTTGGACTGAGTTTTGTGTCTAGGCCTTGACAAAATGGGTGTAGTTGTGAATATTTGCTCTTTTCAATGACAATGACAATGTTAAAATTGCCTGACTTGGCCTTACTACTGGATGTCAATAATGCATAAGAGTTAATTCATATATTAAATGAAAAATGTGATAATATGGAAAATTATTCATTTTTTAAAATCCCGAACCCCTAACATGAGTAATTTTTGAATTATTAGTTACAACATACATTTTAATATAGTGAGCAATACATTCCTAAAGAGATAAGATAAAGTATATGAATCAAAAGACCCTTTATAAGATTGCTTAAATGGAGATATGGCAGTTCGGATTTTGATTATGGGAGACAAGGTTCATATCTGTGCAAAGTTTCAATGTTTTTCTCTAGTGGACTTCCCATAACTCATGTGAATACTGTGACTGCTACACATAGTTGGCAAGTTTTTTTAATGTGAATTTTCATATTAGAGTTGGGACATTTATGCCACATTTAAATTGTTTTGGAAAAAAGTGCTAACACGTGTCCACATTTCAAGTTCAAAGGAAATTATTCTTTTGGTTTGATTGTTAGAAAATAGCATAGCTTTTTTCAGCATTAACTAGCGTTTGCATTGAAATATTGCCTGGTTGCTGGAAAAAGCTACACAAGGGCCTTAATATAGGAAACACAGGAAACTCTTTAAACTAAGTGGTGACAGAAATCATGAAATTTCTATTATCTCTCCTAGATATTAAAGAGATAGATTATAGTCAAGTCATTGTTGAGTCAAGAAGCAATTATTTAGTTACTATCAATGGAGATTGAATTGCTTTTTCAATCAGCAACAGCACGGCAAATGGGATAATACTATGGGAGGCTTTCAAGCCCACAATATAGGGTTTTTTGATATCCAATTCTGCTTTTGGTAGGAAAAAGGATAGAGATGAGCAAGATGACCTAAAAAAGAAAGTAGATGAAGCATATAACAAGGCTCCGGCAGAAAAATCTGATCAGGCTTTACACAATAGGCTGGATAAAAAGGAAGTGCTAAAAGATTGTTTCTTTTAAAAAGAAGTTGTTAATGATCTTATTCATAATAGCCAGGTCCATGAGAGGGATAGAAGACGGGGCACTTCTTGGCCTGACTGTCCAAAGAAACAGTAACCAAAATCTGATTGCTAGAATTAGAGATCCTTGAACGAAAAGAATAGAAAGAGAAAGTGCAGAAATTGGGCACGTTTTTGTGGCATATTATGCCTCATTATATTAGTGTAGGAAGAGATTCCTACATCAGCACTGGTAGAACAATTTCTGCACAAAGTGCAGCTACCATAGCTAAAGGGTGAAGCTGTGAACCATGTATTAATTCTAAATACCAACGAAGAAGTAAGCAATGTTGTAAAGGAACTGCCAGGGTCTAAAAATGGCTTTGGTGCAGAATTGCATAAATGTTTTAACTCTCTATTGGTGGTTCCTCTAAGAAAGCTGTTTATCTCCATTTTACTAGCTCGGTCTGTTCCAAACTCTTTTAAAAAAGGAGTATTAATCAATATTTTAAACAAAAAATGGAAAAATTACTTTGAACCACCCTCATATCAATGTTTAACACTAAATGAGGGTTAAAAGACTTTTACAAACATTTTAACTAATCATATTTACATCATTATTGATCATGTGATCTGCCTTGAACAAAATGGCTTTATTAGGGCTCAAAGCTTGCAGGATAACACATGCTATCTGGCTAAGTTCATCATCCTACTGCAATGGATAATTTTCCCATGGTCGTAGTGCTGCTCGATGCAGGAAAGACATTTGACATTGTCCCCGGAGCCTTACCTCAGCCGCCGCTCCTCCCCCGCGCTCCTCAGTTCACCGCTCCTTGCCGCTGGTCACCGCTCCTCCCCGCCTGTCCGCCGCTCCTCACCGCCTGTCCGCCGCTCCTCACCGATCCTCCCCGCTTGTCCGCCGCTCCTCCCCACGTCATGTCCGCCGCTCCTCCTCGCGCTCCTGGACGCCGCTCCTCCCCGTGCTCCTGACGTCAGCACGCAGGTCACGTCCGGCGCTTCTTCCACGGGACTACTTTTTCTTTTCGCTAAATTTTTTAAATGACGTATATTTTTTAACTTTATATAGCCTATGTCCATCTGCACACCCTGACGATTACAACGATGTATCGGGTGTGTGGATTGGCGCTGTGGTTCCCGAGTTTACCCGCCTCAAAGGTTCAAAGTTCTTCCTTTATAATAGTATTATAGATCACTGCGCAGATGCCATATTCCCCAGTAGATGTATGCCCCAAGGCTGGCCTTTATTTCCTATATTGTTTGCCTTATTTATAGAGCCTTTAGCCCAATATATTCTCTCCCTTGAGGGAATTCCCCCCCCCCTTGACAAGTGGGTCCCAAAAAAATGTATATGCAGATGATGTTGCCTTTTATCTATTCTTCAATAGAGATAATATTGAAACAGCGTTGATAGCAACACAGAGATATACCATGCTGGGGGGATACAAAATCAGCGACTCTAAAACAAAATTGGTTCTGTTTAACACCACCCCAAATACTTTACCTTATAATTTAAGGGCAAATTAAAATCAAAATCCCAAAAGGTATTTCACTGTATTTTATTCTGATTTAGTCTTTGATATTTATATTTTGAATTATCTTCGAATATTTTCCAAAATTAATATTCTTCTTATTGTTTGGAAATCTCTTCCCCTATCTCGGATAGGAGGGATTTCTGAAATGAAAATATTCATTTTGCCTCTCTTTTTAATTCAATTTTTAAATGGAGATACCCAGTAGGGACCATCTCACAGGGAAAGCCAGGACGGGTTCCCCAGCGGTCTACAGCGCAGAGATACTCCTTCGGGAGTCGATTCTAGCGCTTTAGAAACCCACAATCAATCAATCAATCAATCAAATGTTCCATGTAAAGTTGAATCTGTTTTTTTTTGCTAAACTAGACAGCAGTTTGACATCATTTATATGGAGGACTAAAACCGTTAACCTTAAAATGTTACTAATATCGAGAGCTGATGGTGGGCTAGCACTCCCTAACTTTAGGTAATATTACATTTCAATGCGTTTTCCCCAATTCGACAATTATATTATCTCATATATGTACCACAAGAACAGCATTAATAGCTTGTCCAGGGCTATGAAGAAACCCAAAAATACTAAAAAAGTGAGATATACATTTTGAAAGGCCATCTGGGCCGAAAATCAAATGTTTTTTCAAAAATATAAAATTCCCGCTATCCATGCTTAGACGCCCTTGAAGTAGCCCTTGTGTGTCCGTCCTCATGTAACGTAACTGGTGCTATGTAAAGCGCTCTGATACCTGATTCGGTTCAGGTCTAGTTCGCGCTATATAAAACTCTGCAAAAAAAAAAGTAGCGTAAGAACTTCTTTCACTCACTTCTATCATTAGACAGAAATATATCAACATCAACTAAGTATGGGTTTTTTACATGTGAACAGAATTAAATCAGAGGAAGAGATATGCTCCAGTGATTCTCAATACAGTGACTTTTATGAAAGCTTTTTCTACAGGAAAATTGTCTCTGTCCTCAATAATTTTACTATAAAAGTGGTATAGCAATTGTTTGTGTTTGTTAAGAATCTTTTCAAGGTGGATAGAGTTAAAGATTCCTTAAGCTACTGGTACAGAGACATTTATCTGGATAATTCTTAAGGTATTCGAAATATGAGCATTAAATGGAGGCAGAGCACGGGCATTAAGGTAGACGTGGATATTTGGCAACAGTATTTTAACTAAGGGTTTTCACTAGTGAGGATGAGAATTTTCATAGAAATATGGACCATATGAATCATTATTACAAGTAGCGGTTACCTAATTGCAATTTTCTCAGAATCGCAATTCTGATACTCTTGGGTCCAGCAGCGCTATATAAAACCTTTGAAATAAAATAAATAAATAATAAATAAAATAAAATGTGCGATTCTTAATGGGGCGCAAATAGACTTACCTCATTCATATTAATGAGGTAGGTCGCAATTTGCGAGCCATTAGGAATCTATGCCATCACAGAGTTGGTGGCCTGCTGAGGTCAGCAGACTACCATGTCTGTGATTGCTTATAAATAAAGCAATATTTTTTTGTATGTCCTAGTCGGGTGTTGTTTAAATCTGTTCTTTCACTTCCCCTTTTTGAAACTACAGCGCCTAGACACCCGAGGGTAGTAGTGCGCTATATACGTTTTATTTTCATTTAATTTCATTTAAAAAGCAGCCCGTTTTATTAAAGGAAAATGGGATGCCTTACAAAAGAAAAATGAAAAGTTTTCCTTTCTGTTTTTTTAAAAGCAGGGATCACTGCCTGCTCTTAAAAAATGCTTTTTCAAACATTCACAAAGGGGAAGGAGTCCCTGGGGACCCCTTCCCATTTGCGAAAGGGTTACCACCTACTTGAAGTAGGTAGTAAAATGCGAATCTCTTGCAACTGCATTTTGGTCACAAAACATTCCTGCATACCGATGCGATTCGGTCTTAGAAAGGGACGCCTTAAACAGGCCCCTTCCTAATAGGGAATCTCAAACCCATTTTGCGATTCGGTAACAGGTTGCCTAATCGCAAAACATTTTTTCTGCCCCAGAAAAGCATTTTTTGCATTCGCAAACTTCGCAAAAATTGCTTGATGCACGTGCCCATATTTGTTTTAATGAATAGATGTTTTATTGTACCTCAGGTTGAATAACATTTTTGAAACTAGTAACAAGACATGCCACAGATGCAATGGATCAGGAGATTGGAAACACGTATTCTAGTAGTGTGAGGTAGTGACTGAATATTGGTCATAGATTTCTGGGCATTTCTTGTATAAGGGTAAGACATATGGTTAAACCTTCATCCTCTATTGCCCTATTACGTCTAGCCATCTTTTATCAGTTTAGGAAAGAGAGTGCACAGTTAATTTAAATATCTGCAGTTGTGTCCCGCACCATTATTATGAAACTATGGAAATCTACTCTTGGAGAATAGCTCAGTAAGATGCGAAAAATGTTGTGTGTCAAAATATTGGTTTTATGCCCAGGTCAATAAACTGCTGCATTATAGGAAAATATGGGGTGGTTTCGAAGACCAAGATACCTCCTAGGAAGAAATAGCTTTTCAGCACTTTTAATATTAGAAAGCAGAGGCACTTACGTTTTTTAAGAAGAAAGTGTCTAGGAAACATGCACTTTAACCAGTACTGTCACCATTGTACTCTACAGAAGAGTAGGTAGTAAAGTAAGCATTTGACACTTTATGCAAAATAGGGCTTAACGGATATTGGCACATTAGTATACACTTGCACTTTATATGAAATGCAGTGGGGTTTATGAATACCTTTTTTTCCTTCCTTTTATTCTTGTATATACTTATTGGACTTCAGTAGACTACATGAAATTCAAGTTCTCTAAGCTGTATCCCAAGCATGGCAAACAGATAAAAAAAGAGTATGCGCGTGATCCCTTTTGTGATAAACCCTTCGCACGACCAAGCATTGAAATTGAAATATAGATGTCGTTGAACAAGATAAAACATCAGAATCACAGCTACTGAACATTCAGGGACGACGCATGAGCTAGAAAAATCATCAATTTTCTCATAGTAAACACAATGAGTTGCATACAAAAGCAGATGTGCAATCCGTTAAGAGCATTACCGACATCACAAGCATAACACTGGGATTATGTAGCAGTAAAATGTGGTCATATTCTCTGCAGCCCTATCAAGGAGAATTCGCTATGAGAACAAATTCAGCATTTATGGGCCAATAAATTAACAGCAGAGGTGTTCGCCTGGCCATAGCTGAGGAGTGATCATTAAAGTATCTGTACATTATCTGAAGAAGAGTGCTGTATTTATCACCACATAAAACGTTATATTGGCTTCTGTCAGTTGATTTAAAGATGCCATGTGTAGCTCATGCTGATTTTAGCAGAAATAACATTAATATCGATAGCCGTATGAAATATGGTGTAATTATAGATTTTTTTCCTATCACACAAATTTAAGTTATGTTTCCTTTTCTGTTTTTTTTAAACAAACACTATTCTTGTATCATTTGTTGCGAACAATCTTCAACCTTCCTAGCACATAACTGGAACACACATTTCACACATATCAGGAGCAAAAAGTAGGGGTGGGCGTTACTTGAGTAATTTGCTGAAGCATAATTATGTAGAATTTGCCATTTAGCACTAGTTTCTTTGCTCTAAAATGTCCCGTTGCGTGCAAAATGGACATAAGGATGCATTTTGTGATAAGTAACAGTGATTAACACAACAGAACACAAATAGCAGCGTGATGTTTCCCCTAACTTAGGGGGATATTATCAAGAAGTGGCGATAATTATCGCTAATCGCCGTTAGCATGACTTTTTTTATTGTCGTCTACCGCGGGAAATTATTGCCGTGTTAGCGGCGTATTAACAACGTGCCGCTCGCTAACTGGCGATAGTTTCTCTTACCGGATGAAATGCCGGCGATAATATTAGCGGGACAGCGATAAAAATCAGCGCACTAACATTAAAAACGTGGTCATAAGCCCATTAGCGATGAAAAAAAATGCACGTTAGGCAGTCAAGCATGAGTGATTTTTCCCTCTAACTTAAAAAATAGCCTAATAATCCACCTCCCATAGAAAAGATGCCCAAAACCAAAGTTTGATGCAGATTGGAGCAGCCAGGGCCAAGTGCAGCTCACATCAACAACCCCCTCAAGCCACCCAACATTCAGGATGACCAGGATGATAGCCTGGATGCCCCACTGGACCTGCATCTTGAGCCTGGATGCCTCCCTGGTCCTGCGTCTGGAACATACATGCCTCCCTGGACCTGCGCCTGGAGCCTGGATGCCCCGCTGGACCTGCGTCCTGAGCCTGGATGCCTCCCTGGACCTGCATCTGGAGCCTGGATGCCCTGCTGGACCTCCGTCTAGAGCCTGGATGCCTCGCTGGACCTGCGTTTTGAGCCTGGATGCCTCCCTGGACCTGCGTCTAGAACCTGGATGCTCCACTCGACCTGCAGCTGGATGCCTCGCTGGACCTGCATCTTGACACTGGATGCCTCCCTGGACCTGCATCTGGAGCCTGGATGACCAGCTGGACCTGCGTCTAGAGCCTGAATGCCTTGCTAGACCTGTGTTTTGAGCCTGGATGCCTCCCTGGACCCTCGTCTAGAACCTGGATGCCCCGCTGGACCTGCATCTAGAGCCTGGATGCCTCGCTGGACCCGCGTCTTGAGCCTAGACGCCTCCCTGGACCTGCGTCTAGAGCCTGGATGTGGAGGAGCTGTGGAGTCGATGAGCTATAGCGGGAGACATTGATGCAGGACGACCGCCAGTACCTGGTGGTGAGATCTGGCAGGTCGCATGGAGCCACGTAGCTGACCTGTGTGAGAAGACCACCTTGTGACCCTTGGAGCTGTTAATGGTTGAGGCGCTTCTGCGCACCAACGAAGTGAGGTCCGCATCGCATACTACAATCCACCACTGCACCGTGGTGCACAGAGGGATTTCCAATGATGTGTGCAGTCTCCCTGCATCACAGGCTGGATGATGTTGGGCTGGCCGTATGCTGTGGCAGCTGAGGCCGCTGAGCAACAGTGAATTTGTGTGGCATGAGCAATGCGCCTTCACGGCTAAGGAGACCCTGCTGCATCAACTGCATTGGAAGGTGCACGAGCGGACTAGGCGGCGACTGCTGTGCCCAGCCGAGTGACATCACACCTGACTGAGGCTCCTGCTGGCTGGGTCACAGATTTGGAGAGAGTGCAGTGGATTGCGCCACGGTGTCAATATCCAGGTAAGGAGAAGGTGGGACGCAGTGCAGAAGAGGAACAATCATCACATGATGATAACTCAATCAATGAATCAATCAGGGGATTGTAAACGCGCTACTCACCAGTGAGGGCATCAAGGTGCTGAGGGGGGGGCGCAGAACTGTTAGCCGAAGAGCCAGGTCTTTAGGGTCTTCCTGAAGGTATTCAGGGAGGGAGCGCGTCTGATGTGTGCCAGTAGCTCGTTCCAGGTCTTGGATGCAATGTGGGAGAAGGACTGCCACCTGCTTTGGCTCTGTGGATGCGTGGGGTTTCAGCTAGTGCGAGTTTGGAAGATCGGATGTCTCTTTTGGGTACTTGGAAGTTGATTCTGTCGTTGAGGTATTTGGGTCCATTGTTGGGTAAGCCTTTGTCGGCGTGAGTGAGGATTTTGACGGTGACTCTTTTCTCCACGGGAAGCCAGTGGAGTCTATGTAGGTTTTGGCTGATGTGTTCGTGCCGGGGGATGCCGAGGACGAGTCTGGCAGCGGTGTTATGTAATGGCTGGAGTTTGCGGAGTAGGGACTTGTGAATGCCGGCGTAGTATGTGTTTTATTAGTCCAGTCTGCTGGTGATGAGTGCATGGGTGACTGTCTTCCTTGACTCTGGGGGCTCCATTTGAAGGTCTTGCGGAGGATGAGGAGGGTGTTGAAGCAGCTAGAGGTGACGATGCAGACCTGTCGGTTCATGGTGAGGGATGGGTGGAGTTCGATGCTGAGGTTTTTGGCGTAGTATGAGGGGGTAGGTGGGCTTCCGAGGGCGGATGACACCAGTTGTTGTCCCATGCTAAAGGGGTGGTTCCAAGGACGAGGACATCTGTCTTCCCATTGTTGAGCTACAGGCAGCTGTTGGTCATCCAGACTTCGATGTCAGGCATTCCTTTATGGAAGTTGAGTCTGGCGGTGGTGGGGTCTTTGGTGAGGCAGAGTATGAGCTGGGTGTCATCAGCGTTGGATACGATGTTGAGGCCGTGTTGTCGGACGATGGCGGACGAGGGGGGCCATGTAGGTGTTGAAGCGGGTCGGGCTCAGAGATGACCCCTGTTGGACTCCGCAGGTGATTTACATGGGATCGGAGATGAAGGGTGACAGTCTGATCCTATGGCTTTTTCCGGTGAGGAATGATCGGATCCAGTCTAGGGCTGTTGCTTGTGTGCCGGCGTTGTGTATTCCGGCGATTAGTTCACGGTGAGAGACGTGGCAGCGAGGAGAGCGATCTCGGTGTTGTGGTAGATGTGAGGAGGACAGGGGTCAGTGGGGCCCCAGAGTGGATGCCTTTCATGGTCAAGGCGGTGTATTCAGTTGTGATCGGTGTTCAGGTGGAGATGGTGGGCTGGCTGGTGTGTCGGGGGAGGTAGGCCGGCTGTGGCGTCTGGTGAATGGTCAGTGAAGTTATTGTAGAGTTTTTTGATCTTGAGGTGGATGTAGGTTCCATGCTTATCGCAGAGGTCTTGGGAGGGGGTGATGTCTGTGGCGTTGCTGCGTGGGTTGGTGAATTCAAGAATGACCTTGAAGAGTTGCTTGTAGTTGGTGGAGTTGTTGAGGATTTGGTTGTGGTAGTCTGTCATGGCGTCCTTGTAGGTGGTGTAGATTTTGGGTGTCTTGGTGCTCCTCCAGTTCTTCTCCAGGCATCTGAAGGTGCGTCTTGCTTCTTGGGGAGCTGTGGTGAACCAGGCAGCTTTCCTGGGGCGCTGTTTGTCGACTTGTGTAGCGGGGCGAGCTTGTATGCGCAGTTGGAAATCCATGTGTGGAGTTCTCTGGCTGCGACGCTGGCATTGGATATGTTGGAGGCCGGGGTGGTGGTTAATGTTTGTGGCAGTGTAGGCAGGAGAACTGCCCTGGGACGTGTTTGGCAAGGCCTGTTGTCAGTCTGAGTTTTCCGTGGTTGAGTGCGTGGAGGGTGGCTGAGCTGTAACAGTGGCTGGCTCGGGATCAAGGGTTTCTGGCGCTGGTCACCATCAGGTCACAGACGGGCCTTCTGCCAGGGGCACACGTCCGCTGCACAATGGCACATGTAAGATGGAGGAGGAATGATCAGCTGGGAGGCGGCAATGGGCGGGGGCAGGGGTGTGGGCCACAGGGGCAGCAGCGGCACCAAGCGGGAAGTGCGGGCTCCGAGAAGCCAAAAAAACAGATCACAAGTTAAATACAATAGATGACTAACTGATATAATCATGCTATGTATCCTAAGGAGGTGGGAGGGTGGGTAGGACTGCTCCAAGCACGGAGCAGGGCTTGGGTGGATTGGCATAGAGAACATTGCCACCCCTCCGGCCCCTGTCTGCGGGACTTGTCCCGTTGCCGATTACCAATCCCACTGCTGCATCGCAGCGTTGTGATTGACTCAGGGGAGGGAGCCTGGCTGCCTACTTCCTTTTCTTGGAAGCAGATGCAGGAGGGCAGGTGCTACAATGACACGGGACACAGCTTTGAGGTAAGACTTCCCTCAATACATTTTTTAACAATACACGCTCACACACACATCCCCGCGTCTATGTACCATCCTGTGATATTTCTGGCGTTTACCCCCTCACAGCTGTCCAGCACAACCCGCACTTCTCAATGGTGGCCACTGTGCACCCATGCACAGCGGGCGTACCACTCGTGTGCCAAAGGCATATACGTAGTTGTGACGCATGCCATCACCTCGCATTCCATTCCAATGCATACTAATACTAGGCACATTGCAACTGTAGAGTGGGTGTTGCATAGCGGAGACATAAAGATCACTGTTCCCACTTGAGTGAGTACAACCCAAAACTAACCTTTGCACCACAAACCACACTGTTAACCCTGGAATTCCCTTTTTGAGCCCCCAATACACACACAAAAATCACATTTGAGACCAATGCACACGGCACTTTTCAAATTTCACTCCAACAAACACCTGATTTTTCATATTGTACCCCCAAAACACCCCATTTTTAATATTTTACCCCAAAACATCCCATTTTTCTTATTTTACCTCAATAAACACCCCAATTTTAATATTTTACCCCATAGAACACCTGTTTTTTTATATTTCACCCCAGAAAACACACAATTTTTTTATATTTTATCCCAGCAAACACCCCATTTTTCATATTTTACCCCAACAATCACCCCATTTTTCATATTTTACCCAAAGAAAAACTAACATTTTAAAATTTTACCCCAAAACCCCTACACACCTAAGAAACTTTAAATTACCCCATTACTGACCTCACAATGCGTTGTGATCAAATGCGATGTTAAGGGACCCACGTTTTCGGAGTTGCGTTGTTGACGACGTACTGCCTGCGTTGTAATGGTTGTCTCCCATGCCAAAGGCAACCCATAGTCTACACCGTTCTGCATCCGTCTGCCCCTGGACCTCACTCAGCACCAAGGAGCATTCCTCTTGGACACTCCACTGCTACTACGCCAGTGCCCTCCTCGCCATCATCCCTGGATGCCACCCCCCCTGCCAGGACCAACCTCTGTTCCATGCCAGACATCGCCTTCGCCATCACCCGCAAGGAGCACCCCGACCATCACAGAATTTGCCGTCACCTACATAGGCACACTCTGACTGACAACACACCCTAATGTGCCAAGGGTGACCATGGACCACATCAACTCCCAGATCCGGACCAAGCCCAAGAAGATCCTCTGCAGCACCCTCGTGTGGAGGCCCCCGGGCAGCGGCCCCCGTTCTTAAATACCATTGTAGACATTATTGCACCCCAGGATCTCCCATCCACCAACGACATCCAACTCGGTGAACTCAAGTTCCACCTGGACAACCCCAGTGACCAGAGCACCACTCCTTCCTGGGGAGTGTCACCGACATCAGACACAAACAGCAAGTCACCTCGACAGGCCACATAGCAGGACACACGGTTGAGCACATCACCTCTGCCAGCGCGTTCTTCAACTACAGCCACAACACCAGACTCTCCTGGATCGACCATCATTGGTAACATCACGTCTTCACCTTGCCCACCGGACGCCACCGCCATCATCGCACCCCCTCGCAGCTGGATCATGGCCAGCGAAGAACATCTCGTCAACTCCCTCTGCACCAACATTCCACTAATGCTTCCAAACGATGACACCGCAGCGCGTAACCACCACCGATGGATCTCCAACAGCGCCGACATTCGTGCACCCCTCATGAACAGCACTGTGTCAGTACCTTCCACCTGCCTGATGGCAGGCATTAGGGTGAGGCAGTGCCACAGGGATAGGCTGGCCCCATGCATTGCTGGAGTTGCATCATGGATGTGACACAACTGCAGCAATGCATGACTTTAGCGCAGGCAGATACGTCAGGATTCCTGATGTATCTTTTATTACTTGTGTCCAGTGATTACAGCGTATCCATGCTATCGCAAGAAGGGCGTAGTGAGAAGTGTTGCAATGCTGTCTTCTCGCAGCGCAGTAACACTTTTCATGACTGTGGCAGTGGAATGCGCGCTATCTTATTGATTGTGTGCAATCCTGCACTGTAGTTTTGTCACAGGGCAGCACTGCAACATTGCTTGCAGTGCTGACCAGCGCCAAAACCTGCAGAGATATGGTTTCAAGTTTTATCACCATTTTTAAGACTAGCTATTTTCTGGTCTTAATTAACTGGCTCTAACTGCAGTTAGAGCCAGTTATTTGGCTCTTTAGAATTTCAAGCAGCCCATTGATAATATGGAGTACTGGTGATTGCGTGCCTTTTTGCACGGGAACTCCTACTTTGCATGTCATTAGCGATAAATATCGCCAACATGCTTTAAGATAAAATAAATGGCCCGCTATCGCCCAAAAACTTGTGATAAGGCCTGTTAGCTGCAGCTTGCTAATAAGGCAATAAAATGATCGCCGCTTTAGCAGCAAAAAAGTGCCGCTAAAGTGGCGATAGCCCTTTGATAATATGCCCCTTAATCTTGTCGTTTAGCACTATTTTGAATGCCTTTTATGCTAAAAAATAGTGCTAAATGCAAAACAACACATACAGCAGTACCAGAAGATGCTGGATAAATTTGTTGTATCATTTCTTAATCCCCCCCAAAAAAAAATTACTCTTAATTATGCCAGCTGGAATAATCATAGAAGTACTTGTAATTTTGCATCAAGGAGTAACACAGAATTACTGAAATTACTCCAATTACTCTGGGCAAATACAATTACTCCTAGGTTTGGCAAATAGTAAATTTCACATGGAATATCGTATAGTTAGTCACACTTATCAATTTCATCATTTTTATTATCATACATGGACTCACGACTATGGGTTTCCAGATGTAATTACTCTTCTGAGATCTGCCTGAAACGTTAAAGTGTTCTACATTAAGTATTAGAGGAAGTGATGGCTGCAAAATTGAAATATTTTTGTCACGAGGATGGATCAGAAATAACCAAACACGTATGTTATTTGAGTTATTTTTAAATATTATTTTAAGGTACCATGGCCCTCATTACATAGTGCACTGCCTGTTCCAATCGCAAAACTTGACTATAACTTCTGAATTACAGTTTGTTGTGTGTGCTGCACACACTTGTCCAGCTAAAACACCTTCACATTCACTACTGGCGGTAGTGGTAGAAGTAGTATGAATGGAAAACTCAAAAGCATGAAATTCAAATTCACTAAGGGCCTTAGTACGAGTACCGCGGTCCTGCGACCGCTGCACTCGTGGTGGTGGTCCAACCACCGGCAACCCTGCAGGTCCCCTCGATCTATTGGGAGTGTGGCGGTGAGACTGCCACAGAACCACAGCCACCGCCAGTGATCCAGGATTGCACGGCGATGCGGATTGGCGGCCGATCAAATTACGACTCTCCTTTCCACCAAGCAATTCATGGCGGTGAGCCCACCATCAAATGCTTAGCAGAAAGGTAGGGAAAGGGTTCCCCAACACGGCCCCGGGTAAATCTGCCCATGGGGGTGGGAAGTGCCCCCCCACAAGTCAATGCTCCTGTGTACACTGTGTGGCATGCACAACATGGTGCATGCCAAATGGTGCACACGACGTGGCAGCAATCCCACAGCAGTGGCATGACTGCTGGCTGTAATTCTCAGCCAAAATATGCTGTGAATCCATTGGGGGCATTGGGGCATTGCCCCACAAGCCGCCCGCGCCCGCAGCTCCCTCAGCATCTCTGAACCTAAGCAAACTCTCAAATCACCGAAGTTTAGAGATGCCGAGGGAGAACTGAGTCTGACAATCATGTCAGTCAGCATGACGTCGGACCGCCCACCCCCTTCAGACTCTGAAGGGGGTGGGCGTCCGACGTCATGTTGACTGACATGATTGTCAGACGAGGGGCAGCAGGCAGCAGCACAAGTGTGCATGAGTGGGGACGGAGGGCAAATTTTTCTGCCATGCCCAGTCACGCGCACTAGTGTCTGCTCTGACTTGCGCATGCCCATTAGGAGAACTAGGGTCGATCTCCTCATGGGCAGGCGGGCAGAGCCTAACCCTATTGTAAGTCAATCCTGGTGCTGGAGCAGCGCCAGGATTGGCTGAGAGGGGTTGAGAGGGGTTGCCACTTGAAGTGATGTGGGTGTTGTGTAGGCGCCATCGAACGGACCCAAGGAGGCGCGGACCTGCGCAGGTAGGATAGATTTTTATTTCATTTTCAAACTTCCTGCGGCCCCCACCCCTGCGCGATACCCCCTCCCCCTCGAGCGAGCAGCGACTGCCGAGGGGACAGGTGGGATGCGCCAAGATGCTGGTGCTAGAACCCTGCAGGGGTCACGCTGAAGTGTTATTGCCTCAGGAATTTGATGGCGCAGGTGTCATGCCAGGCGATCCAAGCTGCAGGAGTTAGTAGATTGCATGGCTCAGGCGGAAGTGCAGGTGAAAGAAGTGTCAAGGAAGTGTGTGGTCTCAGGGTGGATTCTTTCGACTGCAAAAGGATGAGGTAGAGCAGGAGTCCAGGTGGAGGCAGGGCTGGGAGAGTGCAGCTTTTGGAGGGTTCGGGTATCTCTGCCAGGAGCATCCGACATACGGCTTCGGTCCCAGGGGTCGAACTATTCTGATGGCTGGACAGAGACTGGTGCAACTTCATGAAGTTTAAGCTATTGCCATTATAAATTACAATAATTTTTATTCAAGTATTATTTATTTAAAAAAAATCCATTGTTAATTGTAATATCAATACATCTAAGTCACGTAAATACAACACATATTGCATTACAAATGCTATAGGTGTCACATTTGCGAAAGTTTTAACTATTGGCATTGTAAATGATAAAGCTATTAATTTCGCTATTTTCAAAACCAACACATAAATACAATCTGTCATTTACAATACCAATAGCTCAAACTTTCCTAGAGCGAGATCTTTTGCATTGCAAATGCTTGTTCACAGTGGACTAGAGCTGCCGTTTCATTCTGTCAGACTCGTCATGAGCCCTGGCCTCAGCCCTGTCTGGTGTCTTTATGGCCTGACAAATGGCTTGCTTGCAGCCTACATAATAAACTCACTGGTTTGCTGACCTCAGGCGCAGACAAATGCAAGCAGTAAAATTCAAGCCATTTGCTAGGACATAAACTAACAACAAAAACACAGGGCCTGCCTGGTGACAAATTATACTTGAAAAGTAACCATTTCCCATTCTTTTGTCCCCAAAGTTTCCCCCTTTCCTGGGCTCGCTCGCTACAGGGCGCTCATCCCAAATGTTTTTGCCCTACCACTTTAAAATGTCACCAGCCGCCACTGAGCTGACGTGGGACTGCTGCCGCACTGTCTGCCCACCCTGGATGCTACTTGGAATCTGACGGGTGGGTGCACCACATGTTTGGCAGTTCTTCTGTGGGCGCAGCGGTGGCGATCCTACAGGACCTGAATTTAAGAGACCCTTAAAGAAGGATTAGGTGAAAGGGGGGTCAGCTATTTCTCTAAAGTTTTATTTAGAAGTTAGTAGAGTGAGGAAATATTTAAAAATTAACATTTCCCTACATCAAATAAAAAAATGAAAACACTGTTGGGACATCTGGGAGAAGAATCTGAGTGAGTCTTCTGGTATATGTTGTGACTGCTAATAAATGATGTAGCTGCAACAATGACTACATTTCTGGAAGAAGAGATTTCAAAGTTGATAATGGAGAATAACAATGCTGTATTAGAAGATGGTATGTCATTCAATTTCTATAATTTCCACCATTCTATCTAGTACTCATTTCACTATTTTCCACTTGTGTCTTATTTTCCCGCTCTTTTTTTTGTTTCTCTTCCTTTTTAATTCTCAACTACAATCAGCTTAGCTGTGTGGCAAAAGCTCACGTACTCAAACAAGACACTATACAAGACACTGCTCATAACATACACAAACATACAGTATAGATAACATTCAAATATCATGAAATTAATTATGCCACAATTATGCGTAATTATGTGAACTATGAATGTGTGTGAAAATCGCACTCAGTAATCTTTTTTAAAATTGTTCACTTAGTGTGATATGGGTGCAATGTCAGATTGTTGTCTGCTAACATACATGAGAATATCTGAAAGTGGCCTAGACCCTGTGAGCAGCTAGGACTCTGACATGCAGCAACTCTGAGAAGTATTCCATTATTTATTTTAGTCAATAGTATACAATTGCAGTTAAGCAGATTCAATATTTCGTTTCTAACAGTTCATAACCACTGTTTTCTCACAAATACTGATTATACAATCAAAATATACATATATGTACAATACACTTCAAGACATAACCCAATGCATTTCGGAACTATGTGTTCCTTCGTCGGGGGTTCTGTTGGAATACAAAGATAAAAGGAAACGAATTACTTTTGATGCCTATTTTGTATCACTTTACCAACATATTTTTGTCTGATAAGGTCTAATACTTAGGGACATATTTAATCACTTTATAGAGAAAGTAGCATGTCCTTACTGAGTTGTGAAGTGTGTGGATTTCTAAATTACGCGTAATGCCACTGTTCATTGCTAGGATCTATATGTGAAAAACGAAAATATAATTTTTTGTGGATCAAACAAGGACCTGCGTTTTATTTTAACATCCAGTGTGCTACCGGAGTGTTCAAGCTTACCTGTTTCCACAGGTGATGTGATGGTAGCAATGGCAACCTAAAAAATGTGAATAAAGTCTATTCAAATTCATGAGACAAAGCGTTCTAGTGTGTTCGTCTTTTTAAAAAAAAAATGGGATATCACATGATTTTATACGATGTATAACTGACCTGACCTGACAAAATTCCAATAATTGTAAGATCAAATATTTTAAATTTGTTGGTTTCTCCTCTTGTAACAAAGCCCACTCTACTGCTTCTAATCCTAGAGCATGGGGAATTGACGTGTATAATGCAACCACGTCAATGGTGCATAAGATCAGATTGTCTGTAGGTTCGAGGTTGACGGTCATGAGGTTTCTTAGAAAATCAGATGTATCTTCAATATAACTTGGCCATCGTTGGATGAAAGACTGTAAGTGAAAATCAATGAATCTTCCGATGTTTTCAAAGATAGACTGACATCCAGACACAATTGGTCTGAAGGGAGGGTTGTTGAAATCTTTGTGAACTTTCGGAAGAAAGTATAGCTTTGGTCGTCTCGGGAACGTTTGCCATAAGTACCGTTTAGTCGAGATGTTAATCCAATCTCACTTCTCTTCCTGATCAAGAATCACACTCAATGTATTGGCTATGTCGATTGTAGGATCTTTGTCTAACTTCATATAAGTTCTGTCATCCATCACATGTTCGGTTCCTTTAACCAAATAAAAGTCTGAATCCATCACCACCACTCCTCTGCCTTTGTCCGCTTTCTGTATGGTGATTGCATTATTTTTAGCCAATGTTTGTAGTGCGCTGTACTCTGCTCGGGAAAGATTTTTCAAATTCCTTTTGTATTGTATTGCACTGAGGTCCGTCTTGACCAAAGTTTCAAAAGTATCCAGGCTTTCATGTGATATCGGCGCGATGAATGTGCTTTTGGGTTTAAACTGTACTAGAGAATTGTCTTCAGAGTCAATCGGGTTTACCAGCGTGAAGAAGTTCTTTAGGCGAAGGATTCTCATGAACTTATAAAACGCTATCTCGGTTTCCAATTGTGTCGTATGATAGGTACTTACAAATGTGAGTCCTTTATTCAAAATTTGGATTTGAAAATTAGTCAAAGGCTGTTGTGATATATTGATTATGAGATTTTCCCTTGACTCCTTAAGCCCTTCTTTTTGATCTCTCTTTCCTTTTCCTTTTCCTCTTCGTGTCTTTTTTCTAAAGGTGTGGGTACTGTTTGTTCCGGTGGCCTGCTTTGTGTACCCTCCTTGTCTAAAAAAGAAGAAGAAGAAGTTGCTATCGAGGATGTCGCTTCTGGCATTACTGATGCATCAGTTGTTTTTTCTGTTGGTCTCGACTGACTTGCTGGTTGTCTTGAAATATTAGTGTCGTTGTCAGAGATGACACTTTCTTCTGAAGAGGCAGGTTGTGTTTTTTTACCACTGTATCTTCTTTGGGCATACACCTCAGCCCACATGTAGGCTTCATTTAATTTATAGTCGATGGTATCCCTTTTAAATTTGCGAAGTTTAGTCTCCTGCAATTCTTTGCCATATATTGTAATCGTTTTTTTACCAACAGCATCCGTTCGGACTGAGCCTCATTTTTTCGCATTTCTCGATTACTTCACGTTATACGCAGGTCAGTTATACATCGCATAAAATAATGTGATATCCCATTTTTTTTTTTAAAAAGACGAACACACTAGAAGGCTTTATCTCATGAATTTGAATAGACTTTATTCACATTTTTTAGGTTGCAATTGCTACCATCACATCACCTGTGGAAACAGATAAGCTTGAACACTCCGGTAGCACACTGGATGTTAAAATGAAACGCAGGTCCTTGTTTGATCCACAAAAAATTATATTTTCGTTTTTCACATATAGATCCTAGCAATGAACAGTGGCATTACGCGTAATTTAGAATTCCACACACTTCACAACTCGGTAAGGACATGCTACTTTCTCTATAAAGTGATTAAATATGTCCCTAAGTATTAGACCTTATCATACAAAAATATGTTGGTAAAGTGATACAAAATAGGCATCAAAAGTAATTTGTTTCCTTTTATCTTTGTATTCCAACAGAACCCCCGACGAAGGAACACATAGTTCCGAAATGCATTGGGTTATGTCTTGAAGTGTATTGTACATATATGTATATTTTGATTGTATAATCAGTATTTGTGAGAAAACAGTGGTTATGAACTGTTAGAAACGAAATATTGAATCTGCTTAACTGCAATTGTATACTATTGACTAAAATAAATAATGGAATACTTCTCAGAGTTGCTGCATGTCAGAGTCCTAGCTGCTCACAGGGGCTAGGCCACTTTCAGATAATTATGAACTGACAATCCGTAATTTTGGGCTGTATTTTAGTGCAAAATACATCTCATCATCAATTTATGGTGCGTAGTCACATTCGAACAAACGATCGCAAGCAACATCCCCCACGTTCTGTCATCCCTATGCATTTGCGGTACATGTTTACCACGGATGAATCCCTTTGCAGTAAATTTTTACCTTGAATGCATAATTATATGAAGTAGTATAATGGCATGATTTGTCGGAAAATTTCGCTTAGTAAATATAAAGCCAAATTCCCACAACTACGCAGATTATGTTGGTGTCATTTACATTTTCCCCAGTACTAATTAAAAAGTGGAGATAAATAAATGTTTCAATTGTTTTGTTGAAAGAAAGAAATATGTTTTGCATGATGTCCCAATATTTACTACTGGAGCACATAATATATGCGGATCGGACAGGATGGCACTCGATGCTCCTAAAGCAAGCACTGTCAAAGGTAATAGGTCTTGCGTATCAGAGAGCTATTGACTTTGTCAATATCTTTTAGATGATGTACAGATGCAGCGTCATAGTGCTCCTTTTATTGCTGGCAGAAGAAGAGGCAACATAGATGTAGGGAGGGTGCGTGGGTGGAGGTGTGACACGGACAAACGAGGGTGTGAGATAGAGAACTCTAACGTGGCTAGAGCTGACCACATCAGTGTGTTTTTTTGTGTTTTATGGAAACAGATGGGAACATAGAAGGAGGGGAGGTGGGAGGCAATGGGGAGGGAGAAAAGGTGGGAGGCAAAATGGAGGAGTGGTGGGAAGAAACACAGAGGCAGGGAGGCCAACTTAGAGGCAGCAAGGATAGAGGTGGTGAGAGGGGGAGGGAAGGGGTGGGAGCAAGCACACGAACGATGGAGGGTGGAAGGGGCAAGCTGACAGACAACAGAGGGTTGTAGGGACTCAGGGCAAGCAGCAAGATGGATAGCAATGGAAGGAGGGTGGGCAGGTGAATGCAAGCAACAATGGAAGAAAGTAAGGCAGGTAAGGACCAGTAATAATAAGGGCAACAATGTAAGGAAGAATGGCGGGTGGACAAAAGCAACAGCATGGACAATGAGGGGAATGGTGGCAAGCAACACCGACGAGAGAGGCAGGAGAGGGCAGCGAACATGGATGAGTGAGTGTGGGCAGGTGTGAACAAGCTACACAGATGAGAGAGGAGTGAGATGGATAGGGGTGTTGGAACATGAAAGCAAATGCAGCAGTCAGTTGGTAAAGTGCTCAAACATCAAGAAAAAAGAAGCCTCTAAAAAATGAGCCGGGGAAGGATGAAAGTAATGTGTCTATGCTCCTTGGGAGGGACAAAACCTCAAAGAGGAAAGGGAAGCCTACAACAGCTGACCAATAAAAAGAGACCAAATGAGAATGAAAATAAAACCCTCCAATGGTAAGCGATTTCTCCACGAGACAGCGCATGCATTGTCTAAGCACATACATGCCATAAGACCCGATTTAAGTGGGAGACTCCTGATTTTTATAACCAAAATGGCTTTCATTCATCTTTATCCTGCCTGAAATTGTTCGCACTAACAAAAGTCAATGTGGAAAATCTGTTTGTGAAAATCATCCTCTTTCCTCTCACCAAATGTTGACCTAAAACGGAAAGATGGGATTCATTGTTTTTTAAATCCAGTAATGAGTTTTTTGACTGCATTTCGTTGCCATCCCTTCCTAGGGTTGTAAAAGTGATCGTATGTGATAAGAAAGCATGGGAATCAGTGTTAAGTAACAAAAATATGTTTGCTATTATGTTCGCATCTAGATGTAAACATCATTGTAACTGTCACCTCCATCAGTGACAACACATAGAATAGCCCATAAAATAGTGCACACATCGAAGGTGAGTGCATCCCTGCATTGGGCACACCACTAGTTCTTCATAGAAGACTCCAGATCACAAATTACATTGTAGTTTCAGTTAATTTATTTTTTACTATTTTTTGAACCTTGGTTTGGCGCCTGAACAGTAAAAAATAAATTAACTTAACCTTCGATGTGTGCACTATTTTATGGGATGTCATAAACGTACACGGACGGATACGTTACCGGCCGGAGCACCCGAGCGCCCTTGAAAACAGATTACAACTTGTTTACCATTCCTCTAAGATATCTAATTACATAGCGGCGCACCTAGCCTATTTTTTGATTGATATAAACACATAGAATAGCACTTAGATGTCAGCATTTGGAAAGGGTAACCACTTTTGCTTGCAGATGACTGCATGGTACCTATCACAATACTGTACCCCAAGGAGCACCCTCCTGCCGATGGCGATATGGATCTCACCAAAGAACAATTTACAGGTCTTGAAAATTCAACACTTGCTTTACCATAAGCCTGTTTCTTTCCCTTCTGAGGATGCATACATTTTATGCATGCATATTTTTATAATGAGCTTTCTGTAACACTGAAAGGGATTCAACACAAAACTCAGCATCCGGATGCTGTGCAGGATGAATATAAAATAGAAAACAATTCTTTGTTGCAGCAGAAAGAGGCAGGCACACACCTATAACATGATGCAGGCTTCTTTTACTGTATGTTTGTTTCCATATCCGAATTGGGAGCAAGATGGAGGACGTGGATGAGGTGAGGAAACGCAATGGGTGAGAGAACAATATGGAACCGGTTAGGGAGAAACACAAAGGGGAGAAAGTGCACTTGGGTGAGCACAACATGGAGGCGGGCTGGGATAAGCACAGAAATGACAGAGGGTAACACAGAGAGCAGGTAGGATTGCCACCTTTTGTAGGAAATTATCCCATCCATTTGTTTATGTTTTGCTACTCTAAAACAGCAAACAGCTGATAGGGTAAAATAATTCATGTAAAAGTGTCAGGATTTTTTTGAAACGTCAATTTTCACTACAATTTCTCTAATATTCATCTTGAGATAATTTGCACAGCTCTTCCATACTTTTTAACTGATTTCTGTATGTGGTTTATGTTTCTGAAGATCAAAATACTGGACTTCACTGCTTTCTTCAATATCTTTACCAACTTAGACTTACAAATACAGGCCAGGCCGGTAAAAAATGGACCAGTTAGCGGGAGAGAAGTACAAGAGCTGGAAAGCACATGAACACTCATGGAGCATTTAAACAAAAATTAAAAACGTAGTGCTTGAAAAGCAAGCAGTGGAAGCATACAGGCCAACCAATCAAATTCACCATGGGAAGGAAAAAACAATAATTGACAAGCTGGAGAACGAATGAGAAGCCGGCAACTGCGAGTGATAGGAAAGTCAACCAATGGTAAGCAATGTGCATGCTCCAGCCCCCTGTATGTTCTTGGTAAGCCCATAATATTTGTCATAGCAGACAGCACATGCACTAACAGGTGAATCCTTAAAAATTAATAAATAATTAATTGATATAAACAAGAGGTAAGACATTCTTTGGTACATGCCTGAATGCAGACAAACTGACAATGCAAAAAATCTTCAGTTTAACAGATTTTAAATATATAGTACAAGAAGAATCACAGAATCTAAATCAATGATATTTATAGACTCTACATGCAATGTTCGACCACGGCATAAGCAGGAATGCAGAAACAAACATTCTGAAGTAATGAAATACAAATGTCACTTGCCTCTTTGCATGGTAAAATTCGCTGAGATTGCATGATCTGAATTTCCAGAACAAAGGGCAATTTATTTGCTTCCAGCCTAGCTGTCTTATTTATGAGAGCCCTACATCACTGTTGCACCTGGTAAAGTGTACATGCGTGATGCAGGGTTCTCATAAAGAGCTATGAAGTCACGCAAAGCTACACTGCGTGCCCTCATAAATCATGATTGAGGCGATGCCGTGCAAATCACTGCATCACCTTACTCTGCACCCAGGAGGCAATCCATGGGCGTTGTGATGGGTTTTCCCATGGAACACCAATGGAATTTGGCACTGCCTCCTCGTTTTTTCCTCTATCCATGTGTGCTTCAGAGAAAGAGGAAAATGCCTATTATTGTTTTTGTGCAGGAAGGTCCCCCTTCCTGCACAAAAAAATCCTGCCTGCAACGGAGGCAGCCATGCACCACAGTGAGGGTGCCCACGTTTGTGCTAGGCTGCCAAAATGGCATCAGCGCAGGCTGAAAGGACAGGAATTAACTGTCGGAGGAAGATCCTTCTCCTACCTGGCGGCCAAGACATGGAACTCACTCCCCACCCACCTACGGCTGACCCAGGACCATCTCTCCTTCAGGAAACAACTCAAGACCTGGCTGTTCGAGCAGTAGCGACTCCCCCTCCTCCCAGCGCCTTGAGACCCTAACGGGTGAGTAGCACGCTATACAAATTTGTTGATTGATTGATTGATTGCTATTGCTTAAAAACAGTGCATTCCTACCTTTTCACTTTGGTGTAGGGCAGCGCAGCAAGGGTCCTTGCTGCGTTGCCCTACGCCAAAATGCCATAAATGAGGCCCTAGGTGTTTATAATAGCTCTCTGCATTTATTCTGCAGCTTATTAAAGAGGATGAAAATATAGGCGACTCTGCGGATTTCCCAAGGCTTTGAACAAACTTTTGACAAAGTGCTCATGCCGTATTTGTATAGACAAGACATAAATCAAGGGTTTTCGAGGTCTATACAAAGGATAATCACAGAGCAGCATAATGTCACCCTGTGGCCATCTACTTCAGAAGTGCATGCTTCTTGGCAGAAGGGGCTGTGTTCCGTGGTCTCTTGAGGCTTCAGTTAGAGTAAGCCAAGGTATATTTAGCACCTCTTCCGAAGACATTCATGTGATATTTTTGATTTGGATTACAAGCTGACATGCCATGTGCAAATTGAAAGGAAGAGAATGTTGAATATGACAGTAAAACCCAAAAGATTGTTTTCACTAAGGCCACTGCTCTTGAGATGCTCAACATCTAAGGCTTAAAATATATGGGATATTTTCAGAAGGGATTCAGAATTGTGCTTTCTACTTATCTGAGCCACAGTCATAGGTTTTAAAGTTAAATCAGAAATGTCTATCTTGGAATAGACTGTGTGCTACAGAAGAAGTGCTATTGAGGCAGGGTGCCTCTCAAAAGCTGATCTCCAAGTGAAAATATCCTTTCAAATCCGAGCAAAGTGAAAACTCAGGTTTAGATTTCTGAAATAAATGCCATTGCTAGGAAGGTTAGAGTTTAGTAAATGACAGGCAAGTCTCATTCTGAGTATAATGACTGGTTCAATTGATAAAGAGGAGTAATTTTCTTAAGCTACAGATAATACCATTTTTTTCAAAATAAATTAATCATTAAAATATATCATTTAAGGAACCCCCATCTTACATTAGAAAAACTAAAATACACTGAAAACACTTTAGGATTTTTTTTTATCGAGCAGAATTGTTGGTATATAAAAAGGACAACCTTACATGAGCAAAGAGATTAGTTTCACATTACATATGGATACTTAAAGCTCGTAAGATAACATTACTTTTTCTTTTACCAAAAAGGTAAAACCGACATTTTATAGTTTCATCCTGAGTAAATAAGATAATAACCAAAACAACATAGTAAACAAAATGCTATTAGTGCAGAGCGTACTGATCGTCCAAAATGCCCAAAAACGCCCTACTCTACTTAATGACATCATGATCTCGTATCCCTACTAGACAACAGACATGCATAATACAATAAGACTCTTCTAAATACAGTGCTGTGCATGTTCAATCAAGTGCGATAGCTTTGCTAAGTAAGTAGTTTTCATAATTATACAGTCGGGCTTTAACCAGCTACTGGCTTACTATTTTATCCATATGCTTCCAAACAACTGAATTTTTTTATTGCACCCACTCTTTTTGCATAGGCTTCCTCAAAGGCTGCAGTCCAGATCATTTTATTAAACCAGTTTAAATAAACTGGGGCTTTAGTTGTCTTCCAATTCTGTAAAATCAGAGACCATACCATAAGAGAGGATATTGCTATAAAGGCTTCCTCGTCTTTTAAAATTGGGGAGTTTTGTCTATGTCTTTCTATCCCAAAAGTGCAATTTCCTTATCTGGTTCTAATTTCCTCTGAAAGCCATCAGTTAGGGCAGAAAAATCTTTCTCCCAAAACTGGGCCAACGCTGGGCAAGTAAAGAAAACATGACACTGCTGGCAATGGAAGCATCTATCCTCTATTCATGGGTACATTTTATGTAGCACCTGGGGAGTATAGTAAGCCATCCAGCGTGGTAAGAATGCCATTCTTTTAAAATGAGCTGCTCTCAATGCCTTATTACCATAAAACGAGATCGTCTGCCACTCTGCCTCTGAGAAAGTGCACTGTGTTTCTTCAGAAATTTTATCTAGAAAACTTGATATTATGGTGCACCCCCTTTGACTCCGTAAAAGCCTATACCAATTTCCCACCCCATAGCTTAGTTCTTAAAAGGGCAGCGGAGACGGACATCGTGTTACGACCAGCTGGAAGAAAGTAATTTTTTATTAGTTTAATAATTTGAAGATAGCCTTTTACAAAGAGCTTGCACTGGGCTCCAGACCTATCTTGTATCTCCTGCTAGTTTAAAAACCTCGCCCCTACTATAAAATGGCCAAGTACTTTAAAACCCTTGCTTTCCCAGAACTTTATCTGACTATTCTGGATAAACAGAGCCAGACCTTTACATTCTACAAGTTTCAAATATCCATATCTAGTGGTGGAGATCTCTCTGGAGTAAAATATTCGAAGTCTGAACCCATGTTCCAGAAGTGTCTTAGATTTAGTCTTCTTTGGGGGTTTAGCCATTTTTATAAAACCCGGGATCTGAGATCCTTCTTCCTGCACCATTTGTTCCCCAAAAAACTGTTGCAAGAACACTTTTCCTCTTTCAAATGAGGCATTATGTCCAAAAAACAAGGTTCATAATAAATACAAACTTGGATGAGTGCCAACCCCCTTGGCTAATGTCTAATTGAAACACCAGGAAATATTTTCTTGATCTTTACAAAGAATTACAGATATAAAACACGCATATGTAGACGAAGATCCATGGACATAAATATTGGAAAACTATACATTATACTGGAAATTTACAAAGCACAGTAGTCCTCGGTAAATTAGGCCCATTATAAAGCAGGTAACAGAACAGGTAGTAGAATATTGTTTTGCTGTTTTAACTGAGTGTGGTATTACATTCCTAATTCCACATCTCAGAAAGTGGGATAATGAGTTAACACCATATTAATACATGGGATTTTGCAATTCCTGTATACAACCTGTCTAATTTCCTTATAACTTGTGACTGCACCAAGTCATCAATTTTAAACAAAAGACATCAGCACTCAACTATAAAAACATGTTTACAGTTGAGTTGTCACTTCACAATGTCTGCTGCCAGGAGAAAGGCAGATCAGGTTGGAGCAAACGTAAAGCAGCAGACTAAATAAAGAAAAGCAAGCTGTGGCTTTTCAGTCTTCAGCTGTTTTTCGAGTTGTAAGGTGAAGGAGATATTTATGGCAACATGCTTAATATTTGCTTTCTGTATGCAATTATAAAACATTTAGAACCTTTCTGCATGGTTCTGCACATGCTGTGTTGCTGCACATTTGTTTTAAATCTGACTGGTATTAAACTGATTCTAATATATTTTTGCAACAAATATCTAACAGTTTTTTTGCTCCGTTTAATTTTATTGAACAAGTTCTATTTTTATTCTTCATGTTTGCAAACATGCTCTCTGTTTGATATGATAGAGATATGCACCAAAGATTTAAATGATTTGTGGTATCGGCGATGGTGGAAACATGCTTTGTAAGGAATAAATTACCCCGCTGTACAAAGTAAAGATATTGCAAGTCACATCAGAGTTCCATAACTTTATGAAGGAACTTCCTCTATATGATCATGGAACTCCTGGTCTTGAAATACGCTGATCATGTACAGAAGGAGGTACCCTAACCCATATATATCTGTTCTTTTCGAGCTGATAAACCTGAAGGTGAGGGAAACTGGGGCTGCGAGCGACAGAGGAATTGTAAAAACGGAATAGGCGAGCTGTGTTCTTAAAATCTGCGCGTTTGTAGCGTCTCGCAATATTTTTAAAAATTGTCTCATTTTATCTTTGGGGGTTTTAGCTAAAGGGGAATTGATTTTACCAGGCACTCTGACACCCCTACCACATTTTACTTACTTATTCTTCTGCTTCAGCCCAGCGGTGGGCGCCATCTTGAGTGTGGCAGGTGGGGACAGTGCTCAAGTCGGGCCGTCCTTCCCGCCCTTCTGGTGTACTTAACAGAGCCCTCTGCAGCGCTCGGTGCCCTACAGTTGCTCTCCCTGGTGAGGGAAACTGGGGCTGCGAGCGACAGAGGAATTGTAAAAACGGAATAGGCGAGCTGTGTTCTTAAAATCTGCGCGTTTGTAGCGTCTCGCAATATTTTTAAAAATTGTCTCATTTTATCTTTGGGGGTTTTAGCTAAAGGGAAATTGATTTTACCAGGCACTCTGACACCCCTACCACATTTTACTTACTTATTCTTCTGCTTCAGCCCAGCGGTGGGCGCCATCTTGAGTGTGGCAGGTGGGGACAGTGCTCAAGTCGGGCCGTCCTTCCCGCCCTTCTGGTGTACTTAACAGAGCCCTCTGCAGCGCTCGGTGCCCTACAGTCGCTCTCCCTGGTGAGGGAAACTGGGGCTGCGAGCGACAGAGGAATTGTAAAAACGGAATAGGCGAGCTGTGTTCTTAAAATCTGCGCGTTTGTAGCGTCTCGCAATATTTTTAAAAATTGTCTCATTTTATCTTTGGGGGTTTTAGCTAAAGGGGAATTGATTTTACCAGGCACTCTGACACCCCTACCACATTTTACTTACTTATTCTTCTGCTTCAGCCCAGCGGTGGGCGCCATCTTGAGTGTGGCAGGTGGGGACAGTGCTCAAGTCGGGCCGTCCTTCCCGCCCTTCTGGTGTACTTAACAGAGCCCTCTGCAGCGCTCGGTGCCCTACAGTCGCTCTCCCTGGTGAGGGAAACTGGGGCTGCGAGCGACAGAGGAATTGTAAAAACGGAATAGGCGAGCTGTGTTCTTAAAATCTGCGCGTTTGTAGCGTCTCGCAATATTTTTAAAAATTGTCTCATTTTATCTTTGGGGGTTTTAGCTAAAGGGGAATTGATTTTACCAGGCACTCTGACACCCCTACCACATTTTACTTACTTATTCTTCTGCTTCAGCCCAGCGGTGGGCACCATCTTGAGTGTGGCAGGTGGGGACAGTGCTCAAGTCGGGCCGTCCTTCCCGCCCTTCTGGTGTACTTAACAGAGCCCTCTGCAGCGCTCGGTGCCCTACAGTCGCTCTCCCTGGTGAGGGAAACTGGGGCTGCGAGCGACAGAGGAATTGTAAAAACGGAATAGGCGAGCTGTGTTCTTAAAATCTGCGCGTTTGTAGCGTCTCGCAATATTTTTAAAAATTGTCTCATTTTATCTTTGGGGGTTTTAGCTAAAGGGGAATTGATTTTACCAGGCACTCTGACACCCCTACCACATTTTACTTACTTATTCTTCTGCTTCAGCCCAGCGGTGGGCGCCATCTTGAGTGTGGCAGGTGGGGACAGTGCTCAAGTCGGGCCGTCCTTCCCACCCTTCTTCCTCCCTATAAAATGTGTAAGCCAACCAGACGGCGCAGCGGGCTGGCGCAGCGGGCGCGCCGGACGCGCGCCGAAGCCGCGCCTAAGCCAAGCCCGTCTGCGCCCGTCCGCGCTAAGACCGCGCTAGGCGCAGGACACGCTGTTTCCACTTCCCCTGCACTCAGGTACGACGTTTCCGAGTTGCTGTCTATGCGCCACACCCTTCCTAGTCCTTCCTGTTATGTACATTCTTTCTCCGACCACCTCTGGGGCCCCTACTCCTGCCGCCAGTGTGGTTGGTCATCTTCCAATCCCCCCAGTCCTATTCCTCCCCCCGTCCCTCGTCCTCGGCATAAGACAGCCTCCTTTAGCGGTGGCCTTATCAATGCCAGATCCTTAGCGCGACACGGACAAGACATCCATGATCTTATCATAGCATCCGATCTGGATGCCTTGTTCATCACTGAATCTTGGTTGCACGATGCTTCAAATCCCGATCTTGCCACCGCTCTCCCCCCTGATTACACCATCCTCAGACGAGACAGACCTATTGGTCGGGGAGGCGGATTGGCCATCATTGTAAAAAAAGCACTTAAGTGCCACACTTTTGACCTGGCCTCCTTTAAGGACTGCGAATCCCTGGGATTTGTTATCCACACTAGTTCCTCCTCTGCCTTTTCAGGCGCACTTGTCTATCGCCCCCCCGGAAATGCCACTACATTCTTGGCCTCCCTTGATGAAACTCTGGCAGCTTTTCTTATCCATTACCCCACCTTCACTCTTCTTGGAGACTTCAATCTTCATCTGGAATCTGACACTGACCCCCACACTCTCAATTTCCGCCACTCACTGGAGATTTTCGGTCTCTCCCAATTAGTCTCCCTTCCTACCCATTGTGCCGGGCACACCTTGGACGGCATTTGTACCAATCTGTTCTCCTTAGATGCCGCTACCCCCGTACCACAAATATGGACAGATCACTGTCTCATTCCCTTCTCCATTAATAACAAAACCTTGCCCCCTCCTCCCATTAAACTCCCTCACACCCCTTTCCCTGTTAATTGGAAAAAGGTAGCTGAATACATCAAACTCAATCCACAACCGGCAGTACCCCCCCCTACCATCACGGGCGACGCCTCATTAGATTCCACAAACTTCCACCTGTGGATTGAGAGAGTAATCTCTGTAAATGCAAAATCCGTCAGCCAAAAAACCGTCCGAGGAAAAAAGAAACCCAATGCCCCCTGGTATACTCCGGCCCTCGCTGACTGCCACCTCAAGTGTAGGCTTTTGGAGAGAGAATGGAGGAAAACCTACAACTCAACGTCCAGATCCACTTACACTCTCCAGAGAAAGCTATATCTCTCCGATATAAAAAAAGCAAAAAAGGCATTCTTCACTCTAGCAATAGATGCAGCAAAACAGAAACAACATACGATTTTCAATATCGTAAAATCTTTCACTCATCCCAAAGCACTGGCACTTGAAATTCCCCCCTCACAAGCCCTCTGTGATCAAATCGCTGATTTCTTTGAGGAGAAAATCAATAATATCCATAAGGACTTCCCCCCGGCTCCCATCCTAATCCAAGCGTCTGACACATCTACTCCCTCACTAAACCAACTTACAGCAGTCTCCCTATTGCAAACGCACAAAGCCATACTAGCCTGTAAATCAGGTGCACCCACAGACTCCTGCCCCCCAGTCATCTTGCACCACCTCATTGAGTCCGTCAACCCTCTAATCAATGCGATTGTGAACGAATCCCTTGACTCCGGTATTGTTCCTATTGAGTGGAAGAAGGCCACAGTCAAGCCCCTCATGAAAAAGCAAAATAAATCCCCTACTGATTTGTCCAATATGCGCCCAATCTCACTCCTCCCTGCACTAGGCAAAATTACCGAGCAACTAGTCCACGAGGAATTAAAGAATTTTGTGGAAAATCAATGCATCTTACACCCGCAGCAATCCGGTTTTCGTTCCGGCCACTCCACAGAGACCGCTTTGATTGAGTTGTCTGACACCATCAAGTTCTTGCAGGATGAGGGCAGGCAGGCCGTCCTCATCCTGCTCGACTTAACCGCGGCCTTCGACACCATCTCACACACTATTCTAATTAATAGGATGCGTGAGATCGGTGTCTCGGGCTCCGCACTTGCTTGGATTACATCATTTCTATCCAATCGCTCTCAATCGATCTCCTTAGGCCCCTTTGTTTCCGGTGAACGATCCATCACCTCAGGGGTACCACAGGGTTCCATCCTGAGCCCCCTCTTTTTTAACGTGTATATGGCCCCCCTTCTTGCGTTGATTGAATCACATGGGATTCTCGTGACATCCTACGCTGATGACACCCAGCTTGTCGTCCCTATTGATAAAAGACTCCCGGATGCTGCCATCAAATTCCAAAACTGTCTGTCAGAAGTCTTTTCTTGGCTCAACCTGCACCATTTAAAATGCAACAGCGCCAAAACAGAAATAATTCCCCTCGGTAAAGGCACATTCTTTTCCCCCAAAGACTGGTGGCCTCATAATTCCGAAGCACCACCGAGCGCGGTAGCCTCAGCACGCAACTTGGGTGTTCAATTTGATGCTTCCCTCAGCTTCGATGAACATGTGCGCATTACCGCAGGGCGCTGTTTCAGTCTGATCAGGCAATTAAAGAAATTTTTTTATTTTCTGCCTATCAGTGCCAGGAAATCAGTCGCGGTGGCGCTTATCCTCTCCCGGCTGGATTATTGTAACGGCCTCCTGGCAGGTATCAAAAAGTCCTCTCTGAAAAAGCTACAAACTGTCCAACATGCAGCAGCCAGGCTTGTTCTGAAACTCCCCCGCAGGTCCTCGGCCTCTGCAGCCCTCAACGCCCTCCACTGGCTGCCCCTCCACAAGAGAATCCTTTTCAAGCTCTTAGTCACTGTATTTAAAGCTAACAGGTGCTTGGGTCCATCCTACCTGATTAAGCGCTTCCAGCGCTACAATCCAACTCGCTGTTTGAGGTCATCGGGCGCCAACTTCATCTCTGAACCCCGTATAAAATTAAAATCCAAGGGTGGAAAGACCTTTTCTTTTCTGGCGGCCAAGGCATGGAACCGCCTTCCCCCCAGCCTTAGGCACGCCCCCTCCGAAAGCCTATTTAGGAAATCCTTGAAAACTTGGATTTATACTCAGTCCGACTCTTCAGTTCTCGCAGCCATTTGATCCATGCTCCCCATAGACGACTTTCTGTGTGCTCAGCGCCAAGATGCTCCCTCCGGAGCGAAAGTCAGCGCTTTACAAATGACAATAAATATCAAAGGATCACTGCATTTCACTGACGTAACCGTGCAAGGTTTTATCTCACAAAACGTCTGCAGGGAAAAAGTGTATTTTCACACTAATTGCAATCCTCATTGAGTGCAAACTTGTGTTTGTGCTCAAATTTGCATTAAAGGGCCAATGAAATTAGTTGTACAAGGTCAGAGGCTGTTAGGCCTGGTATCCTTAGTGTGGTTTCCCCCTAACCTTTTGCCTTCAGACCTCCTGTTTTGCTGACATAGTTTTTGCTGGCCTCAGGACATGCTTTACCACTGCTAACCAGAGTAAAGTGGTTGTGTTCTCTCCTCTAAACATGGTAATATTGGCTCATCCCCTATTGGCTTATTTAAATTACTTATAAGTCCCTAGTAAAGTGCACTACATGTGCACAGGGCCTGTAAATGTAATTCTACTAGTGGGTCTGCAGCACTGATTGTGCAACCCAGTTAAGTAGCCCTCTAACCTTGCTTGTGCTCTCTACTTAAAACAAGCATTTGCAATGCATCGGTCTCGCCTTTGGGACCTTATATGTATTTAGCAATGCAGCATATTAGCCTGGGTGCTGAAATATCTACTGTTCTTTAATATGGAGGGAAAATGAGCACCAAACTGCGTGACACTCCAGGTATGGGAACACATCGAGAGAAATATTGCCTTTTAGCGGGAAATGGTATACTCCAAAGCTCTGGTTTTAATATAGTATCAGGGCCTTCGTTGGTCATATCACTCAAAATACCAGTTTGAGAAAAATATTATTGTCTACGGGTGCTCGTGGAAGACAATTTCTCTAATATTAGCCCTAAGCAAATAAGTGATGCGCTCTAAGAAAACACTGGCTCTAAAACACTGAAAATTTAGACTCAATCCTTCTAGATTGGGAATTCCACAGAGAATCCCCCAAAGTCATCCATAACGTCAGGGGATCAATTTCCTCCTCAAATATCATTAACACAGGTGACAAAAAGTCAAACAGTAATCAAAACCTAATAGCTTTGATAGAAAACAGACCAGAGCAAGCAGCCATGTTAGCAGGTGCTGCTGTTTCACAATACAGTGCCACAAATACTTACCAATAAACAGCTCCTCCTGCCCCATTATACCTACAAGGGGCTTTTGACATTTTAAATAGTGGAAACATCTTAAAACTCTTAGACACAGTAAAAGAATGTTCAGACTTAACGTCTCAACACATAGTAGCCATTGAATTTCAGTCCTCAACATCTCCAAATACACCTGAAGCAACACTAGTCATCTGGGCAAAGTGCAAAGTGCCAATCAAGTGTTCAGTCATAGTTACGAATTACAGGAAATATTGATTAGGGAACTGGCTAAACATTTGTATCTAACATTCCTAATAGAAAAGATGCAAACTTCTCCATTTATAAAAGTAAAGCAGATCCTAGCAACTCTGTACTTAGCAAACATCCCTCTTTATCATATCTAGGTTTGAGGATCAATAGGCCCCTCTCAAACAATCCTTGACAATATTGAAATCCTACGCATAATACAATCGGGCAGAGGGAAGACCAACACAAACGATTGCAGGTGGAGGCTGGTTGAGCACCAGGGTCAAATAGCTGCTGCAGACAGCAGCCTCCCTCAACTGAAGTCACTGCAGAAGTTGAAGGTAACATGACATTCCCAAGTAAGCAGATGTTAGGGACAGAACATTGTCAAAGTCAAAGACGACTATTCTTACAGGGTCAGTCAGGACAGTACGGGAGAGAGACTGTCCTCCCGGTCACCGAACAAAGAAAGTGTTCAAAACCCAGCAACTAAGTCTGCGCTTGTCTAGATTTCCTTAAGTATTCCTGACCACATAGAACTGAGTAGCATTGTGGAATGCTACCAAAATTATCCATGCATTACGAATTCTTTATCTGTCCAATATTAAGTTGAGGTGTAAGAAGAGGAAGTGGCACAGAAAATATGTATTGCTTTGGTTGGAAAAGTGTGGCTTAATGGTTAGAGCGGCAGCCCCTGATGCAGAGGTCTGGCCCGGACCAGGGTTCAATTCTCGCCTCGGCGGTTCTTGGGCTCAATTTCCCCGGACCTGATCATTCTCGCCTCGGTGCCTATTCTAAGCATGGGTCCCACTCTGCAACTCTGGGCAATAGCTTGCTTAATCTCCACAACGGCCCCAACAGCGCTGGGATGCCTGGCTTCACCTTGGGGGTGCCCAGGAGTGGGCACTTCACAGGGAAAGGCCAGGAAGGGTTCCACAGTGGTATGTGTACAGCGCCTTGAGACTCCTTCGGGGTGATATGTGCGCTATATAAGCACTACATTTTTTTTTACATTTTTTGTGGCTTACAGTAAAAGTGACTTGGCATCATTAGAGGCTACTTTTAAGAGTGATGACAGTCTAAAGACAAAAGAAATGTGCCATATAAAAGGGGAGGGGCGGGCACTGGATGTACAGGGGAGTAGAGTACTGATAGGTTTGCAAGGGCGCTATGTACAAGACCCATGTAGCAGAGTAAAACAGTGTGCATGAGAGCACAGAAAGGAAGCTAAGTTAGCCGAACCCCTCCTCAAATGATCATCTCATGTAACCTGTCAAAGCTGATCCTAACGCGTGCAAGGAAATTACAGACACATAGACTCCTCTCCCCTTCATCTTATAGCCTCATCCTTAATTACCAAGCCCGACAATACAAATCACTCTCTGCCCTCGCTCTCTTACTCTGTGAGCCGTCGTCTATGTGTTCGAACTCCCAGTCCGGTGAGAGTGTCTCCACTACCGCCATGATTCCAGAGCAGTGCCCGTGTTGATAATGCTGAATGTTTAGCGCGGCGCTCGGGTGCAGGACAGCAATGAGAAAGCTGCCTGATGCGTTGCCAAACAAAGCGAGCAACAGAGGTGCCGGCAGCTTCCGGGTCAGCCAGGAAACACACAAGCGCGCAGACTTTTGGTGCATGCGTAGAATATAAGGTAGCACGCGCATGTTAATTCGCACTATTTTAAACAAGCATTTGCAATGGAATACGACCCGCATTTACTCGAGACATATTGCATTGGAAATGAGAGTGGGGCTGTTAAAAAATGCACGAACGGGAAGAGGGGTGAGGGGTTGGTGAAAAATCATGGACTGCCTGAGGGGGCGGAGGGGGGACACAGGGGAAAAATAGTGTTCAGCAAAGGTGCCAATAACCTTGGAAGCATACAAATTATGCCTTGGCCATCAGGAGGAGGGACTAACAAGACGAAAACCAATCAGGAGGCAGCATTTAGGCTGGAAGCCAATGGGTGGAGAGTGGGCGGAGCTTAGGCAACGCTTCTTGGCTATAGTATATACACCATGCCTCGCAAAGCGGGCAGGGCATGCGCTGCAATGCTAGGCGAGACCAAAAAAGGTACAATAAGCTTATACCCAATAGGCATATTTATTTTACTTGCAAGTCTCTAGTAAAGTGGCACTACCAGTGCCCACGGCCTGTGAATTAAATCCTACTAGTGGACAGGCAGCAGTGATTGTACTACCCACTTAATCAGACCTTTAAACTTGTCTCAGGCCTGCCATTGCAGCTGGTGTGTGCAGTTTTAGTATAAAATGTGTTTATTGACAAAAAAACCTGGGCATAAGAAATCACAATTAAGTTCGCCTACAACCCAGCGGGCCGGCGTTGAAGATCAGATGTGTGACAAAGCAAAAAAAAAAGGAAATGTCCCCCAGGGGTGTCTAAAATTAAACACAGCAAGCCGCCTACAACCCTTACAGGGCCGGCCACATATGCAGGCTAGGGGTAAGGCGGTAAGAGGGCTGCATGCTAACCGGCCTGTCAAGATAGCTGTAATAGGCCTCAAATCCCATCCACACCCATGCGACAACCCCACAAATCATCACTGGGATGAGCACCGGCAGTGAGTTCCTTCCGCCGGCCATGGGCACGCATGCAAACTGAGCAAATAATACAAACTGGAAAAGGAGCCCTAAAGAGAACAACCCCCCCACCCCCAATCCGACCCAACCCCTGACCCCCTACCCTCCCCTTTCCCCCTTCCCCCCATCCCCCCTCCCCTCAAGGTCCATGTCCACCACACACTGTTAACCTACCGACGACCCCAATTCCATCCAACTAACCCTATCTATGCCCCTTTACTCTGTGTCCGTAAGGTGCAGCAATCGAAGATATCTGGGGCAAGTAACCTCTAGAAATTCAGAAGCCAAGAGGGACAGGAATGGTTGCCACAACTCTGCATACTTAGCGCCCTCACCAGCTCTTGACAACAAGAGTTTTTCCATGCCGAGCACCATCCAGAGGCGGTGAAGCCATCCATGGTAAGTGGGGACTTGGGTCGAGAGCCAGAGTGCCAAGATGTTCTGCATCGCTTAACCCAGGGCAATAGCTACTAATTGGCCCCTACGGGAACACAACAGGTAAGTTAAGGGGTTGGGGAATCCCAGAAGAACGTACGAAGGGAAACGAGGAATCTCCGTGTCAAAGTGGGAGTCCACATCGTCCAGGATCCGTTTCCAGTACCCTGTGAGCAACGTGCAGTCCCATAGCAAATGCCCCAACGTGCCCACCTGACCGCAGCCGCGCCAACTCAGGGCGTCCCTGGCAGGATCCATCTCGTGTAGGCGCTCAGGGGTATAATACCAATAGGTCGCCACTTTGGTGAGGTTGTCAGTGAGCCCCATATGGTACGCTGAATGGCGCGCTCTATAGTATATCCCCTCCCATTCTTTATGTGTAAGTGTCCTCCCCAATTCCCGCTCCCAGCGCACCCGGCCTGCGCAGTAGGTGTAAGTGTGTTTGTTCTGGAGCATCTTGTATAGATCAGAAATCAGTTGCTTGTCTGTCCGGCGCGTAATCAACCAACGTTCATAGGGCGTTAGATGTCGGTTCGCGGACGAGCGCACCTGGTCACTGAGAGCCCAGTGCCGCACCTGCAAGTAACGGAGCCTCTCCGATTCCGGCAACCTGAACTCCTGAGGAAACTGCACAAATGGAAGAATCCCCTCTGGGCTGTCCATGTGATAGAGGAGCCGGCAGCCAGAGGTCTTCCACCTAGCGAAGGCCACCTTGTCCAGGCCCGGCTGAAAGTCCGGGTTCCCTACTATGGGGGTGAGGGGTGACGGGAGAGTTGTGAGTTCATGGCTCACGTTCGTACGATCCCAGATCTCCAGCGGGACTCTCGTGACATAGGAGGCGTACAGGTTAGGAGGTCTGTGCCGTCTATGCAGGAAGGGAATCTCCTGTAGGGTCCTACCAGCAATGGCTTGATCCTGGAATAACCAGTGCTTCCCTGACTCCCACCGGCTCCACTCCACCAAAAAGCATAGCTGCGTAGCTTGGAAGCACGCTGCCAGGTCCGGGACCTCGATCCCGCCTTGTTCAGAGGCCAACATCGCCAAACGCAGCTTCAGACGGGGCTTCCTCCCATTCCAAATGAACTGCGACAGCTCAGATTGCACCTGCTTGATCCAGCCCAAGGGGGGACGGAGAGTGATTGTGCGGAAGAGATACAGGACCTGGGGGAGGACCGTCATCTGGACCGCCGCCACCTTACCTAGCCAAGACAAAGGATAGTGCCTCCTTTGCCCCAGCTCACGCCTAATTTTCAGTCGCAATTGGGAGTAATTGATAGACACGGAGGCCGCCGGGGAAGGGGCCAGCTGTATCCCGAGGTATGGTACCGCCTCTGCTGCCCACTGAATGGGGAATGACTTCTGCAAGAAGGCTCGAGTGGGCTTCTCAAGGGATAGATCTAGAGCCACCGATTTGGTCATATTGACCTTGAACCCTGACACACGGCAGAAGCTCTTCAGATCCTCAAAACATGCCAGTAAGGACTCTCTCGGACTAGAAAGCGAGATCAGAACGTCGTCCGCATACCAGCTAATTGTATGGACGTCGCCTCCAAATTTGATCCCCCGCACTCTCTGGTCTAATCAAAAAAGTTGCGGCAGGGGTTCCATATAGAGGGTGAACAACAGGGGAGACAAGGGGCATCCCTGTCTAGTCCCCTTTTCAATAGCGAATCTGGGAGATGTGATCCCGTTGACCCGGACCGTGGCTGTAGGGAACTTGTAGCAGTTCATTACCCGAGCACGGAATTTGGGACCCATACCTGCCTTCACCAGAACCTTCTCAAGGTAAGGCCAGTGGACCCGGTCAAAGGCCTTCTCGGCATCTATGTCCAACAACATGTATTCCCCCTCCATGCGTGCGGCCTTTTCTACGAGGTGGAAGGCCCACTTAGTGTTGTCGGAGGTCTGACGCTCCGGGATGAACCCAGACTGATACGGATCCACCAGGCCACCCATGTATGGACCCAGGCGGGCGGCCAGGATCCCTGTATAGAGCTTGAGGTCTACGTTTGGCAGGGAGATAGGCCGGTATGCCCCACATTTCGTACAGTCCTTACCCGGTTTGGGTATCACCACGATTGAGGCCTCCAAGAGGTCCCCAGGGATCGCACCCTGCTCCGAGAAGGAATTACAAAGTTGTGTGAGCATCGGGGCGACTTGGGCACAAAAAGTCTTCAAAAAACTTGCTGGAAAGCCGTCCGGTCCAGCGGCCTTTCCTACTTTAAGATGGGAAATGGCCAAAATGACCTCCTCTGGTCGTATATCTCTCTCCAAATTCTCCACCTGCTCCTGTAGAAGAGCCGGGAGGGGGATCGAGGCCAAAAACATCAGTTTCCTCCCCGTCAGCCGGGGCTCGGCTGAATAAAGGTCTGCATAGAATGAGCTAAAGGAGCTGGCAATGTCAAAATCCTCCGTGACCCGCATGCCATCGTGTGTGCAGTTTTAAACTGCCATTTCAACTGGCAAAGTAAACCTTTTGCCAGGCCCAACTCTTTCTTTTTAATACTTATACCCCTAGGGTAGGCATTTGTAAGAAATTGGGTTATTGGTTGACTGGATTGTGAGCTCCGGTCAAGCAGAAACCACAATCCTTGTCAGGGTGAGGAACAAGCAAACCACACATTAAACTGTGCTCCCCCTTGGTAGCTTGGCACAGAGCAGTCAGAATTAACTTAGAGGCAATGTATAAAGTATTTGTGCAACAATTCCATCAGTAAAACAGTGAAACACACCACTAAAAGAGACTACAGCAGAGTAGAAAAAATAGAGTCATTTTTATTAATTAAAACAAGCCCAAAAGAACAAAAATCTGATTAGTAGAACCGGAGATATTCAATTTTAAACGTTATTGTGCCAGTAGTGCAAAAAGGTACAAAGAAACAACTCTGGATATATAGTTACACCAGACCAGGACAAAGTCACAGCTGACTGTGATGGATTATGGGCCGGCTACAAGGACCAAGTTAGGCCTGCTGAACAAAGTACCTTAAATAATGGCTGCAGACCGTTGTGTGGATCTGTGTCAAAGATGTACTACGCAACTGACGCAATGCACCATTTCAGAGACGAGGTGACACTGCAGTGCAATGTCCTGTTGCGTCAATGTCAAGGCTGTCATCAGTGAGAGTTGAGATGACCTGGACTGTGGTTGCACCATACCGTTGGGGCAATGCTTTGGTTCAGAGGACTGTGTAGATGGTGAATGTCTTTGCGACCGGTCCAATCCACGCAGCAGCGGCGATGTGTTGGTTCTGCTCAATGGTTCACCCCTTAGCAGCGGAGATGTGTTGGTTCTAGTCGGGGATGTAGTCTCGGCAGAGAAGATGCATCAGTTCTGCCTGCAAGCACCTTAGGCCGACTCTGCAGGGTCCAGGACTGTGGTGGCACCACTTGACAGGGTAGACTCACAGATGGCAGAGTCCAGGGTTGCTGGAGGCCTGTTATGTCCCGAGGCTCAAGATCAGGTGGTCAGTCACTATCCTTTGGAGTCACTCTGGGTTCTGGGTTCAAGAGATGCAGGTCCAATTCGTCTCACCCAGGTAAGAGGGCAGCAGGAAGCAAGTCAACACAGAACAGCAGAAGTCTTGCAAAGTGCAGTCCAGCAAAGTGGTAGTCGTTCAGCGTCCTTCATCTTGGCAGAGTATCCACAGGGCAAATGTAATGTATTGAAGAATTGGTTTCTAGATTCCCTTTTTTATACCCTTGTACTCTGGTTCTTGAAGGTGGGAGAAGCTCCTAAACAGTCTGTGAAGTGCATGGGATTCTCTACCTCTCATGCCCTGGCTCCAAGCTGGCTGGGTTGACAATGAAGGTTTGTAATGTCTTTTGTGTGATGACAAGAAACTGCCTATTCTGCCAGTGATGACCCCTCAAGCCACAACTAAGCTCCCATTGCGTGTGGCTGTCTAGGAGGAATACACATATTCCAACTGCCAACTACATCCAGTCATGTGAACAGAGACAGGATGCAGGTACCAAATGGCTAAGGCAAGAAAATGCCAACTTCCTAAAAGTGGGATTTTCAGAATTGTAATTTACAATCCGACTTCACCAGCAATTCGAATTTTAAATTAGGATTCCAGAGACACCAAACATGAATCAGTCATCTTTTTCTATTTGGAAACTACACTTATATAATGTAATAAAGCAACTCCAATGTTATCCCATGGGAGAGATTGTCCTTGCAGTAGTGATAAATGAATGTAAGAGCTTTTCCCTTCCAGGACATGTAAAACCTAAAAGTATGTCCTATTTTTCATATACATCGCACCCTGCCCTCTAGGCTGTCCAGGACCTAGCCTAGGGTCAACTTATATGTATTAAGGTTTGAGAATCGAAAAAGGTTTATTTTTCCAGGTAAAAAAGGCTGTTTAAACTGTACACACAAGCTCTGCAATAACAGACCTGGGAAATGTTTAAAGGGCTACCTAAGTGGTTGTCACAAGGAGTGCTGCAGACTCACCAGGCCCTGGATACATGTAGCACCACATTAATAGGGACTAATAAGTGAATTAAATAAGCCAATTGGCTGTAAGCGAATATTCCCGTGTTTATAGGGGAGAGAACATGCACTTTAGCACTGTTAATCAGTGGTAAGGTGCTCAGAGTCCTAAGGCCAGCGAACATGCGGTCAGAATAGTGTAGGAAGAAGTCAAAAGGTGGAAGACCACCTTCAGGCTGCCAGGTCAACAACCCTGGACAGCCCTGGATAGACCTGAGGTGAGGGTGCGGTGTATTTAAAAAGTAGGGCATGTTCATTTAGGTTTTTATTTATTTATAAAGTTTTATATAGTGCTAACGTGACCCAAGCGGGTATCAGAGCGCTTCACATAATGACGAGGATAACAGAGAGGGAGACAGGGTAAACAACGATCTGACAGAGTAGGATAAATGGGTAAACAAGAGTACCGTGGTAACAGAACAACACATAAATACAGTAAATACAGTAAATGAGAAGAGATGTGAGGAGGGGGTCTCAGCGCATTGTTTCCGGGGGGGTTAGTTACAATACAGGTTCAGAGCGTATGCATAAGTAGTGCTTTGACTTTTTTTTGGAAAGAGAATGTTGAGGGGTTCTGTCTGATTTCCATAGGCAGGACTATCCAGATTCTCAGGGCAACACCGGAGAAGGCTTGGTTATAGGTTTTCTTTCTTTGTCATTTTTGTGAGTTCAGCATTAAAGTGCTAGAGCTCCTTAAAGATCTGCAACCACCAGAGAGTTCCAGTTTCTGGGGAGGTACAGAGGAGGGTGAAGAGCTTTGTGAGCCATGCAAGCAATTTTAAGATGAATCCTACCCTCAAGAGGAAGACAGTTTAAAGATTTCAAATTCAGCGTGATGTGGTTATTTCTTTTGGATCCTGTGATGAGTCTAGCCGCCGAGTTGAGAGAGGCCCTCAGCGGAGCCAACTTGTAGATCAGAAGCCCACAGAGAGTTGAACTCCCACACTCCAATCTGGAGAGGAATAGTGCTTGAACAGTAGACTTCAAGTCTTCCGGAGGAAGGAAGGGTTTTTCTCTCCTTTGGTGGCAGCGCTGATGTGTTCCTGCATCATTAGGGCCTTATCAATTATTATTCCGAGAGATTTGGTAGAGTCAATGATGTGTGGAACACAGTTGAGAGCCATAAGCTGCTTCATGTATTCAGTGATAGTAGAGGTCTGTTTGGGAGGAGAAATAAGGAGGAATTCCGTTTTGATGGAGTTTATTTTGAGATGATTGGAAGTGAACCAGTGTTGGGTTTTGAGTAGGGTCGAATTGAGTGAATTGATGTCTTCAGGTGAAGAGATTCTCAAGTACAATTGGGTATCGTCTGCGTACATGTGAAACAGTATATTGGATGATTTGAGCATTTGCATTAAGGACTCCATTAACAAGTTGAAGACTGTGGATGAGAACGAGGACCCTTGAGGGACCCCCATGTTGATCAGAGAAGAGTTGGAGAGGGAGTGATTGACTTTAATTCTTTGCAATCTGTGATGAAGAAATTAGGTTAACTAGCTCAGAACTGATCCTGAGAGACCCATCCTGCATTCCAGCAGCTTTGATGGAGTAGGAATGGTAGTGATTGGGCGGATGTTATTAAGGTCTCCTTGCTCAGCAGAGGGTTTTTTAAGAATGGGTGTAACCTGCCCAGCCTTTAGACAGTCAGGAAGCTTAAAATCTCTTACACTAGTTTTTTTCATAAGGCCTACCTCTCCCATAGGGTAAGATTGGAATTATCTTATCACATTCAATAAGCTGCAATTTTAAAGTGGGAACAGGCAACCAGTTCATGTTTGTTGTCTTTGGAAGTGTAATAAAACGTCCTAGCATGATGCAGTTGGATTTTAAATTACAATTTTAAAAATGCCACTTTTAGAAAGTTGCCATTATCCTGTCTTAGCTGTTCGGTGCTTACAGCCTGTATCAGGGTCACTTGACTGGGTGTAGTTGGCAGTTGGACTTTATATATTCCTACTAGACAGCAACAAACAATAGGGGACTTAGGTGCTCGTGTTTGGGCCATTACTGGCTGGATGGGAGGGAGGAGTTGGGCACAGCCCCACTTATACATGAATAGGCTGTTTCCTGCCTCCACACACAGGTCTGCATACTCTTGTAGTTAGTCTGGGGTCACGGCCAGAAAGGAATGTCACCTGTGCACTTCAAAGGCCTGCTTCTACAAACTTCACTCCAAGTGGAAGACAGACATGGATATAATTATTGGACCTTAGATACCAACTCTATAGTACATTTCTGGACCTGTAGATTCTCATTCCCATTGGGCGCAGGGTCAAGACTGATTTGCATATGACTGGGTTCAAACTGGAATGGCATGTGGAGAAAAAAAGGGATGGATTTAGGGCCAGATCTCTGTAATGGAGTGAATGTATGACATGTTTCCTCATTCTGTCCATCAATTGTTCTTTTTGCATTCATCACCCTGAGTGGGACGGGTATGCCCAGACGTGGGCCCCGTGCTCTCCATGCCACTGGAGTAAACCTATCCTGGCTGATGAGGGCTGAAATCCTGAAACCGGTCCTAGGATGCTTGTTTCCAGTCCAGGGAGCACCTGGCCTGGCAGTTCGGGCTTGACTGTTCCCATTGGGCGCAGGGTCAAGACTGATTTGCATATGGCTGGGTCCAAACTGGAATGGCATGGTGAGCAAAACAAAACAACGGATTTAGGTCCAGAGCTCTGTACTGGGGTGAATGTATGACATTGTTCTGCATTCCATTCATCAACAGTTCTTTTTGCTTTTGTCATCCCGAGTGGGACGGGTATGCTCCGACGTGGGTCCCGTGTTCTCCATGCCACTGGAGTCAAGCTATCCTGGCTAATGAGGGCTGAAAGCATGAAACCGGTCCTAGGATGTGCTTTTTTCCAGTCAAGGGAGGACCTGGCCTGGTAGTTCGGGCTGGACTGTTCCCATTGGGCATAGGGTCAAGACTGATTTATATTTGGCTGGGTCCAAATTGGAATGGCATGGTGAGCAAAAAAACAATGGATTTAGGCCCAGATCTCTGTATGGCGGTGAATGTAGTTTGACACTGTTCTGCATTCTGTCCATCAGATCTTTAGATCTTCAAGAAAAAGCTAAAAATGTTCCTCTTTTAGTTGTCCTTCTGTCACACTTTTCCCTTTACCTCTGCACGCACCGGGACACTCTGCCGAGTAGCTGAGCGCAATACGAATACATAAAACATAACATAACATCAATTGTTCTTTTTGCATTTGTCACCCTGAGTGGGACAGGTATGCCTAGACGTGGTTCCTGTGCTCTCCGTGCCACAGGAGTCAAGCTATCCTGGCTGATGAGGGCTGAAAGCGTAAAACCGGTCCTAGGATCCATTTTTTCCAGTCCAGAGAGGACCTGGCCTGACAGTTCGGGCTGGACTGTTCCCATTGGAAGCAGAGTCAAGACTGATTTGCTTTTGGCTGGGTTCAAACTGGAATAGCATGGGGAGCACAAACAGATGGATTCAGGCCCAGATCTCTGTACTCGGGTGAATGTATGACATTGTTCTGCATTCTGTCCATCAATTGTTCATTTTGCATTTGTCACCCCCTGTTGATTCTCTGTCAGGAAGAAGGAATGCTGCTGAAAGGACTGTCACACTGCTGGACTGCTGGTCTGAAGGACTGCTGCTCTTCTGTGCTGACCTGCTGCCTGCCGCCCTCTTGCCTGGGTGAGAAGGACTAGACCTACAACTGTTGAACCCACCCATAACCCCAGAGTGACTCAAATGGCTAGTTGGCTGGCCTCCTGATCTGAAGCCTCAGAAACACAACAGGCTTACAACAAGCTTAAATCTGCACCTAGACACTCCTATCTGTGAGTCTACCATAATAGCGACAGGAGGGGAGTAGGGGTATTTAGGCACGGTGATGCTACTATGTATCAGTGAACAGTAATATCTGCTTCGTCTTTGATAAGGCTGCTAGGAATTTGAGCAATGACCGCCCCCTCATTGTTAACAGAGTGCAGACAAGTCCACACTCTTATAGCACAAAATAAAATTCTAAGTCCTGAGCCACAGTCACAGAAGCAATATCGTAATCAGTCCAAGTAGTAGTCTTCTCAAGCCATTTTTATGATGGTTTATTCAATTTTCATGTAGGTCCAAATACAATGTGCTTCACTCCTACCATGCCAAGTGGTGCTACCCCGGTCCTGCATCCTTGGAAGTGGGCTGAAGGTGCTCTGCCTTCCTCTGTGGATCCAATGGATCCGGTGGATCTCCTCTTTTGTATAGGAAAGCACCAACGCATCGCCCCGGCGAGGGGTTTTGGAATCGCAGCCATGGCCGGCATCACATTGCAGCCCATCGCTGCGTTGCAACCACAGCAGTGCAATGCATCCTCGGCACAGGCCTTCCTATCTCTCATCGACTGCAGCCTCAGCAGCGATGCCAGACTCCACATCGTAGTCTTGCAGCTCCTCTAAACCAATGCTTTGTCCCAACTTTGCGATGCATCCTTGATGCTGGACTTCGCATCAAAAACCTTAGTCGATGAAATACTTGACAATTATGCACGGCCTCAGCGCATCTGGGAACTGATACATCACTTTCAGCTGGCCTAACTGGGTCCCTGGAGCCAGCCCATGCTCATATGCAGTCAGCCTGAGCTTGTGACTTTGTCCCGGTCCAGCACAACCAGATAGCCACAGTTGGAACTTTATGCTTTTTTACGCTATTTGTGCTGAAATCTTTAAACTTGAATAACTCCGGTTCTGCTGCTTGAATTTGTGTCTTTTTTTATTTATTAAAGGAAGTTCTTTGTTACGAACTTGGTGTGGGATCCTTTTTGTGTGGTGTTTTCACTTGATCACTGTTTGAAGTGTTGCACAAATACTTTACACCTTGCCTCTACATAAAGCCTGACTGCACCGGGTCAAGCCACCAGAGGGTTGAACAAAGGTCAATGTAGGATTTGCCTGTACCTCACCCTACCAAAGAATGTGGTTGCAGCTTGACAAGGCTCACACCCCAGTCAAGAAATAACCTGAATTTCCACACTGACCTACCTGTTTTATGTTTTGCTGTTTTGCAGAGAATTATGAGGAAGTATCCTGTCAGTGAACTGTGACTCTATTTTCAAGTAAATGACCATCAAATTAAATTTACTTGTAGATAGCAGATTTTCTTTTTTCAAATTCCTTCATGTGTTTGTGCTGAGACTGATGTAGTATCAAATGATATCCTACATCATTTTCATATTTCCCTTTGGAATGATTTTTGGCATGTCAAACACAAAACAATTAAAGAGACATGACATACTCTCAGTGCTTTATGGGCACACACGTTAGAAGCCTTGCACTACTCTTTGTAGGTCTCTCTGGTTGTTGGCAACCCAATCTTATAATAATAATAATAGTAAGGGAAGCTTGTAAAGGGCTTGGTTACGCTCGAGAGCGTGTCCCCGCGCTGGGGCTGAAAAGCATTCCGAGGCAGAGTAGGGAGAGAGCTCTGTTATCTTGTGAACAGGTGAGTTTTTAAATTCTTCCGAAAGCTGGATTCAGAGGAGTCGAGACGGAGATTGGGGGGCAGGGCGTTCCAGCTCTTCGCTATCAGATGTCGGAACGAGCGCCCTCCCATGCGGGCCCTTTTAACCCTGGGGACCTTGAGTAGGCCTCCATTTGAGGAGCGCAAGGTACGTAATGGTGCGTACTTGGTGACTATGTTCTGAAGTGGTATTGGCGCCTTTCTTGCAAGGATCCGGTGACAGGTACAGAGGGCTTTAAATTCCACTCTGCTTCTCACGGGCAACCAATGGAGGGTCTGAAGAGCAGCTTTAGAATCCGATCTTTTTGGGATTTTTAAAACAAGGCGGGCAGCCGCATTCTGTAATACCTGGAGTCGATTCATTGCCTTGCAAGTGGCTCCCAGGTACAGTAGGTTGCCATAATCTAGGCGTGAGGTCACGAGGGCATGTACCAGTGTTTTTCGAGTGGGCCTAGGAAGGAGGACAAGAACCTTCCGTAAGGTTTTCAAGACTCCGAAACAGACACCTGCTACTCGCTCTATCTGGGGTCCAAAAGACAGGTCAGCATCGAGCCAAACGCCAAGGTTTTTAACTTCCTGACGGGGCACAGGAGCCTCACCTAGGCACGGGGGCCACCACGCCGATGACCAAACAGATGGGTTCCTCCCCACCACGAGCACCTCGGTCTTGTTGCCATTTAATTTAAAGCAGTTGGTGGACATCCAGGTTGCGAGATCTTGCATGCAAGCCCTGAAACTGTCCATAGCAAGTCCGGGTGCACGTGAGAGGGAGATAACCAGCTGCGTGTCATCGGCGTATGACACAATGTTCAGTCCATGACTCATGGCGATCGGAGCCAATGGAGAGACATAGAGATTAAACAAGGTTGGGCTCAGGGACGATCCCTGGGGAACGCCCCGGCCCAATCCTATGTCTCTAGAGTAGTGATCACACTGGCGGACTTGAAAGCTTCTCCCAGTCAGGAAGGATTGGATCCATTGAAGTGCAGCTCCAGATATTCCTCCGTTATTCAGACACTGTAGCAAGGTGGTATGAGCTACAGTGTCGAATGCTGCACTCAGGTCTAATAGGATGAGGGCCATGGTATGTCCCTCATCCGCCCCCTGACGTAGGGCCTCCACCGCTGTTAGGAGCGCAGACTCCGTTGAATGGCGAGGTCGGAAGCCGAACTGAGTATCATGTAGTAAGGCTGCCCTTTCCACATAGTCCATCAATTGTATATTTACTGTTTTTTCCGCTACTTTGGCCAGAGAGGGTAGGAGTGAAATAGGACGGAGGTTCTCTAGTTTCTCAAAACTAATAGTAGGCTTCTTCCTTAAGGGTAGAACCACCGCCCTTTTCCAATCTTTGGGTACGGTCTTGGTGCTAAAAGACATGTCTAATAGATGTCTGAAGTAAGGTTCTAATACCGGCAGACTATCTGCCAGACGCTTAGGTGTGGTAGGATCCCGAGGAGAACCCGACCTCACAGCTCTACAAACTGTTAGGAAATCTTCTGGGGGCGGGGTAACAAAGTTAGTCAGTCTAAGTCTGTCTCCCCATTCCCTTGGGCTTTCCACAAATTTAATCCCATTTATGGGCTGCTTTGTAAATGCCGAGTAGATTTTATCTATTTGATCTGCAAAGAAGTCTGCGATTTTATTGCACGTTTCGGGCAAGCAATTATCTGGGACAGTGACTGGTTTCCCACTGGAAAGGGTTTTGTAAAGGGAAAACAATTCTTTCACTGAATTACCAGCTTCATTGATTCTGGACGTGAAGTATGCCGTTTTGAGTTTCCTAATTAGGCCATGGTAGAGTAGCCTCTCAATCAGGTAGGCGTTTCTGGTTTCTTTAGAGAGGGTTCTACGCCACTCTCTTTCGGTTCTTTTCAGTGCAGTTTTCGAGACTCTTAGCTCATCGTTGAACCATGGGGCAGTTTTTTTAACACGGCCGCTGGATCTGGCTTTTGAGAGAGGAGCTGTACAGTCTAGTGCCTTAATAATCCGTGTACAAAGATTAGTGTTGGCTGTGTCAGCGTCATCTCCCCCGGGGTTCCCTCCTTTAGTCAGCTCCTCGGAAAATTTGATCTGAGAGAAGGTGGCCCATTTTCGCCTGAGGTGAAACAATGCTGTTGGCTGCGGGGGTCTATTTCCTGGAATTCGTATAGAAAAAGGGACCAGATAGTGATCTGACCAGGGAATAGGTATTGGGGTCATTGCTTCAACTTCCCCCCAATTGACAAATATAGGATCCAATAGGTGACCCAACTGATGGGTTGGACCGCTAACAATCTGGTTTAGTTGAAGGGCTCCTAGTGCCTGACTGAAATTCTTACTGGCGCTGTCAGAAGGATTATTAAAATGTAAATTAAGGTCGCTGAGTACCACAAATTTGTCACTACATAGTGCGGTTTCCATTATACCTTCAACCAAACTCTCCTCAAACTTGGCGATGGGGCCAGGTGGTCTATAAATGAGCATGCCCTTTAGCGTGTAGCTATTATTCACTTTAATGGTGAAACTGCCTGCCTCAGTATCCAAAATGGGAGAGCAGTCAAGTTGGCATCGCAAGCTTTCCCGGACTACAGTTGCATGTATCCAATATGAACTTAAAGTGAGCTTAGTGTCATCTCTTGCTTATGATTCAGTGAGTTTCTTTTCTATCTCACTTCTCACTTTGCAATGGCCACTGCTCAGAAGTGTGTGCATGTGTTGGCCATCTTGTGTAATGATTTTTATAAAACTAAAATATAACCAAGCACATGCGTGCACATGTCTGGTCGTCACCTGGGGAAGAACTAGCATTGGCAATGGATTATGTGTTGTGTGTAATTCCTGAAGCTTGCTATTATTGTAAGTCTGTCAACCTTCTCAATGCTCAAAAATCAAATCATGGAACTTAGACTACATAAATGGGACTGCCACATTTTCACCAAGAGAGGTGTTGGTAAGTTGTGTCATCTCAAATGAGCTGCAGGTTTTGTATCTTTTCTGCTCTGTACTGACCAGTCTGTGAAGAACAGAACATGGGACAACATTTTAACCCAAGTAAATACAGTAAGCAGAGGGAACAGAGAATGGAGAAGATTGAAAATATGGGACCATCTTCAAAGAAGAATACCTAAAAATGATTTTAAGGCAAAAGGATTTGGTCACAAGTCTGGTGGTGGCTCTTCTTGTGACGTTAATCTTGCACCTTTTCTGGAGTCTGTGTGCTGAGTCATGGATATTGTAATTATGAAGAGATTAGAAAGAATGAAGAAATCTAAGAAACATGTTAGTAGTAAATGAGATTTGCAAAAATAATTATTAAAATATATTTTTCCTTCATACACATAGCATTTCAACATTCCAACAATGTATTGTGAACTATTTTGCCTGCACACAGAAGAGGAGCCAGGAAAGAAACTAGCAGGCCGTTCAGAAAATATTTATGTAGAGCCAGCTGATGAAGGGGAGGCTGAGGCAGAGGATACAGAATCACACTGTCATCATACCAAATATAAGGTTTCCTTTCAAACAAATGGATAGCTCTGCTAACTTCCCCATGGTGAGTGTTTGGATGTGCATGCAAGGAATAGTCTGACAGCAACAGGTGTAGTGTTCATGAGTGCACCAGGTAAGCCATATGTTTAGAGATGCTACTGGAACCAGGTTATACCTGGCTGATGAGCCCTTATCAGTGCAAACCCATCCCTTGGTTGTTTGTGTTCCTGTTCGGTGAGGACCTCGCCTGGCAGTTTGGGCTGGACTGGTTCCAATGAGTGGCAGGGTCAAGGCTGATTTGCACATGGCTGGGTCCAAACTGAGGTTGCTTGGTGAGCAAAAGAATGATGGACTGGAATGCTACGCCAAACAATTACCAGTGGTTGGACAAATTACAAGCAGTACTCTGATCACCTCTTGTGGGTTTGATGTATTTGTAACACATCTGTGTTTTTCAGTTATTTGGGGGTGTAGTATATGCATGGGAAAGAAGGGAAGAAGTATTGATTCCAAAATATGAGTGTGTAAGCCACAAGAGCCAGAGTGTGTTGTGTTTTGTTCAATTTGCGAAACTGTGCTTCCTGGCTTTTGGAGAGCGTTTTTCTTGTTTATCCTGCTGCAACAGATTTTTGTAATTGAACTTCAAAGAGGAAGGCACCGATCCAGCTGTGCATGAGTGATTTTACTTGCCGTAGCAGCAATTATAATGGCTACACAGTACCTAATGGCCAACATATGCATACACGGGATGTGAGCACGCTCATGTATAAGTTAACACCAAATCAAATATACACATGAAGGAATGACACTCGAGGGGTCTGTCAAAATAGTGCATCCATCGAGAAACAGGCTAAAGTATCAAAACCAAGAATTTAGGCAGAAGCAGTCATAAAGAGTAAACAGGCAAGTAGGTGTAAGTGCTGAACACTACCTAAAGACAGTGCGAGTTAATGGCTATACTTACCCTCCGAACTTGCAGACCCACTGCTGTGAGTAGCACGAATAAAAACAGAATTCAAAAGCAGTTTAAACATCCCAGTAAACAAGTTGCAAGAATGTCAACAGCTGTGAGGAAAGTGTCTAAAAAATAAAGAGATGCAGGGCTCATTGCTGAAACAATGTCACAACAGAGCACAAGCTGTGTCATGCAGGTAGTCAACACTGAAGGAAATGTCATTGCAAGACGTCAAGTCAGCACATTAAAAGCTTCAACTGCTGAACCACCATTGAGAAGGGTGATAGATAGATTTTGCTCCTCGTCTGTCTGTGTCACAGTGTGCTGGAAGTTCTGATGCCTTTGGGGCTTTGGGGAAAAAGTGTATTTTAACACTGCTGAGAAACAATTGTATTCTGTCTCTTCGAGATGGTTGTTTGCTCTTGCCTTCCAATTTTTCCTTAAACTACGTGTCTGGTCTGCTACCCCTTTATCATGGCACAAACAGTGCAGGTCTAGATTAAAAAATGAACTTTATTTAGGGAAAAAATTAATGCTGAGCAATAATTTACTAGTTACAGCACTTTATTAACATTGTGTGTTTTTGAGGAATATTCACTACTCTGATTTCCATCAATAATATTCAATTTTAATATATAGCCAAGACATTGCATACTGAAAGTTAACCTTATTTGCAAAACAACCTTATGAAAGCATGAGCAATTGTACAAGCAAATAGATTTTAAATAATAAAGTGAACGAGCCGCAATGTGGAACGGAGAAACTGATGTACACATTTGTTTACTAACTCATATGGCACATGATTTTGTTATCATCCATTTGTCCCATATGTTGAGTTGCGTCATCATGGTTCACCCTTCCTCTTGAATGCTTCATTTTAAATGATAGAAAATGCTGCTCTGAGGGTGCCGCTCAGGGCAATAAAACGAGTGTAATGTCGCGGTCTAGCCTTCCGCTGTCACGTGACTCCCGCGAAGTATGCTGGGAGTGACGTGACGCGGGACGGCCATATTGAGATCACGGCGCAAACAAACCTGACGGCTCTCCCTGCGACCGAATAAAATAAGTTAATGTACGTACTTGTCCTGTCCTCATCCCGGGGGACAACTACGAACTTTACAGTGGCGACGAGGCGGCAGACCCAGGAGGCCCTTTCCAGCCACCGTTTCTGCAGGGACAGCTGATGAAAGCACGGTGGCGGGTGCAGCCAGTCCAGCAAGGTGGGGTTGAGGCGAAGGCAGCCAGTTATCACCGGGTGAGGCTCTCGGTAAGCACATCGGCTTGCACCTCCCACCCTTACCTCATTCCTCAGCACCTGCTACCATGACTGGCCCCAGAGGGCGGTGAGGTCCGTGCCACACCACCCATTCGGGTGTGCCCCAGAAGGGACTCCCACGGTCTCACCTCAGGCACTGCAACCCCGGCATTGCACCAGCCAGCACGTGGAGTACCTGGTCCTCACACCTGCATTGCCCACCACAAAGCAGCAGCGTAAGTGAGTACATCGCAGACAGTGAGCCAGCACGGGGGGCACCCTGCTCACAGTCACACTTGTCTGACTGCAAGGCCATAAGAGTCAGCACGCTGCACCGGGGCACACCAAGCGTCTTCAGCCCCACAGGAAGGCGCTTCGCCTTCCATGCAGCCCGCACCATGTGTGCACAGACCTTCTCCTTAACCAACCCAGTCCCCTTCCTACCGAAACCAGGGGAACCCGCCATGAAATGGGCCGACTGGAAGGGGTATTTCCTGAACTACAGCTCAGCACTGGAAGATGAAGGGGTGGAGGCGTTCTCCAGTAAGCGCAGGAAGAAAATCTGGGACCAGAAGGCCTGCTCGTCTACGAAAACATAGTGAAGAAAACTAGGGCTTCTACTGATGATGATGGCTTCCAACATGCCTTAGATGACCTAAACAACCATTATCAGCCAGTAATTTACATAGCCATTGACCGGTACAATTTGTTCCAACGCAAACAGACTGAGTCGGAAATGGTGGAGGACTACGAAGCAGCCCTCAAGATAGCTGGCCAACAACGGTAAGTTTGGGACCCTGCACGATGATCTCATAAGAGACCAAATCATAATGCACACTACCCACTCAAGCGTCCAGGGGAAGCTATGGGTCAGTGGCGAAGCGTCCCTCCCGGAGATCATCACAATAGTCAAGAGAGCCGAGTTGTCCAAACGGTGCGCACTCGCTGCCAAGAAAGTACCTGTCCAACAGCCCACAGTGTGCAAGGTGACAGACCAGAGGGTCCCAAACACAAAACCTATGGCTAACCCAGGCTCAGCCTCCAGCAGGCAATCTATCGCCAAATCCAAGGGACCCAGCCGCATTTCGGTGGACAAGCAAGGAATCTGCTACAGATGCGGCGGCCAATCTCACTTGGCAAACGATAGGAAGTGCCCAGCAATCCATGTCAAACGCTCCTTCTGCGGAGTCACTGGATTTTCGGCAAAGTCTGCAGCCTGAAGCCCAGAAGCGCCGCAGTCAAATATGTACAAGATGACTCCGACGACCAAGACGGGGCTGACCAATCCAACCAAGATTGCATCCTTTGCATCAAAGACCAAATACTGGGCATTGGCGGCGGCACCAGGAAAAAAACATCCTGCATGCTGCTGATTGAGGGCGTCCAGATCACCATGGTGGCAGACTCGGGCTCTCCATACACGATTATCCAAAAACAGCTATGGGACAAAGACTTTGCCCATGTGGTGAGGGACCACCTTCATCCCACTTACGTTCACCCAGCCATGTACACAGGAGAGAGAATCCCAATGGTGGGGTTCCGGTGGCTCCTGTTTGAGTTCAAAGGCAGGCACATGACAACAAAGTTGTACGTTGTGCAGAAAGGGCCATCTGTTCTTGGGTGGGTGGACCAGGGAGCGCTGGGCATACAACTCAACCCAGGAGGCGACACACAAGTGCTCCGGATGGACGACCCACTCTACGCCAGCCTCGTCGAAAGCGGAGTTCCCTGCATTTTTCAGCGACCACATCGGGAAAATGACTAAGTTAACCCACAAGATCATGCTCAAAGAAAGAGACATGCCAGTTCCCACAAAGGCAGGAATATCCCATTTTACTGCAGAGAGGCAGTACAGCTATAACTGAAACGTCTGGAAGACCACTACATCATTGAACATATAGAATGCACCGAATGGCTAGCGCCCTTGGCAGTGGCGCGCAAACGGAATGGGAAGATACGTCTTTGCATTGATCTCCGAGAACTCAATAAAAACATCATCATTGACAATTTCCAGTTGCCCATAATAAACGAACTACTGGCACAGACCAAGGGGATTAAATGGTTCTCCACTATCGACCTCAAAGCCGCATACCACCAAGTGTCACTCCATCCGTCGTGCAGAAAGCTCACCTCTTTCATCACGCCCTTCGGCTGCTATAGGTTTAGGCGGTTACCCTTTGGCCTCACATCCACAGCGGTCATCTTCCAAAAACTCATACACACACTCTTCAAAGACGTCCCTGGAGTCCTCTACTTCCAGGACAACATCCTTGTCATGGGGAAGGCCAAGGCTGAACCTGACGACATTCTGCACACCGTACTGCGCACGCTGGAGGCCAATGGTCTCACAGCGGAACTTGAGAAGTGCAAGTTCGGCTTACGCAAAGTGACCTATCTGGGACACGAGATCAGCGACACAGGCATATCCCCAAAAAAGCCAAATGTGGAAGCCATTATGTCCGCGCCCTCACCTAAAAGCAAAGAGGATGTCTGCTAATTCCTGGGGTTGGCGGAGTTTTATAGCAAATTCGTCAGGAACTTCGCGACCAAAAAGCACAGCTTACGTCAACTGCTGAAAGAAAAGAACGCCTTTTCATGGTCCGCAGAGTCAGAAGCGGAATTCTCTGCCATAAAAATAGACACGGATTTGACAGCGCCGCGCCCAGCATCCTGACCACGGATGCCAGCGACTAAGGGTTGGGAGCAGTCCTCTCCCAGAGAACAGCGAATGGTGCAGAGACCACTGTGGGGTTTGCCTCGCGATCCCTCACCCCCTGTGCAGAGAAGTATAGTGTGATCGAAAAAGAGATGCTAGCATCCATTTGGGTGATGGAAACATTTCAACAATATCTGTGGGGATCAAGATTTACACTCTGCACAGACCACAAACCCCTAATCAAAGTTCTCAGATCCAGCGTCAACGTGACAGCCACCCCACGCTTCGCAAAAGAGACACTCCATCTCTTAGACTTCGTGTACGACGTGGAATACATCCCGGGTCCTCAGAACAGGGTGGAAGACTTCCTTAGCAGGGCAGCGGCCGTGGAAGGAACAGTCACACAGTCGGACTTGGACGAGTACAGCGTTGCATTCATGACGGATCACGAACACACCATCAGTGCCCAGGACTGGGAAGAAGTCTATGCAAAGGACACAGAGCTCTCCCAGGTCAAACTGTATGTCACGCACGGCTGGCCAGAGAAGAAGCACACAAAGGACAACTTCAGGAAATCCTGGGAGGTCTGCGACAAACTCTCTATTACCGAGGACTCGGTATTTCTGCTGCGAGGTGACAGAGTTGTGCCCCGGGAGGGTTGATCGACTGCATACTCCACATCACCCACGAAGGTCACCTGGCCATTGTAAAAGCGAAAGGAAGGATGAAACTACTGTACTGGTGGCCAGCCGGGGCAACCAAGTAGAGAGATTTGTGCGAGCATGCAAGCATTGTGCCAGAGCTGATAAAATACTCATCACCATGAGACCACCCCATGGGGGAGTTCAACACCCCCAACAACCCCTGGGAGGACTTGGCCATTGACATTGTAGGTCCTATCCTGGATTCCTGGGGCACGCCTAAACACCTCATCGTCTTAGTGGACTGATGCTCGAAGTGGTCTGAGATCAAAATCTGTGAATCAGTAGACTCTGATACCGTAATTGCATTCCTCACTAACATCTTCCTGAGGGAAGGTTTTCCCAAAACTATCACCAGTGGCAACGGGCCCCAGTTCACTTCAGTCAAATGGACAGCTTTCACCAACCGCAATGGTACCAGACTAAACACACCCCCATTTACCCTCCAGCAGGCAACGGCCAGGTGGAACCCTTTAACCGTGTGATCATGGGCTCAGTCCAGGAAGCCATCAGTGCCGGAAAGAGCTGGGAGACCAAAGTCAAGAGCATTGTGTGGGCATATCGCATCACTCCCACCCTTACAGGCTACATCCCGTTTAAAATCTTGAGAGGCAGAGAACATTTTACCAGAGACAGTAAAGTGTAGTAAAGGAAGATACACAGTCCAGCTGTATAGTTAGATAATCCTTTATTGTAGCTCTCTTCTAGGATAGATGAGTAGGAGAAGATAGGAAGTTCAGATGTAGCCCCACCCTGAGCAAGCTCCAAGCAGCTCAGCCTGAGTTGACTAACTGACACTGTGAGCCAGAGAGTCACCCAAGCATTCTATGATGTCATGTGATGTCATGGACATTCTATTCATTGGAAAACAGTAGAGAAGTAATTTACTACATAAAGCCTGGATGAACAAGCGGATCCCGAGCAAATGGTCCCCGGCCATTGTCCGGAGTGACATTTACAAAGCCCAATGCATCTATAAAGCAAATTACGATAAGAGGCACAAAGTGCGTGATGTAATGCTAACGGAGGGCAACTGGGTCAGAGTCAAACGGGGCCACCCAGGACAAAAAGGAGACAGCAAATTCAGTGAGCCCCTATGAGTGGTGGACCTGTAGACACAATCGGCTTTGTTGAGCAACGGCAAGTTGTGGTCACAATCCAGAATGGCCAAGTGCAACAAAATCCTTCAGTGGGGCATGGACAGTAGCAACACCTACGTCAGCGATCTTGAAGAAGGTATCAGTGCCACAGGGGAAGAAGCATCGACCACAGAACCAGTGAGAGAGGACGTGGAGATTGCCAACAGGAGTGAGACCGGCACCCCGGAAAACTCTGAAGGACAGACAAGCAAGTGGCAAACACCGCATCTGCCCAGCCAGGACATAGACTGTACCGGTACCTCGCATGAGACATCCAATACCCGGGTCGGATCCCATGGAGAAAGAGAGCAAGGGATCCGGGCACCCATCACACACACCTGCACAGACCGTACAGTGAGGCTTCTGAAACGGTTCAGTGAATTTCACTTGTGAACACTCTCGCTCTCACTCTCCCTCTCTCTCTCTCTCTCTCTCTCTCTCTCTCTTTCTCTCTCTCTCTCTTTCTCTCTCTCTCTCTCGTCTCTCCAGTTACAGTTCAATTTGTCATTGTTGTTAAGGGGGAAGATGTGTAGTGTTGCGGTCTAGCCTTCCGCCGTCACGTGACTCCCGCGAAGCATGCTGGGAATAACGTGCCGCGGGACGGCCATATTGAGATGGTGGCGCGAACTAACCTGACGGCTCTCCCTGAGACAGAATAAAGTACGTACTTGTCCTGTCCTCATTCCGGAGAGGCAACTACGAACTTTACAACTAGCACCTATCAGAGGTTTTCCCCTAACAATAACATGTTGACATTGGTGTTTTCTGCCCTGGAATCTACTGAGTTTTTTTCACCCACTAATTTTTTGTCAGGTGGGACCTGCCAAACTGTAACAATGAAAAACTGAGCCAGTGGGGACTCTATCACACCTGGTAATTACCAGCTGCAGCAAACTCTGTACCTCCCATATTTCAATCACTGTACAAACAGCGGTTTCCGCAGGGATCACAATATAACAAGGCACTCACAACCAAGGCGAAGAGGTAACAGCATGTGTTTTTTAAATTGTCCAAATGTTCTCTCTGTTGAGTTTCTGATGTTTACATTAGATGTATTCTATACAAGTACATGATTGGTTTTAACAGCTATGGCTTGATGTAAGCACGCACTGTTACCTAGAAAAGGACAATTTATAGTTTCCTGAACATATATAATGCTCATCTTTAGTGCTACTCAGCTAGACACAAATTCTGAATTCCTCTTTGGACATATTTAGACACTGAATTGAGCTAATTTTAAAAATATGTGCATCGTGAGCTCGTCCTGGTAAAACGTGGGTAATAGCTTGCGATGATGAAACCAGTGATGCAATGTACTTGTACATTCTACGAATAGATGGGTTAATGGTTTAACTAGTTGCCTATTTGATCTTGTTGGGGCTATTTAATGCAACTAAGACTCTGGGCACCAAGCTAATGTTTAGAATTCAGCCTTCGCACGGGGAATAAAGGAGTATTATCAATGCAAAAAAACTATATCGTGATTTGTGATCAAAATCATTGAAGAATATTGTAAAAAGTGGGCTGTGAAGTTCCACTCGCCATAGCAACAGATCCCTGCATGCAGCAGAAAAAAGAACCGATGTCAACTTCTGCAAAGATGGCTGAACCTCATGAATACGGGCCGGCTCCTACGTCACGTTTACTCGAGTCGAGATGTTATGTTATGTTATGTTATGTTATGTTATTTGATATTTGTTAAGCGCGAACTGTCGCTCCGGAAGGAGCATCCTGGCGCTGAGGAAAGTGGGAGTAAACAGAGGTGAGATCTAAATGGCGGCCAATACGTATGCGTCTGTCAGGTTGAAAAGCCAGGTTTTAAGTTGTTTCCTGAATGGGGTTTCTAGATCCAGTAGTCTTAGCTCTTTAGGCATGGAATTCCATGCCCTAGAAACCAAAACACTAAGGGGCATATTATCAAGGGGGTTTATCTCCGCTTTTTTGGCTTTAAAAGCCAAGAAAGCGGAGATAAAATGATCTCCCTATTACCTAGCTGTCGCTAACACCAGTTAGTGACAGCTAACCTGAGCAGTAACACCAGTTAGCGACAGCTAGTAGGAGATAGCGACCATCTTGGGCCCCACTTTGCATGTCAGTGATATTTATCACTAATGACATGCAAAGTGGGCGTGCCAAGATGTTAGCGACTGGAAACAGTCGCTAACATCGCTATCTCCTATTACCAACTTTTGGAGATATTCGCGCTAAGCGCGAATATCTCCAAAAACTAACACCTGCCCTGAGCAGTTCTTAGCCATGTTATCCAATGGGAGGTGGATAACATGGCTAAAAGCTTTAGCTCGGTAATGCATGAATATCGCTGACTTTTCAGCGATATTCATGCATTGCGGCCGTTTTTTATCGCATTTGCAATAAACCTTGATAATAGCAAGGTTTATCTGCGATAATTTCTGACGATGCTTAGCGTTAAATAATTTGTTGCTAAGCATCGTTAGCGATAAATATCGCTTAACGTTGGTAATATGCCCCTAAGAGTTTTTCCGCCCTTGGTTTTATAATGAAATTTAGGAATATTGATTAAATTACAGCCAGCTGATCTTAAAACTCTAGTAGGGTTGTAGCGAGTATATCTTCTCGAAAGATACTTTGGGCCAACGTTGTTTAATGCCCTAAAGGTGGTCAATAGGATTTTAAAAAGAATCCTTTTGTGGAGAGGGAGCCAATGCAATGTCCTAAGGGCTGCAGATGCAGAAGATTTTCTGGGCAGTTTTAATACCAGTCAGAATGCTTCTCTCATCCACTCTCAACCACTCTGTCTTGCAAATCATCTTCAAAATCTTACACAGACAGAGATGTTTGTGCAAAAAATGCAAGGTTTCCTTTGGAGCAACTGCTTCCTTTCTTTCAATGTTTTTTTCAAATTCACTCTTTAATTACTTGTCATAACTGGAGTGTTTTTTTTAGAGATACAGCGACAGCAATTACAGCCATGATATTGTTTAATGAACAAGGAAAGTGCGAAGGGAACCAATTGCAAAAGGTGAGCAAAAACCGAAAGTGCCATTTTATTATGACAAAAATGTAACAATAGCAAAAAATTGCTGCTGAACTATGAACTTCACAAGTTTTCGCTGGCTGCAGATTTAAACAATATTAGAGAAACTAAACAATTGCTAAAAGCGTAGTATTATGTCATGATATTGAGATCAATAATATCGACGTACACATATGTCGACTAACTACACAGCTATAAGGCTTGGCAATATGTTAGTAGCTGATGTTGGGGAGTCGAGATATGAGCAGGTCGATATTAAAACTTTAGTATTGGAGCAGAACAGGTGTCTTCCTACACTGAAAATGATGAAACTGCATTTGTGTCGCATTTCCATGAGCTCGATGGCACACCTGCAAAGCTGAGAAGCCATAGACTTATGTTTCGAAATGCAGTGTTAAATAACGAAAGAAAAAGAAGTTGCTTGGGTGCTCCTGTCATCCTTAGGGTGATCTTCCCCCAAACTTTTTTCCTGCTTACATCCTCTTATTGATGATTCTCTTTGTTGGCCATAGGACTCTGAGTCATTTACCACTGCTAAAGTGCATGTGTTTCTCCCCTAAACATGTTAACTCATGTATACATGGCACATTTAGTTTACTTGCAAGTCCCTTGTAAAGTGGTATACCATATAGCCAGGGTCTGTACCCTAAATGCTACTAGTGGGCATGCAGCACGGATTGTACCACCCACATAAGTAGCCTTTCAAACCTGTCTCAGCCTGCCATTGTAGGGCCTTTAATTACAGTGTACTGCTACTTCGACTTGGCATTTAACACCCTTGGCCAAGCCTAAACTCCCCTTTTGTTACACATAAGTCACCCCTAAGGTATGCTATATGTTGCCCACAGGGGAGGGTGCTGTGTAAGTAAAAGGTAGGACATGTAGTTTTACTATTTCTCCATATTTTTTGCATTTTCCAGCACCCCCACTTGTATCTACCAACCTGCCACTCTAACACACACGCAAAATCTACATCTTTTAATCGATAGTGAGAGAAAGACAGAAACAGAGCAGTGGGGAGAGTGGGATGGACAGAAAAAGACACAGATGAGGTTACTAATATGATATAGCATATATGTAAGAATGTAATGTCTGTGTAAACCCTAAGGGTCATATTCACAAAAGTAAAATTAGACCAAATGTCTACTTAGACCAGAAGTCTAACTTTACTACTTTTCGGTATACACAAAGTTGCTATGAGTGAAGTTAGACTTTTGGTCTAACTACCTTTGTGACTACATGAAAAGCAGTTAAGTTAGACTTTTGGTCTAAGTTAGACTTTTAGTCTAATTTTACGTTTGCGAATCGGGCCCTATGTTTGGATCTCCTCTCACACTTGAAGTCTGTATACCTCTGCTCTATATTTCTGAATTCTGTTTGCAAGGATACTTCTTCATCAATGTACAGCTGCATTGATAGGATGGATTATTACACACTCGTGTCACTTATACTTCTCAAGAAATTAAACATTTAATTGCACATGAGAATATGAGCTCATTATTATCAACAGATTGCTACCCCCCAGCCACATTTCAACTTCACAGTACACACGGCATTATTTTCTACAGTGTCATAGGGCTTTTCTGTGTATTGAGTTTAGGAGCACACGCTGGTTATGTGGTTTATCAATTTTTGACTAAGAATGTTCTATTTTTGCCTAGATACTTAACTATATACCAATAAATGTAAAGATGACAATGTTGTGATTGCATATGAATGTTGTATCTCCTTTTCAAGACCGATTTCTCATAAGTATAAGAAAAATCCCCTTTACCAGTGCAAACATTGTCAGCTTAATTGCACAAATATTTAAAATATCTCAATTTAGATACGACCTTTAATGAGTTTCCACAGTGATCACCTTTTCAAATGCCAGATTGCATTCAGTGGCATCTGAATTAGGCAGGGTGGGTATTTTTTCAGTCCTGATGTTCGCTTCAGTCACCCATCTACTCTTGCATCGTTGTTAAATGTATTTGGAGTATGACCAGAAGAACAACAACAAAGTAAGGAAATTTGGTTGGAACAATTAAAAATGACAAGATGCGTTAAATCAAGTGTGTTGCATATTTTTATTGCGGTTTCTAATGCTTCAGATGTAAAAACTGGATGAGTGCCCCTACTTGCTAGTTTAGTGGTTTTAAATACCACTCGACTCCAATTAATTTGGGGGCTTATTTACAAGCTCCTTGCGCCGCTGTTGCGTCACTTTTAATATGGGAATATCTGTTTTGGGTTGAAGGGCTGTATTGAAATATGTGCATTGTATACAAAAATGAATGTACTTTAAGAATGTCACATTCAAAAGACATGTCGCATATGTTTCCCAAATACTAAAGGCAGCACTGAGGATATTCAGCAGTTTTCTACTGTCACAAATGTATGCCTGGCTAAAAACTAAGCTACTGCAATTGATAACAAGTGTAAATCCTAGCCCAAGAATAGTACTAACAAGGGAGCCTCAAAGCAGTAGTTCAGAAAATGAGACCAACATTTTAATATATTTCCCAAAATATCCATGTCTGTCCCAAGGAGTGCTGATTCACAATATCTAGGTCACATCCCTTCTCAGGAAGTTTTCATATCCCAGCCAGTGCCCAGTAGAACATTTCCAGCCTTGAAGTAAGTCATATACCAGACATGGTCAGACAGTGGAAATGCAAGATTTCATGGTCATTCAGCCATGCCCAACATAACACACTCAAAAGGCATTTGTGCACTAAGCCAGTTGTGCCATGCATTTGTTCAAACTCTGAAGCATCTTCTGTAACTAATGGAATGCAAACTGTACTCAATGGCATGCATGACGAGGGAGAAACTCAATATCCCTTTGGGAGTGGATGAGGGCAGGTACTGTCACTTTACAAAACCCGGGCAGTCAGGAGGCCTGGGATGGTGCAGGATGGTTTGATCAGGTGCCAAGGTAAATCCCCCGTATACATGAGGGAATAAACTTTGACATTTTGAAACGTAACACTTCATTCACCTCTTGCAACATTAAAAGAAATATGCATACTTACTGTTCTAACTTCTTTAACTCATCATGATATGATCTTATCTTCCTTCCTGAAAAACGGTTGAGAGAGAGTTCGAACCTGATATAATGAGAGCCATTCCGGAGGGCTATAGAATAGTGACAAAACACCAAGCCAGTAACAAATTAGGGGGCGTACTCGCCATAATCATAAGAGACAATTGGGAGATTTCCGACAAAAGGATCAAACACACTGACCTAATGAACGCTATGTCCTTCAACGTCACAATCTCCCCCGCTCTCTCGTTTGCGGGTATGCTGGTCTACAGAACCCCTGCTTCCAAACACTCTGAGCTATGGGAATTATGCAATCGTATCACTGATCTCTCCCTGAAATATACCAATTTCATAGTCCTGGGTGACTTTAATGTCCACATGGATAATGATCATTGCTCCTTGGCCTCCCAATTAGGGGAGACATGTAAAGTACAGAACCTCAATCAAATGGTGTCTATGCCTACACATGTGGCAGGCCACACACTGTATCTCATATTTATTAAAATCCCAACCCTAACAACAGAGGATCCCATTCCCCTCACATGGTCGGATGACAATCTCATTCCATTCAATCTAACCACCACCACAAAATACAGAGTTAAGGTACCTGAGCTCGTAGTTAGAAGAAACTGGAGGAGAGTCACACCTGAAGCAATGGGCCCTGCACTATTAAACACTCCCGTGGTTTTCACCGGAGAACTAAATAATGACGCAGTAACTTTTAACCACTGGGTAACCTCTGCAGTGGACAAAATAGCCCCTATGAAAGCTATGAAACTGACCAGGAACAAACCCTCTGCTCCTTGGTTCACGCCGGAACTTAGATAAGAAAAAACTGCTGCAAGAAGCTTGAGCCAATCTGGCGAAAAACCTATAGCATAGTGGCCAAAAACATCTACAGAACTGCACTAAAACAATTCCACAAGATAAAACACAATTCCATATGGGATCATATTGCCAATCAAATCAATACATCTGCCAATTGTACAAGGGTTCAATAAACCAGGAACAATAAATAGCAATATAGCCCCCTCCGCCACCCTCTGCGTAAACCTTTTGGTCTTCTTCAAGAAGAAGATCCAAGACATTTACGCCTCATTCACTGGGACGGAACCACCAAGCACACCATTGCACTTCCCCTCACCAGCACACACATGGTTTGAATTTTGGGCCATTTGTAGGTAGCTAAATACCGGTCGGTAACGGCCGAAATTCGGTAATTTTTCCTTTGCCGACCGGTATTCAGGCCATCGAGATGTAGGATGTCAAAAAGTAAGGATTCGGTAAATATGAATCGGTAAATACCGAATCATCATGACCAAATTCATATTTACCGAATCGGTAATTACCGAATTCTAATTTACCGAATCTTAAATATGAAACGGTAAAACGAGAAAAGCTATGTAGGTAAAATTTTAAATACCGAATTTCATGAAATTTGGTATTTAAGAGTTGGTAATTAACACCAACTGGAAGCAGGTGGTAATCATCCACATGGTATATAAGCAATCCCAAAATGCAACAGTGTGATCACTATGGCGGCTTTCTACGTCATTGCAAGGAGGCTACGACTACAGGCAGCAGGAGAGAGGATCTGGAGGCGGGAGAAGCAAGTCTACAGACAGCTGATAACACTCTTCCAACTGACTGAGGCATGAAAGGTACAGGCTACACCCCCACACCATCCTGGACTTGATAAGGGACCTGCACCCACTCCTGGAGCACCCAACACCAAGGGCGCACGCCATACAACCACATGTGCAGGTGCTCTGTAGCCTAGATCTCCTTGCATCTGGCAGTTACCAGGGGGTGATAGCTACGGTAGGCGGGGTGTCCCAGAGTTGCCTGTCCCGGTTATTTAGAAAGTTCCTGGATGCCATGATGACGAGAATGCACCACTACATCAGCTTCCCAAGCACACAAGTGGAACTGCAGAAAACCCAGACAGACTTTTACCAAATGGCACAGTTCCCGCACGTCATAGGCTGTACTGATGGGACACACATTCCAATCTGCCCTCCTGCAGCCACAGAATACATCTACAGGAACAGAAAGTCCACCCACTTAATAAATGTGCAGGTGATCTGCGACGCTGGCAACATAATTACCGACATTGTGGCCAAATTTCCTGGAAGCACCCTCGACTCCTACATATTCCAGAACAGTGGGATCTACACACGCCTTGCTGCAGGAGAATTTGGGGAAGGATACCTGCTAGGTAAATAACTGTGACACACACTGATAGATACTGCAGCCAAATGTCTTTTTAAGTATGTAACTAATGGCACCCTCGTTCCCACCTAGACGATAGCGCATATGTTGTGCGGTCCTTTTTCCTCACCCCCTACCTGAACCCTTCAACCCAGAGTGAGAGAAGTTACAATGTGGCACACAGGTCAACACGCAACATTGTGGAGCGCACCTTTGGACTATTAAAAAGCAGGTTCCGCTGCCTCCACAAAAGCGGAGGTGCACGTCAGTACACACCCATCATCTGCTGTAAAACCATTGCTACCTGTGCTATGCTGCACAACCTTGCTACAAAGAGAGGTACAGAAGTAGAAATAACTTATCATGAGGAGAGATCACACACAACTATTTTTAATTAAGTAAGAAGACACAGCCAGGCGTTGCATGTGCATGACATAGTTTAATGAGTGGGCACTAGGTCAATCAGCAAATGGCACACCGTGCTAGTGAAATTGGTGACAACTAAAATTGGTAATCACGGTTACTTCACCCAAATAATGTTCATGAAGGTGTGGGCAGCATTAATGTCTGCGCCCACGCACTACAGTGCTGGGTGCCTGCAGCTGGCTTTCCACACTGGTTGATCCAGGGCCCGCAGCCTGGCGCCTGCTGCTCCTCCGGGTTTCTGGTATAGGTGTGCTATTGCTGCTCCTGCTGGTGTTGTCTTCGCTCTCCCCCACACCTAGAGCACCAGCGTTGGCTGACTGGGTGGTCAGCAGCAGTTACATAGCGGATGCCACCTTCCCCATCCCCCTGGAGACATCTGTGCAGCAGAGAACAAGCCCCTCCTGCATTGCCACAGAGCGCCTGCATAGCAGGGAAGTGGCCGTTGCCAGACGGTTCACCGCCTTGGTGTGCTGCTGCATGTACTACCTCTTCCTGCGCATTCTAGCCTTGTCCTCATCAAGTTTGTCGCAGAGTGCCACCATGGACTGGGACTTGTCCCGCATTCCCTCGACCATTTCCATCATGCTCTCTGCCATGGAGCTGATGCCACGGTCTATGTTGCCCATGTTCTGATTTAAGTGCCGCATCTGTCTCCGCACTGATTGTATGGCCTTCCCCTGCAGGCGCTGCACTTTCACCATGGTGGCCTCCAGCCCGCCGAGGACCACTCACCCCGCCGAGTTGTGCTGCTATCCCGGACCCTACGGCGTCTTGCACCTGTGTGCACACCCTCGGACGTGGACTGCAGCCCAGCATTGGTTGCCTCCAGTGTAGCAGTTGTGGTGTCACCCTCCCTTTCGTCGTCAGAGGACTTTTCCATGACATGGAGAGGGGGTACAGCATGACTCCTGGGCCTTACCACTACTAATACATTTGAGGCTGGTGAGGCTGACTGTGCTTGTGAGTCCCGCTGTAGTGATACATTCAGCAGTGGCGATGCTGGCTGTGCAGTTGTGGCTGGCTCTGGTGGTGAAGCTGCCTGTGGTGTTGGTGATGGTGGTGGTTCAGTGCTGTGGCCTGCACTCGTGCGGGCATCCTCAGACATTCCCTTACGGTGTGCCCTTCTATCCTTTTCCTGCACTGTCCTGCACGATGACTCTCCTGTGGACAGATATGGCCATTAGCTCAGTGGTGCTGCAACCCTGTATTTCACTATTAAATTACAATCCTGTCACACTATCTCAATGTCCTCAACTGCTTCTGAATGATGTTTGTGGCATGCCTTGTTGTTTTGTATGATGACTGTCATGATTTGTGTTTCAATGACTACATTTCCCATGATGCATTGCTGGTGTATCCCAAAACCTGTACTGGAGTGTGAGTCACACAGCCCCATTGGGGAAGTGGGACAGGGAAGGGGGTGGGAGGATTGCTGGGCATGCTCCTTACCTTGTTTAGTTGCAGCTCTGGCTGAGCTGTCAGCATCCCCGATCCCAAACACACTCGGGCTCTAGGGTGGACTCCACCAGCTGCTCCAGGTGAGTGAGGGCAGGTGCCCTGCTCCTTCCTCTCACTGTGTCACTGGCCACTTTATTCTGTGCTGCCAGCTTTTTTTTGGTAATGGTCCTGAGATCATACCAGCGTTTTTTTTTAATCGTCTATCTCTCGTGTGCTCACACCCATGGCGTTAACATTCGCCTGGATTTCCAGGCAGGTCTTCCGTTTCACAGCCTCTGCTACCTGCAGGGACTGTTTCCCAAAACGCTGGGTGTGGTGTTTGACCACCTCCTCCTCGAGCACCTGAAGCTCACTTGTGCTGAACTTCAGCTTTCTTTTTCTTTCACCTCCTTCCCCCTGTGATGCTTGGGATACCATCCTGCAGTTCTGCTCAGCTCAGTACAGCCAGTGGTTCAGTTGCTCACAGCTCTCCAGACGTTTCTGATTGTCTGCACCTGCATGGGTGTGGCCACTTCCTGGTTGTGGGGTGAGGTGGATGCACAGGATTGGTTGGTTCCTCAGTAGCTTGGTTGTGGGGTGGGGTGGATGCACATGATTGGTTGGATCCTCAATTGCTTGTATTTTGAATCTCCGATTCAGTATTTACCGAATCGGTATTTACCGATTCGGTGATTCCCATTCATTCCTATGGGCCTCCAGGCCCATAGGTATGAATGGGAATTACCGATTCGGTAAATACCGAATCGGTAAATACCGAATCTGTAATACCGAATATTACCGATTCTGTAAAATATACCGAATTTTTATCTACATCCCATTTACTGATTATGAAATACCGAATCGGTAAAATTTGGTATTTTAGAATCGGTAAATAGAAATTACCTACATATGGCCCTTTGTCTTTTCAACCCAAACACTTCCCTTACACAGCTGGAAAAAACGAAATACGGATGTCCAACTGATCCCTGCCTGGCCAGGTTCTTCAAAGTACTAGCCCCACTGCTTAACCCCTTGCTAAACCGGTTATGGAATTCATCTCTGAAAACAGGCACCTACCCATCCATATGGAAAACTGCACGCGTTCAACCAATCCTCAAGAACGAAGATGTAGATCCAACAATACTGAAAAACTTCAGACCCATCTCCCTCCTGCCAGCACCAGCTAAGATCCTAGAAAAAGAAGTACAGAAACATCTATCCAATTTCCTAGAGTCCAACAAACTACTCCATGACTCCCAGCCCAGATTTAGATCAGGATATAACACAGAGACAGCACTGCTTGAAGAAGGAGAAACAGTCCGGGAGACCTTGGATAAAGGTAGCTGTGCAATGCTGGTGCAGCTGGACCTGTCGGCAGCGTTTGACACGGTGTCTCACTAGATCCTCCTATACAGGCTCAGGCAGTTGGGAGTAACAGGGACCACCTTAGCCTGGTTCAGCTCCTTTCTTGAGGGGTGGTCCCAAAGAATGCGGCTGCACCCCCACATCTCTTCCCTATACCACCAGATTTGTGTAGTCCCTCAAGGCTAAGCCCTCAGCCCAGCTCTTTTAAATATTTACCTTGCCCCTCTTGCCCCACTTGTAGACCAACAAGTTGTAAATGTCATCTCATACTCTGCTGACACCCAGCTTGTGTCCTCCTTCAAAGATCATTCTGAGGCTGCAGTTACAAACTTCAATTAGTGTCTCATGGACATATCAGCCTGGATGACTGACAACTGTCTCAGGCTGAACACGGAAAAAAATGAGGTATTGTTTTTCCATCAGCCTTCCCCTCCTCAATCCTTCCTCTGGTGGCCTACACAACTTAATCCTCACCCTCTTCCGGTCTCCTCTGCCAGAAACCTGGAATTCAAATTTGACACCGACCATTCATGCAAGATTCCTGCTTTTTCTATTCATGGACTGCAGGAAAACTATAGTCCATGCGCTGATCACGTCGCAGTTGGACTATGCAAATAGTCTGTACTTGGGTTTGCCAGGCTACCTGGTCAGGAAGTTGCAGACTATACAAAATGCAGCCACTAAGCTTATCAGAAACGTCCATCACATTTCACCTCACTTACGCAGTCTCCACTGTCTGCCTGTTAAAAGGAGAACAGAAGTTAAGGCACTGACGCTTGCCTACAGAGCAATCAACGACTTTGGCCCTCACTATCTAAGGAAGAGACTACGTTAATCCCATCAGACAAGAAACCTGAGGTCGAATCATCATGAACTCCTAATCACTCCGCGATTTGCAAAAGCCAGGCTAGGAGGACAATCGTTCCCCGTTAGAACTGTAACCCTGTGGAACTCCATACCCGAACACATCAGAAAGGCCAAATCAGAATCTACCTTACGGAAGCCCTGAAGACATGGCTTAAGCCTTCTTTAGTACACTATGGCACCAGACAACTTGCCCTCACCTTGTTTAGTCTGCGTTGCAAGCGCTGGGACAGCTACGTTGGGGGTAGCCCTTGCGCTCTATAAGCTAATCAAATAAATAAATAAATGACACAAGCCTGCCTGATTTTCTTCTCTCATCTTTTATCAAGGCCTTTCAGATCTTCGCTCTAGTTAAATCGATCTGTAATCTAGCAATGGATACCATAATACGGAATAGTATAACATGGTGATGGACTCGAGAGTGCGTAGGCTTATACTTGGGTTCCCAGGACAAATATGAATACTCTAGTGACTGCCTATAAGAGGTGTGAGCCTCCATCAAGGACAAACACACTTCTGCCAATCAAATCCTTGCAATGGGGTAAAATGATTGCCAGGTAATGAACATATTATACAGGAACCTGGGCAGAGCCGAACTGTTTTATTTTTTTAAAAATTGCTGTTTCATTGCAATTTATATACTATTTTAGGTCGAGCCTAGAGTCAGCGTGCATGCACTGCTCTGCAAGACTTGTTGTCCTGGAGTATGGAATAGAAGCCCCACCCACTCTCCGTCATTGGTTTGTGCCATTGTCCTTCATAAATGCAGGCTTCTGATTAGTTAAGAGGCTTTTTAGTCCCTCCATAGTGCTGCCTTGTCTTCATTTGTATCCTCCCATGGCTACTGGTCGTTTTACTTTGGTTGTTACACGGCACGTCTTATTCAGCCTTGTAAGCACTATTTTCTTCATTGAATTTCTGTTCCTGCAAGCACGACGATGTGCTTTGTAACATTCAGCGTGCTGCAAATATTTGTTTTATCTTTATTTAAATTGGTTAAAATCGCCACAGATTAAAATCACTGCACTCACGCTCTAACTGTAAACATCTTAAGCTAAAGCGCTGGTGCTGCAATTGCTTTACCAGTATAGAAATAGAAAAATAATGTTTTTCAATGTCTTTACTTTAGTTTATGCGCTTTAGCTTAAGATATTCACAGTTAAAGCGCAAGTGCAGCAATTGTAACCAATGTAAATTAACAGAAAACAAAGACATGCGGCCACTATTATTTTCTATTTATTAACTTTGGTTATAATCGTAGCACTCGTGCTTTGGCTGTAAACATCTTAAGCTAAAGCCACTATTTTTTCAAAAGTAAAGAAATAGATTATTTTTTTTCATTTCCTCACTTGTGAAGCAATCAAGGCACGCGCGCTTTAGCTTAAGATGATTACAGCTAAAGCACTAGTGCCGCAATAGCATTCAAATGCTGGTTTCTGAGGCAGGTGATGCTTGTTAATATATAGGGCCTGCAGCTGCTTCCATCCATATAGGGCCTGTAGATCCATCCATCCATATGGACTTGTAGCTACCTCCCTCAGCCTGGGCCAGCGTCCACCTCCGGAATTCCATCTCCAGCAGAGACAAGCCTCGGCTGCGGCTTCCCACGCCACCCCCTTCCTAAGCCCGCCCAGATGGCATGGAGTCCAGGGGCTGGTTCCCTGACAACGGCACGCCTGACTGGATGCACAGGTGATGGCGAATAAAAAGTGCATTTTCCAGTGTGTTTCCCCCAGCAAAGAAAATACTATAGTATTGGATGGGTTTGTGTTCACCCATGCATTTTCAGCCTCAAGACCTGGGGTAATTCTGGCTTTTAGGGAGCCCTGGCGGAGCTCCGAAATCATTCCAATCAGATCACGGTCCGCGCTTTTAATTGATGTCCCTTGGGAGGAGGTTTTTTCAAAGGACAGTAATGGAAAGTCCCGGTCTATGGCATTTACTGATGCTCTGTTTGGGGGTGCGGCTGCCCCTTCCCCCATCAATACATCGCAGGATTATTGAGAGCACCGACAAACTGGAGAAATTCATTCTACTAAGGGCTTTTTGTCGCCTATAGCGCTTACTGTCAACTTTGCCCTTACAGCTTTGTAGCGCTTCAACCATACATTTGTGTTCGATACCCAGCAGCGCTAGTTATGTGGGTCTGGAGGTCTCAGTCCTGAGTCAGACCCTCCGATGTGTCCTTGATATTCTGGAGGATGGGGAGATTTGCAGAATTTGTGTAGGTGCCAAACGCACTCTTGGAGCTGTAGTGTTTTGTTTTGGCAACATTAGCCGAGGTAGAAGATTAGACTTTATGGGTGAAGGAAAACCCTGGACTGGAGTGCTCCCTGTCACCACAGGTAGCAGAAGACTGTTAACTTAGTGCCAATATTGGCAATTCACCCAACCCGCAAAACATAGCAATCTCATTAATAAACACACACGACACAGTAATTGCTGGAGAAAACATTGCTGCAGGTTTATTTCTTACAAGAAGTATGCCAACATGGTGGGTCAACTTATGGGGATCCAAGGGCAGGGAGCCCCTATGCTGCCTTGCCCACCTGATGAGCCAAATTGCTCTGTGGCCTTACCAATGGGTGCTAACTATTTTGGGGGAATTCCCCCCCCACATCCTGTGGATCACCTGTTCACCCATTTACTCATGCCCCTAGAGGAGGTGGAGCATATCGAGGCAAACCCCTGGTTGCTCAGGTTTACAACTGCCCGAAGGACTAACAGGCGCTGTCGTTCCTCCAGGGTTATTTACAACAAGGGGTGGTGATGGACAGAGTCTCTGAATTAAGCAGAGTACTCTCACCCAGTCAAGAGATCAGGGCTAGATCCAACACCGTTTTTTAGCTCATTGCACCATCCCAGTTTCAGAACCTGGCTGTATGCAAATTAGTCTGTCCCTGGCCCAGTGCATCATGGGAACAGGGCAGACCAGACTACAAAAGCCAATTCTTACACTGGGAAGGAAACAAGCTTCTCAATTCTTACACTGGGAAGGAAACAAGCTTCCCAATTCTTACACTGGGAAGGAAACAAGCTTCTCTTACACTGGGAAGGAAACAAGCTTCCTCCAGGGTCCTGCCGTAAGGACTTCCTGGGGTGGTTTGGCATTTGCACCCTTCTTGTGCTCCTGAAGAGGGTACCCCTATTTACCATTTGTTAGACCTGGCATCATTGGCATGAGTCTCTCCTCCATTTTTTCTGTTTGCCTCCTCTGTTTACGATGTTTTTGCTGGTATATTGCTTTGGGCACTGTGCCACTGCTGATCAGTGCCACAGTGCAAGTGCTCCCTATGTGAAATTGATGTATTGATTGGATTCCATGTTTGGCTTATTTGGTTTACTGTCAGTCTCTAGTAGAGTGCACCAGGAGTGCCAGGGCGTGTAAATACAAATGCTGCTTGTGGGCTTGCAGCACGTGTTGTGCCACCCACAAGAGCGGCCTAGTAAAAGTATGTCTGAAGGTCTGCCATTGCTAGACCTACGTGCAGTCTGACTGTCACGCGGGCTGTGCAAGTACACCTACTTGCCAGTCCCTAAACCTTCCCTTAACTTCATGTTAGTCACCCCTATGGTAGGCCCACGGGCAGGGTGCATTGTAAGCATAAGGTAGGACAAGCCTGACAAGGTTGGCATGTCCTAATAGTGAATTACAGCCATATTCGTTTTTCACTAATGTAAGGTAACCTGCTCTCCATAAGTTAGAATGGGCTGCCAGGATTATTAATGCTATAATCCTAGCGGGCTCGGGGAGCATAGTGCAATGTCGAGTTTGGTATCCCTGAACTCAGGGTTTAATAACGCATCCGTTTGGGTGGATGGTTTTTGGACTCTGTGTTTGAAAATAGCACTTTTAGAAAGTGGCTATTTTCTTGTCTGACTGTCTACTGGTCTCTGCTGGTTTGGTGTGCGTGTGACAGGAGCTGGGTGGCTCCAGAGGTCTGAATGAGTCAGTGTGGGGTGAGAGGGGCATTTGCATTGAGAGTAGGGGAAGAGTAGCTCCTGATAGCCTGCCCTGCCTGAGACAATGCTGGTTCCACCTCCTGCCAGGCGACTGATGGCTCTGTGCCTGCCAAGGACGATCCTGGCCCCACCTCCTACCGGGCGACTGATGGCCCTGCCCCTGCCAGTGACAATGCTGGCTCCACTCCTGCTGGGCGGCTGAAGACTCTGCCCTGCACAGTGAATAGGCCGGGTGCCTCGGCCTGGCAACACCCACAACAAACCCAGGATGGGGGGAAATTCCTCTGCATGGACAAAGGGATCAAAGCCAAAAAGGGGTATAAGAGAAGGACCCCTGAACCAAGATTTTAGATCACTTCTGACAAGGAAACCTGAACCAAGGACAAGAAGCCTGCTGATCCAAGGACTTGCCTATCTCTTCTGCCAGTGTGCTGTTTGTTGGGGGAATCCTTCAGTTGCTTCTTTATTTTTGCCAAGGAACCAGGAGGGAGGAACTGAGTGTGTACTCTCAAGCTTTGCCAAGGAAATCTCCAAGGGTTGGAAGAGTGCCAGCCTCCTGTTGAAGTCACAGGTTTAAAGGACTTCATCATTTGCTAAAAGTGCTTGTTGCTGGAACCTGAAAATCCAGCACCTCTAGAGAATCCAGCAATCTCGACGCCGACGGACGCCGCCGAATCCAGCTCGACATCGTGAGTGCAGCTCCAGTGTCCCGCACCTTCTACGCCGGCCGCCGGGCCCGATCAACGCTAGTAGCGACGCCGCTGCCGACGCCTCGACACCGGGTGGGATTTGAACTTTGCATTTATGACCCATGTGCAGTGATTAGTGTGCGCTACATAGTGAAAGCAGACCATAGTGCAGCCACAATCTATTTTGGTTGGATATTCTATGTTTGTTCTCCGCTTTCCTGGAGCTTGATTTTTGAAACTGCCAGTTTTGACCATGAGTGATGCCGGAGTCACTACCCCTGTTGTTGTGGAGGAATTTGATAGGGAAAAGATCAACGAATACCCGTTAAAGATGCTGAAACACTTTTGCAAGCAGTTGAAAGTCCCTACCACAGGCCTAAAAAATAAGCCAGAATATCTCAAAACATTGGAAGCCTGGTTAGAGGCCAGAGATCCCTCTGATGCGGTGGTGGTACCGCCAGGGGAGGGGGATGAGGAGGTGCCAGTGAATGGGCCTGGATCCTCTCCCGGCAGCAGTGTTTCCTCCAAAGGTCTTTCTCCTGAAGAAAGAGTAGAAAGGGCGAAGGAGCGAGCATACCAGTTAGAAATGGCAAAACCTAAGATAGATGGGCAGTTGGAGTTAGAGAATGCAAGAAGCAGGAGAGAAGATGATATGGAGATCAAAAGATTGGAGTTTGAAAGAGAGAAATTAGCTTTTGAGCGTGAGAAAATGGTGAGGGAAATGGAGCTCAAAGCTAAGAATTTAGAATTGAATCCCTCTGGTGGCAGCATCCCATCTGTGCCTGCAGAAAGTAGGTTTTATTTCCCTAAAGATGTGATCAAAGATTTTCAGAAGAATGAAGATATTGGTCAATGGTTCAAAGCATATGAGTTAGCATTGTTGGCCCACCGGGTCCCTGAGAAGGATTGGGGAGCGGGGTTGTGGGGTCGCTTTGTGAATGAAGGGAGAGATACCCTGTTAGAGATGCCTGTTGAGGATAGGATGTCTTATACTCATATGAAGGATGCTTTAATGTTAAGGTATGGCCTAACCCCAGAAAAGTACAGACAGGCCTTTAGAGAAAGTAAGAAATTGCCTGGTACTACGTGGGTTGAATATGTGTCATTTTTTTGCAGAGCCATGGATGGTTGGGTAAAGGGCAGCAAAGTGGAAAGTTATGATGCTCTTTATGATTTGTTTGCTTGGGAGCACTTGTCTAATTACTGTTTTCCAGAGCTGCGCCAGCACCTTATTGATAGCAAGATATCTAACCCTAGAAAACTTGCTGAGGAGGCGGACCGCTGGGTCAGGACCAGGGTCCACAAGGGTCCAGTGGGAGACTCAGCCAAAGGTGGGCAGGGTCCCCAGCAGAAGAGTGGGGGGGACAAGGGTAAACAGAGGGAGTTCCAGAAAGGGCCCCAAAGTAATCCCCAAGGGAACCAAGGGAAGGGTTCCCAGCCTCCCCCAGTGAAGAAGTCAGAGGCCCCGACAGGTAAACCTGTTCATAGGGTCCCAATGACCTGCTATGTTTGTAAGCAGGTGGGGCACCGTTATTATGATCCCCAGTGTCCCATGAAGAACTCTAATGCACCACCACGTGCACCCCCCCGTCAGTTGGCGAGTGTAGCCCTGGGAGGGGAGGAGATGGTTGCCCCTGGTGGGGAGGGTCCCGCAGAGATGTCCCTGGTCTCTTTAGGAGACATGGAAATGGTCCCTCCACCCCCTCTGCCTAGTAACACTAAGAAATATAGGCAGTGGGTGACCATTAATGGCCATAGGGTGGAAGCTCTCAGAGACACCGGAGCGAGTGTGACAGCTGTCAAGTGTCACTTGGTGTCCAGAGAGCAGGTGGTCCCTCATGCATTCTACCCCGTGATAGCTGCTGACAACTCCCATAGGGAGTGTGAGGTAGCTCAGGTTCCCTTTGAATTGGGGGGGGGTTCAGGTACTCTTCAGGTTGCTGTAAGGCCCGCCATGCCTGTTGATTGTCTCCTTGGCAATGATTTGGAGAACTCCCCCTGGACTAGGGTGGAGAGGGAGACACATTTGAAAATGTTGGGTGTGCCAGAGTGGGTGTGTGCAACCACTCGATCGATGACAGCAAGTAAGGGTGTTGATGGGGTCCCGAAGGCTGAAAGGATGGCCCAGGACCCAGCTGTGAAGAGAAGTGGCAGGAGGCGGGGGAAACCGGCCCCCATAGTTCCCGTGGTCCAGGAAGAGGCAGACCCTGAGGGTGATGCCCTGGGACCCACAGGTGAACAAGTTGCTGAACTGGGAGACCTGCCCGAGCTGACCCACTGGCAGCAGGATGGTGGTCCCTCCAGGGAAGAATTTTGTGCAGAACAGAAAGTGTGCCCTTCTCTTGTGGGTATGAGGCAGCAGGCCTCAGCCCAGATCAGTCAGGGTCACATTTGGTCTACTGGGAGAACGACCTCCTGTATAGCGAGCCTAAGGCTGCTGAGCCTGTGTCAGCCTGTGTGCTGGTGGTACCCCAGCGCTTCAGAGCCTTCCTACTGGGTTTGGCTCATGACGTTCCGTTAGCTGGACATCTGGGGCAGGACAAGACCTATGACAGGCTTGTCACCCATTTTTATTGGCCTCAGATGAGAAGGGATACAGATATCCATTGCAAAACCTAACAAACTTGCCAGGCAAGTGGGAAAAGTGGTCAGTACCCCCTTTGACCGGGTGGGGATTGATATTGTTGGGCCCCTGGACCCCAAGACAGCCCTGGGCAACAGGTTCATCCTGGTCTTGGTGGACCATGCCACACGGTACCCGGAAGCCATCCCTCTCAGAACAGTGACGGCCCCCGTGGTGGGACGGGCACTGATGGGTGTTTTCTCCCGAATGGGGTTCCCCAGAGAGGTGGTATCAGACCGGGGCACCAACTTCATTTCCAATTATATGAAGTCTCTGTGGAAGGAGTGTGGGGTAACCTACAAGTTCACCACTCCTTACCACCCTCAAGGTAATGGGTTGGTTGAGAGATTCAACCGTACCCTTAAAGGCATGATTATGGGCCTTGAAGAACCAATGAGGCGTAAATGGGACGTCCTCTTGCCATGCCTGCTGTTTGCTTACCGTGAGGTGCCACAGAAGTCTCTAGGGTTCAGCCCCTTTGAGCTTTTGTATGGGCACCCAGTAAGAGGACCTTTGAGTCTGGTCAAAGAAGGCTGGGAGCAATCTCCCAGGAAACCTCCCCAGGATGTATACAGTTACATGATGGCCTTTAGGAACCAGACTAGGCGCTTCAGAGATCTTGCTCAGGCAAATCTGGAGGCCAGCCAGGAACAGATGAAGCGGTGGTACGACCGGAATGCCACTCTGGTGGAGCTTCAGCCTGGTCAGAAAGTTTGGGTCATGTCCCCTGTGGAACCTTGTGCGCTCAAGGACAGGTGGACTGGACCGTTTGAGGTTGTGGAGAAAAAGAGCGATGTCACCTACATGGTGGACTTGAAGTCTCCCAGGAACCCCTTGCGGGCCCTGCATGTCAACCGTTTAAAGCCCCACTTAGAAAGGTCCGAAGTGGGCATGCTCCTAGCTACAGATGCTGGAATGGAGGAGGAGAGTGAGCCTCTTCCTGACCTCCTGTATGCAAAAGAGCAAGATGGGTCAGTGGATGGTGTCGTCCTCTCTGACACACTGACCCCTGAGCAGCAGCAAGATGGTCGCCAACTGTTGGGACAATTCCCTGATCTGTTCTCCTTGATTCCTGGTGTCACTCAGTGGTGTGTCCATGATGTGGACACTGGGGACAGCACTCCTGTGAAGCACAAGGCTTACAGAGTGACTGACAAGGTCAGAGCATACATCAAGGAGGAGGTCTCCAAAATGTTTGCCTTAGGGGTGGTTGAGTCCTCTAGCAGTCCTTGGGTCAGCCCAGTGGTCTTGGTCCCGAAGGTTGCAGCGCCTGGTGCTTCACCAGAACTTCGGTTCTGTGTGGATTACAGAGGACTCAATTCAGTCCCCAGGACTGACGCGCACCCCATCCCCAGAGCTGATGAGCTCATAGATCGGTTAGGGGCTTCCCGGTACCTTAGTACGTTTGATCTAATGTCTGGGTACTGGCAGATCGCCTTGACTGATGGGGCAAAAGAGAGGTCAGCATTTTCCACACCAGATGGGCACTACCAGTTCCGGGTTATGCCCTTTGGGATGAAGAATGCTCCTGCCACCTTCCAGAGGTTGGTCAACCAGGTATTGGCAGGACTGGAGGATTTCAGTGCCGCCTACCTGGACGACATAGCAGTGTTCAGCGCCAGCTGGGAGGAACACTTGCGCCACCTCCAGGAAGTGTTGTTGGCCCTGCGCAGAGCAGGCCTCACAATCAAAGACAGTAAGTGCCAGATTGGGCAGGGTTCAGTGGTGTACTTGGGGCACCAAGTAGGGAGCGGCAAGGTGGCCCCCCTGCAACCCAAGATTGATACCATCCTGGCTTGGGCACCGCCCAAAACCCAGACTCAGGTGAGATCCTTCTTAGGTCTCACGGGTTACTACAGGAGGTTTGTCAAGGATTATGGTAACATTGTGCACCCCTTGACTTCGCTGACTTCCAGGAAGCAGCCAAGACTTGTGATCTGGACTGACGCCTGTCAGACGGCCTTTGACACCCTGAAAACTGCAATGTGCACAGCACCCATACTCCAGGCACCCGACTTTTCTAAAGAATTTGTTGTCCAGACGGACGCTTCAGAGCATGGCGTGAGGGCTGTTCTAGCTCAGGTGAATGAAGAGGGCCGAGACTTACCTGTAGCCTTCATCAGTATTAGGTTACTTCCCAGGGAACTGAGGTGGAGTGCGATAGAGAGAGAAGCATTTGCTGTGGTCTGGGCGCTGAAGAAGCTAAGACCCTACCTGTTTGGGACTCACTTCCGGGCTCAGACAGACCACAGGCCCCTCAGATGGTTGATGCAGATGAGGGGTGAGAGTCCAAAGCTGTTGAGGTTGTCCATTTCCCTACAGGGGATGGACTTCGCGTTGGAACACCGCCCTGGTAAAGATCACGCCAATGCTGATGGTCTGTCCAGATTTTTCCGCCTTAGTGATGAGGACTCCTTAGGGTAAGGGTAGTTCTCCCCACATTTCAGCTGGAGGGGACACGTGTTAGACCTGGCATCATTGGCATGAGTCTCTCCTCCATTTTTTCTGTTTGCCTCCTCTGTTTACGATGTTTTTGCTGGTATATTGCTTTGGGCACTGTGCCACTGCTGATCAGTGCCACATTGCAAGTGCTCCCTATGTGAAATTGATGTATTGATTGGATTCCATGTTTGGATTATTTGGTTTACTGTCAGTCCCTAGTAGAGTGCACCAGGAGTGCCAGGGCGTGTAAATACAAATGCTGCTCGTGGGCCTGCAGCACGTGTTGTGCCACCCACAAGAGCGGCCTAGTAAAAGTATGTCTGAAGGTCTGCCATTGCTAGACCTACGTGCAGTCTGACTGTCACGCGGGCTGCGCAAGTACACCTACTTGCCAGTCCCTAAACCTTCCCTTAACTTCATGTTAGTCACCCCTATGGTAGGCCCACGGGCAGGGTGCATTGTAAGCATAAGGTAGGACAAGCCTGACAAGGTTGGCATGTCCTAATAGTGAATTACAGCCATATTAGTTTTTCACTAATGTAAGGTAACCTGCTCTCCATAAGTAAGAATGGGCTGCCAGGATTATTAATGCTATAATCCTAGCGGGCTCGGGGAGCATGGTGCAATGTCGAGTTTGGTATCCCTGAACTCAGGGTTTAATAACGCATCCGTTTGGGTGGATGGTTTTTGGACGCTGTGTTTGAAAATAGCACTTTTAGAAAGTGGCTATTTTCTTGTCTGACTGTCTACTGGTCTCTGCTGGTTTGGTGTGCGTGTGACAGGAGCTGGGTGGCTCCAGAGGTCTGAATGAGTCAGTGTGGGGTGAGTGGGGCATTTGCATTGAGAGTAGGGGAAGAGTAGCTCCTGATAGCCTGCCCTGCCTGAGACAATGCTGGTTGCACCTCCTGCCAGGGGACTGATGGCTCTGTGCCTGCCAGGGATGATCCTGGCCCCACCTCCTACCGGGCGACTGATGGCCGTGCCCCTGCCAGTGACAATGCTGGCTCCACTCCTGCTGGGCGGCTGAAGACTCTGCCCTACACAGTGAATAGGCAGGTGCCTCGGCCTGGCAACACCCACAACAAACCCAGGATGGGGGGAAATTCCCCTGCATGGACAAAGGGATCAAAGCCAAAAAGGGGTATAAGAGAAGGACCCCTGAACCAAGATTTTAGATCACTTCTGACAAGGAAACCTGAACCAAGGACAAGAAGCCTGCTGATCCAAGGACTTGCCTACCCCTTCTGCCAGGGTGCTGTTTGTTGGGGGAATACTGCAGCTGCTTCTTTATTTTTGCCAAGGAACCAGGAGAGAGGAACTGAGTGTGTACTCTCAAGCTTTGCCAAGGAAATCTCCAAGGGTTGGAAGAGTGCCAGCCTCCTGTTAAAGTCACAGGGTTAAAGGACTTCATCATTTGCTAAAAGTGCTTGTTGCTGGAACCTGAAAATCCAGCACCTCTGGAGAATCCAGCAATCTCGACGCCGACGGATGCCGCCGAATCCAGCTCGACATCGTGAGTGCAGCTCCCGTGTCCCGCACCTTCGACGCCGACCGCCGGGCCCGATCGACACTAGTGGCGACGCCGCTGCCGACGCCTCGACACCGAGCCCTCTCGACGCCGCGAGCGCTGCTCACTCTTGCAACATCATCATCGACATCGACGACGACGCCGTATCCTGCTTCGCCTCGTGAGCGCTGCTCCTGCCTGACATCTGTCGACGCCGCTGCAGATCGCCCCAACTCCGAGGCCCGATCGACGCCGAAGACGCGACGCCGGACATCTCGACGCCGCTGATCATCGTGTGCTTCACTTTTCTGAGGTACTGTGTTGTGGGGGTCTGTTGCGACTCCGGGCTCGACGTAGCGCTCCTCGCGGTCGACGCCGAACCTTTGGATTAACTTTGCCTCGACGTCGTGTGACTCCTGTGTCGGTGTCATTGTTGCCAAGAACTGTGATTTAAAGAAGAAGAGTCGCTTTTATTACTAAAGACTTTTGCGCTAAGAAGAAACCGTACTTGAACTATTATTTTTCCTTCCAAGAGTATTTATTAAGATTGTGGTATATTTCTGTCGGTATTTGGTCTTGTGCTAGGCCTTATATAAACATCCTTATTTTTATAATACTACTGTGTCGTGTCCATTTGTAGTGTATTCACTTTATTACTGTATGTGGTCATAAATGCTTAACGCACTGCCTCTGAGATAAGCCTGTCTGCTTTGCCAAGCTACCAAGGGGGTGAGCAGGGGTTATCTAAGTGTGTGATCCCCTTGCCCTGACTAGAAAAGGTGTGTCCCTATTTGTCAGAAGTGTATACCTCTGCCAACTAGAGACAGCCGCTTCTAACACCATTCAACCTCTGGATCCCCCAGTAACTTCGTCATAGCTCTCGGTGTGGCACCCATCACACCCAGGGCCCCCACTAAGGCAGGCATTCTCACTTACACCCTGCTGACTCTAGGGCATTGCCCAAGTCCAACAGAAACAGGTCCATGCCCACTCTAGATAGGTGGACCTCATCCTCATCGAAACATCCTGTGGACTTGGCATGTAAGAGTTCATATCTGAAAATGCCAAAACCCATCTGTTCTGTGAATTTGCTCATAGCGCTGTTTACTCTCCTGCGAGAAATTTCAACGGCCTCTACTGACCTGACCCTATGCCAGACCATTCGTGGAGTAATCTCGGATCACCATAACTCACCTGGGCCCATCTGATTACTTATCACACTCATTGTGGCTTTCATAGCCTGTAGCAGGGCCTTTCTACCCTTGATGGTCAGCTCATTGCCACCCAGGTAGATGAAAATAGTTGGGAGGAGGTTTACCTCCTGCTAGTCTGTGCCACAGCTTCTTCAGGAAGCTGTGGCATCGCATGCCTGGGATCCCCAATAAGACTATCTCAGTGAGGGGAAAAATCCATGCTTGCACACCTGCTTTTTGCCCATTTGCCCATTGCACCCCTACCGAGGTAATAGGCCAACAATTAGTAAGCATAACTGAAAATGATGTCCTCTAAAACCACCCTGCCAACACAAAAAACACAACTGGCAGCGACCTGAAGCTCAAGTGCGCACCCTTCCCCTTTCTGAATTCATGGGTGGAGGTATCGCTAGTAACACTGAGCCTCCCAACTCCCAACCTGCTTGATGCGTTCTGGCGACAGGCCAACCTTGAATGCTGAGGTAGCCGCTCAACGTTAGGTGTTGCTAGGTGGTGCATTACCCTTAACTGCCCAGTCACTGATTTCAGACTATGCTGGCAAACATATTGGAGTTTGCCTCCCAGGCCAACAGTGTATTTGTTAACAAGTATAGATTGTGGCCAACACCATATCCTTATGTCTGCCAGCCAGCCTCCTTCTGTATGGGAGTACCTTGCCGACCAGAATTATTACCCAAATGGGGAACCAAAACTACAGCTCTTCATAACCCTGGAATGACTGATATAATCCATTGAGCACCGCTTGCAATATGTGCCTTAGGGTTATGGTTGAATAAGCCATAGTTTACCCCCTTACTCGAATTTTCCGAAAAGATCCCACGAATCCCACCCAGACCTGGTAGTGAATAGCTGCAGAGACAAGCTGGGTCTCAGGGAATGGAACTGTGGATCTGTCCAAATCAATATTGAGGACACAACTAAAATCCCCCCCCCCCCTTATGCAAGATTAGTGATTAGAGAAAAAATAGGGGAATCCTGAAATATAGGCTGCTTGCTCTTCGGGCATACTTTGTCAGCAAAACCTACAGATTGACATCTGATAATACTTCCACCACCCCATAAATCCCCTCTGGGTCCATCTGCCTAGAAAGAGCCACAGATGGAGTACCAGATGGAATCCAAACCACCACCCCTAGGTGCATGCTGAAAATGGTGTGCCAACTTCTTTACCACCCAACCATCTTTTAGTTCATGTCTGTAGTTCTACGGTGTTCATGTGCATTTTGTTGATGTATGAAATATGTATTTCCCTGTGCTTCAGATAAACATAGATTTTATGTTTCTTTGCAGGCGTGCATTTTGAAGAAGCGACGATGTGCACACCTTCTTTAATCCTTTTAACTGCATTCCTTTTTTTTGTGTTGATGTTTTTCATCAAATTGCGTGCTCCCTGGTGAAACGTGGTCAGCCCTTTTCCACGCCAGGAATACAACAAGAAAGTTGGGAGCGGGACTCCGCCCCCATCCAGGTGCACAGCCTAAATTCACTTGCATAATAAAATGCCACGAAATTCACCATGTTTTCCAGTTGTTTTATTTTACCAACGTAATCCAATATTAATCATTTCTTGAAGTTTTTTCATGTCACCAAAGAGATGCTTACACTTTCACAATATTCTTAATGGAGCAGGAATGCCAATCCAGGCCTTCTCCTGCGCCATGACAGTGTGCATAAGTTTATCCATAAACGTCATTCTTATACACCGAATGCATTTCGAGCCTCAATTCTGGCGCTTCGTCAGGGGTTAAATTCTATATATGTAAAACACATCTGTTAGACTCTATGCATGACCCAATGCCATTCATTAATCATTACACATACAGTTGTTGCTAACTTCACATATCAACGTTTTCCCGCTAAAAATGTAACCTCTTGTTGCCATTTAAATGAGTACCCCTATTTTCTACCCTTCTACTCTTATTCTCTTCGACAGGTACAAATTCCACATTGTCCTGTCCCACCTCACTAACAAACCCACGATGTTTAATAAAAAGCAACCTATTATTCCCCATTGAATTATCCTGCTCCTTAGACCATACCTTTCAATCGAAAAGTGCAAACTTCTTCCCACCGTCTTCACTGCTCTGCCGGAATCGCCCTGACGCTCAACCCTCTGACTTTTGACCTTTTTCAATCAGTTATCTCCTCCCCTACCTTTCACCTGTTCCACGTTAGGCCTCTCACATTACGTAACCCAATCGCTGCTCTCCTTCCTGTTCCGGTCTCTGCCTCCAAATCCCACAATACACTTCATGTATCACCCTGTTACTCAAAGTATGCTTCAACAGTTGCTCTAATGAGTTCATCCCCCATCTCCCTGAATCTCCCAAAGCACCCAAAGTACTCAATAAAAATGCTCCCCCCACCCTCTGATGTCTTTTCACGTCGATTATGTAATGTTTTACCTACGATCTTTCAAGTAACAGCTTATTACAAAATAAACTCATGTGCAACAAGAGAATCACAATATGTGAATTAAAAAATAAGCCAAAAAGTCACCCAAGTGTCCAACTTCAGTTGTCCTTCATAAGTTTCATAAGATCTCGCTTATAGACCAAGTTCATACAATTGTCTCTCGTGTGACAGTTTTCCATTTTATCTAATTTTTCACGGTGCTTCAACGGGTGCTACTCGTCCATGGGCCGAAAGTAATAAATGCATTTTGAAGAAGCGACAATGTGCAAACCTTCTTTAATCCATTTTAACTGCATTCCTTTTTTTTGTGTTGATGTTTTCCATCAAATTGCGTGCTCCCTGGTGAAACGTGCTCAGCCCTTTTCCACGCCAGGAATATAACAAGAAATTTGGGAGCGGGACTCCGCCCCCATCCAGGTGCACAGTCTAAATTCACTTGCATAATAAAATGCCACAAACTTAACCATGTTTTCCAGTTGTTTTATTTTACCAACGTAATCCAATATTAATCATTTCTTGAAGTTTTTTCATGTCACCAAAGAGATGCTTACACTTTCACTATATTCTTAATGGAGCAGGAATGCCAATCCAGGCCTTCTCCTGCGCCATGACAGTGTGCATAAGTTTATCCATAAACGTCATTCTTATACACCGAATGCATTTCGAGCCTCAATTCTGGCTCTTCGTCAGGGGTTAAATTCTATAAATGTAAAACACATCTGTTAGACTCTATGCATGACCCAATGCCATTCATTAATCATTACACATACAGTTGTTGCTAACTTCACATATCAACGTTTTCCCGCTAAAAATGTAACCTCTTGTTGCCATTTAAATGAGTACCCCTATTTTCTACCCTTCTACCCTTATTCTCTTCTACAGGTACAAATTCCACATTGTCCTGTCCCACCTCACTAACAAACCCACGATGTTTAATAAAAAGCAACCTATTATTCCCCATTGGATTATCCTGCTCCTTAGACCATACCTTTCAATCGAAAAGTGCAAACTTCTTCCCACCGTCTTCACTGCTCTGCCGGAATCGCCCTGACGCTCAACCCTCTGACTTTTGACCTTTTTCAATCAGTTATCTCCTCCCCTCCCTTTCACCTGTTCCACGTTAGGCCTCTCACATTACGTAACCCAATCGCTGCTCTCCTTCCTGTTCCGGTCTCTGCCTCCAAATCCCACAATACACTTCATGTATCACCCTGTTACTCAAAGTATGCTTCAACAGTTGCTCTAATGAGTTCATCCCCCATCTCCCTGAATCTCCCAAAGCACCCAAAGTACTCAATAAAAATGCTCCGCCCACCCTCTGATGTCTTTTCACGTCGATTATGTAATGTTTTACCAACGATCTTTCAAGTAACAGCTTATTACAAAATAAACTCCTGTGCAACAAGAGAATCACAATATGTGAATTAAAAAATAAGCCAAAAAGTCACCCAAGTGTCCAACTTCAGTTGTCCTTCATAAGTTTCATAAGATCTTGCTTATAGACCAAGTTCATACAATTGTCTCTCGTGTGACAGTTTTCCATTTTATCTAATTTTTCACGGTGCTTCAACGGGTGCTACTCGTCCATGGGCCGAAAGTAATAAATGCATTTTGAAGAAGCGACAATGTGCAAACCTTCTTTAATCCATTTTAACTGCATTCTTTTTTTTTGTGTTGATGTTTTCCATCAAATTGCGTGCTCCCTGGTGAAATGTGCTCAGCCCTTTTCCACGCCAGGAATATAACAAGAAATTTGGGAGCGGGACTCCGCCCCCATCCAGGTGCACAGTCTAAATTCACTTGCATAATAAAATGCCACAAACTTAACCATGTTTTCCAGTTGTTTTATTTTACAAACGTAATCCAATATTAATCATTTCTTGAAGTTTTTTCATGTCACCAAAGAGATGCTTACACTTTCACTATATTCTTAATGGAGCAGGAATGCCCATCCAGGCCTTCTCCTGCGCCATGACAGTGTGCATAAGTTCATCCATAAACGTCATTCTTATAAACCCAATGCATTTCGAGCCTCAACTCTGGCTCTTCGTCAGGGGTTAAATTCTATGAATGTAAAACACATCTGTTAGACTCTATGCATGATCCAATGCCATTCATTAATCATTACACATACAGTTGTTGCTAACTTCTCATATCAACGTTTTCCCGCTACAAATGTAACCTCTTGTTGCCATTTAAATGAGTACCCCTATTTTCTACCCTTCTACCCTTATTCTCTTCAACAGGTACAAATTCAACATTGTCCTGCCCCTCCTCACTAACAAACCCACGATGTTTAATAAAAAGCAACCTATTATTCCCCATTGAATTATCCTGCTCCTTAGACCATACCTTTCAATCGAAAAGTGCAAACTTCTTCCCACCGTCTTCACTGCTCTGCCGGAATCGCTCTGATGCTCAACCCTCTGACTTTTGACCTTTTTCAATCAGTTATCTCCTCCCCTCCCTTTCACCTGTTCCACGTTAGGCCTCTCACATTACGTAACCCAATCGCTGCTCTCCTTCCTGTTCCGGACTCTGTCTCCAAATCTCACAATACACTTCATGATTCACCCTGTTACTCAAAGTATGCTTCAACAGTTGCTCTCCTGAGTTCATCCCCCACCTCCCTGAATCTCCCAAAGCACCCAAAGTACTCAATAAAAATGCTCCGCCCACATTCTGATGTCTTTTCACGTCGATTATGTAATGTTTTACCTACGATCTTTCAAGTAACAGCTTATTACAAAATAAACTCCTGTGCAACAACAGAATCACAATATGTGAATTAAAAAATAAGCCAAAAAGTCGCCCAAGTGTCCAACTTCAGTTGTCCTTCATAAGTTTCATAAGATCTGGCTTATAGACTAAGTTCATACAATTGTCTCTCGTGTGACAGTTTTCCATTTTATCTAATTTTTCACGGTGCTTCAACGGGTGCTACTCGTCCATGGGCCGAAAGTAATAAATGCATTTTGAAGAAGCGACGATGTGCACACCTTCTTTAATCCATTTTAACTGTATTCCTTTTTTTTGTGTTGATGTTTTTCATCAAACTGCGTGCTCCCTGGTGAAACGTGGTCAGCCCTTTTCCACGCCAGGAATATAACAAGAAAGTTGGGAGCGGGACGCCACCCCCATCCAGGTACACAGCCTAAATTCACTTGCATAATAAAATGCCACGAACTTCACCATGTTTCACCATCTTTTCCAGTTGTTTTATTTTACAAACGTAATCCAATATTATTCATTTTTGAAGTTTTTTCATGTCACCAAAGAGATGCTTACACTTTCACATTTATTACTTTCGGCCCATGGACGAGTAGCACCCATTGAAGCACCGTGAAAAATTAGATCAAATGGAAAACTGTCACACGAGAGACAATTGTATGAACAATTGTGTATGACAATTGTTGGTCTATAAGCGAGATCTTATGAAACTTATGAAGGACAACTGAAGTTGGACACTTGGGCGACTTTTTGGCTTATTTTTTTATTCACATATTGTGATTCTGTTGTTGCACAGGAGTTTATTTTGTAATAAGCTGTTACTTGAAAGATCGTAGGTAAAACAGTACATAATCGACGTGAAAAGACATCAGAGGGTGGGCGGAGCATTTCTATTGAGTACTTTGGGTGCTTTTTGAGATTCAGGGAGATGGGGGATAAACGCAGGAGAGCAACTGTTGAAGCATACTTTGAGTAACAGGGTGATACATGAAGTGTATTGTGGGATTTGGAGGCAGAGACCGGAACAGGAAGGAGAGCAGCGATTGGGTTACGTAATGTGAGAGGCCTAACGTGGAACAGGTGAAAGGGAGGGGAGGAGATAACTGATTGAAAAAGGTCAAAAGTCAGAGGGTTGAGCATCAGGGCGATTCCGGCAGAGCAGTGAAGACGGTGGGAAGAAGTTTGCACTTTTCGATTGAAAGGTATGGTCTTAGGAGTAGAATAATTCAATGGGGAATAACAGGTTGCTTTTTATTAAACATCGTAGGTTTGTTAGTGAGGTGGGGCAGGACAATGTTGAATTTGTACCTGTCGAAGAGTATAAGGGTAGAAGGGTAGAAAATAGGGGTACTCATTTAAATGGCAACAAGAGGTTACATTTTTAGCGGGAAAACGTTGATATGAGAAGTTAGCAACAACTGTATATGTAGTGATTAATGAATGTCATTGGGTCATGCATAGAGTCTAACAGATGTGTTTTACATTTATAGAATTTAACCCCTGACGAAGAGCCAGAGTTGAGGCTCTAAATGCATTCGGTGTATAAGAATGACGTTTATGGATAAACTTATGCACACTGTCATGGCGCAGGAGAAGGCCTGGATTGGCATTCCTGCTCCATTAAGAATATAGTGAAAGTGTAAGCATCTCTTTGGTGACATGAAAAAACTTCAAGAAATGACTCATATTGGATTACGTTGGTAAAATAAAACAACTGGAAAACATGGTGAAGTTCCTGGCATTTTATTATGCAAGTGAATTTAGGCTGTGCACCTGGATGGGGGCGGAGTCCCGCCCCCAACTTTCTTGTTATATTCCTGGCGTGGAAAAGGGCTGACCACGTTTCACCAGGGAGCACGCAATTTGATGAAAAACATCAACACATAAATAAGGAATGCAGTTAAAATGGATTAAAGAAGGTGTGCACATCGTCGCTTCTTCAAAATGCATTTATTACTTTCGGCCCATGGACGAGTAGCACCCGTTGAAGCACCGTGAAAAATTAGATAAAATGGAAAACTGTCACACGAGAGACAATTGTATGAACTTGGTCTATAAGCGAGATCTTATGAAACTTATGAAGGACAACTAAAGTTGGACACTGGGCGACTTTTTGGCTTATTTTTTAATTCACATATTGTGATTCTGTTGTTGCACAGGAGTTTATTTTGTAATAAGCGGTTACTTGAAAGATCGTAGGTAAAACATTACATAATCAACGTGAAAAGACATCAGAGGGTGGGCGGAGCATTTTTATTGAGTACTTTGGGTGGTTTGGGAGATTCAGGGAGATGGGGGATGAACTCAGGAGAGCAACTGTTGAAGCATTCTTTGAATAACAGGGTGATACATGAAGTGTATTTTGGGATTTGGAGGCAGAGACCGGAACAGGAAGGAGAGCAGCGATTGGGTTAAGTAATGTGAGAGGCCTAACGTGGAACAGGTGAAAGGGAGGGGAGGAGATAACTGATTGAAAAAGGTCAAAAGTCAGAGGGTTGAGCATCAGGGCGATTCCGGCAGAGCAGTGAAGACGGTGGGAAGAAGTTTGCACTTTTCGATTGAAAGGTATGGTCTAAGGAGTAGAATAATTCAATGGGGAAAAATAGGTTGCTTTTTATTAAACATCGTGGGTTTGTTAGTGAGGTGGGGCAGGACAATGTTGAATTTGTACCTGTTGAAGAGAATAAGGGTAGAAGGGTAGAAAATAGGGGTACTCATTTAAATGGCAACAAGAGGTTACATTTTTTGCAGGAAAACGTTGATATAAGAAGTTAGCAACAACTGTATATGTAATGATTAATGAATGGCATTGGGTCATGCATAGAGTCTAACAGATGTCTTTTACATTTATAGAATTCAACCCCTGACGAAGAGCCAGAGTTGAGGCTCAAAATGCATTGGGTGTATAAGAATGACGTTTATGGATGAACTTATGCACACTGTCATGGCGCAGGAGAAGGCCTGGATGGGTATTCCTGCTCCATTAAGAATATAGTTAAAGTGTATGCATCTCTTTGGTGACATGAAAAAACTTCAAGAAATGATTAATATTGGATTACGTTTGTAAAATAAAACAACTGGAAAACATGGTGAAGTATGTAAGGACTCAGAGTCGGTCAGCATTCTAGTGCTGAGCCTGTAATTACACTGAACACCCACCCACCATTGATGTCACTGGTCAGGTGACACAGGCTAAATAAAAGAGGCCGAGCCCACGTGCTCTGGGCCAGTTGCACCATGCATCCAGTGTGTCCGTGTTGCAGTCTTTATTAGCATGAGGGCCTAAGGCCCACACAAGACTTTACAATGGCGATGAGGAGGTAACGCTGTGCCCAGGCGTGCCAGCCAAGAAAAACATCGAGGAAAAAGGGAAAGGAAGCTGCCAGCAGCGAAGGCACACAACCCTAAAGAAAGAGCCGGCCGCCGAGAGGCCCATGGGGCGTGCGACGAGCCCCGAGCCTGGGGGAGAAGGAGGAGGTGACCGGGAGCCCACCCCGCACCTCTCCAGCCTGCTGAATGCCGCCCTGCCATGGCGGTGCCCCCAAGAGGATAAGCAGACCGGACAGAGCCCACCTGCACCGGCCGCAACTGTGCCCCGCAAAAGCGGACCGACCGGAGCCCACCCGCGTCGGCCGCTACTGACCCCCACCACGGAGGAACCAACGCGGAGCCCACCCGCGTGGTTGAGTAGGCCCGTCGGCCGAAGGTGAGCCCATGCACATGCATGAAAGCGGAGCCCACCCGCAATGGTGAAAACGGCGATAATGGCGGCCGCCAGCTAGTGCCGCCGAGAACAAGTGTAAAGCGGAGCCCACCTGCTACAAACACTAACTTTGCCCCCAACAGTGAGAGCAAGACCAGCAGAGCCCACCCGCGGCCTGCTAGCAGCACCTACTGCCCGGCCGTGCAGCGCGTGAGCGAGGCTGCTGCGGCAGCGGTGTGAATGTGTTCGCAGCGTGAGAAGTGCTGCCAGGCACTGTGGCTGCAAGCGGAGCCCACCCGCTATAAGGAGAACTTTTCCCCGCCGGAGAAAGCGATAGGCCCTGGAGAAGCAATGGCACGCGGGGCCGGACTGCCACAATGCCGGCCGCCGCTGAAAAGTGCCAAAAAGTGAAGGAGAAGGAGGAACCAGCGTCCGGCCTGAAGCCGGGAAGAACACCACCAACACCCCCAACCTGCGCAGCCCCTGAAAAGAAAGAGACCTGCAGGAGAGCGCCATGTGTGCAACTGAGACTGGACCCCCGCTTCACATCGATGTCCCTACCTGCTGTAAGCGAGCATCCGGTGTTCAAGGCTGCCGGCCCGTGTCTCTCTTCTCAGCCGGTCATCCACGCGGGAGAAGGCGTTTTGCCGCCTGACTGCGCAAGCCTCCCAATCCCCACCAGGCGGTAACACAGCCGCGCCTGCAAAGGAGCCCCCACCTGCTGAACTCTAGCAAGACAAAGGAAAGCAGCCTCGCATATCTGAATCAGCCCGCAGTGCCACCTAATGGCCGTTAACCTACACTTCTCCCAGCACAGTCAGTCTCGCAGAGAGATGCTAGGATGTCGCCACCACATGGTGTCCAAGTAGAGAAGGCAGTCGGTTTGAAATCTGAGCCAGTAGGTGAAAGCAGCCCGTTTTTCTACACGCTTATAGTGTGTCGTCCCCATGCAACAGCCTACAAGATAAGGGCATGATTCTCAGTGAACAACTGTAAAACTACACACACCCCCAGAGCTCACACATATGCTACAAGGAGGGGTGAGAGTGCACAGTCAATACAGGGAGCACAACGCTAGAAATAAGAACCCCACAAGTGAACCAGAAAAAGCAGCACTGCCATCTAGCGCCACTGCACTCACACACACACAAAAGGAAGTGAGAGGTCACTGCAGCCCGCACTAGTGACCCCAAGCGCCCCACAGCAAAACAGTCATAGCAGCAGCACAGAGGTGGATGGCAGCTGCGTGCTAGCAGGAAGTAACTAAAGAAAGGCGACCCTACCACAGCACGCGACAGAAAAACATCTACCATCAGGGGAAAGGAAAGAAAGACAACGGTGAGTGCGAGAGAGAGTGCGCAAGGACACTGCCACACCGGAACGCCACCAAGCCACCGCACAGCCTGAGAAACTAAAAGGCGATGGCGCAGGAGCGCGCCAGAAGTGCAAGAACGCGATAGAACCCCAGAAACTCCCCAGAAGCGCGTCAGGAGTGCAGCAACTCCACGCAGGACATTCCAAAGAATCGCAACCGACAACGCAAAGAAGAAGCAAGACCAGAAGGTCAATGGAGTGATGACGCAACCCTCCAAGAAGCAACACTCCAGAAGCACCTACGCCACGCCGGAAAAGAACACAGCGATGCCTGGTGGTCACAGGTCATCGCTGCAGCAATATGGCGAAAGTAGGAGCAACCCCACACGAACCGACAATGGTTCTGGAACCCGGCAACAAGAAGTGCGAAAGTGCATGACACAAATGCGCAGCAGTGCAGAAAGCACCAGCCCAAAGCAGCAAGTCACAAGGGAACACCCGAAGAGCGCACCCAGATGCGCGCCAAAGCAAGACTTTACAAAGTTCATGGCATTTTATTATGCAAGTGAATTTAGGCTGTGCACCTGGATGGGGGCGGAGTCCCGCTCCCAACTTTCTTGTTATATTCCTGGCGTGGAAATTGGCTGACCACGTTTCACCAGGGAGCACGCAATTTGATGAAAAACATCAACACAAAAAAAAGGAATGCAGTTAAAATGGATTAAAGAAGGTGTGCACATCGTCGCTTCTTCAAAATGCATGTATTACTTTCGGCCCTTGGACGAGTAGCACCCGTTGAAGCACCGTGAAAAATTAGATAACATGGAAAACTGTCACACGAGAGACAATTGTATAAACTTGGCCTATAAGCGAGATCTTATGAAACTTATGAAGGACAACTGAAGTTGGACACTTGGGCGACTTTTTGGCTTATTTTTCAATTCACATATTGTGATTCTGTTGTTGCACAGGAGTTTATTTTGTAATAAGCTGTTACTTGAAAGATCGTAGGTAAAACATTACAAAATCGACGTTAAAAGACATCAGAGGGTGGGCGGAGCATTTTTATTGAGTACTTTGGGTGCTTTGGGAGATTCAGGGAGATGGGGGATGAACTCAGGAGAGCAACTGTTGAAGCATACTTTGAGTAACAGGGTGATACATGAAGTGTATTGTGGGATTTGGAGGCAGAGGCCGGAACAGGAAGGAGAGCAGCGATTGGGTTACGTAATGTGAGAGGCCTAACGTGGAACAGGTGAAAGGGAGGGGAGGAGATAACTGATTGAAAAAGGTCAAAAGTCAGAGGGTTGAGCATCAGGGCGATTCCGGCAGAGTAGTGAAGACGGTGGGAAGAAGTTTGCACTTTTCGATTGAAAGGTATGGTCTAAGGAGCAGAATAATTCAATGGGGAATAATAGGTTGCTTTTTATTAAACATCGTGGGTTTGTTGGTGAGGTGGGGCAGGACAATGTTGAATTTGTACCTGTCGAAGAGAATAAGGGTAGAAGGGTAGAAAATAGGGGTACTCATTTAAATGGCAACAAGAGGTTACATTTTTAGCAGGAAAACGTTGATATGAGAAGTTAGCAACAACTGTATGTGTAATGATTAATGAATGGCATTGGGTCATGCATAGAGTCTAACAGATGTGTTTTACATTTATAGAACGTAACCCTTGACGAAGAGCCAGAGTTGAGGCTCGAAATGCATTGGGTGTATAAGAATGACGTTTATCGAGGAACTTATGCACACTGTCATGGCGCAGGAGAAGGCCTGGATTGGCATTCCTGCTCCATTAAGAATATAGTGAAAGTGTAAGCATCTCTTTGGTGACATGACAAAACTTCAAGAAATGATTAATATTGGATTACGTTTTTAAAATAAAACAACTGGAAAACATGGTGAAGTTCGTGGCATTTTATTATGCAAGTGAATTTAGGCTGTGCACCTGGATGGGGGCGGAGTCCCGCTCCCAACTTTCTTGTTATATTCCTGGCGTGGAAAAGGGCTCACCACGTTTTACCAGGGAGCACGCAATTTGATGAAAAACATCAACACAAAAAAAGGAATGCAGTTAAAATGGATTAAAGAAGGTGTGCACATCGTCGCTTCTTGAAAATGCATTTATTACTTTCGGCCCATGGACGAGTAGCACCCGTTGAAGCACAGTGAAAAATTAGATCAAATGGAAAACTGTCACACGAGAGACGACTGTATAAACTTGGTCTATAAGCGAGATCTTATGAAACTTATGAAGGACAACTGAAGTTGGACACTTGGGCGACTTTTTGGCTTATTTTTTAATTCACATATTGTGATTCTGTTGTTGCACAGGAGTTTATTTTGTAATAAGCTGTTACTTGAAAGATCGTAGGTAAAACATTACATAATCGACATGAAAAGACATCAGAGGGTGGGCGGAGCATTTTTATTGAGTACTTTGGGAGATTCAGGGAGATGGGGGATGAACTCAGGAGAGCAACTGTTGAAGCATACTTTGAGTAACAGGGTGATACATGAAGTGTATTGTGGGATTTGGAGGCAGAGACCGGAACAGGAAGGAGAGCAGCGATTGGGTTACGTAATGTGGGAGGCCTAACGTGGAACAGGTGAAAGGGAGGGGAGGAGATAACTGATTGAAAAAGGTAAAAAGTCAGAGGGTTGAGCATCAGGGCGATTCCGTCAGAGCAGTGAAGACGGTGGGAAGAAGTTAGCACTTTTCGATTGAAAGGTATGGTCTAAGGAGCAGGATAATTCAATGGGGAATAATAGGTTGCTTTTTATTAAACATCGTGGGTTTGTTAGTGAGCTGGGGCAGGACAATGTTGAATTTGTACCTGTCGAAGAGAATAAGGGTAGAAGGGTAGAAAATATGAGTACTTATTTAAATGGTAACAAGAGGTTACATTTTTAGCGGGAAAACGTTGATATGAGAAGTTAGCAACAACTGTATGTGTAATGATTAATGAATGGCATTGGGTCATGCATAGAGTCTAACAGATGTGTTTTACATTTATATAATTTAACCCCTGACGAAGAGCCAGAGTTGAGGCTCGAAATGCATTGGGCGTATAAGAATGACGTTTATGGATGAATTTATGCACACTGTCATGGCGCAGTAGAAGGCCTGGATGGGCATTCCTGCTCCATTAAGAATATAGTGAAAGTGTAAGCATCTCTTTGGTGACATGAAAAAACTTCAAGAAATTATTAATATTGGATTACGTTTGTAAAATAAAACAACTGGAAAACATGGTGAAGTTCGTGGCATTTTATTATGCAAGTGAATTTAGGCTGTGTACCTGGATGGGGGCGGAGTCCCACTCCCAACTTTCTTGTTCTTTGCAGGCGTGGCCACACCCCTCATAATATTCGGTAAAATAGTGTAGACTAGTGGTGCACTGCACTGTTTTATACCAGTCTTCTACAATGGGTTGCAGGCCGCTAAGGACCACGCCTTCCATCCCAGATGGTGGGCAGTGTTAGGATTACATGTAGGAGGACAACCATCAAAGTAAACCTAATATTAACACCCCCAACTGCCTCACCGCAGCTAAAGTAGCAACCTTGCAGCGATACAAAGTTAAGTCCGAACAGTTAGAGTAATTCTTCATTTTCCTTCATCTGGCTGAACGGTACCACCACCACTATCAGTTTCATTCACTCATCGATGCTAACCTGAGAGGAGATCGAATCCGACCATGTCTAGATTTCCATCCAGTGTCTGCTGCAAATTATGTCACAAGGTAATACAGGCTGTTCTCAGCACCCTCATACTACCATTATCACAGTTGGCGGTAGAACGTCCCGCCTACCCGAGTAGTCTCCTCCAAGAACTCCGATGTCCTTGAACTCCACAGTGCTGTCTCACTGCTCCTTAGGTCCAGACTTCCTCACACCACAATGAATGGTGAACACGCCTGGGGGGAGGCTCTTTTGACATAAATGCCAATAACCAACGTAGTTTCTTAGTAGGTTTTTTGCAGTATGAGAAAGCAGCACACAGGAGAAGGGCCCATAGGATCAGCACCAACTGACCTTGGTATTCCAATCCGCTGTGTCCCACATTCCAACTACTGCATAACATGTAATACAAGCTTCAATGAAGTACTCCACATTCTATACCCTACTGCATAAAGTAAGTTATGTACTAAATGTTGCTAATCATCATTACATGGTATAACATAACCAAACATATCTCCTATCTTTTGAAAGAAAACTACCCCCCCTTTAGTTACATGACAAAAGATTATAAGAAAAGAAAGAAAAAAGAAGAAGGAGAAAGAGAAAGAAGAAAAAAACATCTGTGCTGATAAACAACTTTACAAAGAATCACACAAAATGTACAGCAAATAAAATTCAATCATAACATTTCTTGGGAACTTTTCTTGTTCTAGTACTTTTCCGTATCATTTGAGTAGCTGAGCGTTTGTAGTATGGGCTAAGGCCTGCTTTGCATGCATGTTATGTTAGCATGGCTTTTTAGAAGTTTAAATGCCATTTTGCCTTTTGCTGCTTTTGCGCATGACACTGCATATAACTGGTTTTGTAATTTAGGCTTCGTGAAGGTCTACACATGATAAAAGGTTTGTTTTCAACATCTCCAGACTTACATCATGCCTCTACTCTGCACAGTGAGTGCTGAAGCCGTCAAGGTTATAATAACAGGGTAGATGTTGTTCGACATGATCGAGTAATGCTGTTAGACACAACAATTTGGCAGCTGTGAGCCAACTAAGATTCTGGCGCCCTTATTATTGCACACTTGCCATGATTTCGAACACTTGGAAGATTTCCGTTTCCAGGGATGCACAGAGCTTATGGTGATCCACATGTGATTTACTCTTACTGAGCGGAAAGGTAATGGAGTCCCCCAAACAAGCCTAAGAGACCTTCTTTAGTTTATAATACATAGTTCCAATATAGGGAGGGTGTTAAAACTAGGTGTTATAAGACCTGTTTTCACTATCATTGTAATATGATTTCTCCTTTTGTATTTTATGGAATTCTAACAATGCTGACCATATTATTTTTAATCATATGTCTGCTTATGTTGGCTAAGATACTGCACCTGAGATCACGTGTTAACCGCATCGATGCGGCGCATTTTCCCGCTGTGCGCTAACGCTAAACGGGATCTTATGCGTTCATGACGAGCTCAGCTCGTCATGAGTGTACGAGAGTTGTACCTCATGACGAGCTGAGCTCGTCATGAGCGTCGAAGGTGTTAAAAGAAATATTTTAACCTTACCGTGGCTCTTATGTACTCCTGTTGTTGACAGGTATGAGAGTATAACGAAAGAGTGTTCTCACTTCCCACCATTCCTGAGATGGTTCTACGTCGAATGTTCTAGGTTGTCTAATCATTGGTTACTTTGCTATAGGACGAAGAGCTAATGTGACACTGATGCTAGCTGGTTGGGGTTTTTCTAGGTACTGAGGTGAGTTTCTGGTACACCACAATTTACTGACGTCCTAGATCTCTGTGCACAGTTCTGTGCATGAGCACGATCCTTGCAACATGGCGCCGCCAACGTGGTGGTCTTATTGTGAGACTCTTGAGTAGTGCTTGTATCAGTCCACGACCCCCTCACTATTGTTTCCTGTTGACAGTAGTGACGGATAAAACCTACCTATAGTTATATAGGTCTTTTCAAGCTTGTTAATATAAAAAGTTTTTCTCTTCAATTACTACCCAATTGTGCTTTTTGATTGCATAGTACTTATCTTTCACTGTGTTGTAATGGCTGTGGCGGATGTCTCAGCACACGGCCGATTGGCTGTGCGCAATCATTTGCAGGATTTCCAAGTCTCTGTAGATGGCCTGCATTGGTTTTTGTTGTATCTGCGGACGTAGAGTACCCGTTTGAGTTGTTTTACTCATGGGTCACGTTACCTGCGGTCGATGCTAATACTGGTGTTTTTCACACTTACACTCCAGCTGCCGTGCCTGCAGAGTATGCTCCGTATCGAACACTGTAAGTTCCTATTTCTGTTTGGAAGCATGCAGTTTGGTTAATGGCACCCTCCCACACATTATAACAGCGGTCAGACACGGACGGTTGTCAATTGTAGGCGCTTCTTGGCCTGTTTTAGCTGGTTATACCCCACACCCTAATGTGCTGCAGTTGACAGCTGTTGAATCAAGGCCCCTTTATGCCTCTGCATTGTCAGTAATAAGGGGTCTGGTTCATTACATTTCCTGCAAATTCCCTGGTGGGCCCCCGTGTGGTGCGGCGCATCCAGTTGGGCCGATCGGGCTGGAACTTAGTCCTGTTATGGTTGATACGGTTATGGGCAAGCGTCCCCAGGATAAGGATGAAATGCCTTTTTGGCTTGCTGAAAAATTTGACCAACTGGAGGCAGTGTTCCCGAATACCACTCCTGTGGAGAAACACAGGATCCTTACTATTAGTTTGCAGAAAGACTTAGTGTCGGACGTAAATGACTGTACCACTCGGGGTGTGATTTTTGCAGCAGTCTATACTAGGTGCTTTGGCACCCCGTCAATTGCTGTACTGCCCTCCGTCATTAAGCTTGTTCAGGATGAACACAGACCAGAGGCGGCTGTAGAGTTGGGAATGCGACTCGTGGGAGCGTTTGACATTGTTCAGGATCTAGTCCTTGCGAATGTCAAGGGAGATGCGGTAAGTTTGCGCGGTATTCCCGAGGCCGAGAAACCCCGTCATTTACCGAGAATTATTACGGAGGCTTATAAGACCATTGGCCGTAATAGTTTGGGTGTTAAGCCTTTTGCTGAAAAACAAACACAGCAGCAAACACAGCAGGCGTCATCTGCTAAAGATGAACGCCAGAAAGTTCTGAAACAAAATTGGAGTAAGAACAAAAAGCAGGCAAAACTGCAACAGAAACAGGGGTCCCGTCCTGCTTCACCTACACCTGCCTCTACTGACTGTACATATGAGTTGCGCGACCGTGCTAAAATTAAGTCACCTGATAGATTTCAGGTTCCTGAACAACGTTGCAGGAAACATCGGTCTCATGGAACAGGTGCCCAACAGAGCCATGATCAGCCACGCAAGGCTGCCGGAAAAGGCAAGCAAGATGAGTCGCCGCGTCAAAGGCCCCAGTTTCAAAAGAAGAAAGTTGCTGCAGTAACAGCGAGATATGCCACAGATAGTGAGAACGCAGCTTCGGAATTTGACATGGGCGCTGACACTCTTGGACAGCGCCGCGGAGATTACCATATTCGAGAGGCGTTGTGTCCACTACTTAAGGTGACATCGACTGACACCTTCGTTGTAGTAGAGACAGCTGACACTAGAGTGACTCTGCCTGAACAACTTTATGAAATTGTCCTTTTAATTGAAGGTGACATGGAACTTAACATAAAAGGGGTATTTTGGGAAAATCTAACTACTACCTATGATATTTTGTTGGCGGAGGTCGACACATATGCATGTTCGTATGTGGATGACATCTATCTCACAGACGACGAATTATGGCCTCATCTATGCCGTGTTGACCACATAATTTTTCGTTTTGCGGATTTTGGCTATAAGTTTAACTTTGCAAAAAGTCACATTGCAGAGTACACAGTGTTGTTTCTGGGCTATGAGCTCAACAATGAAGGTCGAGGTTTGGCTCCTCACTTCCTGGAGAAATGCACACTTCTGCGAGCTCCCGCAACACTGAAGAAGTTACAATCTTTACTGGGCTTTTTGAATTTCGGCCGTACCTACATTCCCGAATATGCCCAGTTTATCAAGCCTCTTTATGCTTTGATACAACCTTCTTTTTCCAAATCGTGCTGGATGCCTGAACATTCAGCCATCTTGCAATCTTTGCAGGCTGATCTTCCAGAATCTACATTCTTGTTGACTCGTGATAACCACACCACCCTGGTGATAAGAATCGTGCCGAGGGTAGTGGGTTTTACGTACCTCACTTTTAATGAGGGTAACACAGTCCCTATCGCATACAAGTCACACTTGTACACTTCGTCAGAGTTGCGGTTTTCCACTGTGGAAAAAGTTTCGACAGCAGTACAGAGGGCGATTCTTAAAGAACGTGCACTGTTGCAGGGAAAATGCATTTTGGTTGTTACTCCGTATCCTACCTTGGAGGCAGTGACGAAAGCCAGTGTACCAAATTTCAAAGCTTTGCATCCTCGGTGGATACAATGGGCCACTTCCTTGACATCCCCGGATGTCACATTCATTTTTTATTCCTCTCTGCAGACTCAGGAGTTCTTGCAGTATAAATGTGTTCATCCTGCTCCTCTGACTATGGGCCCACTTGAGGATTTCCGTTGTATCATTTACACTGACGGAAGAGCGCAAGCTGCTACGGGTTCAAAGCACGCATATTCTTCGGTCTGCGCAATTGTGGTTGGTACTATGGTGGATGGTGAATTCAAGTCCGATGTCGTGCATACACAGACATTAGGGGACTGTACCGCCCAGTTAGCAGAACTTCGTGCTCTGATGCTTGCGTTGGAGTACGCTGATCCCAGTGTGAGTACTCTTATTGTCAGTGACTCTTACAACTGTGTTCAATCATACAATGACATTCTTCCCTTTTGGACTCAAAATGATTATCGTGACTCCAAAGGTCTCACAATAAAACATAAAATTATCTTGATTCGCATGGCTGAGCTTAAAGAACGGCTGCCACTAATGTTTGTAATTCATACTCTGGGTCACCAGCGTGCAGTAGCGGTCGGCAGTAGGAGTTACTGCAGGGCGGTGACGTGGGCAGGGGAGGGGCAGGGTGGGGGGTAGTAATGTATGGATTACGGAGTTTAACAGGTAAGTTAACATTTAAATAAATAAAACAAATTTTGTTGCGCTGACTGCATCACCAAATGTGATGCAGTGCGGGCAAAGAAATTCGTTTTATTTATTTAAATGTTTACTTACCTGTAAAACTCCGAAATCCATACATTACTACCCCCCACCCTGCCCCTCCCCCTGCCCACATCACCGCCCTGCAGTAACTCCTACTGCCGACCGCTACTGACAGCGTGTCAGAGTTCACGCTGTTGGCAACTGTCTCACGAATGAAGCTGCTAAGACAGCAGTTGCAACTTATGCAGTAGCAGCAGTTACACTTTCCAAAAGTAAGATTGATGATGACATCTTGGCAGCTATTGCCGCAACAGAGAAGGGAGGTAATTACCCTAGAGGTTTCCCTTCTAAAGACTCCTATCATTTAAGTCTTGATAAAGTTTCTTATGTGAGAATTAACGACGTTGGTGACAGGTTAATACCCAACCAGGACCGCAGACAGACTTTGATTACAGCAGCCCAGGCTGGGATGGCCTCTTCGCATGCCGGCATGTCAGCTACTGTATCTCTTCTCCAGCAACAATATTGGTGGCAGGGTTTGTACAGACACGTGAGTATGTCCTTGAATGTGGCATTTGTCAGCAAATTAAACCTTCTACTGCTGCACGCCTGCCCCAAATTCAGTTGTACATATCTAATCAACCACTTGCGTGTGTTTATTTAGATTACTGCGGCCCTTTCTCATCTGATACTGCGTATAAGTACATCTTAGTTGCAGTTGATTCATGCATACGCTTTGTGTGGTTGTGGCCTCAACGCAGTGCTGATTCCAGAACGGTTGTAAGGGATTTGCGTGTCTTTGTGGGAATTTTTGCGTGTGGTACCTTCTATTTGGACCAGGGTCCAGCGTTTGCCTCTAAGACATACAAGGATGCCCTGAGTTCATTGGGGGTCCAGGTCAAATTTCCATCTCCATACCGGCCTGAGGGTAATAGAGTTGTGGAGCGGATGAACCGCGACTTAAAGCCATCCTTGACAGCTAAGGTATTAGGTACTGACCGTGACTGGCTAACCCACCGCAATAGCGTTCAGCGTGCGCTAAATATTCTCCCTAGAAGGTCTCTGGGTGGACAGACCCCATACGAAATGCTCTTTGGCATCAAAATGTTTGTTTCGGACCTTGAGGGTCTAGACATGGCGGCGGTAGCCACATCCTTTGACGTAGATGAACATTCTGCTGTTTTACAGAACCTAAAAAAGACCAGAGACAGTCTTGCAAAGGAACATTTGCCCTCCACATCTGATGCTGCGTTGCAGATTCCGGTAGTCGGCTGGCTACCCCAAGTTGGAGAACTGGTTCGAGAGAAGATCGAGAACTGGAAGGAATTTGGTCCCTCCTATCGAGCTCCAGTTCCTGTGCTTGGAGTGCAGGGTACAAGAACAGTCATTTTACCTCCCCTTCCTGGGCAAAAGGGGAACAGTTAAATTTCCTTTGACAATGTCAAACTACACAGGGTGGCCGATTCTTCTTAGTATGACACCTGCGGTCTTGTGTCCAGCAATGGTGCGATACTCTGTTTTGGCCCCGGATCCTGCCATCGGGCCTGATGTTGCCATTGAGATGAATAAAGTTGTAAATCCTTTATTGAATACACCTGCTGGTGATCTGCTTAATGATACTGAATATACTTATCCCACTGACTTGTCTACGCCTGATTTGGAGACCCGTGTGGCTAATCAATCATGTTTTTCATTTGACATTGGCTCGACCACATCAAAGTCCCCTTCAAAAGTTTCGATTTTTGCTACCTGGTTTAAAAAAGATTTTTTGATTCCACCTTGGACTTACATTTGGCTGGTACTTTTTTCAATTTTTTTATTCATGTTCATCAGATTTGTGGTGTATTTTTTTCGTTTTGTAAATGGGCACTACGTTCAAGAGAGAACTTCAATTAGACTAATCGATGGGACTTTGGCCCCCCACTCCTCTTCGCACATCATGAAGAGGGACCAGACATTTGTGAACATAACTGCCTAGCCCGTTTTAGATGGGACTTGTATGGGATGCTGTCAAGTTAGAGATTCATGGGCCCACAGAGGTTATTAATGTTCCCAATGTACTCCATGTTTCTATGGGGGATGTGGTTAAACAAAATATTCTCTCTGATGATTGGGACGTCCAGGCCGTGGAGGCTTTCTTTTCTGATTTGAAATATTATGCTGCTTTTGATGCTGAAGATTTGTTTCTAGATTCTGCTAACTACGGTGATTTATTCTGTTACCAGCATTCTGGAAATCACTTTCTGCATAAAGCTAACACGTTTAGAAATGTGGTAAACTACACACAGTGGGAACACTGTCCCGCACCTGTTGAAGGCAGCTCAAAAAACTTTTTTTTACGTTTTATTACTTTACTGATTTTGATCAATCAAGCCCTGATGAATTTTATTTTAAGATGACTGAGAAGTCCTCTTCCAAAGTCAGACTTACCCACACAAAATTACTGTATTCGAAGTCCTTTATTGACCAGTTGGCTGTTGGGGGCTACCAACTGTGGAAAGATTCCGTTGGTCCTAAATCTGTTTGGGGTTCTAAAAATTGGCAAGTGCAAGGCACAGAGGCTTTGCATCTTGCATGTCTCATCCCGGACCATATGTTGTTTCTGAATGCTACTATTTCACAAACCACCTGCTTTGGATTGGCTACTTCTAAAAAATTAAATGCTCCTTCATTTCCTGATTTGGGTGAATATGCCCATTGGAACAATTACACCAGTACTTCCCTTAGTGATCTAAGAGCCCTGTTGGGAAATTCCTCTTTTAATGTTTCCAGCATGAATCCCGACAGCTGGTTGCTATGGCAAAAAAGTGCAGATTCCTGCCAGCACCGTTTTCTGGGTCTGACCCCTGGCTATACGGAGGTTAGACTAGATCCCCGATTCGAGAGTCAACATTCGGTCACCACATTTTCTGTCGGTAAATAGTGTCAGAGTTGGCTCAAACACTCTACCTTAGTGTCAGTTAAATCACATTTGGCTAAATGACTGACGCAGTTGATTTGCATGATTTTGTAAAAGGGCCTGCAGCAGGTAGATCTAAAAGATGGATATATGCTGCATACAACGTGGTTTGGAAACTGTCCCAAATTGAAGCTCCTTCTAGGCTCAGAGCTATTGATTAGGCCAATTTAGAAAAAGTGCTTGCCGTTGTTGATAATAGCATTAACACCCTTCCCGTATTTACACATTAGATAATATTGTTTCATCTGTTGTTGATATTATGCAGGAAAATGTTGCAGTTCTATACCATAGACAAAATCAATTGTGTTCTATTATGCAGTTTCCATGGACTCTTCAAACGTTAAAATCTGGGAAGGGGCCTTGGGATTACATGAACACGACTTCATTGTTTTTGCCTTTTAATTTGACTGTTCAACAACAATTTATGTCAATGTAAGATGCCTCGTTTTCACTGCTGCATATTGAAAAACTGGAGCCATTTTCAGTGGCCGAGTCTAATTCGGCAATTTGGCTCATCCATGGGTTAATAACTCTGCCTTTCCCCTGTTTAAATTTCAGTCTTGTATGAAACACTATGCCATAGGTAGATTTGAACCTTTAGGTGGTGCTTATCTTCATGAAGTCTGGAATCTCCCATTTACATATAGGTGCTTGAGAGAAGGAAAGGAAGTTTATTTAAAAGGTGAAGACTGCACATCCATACCAGATCACTCATTAGTCTGTAGAAATCTGCAATTGCACGGTTCTTGTAATGTACTGCCATCGAATCTTGCATGTGTTTGAAAAGGCACCCCCGCTCCGGCTATTACACCAACTTTCACGTTGCTTGCAAACGGTAGTTATTTGTTATTGAATAATGAAGATTGCTGTGGTATGCTTGCTGGGAATCCATATATCGTTACAGTTTCCCAATGTGTAGTTTGCTGTAAGAATGTCCTGTTTCCTCCTCCACATGGGAGGCTTGATGTTTCCATCTGGCCTTCTATCCCGACCTTGAAATCAGAGTTCAACAAGATGAGTCGAATAAGAGCTCTTTCGTCCCAGAAGGAAGTCGCCCTTACATCTGCGCGTGAAACATTCGTCCTTCACATTGCAAACACTCGTACTGAGCTACATGCCTTATTAAATACAGATCTGCCCCAGCATTTCGGTGCTTTGATTCACACAATCTTTAATGCCTTGTCAACCAAGGGACTGGCACACTTTTTTAAAGTAGTAAGTTATAGCCTTGTGACCTCTTCCAAGCTATATTTGGTGTGATCCCAGCATTTTTTCATCCGATTTTTTCGAGTGTCTTCGGCGGTTTCCTGTTAATTCTCGCTTTGGGGGCAAGCATACTGCTGTTGACTTGTTTGTTCCAAAATTGATGCTCTTATTTACTCCTGTTGTGGACTGGCATGAGAGTATAACGAAAGAGTGTTCTCACTTCCCACCATTCCTGAGATGGTTATAAGTTGCATGTTCTAGGTTGTCTAATCATTGGTTACTTTGCTATAGGGCGAAGAGCTAATGTGACACTGATGCTAGCTGGTTGGGGTTTTTCTAGGTACTGAGGTGAGTTTCTGGTACACCACAATTCACTGATGGCCTAGGTCTCTGTGCACAGTTCTGTGTATGAGCAGGATCCTTGCAACACTTTCTCTCTCTCAGTATTGCGCTAGTTGACTTTGGCTAATCGAGACACATTACACCACTGTCCATTACTTAGTTTTACTGCCTGCCCCTTAATGTTGATGATACAACTGGGTTCTCTCTATTTAGCTTTCCCTTTTTGCAATAGCAAAGGATCCTTGACCGGAACGAATTCACCCACCAAAAATGTTACTTCTCTCCTTTTTCTTTGGCTCCTTTCCCTTTCATACCACTCACGATTATTGTAATCCCTGGCACATTTTGCTTTGCTGGCCTCACTCAACACATTACAATCACCACCAAACGCTTTCACCTTCCAAAATGGGTTGTGTAGATACTGTCCTTCTCCCTCTCATCAACTCAAATGGTACAGCACCTGAAGTAGAGTGTGGAGTAGTTATATAGAAGACCCAAACTACATCTCTAACCGTTGTCTCACAGTCACTTCTTGCTTTTACCATACTCTGTATACATTCAACCAACACTCATTTGAATCTCTCAACTGTTCCATTAGCTTGTGGGTGACAAAGTGGAGTGTGGAAATGTTTCACTCCTACCTTTGTCAAGAATTCTTGCATACCAGAAGACGGAAATTGCACACCATTATCTGTTAGCCAGACCCTCCAGGATTTTGTGATTTGCAAAAAAATCGCTAAATCGGCAGTTTAGTAAAAATGCTGCGATTTTTACAAAACTCCCTGGGAAATTTCTCTCAATTCCCAACATTTGGGAAACGAGGACCTCTTGTGGCCCTATCATTGAAGCGCTCACTTTGATTGTCTGTGACTGACTCAGCCACAGACAATCAAAAATTTCTCTGCAGCCCCCTGACTCATGGAGTGAACCAGGACCTGCGAACCAGAAGGAAACAGCTCCCATCAACAAGTTCTTAATCCTCCAACAGGATGAGATTTGGCATTTGGTTTTGTGAACAAAGTGACAATATAGGTTTTCTGGGAGAGACAATACTGCCTTTTTCTCTATTCGACTAAGTGAGACCCCTAGTCTTTCTCTATAAAAGACATTTTGCAGCTTTTGCTGTTCATCACTACTGTACTTCTTTGTCATCTTTACAGTTCCTGTGATTACACATTTTCTGACCTGGCAGGCCTTAAACTGTTTCTTCCAGTGGAAAAATCTCCTCCTTATTGGGAGTTAAATAAAGTTTATAATAGATAAGACTTCTTCCAGATGGGTCAACTTGTAATTTTTTCAGATGGTGTCACATATCTGCAACACTGTTGCATCCATGCATCACTGGCATCATCACTAGAAGTGGCATATTAACGTCATTAAGGTTACACATGCCACCACAAAGGCCGGCATCCATGTCTCCATGAGCATTTACTCATGGTATTTTTTAAATGTTGTCTTTGCTTTTAAATTGGTAGAGAAAATGACTTCATCTTTAAGTTTATTGCCAATCCGAAAGGATTAGTGTCAACACCATTCGAAAGACAAACAAATAAAACAAATAGTTTCTTCATTTTAATTTACTACGAATCAGTTTAGATTTTTTTTTAAAACAGATTTCAGTAGCACCCAATGAGATGTCGGATTCCTCGTGTGAGCCCATTCTGGTGCCCCAGAAATTACGCACCAAACCTGAGGTATATTTTCCTGCAACCACCTTGAGTGCAGCACGTACAAGCCCCTCCCCAGCCCCCACACTTCTTCCATCTTCTGTCATACCCTCTGGAGCAGCTATTGTCTGTGCCACGCTACAAACAATGTGGTCTGTGCTGTGCCCACATCAGTTTCTGTCCAAGCCAGGAATTTGCTGCGGCACACATCTGCTCATCGCTTTTTGTAGTTTCTGTGCTGTTCAGCTCCAGAGATTCTTAGCAAGGTGTGCAAAGCTTTGTCAGATGAAGAAAGCAGGGCTTCTTCTTTAGGGCTCACGAATTTCGTGTTAAAAAGAGAAAAATGTGCAAACCTACATGAAGAAGGAAAGATTAGTTGCTCGTTTATTTAAAATCATCACAAAAGGTAAAAATTGAGCAAACACACAATTACAGTTAGTCGTGTATTTTGCTTACTAAAATGGAATTGCAAACATCATCTAAAATCTTTATCAAATTATCTACAACAAATACCTCCTGTGCCACAGGATCTTGGCACTGTGCAAACAAGTAACATTTATGGGAGCAGGGGGGAAAAGAAAAATAGGAGACCAAAAGGTAAACGAGAAAATAAAAGCTTCTGTGCAGCCTCAGCATCAGTTGGATCATCAATAGCTGGTCCTAGACTACTTTAGATGAAGCCATGGAAACTAGACTCCACTCAGAGAGGTCTATTTAAAAAATGATATTCAAGAGGATCAAAACTATTTGGTAATTTACTTGATGACATGGTGCCAAAAGGAGCGTAAGAGTAAAACAATTCTAAAACCTTTTAAGCTGGGGTCTAAACAGTAATCATTTATGTTCAAGTGTCCACTTCAAAATCTTCAGGACAAGATTCCCCTTTGAGACCAGGCTATGTTTGCTCGAGTCGACCTATGAGGACTGGACCAGGTAAGCAGGAGAACACCTCCCTTTGCAGTCTGTCTCACTTATTAGGATCAGTCACTACGATCCTGCATCCTAGGAAGCCTGAGGAAGGGGTGTCCTGCCTCACGGATCCAGGAGGCAGCTCTGCCCTGCCAGGGGTGCATTCATGGGAGCTAGAACATCCCAGGGAGCTCCCTCCTATGAGCTTAGGACTGGAGCTGTGCTTCTGTAGAGCTACAGACACTTTAAATATGCCTAATGCAAAGTAGAATACTCTTCTAAAACAGTTTCCATTGATTTCAGGCTTAAAATGAATGATTATGAGTAACAGAATTGCTGCTAAATTTCCATATTTGTGGCACTAAATTTCCACATTTGTGCCGCTAAATTTGCTAATCCATGCCACAATATCCTGGGGGCTCTGGTTAGTGACTCATCAGATACGCCCTCTCTACTGAAAACGTCTTGTAGAAAATGGATGACAGATTTGGTGTTGGGCTCTGAAACAGTAAATTCCTCAAACACAAGAAGTTTTTTATAAATCTCTCATAGAACTTGCAAAGACCAATGAACGACTGTAACTGATCTTTATGAACTGGATGTGGAGCATTAACTATCCCTTCCACAATACTGGGTTTAGAATGGACACCATCCATAGAAAGAATGTGACCTAAATACTCAATTTTGTTCACTGTAAAAATACATTTGTCCTCTCTGATCGTTACCCTATTTTTTAGCAGAGTTAATAACGCTTGTTCCACCATCTCATTATGTTTTACCCCTGTGTCAGTATGTACTAATATATCATCCTGGAACTCCACCACATTAGGCACATCTTGAAACATGTTGGTCATACTTTTTTGGAACACAAAAGCAGCCAAGGCCAGTCCAAATGGCATGCGATAAAATTGATATGAACTATCAGGCATAACAAAAGCTGTTTGATGGTGAGATTGCTCTATCAACACAACTAGGCCTGGGCGGTAAATTCCGTTCAGCTCGCGGAATTTGGATCATTTTGCGTTCCGAGGAGAACGCAAATTGTCCAAAATTCTGCGTTCCGCGACTTCGCGACATTTTTTGCTTTTTCGCGTTCTCAAAATGGTTGTTTGTGAGATATTACGATTACGAACAGTAAAAAAGCATCACGAACAAGCAATTCCACGTGTTTGCGGAGTTTCTGCCTGTTTGCAGAGATTTTTTACTGTTTATTGGAGATTTGCGTAACGCGATTACGCAAATTCCACCCACCCCTAAACACAACCTGATGATATGCTGCTCGCAAATCTAATTTTGAAAACCACTTGGACTGGCACACAGCTGTAATCAGATCATCAATGCGGAAAACATCCTAAACCACGATGTTTCAAGAACGGCTCACCTGAACAACGAAGATTGAACAACGAAGAGGGCTGAACCACGAAGGTAACATCCACGAATGAAGGAACAATGAAGGATGGAACCACGACTTTTAGAACACCGGAGCATACTAGGAAAACGTTTAAAAGGGTAAATGGGGGGTGTGGGGGACTCCCCCCACAAATACGATTTAAAAAATATATATAGATTGAAAAATACCTGAAGATTAAAATCGAAACAAATAGGTTGTTGAAGAAATTAGTTAACATAAATTACCAGTTTATGTCAGAAGATGGCAGTGTTGCTTTAATTTTAAAACGAACAGCATATGATCAGTGTGCTCGTTTTTGAAAACAGACCTAAAATAGTATTTTAGGAAAAAAAATGGCATTAAATCTAATTTTATCTTGGTTTATGGAGTAGTGGTTTAAAATGTAGTGGTTAAGTAATGGTCGTGGTTTAGCCTTCGTTGATCCAGAAGTCGTGGTTTAGGCAGTAGTTGTTACGTCATACAACCCATCAATGCATGGTAAAGGATAGTTCTCCACGTAGTTGGCCTTGATAAGGGACCTTAAGTCCACACATAGTCGTAGTTTACCACATTACTTCTTGGCTAAGACAATGGTAGATAACCACAAAGTGGCATCAACTTTTTCAATGATACCATCACTTTGCATGTTATTTTTGCATTAGTTTAAGTTCACTCCTTATGCTGTGTGGAACATTTCTAAGTTTGTGTTTCACCGGAGACACACCCACTTTCACCTTAATAATATGTAAAAAGTTTCTGATTTTAACAGTATTGTCATGGAAAACATTTTCCAACTTGTTTTCCATTGTGTATGGTCAGACACAGAAATTATCAAGGAAACAGGATTCTTCTAACCCAGTTTGATAATCATACCAGATTCCGCCTGGTGCCACCACTCTAACACATTTATACCTTTGTAGGCCACGTACACTATGTCATGAATCATATTGTTTTCAAAAGTAATATCTCCCCAAAAATACCCTCCCAAATCTATTCCACTACCTTCAAATGCAGGCAACAGTACTTTATGAGACCAAGATCGTTTATACTTGTCAATCAAAGTGATAGTGATTCTGGCTCCTGAACCAATGAGTAGAGGAATGGCAATTCCCCCAATTTTTATGTGTTCTAACCGATCCTCATATTTCTTTTCCATTTTCACAGTGTTGATTTCCCCACACTCCACAGATTCTTCTACTCTTTTCTCAATATCCTCTTGTCCATCACATATGACATGCTCTTGAATACTCCTCACCGGAATACGTCTGCCACCCCTACACACTTTTCAAAAATGACCCAATTTTCTAAATTTCCAACATTCTTGTGTAGCAGCGGGACAGCTTTTTTAGCTTTACACTTGTGGCGTCGACCCACATCTAAAACATTTTAAATTGGGGTAAGTGCTTCCAAATACCACACTCTTTCTACCTCTAGCATTAATGTCCGCTAAGTTCTTTTCTTTCTTTGACTTAACAACATTGACACCTGAAGCATATGAACTGTTAATAGATGAATTTACACTTGCCACATCTGTAAAAGGAGTTTTGATTTCCATCTGTTTGGCATCTAATTGTTAACGTTCAATACTTTTTGCTATATCAATGGTTTCATTCAAAGAGGGATTTATGCATGATAATAATTTTCGCTGAATCTTCTTTGAATGACACCTGCAAACTATTGGGTCCCTGATTAACTGAGACGTAAAATTCTCAAAATCACGATAACTTGCCAGTACCTTCAAAGCAGTCACATAAATGTCAATAGATTCTTTTGAGCCTTGAACCCACGTGAAAAACGTGTGCCTGTGTGCCATCAAATTAACTTTTCCCTCAAAATAGGTGCCCAATTGTTTTACTGCAATTTGATATTCATTCAGATCCTCACTGTCTTGACCAGTATAATCAGGTAGATGGTCACGGCCATTTTCACCTTTAACACCTAAGTAGTAGTAAATCAGACTGCGTTTACTATCCAATTTAAATTTCAAGCCATTAATTGCCCCCTAGTAAGCATTAAAGGATCTAGACCATCAACGCCATTTAAAAGGTGGTTCTCCAGGTTCCTGTAAAAAATGATTAGGAGGTGTCCAGTTTGCATGGTAACCACAACAGTGAGAAAGAATGTAAAGAAACATAAATCTATAAATCATAATTTAATACATTATTAGCACATTGAGATTTGTTCTGAAATTACAATATTCCTGTTAGTTTTCTCCTTTGCCTGTGTTTTCTCTTCTTTATATTGTTTAGTTGCACTAATTATAATAGCATGGTGTTCTGATTAATATTTCTGTTGCCTTCTTCCACTCTTCCTTTCATAGGTTTAAACTTTGCAGTCTTAGTTATTATTGATAGGTGTGCCAATCACTGTGTTAGCAAAAGGTAGTAGATTGGGTGTGCGGATCATCGAAAACCCGGAATCTGCAGCGCATTTGCTAGGAGAAAAATGCTTCTGTCATCACACTAGACACTTGCTGCTTGACGGTAATCCTCGCGCGCATGGACGAAATTGCATTAAACCACACCCCGCTGACTTCGTCTCATATGCAGTAATCATCATGTGGGGTTAAAATTGCTGTTTCAGCCGACACCGTTGATTTTGAAAATGGAACCGCTAGTCCATCCAAAATGGACTGTGGGAAAACAGCGCAATCACAAAACAGCTGCTGGCAGACTTGTAGCTATGGAAACGGATAACAGGGCTCAAGGAACACAATCCTCATGCTTCCAGCATGCTGTGATCCAAGTGCTTGAGGACCTGCTGCTCGTGCCAAGGTGACCGGTACAAGAGTTCCAGGCCTCTTTCAAACTACACAAACACATGGTAGAAACTTTTGAGAATTTGTAAACGTACTGATAAAGCTGCACTATGCTTTGGAAAAAATTATCCCTGAGCCCTCGAGTAGGACAAATAATACAAAGTATTAAGAGAACAGTACCTTTGAGTAACTTGTGAAGTAAGCAAAAACAATATTCCTTTACAGAAGTCTTGACAGAGATTGTGATCCCATGCTTGTCACCATCCTTGCTGAGGTAAACGCCAATAACCAACGTAGTTTCTTAGTAGCTTTATTGTAGTATGAGAAAGCAGCATACAGGGCAAGAGGGCCGAGAAGATCAGGACCAGCGGACCTTGGTACTCCAATCAACTGTGCCCCACATTCCAACGTCTACATAACTTATAATACAAGCTCCAGTGAAGTACTCCACATTCTATACCCGGGGTCTCCAACCGGTCGATCGTGAGCTACCGGTAGCTCGCGGAGACCCTGGGAGTAGCCCGTCTAGCCTCTCGCTCAGGTTGGGCATAATGTGTGGATGGGGCGGGAGAACAGGATGATGTGATGACGCGATGACGCTCCTCTCCTGGAGCTTCCGGCTTCTCTCGTCTACTGAAACTCGCTGGCATCGCACTGTCTGCCATTGTGCGACAGGTGCCAGCGCGGAGACCGCCAGAAGCAGCCAGCAGAGGAGACGTGCCTTTTACTGCAGGTAACAGATTTAAGTCCCCCGCTACTATTATATCCCCTGTAACTCCTTGAAGCTGTTCCCGAGGAGTTTTGCGAATATAAGCGCTGTGAGCCATGGTCGGAGCGCATATGTATGCATAATGAGTCAAGAGTTTACCCCGGTGTAAATGCAGTGTTAAAAAACGTCTCTCCCTTTCCTGCAACACTTCAGTACTGTGTGAGCCCACAGCCGATTTACACAATATTCCCACTCCAACTCTTTTAGTGTCAGTGTAGGACCAGAGGCATATAGGGTATTTGGGATGGGAAATTCTAGGTCTGTCAACCCCTCAGAGGTTGGTCTCCTGCAAGACGATTACATCCGGATCATTTTGTAGGATGTAGCTCCAGATCTGCGAGCGTTTATTCAGGGAGGTAAGGCCACGTATGTTGGGAGCAGGAGATTGATACAGCTTAAGGAAGCCACTGTGTGAGTGCAAGAGCGTGCAATATATACTGGGCTGTGCGCTACCACAGAGGCGAGTCCCTCCTTTAGGAGGAAGTGCATAAGGGACATGTACGGTTGTTTGCGCTATTCCACCAGTACTCACGGTAAAGACACTAGACCTGGAAGGAAAAAGGTGGGATAATCCTGCCCAACATCCGCGTCCGGTACCCACGTAGATCGGCACCAAAGTGTCTGCATCACGTTCGAGGAGTCAAAATCTTGAGAACCAAAACGCTGGGGGAGACCAACATAGCAGGAGTCAGGTGAGCAGCACAGTCTCAGATGCCTGTCCGGGTCACCCCTCTTAGCCCCGATCATCAGAGTGCAGAAAGAAAGTAGTGGCCAGCTTAGAAATGTGTAAAGCGAAGGACAGGTGCCCACCGGCTCATTAATGACAACACTCTCAGAGGGAGTCTGCAACAGAGGAGACTTAAGGATTTTTAACAAGTGTGATAACAAATCCACATACAAGGCAAAAGGGAATGTTTTTGATGGAGCAGCGTCCATAGACGATGCCTGCCGTAATTGCCAGCACCCAGAGAAACCTACCAACTCCAAACATTTCTATAAAGCAGAGACTCAGGGATTCCCTGGTGATTTGGTTTGCACGAATTCCACCATTTTGGTTACCCAGAATACCCTGCAAATGCCAAGGGTGATTTCAATACCCTGCATGTGAATGATTGTTTCAGGAACAGCAGTGCTCTGTTTATTTACTACAGACTTGCTCTTTCCACGGTGCTGTGACAATTGCTTGGTAAAAGCATGGAGGCTGGACAGAGTGCTCAGACCCAAATGGGGGTGAAGTAATCAACAAAGTGGGTGAGGAACTGGAGGCGCTGGAAAAGAGGGGGTGTGAACATGTTGGGGGTTTTGCATCAACTGCACATTTACTGATAAATGCACACATTCTAGGAAGAACTCACGGCATAACTGATTGAACCCCTGGAAACTTAGATGTACTGTGTACCGCAACTTTGCACATTGTTTTCATAGTACAGACATCATGAAGTTGGGGCTAATTAAGCGTTTTCCGGGATTCACAGTAGAGAGTAGGCTTCATGCCTATTAAGACATAAAAAATCAGTAAAACATGCAGTGATTAAATGGTTTTGAGCATCCGTGCAAAAATAATAAGACATAGTGTCCATCTTGCAGGTTCAATGATTTGAGGGGCTACTCGTTCAGAAATAGGTTTGTTTTTTAAATCAATGACAAGAGGAATGTCTTCAAAGCCACAAGCGAAAGCTCAGAAGCAAATGCTGCCTTCTGAGGCAGTGATAGGGACAAGCAGATACTGTGAAACAAAGATGGTGGAAGTCACGCTAAACCCATTGATGGCAGATCGGGCCTGATTTAGTCATCCATAGGTGAAGTAAGGGGAGGGACAGCATAGCAGCCATCGCAACTGAAGTCAAACTATACATACTGAACTAGTACTAGAGGAGCAGAGATTGTGCGAAAAAGAGACCGACATACAGAGAGGGGGAATGAGACAAACTGTAAGAAAGACAGCTACAGATAGGAAGAGAGAAAGATTGACTAAGAGAGAGGGAGAGAGTTAGACGGAAAAGAAAGTGTGGTGTAATAATGGGACGGACGGGAGAGTGGGAGAACACATTTTTATTTACACAAATCAAAGACAGCTGTGTGTGTTTAATCTGTGGAGCAAAAGTTGCAGTGGGGAAAAAGGGCAATGTTGAGAGGCATTTTTCAACAAAGCACATGCATTTTGAGAGGAAGTTCTCTAAGGGAAGCAGCCTGAGGTCACAAAAAGTAAATGAACTGAAATCTGCATTGCAGACACAGCAATCTTTTTTTACAAAGCCAACGAAGAAAGCCACTGCGGCAACTGAAGCATCCTTCGTAGTTACTCATCACTTGATCAAGCACAAAGCAACATTTTCAGATGGAGCAATTGTGAAGGAAGCAATGCTTTAAATGGCCCACTCCTTATTCAAAGACTTTAAATATAGCCCTGAAATTATGTCTAGCATTTCAGATGTGCAGTTGGGGTCAAACACTATGGCAAGAAGGGTATCTGCATTATCGGTCAACATGATAGAGCAGTTGGAGCGGGATTTAAAGACATGTAAATATTTTTCTCTGCAATGTGATGAATTTGTTGATGCAAGCGATATTGCACAGTTGGCTATCTTTGTTAGAATGGTTTTTGAGGATTTCACTTATAAAGAAGAATTTTTAACTCTGTTGCCTCTGAAAACCACAACCAGAGGATCTGACATCCACAATGAGATGAAAAATTATTTTGTGAAACAAAATGTCCCATTGAAAAAGTTAGTGGCGATAACAACTGATGGTGCACCCGCAATGATTGGGCGTCATTCTGGCTTCATTGCCAATTGTAAAGCAGATCCAGATTTCCCTCCGTTATTAAACTACCATTGCATTATACATCAACAGGCAATATGTGCCAAGGTAATGGGGTTTGATCATGTGATGACTCCTGTTGTTAAAATTATTAATTCAGTTTGTGCAAAGGCCATGCAGCACCGAAAAATCAAATTGTTCCTTGAAGAACTTTCAGCTGAGTATGGTGACCTTTTACTGCACACTCAGATCCGATGGCTTAGCAGGGGAAGAATACTGCGAAGATTCCATTTCTTATTGCCAGAAGTCAAAGCTTTCATGGAGTCTAGAAATGAAGATACCACACAGCTGTCAAACACTGAATGGTTGCTCGATTTAGCTTTTTTGACAGATGTCACAGAGAAATTAAATGTATTGAACTACGAGTTGCAAGGCAAAAACAAGACAATAGCCAACATGATTAGTTCTGTGAAAACATTCAAAACAAAACTTAACCTTTTCATACCGCATGTACAGAAAAGAAAGATGCAGCACTTTCCCTCTGTGCTACAAATCCTGTCAGAAAACAAAACTGAGGCTGAGATCCTTGACATACAAAAATACAGTAACCTCCTCGTGAGGCTTAATCAAGAGTTCAGTGACTGGTTTAGTGATTTTGAGCAACTGGAGCCCTGTGTGATGTTCACTTCAAACCCATTCATGGAAACGGATGTTAGTGACCTTTCAGAGAAAATTAGTGTTCTTCTGAACCTTGACTCTGACACCATGGAAATGGAGATGGTCTCACTTCAAAATGACATTGAATTGAAATCAAGGCAATCGGATATTAATTTCTGGAGTCTTGTAGATGCAGAGAAGTTTAAGAACATCCACATAGCTGCATTGAAACTTTTTTCCCTGTTTGGCTCTACATATCTTTGTGAATCTGCATTTTCCGATATTAACTTAAATTTCGCACACGTCTGACTGACGAACATTTAAATGACTCCATAAGAGTTGCCCTCTCAAGCTACACCCCAGATTACAAGGCATTACTGGACACAATGCAGTGTCAAGTCTCTCACTGAAATTATTTGTATGTAGTCGTAATTAATACTTGTTCAGTCACAGTTCCTGGTGAATCACAAATATGTTTCATTATTAAAACCAAGATTAAAGTCGCTGCAGAGAAGAATCTTCAGCCTCCTGCAAAGCTTTTTTATTATTTGAACAAAAACAATGCAATGTGTACTGCAGGCCTGTATTACAAACACAATAAAACGTAGCTGGAGAGAAGAATCTTGAGCATGTTTCCAAATGATTATTGCAGCGTAAGAACGAATCAGTTCCACATTGAAGGTAAGATCGCTTTCCATATATGTTTGTTAATTGAGTCGCATTACAATGATTATTTTAATGACAACTATTACTGGAAGGTCTTAATTTTGGACCTTAATTTTGGACCTATTAATTGAAAAGTCTTGAAGCGTCACAAATCTGAAGTCATTCCTTTTGGTGTTCTAGGGAACTCTTAAATCAGGCCTGTCTTGGGTATTTTGTTCAAACCACAGTATGGGCTCTGATGAAATTAGGCTTAAAGTCAATGAAACTGGGTGTGGGGGGTCTCTCGGAAAAATGTGCGAGTTGATTTGGGTTCAGTAGCTCACGACGATTTTAACTGGCCAGAAGTAGCTCGGACTACACAAAAGGTTGGAGACCCCTGTTCTATACCGTACTGCATAAAGTAAGTTACCTAATAAATGTTGCTAATCCTCATTACATTGTATAACATAACACCACAGGCTCCACCAGCTGGCCTCTGTACTCCAAGTCACAGACTGCGGGGTACTGAGGGCCACATGGAGCAATGCCCCCTGGGGGAGCGAGGACGAACCTAATGGCAGTACGCCACTCTGATTCCAGTACTGAGGATAGGAAAATATGTGCTGAGGTTAATAAAGCTAAGTACATTTCATCTTATTAGAAAATGTTTTACCACATATAAAAACGTTATGAAGTAGATAGCCCCCCTAGCATTTTCTATCAACAGAATTATAAAAGTTTAATTGTACTTGTTATACTCCCAATTCTAACCTAAGGTGCATATTCAAATATTCAGTTTTATTTTTTTAATAAAATGTAGCTACCAACCCGCTAAAAGATTTTCCTCTCCTTCAATTAATTCTGATAAATAATAGGTTGAAAAAGAGGATTTATAATTGGCCAAACTTTTATACTACACCTACATGAGAGGTATGAAAAAGTCCTATTAATAGAAACATGTAGCAAACAACTTCAGACATGCCCTACATTAGCAGCGTTGTCAAGGCTGCAAAGTTTTATATGTAGCCACCAGTGTAGAGTAAAAAGGCAGTCCCCGGGTGGGGAGAGGGATGATTTTCCAATTAGTTCTCCGTAAGCAAAAGCACAGGCCATGGTTAAAATGACATCCTACAATAGTGACATTATTCAAAAGAACAGTTACCACAGTTGTTTCTCTGTGTTTTATAGGCTGTTTTGCAGCGTTCAAGATCCGACACACGGTGCAATGCTAAACGTGCTTGAAAGTACTCCATAAACAGTCTTATGTAATACATTTCGTAAGCATGTTAGGAAAATATAATCATCTACAAGAACTGGGACACATTTAAGAAATCAAATGACCAATTTGAGTAATTTAAGATAATTTCTTTATAAATGAATATGTGCACGAGCTCCAATCATAAAGGCTCAATTACTTCTTCTCCAGTTTTCCTCTTCCCACCCCTTACTTCATTAGGGTGAGTCAGGCTTTTGAGACAATAATATCTTTCCTACCTCAGAAAATAACTTAAATGTGTTGGCTCCGGCCATGTTGCGACGTAAGGGCCTTTGTGACACTAACACTTCCATATTTTGTCTCCACCCGAGATAGGTCCCTTCTTATCTCAGCTACCTATTGGCTAGTAGATGTTTCTGTGGTTCTTGATCTGCTTTTCTGGAGCAGGTGATTGGTGGGGCCTTAGGTTTCCTGGGGGCTTCATGATTTGGCTTACGTGGTTCAGGGTAGGTCTTGTAGACTGGTCGATTCTGGCCTGAGATCAGCCCTCCTTTAGTGGACATATTCTATGCCCTTCCCTACTTCTTTAAAGTCTAGGGAGTTCTAAGTTGACCTCACAAGAAGATGTTGGCATGCATGTCCCATGCCCTGGGATTCTTCTGGTGCTTATCTGGCTCTAGCTAGTGATCCTGGTTCTGTAGCCTGTTGTACATGGTCCAACCTTCGGAAGTCTGCTAGTGCTGCCCAGTCCCTGGACTCTTTGATGAGCTTGTGTGTGTATTAGCTACACTTGGGACTCTCCCTTTAGTGCTTCTTCTACTGCCTTTCCCCTTAACCCTGTTGTTACGTGCTAATATGGACTGATTTATCAGAACTCTTTCTTGTGTGTGATTGACTGTCGGTCTGATGCTTAAGAGTTTATGTACTGCTTTTGCTAAGATCATCTGTCTGAACTTTTGGTCCAGCATTGAGTTTTAGGTCATTCCTCCTGTGATGGGTTGTGACAGGTAAGGAGGCATCTTCTGCAGCTTTTTTAATATGCGCTCTGTCAATGGAAATGGGAAGCTTGCTCCACAATTTCTACAAATGCATCAAGCAAGTGTTTTCAAAGCACTCACCTTGTGATTTGCCATGCTGCTCCCTCTTGCTAGGCATTTGCCTTTGTTAAAGGAATTGATTCCTGTTCCGTATGCTTATCTGACTGGTCTTTCAAAAGGGGGAATCGCTAATTGCATTTGCCTTTGGGTGCCTGACTGCCCTTCTGCTTCAATGGTTTTGGCAGTGGGTGTGTTGGTTTCTCATGCTCTTTAGTAGGTAGGCTTTCTAGTATAGGTCGTCTTTTCCCTGGTCCAATTCTGCTGAGTCTGTGCAATTGTTGCTTTGAGGTATAATACATCCCTTCTCAGTCCTGGGTCCCAAGGTTGGGTTAGTGCTTGCGTCTGGCCCGTTTCCCAAGTTAATCATTTGAGATTCTGGAGACCCTGCATGGCCCTTCTAAGTGTTGGTGTTGGGGACATCCTCCATCAGTCCAGGTTCCTTTCCTGTACTCCAAGTAGGCCACACTTCACAGGTTAGTGTTTCACATTTTATTGAGACAGTGCATCATCATTTTCATGTGGCTCTGCTGGGAATCTTGCGCATTAGGATTTTTCATTTTTCCTCATCTTTGCAGCATACATTTTACCTTTTGTAATCCATCATATCAGATGCTCTTACTAAGTTTACCTCCATTCCAGTACAACCTCCCACACCTTCTTCTATGCTGGGCAATCTTTTACATAATAACCCTAAAGCTTCTGCCAAATATGGTGTCCTATGCCAACCTTCTGCTGAAAGATCTCAATCAGATATTGAGCTCGCATGGGAGAATGATTTGGGAACATTTTGGAGTGTTTCTATTTAGAAAAGAATTTGGACAAAAATACAGTCATCTTCCTGAGCCGCCAATACCACTCAGATGATATTCTACATATACAATTGACTACTCTTTTCTCCCATTTCTTTGCATCTCATCTACCCAGATGACCTCGATAGTTGCTGGTCATGTCACTCGCAAAAAGTACATCTAAAACACTTGCTTTTCAATTGTACGATTTCTGGACAGAAGTTTGAATCAAATCAATGCCATTTTTAATACCTCTGTACCCTTGTCATTCACTAACATCTTCCTGGGTAGTTTATCTACCGATTGAGAACATGTTTAATCTCACCTAACAATCATTGACCTTCTATTAGCACCCACCTATCAACAACTCACTAAACATTTGAAGGAATTTTCCGAACTGTCTTTCCAAGCCTGGTGGTATGCGTTTTGTAACAACCACAGACACAGCAAACATTCACCCGATTTCCTTTGCCATTAAACATTCTATTTTCTTGAGTCCCATTATAAATTTCATAGATAGTCATTTTAAATCTTTACCATACCATCACCCCATTAGGGATTAGGGGCCATATGTATCAAGCCAAATTGACTTCGCAAACGCCGAAATTCGCAGAATTTCGGCGTTTGCGAATGCAATTTGGACTAATGGTATGCATCAAACAAATCTGCTTGAGAAATAGGGAATCGCAAATTTTGCGATTCCTTAAATGCAATGTAAGAAGCTAAAAAATTGCAAATTGGCCTTAAGGAATCGCAAATTACCACCAACTTCTAGTTGGTGGTAAGTTGCGAATTCCTTTCAAAATGCATATTTTTCCTTTTTTCAAAGTGCCATGTGACACACATACATGCCCTTAGGGCATGTATGTGCGCCACATGTGCACCCATGCAGTTTTCAGGGGTGTTACAGGGTGTCCTTTGGACGCCCCTGCACCCTTGAAAATATTCACAATTTGCGATTAGCAAATTGCGAATCGCACATTTCCCCTTCATTCCTATGGGCCTCCTGGCCCATAGAAATGAATGGGAAATTATTCCTTAATTGCAATTAGCAATTTGCTAATCGCAATTAAGGAATTTTAAGAAATCGCTAAAAAGAAGCGAATTTCTACATACATACCATTTTGCGATTTCTAAATAGCGATTCCTTAAAAATCGCTATTTAGGAATCGCAAAACGGAATGTTGATACATATGGCCCATAGTTTCTAAACCCCCATGATGTTCACTCGTTCCTTTCACAGCTAATATGTACATTTTCATAATCTTAAAATGTTTCAACTATTTATGAGCATGGGCGGATTTTGCGGATCCACGATTCGCGGATTTAGCGGATCCACGGATCGTGGATCCGCAAAATCCGCCTATTTAGCGGATTCAGCGGATTTGCGGATTGGGGGCGGGGCTTCCTCGAGTGTGTGGGCGGGGCCAAACGGACGGGGCTTCAACGCGAGCGCACATGCCTCTTGTGTGTCTAAAAGGTCAGAGACCGATCAGAGCAGCATCGATGGGATATTTGGGAAGAAGGCACATCTGCCCAGCCTCCCAACGCTCACGATTTTTTTTGGGCTGATGAATGAGTCACTACATTTGCGCTTCAACTAGTTCCAGCGACCAAGTGTGTGTTACTAAGCAATCGCGCCGAAGTGCGCAGGGGTCCCTTTAGTGAAATGTCCATCATAGTGGGTAAATGGCGGGAAGACGGTGCACACCTCGAGTGTGTGGGCGGGGCCAAACGGACGGGGCGTCCATGCGAGCATGCCTCTTGTGTGTATAAAAGGGCAGAGACCGATCAGCAGATTAATTTTTGGGCTGATCAATGAGTCACTGAATTAAAGCTTCAACTAGGGCACATGCTTTATTGATATCTGCAAGTGTTTCCTGTTGAGGTTTATTTTTTTGTGCCAGGACCGTCGTGCCCGAATGAACCCTGCCCTTCATATTTACTCAAGAAGACACCACCGTTGAAATAATTTACGATGGCGCCGGCAAGCTGCCAGCGCCATCCTGCAATAGTTACTTAATTAGCTTCAACAGGAAGCTCCAACTGTTAAAATAAAGCAGGCGCTCGAGCCCCTGCTGTATCTTATCTATTAGAGCTTCCTGTCGAAGCTAATTAAGTAACCATTTGAGGATGGCGCTGGCAGCTTGCCGGCGCCATCGTAAATTATGCAGGCTTGAACTTTTGACCGCAAAATCCGCTCCGATCGCGGATTGCGGATTCTCGGTAAATCCGCGAGAGTTCGCGGATCGCGGATTTACCGAAAATCCGCAAAATCCGCGATCGGAGCGGATTTTGCGCTCATGCTTAATGAGCATGTCTTTTACTTTTGTTATATTTCTATTCAAATTGGATCTCTTAAATTTTTATCACAATAGTGTATATTTATTCCTTTTCCCTCCTTCTCCTTCCCTTCATTTTTAACCTCTGTATCACTTTAATGCATTATTCTATCTGTATTTGCTTCATCCTAATAAAGTTCTCCTGAACTAAAAAAGCATTTGGATCCCTCTGTCATCAGTCTTGTGTCTATTTTATGGCACTTGGTCTGTTTATTGGTCAGTTCTATCAAACATAGGTCTCTGATTTAGCATCTGTAGGTTAAAAGGCCAAGTGTTGCTGAAACTGTCCTTCAGTGTCTCCTTAAACGTTTGGTCAATAATATGTTTCTTGGATCCTTCTAATGAGTAAACATCATTAGTTTGCAAACCACTATTATTGCCTTTCTGTAAAAATATGTCTCTCTCATGTGTGTATCATTTGTTGCTGTTGGCTGGGACTAGTGTCGTAATTTGGCAGCACCTGAGTTAGCGTTTAGCTCAGCTATACGACCTTTTCTGTTAACTTGACTTAAGTGTACGGGGGCCATTTTGTATTTTGTGGCTTCCATTTTGTATGAACATGTGACCTCGTGGTCAGCGTGCCCTTTCGTCCTTCCTTCATGCCAATGAACCTTTACCCTGCCCAGCAACAGGCTATTTTTAGCGATGGTCAGTTTTCACGCATGCGCACACACGATCTCTGGACTAGTGAGTGGTCACTCCTTAGGAATGTTCCCCCAACTGACCAGTGGTATTAAGCCCCTCCCACATACTGGCTGTGTTCCAAAAATGCCCTTATATGTACCTAAAACTGTTCTAATGTATACCGCCTACCTTTTTATTACCTTTAAACTGTATAAAAGAGGTCGCGCACCGATGTTCGGTGTGATACTTCTTGCATTGCCAAAGGGTGCTGTAGGAATGTACCACCACCCCATGGGGTCCTAATAAACTTGTCTCTTTGCATTTCCAGTTTCCGTGCCAACTTCTGTGTATGGCGTTAGAGTGTTTTTGCAGAGTATGTAGGCCTGACAGAACCCGATACCTCAATTGGCGACCACGAAGGGACTCATCGGCGACTCTGATGCCCGAAGGAGAGGTCACGACGAAGGATTGGAAACTCGCTATGGACGCGTACGCTGCCACTGAGTGACCCGAGTCTTGGCACCCACGGTGTTTTTTCCTTTCCTTCTGATCTGACCTTCCAGGTGGCGCCGGTCTTCGACTGAGATCTTGATTGTTTGGTTTGTCGTGTAGTGCCCGTTTTGGCTGATTCGGCTACGGAACTTGGCAGTTGGAATCTGGACACTTTTGAAGATACTTGGTAAGCTTATGTTTGGTAAGGTAGTCTACTGACACTTACTGTGGCTTTTTGAATTTGAATTTGAATTTGTATGCGTTAGCTAACGTTTGGATCTATGATTTGAATTATATGTGGAGTGCACCTCACATAGGCAGGCATGTAGGGATATTTCTCTGATTCTGAATTTCTTTGAACGGCACATCGTGCGTAAGTACCTTAAGTGCCATTTGTTGTAATATCACGTTTCTGTGATATTTTGAGCATGCCTGTTCTCAGCACACTCCGAGGAACGTGCTGTTTTGGAAACGGTACCAGTTATCGATTAAATGAATCTCAGCCGGCTCCCCCAGAGGGGACTCCTAACCGTGAAATGTACATTAAATTTGGCCTTCCTCCCATAATGTATAGCACGTTATGGCATAAATATACAAAATCTGATCGTGAATTGCAATGGCCACTACATGGGTCATTCGACTTGCGAAAAGTCCAGTATGTAGAACAGTGTTTGTTTCAACGAAGGTCTAGACAGGACATGTTTGATTGTGTGCATATGTGGGAGAAAGCGGTGCGTGAACGAATGAAGCGTGAAGAAGACTTGGCGGACAAAGAGCAGCGCAAGGCTGCTCGGGATAAAGCTTTACAGCTACAGGAAAAGGAATTGCAGGAACAGAAAGAGAAAGAGAGTCGAGAACGTAATTTACAAGTTAATGGTCAGTTTCCTATTAGACGTTCTCTCTATCCTGTCCTTACTAATGAATTAGATGATTTTTCCTTGTTAGATCGTTGCCCGCCTCCTTATGTTCAGCCTACGGCTCCGGATGTGGAATCGGACGAGGATAATCAGGATAAACAGCGTACCAGGTTACATATCGAGCGTATGACGGAATTGCATTCGATTGCTCGTAAACTTAATATAAATACTATAACTGTTTCAGAGGTTAATGATCTTATGAGTCAGTGGTCTGACAAGGAACGGTTGTATTTTTTAAATCATTTTGCAGATGAAGTTGTTGAGCGGTTTAGAAAACACTCTCCTGAGTTGGAACCTAAAGATATATCAGTTGGTCATGAGAATTTTCGTAAAGGTATTTTTGCTCTTGCAGATGTGGACAAATTCTTCCGGCGGTTGATTCAGTTACGAGATGAGGCGACACGATTGCGAGCGGCGAAAAAGGCATCTGAGCAATCAGCGTCTGGATCGACTGAAAATTCCCGAGTGTGCCCTATCTATGGATCAGATAAGAGTGTTGCGATTAATGTTATGCCTATGCGGGAAGCTGCGCCTTTGTATGTCCCTCCTAAAGGGGCAGGCACGGACGACGATAAGACGTCTGTAGATGCGAAGGGTTACTTCATATATGACTGGGTTTATACACCATGGAATAGAGCAGATGTTATGGCACTTAAGAATGCTTTGCCTGACCCCCGTAAAAATCCAGCAGCTTTCTATGAAGGTGTGGAGGGCGCTATTTCTTTGTGTATTATGACGTTAGTTGATATTGATCTTTTCTTTGGATTGATATTGCCTCCTGATATGTGGAGGACGATTCGTAAGTTTGACGATCGAACGATATTAGGTGCAGATTGGAAGGACATAGTGAGAGCTGATTTAGATAGGGAACCTGCATGTAAACCGTGTCAGTTGATTTTAGATTTACCAACGGCTATCTTGAATAAATTAAAAACGCTTGTCCCCCCTAAGAAAATAGATTGGACAGTATTGGCATCTTGTAAGCAAAAGTTAGATGAATCGATTTCTGATTTCTTTTCACGTTTTGAGGAAGCATTCCATGATTACAGTGGTCAATCATTAACAGAGGACACGGGCAGGCACTTGTTCGTAGACAAGTATGTGGCTAATCTCCTACCGGAGATTGCAAAACGATTAAAGGCTAGCGAAAGTTCATGGACCACTGCAACGCCTGCTTCTTTGTTAACTATGGCTCAGTATTATGAACGACAGGAATTAGAGGCTAAAGAAAGTTGTGATAAGAAAGTGAAGGACTTAAAGACGAAAGTGATGTTGGCACAGGTTCGTGCTACGCAATCGAGAGGGAACGATAGGGGTAGACGAGGATCGTATGTTACGTCTCCCCCTCGTTCCGACATTTCTGAGGATCAGTGTGCATACTGTAAGCAGTTTGGACATTGGCTTGCAGATTGTCCGGTACTTCGTGAACAGCGTAGTCAGAAGGGTCGAGGAAGTGGAAGGTCACGGAATAGTTATTCAGGACCGAGAGGTGGAGCGAATGACCGTGGTAGGTTTGAAGAAAGGGGTCGGGGTCAGGTTGAACATAATACTTTTGATCGGCGAAATCAATATCAGATAGCTGAAGGAGAGAATACTGAGTCTCAGGATAATCAATATGCATAGGATTGCGTAGGATGGGGTGTGGAATCGGTTGAAGTACCAGTCGATCAGAGGGGTCCATATATATAAGCACATGTTTTGGGTTCTACTGATCAGTTTCTGGTCGACACAGGAGCTACTCGTAGCGCTTTGTCCAAACACTTGGTTCCAAGGGCTCCCCTGTCTGGCGAAACAATTACAGCAATAGGGTTCGATGGAACACCTTCTCTAAGCCCATTGTCTCAACCCCTTACATTTCATGTTGATAAATTTGTTGCCCCATGTCCGTTCCTGCTATCTCCAAATACGCCAGATAATATTATGGGACTTGATATGTTAAAGCATTTTCGTGCAACAATTCGCTGTGCCCCTGAAGGGGTGCGGGTCATTTTGAACGAAAACTATCCAGAAATTGAGAGATCGTGCCTCATGCAAGAGGCCGACGCATTAGCTCCCCTTCCAAGTACGTTATGGGCTACTTCCGATACTGATGTGGGTCAAATGATTATTCCTCCTGTGTGCATTACTGTGAAGGAGGGAGCGGTTTTACCTCGTATTCCTCAGTACAAGATCTCTAGAGAAGGCGAAATAGCTTTGATACACATAGTGACTGACTTGATAGCGGCAGGGGTGGTGGAGGAAGTTCCCTATAATGTTTGCAACAGTCCAATTCTTCCGATCCTAAAGAAAGATACAGATACTAAGATCTATCGTTTTATTATTGATTTGAGGGAAGTTAATAAGATAGTTGTACCACAGTATCCAGTAGTATCTGACATTACCACCTTACTTACTTTGGTCCCACCCACGGCTACTACATTTACAGTGATCGATTTGAAAAACGCTTTCTTTTCAATCCCCATTCATCCTGATAGCCGATATTTGTTCGGCTTTACATTAAATATTAAATCTTATAGATTTTGTCGCGTTCCTCAAGGTTATACAGAAAGTCCTAGCATTTACAGCCAGGCTTTGAAAAGACAGCTTGATTCATTTGATTTGCAGTCTGGGGTGACACTTATCCAATATGTCGATGACATTTTGCTGGCGGCAGACACACAAGAGCAATGCGAGGAGAGTACACTCTCCCTGCTTTCTTTCCTTTCTGAACACAATCACAAGGTTTCGCGAAAGAAGTTACAATATTGTAGACCAAAGGTGACATACATTGGTCATCTTTTGTCTAAGGAGGGACATGCATTAACATCAGATCGAATTCAAGCAATTTTAGATACACCAGTCCCTTGCACGCAGAAGGATGTTCGTGCTTTCATAGGTTTAACGTCCTTCTGTAGGCAATGGATACTAGGATTTTCGTACATTGTAAAACCTTTGTTAGCATTGCTGTCCAGAACTGCACTAACCCCCCTCGAATGGACGGATGAATGTCAAAATGCTTTTGAACAATTGAGACAAGCTCTTTGTTCTGCACCAGTGTTAGGTACACCACATTATACAAAGCTCTTTACATTGTATGTACATGAGAAGGATGGGTGCGCATTGTCAGTCTTAGTGCAGTTACACGGAGACAAACAGAGGCCTTGTGCATACTTTTCAGCAGTTCTTGATCCTGTGGCTCGAGGACTGCCTGGATGCTTCCGAGCAGTTGCAGCAACAGCAGTAGCTATACGGCAGAGTGAGGGAATAGTTTTGTCACACAAATTGCTGGTGTTAGTCCCCCATGCAGTAGATGCGCTATTGAACCAAACGAAAACGCAGCATCTAACCAGTGCCCGTTTAACAGGATATGAGCTAACACTGTTGGCGCCACACATTACATTGAAGAGGTGCGCCACTTTGAACCCCGCTACTTTATTGCCATATCCTGTTACTGAGACCCAGGAAGAAGAACAACATGATTGTGTTTTTCTGACTGACGAACAAACAAAGGGTCGTGTCGATTTACAGGACACGCCACTTCCTGATGTAGATGGGGAACTGTGGGTTGATGGATCGTGTGTGAGATTGCCAGATGGTACAACTTCCGCAGCCTATGTGATCACGACACTTAAGACAGTGGTAGAAACAGCACGAATACCGCAAAAATCTGCTCAAGCGGCTGAATTGATAGCCTTAACGAAAGCATGTGAGTTAAGTGCTGGTCTATGTGTGAATATCTATACTGACAGTCGTTACGCTTTTGGAGTAGCGCACGATTTTGACCTACTCTGGAGGGAACGAGGGTTTATGACCTCACACGGAACACATATCATGTACGGAGAGTTGGTATGCGACCTCCTGAATGCACTATTATGTCCAAAGAAGGTGGCGATAATAAAATGTAGTGCACATAAGAAAGTGACAGACAAAATAGGGCAAGGAAATGCCTTTGCAGACCGCATAGCGAGAGAGACTGCTATGTTGCAAAATGATTCCCCCATGTATGTGGTGAGATCACAAGCAGAGCGATGGCATGATGCTAGAGAAGAAGTCTTAGATATACAGAAGTCAGCATCTGAAGCAGAACTTGCAACATGGGCAACAGAGGGAGTATTGGATGATGAGGGTTGTTGGAGAAGCAAAGACATGGAGAGATGGAAATTACCTACTGCTTACTTGCAGGCAATGGTTCAAATGACGCATGGGCTGGCACATGTTGGAGCTCTTGCAATTACGAAATTGCTTACACGAGTTTGGGAGCACCCTGAGATTGCCAGCACGGCTAGGAGAGTAGTGCAGACCTGTCTGATATGCCTACAGTACAATCCTGCTAAAGGGACCTCTACTCCTAAAGGAGGGTTCGTTCCACCTACTGCACCATTCGAAGTACTGCAAATGGATTACATCCAGCTGGAGCGCTGTAATAACCTCAAGTATGTCCTGGTGGTGGTGTGTGCTTTCAGTAAATGGGTTGAAGCCTACCCCACGAAGGATAATACAGCATTAACAACAGCTAAGGTGTTACTGAAAGAGTACTTCCCACGTTATGGTGTCTGTAAATTTTTGTGGAATGATAATGGTCCTCATTTCGTTGGGAAAATAGTGGAGCATGTCCTGAAAGGATTGGGAATAAGACAAAAGTTCCACGCTGTATTTCACCCGCAGTCAGCAGGTCTAGTAGAAAGGTATAATGCGACTCTGAAGCTGAAGCTAGCGAAGATCGTGGCATCCACGTCTTTGAAATGGCCAGACGCTTTGCCATTGGCATTATTGTCTATTAGATCAGTGCCACACTCCCGAACTGGCCTCACACCCTATGAAGTGGTGTTTGGAAGGCCCATGAATATCTGGGGAGTTCCAAAGCCTCGTTTGATACATGATGTGCCTTGTTTAATGATGAACGAATATTTGGCACGATTAACAAATGATTTACTTTCTATTCATCAACAGGTTCGAGAAGCGCTCCCCGACAATTCCATTGGAGAGGCTCACAATCTTCATCCTTGCGACTTCGTGATGATCCGGGTGTTTGAGAGATCCAGCAGCTAGGAGCCGAGGTGGCGTGGCCCTGAGCAAGTGCTGCTGGCAATGCGGACGGCTGTGCGTGTTACGAATAAGAAGCGGTGGCTACATTCAACGCACTGCTGACGTGTCTCTCCAGATCTGGTGAACCCTACTGTGCTGTCCGACTACAGAGACATCTTGGACGCGGAGAAGAGCCCAGCTGTTACGCCTCACGAGTCGGAGGGAGCCTTCCCGGACCACACTGTTTCTGGTGGAGTGAAGTACAATCTACGGCCGAGGAAATAATTTCTTTTTGTATTTCTCGTGACTGGTTGGTAACCGTTCCGAGGTTTGTGAAACGGAAGCCGGGAATATCAAGGGGGGGGGGGATCAGTTCTGTCCAGTGTAGCGACACCCGTCTTGAATCTCGGAGAAAAACTCAACGGCAGCCTTGGTTCTCAGCACCATATTTTTATTTTTAGTTTGTTTCTTGAGACTTTTGTTCATTGTACCATGGCACCTATGACATTGAGAAACAGAAGAAGTGCGGGTCTTTTTGTTACGACAATAGTGGTAATAGCAGTAATAGCTTGGACTATAGAAAGACTATTTCCTGCACGGGACTATTTACTGCCTACCACTCCAATTCCATCTGAACATTTTCATTTTACTTTGCCTTATCACGAAGAAAGACATAGACAGACTTATTTGAATAATAGTTACATTCAGATATTACATCACACGCATAATATGACCAACACGTCCAACTGTTGGGTATGTGGGATGTTACCTGGGCATCAGAAGAAGGGAGGAACCCCACTTATTCCCCTTCCTTTTTCTCATAATGGGTCATGCAATGCTTGGTACACTCTTCTCTTTACTTTGAGATGGCCAACAAAAGGTGGACTACTTTTTCGACTGAACAAAGTCTGCTATAATGATCGAGATGGCTATCCACAAGCAGAAGGAACTAAGTTCGAGTGGGAAGAATATCGGCCGGACAATGTATCTGCACCTCGCATCTTCACTAATCAGAGACTTACAAATATGTCCAGTTTACACGTAATTACTGTCATTGATACGAAAGCAGATCTCTGTATTAGGAATAAGGGAACAATTCCGGTGGGGAGAAGTGAATGCAATATTACTCTTGCTTTTGATACTCCCAATGGTATTTCATTTGTGGCCTCACGAAACACTTATTTTATCTGTGGTAATAAAGGTTATCATCGTCTTCCTCTTGGATGGTTAGGCACATGTTACATATCCTTTGTATTACCCCCTGTGTTTATTGCACCTCCTCTGTACCATATCGATTTTGTATTATATCATGATTTTATTTTGAATAGAGTTAAGAGGACATTGGACATTGATGGTGTTGATCAAACTGACACCTCCCTACAACAATATGTGGATTTTAATTTAGGGTTATTTTCCTTTGTGGGCGCTGCTCTAAACAGCAGGAAAATTAGGCGGCTAACACGGGTTGTGGAGGCAGTTGCTAATGAAACTGTTTCTGCTTTAGGGAATATAACTGAAGAGCTCCAGATTACTAGAATTGTTACGCTTCAGAACCGAATGGTTCTGGATGTAGTGTTAGCTGATCGTGGGGGTGCATGTCGTATCATCGGAAGTAGTTGTTGCGTCTATGTCCCTGATAATTCGCCTTCTGTGTATGATGCCATTTCCAAATTGCACAAAATCGCCTCTGAAATTCACACTGACAATGGTACTTGGACTTTCTCGGGTTGGTTTTGGACTATACTTAGTACCTGGGGTTGGAAACTGCTAACGGTTCTCTGTGTGATTATTGGGATATTCTTTTTTTGTTGCCTATGTATTCAATGTGGTCCTACTTTATGTACTGTATGTATTACAGCCTGTATTCCATCCAAACGAGTTATTGCTAAAAATGTGCAGATGAGTAATGCCGAAGTGAAGCAAATCATGATGATCGATATCGAAGATGAACATTCGGATTATTTCCTTTATGAGGTAGCTTCAGCTAAACGCTAAAAGGGCCGTCTGTCGTAATTTGGCAGCACCTGAGTTAGCGTTTAGCTCAGCTACACGACCTTTTCTGTTAACTTGACTTAAGTGTACGGGGGCCAGTTTGTATTTTGTGGCTTCCATTTTGTATGAACATGTAGCCTCGTGGTCAGCGTGCCCTTTCGTCCTTCCTTCATGCCAATGAACCTTTACCCTGCCCAGCAACAGGCTATTTTTAGCGATGGTCCGTTTTCACGCATGCGCACACACGATCTCTGGACTAGTGAGTGGTCACTCCTTAGGAATGTTCCCCCAACTGACCAGTGGTATTAAGCCCCTCCCACATACTGGCTGTGTTCTAAAAATGCCCTTATATGTACCTAAAACTGTTCTAATGTATACCGCCTACCTTTTTATTACCTTTAAACTGTATAAAAGAGGCCGCGCACCGATGTTCGGTGTGATACTTCTTGCATTGCCGAAGGGTGTTGTAGGAATGTACCACCACCCCATGGGGTCCTAATAAACTTGTCTGTTTGCATTTCCAGTTTCCGTGCCAACTTCTGTGTATGGCGTTAGAGTGTTTTTGCAGAGTATGTAGGCCTGACAGAACCCGATACCTCACTAGTACACGTTGTCTCAAATATTTCCGTTCTGGGGCCTCTCTTGGTGACTGTGCATTTTTTTGTTGTCCCATATTAGTACAGCGCACTGTCCTGTGCTTCTGTGCCCAGCTACTTATGTACTGTGATGTCTGTGTTTGTTTAATGTACCGTCCTAAGTAGTTAGGGTATGTGCAGATGTCTGTCCCATGCTAACTAGACCACAGGAACCAATCTACACCAAACTGACGAGCCCAAATCAGAGTGAAATCATGCCAGATTGCTTATGGTGCGGTTCAGGTACCACCTGTCTTGGCAGTTTGAGCTGTACTGTTCCTATTGGGACAGGGTAGAGACTGATTTACATATTGCTGAGTCCTAACTGAGGTGGCATGGTGGGCAAACAATGGTTTGGAATGCTGCCCCAAGAGATTATCAGAGGATAGACTTGTTCCAAGCATTCTTTCCATCTCCTTTTGTGTGTTTGATGTAATGTAAATGAACCCACTTACAGCACTGTATCCCTTGGGTGGGCAACTTAGGTGATGGACATCAACGTTGTTCTTTAGGACAGTTGGAAAGATCTTAAGCCAGTAGTAGATATTTTATACACTGAATGTACATAGTGTATCATCTTGACAACTTTAGCACTACTTGCTAAAAGTAAGACTTGAGCCTAATTTTTATCCCTTGAGCATACTATCTGTAGATTAGAAATATTGAACTATGAATATGTTACATTATTTCCGGTCTGCCTTATACCTATGCTTATTGCATGGCTTTCACCCAAAGAAGAGTTCGTTTGAGCAGAAGTGTGAAACTGTGGGGCATATTTACTAATAGTTCATGCAACACAGCACAGCAAGGCAAGTTGCTGCACTGCGTTGTGCAGATGGTAGACGACTGAGAGCAGGGCATACACCATTAGACACATTACCACTAGTCTTTTGCCCCTCTCCGTCTTTTAAATTAGGCAGTTTACCTTCGGAATAAATATTGGTTATGACTAACTAAACTATTTTAACTCACATATTGCCCTACATCTACACACACTAGGCCCCTCACCCCCACTGCACCCACCGGCAGGAACAAAAGATCCCCGATAAAGAGCCACGGTTCCGGGTGCCCATCAGATATTGCAGCGCTGACCTGATGAGGGGCAGGCTCAAATGATGAAGCATGACACCTAGCTTGCTGAGTGTGTGAGAGTCCTAATTCCAACAAGGAGAATTCCCACTCCTGCACCCACACAACAATGGCCCCCCAGTGATCCACTTGTCCCTACAGGCTCCAACCCTTCTAACAGACTACCACAGAGAAACTCCGTACCCACTTTGTACACAGAGGACTGAACAATGGCATATTTGCCAAGATATGGCACCGTCCAGCTCCCTCTATGAGCTGGTGTACTTGTGTCATGGTGGAAGTTTGCTTGTGTAACGGGCAAAATTGTTGTAGTGCAGGAAAGCATACCTCCTGCACAAAAACAATACTTAGAAGCAGATTCCTCTATCTATGTGTGCTGCAGAGTGGTGTACACATGAACAGAGAAAGTAACAAGGAGAAAAGAGGCTATTTCTCCTCTGTCAAGAAAGCACACTATTTTAGCACCAACCTAGGTTAAAGTGTTTGTAAATCTGGGTTTGTGCAAAAAACATGGGTGGATGCCTGGCAACACCCATGCTCCACACAAGTAATGCCTACCTGATGCAAAGTAAAACACGTCAGCCCTATGTTTTGCTTTGCATTAGTTTGTATTCACTAAACCAGCCAAAGCTGCCCAAATTGACTTTGGTTGGCTACGTAAATCGTAAAATATTTTTTTTGTTGGGGCTGCGTCATAAAAGTGAGGCAAGTCTGATGTAAAATCTTAGTAAATATGGGCCTGGATGTGTGATGGCAGAATTATTTGTCTTCGAGAACAGGTTGTGAGAAAGAGCATCTCACAAGTAAAAAGACATAATGCCACTGGTGTGTTACAGCTGCAGTACATAAATATTGTAAAAAGCACAATCTTGAGACGAACGTTGCAACACTGTCACCCTTTCTGCATAGTCTCGCCCTGATTTTAAACCAGAGAACAAAACAGCAACGGCGGACCCTCAAAGCCGTACCTCACACCAGTTCCTAAATGTAGGATCGCTGTGCAGACAACCCCTATGCCAGCCGTTGAGCGGCGTATCTGTGCTCCAGATCAAGAGAAGATTAAGTGAAATGGAGGTGCGCAGCTCAAAAAGTCCAATGAGTCAAAGTAGATGAGAAAAGTCACTTCTTTAATTTGAAATTGATTGATTTTAAGAACATTCCAATTTCATTTATCATCCAACGCGTTTAGCTCCTATGCGGAGAGCTTCCTCAGGGCTGAAAACAAATTGAAATTATAAAACAATTAAATACACAAATTGACATATTTAGAACAAGAAAGCTAGAAAAAGACAGGTACTTCGACCTCTTTCTGCATTTCTAAACTAACTACTTTTTTTCATTTTTTGGCTTAATTTTTGGCTCAATATAAACAATCAAATACAATTATTGTCAAGCCATGTATCCAAATACATAACTCAAGTTATAGATCCCCTAGCTGAGATGTTGTGTACTCCTGCCATGGCAGGGGTTAGACTTGCCCCGCTGCCTCTGTTGGAATGTTGACATTGGGACCGTATCAACTCGAACCAAGATTTCTGTGCCTTCGGACATTGCGCGTGTGCGTTTCTCCGAAACGTCTCCATCGTTAAGACCGCGACGCACTCTCCTTTTGTATATCCGTGCAGAACTAGTCTCGTTGTCACATTGTAATACTATAATGATTCTTCTCTGTAAAAGACAGCGATACGAATGATCCATGTAGTCACTTTCTTATACATATTCTGGATTATGTTAACATCGGACCCGGCGTATTTACATGAACTAATTTATAGACGTGATGTGTGACTGCCGTCTTAACCAAAATACGATGTAAACTATTTCTTACTAATTTTAGTCCTCGTTGTGGGTTTTCTTTTGAACATCAATTTGCTCGAAAGCACCTAATGGGACTTCATTGGTCTTTCTTTTATGGGTGATCGTGAAAGATTTAGATGAATATGACCGTTCAAATTCAAATTCTTTTATTCGGTTTCCGAAATTTCATAGAAAACCATAAAAGTACACCTAAAAACACATACAATCAATATATTTAAGTCATCACATTACAATGTTCCAAAAATATTTAAAATTGGCGACATTAAAACTACAATAAAAAGATCTAGACAGATAAGTTGTAAAACAGTGCTAGGTTGTTAAGAAAATTTGACCAGACATGGGTTTAACCAAGGTTTGATCTTTGGTTAACACAAAACTTTAGGAAACAGGCAATATTTTTTGCATAAGTTTCTGCCTCCAGAAATTGGAGGACCAGAAAAGCAGGGCAACAGCTACGCAGTCCCAACGTTTTTAAAATTGGTATAATCCAATTTTTCTTAGGCTCTTTGTAAAATTTAAAAAATAAAACTATATGAATCAGAGATTGAAAAGATACATTGTCACAGGGACAGAGAGGTTCTTAGACCAATCCTTTGGTTCTGGAAAAGTCACCAAATGATGGAAGATATTAAACCTAAAACGGGTCAGTAGGAATTTCTCACAGGAGTTCAGCTTATAAGTTAGATAGGGCTGCATTGTAAAGGTGGTCTGGATAGCTAAAATATGCTGTACTGAGCATTTTCCGACCTCGCTAGTTAGTCGTAGCTGCTCTAAATGTGACATACATAGCTTTTTAAAATTATTTTCTTGATATCTCCGATATAGTTAACAGGGAATAATAATATTTTTCCAGGCCTAGGTCATAAAATAATTTTTTAACATAAGCAAGCCAACTAATCTTATGCACATTTTCAAGCGAAAGGCAATCTCGCAGAAGGCTTTGGGATAATTCACTCTGTGCGGACGACCAGACACGGTTCCATAACAGGATTTGTTGGAGTTTAATATTGTCTGATATGTATACCATCCCCAGTTCTAAATGGCAACAGTAGGTCGAGGAGCTCTGTGGGACAGCAAGCAGATATCTCAAAAAGCTATTCTCGACTTTCTGAAGGGTGTCCACGTTTCCGTGACCCCAAACCCCAGCTCCGTAGCATGCTATGCTAATGCATTTCGCTTGATATATCTTAATCATTTCAGTTGGTGGCCTTTTACCTAGCCTTTGTGCGAATGCTACAAGGACAGTAGTTGCCCTGAGAAATAATATTTTTCTCGCCTCGATGGCCTGTTTCCATGAAGACTTATTGTCTATTAAAATCCATAGGTAGGGATAAGTGTTTGTTCTCTCCAACTTAATACTGTCAATAAAAATATCCCTTATTTTCTTGGATCTTATCCCTGAGTGCATTACGAATGTTTTTTTAATATTGATTCTAAGATCCAAGCTTGCCATATAACTGCGGTATCTTTCTACGACTCGTTGGAGCCCCAGTGGAGTTCTGGCTAAAATCACGGCATCAACGGCGTACAGGAGGGCCGGTATTGGACGAGAGCCAATAAAGGGCAGGTCCTGACCCCCTTGCAGCATAGCTGTTTCCAACCCGTTGGTATACAAGGTAAAAAGGAAAGGGGCCAGGACACAGCCCTGCCTGACCCCCCTCTCCACTCCAAATGATGCCGTGAGTTCTCCCCTCAGACCATACCTAACTCTTGCCGTTGCGCCAGAGTAGAGTTCGCGAAGAAAGTTCACCAGGGGTAAGTCTACACCCATTTCCAAAAGGATCAACCATAATTTAGAATGACTTACACAGTCGAAAGCCGGCTACAAATCGACGTAAGCCAAGTGTAAGTGCCCACCCTTTGCTCCAACGTATTTCCCCATTAAAAGAGACAGATTAAGGGCTTGCTCCACGGTGCCTAATCCCTCTCTAAACCCATACTGCTGGTCAGAGATTATATTGTGATCGTCTGCCCAGCTCTGGAGATGTTCCAGAAGAATACGACCAGCCACCTTGCCAAGAGAGCCTAGGAGGGAAATAGGGCGATAGCACGATGGACTGTGGCGATCGCCCTTATTAAAAATAGGGACAAGAATTGAAGCTGACCATGATTCAACTAATTCTACAGCACAGGCAGCTTCAAGTACATTTGTTGGAATAGGGGACCACAGTTCCAAATTGTGTTTAAAAAGATCAACCGGGACCCCTTCGGGGCCCGGTGCTTTCCCACCCTCGCTAGCTAGTAAAGCATTTACCACTTCCAGGTACGTGAATATAAGTGGAATTAGATAGACTGTATGCGTTGAAGATGATGCCCGCCCAACTATTTTAATTTGCTCGGAATATTCCTGTAAATCCGAGCTAAATATCTGGGAATAGTGCCTAACCCATGTTGTGTGGTCGACAGCTACGTCTATCCTGGGATGCGCTTTCGCACCCAAGAGGAAAGGAGTTTTAACAACTCTCCAAAAGGTAACGCTATCTTTCGTAGAGCAACTTTTGTGGAGTTGATCCCATAGATCGTTTTTTAGTTCTACTTTGCCGGCTTTTAGGGCCTTACTATAGGCCTTTTGGAGATTTAACTATTTCCTCTTAATCCCGATGTGATTTATGGAGTGTAGCTTTCAAACTAGAATAAGCTTTTGTGCACTCTTGTAAAACCACCCTTTGGTGGAGTTCCCTTTATGTTTTAGTTTTTGATGGAGGGCATCTTGTACTATTCTAGTGATGCTTATGTAACTAGCCAATGTTTCTTTGTGCGGGGTATAAGGGTTTAACTATTTTTCAATTAAAGGCAAGGCATGCTTCACTACTTTGGATGTGGTTTCAACTGGATCGATTTTCGCCCATTTTAGGGAAAAAACCATTTAATCTATCCAGATTTAAGGTTTGTTGTCCCAAAAGGCTTGTTATGTTGGACTTTGCTAAGATAGTTGGTAAAGATATTGAGAGGCTGTTAGGAAAATGGTCACTAACAGCGTTATTAATAGTTGAAAAGTCCCGAATAGTGGGCTCCATGTTGCGAGAGACGAAAATATAATCAATGATACTGGAGAGCCCCCTGCCAATAAATGTGCTAGAAAAAGGGACTGGAGGAACCACCAGCTCGTTTGCAAAGCCCAATTCCATAGCAAACAGAATTTCATTCAGGCGATTACCAATAGTAGAGTGAAAGAAATGGGTTAGATCATTTTTATGCGGATGTATGACGTTATAACGCATACTATTACTCGCAGACCATTACAACGCGACTTTTACTCCGCATACCGTTACAACGCATAGCGCCTTGGGGCGCTGGATAGTGGTAAGTATAATTTACTATTCTAACTCCAGTCCCCGTGGACCCTAGGGAAGGTGTTGGATAGTAAATTATACTTATTCCCTATCCTAGAGCGCCCCCCAGCGCAATGCGTTGTAATGGTATGCGGAGTAAAAGTCGCGTTGTAATGGTAGTGCGGAGTAAAAGATGCGTTGTAACGGGTGTATACCTTTTTATGCTCATCCTGAAAACCACAGTTTTTATTATAGCTATTCTTACAGAGTGATAAGTTAAAATCGCCACTCCAAATTAACATAAAAGATTTATTAATGTGCTTATTTCTCAATTCCTGAAAAAAAGAAACAATATCATTTAAAACAATAATAAGGTCGGCCTGCTTGAGATTATTATAGAAATTAACCAAAAAGTACGGTACATGGAAGATTTATTTAATTTGAGCATCAGAATCTGAAAGTTAGTTTCCAATCTTAGCGGGACTATATACTTCAGTTCGAAGGTGTTTGAAATGAATGTTGTTAAACCCCCCCTTTGGTCTACCCGAGGTTGACGGTAAGGCAAGCGAGGAGTAGGTTTTATAGCCCTCAAGATGGATAGCTGTGCTTGTCCATGTTTCTTGTAAACACACGATATTATGTTTTCCCACCAGGTCTAACCAGATGTCGTTTGATGTTTTAGTACATAGACCTGCCACATTCCAAAAAATAATGTTGAATTTGGAGGCACCAGGTATACTAGAACCTATAGGATCTTGGATAGTTGTCTCCTCATTTGATTTAAGGGCCGTCGATGAAACTTTATTCTCCCCAGTTAGCAGCAGGGGTCCTAAACTTACTAGATCTATTAACTCTGCTAGGGCTTGTTGTTTTAAGGTTGGCAAGTTAGTTACACCAATAGGGCGGCTATAGGTCATTAACGGTTCAGATTGGGAATGGGCCGGACCAAAAAGGATGGGCCATGACCCTGAGGGTGAAGAGTCCCGATCGACCAGTCAGTCATTATATTCCAGTCCTGAAAGTGGGTTAAATCTGTTATAGGTGGGAAAAATCTGCGTCCGGCTATAATCAGGGACAGTGCATCTTGCTTTAGCAATACTTTGGTGATTTTTTCTAGGAGGATAAAAAAACCCTAGCGGTAATATGTTGATCCCAACTGCATCTACGAAGTAATTCTCCCCCCCCCCCAAGCATTTCTTTAACCAGTATCGGGGAACCGAAAGTCAGAACAATACAGTCACCTGTTACCATTTTTTCTCGGTGACCCACCCACTGTACCCTTCTTGCCATCTTGAACTCGTAAAATAATTGCTTGGTCAAACCTACCCTTCTTCCCAGCCAATGTAGAGATTTGTTTCTGAGGGATACCCATGATTCGTCTTCATCAACCTTCTTTTTTGTAACATTTACCATAACAACAATGTATGGGGTAGCGTCCGGGGGAAGATCTAAGTAGCAATCTGGAGCCGGGAAATCCCCAAGATGGGATTGTGAATTTGGGGCAGCACGTTGTTGGAATTGGGAGGGGAGTGTTAGATGGATAGGGCCGGTCATTCCCGTAGGACTTTTAAAGGTGCTATCGCGTTCATTAGCTAACGTCCTAGGCGAAGGACGAGGTTTCTCATGTTGAACCCGATTACCCTCGTCCACTACAGATCTATTTTTCCTGAGAATGCTTCCATTATGGGAGCTCTCCCGCTCCAAATTGCTAACGGGTCCTGTTGGTATATGATTTACTTTCCCAATAGAAATGTTTCCACCCGTACTTATAGAGCCTTGGGCTCTCGAACTATGACTTACGGCCACCCCTTGGTTGTGGTTGCTGGAGATTAGGGGCTAGATGTAGGTAATTCGTATTTACCGATTCATAAATACCGAATTTTACCGAATCGGTATTTATAAATCGGTAAATATGAAGGGGGGAGATGTAGGTATTTTCAGAATTTGAAATACTGATTCGTAAAGATTCGGTATTTACCGATTCGGTAATTACTGAATCGGTATTTCCTATTGATTCCTATGAGCTGTGAAGCCCATAGGAATCAATGGGAAATACCGATTCGGTAATTACCGAATCGGTAAATACCGATTCCAGCAAGGGTGCAGGGGGTGTCACTTTGACACCCTCTAGCACCCCACAAATAGGCATGTGCGCCATGTGGCACACAGACATGCCCTAAGGGCATGTCTGTCTGTCACATGGCATAGGTGTGCATGCACAGATGTGCATGCACACCTGAATTCGGTATTTTACCACACAATAGGATTGTGTGGTAAAATACCGAATTCTGAAGGCCTGTAGCACTGTACACAGTGCTACCTGCATCTTGGTTTTACCGAATTGGTAAAATTACCGATTCGGTATTTTACAGATTCGGTAAATTTACCGATTCGGTAAATTTACCGAATCTGTAAAATTATGTCCCTACATACCAAATACCCATTTACCGGTCGGTAAATGGCCTCCTACATCTGGCCCTAGATCCTCAATGGTAGTCAGTCTGGATGATAGTTGATCCAGCCTGACCCTCAAATAGAGATCGAATCTTTCAACCAAGGAAAATAGGTTCTTAATATCGTTATCGTTGTGCATTGAGAGATTGCTGTTTGATTCGACCTTACCCTTAGCTGGGCCTTTACTGCGCCCTGCCCGTTTTTTCCCATTCAAATATGGTGGGCATGTACACGCTCGGCTTTTGGAAGGGACGTTTGACTATGAGCAATACTCACACGTAGAGATTGGCTAATTTCTAAGCTCTGTGCTATTTAAACCCGGCGTTGTCAAATGTCGGGTTGCATCAGAATTCGGTGGTTCTGGACGTAACGGACTTAAAGGTAACAGGGGCATTAGAATGGTCGGCAGAGCTCTGCTTACCTCACTTAGGACTGGGTTAGCTCAAATTTGATCGTAACTTTTAAACTGGTTGAATTAATGTATAAAACTGGGGAACTCAATATTGTTATGCGGACATGGCCACGACCCATCCTTCTTTTTAATATATGCTAACTTCATTCTTGAACTAATCGCACCTTTTATAATTTTGTGGCACATAGACTAATCCTCGTGACGATTGTTATTACGGCAGGTTCTTCATGGAATCTGTCTGACTTTTGGTGAGTGGAACTGTTTTCACAATTAGCTATAGGCAGGTTACCTGTGATGGAGTTATGGGACATGTAGTTTGGGTGACTCAACATGATTATCTTAACATGCTGTTGACATTCCTTCGTCTTTATTCGTAATCGAAATGCGGAGTGTGCCCTAGGTATTTTATTTTATTTTGTCACTTATTAGAAGGTATGTCTGTTCCGATTTTTTATCTGAGCTTTGTAGCTAATTATTAATGATACGACAAGACACAATACAATACACGTGGCTTTGCTGATTTGCATGCGCCGTCGGGAGGGCCTTGATGAACCTGCTTTAGGTAGGTGATGGGTTAACATGGTTGCTTGTTGCATGAGTCCCCTTGTAGAGAGATTTACACTCCCGGTTGGTTTCTAGGACTGTCTCTGCCCCCCCCCCCCCAGTTTTTACTGATCGACCTCCATTGCGATTGGCCCAAACCCTTTCTTCTTGTTTTTCTGCTTACCACCACAGATACTGGTTCTCGGTTGCTTCCACTAGAGTTCCAATAAACAATTGCAGTTTGGACCCCCTTTGATTTAATTCTTTGGACCGACTATGTGATAACCTCGGGTGCGTGCCAGGGGAAGACACACCCTCATGGTTTGCCTAATTAGGAGAATTTGAGCATTTGTGAAACTACATTTTAATGTTAAAGATTGGTGTTTATCATATCCTCATGTTGGAACTTTTTTGTTTTGTCAACTCCTGAACTCTATTGATATGGGTTATGGGCTATCTCACAGCTTTAACAACCAATGCCGAATTGATGGGATGCTCTGTTCATTATCTTACAACCACTGCTGCATTCTGCCTCGTGGCGGTTACATCGGCATAACAGGTGTGTTATGAATTGGTATCCTGTTTAACCATGAACGTTGTACACCTCAACTTTGCGTTAGTTGTGCCACTTTTGAGTCTATTTTGTAAATACCCGCACTCACTGTCCCTTATGATCTTTTAAGGAAACTTGGGAATCACTACACCTGATTGTCTCCAGGCTGTTGACTACAAATCAAGTGTGCAACTGAGGGGAGGCTTCATAAGACTTAACAGGTGCGTATCGAATGCCCTATTTGCCATTGCCTCAGTTTCCAACACAGGAAACATGTTGTAAAATACTATCATGCGGTTTCTCTTTTTTCCTACGAGATCACCCTAGTGTTGTATCTATTCCACTGCTTGTGGCCTTATTGCTCATGAACAAAATAGTAAATTACTCCATGATCAGTGGGATTTTTTGAGTAACTGGGGCCTATTTGCCCTTTTTTTTATATGAATCTCTAGGAGACTACTGAAATCCTTGAACGGTCCGAATACGGCATCTGATACATTGCGGCAAAGCGAGCGCTGGTACTCTCTACATACATACACGGGGATACTTGAGACTGATTTACCCCAAAAATAAAAAATAAATCTGTAAACTTCTGTGTTATAATGATCTCTTCTTGAGAACGGGTCTCCCCCTCCTGTTCTCTCCAATCACCCTTCTTTCGTTTCTCCACTGTTTCTTTCTCTCCCATTCTCCCTTTTCGCCCTCTATCATTTCCATTATTAATTGCTGTGATCACAATCTGACGCAATGCACGAACTGAATTCAATTATGTATGGTGCCGGATTATAAATTGAATAAACCTGCTATTGATAGGATTATGTAGCTACGATGAATTCAATTGTGAATTTTTTCCAACCAATGGTGTTTTTAATGGACCGTCTGGCCAGTTAGAACAGTCAGGCCCTAATAGATCTTAAACCACTCCAAGTGTATGTTTTTTGGTTCAGAATTAATGTGGTGTCTATTGTGTATATTGTATGTGGCACTATTTAGTTTTATGTCCATGTTAAATATTGGTGTTGGTTATAAGTTGCATCATCTGTATAGTGTTTTTCAGTGCTGTCTTTTTCTAGCTTTCTTGTTGTATATATGTCAATTTGTGTATTTGATTGTTTTATATTTTCAATTTGTTTTCAGCCCTAAGGAAGCTTTCCACATGGGAGCGAAACGCGTTGGCTGATGATTGAAATGGGAATGTTCTTAAAATCAATTGATTCCTTAACAAAGAAGTGACTTTTCTCATCTACTTTGACTCATTGGACTTTTTGAGCTGCACACCCTCATTTCACTTAATCTTTCCCTGATTTTGCAGTTTTATATGGACTGGTTTTCACTGGCTTTACAGCTCTTTATCACTCCCATTTAGTGTCACAGTGCATGTGCTCCGTCCTGCTGGACATAAAGTAACATTGGTTACACCAAGCTATTTAACTTTCCAGTAAGGCCATGGAAAGTTAGTGCTGGACATGCACCAGTGTTGCTGAAGTTAAGTGTCATAAGTGGGCTGCAGTGAATAGTTGTACAACTCACTTGCTAGAATAAAAAGAGGTATGGCTCTAGTGAAGTGGAAACAAAGGTGAGTTTGATATGTGCTCAACTGTTTGAGATCTTGAAAAGGATGCAGTTTGTCTTTCTAAACTGCCCCACTTGTGCCAGGTTTGGGGGAGTCTTGTATATGCAGGTTTGGCATTCTCTCTGCCATGTACTGGTAGTCTGTAGTGCTGATATGAATAGAGCTAAACTATGTGGTAAACCATAAATAGATGGGCACAATGTATGTGAACCATGATATATTATTTTGATATTTAAGATATTGCTCATGATGGCGGAACAGGAGTTCCCACAATGAATAGAACAATACGCCATTAAATGTTGTGGTTCATAAATTAAGGGATTATATATGGAATGTTCATGAAAGAAATTTTTGAACAAAAATCAGATAAAATCATGATAACATGTATGCCTATAGGCTTTATTTGGAGAGTGCAACTAGGATTGATTAAAAGAGCACTGCCTCAGCAGAATATTCACAGCTATTATGCATAGTCACAAAGTGATGATTTGGTCAGCACCCATGATTTGATCAATAGAATTAAGCAATCCACTGGTATGAGAGTGAGCGGTCTGTCAACAATTGTTCATGGCTGAAAGGACGCCGTTGTGATCTGGCTGGCTATGTTATAATACATGTCAGATTAAAGTGTTCTGTCATGTTCCTATGGAGATTATTTGACAGGTGCCTCACAAATTCGTATCTCTTACTCCTTTAATCATATTTTACCCAATGTATGACATTTTTGCTTATTCATTCATTCATGATCTTCCTACAGTGGATTGGGAATGTTATTGTGTTGTTTTCTTAACATTTATGATGCTTGGTGCTGCTCCAACCTACCATACATCTTTCTGGGGCAAATCACGCTGCTTGGGCTATAGCTACCAGGGGTTAAGTTGTGTTTCCTCAAGGAACATGACATAATTGTGCTGTCTTAAGTTGGTAGAGTTACTGTTTCTAACATTAATGGCTAATTTTCAGATAACCCTCTTAAAAAATATGGTGACGATCTTTGGTAATATTCTTAAACCCAGTCTAGGAATATATAAAGGCAATATAATTTGAGATTGTTTTGTAATAATGTTATCAGTGGGTAAAGTAAGATAGTAAGGTATTTGGGCTCCAACAAAAGTACCAAAGGGAAGGGTTGCTAAGATGGCAATAGGTAGACTGATCTGCCTTAACAAGATGCACGATTTTAAGCTTGTAGACAGGAATTTAAATTAGGTGATTGAACAGTATCAGATGAGTTAGGTTTCCAGGCATCAAGATCACGTGGGTCTACTGCTTCCCAGGGAAAGCCACGGACATTCTTCATCCTGGGTCAACCTCTAAAAAGAAAATTTTCCCCCACATAGTTCCTTTGCTGTTATGAACTGTATATTGTATTTGTGCACAATATTTTAGTTTTTTCTTCTTGATGTTTGTACCTAGAATATAGAACACCATAAATGAAGACATCTAACCACAATCTTTGGAAATTGCTTGGAAATTCATCGGATTAGTAGAAGTAACCGAGAATCATTTTGCTAGTACAGACCCCTCTACCGATCATAAAAAACGCGGCAAGACTATTTCAAGGATTGAGAGAAGTTGCCTGAAAATAATAACTAGCTCCTCAATCCCTGAGGAAAGGCATGAAGGTCCATAGAATTCAAAGAAACAAAAGTGTCAATACTGAGCAGCCCTGACACAAATGTGATGCAATATTTTGATACCACACGCAGATTTCACTTTTCCGTGTTTCATTTAGCGCACTGCTACTCTTCACAAAGTTTCAAAGTGCTGTATCCACAAAGTTCATGACAGGGCCTACATATATGGATGGAAGTATGTTGATCTGTATAGCATATATGGAGTTATGTTAGATGTTAGTGGAAACAAAGTTCACTGCTAATGTCACAGTTGTTTTGATACAGCATAAGTTAGCAGAAAGGATTGAGAGGAGATGTTTGGAGGAGACACCCACAATGAATGCAGTACAGGAAACATATGCCTGAAACTGACAGTGCTTGAGAAAGGGAAGGTGGAGCTATTTGTGTATGTGTGTGCTTGTATGTGTATATGTGGTGTGCGAGTGTCTGAGTGTGTGTGTGTGTCTCTAGATATCATGAATGAGTGCCAGAGAATTGCAATTATCATGGCACATCAAGAAAGATGTGGCGGCTAGAGCAGAAGTGCTGAACATGTACTCACACTGGGGGTACATTTCAGTGCGCCTCATTTTGTCCTTGGAGATGGTTGTACACTTTAAGCAGTAAGTGGTGGTCATGGTGATGGAGTGCAGTAACTCAAAGTTGTTTTTAGAAAGAATGTGCATTAGGTTTGCTTTTGTGCTGGATTCTATGGCATAAAGTCAATCTGCAGGAAGGGGAGTGTCAAACTCTATTAGGTGTCAAAGTTCAGGATGCTGTTAGTACAGTGTCAAGTGTAATTCGCAGGCAGAAGTTTTAAGTACACTGATTGGCTGAACTGTATGTCTCCTGCAGCAGGGAGGTACGGAAGAAATTGAATGTGATGTAAGGGTAATCCTGTCAGTGTTGCAATGGATGAGAGTAACTGGAATCATGTTTCAGGGACTCATGCGAAATATTCTATTTTGCAAAAGTGTAAAGGTTGAATCAAGATGTGGAGTAGAATAATGGGTGTTGTGTATAAAACACAGCAATATATAAGAGCAAGATTTAGGGTCTGGAAGATGCGCGCTTCATTAGAAACTTGACTAACATCCCATACGCCTTATTACATATGCCATAGCATAGAATGGACTTGTAATTAGGTGGACCGGATAGCGCCACTTTTGTAATGGCGGAACTCATCTGCCAAATTCTTAATCAGGCCATAAGTCTTGATGGTCCAAATTACATTTTTATATTGCCATAGAGGGCATATAAAAACGTGTTGATAGAGTGCAAGTACGTATTGAATTAATTCAACTTTCATACAGTTGTGTATTGTTAATAGTACAGAGTGTAGGTCCTCTGCATGTTGTCAACCTTGTTGCAAAGTGTGGTTGCAGTAACTCAGACTTAGCTGCTGAAAGGCTCACCGGTCTAATAACCTTAAGGCAGGATCAATAGAAAGCACAATTATGTCACAGACATAAAATAGCAGGGTTTTTTTGTTTTATAGTTTCTTGCAAAGAAGTCAAATGGTTCACACTTTGACATTTGATTTCTCGTATTATTGACTTCAATACATCAGAACAAGAGGCATTTGACAGGAGACTATTGTGCGCGGTGCAGTTGCTATGTGGTGAATTTAACACCATCTCATGTTGCTAAGGTGAAGCAACAAAGTAGCCGAAGGGCTGGTGAATAGATGCAGTCATTATTATAGTACTGTATTGAAGATTTAGCACCGTGTCTCGTATTCATTCCTGCCAATGGACTATACTTTCAGCCTGTGTTATAAATTCTGTCTTTTTGTCTACAGTTTGCTGTTTTTATACAGAGAGTTATGAGGTCTCAATAGTTTTTTATTATGGTTTCTTGACATTTGGCCGCCGGATTCTTTAGAATTATGAAGTGTAGGGTGGGCATGCCAGAACGTACAAAGCACACATCAAAGCCCCCACTCAGTTTATGCTTCAAGACACACTGCTATCGAGCAGCCATATACAGTACACAAAAAAAGAAGATGCAAAACATTAGAAAGTGTATTGATAATCTGAGCAAAAATCAGCATGGCTTGGTGAGAACCAAGATACATCAATGTACAGCGATCAAGGAAAGCTGTGTTAATTGAATCCAAACACTATCTGATTTCACCCTTTTTTCTCATTAACGAGGCATTCCAAATGCAAAGTTCTTTGAGAACGTGTTTTCACCATCTGGATGCACAAATAAGACCCATACGTCTCACTGGTATGGAGATGATTCATACTTCTAGGTAAAATTAACAGAACAAATATATAACATTATGCTACCCTTTATGTGTCTTTCTGATTTCTATTATCATGCCATGTGTAGCCTAAAGATGAGAACTGTACAGTTTTTTATTTCATATTCATTACATTAATTGCATTTATTTAGCCTTTCGCCAAAGTGAAGTACAAAAAATTAAATAAAAAATGTAGTATATGGTTGCTAAAGCCCAATAAATATGAATTCTACAGAGAGTCAACGACTAGATGCAGAAGACAGAATGTGCATATATCATACAGAGGGAGGGAGAAGCTGAGATCCATTTGGCTTCCATGTGTAATCATATCAATGAAAGGAGAATGAATCACGGGACGAATAGTACCAGGGTCTATTGGTCCTTAAAAAAACCTCATTCACTCAAGCTTTTGGGAGGTGGTATATTTTGCTTTCTCCGCCTATTCAGTTAGTTGAGTAGTGTCATCATTGGGTCATAACCGTCTGAGTTTCCAGTTCTCCAGGTAGTGTGAACTCATCCACCTGGAGGGAGACCATCTGGTTTTTGACAGTCGTGAAGAGGATGTGAGATATAGTGAGAATTAAAAATACCTCCTTTCCTGTTTGTTGACTTTAATTAGACAGGAAGGGGCAACATTTAAAAATAGGGGTGGTGCTCAGGTGGATGTGTAAGTGATTCACTGCACCTAATCTTCAATCGTGAAAGGTTGACATGATTCGGCCCTTAATCGCCTCTAAGGGTTGGTGGGCCTTCTTCAGGACCAGGAAAGGAGCGGGTAGATGTGTAGGTCGCTCGTGACAGGTAAGTAGTTTCACTTACCCTTCTTCATTAATAAGTGTATTGTTGGACCTGGCCCTTTTGGCAGGTTCACCCCGAAACTTTTTGCTTTTTCCTAGCCTGTTTCTGGAACCTGGGTTGGTGATTTTAGGCCTCTGCGCACTTTTTCACTGTGGTACAGTGTAAAGTGCGTGAGCTCTCTGTGTATGTGTGGTGAGTGACCTGCCCTCCCATAGGAATGAATAGGGAATAGGTATGCCCATGGTAGTTCCTGATGTGTGGGGAGTGCAGGGTCGAGTTTGATATGTGCGAACTCGTGAGAATCAATGCTGCATAATGGTGTAAGCGGCATGATTGTGTCTAGTCTAGAAGCGCCACTTTTAGAAGTTGGCATATTTGTGTAATTTGTGCCTGGCGTGTGTTTGGCTGGTGAGCCTGAGCCTGCTTGTGGATTGACTGTCTGGTTTTCGAGTGTGACAGGGGCTGCAGAGCCCGCAGGAGGTTGTCTGAGTCAGCCCGTGGATGAAAGACAGCATCTGCTGCCAGAGAAGTGGGAGGAGATAGCACCTGATAGTGAAGGGCTGTGCCTGCCTGACCACAATGCTGGCTCCACCTCCCCGCTGGGCGACTGTCACCTCTGTCCCTGATACTGGAAGGATTTCCCAATAACCAGTTCTAGCTGGTTCTCACACTGCCTACACAAAGACTTCAAAGACTTTTTTCTGTATAAGAAGGGGCTGTGTCCCCTTCCAAAATGTTCTTGATTCTGACTTGAATCTGCCAGGGGCGTGATGGTGCTTGGGCCCAGGGGAATCCCTGGGTCCTGCCCAGCCCCTGGATACCGGATGGACTACTGGAGGAATTCCTGGGGGCCCTTTCTGCCTGGCCTGAGGATGGCTGGGAGACTTCACTTGCCCTAGAGCCTTGTCCTGTAATACCCTGCAGCTGCTGGGACCCTTCTTGCTGTGGGGGTCCTCTGTGGGGCGTTTTCATGATTTCAGGGCTCCCCAGCACCTCGTGGGCGCTTTATCCTGATTTCACAGTACAAAAGGGGGTAGTGATGGATGGAGCATCTGAATCAATCAAACTCTCACACCCAGTCAAAAGATCTGGCTTTAATCCATCACCGTTCTTTAGCCCACTCTGCCATCCCAGTTCAGACATGGCTATATGCAAATCAGTCTGACCCTGTGCCTCATGGGAACAGTCCAGCCCGAACTGCCAAGCCATGTCTTCCCTGGACCGGAAACAAGCTTCTGAGGACCGGTTTCTGGCATTCCAGCTGTCTTCAGCCCGGCTTGCTTGAATCCAGTGGCAAAGTGAGCAAGGGACTCACGTCTGAGCATACCCTGCCACACTTATGGCGGCCAAAAGCGGTACAAAAGGGGGTGGTGATGGACGGAGCATCTGAATCAATCAAACTCTCACACCCAGTCAAACATGAGAAGAGAAGAATCATGGCGTCCGGCCGACAGGGCTCCCGTGAGCTGAGGGAGCCCTGCAGCGAGAGGAGAGGAAGCCGCAAGTGAAGCGGAGCCCCCCGACCAGCCCGGTGAGTGTCAAAGGGCTGGGGTTAGGTGGGGAGCTCCGCGGGCGGCAGCGCCTGATGGAGGCAGTGTTCGAGCGGTCCCGTGGCAGCGGGCCGCTCCTCAGCGATGTGTTTCTCTGAGCCCCGAGGCTCTTGCGGGCATTGGTCGTTTTGAGCCCTGCAAGGCTCCTGCGTAGGGGCACATTTTAGTGTGGTACTGTAGGGCGGCCCCGGTTGGCAGCGGGTCGCCCCAACGTAGTCTAGAGCCCCGAGAGGCTCCACCGAGGGCCCGTATTTGTCTCAAAAGTCCCTGTGAGGGGCTTGGGGGCCATAACTGTTTTAGGAGTCAGGGTGCTCCAAGGCCCACATTGATCTTTAGAGTCCCCCCGAGGGACTTGGGGCATACTTGTTTTAGAGCCTGTGTGGCTCTTACATGTTGGCGACAGAGCCTGTGTGACTCCAGCAGTGGGCGCAGTTTGCGCCTAAGGGTCAGTGAGGGCCCTGTCGCAGTTTTCTGATGATTCCCAGCTGCCCAGCAATTAGTGGGCAGCTGCACCGTTTAGGTCTTGGGATTTTCCACAGGTGCCCAGCAAGTAGTGGGCACCTGCACCGTTTAGGCCCCTGACATTGAGACACAGGGCGTCTTAGCCCCAACAAGGCCAGTTGGCCTAGGGACTGCCACAGGTGGTGGCTTATGTAGGTTTTGCGCAATTGTATGGTTATTGCACCTCTGAATGTGATTTCTTGCATCATGTGTTATTCCTGCACCTCTGAATGTTTTTAGACATCATGTGACTTTTGCGCTATTGTATTGTTCTGGTACCTCTGAATGTATTTTTATTGCATCATGTGCTTTGTTCTGAACACCGCTGAATGTGTAGGTTTATGCATCATGTGTTTCCCTTTACTACTCCTCTGAATGTATATTTATGCATCATGGGTAATGTGTTCTTTTCTAGACCCCTAAACGCTGTGTGATACTTAGGTGGTTGTCCGTACACCTCTGAATGTTTTTATGCATCATGTGTTTCCCTTTACTACTCCTCTGAATGTGTAGTGTAGTTCCTATTATCCCAATAGGCTCTGCGCATTGGAATAATGCCTTCAATAGTATAGGCCTAGACCAGACGTTAACTAGGTCTACTACTGTCGATATTAGACTTAACGTTTTGGGTTTGCCAGCTAGCTCAGAGTTCACTAGAAACTTTCTCGAATAGGCAAGGAGGAGTTGAACCTCCCTGGATAGACAAGAAGGGATTTAGTTTCTGACAACCATAGAACATGACAACTTTGCTCTCCCCTAATCAAGAGTGTATCTCTAGAGTCGTGTGAAAACAAAAGACGACTTATTTTACTCAGTCAGTACGTGCATTCTTAGTCTCACCAGATTGTAGAGAAAAGGAAGAGACGGGCGTGTTCAATAAAAGATGTTATTTATTGATCAGTCTCTTTTCTCATACAAGAGAAATGGATCGATATTATTGCAATACTTATGGTTAAGTAAAGTGCATACATTAAAAGCAGAAGTATAAAATAATACTGTAAAAACATTGATATGGTTTCTAAGCCATATGAGGGTTTAAAATGGGTAAAATAGATATATACACATATACATTTGACTAATCGTACTCAACTGGTGTTTCTAACTACGCCTACCCCAGATGTACCTGACCTAAGCCTAATACGTGGGCGGGAGTAGAAAGTAGCAGTTTAAGTTAAGTTTGTTTTGCCAAGTGACTGACTAAAGAATTCTCTGCGAGGGGTTATTCAGTTCTGTACCTGGAATCTAGGATGAATGAGGGATGGTATCTCTCGTCTCTGGTCTCGATATTCCAGGCTGCCTGCGAGGGCTACCCGGAAGCGCCGGAGCTGGATTTCTCTGCAGGAGAAAGGCAGCGTCTCGTTTTCAGCGCGTCAGGAAGGCGGGGCTGCGCCAGCGGGGTCTGCTCTGCTCTGGGCTTCGGCAAGTCTGGCTGCTCCGATCTCGTCACCACCGCGTGTGTTTGCATAGGGCAATATCGGTAATATTTATACCTTTAAGGTGCCGAGATTGACGTAAGGATGGACATAGATACGTCAATAAGGATGTCATACGACCTGGTCGTTAGCACATTCTTTTGCTGAAGTTCTCGGCGAAATCAAAACAATGGCCGCAGGGTTTTTCCCAGGTTGTCATAGGTTTGATTTGTTTTGAGAACTCCGTATGCCTTATCAGGGGCTGGAGGAATATCGCTTGTCTAATTAGATGGCAAGCGTTATGACCTAATCAGATAACACGTTCCTGTGCCGTAGTGTGGCTTAATCAGATAACGGTTCCTGCATCATGGGGGTTTTCTGCATCACGGGATGGCTGCTAGTTAACTTGTTAACCAGAATAGGGTCAGGAATAGGGTGATCGATACAGAACCTATAGGAATACATCACACCCACTCCACGCTAACTATGGACATATTTACTAATCTAGGCATAGTAAAACATACTGTAGAGTATTGTGTATACCTTACCACCCCAAAATACATAAATGCATTTTGAAATTATCAAATATACGGAAAAAACAGTCACATGTAATATATGCACTCAAGCTGTAGAATAATGCTAAAGTAATCACGCATATCTATACATTATCACTAATTTGTATATGAGAATTTACACATGAAATGGCTCTTAATACAGAAAAAAGGTTCGAGACCATTCCATCACAGAATAAAATAATTATGAACATACCAGCGGGCAGCTAATGTCTATAAAGTATCTAAAAATAGAAATTTTAGTTCTCTAAGAATAGTTCTTACTTTAAGCAGAAGATAAGTGTCCCGAAAAAATTCGTAAAAATATTTTTGGGCTGCTGAAAAAAATTGCTGTCCGTGAACTGGAGGATAATTGTTCATGGTATTTTGCTATTGTAGCTGAAGGCCAAATTCAGGGAACGCCGTGTGCGAGCTTGCTCAAAAGTCTCTATTTCTGCTCTGGTGAGAACATCATATCATTTAGACTGTCGAAAAAGCTGTGAACAGCTTCCTGGGAGAGTTCCACTAACTCGGAAAAAGGTGTAACCATGCATTCGTGCGCATGATTGTCTCCATTGACGTTTTGATTAGTATTGCTGACAGAAGGTCGTACCTGATCAATGCTGCTTTCATCTTGAACTTCACTACCCCTTAATCGTAGTGGTGAAGCTTCCATGAATGCCGTCATCAGGATTGGTAGCCGTTGAGGGCAGCACAAAGCATGAGCCTTTATTGGACTCAACAATGTTTCTGCATCCATTGGCACATCCGATTGTAGCGTCAGACAGGTGTCTAACACGCATTCTTCTCCGCATAGCAAGCACCTTAATACAGGTAAAACACATCGTTGCCACATTGGTCGAAATGAAAGAAACCAAGTCATGTTCAGGTCTCTAAGCCGGGAAAGTCCCAGGATTTTTTATATCCGGTCCCGGTATCCAATGGCTAGGATTGTTTCTTCCCTTGTCGCAGGTGTTTTGTCTGTGACACGGTTTGCCATAACAAAATATAAGGACTAGGAATAGGATTCCTGCAATTAGTCCCAAAATGAGGGGAAGTCCGCCAAAAATCGAATGGACGAAATCTGGAAAAATACCCAGTATGGCTTTGAATGGTGTTAATGCCATCGAAAATACTGTCTTAAATACTTTTGAGACTCCACTGGTATCAGAAATATTTAAGATTTCATTCAGGATTTCTGCGAAATGTATGGGGGAATTAGTTGATAACAATGAGTGAATCTCTGCAGTCGTCCTTGCGACTAGGAGATCATACGTTTCTTTTGATGACGTGAGCCTGGTCGGCGTCTGAAGAAGCACTGTTTTCATTCTGCTTAAAGTATCTATTCGAATAGAAGTAATTTTCAAGTTGGGCCATGCCCTTGCCTCCCTGTCTGGAAAGGAGCTGGGGAACAATGAGTGTCCACAGCACATGACCTTCGCAGTCGTAGTTACGAGATAAGGAGTCCCGGGCATAAGACTACAACATCTGCGATCTACAATTAGAATGTAACTCCCATTATAGAGTCTTTGAAAGAATGGTTCTATCTCTGTTGCAGGTGCGCCTAGCTGGTGACATGAAAGGTTATATGAATTCCCTTCACAGGCTCCATGCAAACTAATTCCGTTACACAGAAGTGTACCGCTCAGTGACATTGCACAATTATTGCCACTAAGAAACACTTTCTGTCCTTTATTACTGACACATGCATGTGAATAGGGCAAGTTCCATGTTGTTTTAATGTACCCTTTTCCCAATTTTTCGTACATGCCAGCCTGTATATATTTTTGGCAGTATTGAAACCTGAAGGTTGATATAGGAATATTAATTATCCCATGTATTATCCATTCAGTGACAGGTCGTTCTGACATTGTCACTGGTAATCACTCAAGTTTCTCAATGCTCAGGATTGTATAATCAGCACCCTTTTGTGCCATACTGATTTGTTTATCAGTAAGGTTAAAGATATTGAATAGTGACGTTGTGTTGATTAAACGCCAAGGCACATAGCCTGAACGCAGATTTTGTAACGTCCAGCCAAGCTGTACAATAGAACGCAATTGAGACTGGCCGTGTTGTAACAACAGTAAGTCTTGCGATATTATGTCGATTGCTGAAGACACAATGCTGTCCAGAGAAAAAATTCTGGAGGACAGAGTCATTAACCCATTGTCAACTACAGAAAGTGATTTTTCCAAATTAATACGGTCAATTTCCCGTATACTTTCTGCTGTTTCAATTTGAGTAACCTTCCAGGCCTCGTTGTATGCTGCGTATACAGAGGCTGCTATGAAACGTTTTTGACGCTGTTTGCGTGGTCCCATAATGAAATCACGCAAGTCAGCACCATCAGTAAGTAAAGTTAGGTGTTGCTTAATTTCTGCCAGTGTGGAAGTTTGTAGCCATTGAAGGCATAATTTGCCCACACTGTAGGTGGTTATTATCCCTGGGTGTTGTCTTTGGGAATATCTAGGGTCTGGCCTGGTCATTTTGAACCCCTGTGTTTTGTTCAGGAATCTGTCTTGACAGTTATTAGTATCTGTGGGCCAGATCAACCACTGTTTCCAATCAGGATGTGTTCTGTTTTGGTTTAATACATAATTTACGTCTATCTCTTCATCTGTAGAGCTATTGCTGTTCATTGTTGGTTTTGGAATAGACGGTTTATTTAAGTCTTTGATTTTGGCTAGGCCAAGACAGGTAGTTTGTTGAACAGTGTCATTTAAAAATATAATTTGTTCTGGGATCATGCAGGCTCTAAACAAAGATTCTATACCCTGTACTTGCCATTCTTTTGTACCCCAAACACTTTTAACTTCAACATTTTTGTCCCAATAATCAAAACCAAAAGTATTCATTTGTTCAAAGAATGAGTCTGAATATATCAATTTCGTGTTTGTTATCATGGTCTTTGTCCCTGTCTTATTTGACAATTTGAAATAAAATGTTTCAGCATTACTTGTGTTAAAACCTGAAAAGTATGAATATTTGTCATAAAAGGTTCTTGAGCTTTCTTTTGGAGGGGTTGCACAATGTTCCCATTGATTATAATTTAAAACATTTCTAGGTTGTGCAGATCTATGTAGAAAATGGTTACCATAGTGGTTATAACAGTACATACTTTCATAATTTGTCGAACCCTGCAAATAATCATGTTTGGTAAATTTAGCAGACATCACTAAGTCAGACATCATAATATTTATACTTTCAAAGTCCCAATCATCAGCAAATGAGCTTGGTTTTACAAAGTCACTCAATGAGATCTTAATTTGGTGTGGATATTTCAGGATTTCAACCGGACCATAAATTTCGTAGTCAGTGTTGTCCCATGCTACCCCACCCGGTATAGGATTGGCTGTGAAGTTGACTGAAGAAAGTTCTCTTTTCTCGACGTGTGAAGATGTGTGTGGTTTGAGGATCAAGTTGATTTTCTGACTTGCTGTGTCCATTTTAGCATATTTTCCCTCAATGAAGCGTCCCAAAGTTAGTACCATGATGAGCCAAAGTATGAGGATAAATGCACCAAAACCCACCCAAAATTCAATCCATGGAGAAATCAGATATGTTTCTTTCAGTTGTTGCAAAAGGTCTTTAACTTTTTCTTTAAAGGTTTTTGTTGATGGCTGTGTTTTTGATTCAGTGAAGCCTTCAGAGGAATCATCGAAGTTTATGAAGTAGCCGGATGCAGTTCTGTCAATTGTTCCAATTGCTTCAGGATTACTGTTTCTTGCATAGTCGTTTGTTACTTCATTATAGATTGGTGTGTCTCTGCTAAATGTTTTTATTTGGGTTTTCAGAGGTCTAAGTTCCATTGCATTGTTGCATAGTCCTTGTTGTGTTTCTGTAGGCGTTTCGAATGTGATTAGCCTCTTAGATTGAACCTCTGTGTTTGTAGCAAATCTTGGTGTTCTACTACTTATCGGGAGTCCACTTGGCCTACTGTTTGTTATCGGCCACATGATTGTGGTTTTACCAGGTCGATGGATACAACTCGGTTCTCCTTTTTACCAGCAAGCGGCGGTAGTACAACTGATCTTGTCCCGTTGACGGACAAGACAGGAACTGCTTTTCTGTAAGAAGGCCCAAATTCCTTTTTTACCGCGATCTTTTCTCTGACTAGATCCCCGACTTTTGGAATCCAGACAGGTCTTGCTGGGACAGGTGGTGGTTCTTCAGTGGTTGTTGGCTGCTGTTTCAACTTTATGTTGCTCAGGTCTTTTCTTGTTTCGTTTAAGTCCTGCAAAATAGCCAAACGATCTTTGATATCAAAGCTTTTTTCCTTCACCACTGAAGTCTGACTGTCGAGGTCTAAGACTAACATCCTAGTTCCAAATAATAATTCGTACGGACTGAATCCCTTCAGAGAATTTCTTGGCAGGTTATTTAGACTACGTTGGACACTTATTAGATGTTTGACCCACCCAGCTCCCGAACCTAATATCCTTTCCGTTATAGATTGCTTTCTGCCTTGGTTTTTTCTTTACACCATCCCGTATCCCTCAGGAAGGAAGTGAGAAGAATCCCGCTATGCTATGCTCATTTGGCCATGTTTCCCCTCAGACTTAAAAGCTAAAGTGAAAACATCGGTCAAACGTAGCATGCTCCTAGCGTATATGCCATTTAGACTCGCAAATCTCTGTATAACAGTCCAGACGTCAGCCGAGTGCTGGGGATCTACATTATAAGTGGAAACTAGCCTGTATATGTTAATCGGACGCTTTGATTTTTACTGTTGATTCTTTCTGGAGTGAAACGACACGGTATTACACCGTTTCTCTCACCACTGCGATTTCTGTTACAGTTTGGGCAGTTCTTTACAAAAATGGTATGATGCAGGCTCATGCCTGGCCACCAGTACCTTGATTGTAATTCTTCCAGAGAATCTTTTAGTTTGAGGTGTCTGAGACCCTCGCCCATATGTGCGTCTGCAATTAACAAGGTTCTCCTGTCCATGTTTGGAAGTACTCTATCCCCCACTCCAGGGATTCGAGCAAAAGGGACGGAGTTTGCATCGATTATGTATGTATAATTGAGTGGATAGTTGATCGGTAGCGCTGAGCAGTCGCCTTTTGATGACGTTTTCACCGCCAGCACTGTTTCACCGTCAATATACTTCACTGTACGCTTTCTTCGAGCTACGGAAGCCGATTTAGTTGCTACCGCTGTGGCTGTCTCAGCCAATGAATTCCCTGCAACGTGAACGCCATCACGCTGATGACTCAGTGAGTGTGTCACGTGAGTCTTTGGTAGTTCTTTTTGTAACAGAACTATTTGTTCCCAAAGCAGTTTTTGCTTTATTGTTGCACCTGTGTCATCTTTGTAACCGTTTTGAATCCATGTCTGCAAATCGTTGTTATATGTTTTGACGCAGTAATATGAATCGGACACTATAAGTGTCGGGAATTCGCGATCCGCATCATCTAGCGCCATTTTCAATGCTATAATTTCAGTCTGTTGTTCTGAATTAGTTTCTACTGAGTGTGTTTTTGTTAATAGAGGTCTTAGTTTACCTCCGCGCCACACTTCTTTTGTAATCTCATATGTGGGGTTGTATGCTTGTTCTCCCCAAACGGAGGGTTGAGCATGTCCGTCTGTATAGATTACACAAGCGTATTGTCGTAAGGGCAGAATGTCGATTGGCAGAGGGAATGTTCTTTCATATTCTAGATTTTTTAGTTCTTCTAGTTCTGGATCAAAGTAGTAGTTTACTTTGTCCATTGTAATTGAATTCACCCATTGTATCCATTCCGGATTCAATGTTGTTGTTGGTAAATTACACAGTGTTGTTAATGCCTCAAAGGCTGATTCTGCTGTTCTGACTGTGATACGTCTACCGTCCGCTTGATCTTTTTCTCTAGCTATTGCGGTTTGAACTGCATGAACCATGTTTTCTTTAATGCTGAATTTCTTTTCAGCTTCTGTGTACAAGTGTGATTTAAATGCAATCGGTACCTTTTCTCCCTCATTAGAGGTCAGGTATGTGAATCCGCATCTTCCTGGGATGACTCGAATCACAAGATTGCGTGTGTTATCACGTGTTTCTAATTTATTTTTAATTAACATGTCTGTTTGTAAGGATCTCAGAATTTCTGTGTGTATTTGAGTCCAATTGGTTCTTTTAAAATCTGGTTTTATTAGATCATAAAGGGGTTTGACCCTTTCTGCGTAATTTGCAATGTATGTTCTTCCGAAATTTAGGAAGCCTAGAATTGACTGTAGGTTTTTTAGTGTTCTAGGTGCTTGGAGTACGGCACATTTCTCTAGGAAATTGTCAGCCAGGCTTTTGCCTTCACTTGATAATTCATATCCTAAGAACAGGACTGTTAGATGGGCAATTCTAGATTTTTTAAAGTTGAATTTGTAATCCTCTGCTGCGAACCCAAGTATTATGGTGTTCACTCTCTTCAAGTGAGTATCCAAGTCATCATCTGTTAGGTATATGTCGTCGACATACGATAATGCTTCGTCATCATATGTTTGTAGTAATTCTGTTACTCTCGCTGAGAATACCCCTGGGCTGTTCTTGTACCCCTGGGCTAACCGACAGAATTGTTTTTGAGTGCCATTTATTGAGAACGCAGACAAATATCTGCTCTCTGGTGCTATGTTTTGACAAAAGAATCCATTAGAGATGTCTAATGTTGTTTTGTATTTTTTGCGCACTATGTTATTCATTAGTGCAGCACTATGTGAGTTTTGCACTGCAAAAGTTTTGCAACATGAGTTAAGGTGCCGGTAATCCAAAACTAGACGATATGAATTGTCTGGTTTGGAGACCGGAAACAAAGGGTTGTTCATTTGTGAGGTGCAAGTTTCAATCACCCCCTGGTATTCTAGTTGATCTAGGATTTCTTTTACCTGTTTTTTAGCTTCTTGCTTAATTGGGTACTGTCTTTGTGCAGTAGGTTGTGATTTTAACTGGATTTTGTGAGGAGGAGAGTCCTCATCCCATCCTACATGATTTTTATATAAAGCAGGAGCTTGAGCTACTGCCCACTTTCTAGCAAGTGTGTATTTTTTATGAATTGGGATATGATTTGAGAAGGCAGGCATAATTATTTCTTCGCCATGAGGGCAGTCCCTGACAAACTCTGGTGTCTGCAGTTTCCACTTGAAGATATTCATTCGTGTCCACTGTCTCCAGAAGATTCATAAGGACTTTGCGAGCTATGCTCACTTCTGCTGCGCTGTCTAGCATTGTCTGAGCCCATTCTCCCTTTTTCAGTTGTGTCCTCAGTATTCTCGGCATTGTTAACTACTTTAATACTGGCTACCTTCTTTTTTGGAAATTGTAATTTCTTTTTTAGATGAGCAGGTTCCTTGTCTTTGGACTTGGCGTGCTCTTCTCTTTGTTCTGATCGTCCTCTTCTTTCTGATTTCTGCGAGGAAGTCTGAAAAGATTGAGAGGGACGTGTATCAAAATCTTGATATCTATCAGGCTTCTTTATATTTTCCCTATTTCTAATGTTATATCTTTTCCCAGAGGGGTCACTTTGGGGTGACCTGTGTCTTTGGTTCGGAGATTTTTCTCTTCGCCGAGGAGACCTTCCTCTGGACTGGAATTTCTTTTCTTTAGGATTGGATCATTTGTTTCCATCCCAGCTCTTTTTTTGTGATGTTGAATTATTATTAAAAAATATTTTTTCAGGACTTTCAATCAGTTGTGGTTTTACTGGTATTCCACCTAAACTATCTCTACCTAGTTCCTCATAGAATTTTTCTATAATTCTGGCAATTTCAGCTGGTTGGTCTGCTATATCTGTCTCCTTTAACCTCTGGCGGATCGCCACGTTTGCTGCTTCTCCCTTTATGTTGGCTAATAATATAGCCGAGACCTGCTTGAAGTCTTTTAGTAATTTTATACCAAGAGTTAAAGCGGGTTCTGGACCGTATTCGTCTTGAATTTGTTTTAGCACATCTGGTATTACCGAAATGGATGGAACACCGTGCGTTTTTGTGTAGATGGAAGCAAAGACTGTACCCCAAGTGTCACAGTCCTCCACGTGTGGTGCGATTCCCATTGGAAGACAGATAGTCAGAATCCTGTGTTTTTCTAACGGGGTGGTGTCTGGAAACACCGCCTCTATTTGGGTGATTTTTTGTGCTAACCAGAATGGTATTTGTTCCCGTTAAGCTGGTACTTTACCTAGGCAGGATTGTATGTTCTGTGGTGTAATTTTATTTGTGTTCCCCTGATGAGGGGTCAGCTGTGGAATTTTAATTGCTGGTTGAATTGTTGAAGTCCGCATCACATATTGGACTAATTGTCTATGTAATTTTATTAATTGTTTTAGCTGTGTTAAAAGCTCTGCTGCAGACATCCCATCGATGTCTGGATGTGGTGTGTATCCGGCTAGGACCGGCCACGTTGCTCCTGGTCTACCTAATGGACCGAGCCTGGTGATGTGATTATTATGTTTTAGGGCGCCATTAAATAAGAGCAGATGCTCTTGAAATTTAAGTGGTACTTCCACCTCCTCGAAAGGAGTGTACTCATTAGGAGGTTCCTCTGTTTTGTAATAGTGGAAGACCTTTGTTATAGCATTTGCTGCTGGAAAGTGTATCCATGAATAGAATACCTCTGTCTGCCGATATTCGTGTGCCTCAATTACGAATATGACTGTGCCACCTCTAGGTGTCAGTCCATTTTCTATAAGTTTTAAAGTTATAGATTTTCTTATGTTGACCGCGATGAGTATTATATCCGGGTCAGCGTCTTGCAGTGCATTATCAGCTGCTGCGAGTTCAGTTACTATTCTAACTGCCTCTCTTTCTCCTTCAATGTCTGACATTGTACTGTCCAGAAGGTTATTTAGTTTGTTTGCAGATCAGGTTCTTATGGAAACAAAGATTAGATGCACAATATTTTGGAACAGTGTATCCTTCAACGTTGACTAAACCAAGAACCATACATAGGAGTTTCCTCCTGCGAGGTCTGGCGGATATTACCTTTCACCCACTCCAGACGTCTTTGGAGTATTATGGGTAAAAAGGGGTCTGAGTGAAATAGCACGACTGAGTTACTCTAAATGTCTTACGTTAGTTTTATCGCCTATCCAAACGCGTTGGGCGCCATGTAGTGTAGTTCCTATTATCCCAATAGGCTCTGCGCATTGGAATAATACCTTCAATAGTATAGGCCTAGACCAGACGTTAACTAGGTCTACTACTGTCGATATTAGACTTAAAGTTTTGGGTTTGCCAGCTAGCTCAGAGTTCACTAGAAACTTTCTCGAATAGGCAAGGAGGAGTTGAACCTCCCTGGATAGACAAGAAGGGATTTAGTTTCTGACAACCATAGAACATGACAACTTTGCTCTCCCCTAATCAAGAGTGTATCTCTAGAGTCGTGTGAAAACAAAAGACGACTTATTTTACTCAGTCAGTACGTGCATTCTTAGTTTCACCAGATTGTAGAGAAAAGGAAGAGACGGGCGTGTTCAATAAAAGATGTTATTTATTGATCAGTCTCTTTTCTCATACAAGAGAAATGGATCGATATTATTGCAATACTTATGGTTAAGTAAAGTGCATACATTAAAAGCAGAAGTATAAAATAATACTGTAAAAACATTGATATGGTTTCTAAGCCATATGAGGGTTTAAAATGGATAAAATAGATATATACACATATACATTTGACTAATCGTACTCAACTGGTGTTTCTAACTACGCCTACCCCAGATGTACCTGACCTAAGCCTAATAGGTGGGCGGGAGTAGAAAGTAGCAGTTTAAGTTAAGTTTGTTTTGCCAAGTGACTGACTAAAGAATTCTCTGCGAGGGGTTATTCAGTTCTGTACCTGGAATCTAGGATGAATGAGGGATGGTATCTCTCGTCTCTGGTCTCGATATTCCAGGCTGCCTGCGAGGGCTACCCGGGAGCGCCGGAGCTGGATTTCTCGGCAGGAGAAAGGCAGCGTCTCGTTTTCAGCGCGTCAGGAAGGCGGGGCTGCGCCAGCGGGGTCTGCTCTGCTCTGGGCTTCGGCAAGTCTGGCTGCTCCGATCTCGTCACCACCGCGTGTGTTTGCATAGGGCAATATCGGTAATATTTATACCTTTAAGGTGCCGAGATTGACGTAAGGATGGACATAGATACATCAATAAGGATGTCATACGACCTGGTCGTTAGCACATTCTTTTGCTGAAGTTCTCGGTGAAATCAAAACAATGGCCGCAGGGTTTTTCCCAGGTTGTCATAGGTTTGATTTGTTTTGAGAACTCCGTATGCCTTATCAGGGGCTGGAGGAATATCGCTTGTCTAATTAGATGGCAAGCGTTATGACCTAATCAGATAACACGTTCCTGTGCCGTAGTGTGGCTTAATCAGATAACGGTTCCTGCATCATGGGGGTTTTCTGCATCACGGGATGGCTGCTAGTTAACTTGTTAACCAGAATAGGGTCAGGAATAGGGGGATCGATACAGAACCTATAGGAATACATCACAAATGTATATTTATGCATCATGGGTAATGTGTTCTTGCTTATACCCCTAAATGTATTTTATTCTTAGGTGGTTGTTCTTTTTAGTACAGGTGGTCCTAGTGAGGTCCTGGTCCCCTGCGTGACATTCTCCTATGGTGTTTAGGGTTGCGTAGGTGGTACTTGCCTGTTCCCAGTAGATAATGGTTGTGATTTATAACTGTTACTTTGTGTTACAGTGATTTTATATCCTTTTATTCTAATTTCTGACAGTATTTCTATATCTACAAAGTGTTGATTCTGACAGTGGCCCATGTGGCCCTGTCCTGTACATAATCCCTTATGAATGTTGCTCGTGCCAGTTGGCACAATGTACATGTGTGATTGTTATCTGATGAGTGTTTACAATACAAAAGTTATTTTAATATAACCTTGTGTGGAGTCCCTTTTGTGGTGTGCCTAGGATGTTGTTGCTGTTGTGCGCTGGCGCAAATGCTTTACACATTGCCTCCGAGTTTAGCCTTACTGCTCGTGCCAAGCTACCAAGGGGGTGAGCAGGGGTTATCTTGGCGTGTGACTTCCTTGCCCTGACTAGAATGGTGGTTTCTGCCTGGCTTTGGCGTCAGCCTTAGCCTACCAGAAATAGCCAGTTCTAACATTGTTGGTCAGCGGTGCGGATTTGGACTTGTGTTTGCGCAGAGCCACAGCGACAACTGGCTACATTACAAAGCTCTGCATTTTTCAGATAGTCACATGTTTGGGATTATTGTTGTTGATTTTGTTTTTCCTCAAGAGTGTCATTTTCAGATGGTGTTCCTGCGCTTTATGTTTAGTGGCAGATGACAGAAAATGACAGGGCGGGACGCCAGTAGAGGGGGAGGTTCCCATAGACTAGGAATCCCTTGCTGGGTCCAGTGGCCAATCCTGTTCCTGTCCCTGTGTGGGTAGATGGAAGAGAGGGAGTGTGGAGGATAAATGGCTAGCTCAGGAGGGTGGTTATCCCCTGAGTGTAGTGTGTGTGTCTGGATTCCCCAGTATGGTAGGATCCAGTGGTGGCAGCTTAAATGTGTCCAGTGAGTGAAGTCCCATTCCCAGTTCCCAGAGTATGGTGCCTGGTGCTCAGTAAGAGTGTGACAGGTTGAGAGTTAGGGGCAGTGAGGAACTGTCTCACCAGTCTGGAGGGGGAGTGTGTGGATGAGTGGTGTCTTGAACTGGAGGAGTTGGTGTGAGTTTTTTTAAGGAGCTTGCACGTGAGGTGTACCTCTGGTGGTGTGCAGGAGGTCCTGCAGAGGCATTGGACAAGAAGGTGGATGTCTGGCGGTGTGCTAGATGTCTTGCAGAGGCATTAGGGAGTGATTCTAAAAGTAGTGGCTTGTGTATCTGATGATCCTGTGTAGGTGAAGAGGTTCATGTGTAGCCCAGCTAGGTCCCATTAGGATGGTAGGGGTGTAGGGGCTCATGTCCTGTCTCAGTGGAGGCGGAGTGAGTGTAGGACGGTGTGTCCCACGTTGGCCCGAAACCCTATCTCAGGGCCTGGAGGGTTCCCTAAGGGAGCGCCAGGTCAGGGGCCTAGGCTGTACTTACAAGTCATTTGAGGAGGATCTTCCTGTGTCTAGAGGACGGGGAGTGTCTGTAACCAGAACTCCGGCGGTCCTGGTGTTGGGCAGTACCGCTCCTAAGTGGAGGGTGCAGAAGTCCTGGTTCGTTGGGCATTTGACCGTCCAGAGTGCTTGACCATTTTTGGGGCCTCTGGAGGTCGTTCCCCGAGGAGGGGGGAGGCCAGGTTCAGGTTCAGCCTGACCTGGAGGGAAGGGCATCTGTAATCAGTGTCCTGACCTGGTGTTTGGCTTCCAGGGGTACCGCTCCAAGGTGGGAGGGTGCAGAACTCTGGAACGGGGTGCAGAGGGACGGTGTCCTTACTTCTGACCCCGGTGCAACCTAAGGGTTTAGATCCTAGGTTGAGAGATTAGGAAGCTTCCAGGTCAAGAGGAATCTCTACCAAAGTGGATCAGCTGAAGAGACTGAGGGGGCTGCCCTTGCTGTGTGATCTGGGGCTCACCTGCAGTTTGTTGTTTCTACTAAAGTGGAGAAAAGGGGGCTTTGCTGTGTGCTGTGTCCCCCCACCTGCTTGAAGAGGAACTGTGCTGTGTGCTTTGTACCTCAGAAGTGGAATAGTTCCAGGTGGTAGACCAGTGAGGGAGTGAGGCCCTGATCTGGTAGGAGAGTTGTGTTCTGGTGAGTGCTTCCCTGTGAGGGTGCGGAAACCCAGAAGTAGAGGTAGGGTGGGGCATTCTTGCCCGTGACCTCTGGTCAGCCTGAGGATGTGGTCCCTGGGTTGAAGGATCAGTGGTAGTTGTAGCTACACTGAGAGGGAGAGTGGAGGATGGCTATTGTGGGCCAGGGGTTACTACCCCCCACTCTGTGGATTGGTTAGGACCTGTGATATTTGGATGGCCTAGGGCCTGGTCCTGGCTGTGGATGACTAGAGAGTACCAGTGGGGTATTCTAGTTGTGCCAGAGAGCTTTTGTTGAGAGAAATACATGTGGGTTCAGAGTGGTGAAAAACCGGAGGGTTTCCCTGCCGTGCGGGCCCGTGTCCGTGTTTTGTCGCCCAAAGCAAGGAAGCCCATCAGTGGAGTGATTGGTCTACCCTGCGTTTTGGCTGGAAGGGAGTTTTGTTGGACCTCGCCCTTTTGGCAGGTTCACCCCGAAACTTTTTGCTTTTTCCTAGCCTGTTTCTGGAACCTGGGTTGGTGATTTTAGGCCTCTGCGCACTTTTTCACTGTGGTACAGTGTAAAGTGCGTGAGCTCTCTGTGTATGTGTGGTGAGTGACCTGCCCTCCCATAGGAATGAATAGGGAATAGGTATGCCCATGGTAGTTCCTGATGTGTGGGGAGTGCAGGGTCGAGTTTGATATGTGCGAACTCGTGAGAATGAATGCTGCATAATGGTGTATGCGGCATGATTGTGTCTAGTCTAGAAGCGCCACTTTTAGAAGTTGGCATATTTGTGTAATTTGTGCCTGGCGTGTGATTGGCTGGTGAGCCTGAGCCTGCTTGTGGATTGACTGTCTGGTTTTCGAGTGTGACAGGGGCTGCAGAGCCCCCAGGAGGTTGTCTGAGTCAGCCCGTGGATGAAAGGCAGCATCTGCTGCCAGAGAAGTGGGAGGAGATAGCACCTGATAGTGAAGGGCTGTGCCTGCCTGACCACAATGCTGGCTCCACCTCCCCGCTGGGCGACTGTCACCTCTGTCCCTGATACTGGAAGGACTTCCCAATAACCAGTTCTAGCTGGTTCTCACACTGCCTACACAAAGACTTCAAAGACTTTTTTCTGTATAAGAAGGGGCTGTGTCCCCTTCCAAAATGTTCTTGTTTCTGACTTGAATCTGCCAGTGGCGTGATGCTGCTTGGGCCCAGGGGAATCCCTGGGTCCTGCCCAGCCCCTGGATACCGGATGGACTACTGGAGGACTTCCTGGGGGCCCTTTCTGCCTGGCCTGAGGATGGCTGGGAGACTTCACTTGCCCTAGAGCCTTGTCCTGTAATACCCTGCAGCTGCTGGGACCCTTCTTGCTGTGGGGGTCCTCTGTGGGGCGTTTTCATGATTTCAGGGCTCCCCTGCGCCTCATGGGCGCTTTATCCTGATTTCACGGTACAAAAGGGGGAGGTGATGGATGGAGCATCTGAATCAATCAAACTCTCACACCCAGTCAAAAGATCTGGCTTTAATCCATCACCGTTCTTTAGCCCACTCTGCCATCCCAGTTCAGACATGGCTATATGCAAATCAGTCTGACCCTGTGCCTCATGGGAACAGTCCAGCCCGAACTGCCAAGCCATGTCTTCCCTGGACCAGAAACAAGCTTCTGAGGACCGGTTTCTGGCATTCCAGCTGTCTTCAGCCCGGCTTGCTTGAATCCAGTGGCAAAGTGAGCAAGGGACTCACGTCTGAGCATACCCTGCCACACTTATGGCGGCCAAAAGCGGTACAAAAGGGGGTGGTGATGGACGGAGCATCTGAATCAATCAAACTCTCACACCCAGTCAAAAGATCTGGCTTTAATCCATCACCGTTCTTTAGCCCACTCTGCCACCCCAGTTCAGACATGGCTATATGCAAATCAGTCTGACCCTGTGCCTCATGGGAACAATCCAGCCCAAACTGCCAAGCCATGTCTTCCCTGGCCCGAAACAAGCTACTGAGGACCGGTATCTGGCATTCCAGCCGTCTTCAGCCCGGCTTGCTTGAATCCAGTGGCAAAGTGAGCAAGGGACTCACGTCTGAGCCACACTTATGGCGGCCAAAAGCGGTACAACAGGGGGTGGTGATGGACGGAGCATCTGAATCAATCAAACTCTCACACCCAGTCAAAAGATCTGGCTTTAATCCGGTCCCAGGGTGCTTGTTTCCGGTCCATGGAAGACATGGCTTGGCAGTTCGGGCTGGACTGTTCCCATAAGGCACAGGGTCAGACTGATTTGCATATAGCCATGTCTGAAATGGGGTGGCTGAGTGGGCTAAAGAATGGTGATGGATTAAACCCAGATCAGTAGACTGGGGGTGAGTGTTTGATTCGCTGAAACGCTCCCTCCATCATCCCCTTTTGTATCGCTTATCCTGATTTCAGGCAGAGTGCTGTGGCTATCCCGTGTGGGAAGCGCTCCTGCCCCTTGTGTACCGAGTGAACGGGTGCCACCCCGTTTATTGAGTTATTTAGCGAGTGCCTACCTCGCTTTGTTATTTTTAAACCCCAAGGGAGCCTACCCCATGTATGCCGCTGGAAGCTCACCGCCATCAACCCCCGGGGTCCGCTGACGAGACCGAAGGGGCCGCGCTGCAATTGGGTCACCGAGGGAAGCTGAGCTGAGGAGCCGCGCAGCCATTGGCGCTCGTGGACGCAAGCAGGAGAAGAGAAGAATCATGGCGTCCGGCCGACAGAGCTCCCGTGAGCTGAGGGAGCCCTGCAGCGAGAGGAGAGGAAGCCGCGAGTGAAGCGGAGCCCCCCGACCAGCCCGGTGAGTGTCAAAGGGCTGGGGTTAGGTGGGGAGCTCCGCGGGCAGCAGCACCTGATGGAGGCAGTGTTCGAGCGGCCCCGTGGCAGCGGGCCGCTCCTCCGTGATGTGTTTCTCTGAGCCCCGAGGCTCTTGCGGGCATTGGTCGTTTTGAGCCCTGCAAGGCTCCTGCGTAGGGGCACATTTTAGTGTGGTACTGTAGGGCGGCCCCGGTTGGCAGCGGGTCGCCCCAACGTAGTCTAGAGCCCCGAGAGGCTCCACCGAGGGCCAGTATTTGTCTCAAAAGTCCCTGTGAGGGGCGTGGGGGCCATAACTGTTTTAGGAGCCAGTGTGCTCCAAGGCCCACATTGATCTTTAGAGTCCCCCCGAGGGACTTGGGGCATAATTGTTTTAGAGCCTGTGTGGCTCTTACATGTTGGCGACAGAGCCTGTGTGGCTCCAGCAGTGGGCGCAGTTTGCGCCTAAGGGTCAGTGAGGGCCCTGTCGCAGTTTTCTGATGATTCCCAACTGCCCAGCAATTAGTGGGCAGATGCACCGTTTAGGTCTTGGGATTTTCCACAGGTGCCCAAGCAAGTAGTGGGCACCTGCACCGTTTAGGCCCCTGACATTGAGACACAGGGCGTCTTAGCCCCAACAAGGCCAGTTGGCCTAGGGACTGCCACAGGTGGTGGCTTATGTAGGTTTTGCGCAATTGTATGGTTATTGCACCTCTGAATGTGATTTCTTGCATCATGTGTTATTCCTGCACCTCTGAATGTTTTTAGACATCATGTGATTTTTGCGCTATTGTATTGTTCTGGTACCTCTGAATGTATTTTTATTGCATCATGTGCTTTGTTCTGAACACCGCTGAATGTGTGGGTTTATGCATCATGTGTTTCCCTTTACTACTCCTCTGAATGTATATTTATGCATCATGGGTAATGTGTTCTTTTCTAGACCCCTAAACGCTGTGTGATACTTAGGTGGTTGTCCGTACACCTCTGAATGTTTTTATGCATCATGTGTTTCCCTTTACTACTCCTCTGAATGTATATTTATGCATCATGGGTAATGTGTTCTTGCTTATACCCCTAAATGTATTTTATTCTTAGGTGGTTGTTCTTTTTAGTACAGGTGGTCCTAGTGAGGTCCTGGTCCCCTGCGTGACATTCTCCTAAGGTGTTTAGGGTTGCGTAGGTGGTACTTGCCTGTTCCCAGTAGATACTGGTTGTGATTTATAACTGTTACTTTGTCTTACAGTGATTTTATATCCTTTTATTCTAATTTCTGACAGTATTTCTATATCTACAAAGTGTTGATTCTGACAGTGGCCCATGTGGCCCTGTCCTGTACATAATCCCTTATGAATGTTGCCCGTGCCAGTTGGCACAATGTACATGTGTGATTGTTATCTGATGTGTGTTTACAATACAAAAGTTATTTTAATGTAACCTTGTGTGGAGTCCCTTTTGTGGTGTGCCTAGGATGTTGTTGCTGTTGTGCGCTGGCGCAAATGCTTTACACATTGCCTCTGAGTTTAGCCTTACTATTCGTGCCAAGCTACCAAGGGGGTGAGCAGGGGTTATCTTGGCGTGTGGCTTCCTTGCCCTGACTAAAATTGTGGTTTCTGCCTGTCTTTGGCGTCAGCCTTAGCCTACCAGAAATAGCCAGTTCTAACATGTATTAACTCATTTTTAGATGTAGTTACTGGTATGCATTGTACCTATAACTGTGGAAAAAATAGAAAAATGACGGGAACAATTTACAGTACAAAACTAGGCGCAACCTGTCTCATCAAATGAGATGCAAAATAATTAGAAAGTGAAATAGTTTATAAACAACAACCGCGTCCTTCAACTAAAAATGCAACTGAGATTATAATTGCATGCAAGTAAATATAGAGTTATGGGGGCATGCATTCTAAGCTCGGAGAGTTGAAAAATGAGCTTATAGTTAGAAGTTTGACTATGCATGAAGTGTGCGTGGTTACTCACTACTTTAGAATGGTTTATGCAATCAAATTATGTCTTGTATATTATTACTAACAACGGTTTTCTCCCACACTTGAGTGTGATGTTGTCATCCTTAGTCCCAAATCTGTGAACGACTACCTTATTAGGAGTCTCTTTCTCTTGTAGCTCCTTTGGGTATTGGTAAGAGCTCCCGAGGATAAAAAGCGTACAGCAGTAAACTAACCGAATTAGATCAATTACCTTATTATGTAGAAAATCATTTCCGAGTTGGACGTTGCTCATGTTGCTCACAGTGGGTCGTAGCTGTCGCTGCTGACCATGACCCGGAATTGGGCCAAGGTCACGTCGGAAGTATTTAGAGGCTGCGTTCCTTTTCTGAATCGACATTGGGAAAAGACCCAGAATCTGGGGGTAAGAAGAAATACTATGCCCTCTGTTCGGAAAAAAGTGAAGTTAGGAATCCGAAGTTTACTACTCCTAAATGCCTTTTGTTAATATCGAAAGTCATAAAGTTAGGATTTTCTCAGTTTTAGGAGAAGTAAAATTAGGAATCCTAACTTTACTACTTCAAAATGCCTTTTGTGAATACCGAAAGTCATAGAGTTAGGATTTTTCTGTTTAGGAGTTGTAAAGTTGGGAATCTTAACTTTATTACTCCTAAATGCCTTTGAAAAATACTGAAAGTCGGATTAGTATTTTGTCTCAGATTACTTTTGTGAATCGGGCCCAGTGATCTGTAGGTCATTTTCAGTTTCGATTCGCATAGTTGGATTTTATTGGTTAGTGCTATTGAGAGTCTTTTTTTTTTCTTCATATGACCTCCGTAGAAGAAGCAACCTCTCAATCTGTGCCACCCCTGTTGCTCTTATCTGAGGGGTCGAGACTCAGCTGATGTTATTCTTACGAAACTCAGCGCACCACACATCATGAGCTGACCAAGAGGTATAATCATTGGATAGTACAAAAATAAACAGCTTCAAAACAATCTAACAAATTCCAAAATAACCCAAGATCTGTTCTATATCTAGTTTGATTAACCTTTTGGTCCAAGTCTCTAAAATTTCTTACTCCATTCCACTAGGATCTCCATGTTGGGGGTACAGCTTGGCGCCATAACTTACAGATCGCCCTTCGTGCCAAAAGGATCAAAATAAAATACCAATTTACGTTGTAACCCCGAAAGCCCAAACACCCCTTCAGGCTTCAGAACAATACCAAGAGAAGCGCTTACCTCAACCTCAGAACGAAGGATGTCGGACAAGGTCTTACCCATGCTACCCCAGAGTTCTTGAATCACAGGGCAAGCTGCAAATATATGTTCGACATCCACTTTCGGGACTCTGCATCTCATACACTTTGCTTCTCCATTACCCTTTAGAAAGCATCTGAGGTGACCAGTATATCCTGTGAGGTGTGAAAAAGTGATCCTTCCTGAGTGCAGCAGAGTTAATCAATGGGTATAGAATATCTAAGGACACTTGCCATACATTTTCCAGATCTTCACCCAACAAGCACCTCTCCCAGACCAGGTATGGATGCTCCATCTTGCTATCCACTGCAGCAAGAAAGTGATGATACCCCTGTCCTACTTCCTTTTTTTTAACAGCTGGGTCTTGTAACTCATATTCCATGGTGTTATCCTCCAGGGAAGACCAACGTTGACTCTTACACCATGAAGACATTTGGTAATACTTAAATCTGGAGAGTGCGCCACTAGTGAGGTTCCTGCAGACATCCCAAGGATAACATTTGTTACCATCCATCATGTCCTTCCAGTGTGTGACTCCAGCCTCTTTTAGTGGCTGAGCTTAATTGTCCCAAAGACATTCTTCTGTTCCTAGGGAGTCCCACATTGGAGCCCATTCACTATAATAGGACAGTCCCAAACAAACCCGGCACTCCAACCATACCTTAGATGCCATATATAAAGACTTCAATCTAACTTTTAGTTAGTGGAAGAGGTGTGGCGCCGCGGCCAGGGCGACTGACGCTGGAATCTGGGGACCACGGTACGATCCCCGGCTCCGGCGGCAGGTTAGCCCAGCACCATGTGACTCTGGGCAATAGCTCGCTTAATCTTCCCGACGGCCCCCAGCGCCTAGAGACCCTTACGGGTGATTGTGCGCTTTACAAATGTGGACTTTACTTTACTTTACTTTACTTTGCTTTAATTTTTAAAGAATTTAGGAGCACCACATTTATACATAAAGCCTGCCTCATCTAGGTCTAGGAGCATAGCTTTAAACATGCTGCCGATCAGGGAACTATCTGGCTTTAAGAGTAACATTCTACAGTTTTTTAATTGATTTGCCCAGCAGTACAACTGAAGTTCTGGCAGGCCTATTCCTCCCTGTGACAGTTTCCACCTTAGTTTCTTCCAGGACAATCTAATCCCTTTAGCTGCCCAGATAAATGAGGAGATTTTACCCTGTATTTTAAGAAGATCGCCTTTATCAAACTCCAAGGGTATATTATTAAAAAGGTAGGCATACTTAGGGAGAACACACATTTTATTCAGATTGACTCACCCAAAGAGAGATAACGGGATACTCTGCCATCTCTTTGATAGGATCTCTACCTCCCTAGAAACTTTCTCTAGATTTGTTTTAGGGATCTTTCCTATGTGCTGAGTTATTATTACTCACAAATATCTTAATTCCTTAGAGAGCCTCACCCCCTGAGCTGGAGTATTCCAGGCCATAAATAATTTCTGTTTTGTCACTATTAACTTGATATCCATACATTTTCTCCAAAGCCTGAACTTCAGCCATTAAACTCAGATAACGTGGGATTGACATTCGATGACAATAAAATGAGGTCATCTGCATACAATGCTACCTTCCTAGTAAACCCATTAACTTTAAAGGGGGAGATTTTATCTTTCAGCCTTAGACTTTGGCCAATGGCTCGATATACAGATCAAAAAGAATAGGGGATAACGGGCATTCCTGCCTCGTACCACGCTGAATTGTTACTGCCGCAGTAAGATTACCATCAACCAAGATCTGGGCCCAGGGGACTTTATATATTTTTTTAAGGACTTCCCTAAAAAATTTCTCAAAAGCCTTCAAGATGTTATTTAAGTAGTGCCAATTAACTTGATCGAAGGCTTTTGCTGCATCAACCGTGATAATTGAAAGAGGTACCCCCTGCATCGTTGCCAGATCAATCGAGCCAATTAGAGAGTAAATCAAGTCCAGCATCTGTCTGCCCTGGAGAAAACCCTTTTGGTCTTGATGGATTATCGACACCCACTATCTTACTAAGCCGAGTATTCAGTATTCCTGCAAAGATTTTATAATCGCAATTTAGTAAAGATATGGGTCGGTAGGTCTGACACTGGGTTGTGTCCTTTCTGGGCTTTACATAAGGGTGACAGCAGCCTCACTCCATGAATCAGACAAAGAGGAACTTCCTCTAAGGATTTCATTAAACAATCTCAGCCAGATCAGGTTAATTTCATCAGATATTAGTGTATAGACCTCTATTGGGATTGCATCGGGTCCCGCGGCTTTCCCTTTCTTAGCTTTAATTAAAACTGCAAGTATTTCACTCCCATTAATATCTTGGGTAAGAATTTTTTGGCTAGCCGAGTTCAACTTTGGTAAATGTTTCTCGCAGAGCCACTGATCTATAACATCCTCCTCAACCGTTAACTCCTCACTATATAGGCCTTGAAAGAATTCAACAAAAGCTTGCTCAATATCCCTCCTTTCTTCCATGATTTTGCTACCAGCTATAATCTTGCCGATATAATTATGAGATCTATCGACTCTGCTCTTCAAGGCGAGTAGTTTACCATAGTTCTCACCCTTGTCAAAATCTCTCATTTTACTTACCTCCCACTTTTGAACCATAATTTCTTTGGTTTTGAGCCTGAACTTCAACTGTAGATCCTCAGCCCATTTTTTAGAGCTGTCGCTGCAAGTCCTAGTTGTTTCTCTAAAACTACAATCTCGTTTTTTTCCAACCTTGCCCAGCCCGCAACCGCGCCCTTTAACATCCCCCTCAGCCAGGCCTTGAAGGCATCCCACACTATATGCAGAGGGGCCGAATCTAGGTTATCACGAAAGAAGATGGCTATTTCTCTCTTTAATGTATCCGGGGTCGAAGGTTGCAGGAGGAATCTCCTAGTTCAGAGTCCACCTCCTCAAAGTCAGCTCCGAAGGTCATTGAGAGTCTTGTGGCTGTCTTTATGATGAGCACTAGATAGTCCCTAGCGCATTTCCATGAGATGGCTGCCCAGTCTTTCCTGAAGAGGATATCAAGTAAAAAGGTTCTGGGGCGTTGTGGACCCAATGTCGTTTCGGTGCAGTATTTGCTCTAAGGTATTCTGTCATAATAAGGCCATGAATAGCAGTTTTTACTTGTTCTTTCTTGCTATTTGTTAGATCTTCCCATTTGTTTTTTTATGTCAGGGTCTGAATGAGTTCTCTTTCTTGTAGTAGGGAGGTGCCTGAGAGGATGGAACTAATCTCTCTTTCTGTGTAATTTAGTCCTTGTTGTGTCAATATCCATCGTATATTATTAATAACAAATGTCTCCACTCATGCTGGAATGCAAAATATACCACCTCCCAAAAGCTAGAGTGAATGAGGGTTTTTTAAGGACCAATAGACCTTGGTACTATTAAACACCTGATTCATTCTCTTTTGATGTATATGATTACCCATGGAAGCCAAATGGATCTCAGCTTCTCCCTCCCTCGGTATGATATATGAATATTGAAGCAGCGCACAGTGGTGGGAGCTATCATTTGACAAGAACATAGTCAAAACAGGCACCTACAAAACAGGAGCCAGAATCTACACATTATGTAGCTTTTACTGAGCACTCTCCTTAAATACCAATCCTTCAAATCTTACAACTTGCATGTATACTGACCAGGAACACATGAAAAATGGCAGATCAACAAGGACTAAGTTACACAGACGAAGAGATAGTGGTGGGATGAAGAGAGAGCATGAGCTTTGTGGTGCTCAAGACCAAGTAGAGAGAAAGAACAGATTTGGAATTGAGTATCGAGATTGAAGAACAAGTAGAAGTATTTGGAGTTTTGAAGCAGATTACTGTGCTAAGTATGGAGAGTTCCAGATGAAGAGGGCTAGGCAGCAGCAAGACTGTGAATATAATTAAAGAGATTTGGGCCTAGATGTAGGTAAATACTATTTACCGATCCTTAAACACCGAATTTTACCGTATCGGTATTTAAGAATAGGTAAATATTATGTAGGTAATATTTCTGTATATTTTACCGAATCGATAAAATGTGGTATTTACTGATTCGCTATTTACCGAATCAGTATTTCCCATTCATTCCTATGGGCCTGGAGGCCCATAGGAATGAATGTGAATTACGGAATCGGTAAATACTGATTCGGTAAAATGGGGAACACATTCAAGGGTGGCAGGGTGTCACATTGACACCCTGTTGCACCCCTGAATAGTGCATGGGTGTACATGTGGCACATATATATGCCCTAAGGGCATGTATGTCTGCCACATTGCAGTGTTGGAAAAGCAAAAAATGTTTTTTTTCCAAGGTTTTCGTTGTTTAGCACCAACTTGTAGTTGGTGGTAAATAACGAATCCTTAACTGAGGAATGCACTCACTTGAGTGCCCTCTACATTACGGATTTGGTAATTTACCGATTCCTTAAGTTATCGATTCGGTAAAATACCGAAGCCTACAATAATGCCACCAACATCTCAATAGCCTAATGCTGGTCGGTAACGGCCGGAATTCGGTAATATCGGCCGTTACCGACCGGTATTGGGCTACCTACATCTTGCCCTTGATGTTGACTCTAATTATGCCATTGAGATATGAATACCATCCAACTAGTGTATTTGGAGCGCACCGAGGTGTATTTTGGTGGTATCGACAGAAAAGGGATGAAAAGCTACACAACTTAGGGGCCGATTCCGATGTTGGTCGGGAGGGCTCCAAATCAGGTTCGGGATTAGCGGGTTGGATTCGTAGGCTGAATTTCCATCCGGTTCGTAAACGGGTCCAGACAATGAAGTACGATGCGAACAAGCACGAAATCTCCGGCCGAATCGTTTCCAGGTCCGAACCCTCCGTACGTCTCTGCCGTAGGCTAACCGTGGCGCGCAATGGAGGCGAATTGCGTCCGAGCCAGTACGATGCGCGATTCGGACAGTCGGATCAAGTCGGAGCTTCCGGCTCACAATAGCTCCCGGAGCTGGACTTTGGGGGTCCGAATCAGACCCCCTGTTACCCGCAGCCTTACGGCTCAGACAAACTCCCCAATACAGGCATGTATGGTGCGGATGGCACCGACGCGTACACACTGTAGGGGGCGCACTTGTCCGGAACTTACCCATTCAGTCAATGGGAGCCCGACCGCGTTGTACGACCGGCTCCCATTGACTTCAATGGGAGTCCGACCGAAACGAGTCCGACAGCATACGGCCGCATCGTACCCGCTTGGTTGGACTGCAGGAGTCCGGATCGGTCGGAAAATACCCCGGATCAGTCGAGTGATTTCCAACCCAGATCGGAATTGGCCCCTGAATGGTACCAATTTTCTCAACCTCAGAATGTTGAAGGACTTATTATGCACCCTGGAATTTAAACTTATGAACATAATCACAAATAGAAGCCCACCCAATGAGCCAAAATGTATGGCCTTTCTAAATAAGAAGTGTTTGTCACAGACTTCGAAATGCAGGAGGGGCTACATTTGTTTTGTTGATTTGTTTACAAATTTGATACATAAGCCTCGAAAAATGAGGTGAAAGGGAATGCCTACAAATTGACTATACAGTACAGCCTTGACACTGTCATAGGCATGTCACACTCCATATCCACCCAATGCGAACAAAAAGATTTTAAAAGACTCAGACAAGTAGGCATCATCCAAAAGGCCAAAGATCCAACCCTGTGGGTCTCCCTGATTGTAGTCTCCAGAAAGCCTAAAATAAAACGATTAACTCTTTATCTCTTTGGACATGTGTCTGCAAACACCAACTTAAGTTTGAACGCCACCATGTACAGATTATCAACAACCTGGTTCCCATAGTTATCAAAATTTGCTATTTCCATAAAATGAACCTTAATTTGGGGTGGCTTCCTCTCTTTCTTTGCCATGCATTGAGATACATCATTAACCTTTCAATGCATTTGAGGCTGAAAGAATATGAGAGGTTTTAATTTGGCATCTCCAATCATGCACATGTTTTCTAAAACTACATCCAAGAGATTCTCTCTGGGTGAACTGGTGCAGTAAATATCAATGACAACACCCTGGTTCACCCCAGAACTACTAAGGAATGCCAATCCCCATCTGAAAATTCTTCTGACATGACTGCAAGACTGTAGCCTCACACTCAAGAGAAATACATGCACATTTCTAACATTCAGCATAGACTTTTTCAGCTACAGATTCTCACTAGATTCTTACTAGGAGGGGTATGACAGGACCCCTCTGAAGTACATTTTGATCTCCTCACCAGCATCAGTGCACAGTTTCCTTGGCACACTTACCTAATATGGCCATTTCAGGTGAAACCACATAAATGCTGAGAGATCTTCTAAAATTGACATTTGCCTGGACATAGACAAGTTTCCACCCACAAACTTTTCAAGCCACCAAAAACGACCTCTTACCATGCAGCATGATCCAGTATTGGGACAACACCAAGGAAACCGATTTTTCAGTCTATTCCAGTCCTTCGTGCATTGGGGCTTTTATTTTTCAAATGCAAATAAGTGGAATAGGTTCTTTTAATCTATGCACATTTAGTGATCACACCTAGTAAGCAGAGATACTCCCCTATTGAACGATAATCTATTGCCATCTATATGTGGTGTACCTGTATCTGTTCATCTGTACTCATAGAGACACACCTTAAAAGTGACAACCAAACCTAAATCACTTTTCACAGGATCATCATCGAGATGCCCTCCACAGTACAAACAATGGGTTCTACAACTCCAAGACAATTCTGTCAGAATCATCAACAAGACATGATCCAAAAACCCGGCAGACTATCAGTCCCAATTACTTTGGCCTGTAACCAAGATAGACACATAGGCTACACATAAGACAGAACTGTATGTTCAATTGGTAGTCAAAGGTCTGTGACCTCCCCCAAGGATGCTGTTCTCCATTCACACGGCTGTATCAGATGATAATTTCCAACAAATTCAAGCAACCAAACAAGGATTAACTGCTTCCGTGCGGCGCCGATTCCGCCCCTGTGCTGGACATTCCAGAACAGGGTGCGGTCATGACGGAACCATTCCGTCATCAGCACAGCTCAGCCGTGACTGATGACGGAATGGTTCCGTCACACGCATTGAAGGGGTTAAGGAAAGCTGGCTCACACGACCCATTACACCATACCATGGAATCCTGCCATACACTAGCATTTAAACAAAACAAAGTGACAGTTTCCACAGACAGATTACAACTGAGAGGCAGCTGCTTAGTGATCCCATTGTTATTTTCCAGCCGGCCCATGCAAACTACCAATGAGAAGCAAAGACCAAACCTAGACCAAGAAGTAAAGTTTGATTCAATCAATTAGATGACAAGGCTAAAATAACAATAAAAGAATGACTACTGTGCCAAACAGCTGTTAGCCTGATCCTCTAGTTCCTATGATCACCAAATACATTCCACCACACCAATTAAATGTATTAGCTTGTGCTCATTTCCTAACAGGTGAGAATTTTTTTGTTGTCATTGATAGCAACTCCAAATATCAGGATGTAGATTTCATATTGACCACCTCTGTTTAAGAAGTCACTCCAGTGATGAAAAGGTCCTGGCCTGACATGAGCTCCTGAAGCAGTAATGAAATGACACTGAGCCACAATTTTCTTTCATCACTAAAGATAAAGGAAAGTTGGGTCACACTCTGTGGCTCCAGCCCAATTGCAAACCTGATAGGTTCACAAGAACTTTAAACAAAACTCTTCCCATAACCAATTCCTCAGGACATGTGCAATGTACTCATTACTGCGGGAGCACCACAATACTCCTCATCTGAACACCAAATGTCTGTCTTTACACCTCTATTGATAGCGCTGTTTCCTATACCATCCTACATCAATCCACCTAGATTCTCTTTGCACCTAAAGAAGAAAGCTACCTTAAGAAGATGATGAAGAACAATGACTGTGCCAGGCAGTGGGCTCGAACATCTGACAACTATGCGAGAAATCATGTATTAGCTAAGTAGAGACATCACAGTATTCTTATCCAGTGATTCCATGGACCAGTGCAGTCTCAGACAAACGATGACCAAAATGAACCTAACCACGAAGAACTTGATTCTCATAGTCAAATGGATCAATCGGCAATGCCACCCTTTCCTGGGAGATCTGGAGAGTCAGTATTTGCACTTTGTAGTGAATTGCCCATCTTGAGAGACTACCACTAAAAGGCCTTATTCCCTTGACCTACATAACTTTCTAAAGATTTTGCCACCCTAAACCCTGAACTAAACTATGACTCTTGACTGATTGAGCCAGACTCGATGCAAAATGAGATCTAACTCTGAGCTTTTCAAAACATTTCTAATTTTAACAATTAAAAGAACTTTAAGTACCTATGCTGCTGCTCTGTGAAAGTACTATTTCTTGGATTCGGTTCTTTACGTTTCACTACTTGGTCTAAATTGAGGAAGGATGTTGTGTTATGCATGGACAGGACTAGTGAAGGTTTACTAGAATCTCTGTTCAAGAGTCATCTGGTGTGGAAGAAAGAAAGAAAGAAAGAAAGAAAGAAAGAAAGAAAGAAAGAAAGAAAGAAAGAAAGAAAGAAAGAAAGAAAGAAAGAAAGGAAGAATGTGTCCTTGGGCAACCCTCAAGTTTGGGGACAAAGATCTGCTAATGGTGCCTCACATCTACAGAAGTACATTTGGTGGGGCACTCTGCTGCAAGTGGAGGAGGGGGGTTAGAGTGTGAAAAACTCTCCCTGAAGAGAAAGATTAAAGATATTGTATTATTCAGGTAAATGTTGACAACCTAAGTGCATATTATAGATTTGGAACACTGGCCAAGTCTGTTCAACATTCCGTCCATCATCTTTTTCTGTTGCATTTTCACCCTAAATGGGAACGGTATGCCCAGACGTAGGTCCCAAGCTCACCACACCACAGGTTTATAGCTAGCCTGGCTGATGAGTGGTGATACCTCAAAACCGGTCGCAGGCTGCTTGTTTCCACTCCATGGAGGACCTGGCCTGCCAGTTCGGGCTGGACTGTTCCCATGGGGAACAGGATCAAGGCTGATTTGTATATGGCTGGGTCCAAACAGGAATGGTGTGGCGAGCAAAATAATGATGGATTAAACCAGACCTGCGACTGGGGGTGAATGTTTGACAATGTTCAACATACCGTTCATCATCTTTTGCTGTTGCATTTTCCCCCTAAGTGGGAAGGGTATGCTCAGAATTGGGTCCCGTGCTCACCAAGCCACCGGTTTCAAGGTAACCTGGCTGATGAGGGGTGATGGCCCAAAACCGGTCCCAGGATGCTTGTTTCTATCCAGGGAGGACCTGGCTTGGCAGTTGGGATTGGACCGTTCCCATGGGGAACAGGGTCAACGCTGATTTCAATATAGCTGGGTCTGAATTGGAGTGGCGAGGCAAGCAATACAACAATGGATGAAACCCAGATTTATGACTGGGGTGAATGTTTGACAATGTTTAACATTCCGTCCATGATCTTTTTCTGTTCCATTTTTACCTTAAGCAGGAAGGGTATACCTAGACATGGGTCCAGTGCTCGCTACGCCACTGTTTCAATCTAGCCTGGCTGATGAGGGGTGATGTCCAAAACCGGTCCCAGAATGCTTGTTTTCCTGTCCAGGGAGGACCTGGCGTGGCTATTTGGGCTGGACTGTTCCCATGGGGAACAGGGTCAAGGCTGATTTGCATATGGCTGGGTCCAAGCTAGAATGGTTTGGCAAGCAAAATAATGGTGGAATAAACCCAGATCTGTGACTGTGGTGAATGTTTGACAGTGTTCAACATTCCGTCCATCATCTTTTTCTGTTGTAGTCTCTGTTGTGACAGCCCATAAATATGTTCACCGGGCACAGACCAGTGCAGGCAGCTCTACCATAGCACATGAGCTGGTCCCACAGCAGGATCAAACCCGCATCTGCACTGAGAACAGGGCATTATTGAAAGGCGGATAAGCTATAGGAATCTACCTGACTGACTTTCACTGAGGCTGAAGAGCCAGCCGAAGGTTTAAAGGGGGAAAGGGTTCCTCTCCAAGCAGGTGACGTGTGTGACTGCATTCACATGCACAAGAATCCCTGTGTTGTCCTAAGAGCCCAGTCATGTCCTCCTCATAAATGGTACAGTCAGTGTGCCTTCTGGGGTACAAAGACTGTGCACCACCTCTATGTGCGGACAGTCATTGTGCCTCCTCATAGCTTCTTTGCCTTTGCATCCCTGTTAAAAATATGGTGATGTCACAGAGCAAAAGATTCCCACATTTGCATGGGACCACCCACCTTTGCGAATGAGATTGCTTCTGTGCCGGCGCAATCTGTATTGTTGAAGGGGCCGCACCACCACAAAACAACCATCGCTCATGCCCATTGAGCAACAGGGGCACTTTCCATAATCCTGCCCCAGATCTTTTGACTTGCCAGCACTGGATGCCATGGCACAACATCAGGATACCTTATTCGTTTTATTCTGTTACACGAAAGTCATTTAACCAGACTGAACTATGGGGTATATTACCGAGATGTGCGTTGCAAAACGCACAACGCACATCTCCGTATCGCCGGCTATCGCCGGATTTCATTGCCTAATTAGCGCACAATTATCAATGCGCATCAGGCAGGCAATCAGAAATCCGGCGATAGTCGGCGATATGGCACATTAGCGCATGAAAACAAACGTTGTTTTCATGCGCTAATGTGGGCCTTGATAATATGGGGGGGTGGATTCAGCTTTATGATCCACACCCCCATGTTAACAATGCCTAAAGCCTGGTCGGAGCAGGCATTGGGAGACCTGCGATAAATGAGTTTATCGCAGGTTTTTGTCTCCCAACGCCTGCCTTGGTAATAGGGTGTTCCCACCTCCAACCACATTTTACATGTGGTTGGACGTGGGAACGCCCACTTTGCATGTCATTAGTGATGTTTATCGCTGACATGCTAAGTGGGCTCGGGCCAGACGTTCAAGTGCCCTTGGTAATAGGGCTCTAGCTGTATCGCCGCTTTCTCGGCACAATTCGCCGAGAAAGCGGCGATACAAGCCCTTGGTAATATGCCCCTATGTTCTCTCATGTTTTTTTAATTTGTAGGGTTTCTCTTTCTGTAATCTGACTCTGCAGATCTACATTGAGAATACTCTTTATATCTGTCTTTTTTTCTTCATATATACACTATCTCGGATATATCCTCTGTGCATCACCCACTACTTTGTGACCAATTTTGACCGCATTTATTTTCTTTTTTACTGTTAAACTCAAAGCAAATGGTCACTCCTCCCGGCCGAGCTAGAATAGAACCTCTTCCTATGAGCCCCAACCTTTGGCATTGGAAGCTGATGAGGTCTCCTGCACTGCCCCCACTGTAAAAACGCTCATGATTTAGCCCCGTTTGCATGGGTTTTTGCTGACAGTTCATGTGACCACACAACCCATCCCTTCGTGGCTTCAGGATGCTATACTATACACCAGACCTTCGAACCATGCCACCATAGTTTAACCTAATGGCACTAAAAGACATCTTGGATGAATTGATACATTTTACCTGTTTATGTTTACCTTCTGTGTCTTTATTTGAATATGGTGGACAATTAGCTAGGCCTTGTTTATAGTTTTTGCCTGCCACTGTTCACAATTGGGCACGTGATGGGGCCTTATAGTAAACCAAAATCGGCCCTGACAAAATGTTCAATCCAACCCCTTGGGTCATGACAGTGAATTCTGGTCTGAAAGCATCACACCGGCCTGCACACATGGGCGTAACTTTCATTTACTAGTTAATACGTTTTACTACTAAACCAGCCCAATTTCCTTGTTTATCATAAGCGCCCATGACATATTTCTGTACCACTGCCTCTAGAGCGCTAGGAAAATGGCAGAGAGGCATAATGCTATGTTTGTTATGCATTGTCCATACAGGCAGAAACTTGTTTGAATTTTGAACAAGCGAGACCGTTTACAATTGTCATTAATTTAAATTAAAGTCACTTTAACAAGTCGATTTACCTGAGTCGGATGTACACGCTTTGAAAGACAGGACGCCCATGAATTCTGTATCCCACTGATAAATCGATAGCTGCATTACTAATATTAATAGCTTTACTACTAATGCCAGTAGCCGTATTACCAAATAAATATAGTTTGTTAGTGCACAGAATATTCATTCGATAAACTGTAGTGTGTTCTGAATGTTATCCCTTACATACTTTATACAATAATTTATCACAAATAGTAGTTTACTTTGCTAAGATTCGCATTGACATATTCGTTTTTTCTCTGTTGTCCTTCATGGTGGTGATAGACAAATGCAATTACCCTTGTATGTTTTGAAAGGATAATTTATTTTTTCCAATCCATAACGGGCTTATTGGTATAAGTCATAAACTTTATTATTTATGACATTTCATCTATGCGCACTGTCAAGATTCTCATCCGAGATGTAAAAGAAGGATATTGAATTAATGCTTAATGGCTGGGCAACCAAATATGGATCCAATTTTCTCCTTGCAAGCGGTTTCACGATATTTCTGCTGCCTTCTGCATAAATGCAAGATTCACTTTAGTCCTGTGGAATGCCTATTCTGTTTGTGCTGTGTCAGAAGAAAGATGAACAGACAGCCACTTCTGCTCTGAAAGTGTGAAACATGAGTCTGTGAGAGAAATGTAAACTCCACGTAGCAAAGTAGATCTCACGTTTTGAAGTATCAGTGAGAGATAAAGGCATCTTGTGTGATTTGTGAACTGAAAAAGCAGCCTTAAAGTACTGTGATGTTAAGTTCCTTTCAAGTGAACAGATGTGTGTTTAAGCATGTTTTAAATTTAACATTTAGCTGTTTGTTGTCTGGTGTCGAAAGACCTATTGTTCATGTTAGCAATACTTACAGTGGGTTTTAAATTGCCCAATTGATTTTCATTGGTGGGGATTCTTGTCAATCTCATCTGCTGCCTGATTCTTTAATGACTTGCCTTCCTCTTTCCACTTGTGTTTGTCCTTCCTTGGCTGCATAGCTTTTTTAACATCTTTATGATTGGATGACTGTTATAGCTTCTACTGCTTTCATTTATAGAATTACTTTTTTATTTTGCTTTTAGCACTCCATGGAAATGCAGTTGTTTTTAGTTCTCCCTTGTGTGCTAGTTCTCCTCTCACTTCTTCACTCCGGCACTCCTAACTTTGCTTCCATCACTCCTCCCTGCATTTCTCAGCCTTCTTAATTTCCCAAACCAGCTCCTCTGTTGCTCCCCCACCCCTCCCTCGCCATTGTTCCTCCATGTCTCACTGCTTGTCAGTGTTCTATTGCTCCACCCTATGTTGCCTACCATCTCATTTTTACATGTCCACTTTTTCAGACAACCAGTCAGATGTTTTTGAAGCTAGGCAGTTTCTTTTAAAATAATGTGCCTTAATGCATTTGTTATCTTTTTTAGTAATGCCAGTTCTAGATGGGAGTCCACATAATGGAATTGTACATTGAAAGGTAAAGAAAGGGCTGCTACTATTTCACGATGCACATGTGTGATGATGCATGCACTCATAAATATCATCATACGTTTTTGCCCATTCTGTTCAACATCAGCAATAGCAATTCGTTTTCTGCTGAAAAGTATTGGCAAACGCACTGAAAAAGCTGAACATTGAGACCCGTTGGCTAGAACCAATGCTTGTTAATTTTGTTGCATTCTATTCCTAAAGAGAGGCTAACCTCCTCATGTGGCATTCTCATTGCTCTCCACATTAAACAGAGCATTGCACACAAAATGTCATTTCTTAGTTTTGATACGTGTGCTGTCCATGAGCAGACTAACTGTACTGTGCGTCTACTCTAAGAGGCTTTAATTTAACCTAATTTGACTATTGGCTTCTTTGACTCAGGATCCGTCAGCTATTGGCTTGAGAGATTGCCAATCAGATCTTGCATAAACCAGTAGCGGTCGGCAGTAGGAGTTTCTGCAGGGCGGTGACGTGGGTAAAGGGAGGGGCAGGGTGGGGGGTAGTAATGTATTGATTACGGAGTTTAACAGGTATGTAAACATTTAAATAAATAAAACAAATTTTGTTGCGCGCACTGCATCACGTTTGGTGATGCAGTGCGCCCAACAAAATTCATTTTATTTATTTATGTGTTTACTTACCTGTTAAACTCCGTAATCTATACATTACTACCCCCCCACCCTGCCCCTACCCCTGCCCACGTCACCGCCCTGCAGAAACTCCTACTGCCGACCGCTACTTGCATAAACCCACTGGAGTATTTTAGTCTCACCTTCTCTCAATTAGCTTCTTGAGTGTGTCCCCTATCTCGATTGAAAAGCATGAGGTACTATTTTACATTTGAAAAGTACTCTGTTATGACACGTTAAATTCTTAGCACCAGATTTAGGGGCATATTATCAAGGATGGCGTTAAAATTATCGCCGGTTTAGCGGCAGAAAACTGCAGCTAAATCGGCAATAATGGGCTTGATAATATGCCCTGGAGAATTCCAATAGAAGCCCAGGTTAACACCAGAAGGTGGACTTCTATTGGAAATCTCCAGGGCATATTATCAAGCCCATTATCGCCGCTTTAGCGGCAGTTTTCTGCCGCTAAACCGGCGATCATTTTTAACACCCCCCTTGATTATATGCCCCATCATTCCTAGTAGACAGCCCATGGCTCCACCAGAGCAATGGAGTAAATTACTTTATTTACCCGCCAGATTTATAAATGAAAGCCAGGCAGGCAGTCATTTATAAAAGCATTGCATTGACCTGTGATGGGTGTTCCTGTCTAAGCATTTTACGTTCTGCTACAGGGCTACATCAGCAGGATGCAGCCCTGTAGCACTGAGTATTTGTATTTCATTCTGTTTCAAAAGAAACCATGTAATGCTCCTCTAACCATGGGAGTCTTCCCCCATGGTGGAGGGAGCATTGTGAGTTTTTTTTGCTGTTTCTTACCTGGCAGTAAGAAACAGCAAAACATGACTACGTCTGCTCATCCAAATTGGACGGGTGGACATGTAGCCATTTCTCCAATGGCCCTTACCCCCATAGTGCCATCAGAGAAGTGTGGCATTGGCAGAGACAGAGTAGTCTCCACCATGGCCAGACTGAAGGTTGGCCCGCATTTATCGGGTAGACGGACCTTCATATTGGCGGTCTGCATACTCCGTCACCATTGCGATGGAGTATACATACTGCCAATATATAAAATGGGCTCTAAATTCTTTATCTCATTCATACATTGTACAAACAATGCAATTCTTTTAAGTTTAAACATTTTTTTTATTGGTTTAGTCAATGCTGGAGTAAAGCCTATTGGCTTTCCATGAACTGCTTTTTTGTTATTCTGTGCATTTGATGGTTAAATCTAGATATAAAGGATACAGACTATTGTGCATGGCAGAGCAGAAGTCGATAGTGACCAGAATTATGGAGTAAACTAACCTTAAATGTCCACAATGAAATCGGGAATAGCAAGATCAAGGGCTAGGTCCAAGAACCTCTGTGCGTAAGCGAATGTAGTTTACTTCTGTGCAATTTGCTTAATTTTGGAAATTTCATGTTACACTTTACACCAAATTGAGCCATTTTATGGTAAATGATGTACAGTAAATGACAAGAACAACAGAATGCAAACTGCTGTTGCTTATGAGGGTTTGTTTCAAAGTATCCTTGCAGCAAAAATTGACGCCCGACTGCATGTCCCACTAAAATATAGCTCGAAATGAAAGATTTGCATTTCACATATGTTCACATAATTTCTTGCAAATTTGCCGACATATTGAGTAATCATGCCAAAGCAAATTGCGCACAATTTATACACCCCTACCACACATGCCCAAAAAATGTCCCAAAAATGTCCGTAATAATGCTTATCACCACCCAGATCAATGAATACTCAAAGGCACGGGTAAGTACATCTACATGAGCTCAAAATGCCCATATATACAAGGTTATAAAAGACAGCTTGTCTCTAGACTGGAAACATTTTCTGAGAAGGTTCACTGATGTGATGTGCTATTTGTGCAGTTTCGGTGATTGAGGCAGGACGAAAACAGTGAGTGGGATATTCATATGTACAGGCTCTTCAAATCGTTCATTTCATTATTTAAAATAATTTCCTCTACGTCCTTCGTCCTCATCCCAGCAATGACTTTTGAGTTGTCTCCACCTCCAGAAAGGAATAAACAGATTCATTCTGAAAGTAAGCGCCACCCACCCTCCTAGCTTAAATAGAATACTCCTGGTTTTTTTTACAGGCCGAAAACACAGGAAATAATGCAGGGGGGGAATGCCCTCCTGCACGGCTCTTGGAGTGTTCTTCCCTATGTCATGGATGTAACACAAATCTAAGCCAAGGTGAAGACTTGAAGATATCCAGAAGGGATGTATAACACTCAGCAGTGGTTTCCAATTCCACTGTTTTGACTGTTTTCTCCTCTGTACTAAGACCTGTATGTTAAAACAGTGCACCACCAGCAACAGGGATATTCTACATCAGATGGTGCTTCTGTGCTTCTGTGAGCTGTTTAAACTGTTTACTAGGGACCGGGCACTTAGTTGTTTGGCCAGGAGAGGGAGTAAAGTTGAATTCAAACAGTATTGTTAGATTTCAAGTTAGTGAGGCCTTTACCTGCAGAAGTCCAACGTGTGGTTTGAGCCTGTCTGTCTCCGAGGAGATTCTGAACAGGAGAAGCAGCTTCCTACTCCCTGGACAGCAAACCTTGTCTGAGGTCGCTAGGACCTTATATGGTCTGCTAGTGGTTGGTACATGTGTACACTGATTGGTGGTTGTATCTGGTGTTTCTATTGGGTTAGGGTTAGTATCCTCATTGGTTGGGTATTTGAGGGTTCTGATTGGTTTCTGTGTCTGTGATTCAATGAATATAGGGTTGGGACTCTGGATAGGGTTAGGATTTCTATTGGAAGTAGGGACTAGGGCTTCCTATGTTATTGGTTGTTGGGAGTAGGGTGGGACTAGGGCTAGGGTTAGACCTTTAATTGGAAGTAGCGATTAGGGCTTCTGGTGAGATTGGTTACTGGACTAGTTGTGGGACTAAGAGCAGGGTTAGGCTTTCTATTGGAAGTAGGGAATAGGGCTTACTGTACTATTGGTTACCTGGGTTGGGACTACTGGTAGGGATAGGGCCTTCATTGGACGTAGAGATCAGGGTTTTTGAACTGATTGGGTGCTTGGACTAGGGCTAAGATTGGCTTAAGGTTCTGGTCTCCTGTTGGTTCTAGATTTTAGGTTTAGTGTTGTGATTGGATAGTGTTAGGGCTCCCATCAGTGGCGGTGTGTCCATTGGGGGCGTTGGGGCGTTGCCCCACAAGCCATGGACGACCGTCACGTCATGGATTTTTTAAAATAAATGAATTTGAGACTCTAAGCGCACTCGCGGCACTGCGCTCCCGTTCCGGGACAAGTCCGACAGAATCGGGCATTGCAGAAGGAAATGGGCCGTGGGGGCGGGGCTGCGTCAAAGAGTAATAGCGGAGCAGCAAAGGTGTGTTGTGTGCGCATGTCAAATTCAGGAGTAGTTGTTTTTAAGACTGGCCCGGGCATGCGCAAACGTAGTAGAGCTTCCCTCCTCCCCCTCGCCTATAGCACTCAGACAGGCAGGGACCCGGGGCCCCCTTCTCATTATGGGCAGTTAGCAATCCTGCTCGTAGCCAATCCTGGCGCAGTGGTGCTGTTCATGCTGCGCCAGGATTGGCTGAGTAGAAGACACCGCTGCATTAGGATGGTGCCGCGCAATGGGTGGCGGCTGCTTTGCTCAGGGCCGCAGTGTATGGCCAATCACATATATCTATATCAAGCCATGTAGAGGTGATTGGCCAATTCCCTACACTATCGGGCACGTCAACGCGCCTGGCCGCGTACCAGCAGTGCCACAACAACGACGAGTCACGAGGAGGAATGACTGTGTACTCTATAGACAGTGTGTGTGTTGAGTTGTAGACCTCGTGACTCGTGACTCGTGACTGAGTCGTGCCTGGCGGCCTGGCCTGCTGCAGTCAGTGTCTTCTTGTGTGCAGCAGAAGTCAGTCGAGTCGTCGGTCGAGTCAGTGACAGACAGTCAGTACTGCAGTCTTCCAGGCAGGCAGAAATCTAATCCAGTATAACATAGTGGTCACGTAAGTTTTTTCAACACAGTCAGTGACTTGTTGTGTGTGTATGCAGTTACAGAGTGCCAGTACAGAGTCCAGCAGTGCGTGCGTAGTGGTGTGCGTGACTGCCCAGACAGTGCCTGGATGAGTCAAGAGTCATGACTGACTGATGAACTGCACTGGCACTGCACTGCACGCAAAGTTACAGCTAGGCCTCGAGCGAGGGAGGCGGCGATGCGATGGAGAAGGCGAGGCGGCAGCAGGAGGAGAGGAGCAGTAGTAGTACCCGCAGTCACGTACCTCCTCATAAGTCATAACTGCAAACAACTACTAAGCTTGGAGGCGATGATGGGGAGGTGAGGCGGTGAGGCGGTGCCGCGGCAGGAGGGCGGCTTTAAATAAATAAATCTCTATTGTTCTACCGAGACAGTGGACACATGTTGATTCACCGATTGCCCCAATAAATGCCCTGCCCTGGCCCTTGCCTGGCCTTCACCATGACTGTCTGTGGAGGATGAACTGCAGAGTGCAGGTCAGTGCCACGCAGCACGACGCATCGTAGTTAGTGACACAATAAACAGTGTTAGCAGTGATTTGAATGAACCGTCGTCCGTAAAGTTAGCTGCTAGCCGCCCTAGGCCTCGGAGGGAGGCGGCGATGTTGAGGCGAGGCGGCTCCGCAGCACTGCAGGTCAGGGAGAGTCAACCTCATCAGACATCTTCATATTTCTAGCGACTATCTAGTATATACACTACACTACCCCCTCATTATTATCACTCACTGCCTGGCTGGTCGCAGGAGACACACGATTCACAATCACCGATTGCATTGTCCTCCTGGCCCCTTCACCGATCACCGTGAACCAACTATGCACATGCATTACTACAGACAGAGAGTAGTAGACAGCCTGACAGTGCACGCATTGCATCTGATTCATAGTTAGATTCAATGCGTGCGGTGCGTGCCTGCCGCCTGCGTGGTCCGTGGGATGTATGACGAGTCTGAGTCAGGCGAACACAGGTGGGCAGTACTGCCTGGATGGAGCCAAAGGATGATAAATGCCCGGATCATGGCGGGAGACGTACCTGTGTGCTGTGTGTGCTATGTGTGTTGTATGTGTCTCTGTGTGTGCGTTTGTTGTGTGTGTGCACTTGTGTGTTGTGTTTGTGTGTGAATGTGTCCTGAATGGTGGTACCTCTTGACTCTCCCAGGCAGGCACCGCACGTGCAAACAGGGCACCACTGCCATTGCTCTTTAGACTCATAGACTGCTGCGCCACTATTTTTGGTTCCCAGGGTGGCTGGTTACGCAGTGTTTAGTGTGGGAACCAAACCCAGGCTCTATTTGCACTATAGTGCAGTGGGTTCATTGTGCAGTAGAGTAGGGTCTACCTATGCAGTAGTAACAGGGCCGGGTGACTAACAGGTGCAAGGGTAATGTGTTTGTTTCCACTGCAGGTATACAGTAGCTAGTTGTGCTGTAGTCCCGAGGCTCGTGTCAAGTTGTGCTGTAGAGTGGGGCCTTTGGATATAGATGACGCTGTACTCCTGTAGTGCAGCCTTTCGGGGTTGGTTCTTTAGGGAATGGAGTCTAGATATTGTGTAGTGTGACTGTGCAGAGTGCTGTAGAAGACCACCTGGAACCTCGCTGTCTAGTATGGGGGTCGAGTGTTAGTTGTTCTGCGGACGGTGTCGGCTGCAGGGGTCTCGTTGAGCTGCATGAATGAGTGTGTCTGTGCATGTCCTGTGCTAAGTTGTGCTTTAGCATGCCGTTCTGCTGTGTTATGTGCTGTCCCGTGTATGTATGCTGTGCACGGTGCTGTGCTCTATTAAGCGCTGCTGTTTTGCATTGCATTGCACTATGTACAGTGCTGTACTTTAATGTGCTGTGTATTGCTGTGTTTATGTTCTGTTCTGCTTTGATGTTCAATGCTTTCATCGAGTGCCAAGGGGTTTTCCCGTATTGAATGGGATGTCCAGATTTGTGCTTTAGTTGTGTGCTATGTTGCACTGTTTTCGGGACTGTATTGTGCGGTATCGTTGGGCACTGTGCTTTTTATACCAGTCTTATGTTTGCTGCACAGTTATGAGGCTTGCTGGGCTGTGCTGTGCTTTGCTTTGCTACACTATACTTCGTGGTGTTTTACTATACTGCGCACTATTGATGTATACAGCAAAGGCCAGCAGTCTGTGCTTTGCTGTACAATGTTACACCAATCAGCAGCAGCTCTGCCACTGTTGAGCTCACAGATTGCTGCGCCAGTGCTTGCAAACCGGATCCAAGCATACTTTGCTGTCACTGTAATTAATTAGTCTAGCATGAAGCACTGACTATGCAGTGCTAAACCTTACAGACACTGTTATATAGCAACAAGCCTCAGTCACCTTGTAGTAGTAAGGGGGGGGAAGGTCACCATTTATGTTTTCACAGTGAGCTTTGGGAACAAAAGGTTCAATCTATGGAAAATAAATAAACTAAATAAAGCAAGTCAAAGTGTTCGCAAAGTTGCTAGATTGATATTATTGACACCCAAACATATTAGTGCTACTTTGCAGAGTTTGTTAGTGAAGCAGTACTTATGTTTTCTTGTCTTTTTTTAAACAGCATTGTTTTCCCGGGTGGTGAACTGCACCAATCCTGGGGTACTGCAATAACTGATGGATGTGTGGATTGGTAACCATGTTCTTCCTGCTTACATTTCACATTCTTTACTTTGCTTTTTCCAGGATGTTGGTACTTTTTGTTTAGGCAGTATATTGCTCTCTTGTCTAGTGTGTAATTTGAATGGAGTTGCAAGTATATTATGGTTCTAAAAGCACTGCTACCACTGGCCTCTGGCAATTTTCACAAACAATAAAAATGTCATGAGAAGGCTGATAGTTAATGTATGTTTTTACTAGAGAGAGATCAGAGTTGTGGCTAGTGGAAGTTTTGACTCATGGAAAGGTAGCACAGAAGGGTAATGTGCCTGCTGCAAAGAACCTGATGCAGATCACAAAATGCACATGATGTAAATAGGTCAGTGAGTCTCTAAGTCTATTATGAAGCTCTGTGGTTATACTGAATAAGCAGCTGTCTATGTTATATGACATCTATTTATTATTGTAATAACTGCACTTTCACAATTACTTTATTAACCTTCCTGCTTTCTCAAATTGGCTTGAAAATGCACCATTTTTCCACTCTTTTTTCAGAATTTTCGTAGGAAAGACTCTCCCTGAACCCCCCCCCTCCCCTTAGGTTGTTCGGGCTCGCTCGCTTGCTACGGTGCAGTATGAAATCATTTTACGCCTCACCACTTTCAAATGTCACCAGCCGCCACTGGCTCCCATTGTCTGAATGGGTCATCTGATTACTAGGGCTATAAAAGGCCTGGGTTAGGGCGTCTCAGCTAAGGGCAGAGAGCACATGGGCAGTTGCCAGTTTGAGCCTGTTCGAGACTGGCCAGTGCCAGAAAAGCTGCACATTTTTCCCATTTAGCAATACCCAGCCATCCCATCCACAAACCTAAGGTACTTATGGATCTATATATTTATCACTTTCTTCTAATTTAGCATTTCCAATGCACTAACCTATTTTTCAGCCTATGCATCTATCAATATATCCTCTACATCCACTCAATTATCACAACCCCCATACAACTACTATGACCCCCAAAATAACCCTTTCTTGAATCTCTCCTACTCTACTCCTCCTTATATCATCTGACACCTTTCTACTATACCTATCCCCCAAAACAAACCGTTCTAACTCTTCCCTCCACCTCCCCCTCCACTCCTTCTTACTCAGCCAAAAGCCTTTTCCTATTGCTAAGACCTAAAAACAAAAAAAAATCCTTCACCTTTTTATCCCTCCACTATTCTTTTCAATTAAAATTAATAGACTAACCTGTTCACTTCTCATATTCCATATTCAACTATACTAATTCACCACTAATCCTTTATGGGTTTCAGAGTGGCGTGTTTCAACACCCATCAGGGGTAACAAGCGCTATATAAATACAAACCTTTTTTCCTCCTCTATCCTTCTGCTATCATTTCAAATAACAGACTAACCTATCCACCAATTAAAATGTACTTGCATGTTTCACTATACTAATTCAACACTAATTGTCTATGGGTCCAGGAGTAGCATGCTACTCACCAAAAAAGCGCTTTGACGCCTCGTCAGGGATAGTAAGCGCTATATAAATGCATTGACAAGACAAAAGACAATATGTATGGGGCATCAGCTTGGCAGAGGCCTGAGCTTTCATTTTGATGCGGAGACAGAGAGTGCCTTTTTGATCAGTATAAATAGAAGCAGCAGAAGAATTCTCTGTTTGTTCTGCTTTTCAATAAGAGGAAAGGAAATCACTAAGGCATAACGGGTAAACATTCCAGTAAAAGCAGGCATGTATCTCCTTCCAAAGCCCCATTATCTGCCAGTTAAACCAGAGATTCCTCTCCCTCTTCTAAAAGATAAAAGAGGGGTAGTGAAGAGTAGGATGAAAGACAATCTGACTTTATTCAAAGATAATCCTAAAATAGATAGAGGCAAGAAATCATCAGGAGAAATGCTGTCAGCTTCAGATATTTCCCCTGACAGTGAAGATGCCTTTCCTACTCCAGTTTATAATGGCATGTACATTGCTAAAGAAATGTTACAAAAAGTTGTTGCTCATGGTAGAGAGCATATTGGTTTTGGTCTGGTTGAAAAACCTTCCACTTCCCAAGACTTAGCTTGAATCAATTCCAAAAGCTTTCAAACTCAGGAATTCCCATACATCAATTTTGATTCAGAGGTGATAAATCCAGAATAGAAGGATCCAGAGAAGATTTATTTTCCTCGTTTCATGGTAAAATCTATATCCACTCGAATAAATGGAATCAATATTATCAGATAATATATATGCGGACTAAAATGGTGGCCAGCCTGGTAGGAAGATCATCTATGGAGGAAGAGAACATTTTGAAAGACCCAGCTGACAAAATCATTGATTCTTCCCTCAAGAAAGCCATCTCAGTTTTGATGTTGCCATGAGAGCTGGAGTGTTTGGTGCTTATACAGCACAATCATTAATTTCAGACTTTACATGCTCAATTCCACATCAACTTACAAAACAAGCTTGTTGGGATTTTCTATTTTTGCCAAGAACTGCCAAGTTTAACTACCATGGACTAAGCAGCATCCATAGCATCTATTGATTTGGACTGGGAAGAGGAAGCTACAACTTAAAACAGCTTAAGCATTTCTGCAGGAGGTTCAAAGTTTCTATGACCAGTATCTCCAGAAAAGAGAAGTTCCAAAAGGCTGAGGGCTTGATTTGAAGCATGGAGTGCCCCAGAGCATGTGGAGGGGGCGGAGAATGCAGATGAGCAGTTTGAGGGGCCATTGGGTCCAGGAGGGAGGAGAGTAACCTCCCCAGTGGGTAACAGTGTCTCTACCAAAGGCCTGTTCCCAGAGGAGTTGGCGAACAGGAAAGAAAACAGGATGCATGAATTGGAGCTTGCCAAGCTTAAGTTAGGTGGGCAGATAACATTTGAGTTGCAAACTAGGAAATCAGCCCTAGAGGAAAAGAGGATGCAGTTTGAACATGAGTTAAGAATGAGGGAGCTTGATTTTGAGCTTGAGAGGCTTGAGGCCATGAGTGTCTCAGCCCAGAAAAAAGAAATGTGTATAGCTCAGGAAGTGAGCATTGCTGAGTTGGGGGTGTAATCCAGCTCAGATGGTGGCAGCAAAATTTGGTTATCTAGTGCTGATGGAGCAGTACATACCCCCAGAGATGTGGCGCCTGACTTGAAGGAGGGGGCTAACATACACCAGGAGGTTCTAGGATGTGAGGTACCTCCAGTAGTGCGCAGATTCCCTGAGGTGGATTGGGGAACTGGCCCAGGGGTTCATAGTCCTAGTGGTGGGAGGGACACTCTACTGACTCTAAGAGGTGCAGGGAGAGGGGTTCCTCCATTGTTCAAGTCCTGGTGTGTGAGTGTGAAGACCGCCCAGAAGAGTGTGGGTTGAGTGACAGAGACAGTCAGATACTGTCTTGCCAGTCTCAGGAGAGTGGTGTAGAGTACGTGTGCAAGGCACTGGATGGTGAGGTGAAGGATAGTTTGGTTAACCCTTGGAGGGGGCTGTGTAATCCAATTGTGGGAGAGCATATTGTAAGTCCCTGTTTTCCAGAGCTATGCCAACACCTGGTGGAGAGTGATTTCTCTGACCCCAGTGAACTCACATTGGAGGTAGACCTTTTGGAGGATTCCAGAGGGGCTGAAGAGGCATTTGGGAGTGATCCTAAGGGGAGTGGTTCAGGTTCTTCCAACCCCGAGTGGTGGAAGTGGTTCAAAGTAGCCCAGCTAGGTTCCGGTGTAGTGGGAGGGGTGTAGGGACTCATGTCCTGTCTCAGTGGAGAAGGAGTGAGTGGGGGACTGCGTGTCCCAAGGTGCCCGAAACCCAGCCTCAGAGCCTGGATGGTCTTTAAGGGAACACCAGGTGGGGAACCTAGGCTGTCCTGATGGGCCGCCCGTTGAGGCGGATCCCCTAGTGTCTTGTGAACCGAGAGTATCTGTAAGCAGGCCTCCATCAGTTCTGCTGTCTGGCAGTAACGCTCCAAAGTGAAGGGTGCAGAAGTCCAGACTGATAGGTGAGAGGGGGAAAGAGTCCCCAGTGGAAGAACCAGTGGGTCAGGGGCCATCCAGAAGGGCTGCATCACCACTGAATGACCATGGTGGCACCACTTCTGTCCCGGGGGATCTTCGTGCACTGTCAGAGGGGAAGGGGTCGGGAGATCTGCACCAGGCAAGTGTTCAAACACCGGGTAGAGACCCTGGGTCGGAGAGCCAGGTTCAGGTGTTGCCTGACCTGGAGGAAGGGGCAACTGTAATCAGTGTCCTGACCGATGTAGCTTATCGGGGTACCACTCCAGTTGGGAGGGTGCAGTGCTCTGGAAGGGGGTGCAGAGGGAGGGAGTCCTCGCCTCTGACCCCGGTGCAGCCTGAGGGTTTAGACCCTAGGTTGGAGGGCTAGGTTCAGGGTGTTCCCCCTGACCTGGAAGCCCAGTTGCAGGAGAGAACCCCTGAACTGGGGGGTGAATTGTGCAGGACACATGCTACAGGCACCCTAACAATTCTGCAAGGGGGTACTGCTCCAGGTGGGAGGGTACAGAGCCCCAAGGAGGAGGACTGGGTGTGGGAGAGCCCACCCCAGTCTCTTGTCCAGCTGCCGGGTACAGGCCTGGGGCTGGTGGGTGAGTGTCAGGATGTCATACCTGACCTGACAGGAGGGAGAGTGGACAAAGGGTACCAAGCACCTGGGGCTACTACCCCCGCTCTCTGATGCCACATAGGTTTGAGAGCCCTGAGAGGCATAAGGCCTGGCTCTCAACCCTGACTACTGTCAGTGGCCACTGTGGCTTGCTGTCTGTTGGGACACACCTGGAAGCAAGTTAAGATTAGATGCTGCACAGGTGGTGTCCACAGGTGAGGAGACGGGATCCCTATGGATTAGCTTGGTGGGCCCTGAGAGTATGGACAGAGAGATTCCAATAGGCTCAGATTGCCCCTGCAGTTGCGGTCCAGGCCCAGGTTCTATCGCCCAAAGGAGGGAAGCCCATCAAGGTAGTGATAGGTCTGCCCTGCATTTTGGCTGGAAGGGGGTTGGGTTGGACTTGGCCCTTTTTGCATGGTCATCCCTGAACCTTTTGCCTTCCTCCCATTTTTTATCTGGCATGTTTTGATGGTTTTATGACTCTGGGCACTTTACCACTACTGATCAGTGCTAAAGTGCATATGCTCTCCCTATTGTAAATTAATGTATGGATTAGTGATTACATGATTGGCTGATTTGGTTCACTTGTCAGACCCTAGTACAGTCCACTGAGTGTGCCCAGGGCTTGTAAACCAAATGCTGCTGGTGGGCTTGCAGCACCGGTTGTGCCACCCACAGGCGCAACTTGTAAACGTGTGTCTCAGGTCTGCCATTGCAAAGCCTGTGTGCAGTCTGGTACTGCCATGCTGACTGAGCATGTGCACCCACTTGCCAGTCCCTAAACCTTCCATTTTCTTCATATCAGACATCCCTATGGTAGGCCCAAGGGCAGGGTGCATTGTAAGTATAAGGTAGGACAAGTCCTGATATGTGTGGCATGTCCTAATAGTGAATTACAGCCATTCTCGTTTTTCACTATTTCAAGGCTACCTATTCCCCATAGGCCAGAATGGGCAGTTAGATTATTACATCTTATAATCCTATCTGACTCAGGGAACTAGGTAGAAATTCAAGTTTAGTATGCCTGAACTCAAAATGATCAAATGCATCTTTTAGTGAAGTTGGTTTTAAGATTCTGTGTTTGAAAATACCACTTTTAGAAAGTACGTATTTTCTTGTCTAACTATCCAAAACTGCCTCTGCTAGGTTGTGAATTCCTTGTCTGGAGTTTGAGTGACAGGGGCTGGGGGATTCAAGGAGACAGGATGAGTCAGCACAGGGCTAAATAGAGCTATCTGCATTTACATGGGTGGGAGGAGTTGCACCTGGGACCTGAATAGGGCTTTTCCTGCCTTCCACAATGCCAGCTCCACCGCCTGTGATGCGGCTGATGTCTCTGCCCTGCACTGTGAAAGGAAAGAAGGAGTCATGTAAACAGAGTGCTCCAGGACTGACCAGAACTGGTTTGGACTAGGCAAAGACCTCTCTGCCTTCAGAGAACAAAGAGAAACTGTGTATAAAAGAGGGGACACAGTCCCCAGAGAATAAGATCACTCTTGGACAACAAGAAGAAACCTTTACTGAGGAGTGGAACCAGAGAGACTGAGGAGAGACTATCCCTAAGCTGAAGTGCTGTTTGGTGGATTGGCCTGCAGTGGTTGCCTGACTGCCAAAGAAAGGAGAGAGGAACTTTGTGTACTTTTCATCAACTTGTAAGTATCTCCGGGGGCTTGGAACAGAGCTTTCCTCCTGCTGAAGTCTCTGGGACAACAAACTTCACCCACCAGCTCCCCAAGAGTTTTCTTGAAGCGCCAGCAGTTGTGCTGGACTTTATGAGGACTTGCGTGTCGTAAGGAGCTAGAAGCGCGACTCAAGAACTGGAAGCATATCGCCGAACTGCCGCTTGACAACAGGAAGCGCCTCGCATCGCCAGAGAAGAGGATTGACATCGCAGCAGACACCGCTGCATCACCGGGAAGCGTGTCGCATCAAGGAGAAAGCGCCATCTTTATTTCTTTGCACCAGATCTTCAACGCATCACCGTCTATGCGTGTAAGGGACTACCGCTTCACCTTTCCTGCAACACTTTTGTTGCCCTGCGTGTCGCATCTTAAGGTACATTGACTCAAAGTGTCGCATTTTAAGATCTAAAGAGAACTAAGATAATTCTACCATTTTAAGTATAGCATTGTGGATTTTTGTCGTTTGTGGTCTTGTGATAAGTCTATATAAATAATATTTATTTTTGATGTAAAACCTGTGTGGTGTCCATCTGTAGTGTTGTCACTTGATTACTGTATGTGTTCACAAATGCTTTACACACTGCCTATGTGATAAGCCTGTCTGCTCGTGCCAAGCTACCAAGGGGCTGAGTGGGGGTTATTTTAGGAGTGTACCCCCTTACCCTGACTAGAGGCAAGGGTCCCTATTTGTCACAAGTACCTACCTGTGCCAACTAGAGACCCCCAAATCTCACAAAGCTCATAGAATATTAACTGAATCAACAAGTGCTGGCACAACACTGGTTTACATCAGTAAGTCACAGACTAGGATTAGCATAAAATTTAGGGGCCCATTAGGATCTCGGGCAGATCGCCACTGCCCGCATGGCGGTGGCGATCCGCACGAGATACGTCACTTCCGCCACCCATTTCTCCCCGCCATATTATTACGGAGGGGGGACCGCTGTGGATGGAAAGACCGTCCGCTGTTTTTGCACCCGGTCAACAAGTCGACAGGGTGGAAAAGAGTTTAATATGGTGGCGGTGTCTGTTGGACACCGCCAGCCATATTACTATGGGTGCGGAAATATGCCTTTCCGGGTGAGGAAAGGCATGCGGGAATTGCTTGCGGGGGCCCGTTATGGACCCCCAGGGTCTATGGGGGGTGGGGGGTGCACATGGGGGCTATAGGTACTCCCCTGCAGTTCCATGCACAAAATGGCAGGCACCGCGCTGTGCCTGCCATGTTGTGCTTGGAAGTGCACGACATGCCTTCCTGAGATTGTGGCGGGCAGTGCTGAGTGCACCGCCAGCCACAATGTCAGGAATGCAGGATGCGCCCGCCACTATGGTAGGTGCAACCTAATGGTCCCCACGGGATCCCCGCCCTTATGGCGGGCGGTCCCATTTCATGATAGGATGGCGGGCGGACTTTCCTAATGACCCCCTTAGTAACTGAGGTACTGGAGAGGCAATAATGGATGAAGTTGTTATCATCCTACTGGTGAAAGGGACCGCCCACCATAAGGGTGGGGGTCCCGTGGGCAGCATTCCTACCATTGTGGCGGGTGGTGCACTCAGCACTGCCCGCCACAATGGCAGGAAGGCATGCTGTGCATTTCCATGCACAGCGTGGCAGGCACCGTGCAGTGCCTGCCATGCTGTGCATTGAACTGCTGGGGGGTACCATAGGTACCCTCCATGTGCACCCCCACCCCCCTGGAGTCCATGGGGGCCCGCATTGGGCCCCCAAAGCAGACTCCGCATGTCTTTCCGAGGCGGCATTGCAGCCACGGAAAGGCATCTGTCAAAGCCCATTGTAATATGGCTGGCAGTGTCTGATAGACACCGCCACAATATAAACCCTTTGCCTTGCGACCGGGGAGGAAAAGCGGCGGACGGTCTTTCCGTCCGCCGTGGACCCCCCAGCCATACTAATATGGCGGGGGGTCATTCCGGCATGGATGGCGGGCAGATCACCCCCACCAGGCTGGCAGTGGCTACCGCCGTTAGATCTTCGCGAGGGCAGAAACATGTCGACCTTTCACCTTGTTTGACGTCTTGAATATCTTGAGCGTCAGCATTCTGCTTTTTAACAATGGCAAGGGGACTTGATGAATAAAGTTGCGATAAGTACTCCTTAGTCATTTTTAGAACACTACTTTTTTCCACTTTAATTTTGCGCTGCACTTTACTCACACTCTTTTGATCCTCTCACCTTCTCAAGTGAGTCTATAGATGTGAGCAAGCACTTTGTGGGTTAACCAGTCATCCTGTAGCCTTCCTACTAGTCAAGGTTTTTCCGATCAAACATCTAGATCGGTTTTCCTTGATAGGATGGTACCTAAACCGAGATGATGAGACATCACTTTGGGTGATTGATGGGTCTTGGTATAAGGATATCTCGCTCCCACTCCAACAAACTGGTACCCTAGTTTTTGCTTCGTTTGGCTGACTCACCTATCTCTCACTCTTCCTGTGTAGACCCAGGGTGTTCTGTATAGAGTATATAAGTGGCTACCGCCGGCCTGGAGGGGGCGATCCGCCCGCCATCCTAATGGGCCCCTTAGATTGGTAATGGTCACTGGGCCATATGTCTCAAGCTATTTTGAGATCGCAAATGCTGCAAATCGCAAAAAAACTGTGTTTGCGATCGCAAAATAACATGTCCCAATGTATGTCATTGTTTTGCAACACAAATATATTATTCGCAAATACCAATTTCGCGAAGCAACATTTTAGCGATGTATTTTTTACGATCTTTATTCAATTCTTGTTTTCAATGAAATAGCCAACGCGTTTCGTCCATTACCGGACTTCTTCAGGGTTTAAAAGATTGCCTATCTATTTTTGGCAATGTGGAGACGGTTTTATGATTTTCAGTGGATACTGCAAAGTGTAACCGCAGAAATATGTGTGTTGTCAATCATGTGGTCATCTGGTTCGTCGATCTTCCGGAACTTGTGATTGACTTCGCTTTGGGAAAATGAATGTGAACCTTCATACTTGTGAATAGCATTGTATAAGGATTGTTATCCAAAATACATGTAAATCTGACTTATTGGAAGGGTGCAGAGCCATAATTTTGTGTATTTAATTTGAAGAGATAATGAGATTTTTTCTTACCTAAATCTTCATGGGACATAGGGGTTTGTGTCTCAGACTATCAGCACCTTTGCTTTGCCTCTCAGAAATTGTAGGAGACGTTAGATCGGTGCGGGAATTAGTGCTTTGATCCCTTTCTTCTTTTTTTGGTGTTTGAATGCAAATTAGGTTGACTCATCATGGATTTTTTGATTTCGTAAGTAAGGAATATGAGATTCACTTTCACTTCAATGTGGGGCCAGTTGAGTCAAAAAGAACATTAGCAGACACATTCTTCCTAAAGATGACCTGGGTAAAATCTAACAGTCAGTGAGCCTCACCAAAATTCATGTTAGTTGTATGCTGCTTTCATCATAAATGTATGATTTAGAACAATGTGAATTTCATTCATAAAATAATTCACAAAAATGAAATAGAAAATTATCCCGGCAATGATTCTCAGGTCCCCGTGTCCCTCACACGAAATAATCCATACGGTACACTTTAATTCATGTGCTGAGAAAGACACACATTGCAGTTCAGAAATCCATATAAATTCTTTCATTTCAAAATTCTCCATCAAATAACGTAACATATACACCCAAGCCAACACGTGTTTCGTGAAAGTTTTGCTTCTTCAGGGCTTCAGTCAATAAAAAGCGGCTAAATCTTCTTATATCTTCGAATTCCAATGTTTCTTTATTTTCTTATAACCTCGATCTCCTCTTCATAAATATCTCTAATATCAATTACAAGCTGTAGTTGTCGTCTGTTGAATCGCGCAGTCTCGCAGTTGAATCTCATTAATTCGCAGCATTGCGAATATCCTCGCTGGTACCAGGGTGGTTTATCATAGTTGGTACAAGGATCCGAAAATATATGTGTGGTAAGGTTAACTCCGGCAAAAGACCCCAATAGATTGGGACATGGATACATCAGGTGATGTCACCTCATCATTCACTGCAGGTCAGTGCCAGAAAAAGGGCATTCTGAAAATAGTTGTTGACAACATAATCCAAGTTTCCGAGGTGGCTCCTACACTACGGTGAAGGGGTGTCACCCCCTACTGAAATGCAGCATACAGAAGAAAAATAAAATGACAATAAAACTATTTTATTGTCATTTTATTTTCCAGTTCCAGTTGAGTGGTCTAGGGCAGGGTGGGCATTGTGGCAGTGGCAGCAGCAGGGGAGTAGTGGTAGGCCCTGAAAATAGCATGCCGGTTTGGCCTGTCATATTAGGACGGCCACACTGAAATGTGCACTTGGATATCTCCAGGCTGCTTCTTGGAGATATCAGCAGTGCTCAGGGGCACAGGCTCCCAGTCCCTGTTGAAGCGTTAAACTGGCCTGCTACACACAAACCCAGCCTTTCTCTCATGCTGGGAGTAATGGCATGAGAGAAGCACTGGAATTCGTGGGAGGTCTGGGAGCCGGTGCTAATGGGGATAACAGTGCCGGGTGTAGAGGAGCTGGTAACTCTCTCTTTTTGTAATTATTTTCTTCCCCAATCTGCCCCCACATCAGATCCGCAGCAGGCACCGCTGCCAAGTTTCATATGAAGTTTGAACAACATTCGTCCTTTTCATACAGTTAATTTTGTACAGGGTTCACTGATAGAATAGCGATGCTAAAACATCGATGTAAAAAACATCACAAAAAAATTTATAGAATGCAAAAATATCAACTCCCTATATTTTTAACAGGTAAGTAAAAAAATATTAAATCAAAAATATCAAAGTTAAAAATATAGTTGCAAAATTATCGATTTATAAATATAAATAAAATAAAATAATCTACATTAAATATATCAAATATTAATATTATCCTTAACAAAATTAATTAAATGCAATATACATGTTAACTAAATATAAAAAATAAACTCTTAAAAAAATATAAACACATAATAATAAATACATATATAAATTTACTTTAAAATATGTTATTAAATATTATCTTTATTTAATTTAAAAAAAAAAAAATTATATAAAAATAAAATATATACAGATATCAATAACTAAAAAAAACATTCTATAATTGATTAAAACATTAAACTATTAAAACAAAATTCAAACGTACATTTCGCAATACAATAAATACAACATTAGGGAAAATGTTGGATAGCAAAATATTACATTTGCTATTCCAACTCCAGTGAGTGCAACAGTAGTGAAAGTGTTGGATAACGGAGGGGTAAAATGTACTATTCCCACTCCAATGATTGCAAAAGTAGGGTAAATGTTGGATAGATGAAGAATTAAATTTACTATTTGAGCTCCTATGAGTGCAACAGAAGGGAAAATTTTGGATAGTGGGGGGTAACATTTACTATTTTACCGCTTTGCATAGCAGAGGGGCAAAATTGACTATTTCCACTCCAAAGAGTGCAACAGTAGGGAAAGTGTTAGATAGCGGAGGGATAAAAATTACTATTCCCACTAAAGTGATTGCAACAGTAGGGAAAGTGCTGGATAGCGAAAGGGGTAAAAATTACTATACCCACTACAAAGAGTGCAACAGTAGGGAAAATGCTGGCTAGCGGAGGGGAAAAAAATTACTATTCCCACTCCAGTGAGTGCAACAGTGGGGAAAGTTCCGGATAGCAGAGGGGTAAAATGACTATGCCCACTCCAGTGAGTGCAACAGTAAGGAAAGTGCTGGATTGCAGAGGGGTAAAAATTACTATTCCAACTCCGGTGAGTGCAACAGTAGGGATAGTTCTGGATAGAGGGGAGGTAAAAATTATTATTCCCACTCCAATGAGTGCACTAGTAGGGAAAGTGCTGGATAGCGGAGGGGTAAAAATTACTATTCCCACTCCAATGAGTACAACAGTAGGGAAAATGCTGGAGAGCGGAGGGGTAAAAATGACTTTTCTCACTCCAATGATTGCAACAGTGGGGAAAGTTCTGGGTAGCGGAGAGGTAAAAACTATTATTCCCACTTCAGTGAGTGCAACAGTAGGGAGAGGGCTGGATAGTGGAGAGGTAAAAATTATTATTCCCATTCCAATAACTGCAACAGTAGGGAAAGTGCTGGATAGCGGAGGGGTAAAACTTACTATTCCCACTCCAATGATTGCAACATTAGGGAAAGTGCTGGATAGTGGAGGGGTAAAAATTACTATTCCCACTACAATGAGTGCAACAGTAGGGAAACTATTGGATAGCAGAGGGGTAAACATTACTATTTCAACTCCAGTGAGTGCAGCAGAGAAACAAAAATTACTAATAACATTTAAACAACTGAAAAAAAATAATAATCTTGAAACTAAATAAACAATGTTTAAAAATATACAATTAAATATACTAAGGGGGGTCATTAGGATGACGGGCGGACTTAGTCCACCCGCCATCCTATTGGATTTCGGGACCGCCCGCCATAAGGCTAAAAATGGAAGCGGCAGGCATTGTGCGGTGCTTGCCGCATTATGTATGCAAATGCAGGGGGTACCACAGGTACCCCCCATGTGCACCCCCACCTCGCCTTCACCATGGGAGCCCACAGGGGGCCCCCAAAGTGTAGACCGCCTTCCTTTCCCTGGCGCCACATCTCACAAAGCCCATACTAATATGGATGGCGGTGTCTGATAGACACCACCACCATATTAAACCTTTTCCGCCCCTGTCGCAAGGCGCCTGGGGTGGAAAAGCGGTGGGCGGTCTTTCCGTCCGCCGCGGTCCCCCCGTTATAGTAATATGGCGTTGGGGAATGGGTGGCGGGCGGATGGCGGGCGGGCATGGATGTCGGGCGGATCGCCACCGCCCGCATGGCGGTGGCGATACGCCCGACATCCTAATGGCCCCTAAATATATCAAAAGAACGGGGAACATCCTTTACAACGCGGTGTTTACACCGCAGTACCTTTACAACGGTGCCATTACAATGCAAGTCGTTACTACGACTTACGCTGGATGGCGCTGTTGTATAAGGAATATTGTAATTTTATATTCCAACACCTTCCCTACTGTTACGTGGGCTGGTGTTAGAATATAAATTTATAATAATCCACAATCCACGCACACCAACGCAAGTAAAGTAGCGCGATCTAAAAGATCACGTTGTACTAATGTACATCCAAAAGAACACATATTAAAATGTTCATTACATAAAACAAAAAGGTAAAATATTATATAAAATAAATTAATAAATAAATTTATAAACAATAGTTATTTAAAAGGAGCAATTATTAACAAACAAACAAATTATTTAAAACATAAATATATGTATTTTATTTTCTACCCTATAACACCACACCAATAAAAAAAGACTTCAACATTTGCATTTAAATGTATTCCCATAATTAACATAATCAATATTAAATGTAAAACATATTATTAATAAAAAAAGATAATAAACATTCATTGACTACACATTCTTTAACACTATAATATTCACAACACACTCCTAAAGTTAAATACACAATTACCATAATCAATTACTGATTAATTAATTTGAATTAATTAACAACAATTTAATATTTTGTCAATAAAAAATAAATTACTTTCCACCCTTCCCACTATTTACACCTATAAACACCACAACACTTACATAAAATGAATTACACAGTAACCGTCATTAATTACTAATTATTTCTTTTCAATTAAATAATTAATGATACATATTATTAATAAAAAAAATAAACATTCAATGAACACACATTCTTTAACGCTATACTATCCACAACACACACCTAATATTAATTACACAATGACCATACTTAATTACTAATTTATTAATTTTAATTAACAAATAATGAATAATGCATCAATAAAAAATAATTTACTTCACACCCCCCCACAATTTATACCTATAAATACCACAACACACACCTAAAATTAATTACCCAATTACCATAAATAATTACGAATTATTTGATTACAATTAATTAACAACTAATTCATATTTCATCAATAACAAATAAATTACTTCCCACGCTTTTCACCATTTACACCTATAAACACCACAACACACACCTAAATTTAATTACACAATTACCATCATTAATTACTAACTATTCAATTTAAATTAATCAACAACTAATTATGAATACATATTATTAATAAAAAATAAACATTAATTGACTACACATTCTTTAACACTATAATATCCACAACACACACCTAAAATTAATTACACAATTACCATAATTAATTACTAATTAATTAATTTTAATTGAATTAATAACTAATTAATAATTCATCAACAAAAAATAAATTACTTCCCACCCTTCCCCCAATTTACACCTGTAAACACCACAACACACACCTAAAATGTATTCCACAATTACCATAATTTAATACTAATAATTATTTTACATTAATTAACAAGTCATTATTATTTCATCAATAAAAAATGTATCACTTTCCACCCTTCCCACCAGTTACACCTATAAACACCACAAAACATACCTAAAATTAATTACATATTACCAAAATTAATTACTAAATATTTAATTTAAATTAATAAACAACTAGTTATTCAATAATTAATAATCCATTAATTTACACATTTAACACTATAATATCACAATTAACCAAATATGCATAACTAGAAATTGTTCAATAGATTTCATATAATTAAATTACTTTCCACCTATTCCCCTTTAAACCCACAACCCGCTACGGAACTAAAACTGCAAATTTCAAATAAAATAAATTAATCACTACTAAAAATAATCAATACATTTTATATAATTAAATTACTTCCCACCCTATTCACCTATAAACCCACAACCCGCTACGGAACTAAAAACACAAAATTCCAATAAAACAAATTAAAAACTACTAACATTTTAACACATATAATAAAAATAACACATACACGTATAAAATATATACTAAATTACATAACATTAATAAAAAAAATCAATATTTTTAACCACTATGGGGCCTATTACGATGATGGGTGGATCGCCACTGCCTGGCCGGCAGTTTTCAAGGTTACGATTGCGGTGTGGAAGCCAACGCCGGCCCAGTGGTGGTGATCTGCCCTCCATCACACCCGCCATCAGAATATGATGGCGGTGGTGACCACGGTGATGTGAAAATCCGTCTGCCGCTTTTCCGCCGGTAGCAATCCACCGGCTGGCCTGGTGGGCGGAGTTGGACTGCTAAAATGGCGCTGGTGTCTTGCTTTTTTCACCGTCTGGATTGAGATGCCTGCAGAAGCCAGCTTTTCCGCGACGGTCTCTCTGCTATGGAAAGGCTGGCAGGGATTGTGTTTAGGGGTCCGTTGCAGTCCCCCCTTGTGTTGGAGGTGTGTGGGTGCACTGGGGGTTACACTGCACCAAGTGACAGGCACAGTGCAGTGCCTGCCACGTAGTGCAGTGAAATGCACAACATGCTTGCTTTCGCAACGCAGCGTTGCTGCTGCCAGCACTGCCCGCTACAATGTTAACGCTGCGGAGTGCGAGCGCTGCGGTGGCGGGCCCATCATAATTCACCAGGAAGGATCGCTGGAAGCATGGCGGTCTGACCCAATCACCGCCATGCATGCGGCGGTCACAGAAAAAGTGCCATGTGCGGGATCGCCGCACGCATGGCAGTCTGACCCAATCTCCGCTACGGTGGCGGCCGGAAAAAGTCTGACCGCCATCCTAATAGGCTCCTCAATTTTTGCAAATGATATTAAAGACTTTTTTTAAAAAACATTTTTATTGTTTTCATAACATTGGTAAAGTCGTAGCACATGTATACACGGTATGGTAATAGCACTTGTAACAGTAGTACAATACAGTTCTTTAAATTTACATATTAGATCTGTCCCCTCGATTGTCCGACACTTCCCTGTCAGTCCCCCCCATCTCCACCCCCCCTCAGGCCTCACTTCCATCCGAGCCATCAGTTTCATTGGGTGCAGGTGGATCACAGATTCTTCCTCTATAATCATTCCAGGCACCCCAGATCTTAGACCATTTCCGGGGCATCCCCTATTAACAAACACTGCACGTTCAGCTATCATGGCCTCATCCATGTTATTACTCCAAACTGATAGGGAGGGTACCTCCGCCGCGCCCCATTTCTGTGCTATGTTTCTCTTGGCAATCATGATCCCAAATGTAACCCAAGTCTGTCCATGGTGTGTTAGATCATTGGGTTCCCACACATTTAGCAAACATCTACGTGGATCAAGCATTAATGAAACTCCTTGTACCTGTGACATAGTACGCATCACCTGGATCCAGTATGGCAGTAGTTTGGGGCAGTCCCACATTGTGTGGTAAAACGTTCCGTCATTTCCGCATCGCCGAAGACAAAAGGGGTGGTCTGTTCGATGCATCTTGTGTAAAACTGTCCTAGTTTAGTATGAGCGATGTAGAATTTTTAATTGCACGAGCCTAAGGCACGAGGGTATTCCTACCTCCCTTGGAGATGCCAATGCCTCCTGCCACTCAGAGTCATCCATGTCCCCTACGTCTTGTACCCATTTGGTTTTAAGCGGGCCTGTGGGATCGAGTAAATTATTTACTAATTTTCGATACGTGAAAGACGTAGCCTTCCCGTGCATAAATTCCGTTAACAGTCTATCTTCTAAGGGCGATGCCTCCGGGACATTCGAACCAGGGGGAATCGCCGACATGAGGGCCTGTCTGACCTGTATATATCTGTAGTGTTCAGAGGGTGCCATCTCGTACAACTGTTGGAGACAATCAAACGATATCACCTCCCCTCCCCGCCACAGGTCACCCACCTTCGATATTCCTATTTCATCCCAGTGGGTAAATCCCTTACTGTTTCTGAGTCGTCCTAGTTTTTTGTTGTTTCATAGTGAAGTGAGTTGTTTCAAAACCCCCCTCCATCCTAGTTTTGCCTTTGCAGCGTGCCATAATATCAGTGTGAGTCATAGCGGGCCAAACATTGAGGCTATTTTTTATCATAAAGTGGGGAGAGCATGGTGTTACTGCAAAGTTGTGCTCTGTCTGCCCTATATGCAGGATCTAAGTGTGGGATATGTAGCCAGTAGTTGATCACCTTAAGTTGTGCTGCCCAATACTAGAGCTGTATATCGGGGAGTGCTATTCCACCGTCATACCACCCCCTCACCAGCTTGGCCTGCGCTATTCGTGGTGGTTTGTTACCCCACAATAAGTTTGAGACTTGCACATTAGAAGCCTTAAAATAGTGTGGCTGTATCTGGTATGGTGTGTTTTCGAGAACATAGAGAAAGCGAGGCAGTGCCATCATTTTAAAAAGTGCTGCTTTTCCTAGCAATGTGAGCGGGAGCGTTTCCCAGTGTCGCACATCCTTTTTAAGCCTGTCTAGTGGGGGCTGTAAGTTTTTAGTGTACAATAGTGTGGCATTGGCCGTAACATAAATCCCCAAATATTTAAATGAGCTGTTTGCTACCTTAAGTGGGCAGTCATCAGGGAGGGGGGGCGGAGGGCCATGCAGCAGATGAAGTATGGATTTTGACCAACTGATGGTGTATCCTGAGGCCACTCCGTACTTTCTACATACATCTAGTAGGGACTGTATAGAGCGCCTTGGATTGGGTAAATAAAGCAGTAGGTCATCCACGTATAAGGACACGCGGTCTTCCCAGTCATCCGTCCATTTAAGGCCTTTGATCATAGGTTCCCATCGGAGCCATGCCGCCAGGCGTTCCAGGACTAAAGCAAAAAGCAACGGCGATAGTGGGCAGCCCTGTCGGGTGCCACGGGCCAAGGGGAAGTCGCACGAAATGTGTCCGTTTGCCGTCACATGTGCCATTGGTTTAGCGTACAACAGCCTTACCCATGAAATACATTTAGGACCAAATCCTAAGTGCTTCAACACCGCAAATAAGAATGGCCACTTGACCATATCAAACGCCATATGGGCATCAAGGGAGAGTATCACTGCCGGTTCTTCCAAGAATTCCACCCTCGCCAGTACCCCATGCAGCCTCCTTAAATTCATTGCCGTGTTCCTGCCTGGCATGAAGCCGGACTGGTCAGGATGTATGAGTGTTGTGAGATGTGGCGTGAGTCGTCTAGCCAGCAACTTCGCCCGGATTTTAGCTTCTACACATCCTCCGATTGTATTTGCGGTAGCTAAATTCCTGACTGCGATTTGGCACAAGCGCTCCCGCTATAGTGCGAACTCTGATAACGAGCTGGCACAGGCACTTTAAAAGTCTAATGCACTGATAATCACAAATTCGAATGGATTGCAACCAATTTTATTAAGCATGTTAACTGCGTCCTTTCTTGCTCTTTAGCAGTCTGATTCTGGATGTATGACATTACAACGCATGCATTTACATCGCATGCCTTTACAACGCAATTATTACAACGCAGTCCATTACAACGCATAGTGCTTTGGGGCGCTGGATAGTGAATAGTTTAATTTACTATTCCAACTCCAGTCCCCGTGGACACTAGGGAAGGTTATTGGATAGTAAATTAACCTATTCCCTATCCTAGAGCGCCCCCAGAGCAATGCATTGTAATAGTTTGCGTTGTAATGGTCGCGTTGTAAAGGCTCTGTGATGTAAAAGTTGCGTTGTAAGTGTTATTCACCTCTGATTCTTATCTTGCACTAGCACTTTTATGTACATTGTTAATTGGAACGTTTTTCAAAAATTTTGTATTTTAATCATCTAGCATTTCAATGTTTTTGTAAAATATTTTGATGCACATCTTTAAGGGTCCAAGTGACCGAAATAAAGATTGAAAATGAAATGCTTCTACATTTATTAGGGAGATGGGTCGATATGAGGAGCACTGCTCCGCAGGCTTACTGGGTTTTAATATTGCCACGATCTGGCTGTGCGTTGATCTAGTGGCAGTTCACCCCATTCCAAACTATCATGAAACATATTTAGCATGTGAGGTGCCAGGTGTTCGGCTGTACTTTTGTATAGTTCCACTGGGATTCCGTTTGGGCCTACGGCTTTGCCCGATTGTAAAGCCCCCTATGCTCCTGTTAATTCTTCCAATGTCAGATCAGTTTCCAACTCGGTTGTTGCTTCCGATGTTAGTCTAGGCATACTTAGATCTTGAATATATGTCAGTGCTTTGTCTTCGGAGATGTCCGAATCAGACTAATAGACCGTTTGAAAGTAGTGCGCCAGCATATCTACTATCATCTGTGGGTCAGTCTCTACTTCTCCAGTCTCAGTGGCCAACCGTGTTATCCATCTGTCACTTTTTTCTGATTTATCTAGCCAGGCTAATAACTTCGCCGCCTTGTCACCCACTTCATATATCTTATGACGTGAGTGTTGTATTTGGTGCGTAGATAGTGTGGTGAGACATTCTTTATGTTGGAGCTGCCGGCGCCTTAGCTCAGCCGCTGAGTCAGGGGTAGGGTTTTGTGCGTGGGAGTCTTCTGCCACGTAGAGAGCAGACTCCAAGCTGTCTAGTTCTGCCTGAGCTTCCTTTTTATGAGTTGTAATAGAGGAAATGGCTCTTCCCGCAGCACTGTCTTAAAGGCCTCCCAGAGAGTGATTGATGATGCCACCATACCCACGTTTTCGGTAAAGTATTGAATAATCCCTGTCTTAAGCTCTTTTTTAATATGAGGTATATGTAGATAGCCAGGGCGAATTGGATACATCCTGCGGTGTGTATGCTGGTGATATGTGTATTGTAGTCGGAGAGGGGAGTGGTCGGATATGCCCCGAGGTCTGATCTCTATGGTGGCAATATTCTGAAGGGACCCCGGGGAGCCTAGAAAATAGTCTATTCTAGTGAGGCTATTGTGAGCGCCAGAATGGCACGTGTATTGGCGTTCCGTAGGGTGACTTCGTCTCCACAAATCTAACAGACCTACTGCGTCCAGAAAGCCCTGCAGGCGGGACCCACCAGAAGCTCCCATCCACCTCGGGAATCTGTCCATGGTGTCATGCAGTGTTGCGTTAAAGTCTCCACCTATGAGGAGTTCCCCTTCGGGAAGATTAAGTAGAAAGGCACTGAGATCTGGGAGAGCCACCGAATGCAGTGCCAGGGGTACAGAGACAGAAACAATATTGATGGGACGACCCTCCCACTGCGTACTGATTGCTGCAACTCTCCCCTGGGCATCTATGTTAGTAGCAAGCACTATCAGTGGAAACTGCTTTTTCAGTAATATACCCACCCCGCGTGAGCCAGATGTAGAGTGGACAATCATTTTATAACCTCCTCTATCCATTGCTCTACTGGCCGTACCCGTGAGGTGTGTTTCCTGCAGTAGTATCACTGCTGCACCTGATCTTTTAATGCTTTGCAGAACTATCCCTCGCTTAATTCTGTCTCCCAGACCTCTTACATTCCATGTTAGCAGCGATAGAGTGGGCCTTGCAGTGGCAGTACCTCTCAAGGGTTCAGGTCTCTGTATAGGGGTCGATTCTGATCCCGTAAAAAGCGATCCGAATCGTCGTACGGAGCATTTTTTTCCGTACGATTCGTACCCGTAACCGTCCCCGTACGAACGACGTAGTACGATCCACACCCAATGCAGCTATCCATACGAATCGTACCAGGGACCGTACGAATAGAATTCCCGTACGAATCGCCTTCGGAACCCGCTGTACACGGCGTTTGTACAGTTTGCGGCTGCTTTTTACGACCCGGCAAGTACGATCCATGTTGGGTACGCTCCGTACGACCCTTTTTCTACGGGAGCTGGAAACTGCCGTAAAAGCAGAGTTCGCCCCGAAACAGGTACGGAACGGCCCCCCCGGGTATGGCGCGTACACCCCATGATCGCAGGGGTATGTGCCGTACCCCTGCGATCATGGGGGGTATGTGTAGTACACCCAGCGTACATGGGGTACGTGCCGTACCCCATGTACGCTAGGGGGTACGGCACGTACCCCATGTACGCTGGGTGTACAGCACGTACCCCATGTACGCTGGGTGTACGGCATGTACCCCATGTACGCTGGGTGTACGGCACGTACCCCACATGATCGCAGGGGTACGGCGCATACCCCTGCGATCATGGGGTGTACGCGCTGTACGGTGTGTATGTGATTGTGCGCTTTTCCGTACGAATCGCCCTTACCTGACGTGGACCGTACGACTCGCGTCCGGGTCCCCCGGGCGGGATCGTAATCTTCGGGTCGTACGGCGTCTGTACGAGTCGTACGGAAACGGCTCTGGATGCGAGTCATACGGACGGTGATTTTTAATGGATCGGAATCGACCCCCTGGTGTCTACAGATGCAATCATTTAGGACAGAGCAAAAATATCTCTTCATGGACCGTGTTACAATAATAGTGTAAGTGTGTGCATACCAAACAAACTTCGCGTAGAAAAAAGGTTGCAAGAATGATTCCCTCCTCCCCGGTTCTCACCCTGCCTCCCTGCCCCGCGGACCCAGAACTGCCCGCCACCCCAACTGAGCAGAGCGCTTGAAACCAAACCCCATAAACAGTACTTGCACGCTTGAGAGCGGGAGGTCCAGGGGGGGACATCAGCTCTCCACTTTCTTAAACAGTGTCAGCCATAGGTCCGTTAACAGTATTACACCACAATTCAATGGGTCCATGAGTACAGCTCACCGCGTCTTCCCGTCCTTCTCGGGCGTGGTTGTCAGTGGCTTGGGTATGGTCACTCCGACTTCGATATTTTTTAAATGGATATTATTTACCTAAAATCGATATTCCTGACCACGAGAATTTGCCTGTCGATATTCCTTACCCACAATATTTTTGCCACAATATTTGTGCAATTCAATATTTTTTACTCGCTATTCTGTCTCTGCACTTTTGTACACTGATACACTGTAATTTAGTGGCTCTATTTGTATTGATTGACTACGCTGTTTTATAATCATTGATAACTAGTACACAATATTAATAATGTTTCTCAATCCAATTTCTTTCAGAACTGTTCATGTGTGAATTACTTATTTTTGCAACAGTTTACAAAATTCGATTGTATGGCTTTTGACTTTGTGTGATTTTAGTGTACATTTTTATTAAAACTGTTTTTCATCCTTTACAAATTTAAGCAGTTGGATTGCAAATAGCAAGGCCCTCAGTGTAAATAGACCTTTAAATGGCCTGCATTTTCCTCATGGGATTTACCGATACTGGGGCTACCTGTAACTCTGGGGTTGGGGAAAATCCAAACCATTACAAATTGGGTCCTCCATGAAATGAGGAATTACTAGTGGGAATCAATCATTCTGGGTATGATTTCTCATTTTCTTTAGTATTTTTACGCAGAGATTTCTGGATGAAAATAACTAAACAGTAATTAGATAGTAACTAGATAGTGGCTCCTTTAGAATTACGTGGACACTCATAGTGGGGGCCCGATTGTTTGCCCCAAATATTTGTTTCTGGCAAACCATTTTAGTGAATACCCAATTTATAATGTAACCAACATCTGAGTATGGTACTTTTCAATGGTTGTCCAACACCTATCTTAAGAAAATTAACTATCTTCTCTGTTCTAATGGTAAATCTTTTGTTGGAAGTCACACATCATTTCCCAAGATATTTAATTCAAAATACAGCTAAATAAGAGACAGCTATAAAGGTGTGTGTTACTCTTTCAAATGATTGCAAATCCACAAAATCTCTGAGCAAAGGACCATTTTCATATCCCAATTCACTGAAATAGCTACAAATATCTATTTAGCTGGATGGTACAAATGCCAATATAGTGATCATTATTGATGATGTAAAATTATCAAGGACATTTTATTTGTCTCTTTGATAACATGCATCATAATGTTATGGAATATCTTACCTTAGGTTATTATTCTGCCATGCTCTCGGAATTCTTACACTATTGACATATCAGTGTGCTTCGAAGCCACTTTGCATTTCCTGCCACAGCCTAAATGTTCCTCTTAACTGCATAGTCTAGCAATCCATTGTAGCAAGGCCATTAATGTGTTGTGTGTTTACTGTGACACCTGGCTATCAACATTACGCTGTTAAAATGACATAGATTTACAGAGTATAATCTATTTTTTTTAATATATCCAATTCACTCCAGGTTTTGGGTTTGTACTGGCTTAAGTGATGAAAGAATTTGAAACACAAAGCAACTACTATATGGTTGAATCAATTTTGTACGTATAGTATGTTTTAACTCTCTGTAAGTTTGTTCGTATACCCGTTACATAGGTTTTTCGAAGTTTCGGTTTTAGGTCGTTGAAACATGCATCATAACTCTTTTGTGTTTTTGAGCGATCACACTACCTACAATTTCTTTTTTTCTGTTAATTTAGGGCAATTGATGGATGGAACCTCCACATTATATGTATTTGCATGCTGAATATATGATGGCGAGATGAATATTTTTAATAAAATTGCTCAATACCTCATTTAATTGTTCTCCCATTTTTTATTGCACTATAAGTCAGACAGCCAGGTGCTTTACTTTTGCAAATTCGCTGACCCCATGCAGCCAATGTTTTAGGGCAGTGGCATCATCAGCCCAGTAATGACCTGTGAAAATCCTATCCCTGATGACAACGAGAGAGTTACTGACAGAGAAAGCCCAGGGTGCATTAGTGTTAAGCCCTGAAGTGCAGAGGGCTGACAGTCAGTTAGTGAAGCCACAAACTGACCTTTCCCAACTCATCACAGAGTGTTGTGGAACCAGCTAGTCATCACTGTTCCCACCCTTCCCTGTGATGAGTTAGGAGAGATCCCCCCTTATTGTCTGATGCTTTACATGGAGAGCAGATGCAGGAGTTTCTGGTTCCTTCTCCTCAAAATCTCCACGTCTCTCCCGGGCTTCTGCCTGGTGCTGCCTTTTCTACGTATCCCTGATGATATGGCCTGATACGTAAGTTGTTTATTGAATGCTTGGGTATGTACATTTGTATATGTATGAAAGAATGTGGAAGTATAACCCAAAATATACTTGTGAATTGGTGGGAGTGACTGTGCGCATGTGTGTGCACTTGGGAATGACTGGGTTTGAGTATGTGAGTTTAAGTGTGTGTTTGTGTATGGATGGTTGAGTGCATGTGTGAGTAAGCACATGTGTGTGCTTGTGAAGTGATGAGTGTGTGTGAGTATGCATGTGTGTGTATGATTGCATTGTAGGAACCTCTATTTCCCCTATTTCGGTCAGCAAAATGCTTGGTAATAACAGTAAATTATGACAGAATGGCTCATTATTGTGTTTTACTTGTTTGATAACAACGTAGTTAGGCCTTGGTGGAATTGTAATTGCGCCGGCGTAATCAGAGTAATTTAAGTAATTCCGCTTTACTCCTAGGCGCAGAATTTCTGATAATTACGCGATTACTCCCGCTCACGTAAATTCAGGAAAAAAAACTCTACTGCAAGAGCACATTTAGCAAGCGCGAGCAGCCACTCGTGCATGGGAGGGAAAAGAGCTCTCAGGGTTGTATTAATTGAATGTCACAAGAGGTGAAACAAAGTCAATGTGCCACCCCAGAAGGGGGAAAGGGGCCCTATGTTCTCCCCAAAAAGACCTTTGCAACCGGGTGTGTTCACTCATTGCACCTGCCTTTTGAAAGGCAGACAATTGTCCCCACCTGCAAAGTGAAATATGGACCTATTGCTTCAAACATCTTTCCCTAATGCGCTGCCCAGAATAGGTACAAGTTCTTGGCTGTCCTGAGGGTTGGCATTGACTGTAATAGGGTACATTACAAGGTCTGCACCTGGTGCACCTATTTAAAAGTGCTTTGCGGCACATACCATGGCAGTGTTCCTTGTATGCAATGAAGCCCGTGGTGTCTAAGAGAGAGAGAACCTCCGTTCTTCATATATATAGTATTCCTATGAGTACACTCTTGATGACCTGTGATAGTCTATGAAGAAAACATAGCCTGATTAGCTTCTCTTGCAATTGTCTTAATATTTTTCTGAAAACGGAATAGAGATGTCTTTCAAACAATCTCAGCATGAGTTTTGGCCAAGTGAAACTGAAATGCTGTACTTTTCTCCGATCTGGCATTGGTTAATAGCATTCAATATACATCATGGTGCTACTATCAAGAGAATGATGTTTGAGAAATTCATTGCAACTGCAACTTCCTCTAGAGGTACCATCTTAGAGATATATAATGTTTTGATATCATCATTTGCTATTGTACAATGACCCATATAAGGAAGTGGAAGATCCAAATGAATAAAGATGGGGGGAAAGTAAATGGTAACATCAACTGTAATAATATATCTAACTAGAAAAACAGGCTGATATAATTACACTGTATATTCCTTGGTGCCTGTCCTTGATCTGGAAGAGACGTCAAGAAATCGGTGATGCTAGGCATGAATGGCAGAGATGTCTGAAAATGTGTACTTTCTGCTTGGGAGGTGATGAGTGCCATAAATGTGTCTTGGGTTACCCCACTCTAGAGGTGCCTAATGTGATTCTGCTGCGGCTACGACCCACGGTATACGTCCCACAATGAGGTCTGATAGAATAGTGCTTTGACATTCCCATTGTGGAGGCCAAGTCATATATTGCCTCTATTTGGAAGAAGATAGACCGCCTGAGCTTACATTGGCAGGTCCACCCTAAGAATATACTAGTGATGGATGGATTTAGCAATCTTGTCTATAATTCTACAGATTTTTGTAGGTATTTAGAGTGTGGAGGTGAAATATTCATCAAAAAGAATGCTATTGCTAACATACTGTCATAGACTTTGGGCTGTGTGCCTATATGAATACGAAGATATACCTTCAGATTCCTTTAAGTGACTTAGGACTTCTAACACGAGGAAGCAACGATGACATGGAGAGGTGTAACTTACTGGAGCTGTTAAAGTTAGAGGGTAGAGTCTTTTTTTAGAATAGCCTGGAGACACTCAGGTAGGTGGTAGGTTAGGCCTTTAGGGTACAGCAACGACAGGTAGGTCCCATCACAACTTAGGGGCTCATTATGATGGTGCAACGATCGCCACCACCGAGCCGGCGGTGGCGACTGTTACACTATCATAACGAGTAATACCCCCCGCCATATTATAATGGTGGGGGTTTTGCAGCAGACACCAGGCGGACTTGGGCCACAATATGGTGGCAGTGCCTAGCAGGCACCGCCATCCATATTAGGATGTGTGCGGTGTAAGCCCTTTCCATGGTTGCGATGCTGCCATGGAAAGGCTGGCGGGGATTTGCTTTGCCATCCCGTTCCCGGCCCCCCTGTGGGGTGCACTTGAGGGGTACCCACCGCACTGTGCCTGCCACGTTGTGCATGGAAATGCACAACATGACAATTTAACATTGCGGTGGGTGCTGCTTACAGCAGCACCTGCCGCAATGTTAAACTGCGGAATGCGACCGCCAGGGTGGCGGTCGCATCCTGATTTGCCGTGCGGGACCACCGCATGTCTTGCAGCCGGTCCCAAAATCGCAGGGATGGCGGGCAGACTCAGGTCTGCTCGCCATCCTAATCGACCCCTTAGTTCTCCCTCTAACTGTCCTGGATTCTTGGCTATCATTTCACACCAACATTACGTCAAGGGAAGGGGGGAAACAGAATAATACACCTCTCCAATTTTTATAAATAACATAACAAAAAGGTATTCCCTTGCATATAAAGTGCATGGGAAATCTTTCACAGTCACACAATATCCAACAAACTTAGCTTACACATTCACCCAGCATTAACAACCTGTTTAACTCTCCAATAACCATACAAACACACTCAAAAAACAAATCGCGGTCAAATAAACTCTGTGATATGTCAAGCCATGAGGCTCCCATACCTCATATAAAATAAAGGAATGAGACACCAACTAAGTTGTGACTACTATCTTGCGACCTCCTTGGACGTGAAAACCTACCACCACTTGTTCGCACACTCACAATGACACCATACAACATTTTTGCACAGAGGACATGTCGACATGGATGCCCAGTCTTGTAAAATCCAGGGCATGAAAACTACAGGCTTAATTTGACAAAGGATTTCCCCGTTAGCCCTAAGTCTACACATTCAAGGCACAAATTGAAACAAAAACAGAACGTTTAACTATTCATTACTTGCAAATAAAATTCCCTTGACAAGACTCCAACACAAAAACTCATCAAAACTACACTCATACAAAAGTCCCCAGTAATCCACCTCACATGATTAAACTGCACAGCACAACAAATGTGCACACCTGTATCTTTCATAAGAAACACACACAACCACACATGGGCAACACACAGCACACATGATCACACACAAATGTGCAACCCATTACTTCAGCAAATTTCACACTCAAGGCCTGATTTATATTTTAGCGGATGGGTTACTCCATGACAACGGTGACGAATATCACATCCACTGAACTATAAATCCTAGAGGATATAACGGGATTTATATTTCAGTAGATGGGAATCTGTCATTGTGAAGGAGTGACCCGAACACCAAAATGTAAATCACTCCCTCAGTCTCACTAGCTGACAAATCTACCATCACCAAAACGCAGGCCAAATAAAGCATTTAGGGGTCGATTAGGATCGCAGACGGACTTGAGTCCGTCCGCGACCCCAGAGTAGGAGGGAACGTCCGCATGGGCTGCAGCGTTTCCTCCATGCAGATTAGGATGTGACCGCCAGGGTGGCGGTCACATCTCTATCTTTAACATTGCTGCGGGTGCAGCTTCAAGCTGCACCCGCCGCAATGTTAAAAATGCATGCACCGCATTTGCGTGCACAAAGAGGCAGGCACCGCGCGGTGCCTGCTACTATGTTCATGCAAATGCAGGGGGGTACCATAGGTACCCCCCATGTGCACTTCCACCCCCCTTTCACCCAGGGGGCCCACAACGGGCCCCCAAAATGAAGGTCTGTATGCTTTTCCACGGCGGAAAAGCCGCCGCGGAAAAGCATACATTTTACACCATCCTAATATGGCTGGCGGTGTCTGATAGACACCGCCAGCCATGTTAAAGCTTTTCCGCCGCGGTCGGAAGGCGACCTCGGCGGAAAAGCTGCGGACTGAATGCAAGACCCACCAGCCATCCTAATATGGCGGTGGGTCTTTCTAGGCTCCACAGCGGTTTTCCCGCATCCTCCGGGCCGGCGGTGGCTTCCGCCGGCCCGGAGGATGCGGGAAAACCGCAATCATAATAGGCCCCCATAGTCTGCATCGAGTACCATGCCTTCTGGAAACTGCATCTGAAAAAAGTTTGCACATATTTCAAACAACAAAAACAATGATGGGAACCTCTAGCAAATACTTCTTGGAAAGATTATTGTCACAACACAATAAACTAATTCTAGGGCAGTCCAGCAATACAGCCCTTGAGACCAAACTATGTCAGCCGTTAAAGAAGCACTCACCTACAACACACTAGAGTTACATCAAACACTACCATTCAAATACAAAACTGACGGCTCCATTATAGGCAAGCTAATTAAAATGCACCAGAAGAAAAACACAAATGCATCAGCTCTTGTACTACATGCGTAACAAATCTTTCCATTTATACAGAAAGATGACTGGTACCAGAGCACACACTGGCAAAGCTTGTGGCTACTATTCACAATGGTTCTCTGATAGAATATCGATGACAAAAACATTGATGTTAAAATTATCGGAAAAAAAATACAGCATACAAAAATATCGACTCCCTTACCAACACAGGTATGTACAAAAATATTGGATAAAAAATATTGATGTAAAAAATATATATGTAAAAAATACCAATTTAAATATATATATATATATATAAAATAAAATAATATATATTAAATATAAATTAACAAAATAAATTAAATGTATTATACATTTTAACAAAATATAACAAATAAACTTGAAATACAGAAACAATAATGTATACATATATATGAAATAAATGAAATAATTAATACACTATTTTCTTTCCTTTCTTTTAACAATTTAAAATATATTAAAAAAAAATATATAGAAATCAATAATTATAATATATTATAAAATTCTATAATAATTTAAAACATTAAAGTATTAAAAAATGTTAACTTACATTTCCTAATACAATCAGTGCAACAGTAGGAAAAGGGTTGGATAGCAAAATAATAAAATTTACTATTGCAACTCCAGTGAGGGCAACAGTAGAGAAAGTGTTGGATAGCGGATGGATAAAAATTACTATTCTCACTCCAGTGAGAGTAACAGTAGGGAAAGAGTTGGATAGCAGAGGAGAAAAAATAGCTATCCCAACTCCAAAGAATGCAACAGTAGAGAAAGTGTTGGATAGCGAAGGGACAACAATTACTATTCACACTCAAACAGTTAAAACTAAAATAAAAATCATTAAGAATTATTTTAAAAATCATAACAATAAATAAACAATATTTAGAAATGAAAAATCTAATATATCAAATATATAACAAATTAAAGATATAAATGTAATTACATATAAAAAACCACAAATAAAATTTAATATAAAATAAAAAATAAAATTCTTTGAAACTAGAAAATATTTACAAATAAATTAATTAATACATAAATGTATTTCTTGTATTTCCTACTCTATAACACAACACCACACTTCAATATTTCTTTTCCAAAATTAACATAATTAATAATATCCACAACACGCACCTACATTAAACTCTGAAATAATAAAACACAACTAAAACTTATTTAAATTGGAAAACTGCTATTAACAAATAAAAATCAAGTAATTAAAATGTATTTAATACCCACTCTTTACCCCTTTGAAAGTAAAAACACCAGACAAACAATTAAACAAATACCCAAAATAAATATAAAATAATTAGTATTAATTAACAACTATCTATTAATTGATTAAATGCAAATTACTTCCCACCATTTACTCCTATAAACACCAAAACACACACCTAAAATAATTACACACTTGCCATAATTCATTACCAATTAATTTAAATAACTAGCAACAAATTATTAATTCATCAATTAAAAATAAATTACATCCCACACTTAACACCTATAAAGACCACAACACACCAAATATTAATTACACAATTACCATAATTAATTATTACCCAATAATTATTTAAATTTAATTAAAACCACTTATTAATTAATTATTAATAAATTACTTTACCCATTAAACACTATAATATCTCAATTAAACAAATATGAATTAATAAATTACTTTGCCCATTAAACACTATAATATCTCAATTAAACAAATATGAATAAATACAACATAATCAATAAAATTGATATAATTACATTTCTTCCCACCCTTCCCACCCTTTCCCCTGTAAACCCACAACCCACTACAGAACTAAAAACGCAAAATTCCAATAAAAAGTTAAATTAATAACTACTAAAACGTTAACACATTTATTAAAAATACAAACAATTCTTATACAAAAAACATACAACACATGCATATAAAATATATACTAAAATACTTAACATTAATAAACAAACAATATTTTTAACAACTGAGGGGTATTTTCACAAGAACGTGTGATAACTAACGCTAGAGTAGCGTAACGCAGCTTTCAACATCGCAGTCTATCATGGGAAAATAACCCTGTGTCAAAGTGGAATTCACAATGCGGCAGTAGCATGTGATAGACACCAGATAACGCTGCAAATATCCACGCAAAAACCAACGCCACGCCGCTAAAATGCGATACACGAATGCTAAAAAACATGCCAAACGTTGTACAAAAAGTTGCAAAAATCAGCCACAGGCCTGCAAATCCCATGCGTCTGGTGGGACAATGCACCATAAAAACCACAGAAAAAATACACCAGAAACAAGCCAAAGCACGTAGCAACATGGATGCACCCTGACCCAGCGCAGAAGCCAACTCGAACCCCACAAAACCCACAGACCACCAACAAGGAACCACAGGGTAGGAAGGCCAAGGAGAAGAGGGAGAGGAAGACGGGGTGCAGACCACAGGAAAAAAAGACCAGCGTCACGGAGGTGACAGAACACTGTCAGCAACTGACCCACTAGCAGACCACCTGGATTGCAGTCGGAGTGCCAAGGAGGCCAATAGGCACCTGAATGATGTGACTACATAAACCAGGCACCAACCCGCTGCCAACAGGAAGGCAGCAACAGGAACAGGAGGTGGCAGTCCAGCACCACTGGTGGAGCTGGAGGAAACCCAAACCACAGTCATCAGTGTGGAGACTGTGCAAGGAGTAGGGAGTATGGACAAAGCTCACGAGGACCTGACACAACATCAACAGGGAGGTACAACGAACAGGGACTGGTGGGACGGGGAGATGGGCACAATGGCATACATGCACAACGAGGTGTAGCACACTGCACACCCACAATCACCCAGAATCATGTCCCAGATCCCCTTGGCACACTGCGGCACAAAAGGAGGTGGTCCAACAGGTGTGGGTGGGGGCCGAACCCATGTAATACATGGACACATACGTAGGTGTCTACCACGTTTCAGGGCCCACCCACACCCCACTATGGAGTCCCACACTGCCATCAATGTCCGCAAAGAAGGGGTCCCAGACCTGACCAGCACAGAGTTAGTGGCCCCGGATGCACAGCTGCCGGCACAGGCACCCAGCAACGGGACGGCTACTTGCGGTGCAGTCAGATGGGCCATGCGACCTGAGCGGGTCACCATCAATGTCCAAGGTGTATGTTGCAGAGAGTTGCGGGGGACAGTGGAAGGTGTCCTCCAGGGCAAGATGCTGAAAGGTTTGATTTTATCAGGAAGCAGCAGATGGAGGATTGGAAGGCGACAGCCTCATTGGCACCACCAATTCGGTATCAGCAACATGAGGATAAAAACTGCCCCCTAGTCCATAGGTGCAGATGCTACCAAAGTTCGACCAGATGGTCTCCATGAATGTCGGGGAACAGACTTAGTGGCACCGGACCGAGAGGGGATGCAGTCTGCGATGATGCCAGTACACTGATATGAACTCAGCCATTGCTAAATCATGACTCTGTGATCTACTGGACCACAATGTAGGCCGGAGGCAGCGGTCAGCAGTGGCCTACAGCCACGTGTTGTTGGCTCGCGATGCACATTGCTAGTGACACCAAGGCAGTTGTTGGTACGAACACCTCCGTAACGATGATCCTTTCCTCTCCGCCAAGATGCGAGGTGTCATCCACTTACGCCTCTCCTTGCGTGCAATGATGTGTAATCTGCCTTTTCATACTCCATGTTCAGTTCCAAATCTGTGACCTATTCGAGCGCAGACTAGGCCTTGAGCAGTGTAGGCCGGAGGCAGCGGTCAGCACGGGCCATTCACCGAGTGTCACCAGCATAGGTTGGTGAACCCACTGTCCTGCGTAGTTCAGGTTTAGTGGCACCACGTGTTCAGTCCCCTCCGTGACTGTGACCAGGCTTTCATCCAGACTGAGCTGCATCTTCCTCTTACACCTCTCCGTGCGACCACTGGTGTGGACTCTGCCATTCTTGATTTATGACTACCTGCTGGATGTGAGACCTACTGGTCCGCAGGGTAGTCCTGTCCCTCATCCTCGTGTCGCCGGCTGGCATTGAACAGGGTTTGTGGCACCACGTGTCGCCGGATGGCGTTGAACAGGATTTGTGACACCATGTGTCGCCGGCTGGCGTTGAACAGGGTTTAAGGCACCATGTGTCACCGAATGGTGTGCAACAGGGTCTGTGGCACCACGTGTCGCCGGAAGGCATTGAACAGGGTTTGTGGCACCACGTGTCGCAAGTAGCCCATATGGAACTATGCCTCACTGATCGGGGGTCCCATGTTGTGGCCGCTGGCCCGGATTTGGGGTCACTGCCATTTAGGAGCCAGGACACAGTTTCACATATGGGCCTGCTGTGCCGCAGAGGACGCCGGTGGAATATGTAAATGAGGAAGGAGTAATGTAGGCCAGCGATGGTCTGAAAGGCTGACAGAGTCACGGGACTCAGGCTTGGAGCTTACACAGGCATGTGGTGGGCCCTCCTTGACATACACCGGTGTCGGATGCTGATATTTACTTTACTTTACTTGTGGATTAGTAGAGCGCAAGCGAATCATCACTAGAGGGATCTCTCGGCGCTTCGAGGAAAGAGTATTTATTACACGTGTGTGACTAAAACAGCCAGGTCTTTAGAAGTTTCTTGAAACTGGTTAACTCCTTGCAGGCTCTGATGTTCTGTGGCATTTTGTTCCAATGACTGGATTCCCTAGAGGAATTTTTTGCCTCTGTAATGCGTGCGTCCAGATGAACCCTTCTTGCTGTATTGAAGCTGTTAAGATAAAGTTTATGGGCCTTTCGATATCGTAGTTCATCTGTGTCACTCTTTGATTTCCTCCACCTCCTCTCCAGGGACCTACATGTGGACTTCTCCTTTCTGAGGGTATCGGTATACCAGGGGGCAGGAGCAGCCCTCTCTTGAATATTTACCCTTTTAAGTGGGGCTACAATGTCGAGGGCTTCCTGGATTGCTCCCTCCAGTTTTGCCGAGGCCAGGTTAGGGTCCACATCCAGGTTGAAAGTGGGGTCCCTGTAGACTTGAGCAAAGGCACCCAGAGTTATTCTTGACCATGGTCTGCGGAAGATCTCCTGCCCCTGTGCCCGTCTAACCGATGGCACAGGCAGCACCGATGATCGCAGAGCCATATGGTCTGTCCAACCAAGTACTAGAGGGGGCTCAGCTGACAACTCAGATATATTTGTGAAAATGGCATCTAGCGTATGGCCCACCCTATGTGTGGGACCAACCACTCTTAATAATAGATCCAGAGATTCCATGGCTGCTACTAGACTGGCTGTATCCGGATTGGCAAGCAGTTCTAAATGACGATTAAAGTCTCCAATCAGTAGAAATGTATTTGCTTTCAGAACATGAGGTGCCAATCTGTCTAGTAGTGCAATGCAAAATTCCTTTTTACTACCCCCAGGAGGATGGTATACCAGAGCACCTGTCCATATGGTAACCTGATCGCGCTCTACTCTAATAATAAGAGCTCCAAATTGGGGGAAGGCACCCTATCCAATGTCCTCATATAATAAGGGGTGCACAGACATAATATCGACTCCAAAATATCGTTTGGACAGAATATCGAGTCAAAAATATCGTTTGGACAAAATATCGACAGGACAGAATATAGACAGCCAAAATATCGTTTTTAAGGTAAGTGAAGTAATATCGACTGTAAATAATATCGAAAGTGAAAATATGTAAGTATATAATATAGATAGTAAAAAAAATGTTTTTATTTTTAGGGTTCAGGGTCAGTTTTGGGTTTTTGGGTAAAGGGGTATTTTTAGGGTTCAGGGTCAGTTTTGGGTTTTTGGGTAAAGGGGTATTTTTAGGGTTCAGGGTCAGTTTTCAGTTTTTGGGTAAAGGGGTATTTTTAGGGTTTATGGTCAGTTTTCAGTTTTTGGGTAAAGGGGTATTTTTAGGGTTCAGGGTCAGTTTTGGGTTTTTGGGTAAAGGGGTATTTTTAGGGTTCAGGGTCAGTTTTCAGTTTTTGGGTATTATTTAATTATATTTTGTTACTATATATATATATATATATATGTTTTAATAAATATGAAATAAAAAAATATTTATTTAACTTTCATTAATTATTTAATTATTATAAGTTAATTTAAGTAATTTTAAGTATATTTTAGTAATTAATTATTAATATTAATTTAATTTAACACTGTTTTTAGTAAATACGATATTTTTTACAACTATATTTTTGTAAACGATATTTTTTACTCGATATTTTTGTACTTACCTGTTTGTAGATAGAAACTCGATATTTTGACTGTCGATATTTTGTCAACGATATTTTTGATGGTCGATATTTTGTCCCTCGATATTATTTCAGTGATCCATAATAAGGCAATTGTGTGGCGATCGCTAGCCCCCGCGCTTACACGGTCTATCGAGCCTGGTAACTACATAATCCTCCGGTAAAGCCACCGCTAATACCGGAGTGACATCTTTATTAAGCCAGGTTTCAGTGAAGAGACATATATCGGGTTTCATCTCTTCTAATATATCCCATGTCTCCGTTGCATGTTTAGGAATGGATCTGGCATTCAAATATAAACCTTGCATGTGGGGTCTCTGTCTATCCAGCCCTGTCATACTGGGTCGCTCTGAGTTAGCTTTTTGCTTTGTGCAGACGGATAGAGATCAGAAAGGGGAGGTGGTTGTTTGACCAGGGTCCATCCACAGTTAATACACCTGTCATATCTGGTAGCCCTGTTATTTTCGGCTACATGAGCCTCGCTATTGCTCCCTTTACATGATAGTAATGTCCATATGCTAAAAGTGCTTCTCGTGTATAGGAGGTTCTCCTCCCCAAAAGCCTCTGCTGTGCAACCGGCAGCATCTCTGGTGGCTGGTGGCGTTCAGGCGCGGACGGGCGCAGAGGGGCCTGCCTTTGGCCCACCGGTGGCGCGCTCTCTGGGCGCCCGCTCTGGCAGCAGAATTTATGGCTTGGGCGTGATGGCGACTAGAGCGCTAACCGCCAGCCAGTAAGTTAGAGCAAAGAAAGAGTAAAAATCGTCCCTCTCCACTCAAACAATCGCCTAGTGCGATTGCGGTGGACGGGAGAGCTCACTAAGTGCCTCAAAGAAATTAAAAAGCCACTGTTTCGATTTCCAAGCCCCCTCCAAAATACGAAGAATCACACAATATTAAAATAAACATGGGCTAGGAAACATTGCCCAAGTACCTCTCCTCCTGTGTGGCCTGGCTGTCTAGGGTCGGAGCTGACAGGTTCATGGGCCAGCGAACCGGGGTATGGCAGGTGCACAGGATCTCAGGCAACTCCGGTAACGAGGACGGCGTCGGCCTTGTGGCGGGGTGGGAGGCGCCGCCCTAACAGAGACTTGGGCTTTCCGGAAGAGGACCACGGCCAGGGTTATGTGCTTTTTATTCACACCCCTGCGCTTGCCTGGCGTATGCCGGGCCATCCCACTCTGCTCACGCTTACACTGACTGGGGTGACATGGTTGCGTCCACTGTTCACTACACTCCGTACACCAGAGGTGAGTGTCGCTGTGGATATGGGTGTGTTCTGCATGCTGCGGTCTGTCCAGAACTTCTCCGCCACTCTTGGCATTGTGTACTTTCCCAATCATGGTTCTACTGCATCCTTCACACATGCCTGGTTGTCTCCTCTCCCCACATTCGTCTATTGTGTGGCTGAGGTGCCATGCCATTGATTGGTCATGTTCATGGCTTGCCAAGGTTACCATTTTAAGTTGTTCTATCGAGTCTGGGGGGTGGGCATGTTGGTGTGCATGTTCATTGTGAACTTGTGACGTGTGCAATGCCAAAGTTGTGGATTGCATGCTTGTGGAGTTGAGGTGAGTGGGGTGTTAATTGGGAAGTTGTAAAGGGGCTGTGCATTTCCCTTGGTGCCATCCTGGGAAGGCTGGTTTCTGATGGACTGTCGGAGGGTGAAGGGATCATGCACACTGGCTGCGTATTTGGCGGCAACATTGGTGTAGGTTCTGCGGTGTTCTGATGTTGCCGGCACATTGATGTGTGATGTGTGATGTGTGCTTCCTATTGCACTGATTGTGTGCTGTGTCACCAGGGGGCACAGGTGGGACATGTGTGCAGTGGATTGCCCCAACAAGTGCGTGCATCCGGCTGTGGCGTATGGTCCTTGCTTGGTCGCCAGCTGTTCCTGGGCATTCTGTTGGCCGTACGGGGCCTGGGGAGCCAGGGTGATGGTGATGGTGATGTCCAGCAATAGACAGAAAAACCTCTATAGAGACCTATATTTGTTTTCACCTAGACATTAAATGCTCATTTACAATTAACAAAAGGATGCAATCATAACTAGGAATCATTCACTTAGATTTAATATTTAATTTCTTCATTTCTTTATTGTATATCATTCTTTTCTCTTTTTTTGTTTTTCAATTTTAGTGACACATATATCAAAAATGATTTTTTATATATATACAGTGACAACATAACATGTATGCAAATAAATATATAAATACACAAAGTTGATTTCTTTCTCATTAGGAACCCCAAAACGATTTTTCATCTATCATACATTCAATCATTCATACTCAGTCTCTCTTTCTCCCTCTCCTGACACGACTATCACAACAAACATAAGGAAAATAGTGAAAGCAGAAGTTGTGTGTCCTTTTATAGACTCCTCCAGATATCAATTTTATACTAGAAATTAGTAATCTTTCACATTGGGATTTTTTTCTTTCGCCAAAGTTTTGACTATGATTTATGTGGGGGTCTCTGGTGCGTACGGCCTACGTACGTTTCGGTGGTATTATTGCTTTACATCACCTTCCTCAGGGCCAACATGTCAACTGGACACCATACTCATTAAAAACAAGGGGTTCACATTTATATCTGTGACTCAATTCTGCATATAAATTGTATGCGAATGGAGTATCTCCAATTATCTCGATTAGTTTTTCAGTGGGTGACAGGTTTTTGTATCGATTAATGTTTGATTCTTGCGTGGCCTGCGTTGTTATTTTGCACTATTAGTCAATTGCGGGGCGCTCATACACTCGGCATTAGCAGTTGATAGTCCTGGTTAGCAAGGCTGAGTATAACGACGCTGTTCGAGTTCCTATTCTGCAGCGCGTATCTTTGTTCCTGGGAATTCCCGTTTCACGAATGGCGCCTCCGGCGACGTCACTGCCACTGACCAACGGTGGTGATGTCCAGGCCAGGTGCGGTGGACTTGGACATGAATGGCTGTGAGACTCCGCCGACTCTGGCGTGTGTTGTGTGGGGTGTGCCAGGGGCCAACAGGTGCAGCACAGCCAGCAGCTTGGTGTGGGGTGGGATGATGGTTGTCTGCTGTGTTGGTGCCGTTAGCCTGTTGGGCGATGATGGCCAAGATGCGTAGGATGGTTGTCCCTTTCAGCCTGTAGTGGACAGTGACATTGTCAGATGTTGTACCTGTGAGGCAGGTGCGTTTGCTGGGGGGGGCCGCTGTCTTTGTCTGCGCTGCCTCTGTGGTGATCCGGGGGGTTGCCGGTTAGATGTTGTGGCCCTCTTGGGTGTCCGGGCTGCATGTTCAGTTGCTCCATTGCATCTGTTGCCCTTCCGATGACGCCCTGGGCTGGGCTCCCTACTGTGGTGTAGGCTGCCATCCAACTTTAAATCAGGTCAGAGCAGGTGTAAATTTCCTGCTTCTAACATGCCTTATCGTGTGTTTTGTGTTCTTATCGCCGATCTGGCTGGTCGATGTGAAGGTGGGGGTATGGTGTTGTCACGGGTTTTGTCACAGGAACGCCTACTCTGCATCTCATTAGCTATAGTTGCGGGGGGCCTCTGTGGTGATGTTTTTTGCAGCTACTATTGTGGGAAAACTGGTGCTGTGGACTGTTAGTACCAGCTTGTGAATGGTGGGGTAAATTTATCATGAATTTGGCAGCGATAAAGTGCTGTGGATTCGGCGATAGCTCCTTGTGAATTTGCCCCTCAATCTTTGCTAAACGATATTTAACACTTCAATATTTTTAACATCGATATTACTTACCTGAAATCGATATTCTTGACCACGAACATCTGTATGTCGATATTTCTGACCCATGATATCTGCAACTCGATATTTGTGCAACTCAATATTTTTGAATCAATATTCTGTCTCTGCACCATTCACAATACTGCAGGGTACTACGCTTTCCAACATTTTTACTCCATTGGGTACTTCATGACTTGCCATTTCTCTTTTCCTATGTCTTAGTCCTGGAATACTAGCCAATGCAACTTTTCATAGCAGGATATAGCTCTTCCCCAACTTAGCAAACTACAGCATAGTCCCCCATGCAACTGCTCATGACAGGTTCTGAACTTTCCGAACTTTGCATAATACAGTGTACTCCCCATATACAAGCATACACAAGCGGTTTCTGTAATAAATATGCTTTATCATGTGCTGGGAAAACATATGTGCTTCATGTAGTTTCATATAACTAAGATGTCTATCACTGACCCGTTAAAGTTCCCTTTTTTTTTAATTCTTCTCGGAGTACTGGTATTTCGGAAGTGGCATAATAGAGAATCCAATCATTTGAGAATAACGTGGGAATTGTTTTTTCACTATTGATTCCTGCATGCTTTTCTATGGAGTTTCACACACAGATTTCAGCTACTATGAGCAGCCAAAACCTCTGTGTGAAACCCCTAAATGTATAGTTATTGTTATTGACATTTCTAGAGCGCTACTGCTACCCGAAGGTGTCCTAGCGCTGTATGAAGTCCTGCCAATGATTAAAGATGGTAGTGATGACCACAATATTAATTAGTCAAGAGCCATGTTTTTACAAAAGGGCTACTAGTAATGAAGCCCACGGTGTTTTTAAACCCTGGATGCCCGATATCTTTAAAGCACATTTGCATGTACAGTTGGCAAAGGTCAGAAATGTGTTTGTTCTAAAACCATGTAAAAACATGTAGTGCTTGTTTTAAAGTTTGGCGGATGCGTCACAATGTGACAGGTGTCCTGTCTGCCTTACTACAAGAGCACTTTATCCTATGGCACTTATAATAAGGTGGATGTGACTCTGTCATGTTTGCGATGGGGTACACGTACCATAAACTCTAAAGCAAGAGCTCAGTTCTTTCTCAAGTAGCCCCCGAGTGGAATATATGTGCAAGCATGGACGTCAATTAGAGGTCGCCAGGAGTCGCAACTGAGACCCCTACACTGTCTGTTGCGACCCCTGCCACCTTGCTTACGACCTCTGGTTTCCCTCACTGTCAGCCTTGCCAACTGCTCTGGTGGCATAAAAACAGCTCGTGTGTGCAGCGCATGATTCCACTGCTGACATTGTCACTGCTGGGCTTGGAGGGAGGAAGCCACTCGTTGCTATGGTGACCCCTGGCGGTCCGCACAGTTTTTGGTTTTAGTTAGATACTTTGGGGCAGATTTACAATAAGTGGCGCATCCCTGCAAATCAGTAGGGTTGCGCCACTTATTGTGCGCCATGCCTCTGCCACCATTGATGCGCCGCAATTACAATGCGGCGCACCAATGGGCAGAAACGGCACAGATGTATCACGCATCTATGCCGTAAAAGCGATGCATTGCTGGAGTTGCGTCGCAAGCGCGACGCAGCTCCAGCAAGACACTGGAGGGGGCCCTATCTTGTTAATGCTGCGTCAATCCTTACGCCTGCTTCAAGCAGGCGCAGGGTTTTGATGCAGCATGGGCCTCAAAGTGACTGAGTGAAATCTTGTAGATTTCACTCAGACACTTTTAGGAGGCGTGCCTGCTCCGGAACGCCCCCACCTGCGCAGGAACGCCTCCTTCTGGCGCAGGGCTTTACAACATGACGCATCTCCCAGATGTGTCACGTTGTAAGTACCCCGCACCATGGCGCTTCTTTTGCGCCACCGCTGCGTCACAAAAGTGACGCAACGGCGGCTTAAAAGGCGCGCAAGGGGCTTGTTCATCTGCCTCATTGTATCTTCTGTAGGCCTGGGCCTGTCAGTCACTTGACATCATCTGGCCCTTGATGCTCAGGCGTTTTACAGTGCAAGAAACAGCAAGACGTACCTTGATGCAGGCCTGGACCCCCGGGTTTCCCTTTTCAATCCTGGCCCTGACTTTGCAACGCAATGAGGAGTGGTGCAGGTGCACACCTGAGATAAAACGTTTTAGTTATTTTCTATTCAAAATCTAAACAGACTAGTTAGAGTGTAAAGAAAATTGCGTGCTAATCCCTTATTGTTGGGAAAGAGACCCTAATTTCCCATACTCATAAACAACAGAATGAACTGTGGGAAAACCCACAGTTGAGGGAGTGCACAGCCAAAGGACTGAGGGGCATATTACCAAGCAATAGCGATAATTATCGCTATTGCTTGGTTAGAGACAAAATTTTACCGCTGAGCTGCGGCGATTTTTATCGCAGATAAACCTTGGTATTACCAAGGTTTATCGCAAATGCGATAAAAAACGGCCGCAATGCATGAATATCGCTGAAAAGTCAGCGATATTCATGCATTACCGAGCTAATGGTCTTAGCCATGTTATCCACCTCCCATTGGATAACATGGCTAAGAACTGCTCAGGGCAGGTGTTAGCTTTTGGAGATATTCGCGCTTAGCGTGAATATCTCCAAAAGTTGGTAATAGGAGATAGCGATGTTAGCGACTGTTTCCAGTCGCTAACATCTTGGCACGCCCACTTTGCATGTCATTAGTGATAAATATCACTGACATGCAAAGTGGGGCCCAAGATCGTCGCTATCTCCTACTAGCTGTCACTGACTGGTGTTAGTGACAGCTAGGTAATAGGGAGATAATTTTATCTCCGCTTTCTTGGCTTTTAAAGCCAAAAAAGCGGAGATAAACCCCCTTGATAATATGCCCCTTAATGTCTCAACACTGACTTTTCATGAATATTCAGACAATGGTAACAAATGCTCAAAGGCAACTAGATTCATTAAAACTTTTCGGTTTTAGTTCATCTTTCAGCAATAATTTCAAATGCAATAAATTATAAGCATCCTTTACATTGTATATAACAAGGATTGAAACAAAACGATATGCTGATATATAATCATGCAAAAACATAATATTGTGCATAAACATATGACTCCATGTTAATGCTATTCATTTCTGCTTGCTTTCAAAAGTCCCAATGCAATGACTTTGCAACGCCAGGCTTTGGGATAAGCAGGGGCAGTGAGCCACTGGAACAAGGGAAAGTAACAGGCAACTATCTGCTAGAGTGGCTGTATGGCTGGGTTCAGTTGCCTTAGGATGAGTTTTAAAATGTGCAATTTAGCAACACCTGCTTGAAAAGCACATCGTGGCACACCGATTTAAGCACTCCAGGCAGTCAGGGAAGAGCAGATCAGACATAAATCGTATTGAGATTAGTTTAGCCAACCAAACACAATGAACTGATTAGTTACCGTTCTCCACCAATATAAATGTTAAGGTGTTGCACAAAGTATGAATATTTAACGCTATTTGCATCAGTGACACCTTTTTCCCTCTGCTTTTGTGCCATCATTCAAATGAGGGTCTATTTCAGAAGTTATCTTAAGGGGACGGCTGCACTGCTTCCTGAGAAAAACGCAACAGGGAAAGTGTCAGAAACAAACACAACAGGGAAAGTGTCAGACACTTAACTTAGCAGTTAGCCATGCATGCTTAACTAGCAGTTAGCCATGCATGCTTAACAAACAGACTTTTATTTTCACAATAGCTAAGATTGAAAATAACTTTGGTTCCACAAGTCACAAAATAATGTACCTGAAAACTACTTTTCAATAGATGCCTGAGAGCGAGCTTCAGTTGGCAAGATTCTGCTTCGAGTTTCCACACTTCCCATTCTAGTCATGATACTGCTTGGCACCATCAAGTGGTGAAGGTGCATTAGTTACAAAATTGTAGCAAATGAAGGACACCTGCCATTAGTTCCCTGTTGGCAGACAGGAGTTAAGTATTTGTGTCTAAGGAATGGAGGGGACTGTAGAAAACTGAGCAGTGACAATTCTATTCGGAAACATGCAGAACCTAGATAGTCACCTGCTCCCACAAAAGCAAAACCTTACACCCCCCTCAGCCTGCGGAGTGCCCTGAAGATGCCAGGCCCATATTCTCTGGACCCTTGTCTTAGCCATTAGCTGATGAATGAACTGGAAGGTAAATTCACCCACCGTACTCATATTGTATCTGATGGCATAAATATGTTTTTTATTTTGGGTTGGACTAGGAGGGTTTAGGAAAAAGCAAAATGTTATCAACTGTGCATTAAGAATATGTTCATATACATTTTGCTAACACAAGGAGTTGATGGATGGAGCGGTGAAACTTTTCAGATACTCACCCCCAGTCACAGATCTCGGTTGAATCCATCATCATTCTTTAACTCACTTTGCCACCCCAGTTCAGACCCAGCCATATGCAAATCAGTCTTGACCCTGTGCCTCATGGGAACAGTCCAGTCCGAACTGCCAAGCCAGGTCTTCCCTGGACCGAACACAAGCATCCTGGGGCTGGTTTCGGAGTAACACCTCTAATCAGCCAGGCTTGCTTGAATCCAGTTGCAAAGTGAGCAAGGGACTAAGTATGGGCGAAAAATCAGTTCCGCTCTTGAAATTTGCGATTTTTCATCAATTTCGCGATCCGCGAATCTCGCAAAATTGCCGAAAATTAGCAAATTCGCTCGTGGGCGGATTTTCTATTTTTTTGCAGCATCTTCGTGGATAATGCAGGCAGGATTCATGATGGCACGATGCTCCTGTCACAAAAATTAAATCTCAACAGGAAGCACTTACAGAATGATATAAATAAAGCAGGTGGCCGAGTTGAAGCTCAAATTCAGTCACGCATTATAATCAGCCCAAACAACTAGTGAGCACGGTCGAGGCTAGGCAGGTGTGTTTCCTCATGAATACAGAAATACCTAGGAGTCAGAACAAAAGGCTCTCATCACAAATAACTCCTGACGTGACACAAAAGAAGGGTGTGAGCTGGATTAATCAGTGACTACACATGATACTATATCAACATATTCACATGAGGCACATACTCAGGGTGAGAATTTTCCCCTCAGTTGTCTATCTGTACCGCCACTTTTACATCATGTGGGTTCTCCTTACCCAGGAGTTGTTGGTGCGAACACATTCACACAAGTGGTAAGAGTAAGAAGACCCTTGTTTTTTTACCAGTGAACGGTATGGATGTAATATGACAACTAAAAAAAGCAGTGCAAGTGAGTAAGTGAGTGGTGAGAAGATAAAATTAGGTGAAACTGAGTAGAAGTAAAGACTTTAATATTTTCTCTCAGCTCCCCAATATAAAAAAGTGAAATAACAGATTTAACATAATATCTGTTCAGCAAGTGGTCGACATGTTTCTGCATATAAGGAACATTACCTATGCATTCATCGGGACCTAGTTGTTGCTACTGCTGTAAAATGAGTGAGGAAAAGTAAAAAGGAATAATATCACCTGATTGTCAGGTACAGATGCTCCACCACAATCCTACTCGTGTGGGGATCGCGCCTCACCTCACCTGGATGCAGCTCAGGTAAATGAGGAGCACCGCTCTTTCCGTCGGTGTCTCCGGCCATTCTTCTGCGCTAAACTCCCCAAGTTTAGCGCAGAGGAACGCCCGGAGACACCAACGGAAAGAGCGGTGCTCCTCATTTACCTGAGCTGCAGCCAGGTGAGGTGAGGCGCGATCCCCACACGAGTAGGATTGTGGTGGAGCATCTGTACCTGACAATCAGGTGACATTATTCCTTTTTACTTTTCCTCACTCATTTTACAGCAGTAGCAACAACTAGGTCCCGATGAATGCATAGGTAATGTTCCTTATATGCAGAAACATGTCGACCACTTGCTGAACAGATATTTTGTTAAATCTGTTATTTCACTTTTTAATATTGGGGAGCTGAGAGAAAACATTAGTCTTTACTTCTACTCAGTTTCACCTAATTTTATCTTCTCACCACTCACTTACTCGCTTGCACTGCTTTTTTTAGTTGTCATATTACATCCATACCGTTCACTGGTAAAAAACAAGGGTCTTCTTACTCTTACCACTTGTGTGAATGTGTTCGCACCAACAACTCCTGGGTAAGGAGAACCCACATGATGTAAAAGTGGCGGTACAGATAGACAACTGATGGGAAAATTCTCACCCTGAGTATGTGCCTCATGTGAATATGTTGATATAGTATCATGTGTAGTCACTGATTAATCTAGCTCACACCCTTCTTTTGTGTCACGTCAGTAGTTGTTAGTGATGAGAGCCTTTTGTTCTGACTCCTAGGTATTTCTGTATTCATTAGGTTATTGTTGGGGGCATGTATCTAGTATGGAGTCATTAAACTAGCCCTCGGACCCTATCCTATGTAGTTTGTTCAGTTGAGTTAGGTGTGTTTCCTCCCCATATCTCTACCGCCTACAATTAGATGTAATCCTTGATGGAGGTCTTTGCATCCACAAGTTTCTCTAGCGCAATCCCCTTGTACTTCCTGTGACCAGGAGGCTGCTTTCTCCTCATCTGGTGCTCTCCTCTGATTGGTCTCTGACCCTTTATAAACAAGAGGTATGTGAACTGGTATAGAAGCCCCGCCACACACACACCAGTGTATGCAAAGTCTTCGCGCCCGTTCCTCACAAAGATGGACAGCTCACTTGAGGGACCTCGGCGCCCAAACAAGTAGTGAGCACGGTCAAGGCTAGGCAGGTGTGCTTCCTCCCCATATCTCTACCGCCTACAATTAGATGTAATCCTTGATGGAGGTCTGCATCCACGAGTTTCTCGAGCGCAATCCCCTTGTACTTCCTGTGAACAGGAGGCTGCTTTCTCCTCATCTGGTGCTCTCCTCTGAGCGGTCTCTGAGCCTTTATGAACAAGAGGCATGTGAACTCGAATAGAAGCCCCGCCCATTTTGCCCCGCCACACACACACTAGGGTACGCAACGTCTTCCCGCCCTTTCCTCACTGTGATGGACAGCTCACTCGAGGGACCTCGGTGCCTTTCGGCATAGTGGCAAAGTTACAGACACACGTGTCACAAATGGCAAAAAAATCCGTGGGTTCGCGGAAAAATCCGAGAACTCGCTGATTTTTTTTCCATTTCGCGTTAATTTGCAGACCGCGAATCCGCAAAATTTGCCCATACTTACAAGGGACCCACGTATGGGCATACGCTCCCAACTTAGGGCGAACAAAGCAAACACAAGGAGATGATGGATGGAACACTGAAACCTTTCAGACGCTCACCCCGAGTAACAGATCTGGGTTGAATCCATTCATTTTGCTGCAACAGAGAAATGTGGATGGACAGAAAGCAAAAGATTACGTTTTTCTAGCTGATAAGTATATGGTGATTTCACATTATGATTTGTAGTGCCACATGATGCATAATTTGACTGAAAATGGGGTGGGTTTTGTGTTACTGAAAGTGAAAATTTCAAGTCCATGATGTGCTCTGCATGAGCACCCACGATGTACACTATTTGCAATACCTCACTCTAGGACAAATCTTAAAATGAGTAACAGAAACCCAGGCACAATACATAGGCAATGGTCACCAGAATATGCCTTGGTGTTACACGAATAGTCCTTATTACACTGCTGTTTCAAACATATTGTCTCTCACAATCCTGTACTCTCTCAATAATTAAAGCATTTACATATTTATTAATTTTCAGAAATTACTTCTGCAAAAAGAGTTTCACTTCTTTCTGTCCAGTCATCACATACACATTTTTTTCCTGTTTCTTATTTACATCTCCTCTTCTCTTGCATCTTCAGAAGCCTTCACTAGGTAGTTTAATTGCTTCTGATGGAGGAACTGACTAGGCCTACTCAGCCTTTTAGCCTTCTGAGCTCTTTGAGATGAATACCACAGTGCTTTTCCAGCACATGAATATGGGGTAAAAGTAACAAGGTTTCCTTGAATTGTAAAGTGAACAGTTTGACGTGGGTCAAAGGGCATGTGATTTCACTTCCTGTGGTGTCATCAGTGTAGTGTCTGTGTGATGTTACTTCCTGTGAAATATAGTGGGGATCACATTACAAGTGATGTTACTTCTGTTACACCTGGCATTTTGATGAATGGGCGTCCATGTGTACAACGTCAATGAACCTTTATAAGGTAGAAATTCACTATTTACTTCTGTGCAGAGCAAAGTAGATAGTCTTGAATACATGGCTGCTATTGGTAACAATCACAGTTTTTACATAACTATATAGAAGTACATTGCCTAAATTAGTAGACATCCTCAGATTTTCAGTGTGTGTCAGCAAAGGAATGCACACCAAGCTAGAACCATTGTACTTGACCTGAGCTTGAGGCATCTCAAATATGTCTTGGTACTATGTATTACTGGTAAGGTATGAAAGTCCCAGCTCCAGGAGGGTGTCAAGACCACTGTTCTGTTTAATGCAGTCATGTTGCTGGAACATCATGGCCCCCACCTCTACTTTTTTTAACTATCCAGATGTTCACCACAGTACGTGAACCATCTCGACAGCCAAGAAAGGAGAACGTGGAAGAGGGTGAGAATAATTTGAAGTCTTAAGTATTGGCTTCATTTCGCTTGTAATATGTCTCTTCGCAGGTAGCTCGATGTTACCATGGATAAGTCAGGTTTTGCTGAATTATCCAATTCCCTTGGGTAGCACATTACATCAATCCCTTGCATGGGTAAAACACAATCACAAGATTTGTAACTGTATATGCATGTTTTCTTTCACAGAACTCATTAAGTATTTTCTAAAACAGCACTCTATCTTATCAATAGTTTTTTCAGCATTCACAAGAGTTTCACAGATTTCAAATCTGTAGAAAGTAGCTAATTTCCCTGCATTCGTTTATTTTACTAATCACCAGGTTAACACCTATATCTGGGTAATGTTCATTAAGAAAGAACTGTTTTCTTTCTTAAATGTTCATATTCACAGGACTTTTCTCATTGCAGGGAGTAACAAAGCTAGGCTCAACGTTTGCATCAGGAACTATGGCATGTATACCAACATATGAAACACTTGCAGCAATTTGAGCAGTCAATATATATTTTCTTATTTACAGAGTTCTTGGGATTTTAAACAGGGCCGGACTGGCCATAGTGGGCACCGGGCATTTCCCCAGTAAGCCAGAGGGGTGGGAAATGGTTTTGTGCCTGTGGGGGTGGGCGGTTTTGTGCCTTTGGAGGCCAGTTTTGTACCTGTGTGGGCCGGTTTTGTGCCTGTGGGGGATGGTTTCACAGCAGTGCTGCAATATCGGCCCTCTGTAACAAAAGCGGGATCAGAGCTTCTTACTAGCACCCCCTCCCCTCAATCTGCTAGGGCTGGTTGCTGTTCCCAGTCCCGCCCTGATTTTGAAGTTGAGTTAGTGCGCTAACTTCACATTATGTTGAGTTTTGCCCCTTTGATTTCTCTCGACAAATGTAAAAAGGTCCCAGGGTCACTCTTCAACTTATTAACTTTTAAATAAAGGGAAGGTTTGACTTCAAGACTCTTCTAACAGAGCTGATGATTGGCTTCCGCTCTTCTTATCTTCTTGAGGGTAAAAAATCAAGCACTGGATGGGCCACTGAGATCTCATGACATCTCAACATCCCATTGATGTCTTGTGAGATACTGTCAATCATTGATTGACTAGAGGGAAACAAGTGAGAATATTGCCATTTGGTGGTCTCAGTGCACAGCAGCACATTTTAGAATAATTTCACAACTGAGCACCAGGTCCCATGATTAATGAACCTCTTTTTCTGTAGGTAAAACAAAACCCAAGAAAGTGGTTAGACAAAATGTTATGATGAGGGTCTGTGAGTGCTAATATTTGATTTACAGACTATGCAATACCCATCACGGATGGGCAGATTTTATATAGCTGCACAGTGCAGCAAGTATAGTTGTTGTGCTGTGCTGCACTGTGCAGGTGTAGAGAAAACATCAGAGCTGTATCTACTATGATACATTGCAGGAGTTGTCTTTCCCAGAGCTGGTGCACAAACTGGCTACCTAGCACTACACACCTTTGCACTATAGTGCTAGGCTAGATCCAGAAGCATTCTACAAGTCTGAGGTTTTCGGTCAAATACTTCTACCCCTTTAGTCCTTTAAAGTAGGTATTCTTCAAAGGATTGTCTTTGTAGTGCACAAGTTCTTGTTCTGCCTGATCTTGGCTCCAGACATACTCCAGGGGGGTGGAGGCCAATCACACCACCTACGCACGTGAAGGTGACAGCTCCTTCCACCACTCTAGTTCAGGATGGCCATCAGCCTGTTGATAAGCTGTCATGATATGCAGGGCACACCTCAACATCCTTTGTGTGACTGTCTAGAGTGAATGCATAAACAGGCCCCTGTCAGTCTGAACCAGATGTTGATTGCACCGACAAGCAGAGGCACCGGATGGTTAAACTACATACAATATGTCCACTTTCTAAAAATGGGTTTTCAGATACACAATTTAAAAAACACCTTCACTAAAAGATGTGTTTTTAAATTCTGAGCTTAGAGAGCCCAAACCCCCAAATCACTAGCTGTTCCCAATTGAAGGTTAGACTTGTAAAATTTAACAAGGCAGCCTATGGGACAGCTAGTTCGGGCAATAGTGAAAAACAACATTTGCTGGATTTCACGATCAGGACATGTAAAACACACCAGTACATGTTCTACCCTTCACATACACTACACCCTGCACATGAGGGGAACTGTGGGCCTACCTTAGGGGTGCCTTACATGTAATAAAGGGAACGTTAGGGCCGGGTAAGTGGGTGCCCTTGCAAGGTCGACATGGGCGTTTACAAATGCACTCAGGGATAAGGCAAAGGCAGGACTGAGACAAGTTTACAGGGCTACTCATGTGGGTGGCACAGCCAGTGCCACAGGCCCACTAATAGTTTTTGATTTACAGGTCATGAGCACACACAGTATACTTTACTAGGGACGTATTGGTAAATAAAATATGCCAATCATGAAGAACAAATCAGAGTTAGAATTTACACAGGGAGCACTTGCACTTTATCACTGATCAGCACTGGTAAAGTGCCAAGAGTACAGAAAACAGCATAAACGAAGTCCAGTATAACATCAAAAATACAGCGGGTAGATGCAAAAAGACAGGGTCTAAAACTTGTGAAAAGCTTGGAATGGTATGAACTGGAATTATTGGTTGCCAAGAGTGAGTACTTCTTAGGGTAGTTACCTCAGCCCCATCTCCCAGTTCTCCAGATTTCAGAAAAATTAATGTGGTTCTGATCTGAAGATTGATAAGGGGGTCACCTCCATTTGCCAGGGTAGCAGATGTTGTTACATCTGCCACCCTGATAGACAACCAACACCATATCTAGAGATCATCTCCGGCCCAGCAGTGATCTCAATTCCTTCACAAAAGCTGTCACCGCAGCGGCTCCTATGAAGATACAAAGTTTAGTTATTGGGGGCCATGTTTAAAATACAAAATACTAATAAACCTGACACCCTGGTAGATTTTGCGCAGGATAGTGGGGACATTAGTAATAATTTTCAGTGTGGACTGGCAGGTTTTCATTGGCAGTTCTGAACAGAAACAAAATAACATGAGACTGTCCGCTGTAAATAGGGTGGGTGGTCTAAAGTTCTTAAGCTGATGGCCCCTACTCCAACAGGCAATTGGTGTAGGGTTTTGACAAAGGGGACCAATGGGAGCATGACGGTCGTAAATCTGACAGTACATCCGACTTAAAATTGAGCAGATGGAGCTGACTTTTGACGGATCACTGAAATAATATCGAGGGACAGAATATCGACCATCAAAAATATCGTTGACAAAATATCGAGAGACAAAATATCGAGTTTCTATCTACAAACAGGTAAGTACAAAAATATCGAGTTAAAAATATCGTTTACAAAAATATAGTTGTAAAAAATATCGTATTTACTAAAAACTGTGTTAAATTAAATTATTATTAATAATTAATTACTAAAATATACTTAAAATTACTTAAATTAACTTATAATAATTAAATAATTAATGAAAGTTAAATAATATTTTTTTATTTCATATTTATTAAAACATATATATATAGTAACAAAATATAATAAAATAATACCCAAAAACTGAAAACTGACCCTGAACCCTAAAAATACCCCTTTACCCAAAAACCCAAAACTGACCCTGAACCCTAAAAATACCCCTTTACCCAAAAACTGAAAACTGACTCTGAACCCTAAAAATACCCCTTTACCCAAAAACTGAAAACTGACCCTGAACCCTAAAAATACCCCTTTACCCAAAAACTGAAAACTGACCCTGAACCCTAAAAATACCCCTTTACCCAAAAACCCAAAACTGACCCTGAACCCTAAAAATAAAAACGAATTTGTTTACTATCTATATTATATACTTACATATTTTCACTTTCTATATTTTTTACAGTCGATATTACTTCACTTACCTTAAAAACGATATTTTGGCTGTCTATATTCTGTCCTGTCGATATTTTGTCCAAACGATATTTTAAACTCGATATTCTGTCCAAGCGATATTTTGGAGTCGATATTATGTCTGTGCACCACTTTTGACAGATAGAGTAATCCGCTGTATCTGTAATACCCTGCCTGCCAAAAGCGAAATGAGGCCTTTAGTCTGAAAAGTTACTTGACTCTGCTGAAGTAGGCTTTTCTGTTCTTTTCTATTGACCCACATGTCCTCGAGGCAGTATTTAGGCACCAGGTCTGTATCAAGCAAGAGTTGGCTCCTGTCACAAATTGCTCTTATTCAAAGTAAAGAGCTCATCCCCTGTTTGTGTCCCAGTAGCAGCAAGATGAGTCCAATCTGATAGAGACAAAGTCCAATCCCTGGGTGCCAGCAGGAGTCAGGCGCTTTTTAATCTTATTTCCCTAGCAGTCAGTAAGAATTGTCTTCCTCCTACAGATGCTCATTCAGGAATGTTCTGAGAAGGTGATGGCAAGGACCATCCTTATCTTTTGCACCAACCAATGATTCCAAGTTTCTTTAAACCCAATTCTAGCAAATGTTTAATTTAAACTCAACATCCTTGTGTACCGCTTCCTTTCTTCCTTTAGTGTAAAATGTCTCCAAGTCTTTCTTTCAAGATTGCCATTGCCTTCTTCCCCTTGCAGGTGGCAGGAGTATATACTTTGTTGAAGAGTGCTCTGTGAATGAATGATTTCTATTCCAGTGGCAGACATTTTAGATTTTTACTTGAAAGACAGGGCTGTTCAGGCAGTTTTTTTACTTGCTATCTATTTCAGAACCCACACATTTGACTCATCTCAAAGTGGTCAAAGTTTACACCACGTCAGCCTTCCTATCCTGCTTTCAGAGGAATCTGCATCGTCCTTCAAGAGGCCAGTTATTCACACCTCATTTGTGGTGCTAACTACAGTCACTGAAGTGAAGAAAGCAAGGAACACTGATTATATTCCATTTTGCTTGCATGCAGCAAAAAATACATGTTTTAAAAGTTGTTTTTTCACTATATTTATTAAACATTTACTTTCACTTTGGAAATACATTTTTAGGATAAAGTAAACATTTTTTTGAATAAAGTGCCTTGTATTTTCCTAAGTTGAAAATGAATTTTATTCACAATGAAGCCTGTTATTAGAAATGTAATTTGCCATACACAGTGCAAAGAGCTTTTGCCAATTTTTCACATTGGGCACACACTTTACTTTAATACTTATATGGTACACAGTTTTTTCATATTTATGTAGTACATCCCACTTTTATACATTAATTATCCAGTCATGTGGGCTTACGAGGCCCTTGTAGGGATGACTTAGCTGGTATGTAAAAGTAGGTTTTCTACATAACAAACCACTTTCCTTGCGGTGTCCCTGCAATGTGTTTAAAACTGCAGTCTAACCAAGGAACCAGTGGGGGCTCCTGGATCGGGTGCTGTAGGGCGGTGGGGTGTGGTGGGAGAGGGGCAGTGTGGGGAGTCGTAAACTCCAGCATATGGCCGAACGGAGTTAAGTAAAGAAATAAATAAATAAAACAAATTACATTGCGCACTCTGCATCGCCATATGGCGTTGCAGCTTGTGCAATTTAATTTGTTTTATTTATTTATTTCTTTACTTACCTACATTCCGCTGCATGCCAGAGTTTACTACCCCACACCCTGCCACTCTCCCACCCCACCCCACCTCCCCGCAGCACACCCTCCAGGAGCCACTACTGCAAGGCACAAAGGTGTTTCCATGGGTCATACACTTTATGTGGCCGGTTTAAAACTACACTGCAATCAACATTGATATTTAACTTGTTAACTACTGGTACATTTCCTTTTCCAAATTACTATTGCCTTAGTTAAACATTAAATAAATAATTTGTTGTAGGCAATTTCACGAGAGACAAACAAAGTGAGAGAGCAAAATGGAGTGGGTGAGTGAAAAGAGAGAGAGAAAGTGTGTGTGAGAGTGTGTCTGTAGGGGTGGTGAGGGCTGTGTGTGCGGGTGTGTGTGCTTGTTTGTCAGTCTCCACATTAGGAAGAAAGGTGTTGTTACTGTGAGAAAATCCAATTTTTTGTGTGGTCACCCCCATTTTTGCTGAATTTTATTGCTGTTTTTTAGACTCTGCACAATGATACACTGCGGTCCAGTGACTAATGTATGTGCCCCGACCCTTAAATCATGCAGAAATTGGCAGGTCCTGATTGACATATTTAACTCTCCTATACCGCCATAGTATATGATGTAGAAGTACATCAATTGTGTGGAAAGTTAGATGTTACCTGTGGACTGCAATGCTCAGTCTGCCATTGTTAGACCTGTCAGCCTTAGGGTGGTCTCCCCTACATTTTTGCCCTTTTTGCCTCCCATTTTTATCCTATACTTTGTTGGACTTAGGACTCTGGGCGCCTCACCACTGCTAAACAGTGCTGAGGTGCAGGTGCTCTGCCCTAACACCTTGAGGCTGGCATATCTGCCACAAGCCACTGCTACTGCAGTAAGGCTAATCCTCCATAGGCTAATATTGGGAACCTCTCCTTATGGAATAACTTCTGACAGGGACCTAATAAGTCTATCATGTTTGGTCTTGTTGGACTCGGGGCGGGAACCCTTTCTAATGATATATAGGGTTTGGCCATAACTATGCTAGGGATCCCACTTTTATAAAGGGGACCTTCTCCTGCCTACACTTAGATTAGGCTGCAGACTCCCCCCTCCCCTCTGCATACTGATAGCCTGCCTGGGTTGGGAGGTGGGAGTGGTGATTCACACCTTCTTCCCTGGGATGAGCTGTGATGGGCTGCCCACTGTAGCCTTAACGGCCTGTCTCTCGTCACTGTGACAGGTAGGTCAGGGAAGGCAGGGAACATACCAGAACTCCCTGGACTCTTCCAGAAGCCCCTGCCCCCAGACCCTTCCAGTGACTTCTACCCCTTTCTAGCCCTTAGACTGAAAGATATATAAGGGAGGGTCCTGGCCTCACTTCTTGTTACACCCTGGACTAAGAAGAAACTCTGCTGGAGTACAGACTGCTGCGCTAGGAGGATTGCCACTCTGCTGGAGCTGACTGTTCCTAGGAACTGCTGCCCAGTGGTGCTTGAGCTGCCCTACTGCCTGCTGATCTGGCCCTGCCAAGAGGAGACTGAAGAAACATCCCAGGAGTGTCTCCACAACATCCAGAAGGACTCCCTCTGCGCTTCTGAACAACCTCTGCACCCTGCAGCACTGGGTGTGGGAGACAACTTCTTACACCCCTACATCATCGCAGCTGGTGGAGGACTCTGACTGCGTTGCCTAGCACTGTGGGGAGAACTGAAGCGCTATGTCCCTGTAAGTACCGTCGCCGCCTGGGGACCCTGAATGCGCTACGAGGCACTGCGGGGGAGAAGTGCTGTGCTGGGACTCAAAGCGCTGCAGTCAAAGAGCGCTGTGTGCCTTGGACCTTTAATGTCTCCGAAACGCTGTGAATGGTAAGCGATGTGGGGTCCAAACTCATCTCCGCGAGCCCGGGCCTGTGAACACGCTGTGTGCCGTGACCCAAGCGCTGTGATGGGGAGGCGCTGTGGGTAAAAATTCCCGCGCCGGGATTTTGGTGAAAAGTGCACCAGAATCCCCGTTTGGATCCCCGCCGCAGGCGCAAGGGTAAAACTGCTGGAAACGCTCCCTAAATCAGCCCGGGAGAAAAGCACACCAGGACTGCCTCAGAGACTTCCCCCCGATATCACCGCCACGGCCCGGGAGTCTCAGGAAGCCTCTGCACAGCCCCTCTGACATCAGAGAGGGGCCGTGCTGGGATTGGTTACCGGCGTGGGGCGTTGCCTGGCAACGAAGGGCTCGTCCCGGTAGCAAGGCCGCTTTGAAAACAGGCAAAGGGCTTCCCTCGCTTCCCTTCGGATCAGCTGCAACCCGGTCCGAGTACCCCAGAGAAGAGAGGAGGTCCACGACGGTGCCGGCCTTGCCCCCAAAGCCACAGGTAACAACCTAGCGGAAGCGCTAGGGCTTTGTCTGCCAAGCTACCTGGGCGGGAAGCGGGCTGTGGGTTGGAGGCCGTGTAGGCGGTTGGGACTGCCTGAGCTGACCGGAACTGCCTCAATCAATAGAGGACCGCGGGGACTGCCTTCATTTACCCAGGTTGGGGTCTGACTCATTTGAACTCGCCCGGCTTTGGTATTTCTGTTTAGTTGCGGGCCGGGCAGACTATCGATCCGATTGGGTCATTTTAGCACTACCAGCTGCACTTCCTCTGCTGGGAGCGTTATTTCTTTGTGAGGCGCAAAGATAAGGCTACCGGAGAACTTTTGCCATAAGAACGTTCCAACAGTGAATGTTGGCCATCAAAGCCTACCTAAAGTGACCTTTTGGCCATAAGAGCATTCCGGAAGTGAATTGGGTACTATAAGAGAACACTTGGGGACAGTACAGAGAAGAGCATGCAATGTGCCATTTGGATTAATTTTACTAATGATCTTGCCTGAAACCTGGATTTATTTTACTATTGAACTTGCCTAGGAACTGGGTTTAGTTTGGTCCTACCTGGAACTGGATTGACTGACTTATTGATCTTACCAATTGTGGACCTTGCATAAATTTGAGATAAAGCTATTTTATATTTTTATAAACAACTGGTGTGGTGTCTTTTTATGAGTGTTCTTATTGCGTCACTGCTGCTGCGTGTTGCACAAATACTTTACACATTGCCTCTGAAGTTACGCCTTTGCTGCTCTGCGCCAAGCTACCAGGTCGGAAGCGGTGGTCCCTACTTGGACTAGGGTACATACACCTGCCAACTGGAGACCCCGGTTCTAACATTGGTGATCGAGCGGTTGGATAGGACTTGTGCTTGTGTAATACCACGCAGAGACGCAGTGTACACCACAACCCTACACCTGACTCTACTGAATTTTGGTCTATCCTTTCCAATTGGCATTTTTGAATTTTTTTTAAATTCTCCCTGACTGGCTGTTTTAAAAAAAAAAAAAGTCCTTGTGCCTAAGTCCCATTTGATTTTCTCTACAAATGTCTGAGGCCCTACCTAGCAAGATGGAATTCGAGCTGGCCAATCTGGAAGTTTACACAGTGGCACAACTCAAGGAATTCTGCGAGGAGAAAGGGGTGCCCTTCAAGCGAAGCGCCAAGAAGGCAGAGCTTCAGAAAGCCTTGAGAGCATGGGTCACAGCCCACCCAGAAGGAGATGGGGACGAGCAAGGACCGGAGAATGACACCACAGGAAATCTTGACCTACTGCACTTGGCGTGAAATGGTAATTTGTTACCAGGTACAAGAGTACCATCCAGGGCAGGCAGTAGTGTGTCAGTGAAGAGCCTGTCCTCAGAGGACCTGGAGGACAGGAGGGAGGAGAGACAGCTCAGGTTGGAGCTTGCCAAGCTGGAGAAAGAGCGGGAAAGAGAAAGGTGGGCCATGGAGCAGGATCGCGAGAACAAGCGACTTGCTATGCGGGAAAAAGTACTTGCCCATGAGCTCAGCCTGAAGGAACTGGAAATCCGGGCCCTAGAAGTAGGGGCCAACAGCAACAAGAATGGTGGCAGCGTACCTATGGAAGCTTCATGTGGGTCCAGGGTCTTTATGCCTAAAGATGTGATGGACAGTTTTAAGGTGGGGGATAATATTGATAAGTGGTTAGCCGCCTATGAGGTGTCTTTAAGAGCCCATGGGGTCCCAGAGAGTTATTGGGGGGGTTGGTTTGTATCTACCTCCAGATGTTAGGGACACCCTCCTTTACCTAGAGAAGGAAGACCAGACTAACTATTCGGTCATGAAAGCTGCATTGCTTAAGAGGTTCAGTCTTACCCCTGAGAGGTATAGGCAGAGGTTTAGGAATAGCCACAAACTTCCCACACAGAACTGGGTAGACCTCCTGGACTACGCTAGTAAAGCTTTAGAGGGCTGGGTGCGGGGCAGCAATGTGCATGACTATGAAGGGTTGTATGACTTGTTTTTAAGAGAGCACCTTCTAGAGAAATGTTTTCCAGAGCTGCGCCAACACCTGGTTGACCACAAGTTGATCAATCCTAGGAAGCTTGCGGAGGAGGCGGACACCTGGGTCAGTACCAGGGTGTCCAACAAGGGTTCTGGGGGGGACTCCCAAAGGGGTGGTCAGGGTTCCCACCAGAGGAAAGAGGGGGGAGATAAAAAGAGAGATTTCTCCAAAGGCCCCCAAAATAATTCACAAGGGAAAGGGTCTGGGTCCCAGCCCCAATCTGGCCACCAGAAGCCAACTTATCCTGACAAAGGTCAGCAGCCCAGAATTGTCCGGTGCTATGAGTGTGGTGAACTTGGACACTACAAGGGGGATCCCAAGTGTCGCAAGAGAGCACCACAGGCCACTGGAGGTAAAAACACCGGGGTGGCTAGTGTAGCGCTTGGGGAGGAGCTGTCCCTAGATGATGGGAGTGAGGGGCAGGGCTTGTCCTAGTGTCTCTGGGGGACAGTGAGATGGTCCCCAAGGTCCATGTGCCCTCAAACACTACCAAGTATAGGCAGTGGGTCACCCTCAATGGTCGGGGGGTGGAGGCCCTGAGGGACACAGGTGCCAGCATGACTATGGTAAGGAGTCAGCTGGTGTCCCCATAGCAAATAATTCCTGATGCGTTCCACCCAGTTGTGATGGCTGACAACAGGGGGGGTCACTATCCCATAGCACAGGTTCCATTTGAGTGGGGAGGGGTTTCAGGCCTTTTAAGAGTTGCTGTGAGCCCTGCCATGCCAGTGGACTGTCTGTTAGGGAATGACCTGGAGCATACTGCCTGGAAGGAGGTAGAGCTCAAGGCGCATGTGGAGATGCTGGGTTACCGGAGTGGATTTGTGCTACCACACGGTCTATGGCTGCCCGGAAAGGGAGTCAACCAGGGCTGGAGCTTGGAAAAATGGCCCAGCCAGCTGCTAAGAAGGGAGGAGCCCGAGGGTGTGGGAAGCCCGCCCCAGGGCAGTCACCCCGTGAGATGGATGGGGCACCTGAGGAGGTTGCACCGGAGTCCACAGAGGGGGACGTTGCTCCCTTGGGGGACTTACCTACCCCTGCAGAGTGGCAGGTGGAAGGAGGGCCCACCAGGGAGGAGTTTTGCCGGGCACAGGAGGAGTGTCCTACCCTTGAGGCCATGAGGCGACATGCCGAAGCCCAAGCAGCAGGCAATGCCTCCGCGGAGTATCATATTTACTGGGAGGACGGGCTCCTTTACAGTGAGCCCAAGGCTCCTGTGCATGGGTCATCAAGGGCCTTAGTGGTCCCCCCATGCTACAGGGCCTTTCTTTTGGAACTGGCCCATGAGATCCCTTTGGCAGGACACTTGGGCCAAGACAAGACCTTTGCTAGGCTTGTTCCACATTTTTATTGGCCGCAGATGAGGGTCTCCTCAGATACCTTCTGCAGGACCTGTCTGACCTGCCAAGCCAGTGGGAAAACAGGGGCTAAGCTGCAGGCTCCCCTGGAACCACTACCTGTCGTTAGCACCCCCTTTGAGAGGGTGGGCATCGACATTGTTGGGCCTATGGATCCACCGACTTCTTCTGGCCACAGGTTTATCCTGGTTCTGGTGGACCACGCCACCCGGTACCCAGAGGCTATTCCTCTGAGAACCATCACTGCACCTGCAGTGGCCCGGGCCCTGATGGGGATTTTTACCAGAGTGGGTTTCCCCAAAGAGGTGTTGTCCGACAGGGGTACCAACTTTGTCTGCCTACATGCAAGCCATGTGGAAGGAGTGTGGGGTTACTTATAAGTTCCCCACTCCTTACCACCCAAAGACCAATGGTCTCGTGGAGAGATTTAACAAGACCCTAAAGGGCATGATCAGGAGTCTGCCTGAGGGCCTGAGGAAAAAGTGGGACATCCTCTTGCCCTGTTTCCTACAGGGAGGTACCGCAGAAGGGAGTGGGCTTCAGCCCCTTTGAGCTTTTGTACGGCACCCTGTTAGGGGACCTCTCAGCTTAGTGAAGGATGGGTGGGAGAAGACTCCAAGGAGGCTTCCCCAAGATGTAGTGAGCTACATGCTGGCCTTCCGCAGCCAAATGGCTAAGTTGTGGAAGCAAGCTTCGGACAACTTAGAGGCCAGCCAGGCGGTGATGAAGGAATGGTACGACCAGAATTCTCACCCTGTGGAGCTAGAACCTGGACAGAAGGTGTGGGTCATGGAGCCTGGAGAGCTTAGTGCCCTTCCAGGATCGCTGGACAGACCCTTATGAGATATTGGAGAAGAAGGGCAAGGCCACTTACCTAGTGGACCTTAAGACCCCAGGCAGCCCCACAGGGTGCTACACGTCAACCGCCTCAAACCCCACCATGAGAGGTCTGAGCTTACCTTACTGATGGTAACTGATGGGGCTGAGGAAGAGGAAAGTGAACCTCTCCCGGACCTCTTTGCTGCTAAAGAGAAGGATGGGTCAGTAGAGGGAGTGGTTCTCCCCCCATCCTTGACTCCTGAGCAACAGAGGGACTGTCGCCAGGTCCTGGGGCAGTTTGCCTCAGTGTTTTCCCTTATCCCTTGGATTACCCACCTGTGTACCCATGATGTGGACACAGGAGACAGCCCCCCTGTCAAGTCCAAGTCTTACAGGCTGTCAGATAAGGTGAAGGCCAGCATCCAGAGTGAGGTCACTAAGATGCTGGAGTTGGGGTGATAGAGCCCTCCAGCAGCCCTTGGTCCAGTCCGGTGGTTCTGGTACCAAAAGCTGCCCCACCGGTCACCACACCAGAACTTAGGTTCTGTGTGGATTACAGGGGACTGAACTCTGTGACCAAGACTGATGCTCATCCTATCCCTAGGGCGGTTGAGCTCATTGACCGACTAGGGGCTGCCCAATACCTGAGTACCTTTGACCTCACGTCGGGGTACTGGCAGATCGCCCTAACAGATGGAGCTAAAGAGAGGTCCGCCTTTTCCACCGCAGAGGGCCACTACCAGTTCAGAGTGATGCCCTTTGGATTGAAAAACGCTCCTGCCACCTTCCAGCGGCTGGTGAACCGGGTCCTCTCCGGTTTAGAGGCCTTCTCTGCTGCCTACCTGGAAGACAGAGCTGTCTTCAATAGCAGCTGGGAGGACCATCTGGGTCACCTCCAGGAAGTGCTTCAGGCTCTGCAGCAGGCAGGCCTGACTATCAAAGCTAGCAAATGCCAGATAGGGCAGGGGTCGGTGGTCTACCTGGGACACTTGGTAGGCGGGGGCAAGGTGCAGCCCCTACAGGCCAAGATAGAAACCATCCTGGCCTGGGAGCCTCCCAAAACACAGACTGAGGTCAGGGCATTCCTGGGCCTCACAGGTTACTACCGCAGATTTGTCAAGGGCTATGGCACCATTGTGGCCCACTTGACTGAGCTAACCTCTAAGAAATACCCTAGGAAAGTGATCTGGACAGAGGCTTGCCAAAAAGCCTTTGACTCTCTAAAGCAGGCCATGTGAACCGCTCGTTTGCTCAGGGCCCCTGACTTCTCCAAAGAAATCATTGTCCAAACGGACGCCTCAGAGCATGGCATAGGGGCGGTACTTTCGCAACTCAATGAGGAGGGAAGGGACCAACCAGTAGCCTTCATCTCCAGGAGGCTACTCCCCCGAGAACAGCGGTGGAGCGCGATAGAGAGGGAAGCCTTTGCGGTGGTCTGGGCTGTAATGAAGCTGAGGCCATTTTTGTTTGGCTCCCACTTCCTGATTCAGACTGACCACCGGCCCCTCAGATGGCTCATGCAAATGAGGCGCGAGAATCCCAAATTGTTGAGGTGGTCCATTTCCCTACAGGGGATGGACTTCAAGGTGGAACACAGACCCGGAGTAGACCACGCCAATGCTGACGGTCTCTCTAGGTTTTTCCGCCTTAGTGATGAGAACTCCCTAGAGGTTGGGAAGTTCTCCCCACTCTCAGCTGGGGGGGACACGTGTTAGACCTGTCAGCCTTAGGGTGGTCTCCCATACATTTTTGCCCTTTTTGCCTCCCATTTTTATCCTATACTTTGTTGGACTTAGGACTCTGGGCGCCTCACCACTGCTAAACAGTGCTGAGGTGCAGGTGCTCTGCCCTAAAACCTTGTGAGGCTGGCATATCTGCCACAAGCCACTGCTACTGCAGTAAGGCTAATCCTCCATAGGCTAATATTGGGAACCTCTCCTTATGGAATAACTTCTGACAGGGACCTAATAAGTCTATCATGTTTGGTCTTGTTGGACTCAGGGCGGGGAACCCTTTCCAATGATATATAGGGTTTGGGCATTACTACGCTAGGGATCCCACTTTTATAAAGGGACCTTTTCCTGCCTACACTTAGATTAGGCTGCAGACTCCCCCCTCCCCTCTGCATACTGATAGCCTGCCTGGGTTGGGAGGTGGGAGTGGTGATTCACACCTTCTTCCCTGGGATGAGCTGTGATGGGCTGCCCACTGTAGCCTTAACGGCCTGTCTCTCGTCACTGTGACAGCTAGGTCAGGGAAGGCAGGGAACATACCAGAACTCCCTGGACTCTTCCAGAAGCCCCTGCCCCCAGACCTTTCCAGAGACTTCTACCCCTTTCTAGCCCTTAGACTGAAAGATATATAAGGGAGGGTCCTGGCCTCACTTTTTGTTACACCCTGGACTAAGAAGAAACTCTGCTGGAGTACAGACTGCTGAGCTAGGAGGATTGCCACTCTGCTGGAGCTGACTGTTCCTAGGAACTGCTGCCCAGTGGTGCTTGAGCTGCCCTACTGCCTGCTGATCTGGCCCTGCCAAGAGGAGACTGAAGAAACATCCCAGGAGTGTCTCCACAACATCCAGAAGGACTCCCTCTGCGCTTCTGAACAACCTCTGCACCCTGCAGCACTGGGTGTGGGAGACAACTTCTTACACCCCTACATCATCGCAGCTGGTGGAGGACTCTGACTGCGTTGCCTAGCACTGTGGGGAGAACTGAAGCGCTATGTCCCTGTAATACCGTCGCCGCCTGGGGACCCTGAATGCGCTACGAGGCACTGCGGGGGAGAAGCGCTGTGCTGGGACTCAAAGCGCTGCTGTCAAAGAGCGCTGTGTGCCTTGGACCTTTAATGTATCCGAAACGCTGTGAATGGTAAGCACTGCAGGGTCCAAACTCATCTCCGCGAGCCCGGGCCTGTGAATACGCTGTGTGCCGTGACCCAAGCGCTGTGAAGGGGAGGCGCTGTGGGTAGAAATTCCCGCGCCGGGATTTGGGTGAAAAGTGCACCAGAATCAACGTTTGGATCACCGCCGCAGGCGCAAGGGTAAAACTGCTGGAAACGCTCCCGAAATCAGCCCGGGAGAAAAGCACACCAGGACTGCCTCGGAGACTTCCCCCCGATATCACCGCCACGGCCCGGGAGTCTCAGCAAGCCTCAGCACAGCCCCTCTGACATCAGAGAGGGGCCTTGCTGGGATTGGTTACCGGCGTGGGGCGTTGCCCGGCAACGAAGGGCTCGTCCCGGTAGCGAGGCCGCTTTGAAAACAGGCAAAGGGCTTCCTTCCCTCGCTCCCCTTCGGATCAGCTGCAACCCGGTCCGAGTGCCCCAGAGAAGAGAGGAGCTCCACGACGGTGCCGGCCTTGCCCCCGAAGCCACAGATAACAACCTAGCGGAAGTGCTAGGGCTTTGTCTGCCAAGCTACCTGGGCGGGAAGCGGGCTGTGGGTTGGAGGCCGTGTAGGCGGTGGGGACTGCCTGAGCTGACCGGAACTGCCTCAATCAATAGAGGACCGCGTGGACTGCCTTCATTTACCCGGGTTGGGGTCTGACTCATTTGAACTCGTCCGGCTTTGGTATTTCTGTTTAGTTGCGGGCCGGGCAGACTATCGATCCGATTGGGGCATTTTAGCACTACCAGCTGCACCTCCTCTGCTGGGAGCGTTATTTCTTTGCAAGGCGCACATATAAGGCTACCGGAGAACTTTTGCCATAAGAACGTTCCTACAGTGAATGTTGGCCATCAGAGCCTACCTAAAGTGAACTTTTTGCCATAAGAGCATTCCGGAAGTGAATTGGGTACTATAAGAGAACTGTGGTATTCTGCATTTATTCTACTGCTAGTTATGTCTCTTTCTGTGACATCAATGTGTGACATCACAGCTTGTGGGTTGGAATGTATCTTTTGAAACCTCTGGCAGTTTATCCTATTCAGGCTGAGGTCTGGATGTGCTTCTTTATGTCTTAGATTAAACCTTGGATTTAACTATCTAAATCTGAGTCCTGCGTATTTCTTCAACTAAAACCAGGATCTTACATTGGCGTAGTCGGCACGCAAGATTGAAGAGGCATAACAATCTCAACTGGATATTATCTACTACTTTTCAACTAGAGCGGCAGTTGGTTTCAAGTGCTGCTATCTGAGGATTGGTGAGACTTTTCAATATTCTTTTCTACACTTTATCTGTGTTATGATGACACCTGCGGCAGTTAATTAATTTTAAGTGCCTTGATTGCACCTGCGGCTGTTTATTCTAAATTAAAGTTTGCTGTTTCATCTTGATCGCACCTTGGAGCTTTAATTCCTTCAACTGGAACAAACAAGCAAAATAAAAGTGTGACTTCATCTACTTTTAATAAGTATAGCGGCTGTCTATGTTTAATTTCAATTTAAAGGCTGCTGACAAGTATATTGAAGCAAACAAAGTAAAGTGGCTTCATTTTCTTTTATCGATGAAACTGATTGTCTTCGTACACTGTGTCTATTTTCAATTTAAAAGGCGACCGTCACAGTATTGAAGCAAGTGGCAAAGAGGCTTCATGTATTTTTATCGAAGGAGATAACTGTTCTCATTTTAAAAGGCTACGAAAAGTGATGTATAATTAAGGTCAAGTGTAGCAGCTGTTATAATTAGACATCACTCGTGGATCAAGCGAGTGCGCAGTTTGAATTATATACTTCACACAATGAAAGAAGAAGAGTTAATTACCTACCTTCTGGATCTTCTATGCCTTGGCTGTGAGTAACGGTTTTATCTTCCCCAAGATCCACTCCTTCGGAAGTCCTCAGGCATTTGATGACGTTTCAGAATGCCCTCGGGGTATTGGTGATTCCAACACTCCACGTCAGGGCGTACTACTGAGTCAGAACGTCACGAAGTTTCAGGAAGCTCCGTCTTCTTCTCTTCGCTTCACTCTGTTTCCTAGCAACTGTTGAGCGCTCCACGTCAGAGCGTACCTCTCTGTCAGAGCTTCAGAAATTAGAGCGTCCTTCTTCCGTTACTCTCCTTTCAGCATCCTCGATCGTCAAGATTTCTGGCTAATTAATCCTCTATCTCTCAGCCTCGGGGTAATGGAGAGTACATTTAGTATTGTTTTTACCTCTTCCTCGACTGTGACTGTGACTTACTATTTTGTTTAAAGAGGAGGCATTGACTATTATTTCAGCTGCAGTACGTGAAGAAAAGAGTTTGACGTTATTTTAACAGCGGTGCTCAAAGTCTCTGAAGAGGAAACTTTGAATTTTATTTCAACAGCAGTACAGTGGTACATAAAGACTCTGTTGTCTTATAACACACACATTAATATAACACTCCAATTATTTTAACAGTGGTACTCAAAGTCTCTGAAGAAGAAGCTTTGAATTTTATTTCAGCAGCACTCATTTTATATAACGCTCCTGCGCTTCATATTTCTCCTGTTTTATTTTCTTTCAGGCTGCAGGACTCTGCTGTTTTGTTGTATCATCTTGGCTTTTGTAGTGTTTAAAGTCTCTGTTGTTTATCAGCACACTGATTTTATATAGCGCTCCAGTGCTCCACATTTCACCTGTTTCATTCCTTTTCAGGCTACCAAAATCTGCAAAATTCATCATTTTCATTTTGGTTTTGTGATTTTGTTTTTGTTAAAACATGCAAAACGTTACAGCTGCCCCTTTTTTCCTTTCATCCACTGGAGAACCTCCCATTAAGTGGAAAAAATGGAAAAAGGTTTTTGAAAGGTATGCTAAGGTATGTGGAGTCAGTCTAAGTGCTGAACGCAAAACAGCCCTTCTACTCCATTGTTTAGGCTCTGAAGGGCAAGATGTATTTGATCACCTCCCGGAACTTTCTGCGGCAGAAGAAGCAAATCTTAATGAATTTGAGGTTGCTTTGAAAAAATTAGACTTACATTACTTGCCAAAGGTTAGCACTATTTTAGAGAGGTATCATTTTGCCAAAAGACTGCAAAGCGAGGAAGAATCTATTGAAGGTTATGTAACTCAATTAAGGAAGTTGGCAAGTTCTTGTAAGTTTGACAATGCTCTTGAGGAGAGAATCAGGGACCAGTTTATGGTTGGTTGCAATATTGAAAAGGTCAGGGAAGAGCTCTGGATGAAGGATGAGCCTTCTCTAGACGAGGTACTACAGGTCGCAAAAAGAATTGAGCATTCTCTTAAATGTGTTGACACTTTTAAAAAGGATAAACAAAGCTCAGTTCAAGCGGTCAGGCAGGATGCAAAGAGTTTTACAAAAGACTCTGTTCCTCTTACTGTTAAAAAAAAAACTTTTGTCCCTAAATGGTTTAGGTGCGATAAGATGGGTCACTATGCTAATGACAAGAAGTGTCCAGCTTTGAATTCAACTTGCTCAAAATGCAAGAAGAAGGGTCATTTCTCTACCCTGTGTAAAAGTAAACCTCAGAGTCATTTGGTGAAGTCTGTTAATGAGGAATCAATAGAAGAAGATTTTGTATGTGGGCAGGTTGTAGTACAAGTAACCTCTACTCCTGATAATTCCTCATCTCCTATAGATATGATTTTCATTGAAGGTGAACCTACGGAGGCCTTGTTTGACTCAGGGGCTAAGATTACCATTGTGTCCAAAAAGTTCTACCTAGGTAGTCTTTCATCTAAGGTTCAACTATCCAAGCCTGATATTCGTCCTTTGGGGTATAGTGAAGAGGTGATTCCTTTGCTTGGGTTATTCACAGGCCTAATTATGTATAAGGACCGTTTTGCCAAAGGCAAAATCTATGTCTCACATAAAGGAGACAGCATCATTAGTTGGTTTCATCAGGGGGATCTCAACATCATGTTGGATCCTACTTCCCCTAACCCCATTATTCTTAAGGAGATGGTTAATGAGGTTTCTGTTGCTTCTGACTCTATTCTTGTACAGCACATTAAAAGGAAGTTTCCAAGGGTCTTTAGAGAAGTGTTGGGTTGTCTCAAAGATTTTAAGTTGGAAATTCCTGTACGTGAAAATTCTCAACCTTACACTTGTAAAGCTAGGGGCGTTCCTCTGGCATTGAGAGAAGAGATGATCAGTGAACTTGAAAAATTAAAGAAGGGTGGTATAATTGAGGAAGTCACTGATACTGATTGGCTTGCTCCTGTGGTCGCAGCACGCAAACCCAATGGGTCCCTACGCTTATGCATTGATTTAAGGCAACTTAATAAGTGTGTTATTGTGGACCATTATCCCTTGCCTAATATAGCTGATTTAATGATATTACTTGATGGTGCTAAGGTTTTCAGTACCCTCGATCTCGCATCTGCATACCATCAGATCGAGCTTGAGGAGGCGTCCAGGAACTATACGTCCTTTGTTACACCTTTTGGGACGTATAGATTTGTCAGGATGCCTTTTGGGCTTGTTTCTGCGGCTGCAACCTTTCAGCGTGTTATGGAAAGGGTGCTGAAGGGATGCCGGGGGGTTTGTGTGTATCAAGACGACATTTTAGTCTTTGCAAAGAATGATGAGGAACATATGTGTTTTCTTGACAAGGTTTTAGACTCCTTACAAGAAGCAAACCTCACTGTTAAGCTTGAGAAATGTCATTTTGGCCTGTCTTCAATCCACTATCTAGGTCACACTATTTCTAAGAATGGCATTGCTCCCAAAGCTGATTTGGTTGATACCATTACACGCATGCCACCTCCCTCTTCCAGAGAGGAACTCATGAAATTATTTGGAATGATTGAGTACTATAATAAGTTTGTGAAGGGGTTCGCTGATCACTGTGCACATTTGAGAGGTCTTCTGAAGAAGGGTTCTGAGTTTTTGTGGAATGATGATTGCATGATGGAATTTGATTCTCTTAAGAGAAAGCTTGAGTCTGCGCCCAACTTGAAAAGTTTTAATCCTGGTCGTTTGTCTGTTGTCACCACCGATGCCAGCGTGTAAGGTCTTGGTGCTGTTCTTCAGCAAGATGTAGATGGGGTACTAGAAACAATATTGTTTGCTTCACGTGGTCTTAAAGATCCTGAGACACGTTATTCGGTGATTGAACGTGAGGCCTTGGCGGTTTTCTGGGCGATTAGGAAATTTAAAAAATTTCTTTGGGGCACCAGGTTTGTGATTAAAACTGATCACAAACCGTTGTGTGAGGTATTCACAAAGAAAGGACTTGATTTTATTTCCAGCAGAATAACTAAATGGGTCATTGCTTTGCAAGAGTACGAGTTTGAAATATTGTACATTCCTGGTGTTGACAACTGTGTTGCTGACACTCTTTCAAGATTGGTGGATGTTTCACATGAGGTTGATGATGTTGAGGATGGTGAAATGGATAATTTTATGGTTTGTCCAGTCTCTGTAGTAGGTGTTGAGGAGTCGGTATGGAGACTTAAACAAGACTCTGATCCTGTTTTGAGTGAGCTTTCTGCTCTTGTGCGTGATGGTTGGCATTCTAAGAAACAAGCCTCTGTGGAATGTGCTAAGTTCTGGGGTGTCAAAGATGAATTAGCCATTTGTAATGACTTACTGGTCCGGGGGACTAAACTCATACCTCCTTCTGAACTGCGTGGGAATATCATTGATCTTGCTCATGAATTCCACTCCGGTATGTCAAAAACCAAGGAACGTATTCGTTCCTCATACTGGTGGCCTGGGTTGGATTTGCATGTAGAGAGAATAATCAGGGATTGTGGCATTTGCAGTCTGAGTGATAAGTCTAAGATGGTAAGAGTTCAACCTATGTGCATTAGGGATCTTCCTTCTGGTCCTTGGACCGATATTTCTTTTGACATTTTAGGTCCGGTTTATTCTGATGGGCAGCAGATCTTCATTCTGGTTTTACTAGACTTGTTTTCAAGGTGGCCTGAAATACATTTCACTTCATGTATAGAGTCTCGCTCTGTCATAAAATTTCTTGAAGTTGTGTTTGCAAGGGAGGGTCTTCCACAATCTATACTTACCGACAATGGTGTGCAATTGGTCTCTAGAGAGATGGAGACATTCCTAAAGGAAAGAGGTATCTTGCATAAAAAATGCTCGCTGTATCACCCTGAAACCAATGGAATGGTGGAAAGATTTAATAAGGTGTTAAAAGAGACCATTTCGTGGGCTAAGGGTGCAGGTTTAAATTGGAAGGAGCAAGTTCTGAAAAAAGTTGAGTGTTATAGATTTACTCCCCATTCCTCGACTGGAAAGTCCCCTTTTGTTCTTTTTAAAGGTAGGCGGCCTTGTACGTTTTTAGAGCCAACTTGGGTTAGAGACTTAAGCAAAAGCTTTGTTGGTTCTGACATTGATGCTGATTCCCCTCATAAGCTAGACTTGAGTTGGCGAGAGCAGGAGGAAAAAAAATGTTTGGAGAGGAAGGTACAGTTTGATTCCAGACATTCTGTTAAGAACACTCCTGTGAAGGTTGGGGATTTGGTGGTGGTGAGGCTTCCTGGTGCTAAGGTGAAATATTCTTCGCCCATCAAGGTCATTAAGGTTTTTGAAAATGCGGTCAAGACCTTGGATCACAGAATCTGGAACTTGAATAGGGTTTGTGTTTTTTCTGGTCTGTGTGATTTTCAGAAGTCTGTGACCAAGGATCCTGTTGGGAAGGGGAGCTCTTCTCTTGGTCTGGAGGGAGGTTCTTTTCTACGTTCTTCTACTAGAATTGTTAAGAAACCTTCGCATTTGAAGGATTACATTTTGTGATTTTGCTTTACTAGAATTGTTAAGAAACCTTCACATTTGAAGGATTACATTTTGTAATTTTGTTTTTCTGCTTTTATATTTTAACCTTGTTTTTTGCTCTTATGGGGGGAAGGTGTGTGGTATTCTGCATTTATTCTACTGCTAGTTATGTCTCTTTCTGTGACATCAATGTGTGACATCACAGCTTGTGGGTTGGAATGTATCTTTTGAAACCTCTGGCAGTTTATCCTATTCAGGCTGAGGTCTGGATGTGCTTCTTTATGTCTTAGATTAAACCTTGGATTTAACTATCTAAATCTGAGTCCTACGTATTCCTTCAACTAAAACCAGGATCTTACAAGAACACTTGGGGACAGTACAGAGAAGAGCATGCAATGTGCCATTTGGATTAATTTTACTAATGATCTTGCCTGAAACCTGGATTTATTTTACTATTGAACTTGCCTAGGAACTGGGTTTAGTTTGGTCCTACCTGGAACTGGATTGACTGGCCTATTGATCTTACCAATTGTGGACCTTGCATAAATTTGAGATAAAGCTATTTTATATTTTTATAAACAACTGGTGTGGTGTCCTTTTATGAGTGTTCTTATTGCGTCACTGCTGCTGCGTGTTGCACAAATACTTTACACATTGCCTCTGAAGTTACGCCTTTGCTGCTCTGCGCCAAGCTACCAGGTCGAAAGCGGTGGTCCCTACTTGGACTAGGGTACATACCCCTGCCAACTGGAGACCCCGGTTCTAACAGCCATCCACTAGCCTGATAAGAAAAACTTGTCTTCAAGCCTCCCAGTGTAGTCTGACTGTTGCAGTTTGAACCCACATCCCGAGTGGTAAAAATAAATCCTTTTGACAGGAGAGAACATCCTTATGAATATAAATAGATCATAGATATTGAGAGTTAGCTACATAAAAATGTTGTATTGCCATGTTCCTGCACTGACAAGCCCCTAATTGCTATTTTCACTGTGGAAGGTCCTGGGTATCATACTGTGCTTAATTTGTCAAATAAAAAGTGCTGGGGCTCTTGTATTAAGGTCACTGCAGCTTGCACCACACATTGCCCCTGCCATGCTGCCAATGATGGTAACAACACAACTTCTAACCTTCCATCCCGCTCCTACAACTGTGTAGCAGGTGGGTTTAAGTGTTTCATTTATTTATTATTATTTCAAAGCATAGGCACCTGCTTCAATGTGCTGGCTGCTTAGAAGGATGTGCTGTGCACCATACATAGTTCCTGAAAGCTGTACAACATCCTAACCATGAATCATCATGGTTATGTGAGCAGCGACGCAAGACTAATCCGAACGCATTCTGGTAGGCTCTTTTGTCGAGAAACTATGAGGCAGTCAAGAAGTAGTTATTACTAAATGTATGTGAGCTTTAGTCCCCGGTGCCAATTTGTTTCATGAATATTGTTCTCTCCGATAAGATTTGTTGACTCAAAAGTAACCTACAATTTTTTAGGCACCTTTTGAAGATGAGTTGCATCCTGTGTATAAGTGTAACTGTAGACCCGGCCCTGATAAGTAAGTGCCAGTGCTAAGCACCAGAAAGCACTGGCACAAATTTAGCACTGCATATGAGAAAACTAGATTATAGGTTGAAATATTTATTCTGTTTCTTGGGTTTGGGGGCAGCTAGAAAAATGATTCAACCTTTCTTTTAAAATAATTTTAAAAGCCCACATCAATGGTGAATTTGTTTTCTTAATCAATATTTTGGAACTGTTACTTTTAGAAAGTTACCTTCTCCCTGCCTGAAGCTCATGGAAGCTAATTTATACTAGCTCCTCAGCAACTGTTAATCAAGTGCTTGGCCTTAATAAAGTATTACAACTGCTCCCAGAGCAGGGACAATGGCTTGGGAGAGGAGGTAGTTTCTTCTCCTGGAAGGAAGGCCAGTTGGGATAGGCTCAGGAACATACTTACCTTCAAATGGGCCTGCCTTGTCAAATGTTAAGGTGAGGTGACAATTAGAAAGGCCCCAGCCTTTGTCTCCAAAATCAGGCTGACACCAAACCTAGTGGGAGAAAGGCTACTTTGAGAATTGGTGCTGAGTGTCCACAGAGAAGGGGCTGCTCATTGCCACGGCCAAACCTCTAGGGTGCACTTTGGGATTATTTGCAATTGTGCAAGCAGGAATGTCTGCAAAAGTGGATGGGATGCCCGTGAGAACTTTTACCCCATTGGTTAGAGGTGAGCCAGGAGTCACCCCCATCCACTAGCTGGTGACAGACATAATTGTGGCACCCCAAGGCACAATCCACTGAGCACTTTCTGGACCTTTGGAAGAACAGAAGGACTGCACCTGCTGTTTGTGACCTGGGAGAAACCTGATGGTCTGGACCAGTTCCCACTTGAACTGAGGACAAAAGTGTACTCCAAGAGTTAGTTGGCTGACCTATTTAGTGGCTACACGCCAAAGCAAACCGCAAGACACCTTTCACCAGAAGTGCCCTGCTGACCAGTTGCAACTGGAACTGATCTTGCTGTCAGCCTATGCCTGACATACTGTGAGTCTTTAAGTGCCTCCTCTGGGGGCTTAGGAGTGTACTTGTGTAGTTGTTTGGGCACCAGAAGAAAGTTCTGAAACTTTTTTAAACTTTTCCAAACAGACTTTCAGAGCTGCAGCAAGACCTGCAAGAAACATCACACAAGCAGTGATTCCATGGCGTCTGATTGGTTTTCAGATATGTCCTGCTCATAGGTCTCAGAGCCTCTGAATAAATGTACTAAATATCATTCTGCATTGGGACTTAGACATTTTTCAGCGACAAACCTCTTTCTGAAGTCTGTCTTAGAACTTGTTTCCACTTTTTGACTTTCAGACATTCACCGGGGCTATTCTACTTGATGTGTCTAACACTGGCTGCAGAGCAATCATACTAAAATTGCACTTTGGTCCTGGTCTATAGTGACCATTGACTTGATTTGAGCACTTTATTTTTCCTGCCAATTTTCCACTTAACTCTTTTTTAAATGATATCTCCAATTTCCCTTATTGAACTTTTGTCATTTTAGTTTCATTTTGCTTATCAACAACATCTGTTTTTTAGAAATTGGAATGGGATTGGTAATGTGTTGTTTCTTTCACTTTAGAACTATTTTGGTACTCCTTAATAGAGGTGGGCATAACTCGACTAATTAAATCTGTGTATTCTAATCATGTTGAATTACCTAAAGTTTCTGCAATGTTATGTGGAATTATGTGAGAAAAGTAATTCTTCATTTTGTGCTGGTTTCTTGAGTCCATCATTGTCACAAGGATGCCTTTTGCTGTAGGCAAAAGTGTTAAATGGAGCAGACCATGACTAGCAGAGCAAGCAGTCACTAAATGTGCACTTGGGGTAGGATTTCCCGCTAACTTACTCCCAGCATTTAGCGCTAGTTTCTTAGCCCAAAAGGCAACCTCATGTCCAAAATGGACAGGAGGATTAATTTTGCTAAGAATATAGAAATAAATGCAACACAACATAAACAGCAGCATGAGCAGCCTCTCATGCATGCTAAATGTGCTCTCACTGTAGGATTTATTCCACCAAATTGCTTTTAATTACATAAACAGGTGTAATTGCGCTAGTATTGGCAATTACGTATCAAAGAGTAATGCAGAACCACTGAACTTGCTCCCATTACTCTGGTGTAATTACAATCACTCCCATGCCTACTTCCAAATGCTTTACAATTTTCTCTAAATTAAGCTGGTCTGTTCTGTGCCATATCTAGGGGGGGGGGGGGCTCATGTTTAAAATATTGATACATTTGACTGGACCTATCAGGTTAGTGACTTTATTATTGTGGTGGACTTCCATCTACATCTCACTTTGTTGTTCTTATGATATGGTTTCTGAAAACAATTAGGATTTTCTTCAAGTAGAAATGTACACCAGGCCTGTGTGATGCCATTTTGACTTTGTATAATGGAAATAGAGGAAAGATTATATGCTGGATGTTTATTTAAGGAAGAAATGGATGTCATGTAGAAAGTTCACTTCTGAAGTCCTGGTGAGAAGATCTGTCACGCTATAATCACTAACTAGTGTGTTTGTAAAAGCCATAACGTATTTATTATGGGTGATCAGTTAATTGTACGTTTGTACTGGAGTTTTAACAGAAACATAGACTACACATTTAGTATTCTTGGTGAGGCAACAAACTAATAATGTTGTGATTTTTGAAAGAGCCAGTGTTCAAACATGCAGTTAATGTTAACTATTTATACAGGTGCCTTACATTTTTAGCAGTTATTTATGTGCTTGTAATTTCAATGTATATTTATATACTCACTCTTTCAAATGTAGCGTCCCATCACCTGTTTCGATATTTATACCTGAATTTATGTGAAAGAAAACAAATATATTTAGCAAATACATGAGAGAAGTTCTGCCATGGGGTGAGTTGATTTCTGAAGTCTCTGCATGAAGACCTTTTTTGCTCCAATTATTAATTATTTCAGGGCCAGGCATATTCGTGCACAGTGCAGTGTGTGTGTATGTTTGTGTATGTGTGTGTGAGTGTGTATGTTCATAAAGTCTCTGCCTGAAGACCTTTTATGCTCTAATTATTAAATGTTTCAGGGCCAGGCATATTAGTGCAGAGTGCGGTGTTTGTGTGTTTGTGTATGTGTGTGTGTGTGTATGTGTGTGTGAGTGTGTGTGTTCATAAAAGCAGAATTCAAACGAATAATAGTTGTTAATTTTCGATGAGAGGGTAATAAAAAGTTGTGTCTAATTAGTTATACCTGTGTTCAGTAATGTTTATCAATAATTTGTTTTCCTTTAATTAATCGTATGGTTATATTTTGAGGCAGTGAAATATTGCCATGCTATTTGCATGTTCTGAACTTTTAAGGATAGGTAGGCTAGATGTTTCAGAAAATGAAAAATGCTATTTTTGCATGAAATGTGTTACACATTCACTCTTGTGATAGCCCTACTTTAGTGGGTGCGTATTTCTCAGGATTCATTTGTGTTTTTGTGAACTTCCAATGGACACAGTCTGTAATTTTACAGTTATAGCATCACAACTTCTAAGTAGCACACATATGTCATCTCCTTCTCCTGCAGTTCATTGCACGTATTAATTTATTTTCACAGAAGATGTGTGCTTCTCAAGACAATGGTGATATTATCTTCAATGCAACTGTTTCCACACTTCACAAATCTGGTTGTTTTTTCTAATGTTTTTATTTTTTATATTTTCATCGTCACAAAGTTGTATCTTGTCATATGTGTGATATATATAAGTTGTGATGCTATAACTGTACAATTACAGACTGTGGGGTATAGTCACAAGAATGTGTGCTAAACATCTACAAAAAATGTTAACGCAACTTTACACATCGCAGCATATTGCAGGAAAATAACCCTGTGTCAACGTGGTATTCACAACACGGCGGTACCATGCAATAGTCCGCCAAAAACGCGGCCAATATCCGCGAAACAACCACCGCGACGGAGATAAAAACACAAACTTCAATGCATAAAAAGACGCAATGTGCCCAAACGCGATAAGAAAACAGTGAAAATTAGCGAGAGGCCAGCAATAACCACGCGTAATGCTGGAAAAGGCACAAGAACAGCATACGGAAAATGCCACTAAAAAACAACATCAACTGAGGAGTACCACGGATGCACCCTGACCGACTGCAGAGGACAACATGAACCCCACAATCCCCACGGAGGAACACCCAGGAATACAGGGCCCGTGAAAGGCCAATGAGAAGAGGAAGAGGAAGACTTGGAGCAGTCACCATGAAAAGCCGATTATCACAACGGATGAGCCAGAACACCACCACCAACTCTACGTCACCTCCAACATGTCATTGAGAACAAAGAGGCAAAGATGGCACACCACCTCGGACTATGTGAATGCTGTCGCATGGCAGAGGAGGACAATGGAATAGCACAAGAGCCCCTGGACTGATGTGACTGGCAAAACCAAGCAGAAACTTGCTGTCAACACGAAATCAGCAATGCACCACAGAGGACAGGGGCCAGCAGAACACCAGACTGAATGACATGGAGAAGATGGTGGCCACAGTCACCAGTCATCAGACGGTGACAGGAGTCGGGATCCAGACACCGTCCAACATGACCCGACACCACATCAACAGGGTGCGCACCGACCAGGGAGTGGGTGGATGGGGGAGTTGTCACAATGGCACACATGCACAATTAAGCAGAGCACACTGCACACCCACAATGACTCAGGATCATGTCCATCATCCCACAGGAACACTTCAGCACAAACACCAAGCAGTGCCACGTACACCTTGTGCCCTAAGGTGCACCCACACAACACATCAACAAGCACACAACCGACACATGCACACGTGTGAAACACAGCCAACATGCATGTACGTAAGCCACACAGACAATGCAAGACACCACATGACGAGTAGCATGGCTGCAGTCCAGTCACCATGACAATGTACATGGCACAACACTGAGGTGGCTGAGTGCGGACCACAACCGGAAATGAGCAGATCACACTTGGACACTGCTGGCTGTCAGAATCAGAGGGCCTGCATGCTGGCGAGAGGAGGAGCTATGTGAGAGACTGCAGCTGAGCGGGGGTAGAGAGCAGAGCGGAGCGGAGCAGCGCGTTTATCCGATCCTGAAGCCGTAGCTGCAGCCGCAGCCGTAGCCATAGCCATGGCCGCAGTGGCCGCAGTGCCGGAGTGCCGAGGGGCAGAGAAGGCGTCATCAGGAAACGGCGGTGAGAGCGGCGGCATTGGGGACCGAGCACAGGGGGCCGCTCCTGCATTCTCCGCACCTGCATTCCCCGTGCTTTTGGCAGCCGTTTCAGCTGTTTCGACCACAGCAGCAAGTGACGGGCTGTAGCAGTATCAGAGTAGAGGAGCTGAGGAAAAGCAGCTGCTGGAGCTACGAGCAGCAGGTCCTGCGACCGGAGGACCGGAGGAGCAGCTGCAGGAGCTGTGTACCGAGGAGAGTGGCAGTGGGTCCAGTGACCGGAGTAGAGCAGCCGCAGCCACAGAGAGCAGCGAGCAGAGACGAGCAGAGGAGAGCAGCGGTGGGAGCAGAGTGCGGAGGTGTGCTCCTATCCCCTGGTGCATCCATCTCCCTCGGTGTGCGGTGGGAGCACCTCCCCTCCACCCCTGTAGTCATTGCAGGAGCAAACTCTGCGGGCACTCCCTCAAAACACAACAGACAGTCTGCAGCAGCTGAGCCCGTTTTACTGCCTTTCCCTTGGTGCGCGACAGGAGCACCACCAGGATCTCCACATTGCAAGTGCAGCCCTTTTTCGGTTTGCTTCACGTTTCAGGTCTCACCGTTTAGCTCGGTGTGGGAGCCCCTTAAAAACTTGAATTCTGGAGGGAGCATCGAGCAGAGCAGAAATCACTCGAACGCAACCCTTTGCAGCGAGGCGCGGACACCCCCGCTCCCGCTCCCGTCTCTATCGAATAGCATCCGGAGCACCTTGAGCACCTTAAGCACCTGGCGCGAAGTGTAAAGTGCATCTGACGACGTGGGAGACAAGAGGTAAGAGGTGGAGGCAAGCGCGGCGTTAGAGGTCACCGCTAAGTAAGAGCCAGAGGGAGTGGTCTGAGGGGCTGGCAGACTAGGTCTCCAGCCTGCAGCCCCCCTCATGTGCACCGCTTGCTAACCCCTCCCCCCCACCCCTTCGTGCCCTCAAAACAAAAAACGCAGCTCAACACAGGGGCCCACAACAGCACTAGTACAGGTATCCCCTCCCCCCCAGCACAAATAGGCACAAACAAGCCTAGCCCTAGAAAACGGCGCAAAAAGAGATGACGCCGAGGAAGACTAAATCCTGCACGGAGGAGGTGGTGGAAGTGAACCCTGAGAGTCTAGCACAAAGAAGGGTAACCAGAAGCATAAGTACCCAAAAATCCCAGGACCTGGTCACTGGCACTGGCAATTCCCTCCCCCAAAGCCTTATCACTCAATTCTTTCAGGCCTCAAACTGCCCCTTACCTTTGGAAAAAACGACACAAGATCCCACGAACAGTGGCATACCGGGGATCCCAAAGATTCACCTGGCCCTAGGGGACTCTAACTCCTGCGAGTCTGCTAACTTCGAGTCACCTGGGAGCCTTGAACCTTGCTTTCAGCCTGAGGCCAGGACAAAGAGTCCGATCAGGATCACTGCCGTCATTCATGATAGGCCAACTCTGGGGAGGAACGTGGACTTAGATACTGGGAGGACAAGCGAGGCCGTCGCACCCTCCTCCCCAAAGAGCACAGGCAAGGGTCTGAATGCAACAGTGACATCTACGGAAACACAGAGGCCAATCCTCCAGGGTACGGAGGTTCCAACAACTTCGTTCTTATCAAAATTGGAACAGACTATTGAACGTACACTTGAAACTACACCTATAAATTTAGGAAGAGCTAAGGCCCCTAGATCAGTACAAACGGAGGGTTGGAGTCCGCTGAGCCTAACACATCATCAAGACTTAACCGACCCAATTGATGAACCCACTCTTAAAGACCTTAACTTGTCAACAATAAGAGAAGTCCAGGACACAATGGCTAGGGCACTGCTATGGCAGTCCGCAAAGATGGAACTCCAAATCGATCTTTTGCAGTCGATAGCCCAGCATTTGGTGTGCCAAGATGATAAGCTGGCAAAGCTGGAAGTCCAACTTAACGCCCAACAAGCTCATGCCGTCAGCACCAATTCCTGTGACGCCTTAATTGATAAATGTGCAAGTCTACCTGCAGTCTTAAAAGAGATGCTTGCATTAGCCAAGGGTCAGGGCGAGTTAACCACGCAAGAACAAGCCGCACAAAAGCTACCACCACAGACGACAGAGCATGCCGAAACAGCATCCCTTGGCACAACGGGCAATAGTGCCAAAAAGTTTCCCCTAGTAGGGTCCCGCATTAACTTTACTTTGGCAAATAAAGGGAATGGTGACCCCGAGGTCTCGGATCTCGAGACCATAAGTAACGACCTGTCTGTTACTACCTCTCAGGTGGAGAGGGCTGAAGGAGCATTAGCAAGTGCCAAAGCTCCGTTATCAAGGAGAGCCAAAAAAAGACTTAAAAAACAACTTAAGAAGTCCAAAGCTAGAAGCAGAAACACACCCTCTGTGGTATCAACCCTGGGCGACACTGAAACTAAACGTATCCCCAAACCACTCTTCCCCATTTACATACCCAAGCAGGCGTCCAAAATGGGCAAGTCATGTGACGCACCTCTTGTTCGCGGTGAGGCCCAAAGTCACCAAATCCCTCAGATGGAGGGTCAAACCAATGAGGATCTCCAACAACGGCCTTCACAGGTGGCTGTTCCCGCACCATCAAGTGCCCCCAGCCCTTCCGGCTGGGTTTTGCAACATGAGGCTGTAACAAATCTCAAACTACAACAGGGCGCACAGCCAGCACAGTCTAGAGTGGTAGGTCTAACAACTGAGGGGCAAGGGAATCAGCAACCAGGAGTCACACTCAAAAACTACCTACATTTGACATCAGACCAGGGGAAGTGGCAAGGATTTCCGAGTGTGGAAGGCCAATCAAGCCTGGGGCCCAATCGGCAGCAGCCAGAATCCACTCACAAAAACCCTTTAAATTTCAGTAACCAGAGGCTAATGCTCAAGGGAGAAGGGGTGAGTTTGTCCTCCATCACTCAAAAAAACAAACAATCCACCTATGAGCTACAGTTAACCCCAAGGTACATAGCAAAAGGCTCATTTGACATCTTGAACAGGTCTAACATTGTCCGCCTCTTTGGCCATATTGCCTCGCTGGCCCAAATCACCTCAGAAAATATTGAGTGCGTGATATTCAAGAGATTGGAGACAGACACCCACGACGACTCCACCATAATCGGACTTGCGAGCCAGCAAGCCCAACAGGCTGTCCTTAAGGAAGCTACACTGTTCGCTGAATGGAGCATTGAAGTCGTTGCGCCAAGGACACTGAAATATCCACACGTTCTGTTACCGCAACAGGACACACACGAACCGTCATCCGTGCTTAAAGGCATAAGGCACACCTGCCAAGATATAGGGGCGAAATCAGGGCAGGCAAAAACCCCGCTAAAAATCAAAATCCAGCAAAACGAAGGGCAACGGAGCGTGCAGCGGCATTACCAGACATCAGAGCACCTGGAGGCCACATGGAGACTGTGTCCCTAACCTAATAATCAGCCATGTAAATAACGCCCGTTCAAATCCACTCAGGGGCCTAGTCCGCGAGTTATCCATTATCTCATGGAAGATTGCAGGGCTGAGCAACATCTTTAGGGACATAACTACACCTGAATACATCGCACAGGGGGACATACTGTGTATTCAGGAAACCTGGGCAAGGGCTACGACCGCCATTGGCGGCTTTTACGAACATTTTAAACCAGCGACCAAAAGGACAATCTTTGGTCGCCCGTCAGGGGGTCTCTCCATCTACATAAGTCATGCGTGCAAAATCAACACAACCGAACTGAACTTGGGGTCTCCAGATCTTCAAGCCATCCTAATCAGTGGATTGTCATCGGGTCAAAAAACTCGCCCCCTTCTACTAATTAATTGTTATCTCAACCCAATTAAGTATCAATCCTCCCAGGCCATGGAATCACTTATTTCAATTTTGGAAGATCTTTTAATAAATTGGAAGGACCAAGACGTAATAATCGCGAGTGATTTCAATCACAGAGGCTTGGGTTTAATGTCGGAGGCACCATCAAGCAAGAAGTCAGCCCTACTGACTGAATTTCTCGCAAACTTTAAGTTGCACTCCACCCACAGAATACAAAAAAAGACCCAACCTGAATGGACCACCATCCCGACCTTTAGAAATGTCTCTACTATAGACTACATCTTTATCAACGAAGGGCTTGCCCACAATCTTTGCAACTTTACAGTGGATGACAGAGAGGAAAGCGAACACAGGCCCCTCCGCGCCTGGCGCGGGTACAAGCAGAATTACAAGTAGTTATTGGAACCACCACGGGGGAGGAACATCACAAAGTGCTCAAAAGAATAAAATGGTCAACCAATCTCAGGCATAGCCTGCTAGATTACGTAGCTAGAAGGGAGGAAGAACCTAACCCAGTTCAAACCAAGAACATCATCTACCTCTGGGAAACTCTGACCTTCGACTTATTGGAATGTCTGGGCAATAACCACCATTCAAGAAGTCGCCAATTTCACTCTGAGCCTCGCTGTGCAAAATCGTGGTGCCTGGCACAGAGTAAGCGTGCTCTTAATAAGGCAATCAGGGCACAAAAGAAAGGCACTCATTTGACAGGGAGATACTCCATTGCTGCTCTGAGAACTGACTTTAAAAAGAAAGTCTGGGCCCACAAAAAACTCCAGACCGAACGGAATTGGTTGACCGTGTTCTCCTTAATTAAAGGAAATGACAGCAGCAAGCTTTGGCGTTTCATTAACAGTCTGACCCCCAGAGGAGCGCAAAAGGAAAACAGTGTTGCAGGGAAAGTGTGGGAACAGTATGCCAAGGGGCTGTACACCTGCGAGACAAATCAGCCCACTGCAGGAAGCCTTGCGTGGTCCAATGTGGCGGCGGAAATTATCGAACCCGAAAGTGCCACGACAGAAGGCGTAAACTCGACCTGCACCGGATCGTTCACAGAGATGGAGGTACTAAATTGCATCAAGGCCATTAGAACTGATGGCGCTCCAGGCCCAAATGGGATTCCGGCCCAGGTTCTGAAAACTGCCTCAGCCTTTTTTGCATCTAGACTCACCCCTTTATTTAACCATTCTTTTGCCACAGCAATTTTGCCCTCCTCTTGGAAAGGTTCCATTCTATTCCCTATCCATAAAAAGGCGGACCACACGAACCCGGCCAATTACAGGCTCATAGCCCTCCTCGACATAGCAGCAAAGCTGTATGCCCGCCTTCTTCTCAGGGACTTGTAGGACTGGTTGGACAAGAACGACATTCTTCCGCCCACACAGACCGGCTTTAGGGCTCATAGCTCTACTCTCGACAACATCTTAGCCCTTTCCTACCTCGCGAAGAAGGCCAATACGAGGAACAAGCCACCCCTGTTCTGCTGTTTCATAGACTACTCTACAGCCTTTGACCGAGTGAACAGGGACCGGCTTTGGGCAAAACTTGATTCCTGGGGGCTCCCACAGGCTCTGCTAAAAGCTATAAAAGCGCTCCATGAGGGCACCTGGGTCAAGGTGAAGCTAAGCCCTACAATAACAACTGCAAGAATTGACACCAACTCGGGCCTCAAGCAGGGGTGCATCTTGGCTTCCATGCTTTTCAACTTGTATACTGCGAACATGGGGTCAGCGCTGAAAGGTGCCAACTTAGCACCTCCAAAACTGGGGAAGCTAGTCTTGGGAACACTCCAGTATGCAGACGACACGGTGATCATGGACCACACTAGGGTGGGGCTTAAAAGAGCCTTAAGCAGTTTGGCCTTATACAATAAGTCAAATGACCTACGGATCAACGTGGGCAAGACCAAAATCGTCATTTTTTGGCAAATACCCCCACAAAAAAGAAGCTTCATGGTCTCTGGGGGAGCACCGTATCGTCACTGCCCCATCCTATAACTATCTGGGCACCTGGGTTTCTGAGAGTGCCTCTGCAGTCAAACATCTGAAGGAGCTTAAACCTAAAATTGACAAAACCATTCTGTCGCTAAGACGCCTAAGCCATCGCTTGGACAGTCCCTCAGCAGAACCAATGCTGACAGTGCTCAGGGCAAAACTAATCCCAGCCATTGCATATGGGCACATAGCCTACCCAGGTGCATTTGACAAAGTGGTCAACGCGGCCCAGGCGAAAGCTTATAAGATGGTGCTACAGGCCCCTAGATACGCAAGGAACAACAGATTAAGGCTAGAAATCGGCCTTAAGCGACCCGAGCTGGCATTACTGGGGGACCTTTTAAAACTCTATATTAGAGTATTGAAAGCGCCAGAATATTCCCTAAAGCACTCCCTAAAATCAATCTTTGAAGAGGTGGGCTCTCCCTGGCATTCAAAGGTAGGACAAGCTATTGCAGCATTGAAAATCGAAAGAAGGAGTTTGCCCTGCACGAAATTCCATTCTCATCCTGGGCCCAAGCTGTTAAGCGCCAAGTCCGGATCCTTTCCTTTGGACTTGACCTTGCATCACTACGGCAAAATCCACTAACTCAGGCCCTGGACAAATCATATATACCAGGCAAACCCCAACCTTACCTGCAAGACCCAGTATCTACTCACGCGAGAAAGAAAATGTTGTACTTTCGCCTTTTGGCCCTCAGGATCATGGACTTCAACCCCCAATGGGCCCGTACGGATGGCACCATAGCCTGTCGTCTATGCAACTACCGTAGAGAATCCTGGCTACACCTGCTGTGCTGTTGCACAAAGCTGGCCAATGACCGCCATTGCTTGCTGCTTCCGATTCTACGGAACACGGACTATAGATCTTGTAGAGAGGCTTCGGACTGGTGCCTCTCAGTCTCCACGACCTGTTTGATAGCCAGAGTTGGGAATTTTATTCATCAGATAAAAATGGCAATCGACTCCCACTTAACGGCATTGTCCGCAAAGTAACTGGAAGCCCTCGGCCCCAGTCATCCAACCCGGGCTGGTTTAAAGATCCACGAGGAACTCATCCATCGTCTACTGCCCTTGCTGCATGAATTGACTCTACCGAACTTTCACGGGCCTCCCCTTATCAGTTGGGAAACATTGGTGCAACCTATACTTCACTCTTTTTAAAAAGAACTCTGGGGCATATTACCAAGCAATAGCGATAATTATCGCTATTGCTTGGTTAGAGAGAAAATTTTACCGCTAAGATGCAGCGATTTTTACCGCAGATAAACCTTGGTATTACCAAGGTTTATCGCAAATGCGATAAAAAACGGCCGCAATACATGAATATCGCTGAAAAGTCCGCGATATTCATGCATTACCGAGCTAATGCTCTTAGCCTTGTTATCCACCTCCCATTGGATAACATGGCTAAGAACTGCTCAGGGGCAGGTGTTAGCTTTTGGGGATATTCGCGCTTAGCGCGAATATCTCCAAAAGTTGGTAATAGGAGATAGCGATGTTAGCGTCTGTTTCCAGTCGCTAACATCTTGGCACGCCCACTTTGCATGTCATTAGTGATAAATATCACTGACATGCAAAGTTGGGCCCAAGATGGTCGCTATCTCCTACTAGCTGTCGCTAACTGGTGTTAGCGACAGCTAGGTAATAGGGAGATAATCTCCGCTTTCTTGGCTTTTAAAGCCAAAAAAGCGGAGATAAACCCCCTTGATAATATGCCCCTCTGTTTTGGACAGCTAAATAGGACTAACACGTTAGTATTTTACCTTACAGTGAGATCCACTTTTAAGAGTGGATGGGACATGGGAGGGGGGCGTCGGGACGTTCATCAAGTTTTTTCCTTTCTTTCTTTTTATCTATACTGTAAAGATTTTAAGTAATCATGCAGTTTATTAATAAAAATTGTAAAAAAATAAAAACTTGGACACAACCACCTGCACAAACAACCCCTGACGTCAACGACACATCTGTGGACAAACCATGACCAAGAGCCACAACTCGACAAAGAGCACAAGTTACCCAAGTCTGCAACATCTCAGCACTGTGAAAGCACAGAACTGACATTGCACACCACATAAAAGGGACCAGTGGCAGACAAATCAGAGCAAATCACCCACCGTGCAGCATACGCTCATAAGTATAATTGCACCTCGACATTGACAACATCCCGGTACAAACATCAACACCTCCACAACAGAACACAGGACACAACTGGTGCCGCAAATGTGCACAACATGGCAAATCACATCTGGCACAACAGGAAACTGTGACATGACAATGTACAAGTGCAACCTGCAAATATGCTTAATTCACACATGCTGCACTTTTGGACATTTTGTACGGTCCCATGATTGCAGGGACGGCCACTAAGTCACATGCTCATGAGAAGTAATTGTCAATGATGATTCCTACGGGCCATTCCTGCCGCAGCTGCAGTGGGATGTGGGCTTCCTGCGATCCATGGTGTAAAATTGTAAATGCCAGCATTTGTAAAGCGCACAGCTACCTCCGGAGAGGTGTCTCGGCACTGGGGGCCGTCGGGAAGATTAAGCAAGCTATTGCCCAGAGTCACACGGTGCTCGGCTAACCTGATGCCGGAGCCAGGAATCGAACCGCAAACCCTGTGGTCCGGAGTCAGGCACCCTGGCCGCTACACCATACCTCTTCTTACGCATTTGTGCATACACAGATGTTGTGCAACACACAATATGCAACGATCATCTTGCACACGATGTCCGGGCTGTATAGGAGCTTTCCACCTGTGCCGTCCAGGCACCTGAAACGTGACTTCAACACTCCAAATGTGTGTTGAATGATGCCCCTGGTACATATGTGGGTCACATTGTACTGCCTCTGGGCAGGTGTGTTCGGGTCTCGGAGGGGTGTCATCATCCAAGGGCAGAGTACATATCCTTGATCACCTGTGACAGTGCAGGGAGAAAAGAGTCAATACTTGGTTCGGCAGGATGTGATGGCAGGCCCACTAATCCAGTGATGCCTTTGCTGGCTGTGTGTGGGGTGAGTGTAAGCCAGCCCTCAGGGAGTAGCTGGTGCTGGCAGCAACTCCAATAGTCATCAGGCACTCAGAAATGCAATGTCACAACAACAAAGGGGGATGACTTGAGTCACACAGGGATAGTGGCCCTGGATGCACAGCGACTGACACGGGCCCACAACCACGGGACGCTGACCTGCGAGAGACTGGGGTAGGGTCATGAGGACAGAGAAGGGTCTCGTATGTGTCATAGGTGCCTTCCACAGAGTTTCTCAGGGGAGAATTCTGAGGTCTACCCCTAGGGAATGATGCACTGGGCACATGCCAGCTGTGTCCGGCAATATGGCTGGAATGAATGCAACAGACTCTTGCCAGACACCAAGTCTGTACCTGCCCATTCCTGATGACAACGCCCAGGCCACAGTCTCAGACACCAACGATGTTCCCCGGGAGGCTGACGGTCACTTACAGCATACAGGGTTAGTGGCACCATGTGTCGCCGGCTTGCATTGAACAGGGTTAGTGGCACCACGTGTCGAAGGCTTGGCTGAACAGGGTTAATGGCACCACGTGTCACAGGCCTGGGACATTGAATTATGCCTCACTGATCGAAGGGAGTCTGGTGCTGTGGCTGCTGCCGCGGGCTTGGGGTCACTGCCATTCAGGACTCAGGACACAGGTCCATATGTGGGTCCTACTGGGACCAAGAGGACGCCGGTGGAGTATGTCAATGAGAAAGGAGTAATGTGGGACAGGGTCGTGGGGGCCAGCGATGGTCTGCGGAGGCTGCAGAGGTCGCGGGACTGGGGTTTGGAACTAGCACCGGCACGTGGTGGGCTCTCTTTGACAAACAGTGTCGGCAGGTGAGCAGTCTGTCCTTTGGGCGCTGGGGCGGGCAGGCCTGGTCTGGGTATCAGCGTCCTGGGGTGCAGCAGGCGCACATGGTCACAGGTCCCGCTGCTCATGGCGCACTGCGAGGCACAGCCCTGTCAGTGACGTTGGCCTTTCCTGGAGAGGACCACGCTCTGTGCCACAAGGTTTTTGTCCACACCCCTGTGCAGCCCTGGCCTCAGGGACAACCCACTATGCTCACGCACACAGGGGGGGATGCAGTGAGAGACATTTCCGCTATCTGAGCCACGGCCTGGGGTGACATGGTTGCGTCCACTGTTCACTACTCTCCAGTCACCAGCAGTTGTGGTCTTCATGGAAATATCTGTGACTTGCATACCCATGTCTGTCCTGCACATCCACGCCTCACTTGTCGTTTTGTACATTCCCTTTCACGGGTCACTTGCATCCTTCACACATGGATGCATTCCGCATCTACACACGGTCAGCAGTTGTGTGGCTGTGGTGCCATGATGTAGCTGTATTGTGTGCAGGGGTAGCCCAGGTTCACCATGGAGTAGTGTTGTCATGTCTGGTTGGTGGGCATGTTGATTGACATATTGTATGTGGTTTGGTCACATGTGCATTCCCACAGTTGTGCGTTGTGTGATGGTGGCTTTGAGGTGTGTGGTGTGTTGATTTGGCACTTACCAACGAGCAGTCCAGTTCCATATGTGCCATCCTGAAAGCGCTGGTTGATGATGGACTATCGGAAGATGTAAGTATCGTGCACACTGCCTGGGTAGTTTGCGATGACATTGGTGAAGAGTGCCTGCTGGTCCACTATTGCCTGCACATTGATGGAATGCATGTGCTTTCTGTTGCTGTAGTGGTGTGCAGTATCCGCAGGTGGCACAATTGGGACATGTGTGCAGTCTATTGCACCTAACACGGCCAGGAATCCAGCTATGGCGTAGAAGCCTTGCTTGACTCCTGCTGTTCCTGCGCAGTGTGGGGGGAGTGAAGGTACTGGAGTATGAAGCTGAGGATGGCATCCAGGACAGGTGTGATGAACTTTGATAGGGCTGGCTGTGAGACCCCTCCGACTCAGGCAGTTGTTGGTTGGAAGGTACCAGAGGGCAACAGGTTCAGCACAGTCACCAGCTTTGTCTGCGAGGGATGTTGGTTCTCCGCTGGGTTGGGATCGTCAACCTGTGGGTGATGTGGGTCATTATGCAGATGAGGGTTGTCCTTTTGAGCCTGTAGTGGACAATCACTTCCTCAGACGTTAGGACTGTGAGACTGGTGCAGTTTTTGGTAGGTCCGCTGTCTTACTCTGCACTGCCTATGTGGTGGTCCGTGGGGGCGGATTCAGGTCCTGGAGGTGGTGGCGGTCCTGGCGGTGGTGGCGGTGGGTGTTGTGGCTCCAAGCTGCATGATCAGTAGCTCCATGGCGTTGTTTGTTCTTTTGGTGTGGCTGTGTGCGGGGCACCGTTGCCTACTGCAGGTAGTCAACCGGCTTTACACCTGCAAGAGGCAGGTGTTAAATACTTGCTGCTACAGTGGCTTATAGCGTGGTTTTGACTCACATCGCGTGTCTGGCAGTTAGTTGTGAAACTCGTGTTGTGGTTTTTTCATGTGTTTTTGCACAGGAACACCTACTCTTCATCTCATTAGGGTTAGTTGGTGGTGCCAACTGATCTTCTCCCTCACCAGAGACCCCGCCACCGCCAGAACTACCCTACACGAAGGGATGAAAGACGTCGCAGACTGGATGAAGAACAGCCACCTGAAACTGAACTCAGACAAGACGGAAGTCCTCATCCTGGGACCATCGCCCTCCGCCTGAGACGACTCCTGGTGGCCCCCCGCCCTGGGCACTACTCCCAAGCCAACAGACCACGCATGCAACCTGGGCTTCATCCTGGACTCCTCCCTCTCGATAACCAGACAAGTCAATGCCGTCTCCTCATCATGCTTCAACACCCTACGCATGCTCCGCAAGATCTTCCGATGGATCCCGACCGAAACCAGGAAGACAGTCACCCAGGCACTCGTCACCAGCCGACTGGACTACAGAAACACCCTCTACGCCGGAACCACAGCCAAGCTACAGAAAAGACTCCAACGCATCCAGAACGCCTCCGCCCGACTCTTCCTGGACATCCCCCGACGCAGCCACATCTCCGGCCACCTGAGGGACCTGCACTGGCTCCCCGTCAGCAAGAGAATCACGTTCAGCCTCCTCACCCACGCACACAAGTCTCTCCACGACCTGGGCCTCAAGTACCTCAACGACTGCCTGACCTTCTACATGCCCACCCGCCAGCTACGTTCTACAAGCCTCGCCGCCGTACCACGCATCCGAAGAGCCACCGCCGGAGGAAGATCCTTCTCCTACCTGGCGGCCAAGACATGGAACTCCCTCCCCATCCACCTTCGGCTGACCCAGGACCATCTCGCCTTCAGGAGACAACTCAAGACCTGGCTGTTCGAGCAATAGCGGACCCCTTCCCCCAAGCGCCTTGAGACCCTTCCGGGTGAGTAGTGCGCTATACATATGTTATGATTGATTGATTGATTGATTGTGTCCACCTTGGAGATACATTTTGGGGCAGTTATCGCGGGAATACTGGTGATGTCTACAGTTTGCACCAGCTTGTGAATGGGGTCTTTAATCTATCTCCACTTTTGATGTGTTAAGGTGGGCATAAATCGGAGATCTGTCCTTGTGAATATCCCCCTGTGTCCATTGGGACTTCACAAAAAACACATTACCCTTGAAAATGCACACTCACGATGGCAGAGTTCAACTAAATTAGGAGTAGAAGTTCCTATTTTTACCCATGACAAATCTCTGAATACTAATATCAAATGTATTAAAGCTCAGGCCAAATAAAGCTGGGTCTAAAACTATATATACTACTGTATGGGGGGGACCTCCTGCATTGTGTTTTGCCGTCGTGGGATCAACAGTCAGAGCCTGCCCTGGTCTTTGCGTGGAGAAAATGCCGGACTTTTACCAACTCCTTGCCGGACCCGCTGCGCGGGTCCCGCTGCGTTGTTTGCCTGTGTGTGTGTGGGAGCTGCAGGGCTGCGAGCTGACCCGCAGGGACTCGATATGCCAGGAGCCCCTGCGTGAGGTCGAGACCCGCAACACCTGGGTCGCTCTCCCTGCCTGCCCCGCCCTCGCTTCAGCAGATAAGGATCTGCTGCACCGCCCCTCGCTGGGACCTCCTGCATTGTGTTTTGCCGTCGTGGGATCAACAGTCAGAGCCTGCCCTGGTCTTTGCGTGGAGAAAACGCCGGACTTTCACCAACTCCGTGCCGGACCCGCTGCGCGGGTCCCGCTGCGTTGTTTGCCTGTGTGTGTGGGAGCTGCAGGGCTGCGAGCTGACCCGCAGGGACTCGATATACCAGGAGCCCCTGCGTGAGGTCGAGACCCGCAACACCTGGGTCGCTCTCCCTTCCTGCCCCGCCCTCGCTTCAGCAGATAAGGATCTGCTGCACCGCCCCTCGCTGGGACCTCCTGCATTGTGTTTTGCCGTCGTGGGATCAACAGTCAGAGCCTGCCCTGGTCTTTGCGTGGAGAAAACGCCGGACTTTCACCAACTCCTTGCCGGACCAGCTGCGCGGGTCCCGCTGCGTTGTTTGCCTGTGTGTGTGGGAGCTGCAGGGCTGCGAGCTGACCCGCAGGGACTCGATATACCAGGAGCCCCTGCGTGAGGTCGAGACCCGCAACACCTGGGTCGCTCTCCCTGCCTGCCCCGCCCCTCGCCTTACCTCGCCCATATTATTGTCCCAGCACCGCTGCGCGGGAGCGCCCGGGGCTAAGCCCGGGCAAAGGGCGGGCCCTCTGTGGCCCTCAGAGGCCTGAGGAGTCTGGGCTGGGCCCACCCTCTATCGTCCATTGTTCGCCCTTTATCCTGAACCCGTGTTTGCTCCTGCTTAGGATACCATAAATTTGACATGCCTTCACCAGCGCCGGATGGGTTCAACGTAAAGGTAGGGGGAACCAAAAACAGGACATTGGACATTTATTTTGCATGAACTCCAGGTGGCGGGGATGGGGAGAAAGACTGCTCCCTAGCTGAGCGCAGGGCCGAGCGACGTCGCTCTATTGAAATCCTCAAAAACAGGCCCCTGACTGAAATTCCTAGCTCCCAAGAGGGTGAGTCTCTCAGTATTAGCGGGGGACCACCATCTGAGGAGGGTGTCCCGCTCTTGTTGAGGACTTGTATTACTCCCCCACGTCCACCTATCGAGCAAGTCTCTGGGACCATTGATTCAATTACCCCTAGTAACGCGCCCATCGACCTAACCTCCCAACCCATTCTACCGATTAAAGCACCTAAAGTTGGGAGAGGCAAGCTAAAAACAGTTGTTGACGCGAAGGTGCACGCCCCCCCCCAATAAGCGAAGAAGGAAAACGAGGTGTGGACATGCCAAAACGAAAATTTACCATTCTGATTTCGGGAAAGGTCATAAACCTGCCCCAAGTCATGATAGATCGATGGTAGATGTACACAGTCTCTCTCTCGATAGAGATGTCCAAACCACTAACCCTGAGGAACCCCCCATGATTAACCTATCTAATGTAGTACCCTCTGCCGCTCCTCTGGGTAATTTGGAATTCCTGCTCAGATCACTCCTCTTGCCTATCAGCGAGAGCATAAAGAAAGTGGAGATTAGGCTCACCATTTTAGAAGCCACACTGAGCAGTTTGAAACCAACGGCCACTACTCGAGATAGACCTCATGAGTACAAAACCTTCCCTATCTCACAGCCCACCTCCCAAATCCTCCAACATAATGCGGGGTCTCTCTTGGCGACCACTGATACCCCCCTCTTACATTCTACCCAGGCTAATCCACCTGTGATCCCACATAGTAAAATTAAAAACCCATTATCACAGCCTTCATGCCCAGTCCCCCCCGCGACAAATAACCCCATACAATCAAATCCTCCCTTACCAATAACAAAATCTATTCCGCCCACAAATAATATACTAAGCAGAGATCCGGGTGAGCAGTCAACACAATATCCCAAAAAACCAAGACGTAGGATGGTTGACTTACCACCGGACTCAGCTCCATATACAATTGTCCTGACAGGAGTTCCAGAACTAGCAGAAGGGGCCAGAGAGAATTATCATGCATTAAAAAATAAAACCATTTATTGGCTGAAGCAGAATAGACCCCTTCCAGCACACGTAAATGGAGAAATCCTGTCAGTAAGACGAGCAGTGTGGGTGGGCTCAAGGCCAAAAGACAAAAGGGGAGACGTGATAATTATTAACTTTAAGGACCACAGGGCGGTAAGAACCTTAGGAGATTGGTACGAGGCTATAGGCGGTGATACTATCTCCACACATTATGTCAGCTACTTCTATCCACGAGAACTGATAAACAACTCCAGACATTTCCAACCAAGAAGATATCGTCCGGAGTGGAGAGAAGTAGGCTTCCAGCCTATCCAGAATCACTTTTTGAACCAACCTCTGCAACAACACCACTCTCAAACACACTGGGGTAACTTGAGTAACAACTATCAAACACCATTCCCAGAGTTTAATATTCCAACGTTTAATCCCTTCTCAACACTGTGTGGCCAAGATGGATTGGATTGACTTAATAGTAACCCTCTCTTGATACAAGACTATACTATGATAAAAGAAGGAACTCTAGCTGATGTCATCACCCAAGACACCACGGGTGAAAATCGAATAACTGAAGAACGCACCCAGTTGACTCGACTTAACCAACCATCTGACAGGGGGTGGGAAAGTCCAACCAGGGGGAATAACCTTACCATTACATCCACACTAGTTCACGAGGTCCATAATAGGGAGGTGGAGGCACCTGCGTCAAATACGCCAAATAGGATAAATGGAAGCCAGGCCTCCCCTATGATAGGAGAAAAAATTCAACTCATGTACTGGAATTGTGCAGGCCTCAGAGATAAAATTCTGGACGGAAGTCTATTAGAGTTCGCCAACGAACCCGAAGTCTTAGCCTTACAGGAAACTTGGCTCACAAAAGAAATGCATCTGACAGGGTACAAAACTTATTTCTCAGCAGGAATTGCAGGAACCCATGGGAGAGATAAGGGTGGGCTGATAACTTACATATCGAACAAGATAGCTGGCCTGGTAGTTACTCCAATTAGTTTAGAAACCCACTATCAGATCCTGAGACTGGTATTTAAGACAAAGAGGACAATTCTCCTCGTCAACCTCTATGACAATGTAGCGGAAAACGAGAGAATAAAAATACTGGGGGTTTTACGTAAGAAACTATGTAGCGATACAAAACGAATACTAGGGGCAGAACCACCAAGTATCGTTTGGGGAGGAGATTTTAATCTCCACCCCTGCGAGAATCAAAATAATAACATCTGTGGTATGGGCTATGGGATGGAGGAGCAAATAACCCATTTTACCCACTCAGCGGTGGGAGACTTCCTAAACGAATTTTTGTCTAGTCTAGATCTAATATATTAAACCAAACAAATCCTTTACTCGGGAAGCTGGACCCTACCTATCTTGGAAGAGGAAGCGAAACCACAATTGATTACATCCTCACCACAGCGACCCTCGAAAATAAGATCCGGAATTTCAGAGTGAAAGTAAATACATTAAGCGATCACTCAGCTTTAATCTTTGATCTAATCCTGGACCAATCCCAGCTATCACCCCAAACCTTAATGTCTATCCTTTCCCAGAATAATATCCAGCTCACAAAAACAAATGGCTACACTCTTGGGTGGGGGAAGATTGATCCTAACGAATTGACTAATAAGGTCGTAACTGCAGCACAATTAGAAATCTCGAAATGCTTAGATATGGAGGTATCTGATGAGGAAGTCCTGTCCAACTTTAAGACGATTTTAGGTAAAGTAAATGAACACCTTACTGTGAAGCAGAAAGGGACCGTAAAAAAAAGAAAAGGGTGGTTCAACCACGATTGCTCAGTAGCCCATAAAAAGCTAAAAAAAGCATTATCACAAACAACAAGAGATAAAGAGGAGGTCAGGAACCTGAGAATAGCGTATAAGTGCGCCTGTAAAGCGAGAAAAGAAGAGCTAAAAAAGGCATTATGGGACCAGCTGCACGAAAGCTCACTGAATAAAAACAGCGAACTTTTTTGGAAAGTGGCTAAAGCACCATTCCTGACGGATTCAAAAGACCAGCCATGCCTAGACGTAGCCATTGAGGGACAAACCTGGACAAATCACTTCGCCAAGATTTTTGGCAAACCATCAGTAGTAGTTGTTAGTGCAAAAAATACCACCACAAATGAGGATAATTCATTCCCAATCTCACTGACATTTAAACTATATGAGGTAATAAACGCACTGAATGCCAGTAAGAGTGGAAAAGCCCCAGGCCCGGACGGGGTACCAGTTGATTTTTTTCAATTCAGATTAGATCTCTGGGCCCCGATAATAAAAAGGGTGTTTGACGCAGCAATGGTATGCGGATTACTTACATCCTGGACCCAATCAATTCTGGTACCCATCTTTAAGAAGGGAAATAGAGAGGAGGTGACCTGCTATCGTCCAATCTCCCTCCTGGACTCACTGGGGAAAGTACTGGGCAGAGTGGTTCTCCAGCGTTTACAGGAGTGGGCAGACGATACCGGGACCCTCTCGGACATCCAGTACGGTTTCCGAGAGGGCCACAGAACAACAGAACAAGCATTGAACTTGGCCCTACTGATGGGAAAGTATGTCTCAGCAAAGCGCGAGAGGTTGTACATGGTATATGTCGACCTCTCTGCCGCTTTTGATTGCGTCAGTCACGCAAAACTCTGGTCAGTTTTGACTAACATGGGAATGGACGAGGTTCTTGTGACCTTTCTTAGAGAACTATACTCCAACGCTTCCGCGAGGGTCCGCTTTGGAGTACGGGGTGAATTGTCAGAATCCTTCTCTGTAGAGCGCGGCGTCAGGCAGGGCTGCGTCCTCGCCCCCTTCCTCTTCTCCCTCTATACCAACGGACTTGAGGCAGAGATGTTATGGGGGGGAATGGACTTACCCCACGTAAAAGACCGACTGGTGCCCGCGCTCTTGTACGCAGACGATGCGGTGATTATAGCACGCACCCCTCGTGAGCTACAAAAATCCCTGAATAGCTATGCAAAATTCATGAGCGACCTAGACCTTCTTATAAACATAAAGAAAACTTTTGTTATGGTAGCTGGATGGGTAAGGAGTAATAGAAAAGCAATATTTTTAAATAACGAAAAATTAGAAACCACTTCCCAATACCCTTATTTGGGAATTATGATAGATGAGAAGCTCAACTGGAGAGCGGCCATAGAAGCCCGCAAGCACCAACTTCTGCGATCCATCGCTGCTCTTATGAAATTTGCCCAGAAATTAGGGAAAAAAACCCCGGTTGAACTACTTCGTATCTATAGAGCCAAGTGTCATTCAATCGCACTTTATGGGGCGGGTTTATGGGGCCACACACACACAAAAGTCCTACAGGTAGCGGAGAATACCTTTACAAGATTCTTATTGTCAGTCCCTAAAAGAGTATCGACTTTTGCCTCTCACTCAGAATTGGGACTACCACACATCGAGGACTTGGCCAAAATTGAACCTGTACTTCTTTGGCGCAGAATATGGGTCTCAACAAAGAACTCTCTCACTAAAGCCATTGTTGCGGATTGTATGACCCTAGACCGCGCAGATAAAATAGACTGGTTAACATATGTTAAAAACCTTCTCACTGATCTAGGAATGGCCGAGTATTATTACAACCCTGAATCTATTATTGGAATTCCTAAGAAAGACCTCAAGGCAAAGGCGTTGTCACTTTGAAGAATTACGTATCACTGTGGAGATTAAGAAACCATCCGTACAGCATTCTTTGGCAGTTACAACAACAATGGAAATGGAACCTTATCTAACCTATGTTGACCTGCAGTTTGAACGATTCCTATTAGTGCGATTCAGGCTGAATATTTTCGATAGGGTCGTAGCATTCCCAAACAGAAACAGCTGGGAAGAGAGTTTAACCCTTTGCCCATGTGACGATTTATCCGAACAGACAACGATGCACACGGTACTGTTCTGCAAATACTATTCTGCCCATCGAAGGCTTTGGCTAACCCCGTTGTTGAGATCCTTAGGCCTTCGAAAATGCCGCCCCGCCATGTTGTGGTTACAATTTTTAACCTCAGAATACGTATCCAAAGTAGTTAGTACTTTTTTTTAATGTATTTTTAAACTAAGGCTGAACCTCCAGAATAACAACCATTAAATTGTCTTGATAAACTATCATCGTCTCAAATTCTAAATGAGCTGAATATGTTTTAGTATTGTTAAAATGCATGCAAATATAATGTATAAATGCTTTTATGGTAACTCATGGAAAATGAATACCGAATAAAGATTTTTATTATTATTATTATATATATACTACTGTTGTGGTATAATTGTTAAGAGGCAGTGAAGGTGCAATAGTTTTCAAAGGTGTGTATCATTCTGTTTTAGACGTGTCTATGTGCACATATTTTGAATAATAAATCTACTGTTTGTGGAAAAACAGACTGTTCTTTTGGCTTTCAAAAACAATTTCATTATCAGAGTAATTAGTTGCCACTTTTGTTTCGTGCTTTACAGATGTTTCCAAAGATTAGGATGCTGTTGGCAACAGTTAATCAAACCAGCTCGTCCAGATTATCACTTCTAGATTAATCCTCCGATTAGGGTAGTCCCCCATTGTTTCAGAAAACTTCTGGCCACTTTTTACAGAGGTGTTCCAGGGGTGTAACAGGCGTTTGCACCAGATTTGTACTCCCATAGGGCAATTCGGCATTACAGAATGGGCCGCAGATGTGTGTGCGGCCCCTTCTGTAATACATATAGCAATGGAGCATATATTGTGCCAGCAGTATCTCAAGAGGGCATTCCTTCATTGGCATGAGGGAAAATGTCTTTACCTCTGAACCTGCACCGTATTATGGACGTAATAGGGCCCCAGGCCAGCAAGATACTCAAGATTAGTCAACGATAGCCGTCGTGGCCAATATCCACTTCTACCTACAAAGCACATCTGGAAGTAGCATCACCTGGCTCACAGATTACCTTGCAGCCATCCGTGCCTGAATCTCTTGCCATACTTTGAGCTCAGTGCCCTCAGCAGACTGTCTTTGCTAGTCATTGATGACGAAAAACTGGAAGCACATCCACTTTACACTTAGATGTGCCAGTTACATTTAACCCGATTGATAAACCATCAAGCATCCAATGTGTGAAGTCTCCAGTTCAAGAAATGCTTCCCTCCTAGGACAAAAGCAATTCTTCCATAGATATTTACAGGCTCTCTGCCTACACCACAACCAGAGCGCTCGTCAAATTGTTTTCCACTCGCATCCCTAGTGCCACATAACGTGTGAAGCTAATTTACATTTTAATGTACATCAGAGATTTTAATAACCCGCACGGTGCAAGGAACTTGCAGACAGAGACCGGGAAACGAAGGCAGTTATATCTTTTTTAATCCTAGTGCAGCAGGGGGTTAATGAAACTTGCAATTCCTTAGGGGGGAAACTGTTGTGTTTGGGTATGAGGAAAAGAGCACATTTTTTGCTCATGCAGTATTTATGCCTTTGGTGTTTCTTCGCAAAACACATCCCACTAAAAGTTCTGGACACTTTTCTGCAGCCACTAGCGGTTGGCCCAGCATGCCATTTTCCGGGCCATTGAATACTGTGCGCGCGCAGCTTCCTTGAGTGCAGCCCGCGATTTCAAGCGGCCATGTACTGTGAACACAGTAAACTTGTGGGTGGCCTTTGTTAAGCAGTTTGTTTGTCACTGCTAAGGCTTGAAGTCTTAACTGAGACAGAAGGCGACATATCTGAAGTAGATATTTCACAACATAGTGACATCCGAATGCAGGGGAGGAAAATATATGGCTCGCGCATCCAAGCTTGTCCTTTTTCCCTTCGACCTTCTCCGTTTCTGAAAGCCCCGCGCTGTATATAGATATGCGATTCTGACTGAAATATGGTATCAGCGCTTCTCGCCCACTCGCAACAGAAATGGCAGGGCACTGGATCAGGCTTCCAATTCAGCCGCGGTCGGCTCATCTGCAAAAACGTAAATCTGTCACCGCATTCCTGCCATTGGCGCGCGCGGGTCAGCGGCGCGCGCGCCTGCGGGTCACTAATGCAGGTTCCCATTTGCATGCCTTTTTCTCACACTCCTCATTGCTCACAGTTCACGGCGCAGAGAGAGGGGGCCGCCTAATCTCTCTGTGAAGTGCAAGTCAGCTGTGAAAACGTGTCTGAGAGAGAGGCCCGCCTGCAACAGCTGACTGTCTACTTCGGGGGCCCGTGGAGACAGAGACGCGCCTGTGTGTTGGCACAATTAACATCGCAGATTTAACAAAAAGCAATGAGCCACAAGCATAACTGGTACACAACTACTCCTGTGACAATCTCCCCGTCCCACTAGACACCCGGATCTCCACTGAAGCCGTTCAGCCAAAATTATTTAAACTGCTGTAAGCAGGCAATAACAAATGAGACGACGCTACATTAATTGGTTTGGTACATAATTAGATAGTTTCTTAGGGAGCACCTAGTAAGGTTCTTTAAAGCATGGCATTTTTTTCTCTCCTCATCTTTTGGACTTTTTCTTGGCTTAAATTCACCTACATTGTTTGTTTCAAAATATTTTGCAGAGCCGTCTATTTTATATATTATGCTTGGGAAATCTGTGCAGATGCAACTCACATCAGATGCCAGTTATGGATGCTGTAATCTTGATATTTTTGAAGATTAGAATGGGAGCATGTCAAAATAGAGACTGCACAATAAAAAACTAAAGATATTGCCTTCCTCAATCTCTTCCCTTCATAAATATCTCCATTTACTAAAATCACATGCACGCAAACCCACTATCAAGCACTTTCACAAATATGTGTCTAACGTTTTTCTATTTATTTGTTCAGGGTTTTATGTAGCAATGTGTGTCTCCTTCTGGTTGCACCATAGCGCTTGTGAACTACAGAAAAAAGGGGGAGTCAGAGCCCAGTGGGTGATTGTGGAAATCTCAAACTGATATTATTGAATATCTGCCCACAAATATAAGGGTTTTAATTGAAACTGAACTGGAAAAGTTCAGTTTTCAGACTTTTCTTGAAAATGTTGTAGCCTGATTCCTCCCTGAAGCTTGGCTTCAGTGACGTACATATTCTGGTCTCTGGACTCTGAGGGCCTTATTTATGAGGCCATGCGTCAGTTTTGCGCTGCTGTTGTGTCACTTTTTGTAACGCAACGGCAGCGTAAAACATGCCCCCTGTTGCGTTCTGTTTACAAAGTGACACACACATCTAAGCAGATGCGTCACTTTGTAAATCCCTGCACTACATTATACCTGCGTCAGGTATAATGTATGGAGGGTGGGCGTTCCCACGTAAGTAACTCTCGTAGAAGTGACGCAGTGAAATCTACAAGATTTCACTGCGCCACTTCTAGAGTGCAAATGCGTCAAAAACGTATGCCTGCTTCACAGCAGGTGTAGGACTGACGCAGTCCCTTTCACAAGGGGCTTGCCCCAAGTGAAAGGACACATTGCTGGAGTTACATCACTTTTGTGACACACTCCAGCAAAGCGTCACTTTTGCGCTTACAGATACGTCAGAATTACTGACGTATCTGTAACTCCTTGCAGCATGGTGCGTCATCCAGTAAATATGACGCATTAACCATGTCACAAGGAGGGCGCACTGAGAAGTGACGCATTGATGCTTTCACGCAGCGATGCGTCACTTCTCATAAATGAGGCCCTCAGAGTCTTGCGCCATCTTCATGGTGTTTACAGGCTCATTGAGGTGTAAGGTTTTCGGTTGCAGAATGTGAGCTTCTCTTCGGCAGCTTCCACAGGTATACAGGGCCGTGGTACCACATGTACAAAGGATTTTAGTCTTGCATCTCCTAGAAGCCAGGGAAGTGCTTTCAAGGCAGGTTTGATGCAGGGCCGGCTTTAGGGCAATGCGACCGGTGACCGGTACTGCCACATTGGGTGCTGACCTGCGGAGGAGGGTGCCAACCTCAGGGGTGGTACCTGTGTTTAGCAATAATTTACAATTGGGGAGATGAGGGGCACTTTTGCCCACTTGCAGTGAGAGAATCAGAGGAGGTGGTCATGAGGTGAGGTGCGGGGGGCACCAAAAATGATTGTCGCACCGGGCGCCACAAGTGCTAAAGCTGGCCCTGGTTTGATGTGATTAGGTTACAAACCCAGACTGAAATTACACATGGATTTTTTTTAGTAAATTATGATTGTTTTGCCGTACATGATTATTGCTTTCGTCTGCATTAAGACTTTTAAAACAGATGTTTGCAGGGTGGCTTCTACAGCTGTTTTGCCAGCCTATATTCGAGACTGTGTCTTTGCCCTCTCTGAGCCTGATGTACAGTTTGGCAAGCAGGTTATTCGAACACATTCTATCACGTCTTCCATATTGCAAGTTGACACTTTTGATGTGGCCGACAGGATATCCGTCACATTCCTGATGGAGTAAACCATCCGCCGAATCCCAAATCAGGCCCAATAATTCCAACTGGAACTAAGGGCCTGATTTAGAGAGTGACAGACGGGTTACTCAGTCACAAATGTGATGGATATCTTGTCCACTATCTGCGGTGGCTGGCATAGATAAACGCGCTGGCGTGGAGCAGGGCGCAGCGGGGCAAAGTCTAGAGACGATGGAAAAAGTATTATTTATTTATTTAATTATACCTATTCCGTCATCTGTCGTCTTCCACACCCCTCCCACCCCACCCCGCTCAACCACCCAACCACGTTTACCTGTGCCAGCTGCCTCTGTCCACCATATTAAAAGTAGCATTTTTAATATGATGGACAGGATACTCAATAGATTTGTGACAGAGTAACTCAACCCTCAAACTCGAAATCAGACCCTAAGAGGCTTAATAGCCCTTTGTAAGACATGATGAGGAGCATGGAATAAACACAGATAGAAAATATACCTCCCCTTCTCCGTTGCCACACCTCCCTGTACAATTGACAACTCCCACTGCTGTTATTGCTTTTGCTGGACGTTCTTTTCCTGGCTTTGCCCCAACGGGTATTAAATCTTGCAAAACAAATCGTGACAGGTTTTGTAGTAGAGGAACAAAGGAATCCCCTTATTTTTGCATGCTCAAGCACTCGCCTTCCTTCACTCCAGCAGAACCTGATCAAAGCACCTGGACTGGAAGAGGAGAACCATCTTGCTATTCTAAGGCAGAATGCAGTTGTCACTGATGTATACTGGTGTCATCTGAGTACTGCAACCACATAGTCGAAAGCGGAAGTTACCTCACCCGCTCTGTTGGCTGAATAGCAAATTTAAGCATCGAGGTAGCAGTACCAGTGAAACAATGTGATCAGTGATCCACAGGGAAAAAGAAGGACCTTCTCACAGTTGCAGCAAACGTCAGTTTCAACGACAAAAGGGACCAGAAATAAAACAAGGAATAGAAGAGTCAGCAGCTGCTGCAGAATGTTCCCCAGTATTGCTTTTAATTTTCTTTTTCATCACAGCTTCAATAAGCATAGTGGGGGGATGTGGGGGAAATGATAGAATCCTCCCTTTGTAGCAGGAATCCAGATGCACGAAGCCATTAATTAGAAGGCTCAGCTTCTTTGGTGGTTTCGGGTCATGGATGTTGTGTAAGGGATAATCAGCCTTTTTGCCAGATCTTAGTTTATGTACTATGTGCAACGATTACTCGTGCTGTACCAAAATATTTCCTTTTTTACTGCGTGAAGCCGACGAGCAACAATGAATTAGGAAGCAAAATAGTAAAGGTGATACATCAGCAAAAACAAGATAAGTAAATGTGTAACAGTGTTGATGCGTTTTAAAAAGGGCATTTATTTTGCAATTCCTTATGGTGAGGCTTTATTTGATGTTGTCTTCATTCCCAATGGTCTTCTTATAATTGCAGAGAAAAGACACCAATAACAAAGGTAAATGAAACAGTAAACATAGTTTTTTTAACCAAATTAACAATTTTAAAGCCTGCCACTAAATCATGAAGGTGCTTCATGGCTTTTGATTCACCAAAATGCTACGAATAGCGGATGTGATATCACATACCCTTTGACATTAACGACATCACACAAAGTGACATCATATGACCCATGAACCAGTTTTTTTCCAGGAAGGCATGTCACATGACCTTAACATCAAAACAATTGACATCGCTGAAGTTCTATAATGCCCAAATGTTTAGTATAACAGCATAACACTGGCAAATGTCTATTTTAGATGCCACCTATATTATGGTTGCTGACTTGATCTTTGATGGGGTTTCTCTCTGTGAGAAAAATTTGTAAACATAATGTTGCTATATTGCCATATGCGCTGAAAAGCCACTCAATAAATATTTAAATGCTTCCATTGTGTGCCAAGTCAGTGAAACCTCAATTTCCTCAGAAGTTGATCCTGTTTTTGAAAAAATGTGCTATCAGCGACCCCATATGTCAAAAATTACCTTTATTTTGCCAACATTTGGTCATGGCTGCCCCCATATTCCATAGGTGCGACTTTTTACAGAAAATAATATAAAATATAACTGTATCAGCATTTTGCAATTTATGCTTTCCGTATACCATAGGTGACCCTTATATAAAGATTTCATCAGAGTGTCAGGACCAGTATTGTATCATGGTTGCCACCCTCCCATATGCAAGGTAGTCCACCTATTGGCCAAGAATTGCCCCCATTGTGCTGGTACTAACATTCTGCCACTGGTTTCCATATGCCTAGAATTTCCTCAGGTATGCCAGTATATTTATCAATAGTGCCCTTTATACAAAGAATTAGCCCAGGTGTGCTAGTCTCAGTTGTTTGTCACAGGTATCTGCCATGCTAAGAATTGCGGCAAGTATGCCACTGCCATTATTTTTCTCTTGGTATCTCTTTAGGACAATAATTACCTCAAGTATGCACATCCAACAACAAATTTGCAAACATTACATCACATTCTCACTCACTTTCATATTCACTCACGCTCATTCTCTCACACTAGCTCATTCATTCTCACTCATATTATTCTACACCCCATTACACTCGTTCTTATTCATTGTCACCCAGTCACATGCATTCACTATTATTGTCTCTCATTCTCACATAACTTTTGACATTCGGGTCCAGATTTACTAATGCTTTGCACCAGGTTTAGGTCACCTTTGTGACTCAAACCTGGAGCAAAGTTGTTAGAATGGGATTTTTTTTATCAAACACAAGTCAATATTAGAGTTGGATAGTATCCCAAAGCAACACAAAGTTGCTCTATGCGCTGCTCTGCCTTATTTTGAATTAAGGGGGCATTATAAGGGTTGTGCATGGGTATTTCTAGGTATCCACTCATAGTTTTGACATTAATCCTTATCCTCAAAGATTAGTAGATAGGACTTTGTGCCAAAATTCTGTGCCTCCTCAAGGCATAAGTGACAAGGTGAAATTATTTCATTTCTCCTCACGCTTCCAGCGTTGCATGTGTGCTGCATTGCACAGCACACATATAAAGTGTGAATAAAGCCATAAAGCATAGTGTTTGTACAGGAAGGAACCCATCCAGTACAAAACATTGATTCTGAGAACAAACACACTTTTGCACTAAGGCACAAGGGATGGTGCATTGATGCCAACACAGGGGGAGAGAAAAATGCACCATATCTCTGCAGCCTTCGACACGGTCGATCATGTCATCTTGATCGACCGTGTCTCAGCCATAGGAGTTCAAAATAAAGCGAAAGAACTCCTCGCATCCTTCCTGGCTGATCGTCCACAAACAGTGAAAATGGCCCATTTCACTTCCCACACTTTCACCCTCCCATGTGGCGTCCCACAGGGCTCCTCGCTAAGTCCGACACTATTCAACATTTATGTTTCGGACTTAGCGAGAGTAATGAAATCCTTTGGTATTGCCCTGACAACCTACGCCGATGATACACAACTGGTACTTTCGGTACAGAGTAATGGTACATCAGTGGCAGCAAACTTCCAAAATGGAATGCGGGCTATCAGTTCCTGGATGTCATCAAACTGCCTCAAATTAAACTCTGATAAAACAGAGGTGATGACATTCGGGAAGCTGAATCCCATCTGGTCCCCTCAATGCTGGCCACCGGAGTTGGGAGCCCCCCCTCAGCCAGTTACCAAGGTTCGTAACCTTGGAGTCATATTCGATGACAAAATGACATTTCATCACCACATCAATTCAGTAGTCTCCTCATCCTTTTATATCTTGAAAAGAATCAAAAAATTCCTGCCCTACCTCCCATCCTCAGCTGGCAAAACTTTAATCAGTACCTTGGTCTTCTCCAAAACTGATTACTGCAATGCCCTTCTCCTGAATGCCCAGAAAAAACCATCAACCGACTGCAATCAGTCCAGAACGCTTCAGCCAAGGTCCTGCTGAACGTTCCCAAGTTCACATCCATCTCTCCATACATCCGTCAACTTCATTGGCTCCCCGTTAGGAACCGTACAATATTTAAGGCTCTGTGCATTACCTACAAAGCAGTCAACAATGTAGGTCCACAGTTCCTTAGAGCTGCCTTTTGTCCACTTGAGCACTCAAGAACACTCCGCTCCTCCTCTGCTCACCTGCTCAAAGTTCCGCGAACAAAAAGGGTCAATTGGGGAGACAGGTGTTTCACCATCTCTTCGGCCAAACTCTGGAACACACTCCCTCCCCACATTAAAACTGCCCCTACCCTCCTCAGTTTCAGAAAGAAACTAAAAACATGGCTCTTCTCTTCATAACTTATCACCGCTGCGATGGTTCTGTATTTCTCAACACCGAGACACCCCCGGGTGTTTGCGCGCTTTAAAAATTGCACAAACATAAACATAAACATATCTCAGTATCTTAGTAGATATGGCACACTTTTTCTCCCTCCCTTTGTCTAAAGGTGGTGGAGCAAACATGGTGCTATGTTTCTTTATGTCATAGAATACTAAATCTGGGGCTCACTTTTACACACACACACATGGTTACACATGCTCACACTCTCCTTCACTTAAACACACTCTCACCCACAAGCATACACACACCATAAATTAAAAAAAGTTTTTTCCTACCACCTCTGACACTCAAGGTCCTTAGCATGCTCCATTGTTTATTACATTAAAAGTGAAAAATAGAATATTATTCAATATTAGTATAAGGAAAAGCAAGCAGAAAATAAGAAATGTGGAGCTAACCCTGTGTTCTTGGCACTAAATATGCCACCTCCAAGGCCAGGAATTACAAAGGCAGTGCCAGGAGTCACAAGAGGCAAGCCAGGAGCTGCATCTGCATCCCCTACTGACCCCTAAATGACATCAGTGAGGGACTCCCGGCAGACGTACACACATTTACATGTGTGAAGATCTCCACCATGAGTGTAGAGTTTTCTGCAACTGTATGTCCCACTGTAGGGGTGAGACAATGGGAGATCCTAGGCATGGCTAGCTGTGGAAATTTGTGAGCGCACACAGCCATGTAAATTAGAGGACATTCACATACTCCTCTCATCCCTCTTTTGACCTTTGAAATGGGATGTTTACTCTAGCCAAGGACTTGTGTAGAACATTTTCAACGGTGGTGAGGGGAAGGATCACCCCTAGACTTGGTGGGGGTGTGAGGAAAAAGGTTTCTCGACAGGGATAAATATTTTTTCGCACAGGTGAAAAAAACAGAAACAAAATATGCTTTTGCACAAATGATCTTTTTCCCCTGGCAAGTTAGTTGATATGGAGAATCCCACATAGTGGGATTAGGCTCCAGATGCCAATGTCAAATGACCTTCCTAGTTATATGCATGTACGAGATGAGAGCAGCATCACACAGGTGCAACCTTCTGTGAGCATTGCTGATCCTGACATCGATGATAGCAATCATTCTCACACATGCACTGTTACAGCATTTTCAAACTTGGTCGAACTTTCACCTGATGTCGTAGACCAATTTTTTGCGAGTCTGTCTGCAATGATGTTCTCCCTTGAACAACGGGAATAACCTTTTAACAACTAGCCCACTGCGTTCCCTGAACTCTGAATTCGTCCTTCAGCTTTGAAAAACAAAAGCTACTGAAAACAATTGAAACTATTTTTCCCCCTGAAAGCGAAATTATTTTTTTTTTCACTTCAAAAATATTTACCCTGTCTTTGGCACAGAGTACTCTGCTTAAAGTAGAACTATTCTTAGAGAACAGAGCTTCTAATTTAGGAACTCTAGAGACAGTATTTTACCTCAGCCTCTAGCACATGTACAGCATTTTGTATAAATATATGATGGAATGGTCTCGACCTTCTTCTGTATTCAGAGCCATTTCATGTGTAAATTTCGCAATTCATTCAGCTGATATATATGCATTTAACTGAATGATGACATTGCTTAATAAGCGTACAGTACCAATACTCATTTTTCGTGTATTTACCACATACGATTTCAAATGCGATTTATGTATTTTGGGGTGGGTTGGAAAACACACATGCATCATTATATGTTTACTATTGCTTAGTTTTAGTAATGATGGACATTAGATCGTGGAGTGGGTGTTGTATTTCTATCTAGGACCCTAATTCGATATTCCTGATTTATGCCCTTATATGGCTATAATAAATAATATCCTTATAAAGACATAAGAGTCATATCCATATTTAGTAATAGCCCATGCAGTCCAAATACAGCAAGGCTACTCCCCAAGACTCCTAGAAAGTACAACGCGTTCTTTAAACAAACCAAACCTCCAGCAACCTGGGAATTCCCCTTGCTTTTGTTTTGATTTGTCCTAGAACTTCTGCGAGCACTGGAAGAACGGCCAGTTCTTAGTGACATCTTTTATTGACGTCTTATGTCCAACCTTACGTCAAACCGGGCACCTTTCAGGTATAAATATACCAACAGTTGCCTTAAGTAACACACGGTGGTTTGGAGCAGAGCGGCGATCTACTTGTCCGAGAGCCCAGCTGATGCGAGAGCCCACGGACGCCGCCCCTCCATTTTGACGCACTGAGAAAGACGCTGTCTTTTTCTCCAGTCGAGAAAATCAAGCTCCGGTGTTTCCAGCCGCCCTTGCGGGTTGCTGGGATATCGAGTCCTGAGAGAGAGATACCAGACCTCCTGATTTCTATTACCCAGGTACGGAGCTGACTAAACCCTTGAGAGAATTCTTGATTCAGATTCCTTGGCAATACCCAACTTAACTTAAACTGCAACTTACTTACTCCTTCCCACGTATTAGGCTTAGGTCAGGTACACCGGGGTAGGCGTAGATTAGAAGCACCAGTTGAGTACGTTAGTCAATGTTTTTATGTATGTATATATTTTATTCATTTTAAAGTATCATATGGCTAAGAAACCATATCAATGCTTTTACAATATTATTTCATAATACTCCTTTTACTGTACGCACTTTACTTCATGTTAAGTATTGCAATTGTGGCAATTCATTCCTCTCGGATGTACGTTGTTACAACGCTTGCTTTTAGCACACATGCTGTAACAACGCGGTTTTTATAACACATTCTTTTACAACACATAACAGAAAGGGGTGTTGGATAGTGAATATTTTAATTTACTATTCCAACACCAGTCCCCGTTGACACTAGGGAAGGTGTTGGATAGAAAATTAAAAGTATTCCCTATCCTTGAGCGCCCCCCCAGAGTAATGCTTTGTAATAGAATGCGATTTAAAAACCGCGTTGTAATAGCACTGCGTGCTAAAAGTTGCGCCGTAAACGACGTTCCCCATTTCTCTTGCATGAGAAAGAAGATTGCTCAATAAATAACACCTTTTATTGAAAACGCCCGTCTCTCTATTTCTCTGCACTCTGGTGAAACTAAGTACGCACGATTGACTGAGTAAAATAGCTGTCTATTGTTTTCACACAACTCTAGAGATACACTCTTATTCTGAGGGAGCAAAGTTGTCATGTTTTATGGTTGTCAGAAGCTAATCCCTTCTTGTCTATCCAGGGAAGTTAAACTCCTCCTTGTTTATTCGAAAAAGTTTCTAGTGACCTCTGAGCTAGCTGGCAAAACTAATTAAGTCTGATATAGTCAGTAGAGACCTAGTCGACCTCAGTCCTACGTCTACACTGCTGAATATATTATTCCAATGCGCAGAGCCTATTGGGAATATAGGAACTACACTACATGGCGCCCACGTTTGGTAAGGCGATAAACTAACGCAAGACACTAGAGTAACTCAGTCGTGCTTTTTCACACAGACCCTTTTTCCCGTAAATACTCCAAAAGACGTCTGGAGTGGGTAAAAGGTTCAAATCCGCCGGAACTTAGTAGGATGAGAATCCTATGTATAATTTTTGGTTTAGTCAACATTGAAGGATGCAGTGTTCCAAAATATTGTGCACCTAATCTTTGTTTCCCTTGAAACTTGATCTGCAACAAAAAAACTTTCTGTAAGTAAAATTGACGATGAAAGGGAGGCAGCTAGAATAGCAGCTCGACTCCTAGCGGATGACACAAGTCTCCAAGAAAATTACCCGAATGCTATAATCATTCCGGTAAATGTAAGGAAAACTATAACTATTAAACTTATTGAAAACGGACTGACATCACGAGGTGGTACAGTCATATTCGTGGTAGAGGCCCATGAATATCGGCAGACAGAGGTATTCTATTCATGGATACACTTTCCAGCAGCAAACGCTGTAACACACGAATTCCACTATTACAAAATAGAGGAACCTCCGGATGAATACACTCCTTTCGAGGACGTTGAAATCCCACTAAATTACCAAGAGCACCTGCTCTGGTTTAATGGCGCCCTAAAACATCCAAATCACATCACCAGGCTCGGTCCTCTAGGTAGACCAGGAGCCACGTGGCCGGTTCTAGCCAGCTACACACCACATCCAGACATTGAAAAGATGTCAAGTGAAGAACTTTTAATTAAAATAAAAGAATTAACAAAGGCATATAGAGAAGTAGTTCAATTGGCAATGGAGGATATAACATACCTCCAGAGATTGAAAGAAACAGATATAGCAGACCAACCATTTGAACTTGCCAGAATCATAGAAAAATCCTATAAAGAACTAGGAAGAGATAGTTTGGGTGGGAAACCAGTAAAACCCCAACTACTTAAAAATCCTGAAAAAACATTTATTAAAAATAATCTAAATACTCCAAAAAAGAGTTGGGATGGAATTAAACAATCCACTCCCAGGGAAAAACGATTCCAGTCCAGAGGAAGGTCTCCTCAATGAAGAGATAGATCTCCAGAACGAGGTGACAAGTCTCCCCAGAGGGAGCACTCTGAGAAAAGATGCAACCTTAGAGATAGGGATAAATTGAGAAAACCTGACAGATATCAAGATATTGATACACGTCCCTCTCGATCTTTTCAGACTTCCTCACAGAAATCCGAAGGAAGAGGACGGTCAGAACACAAGGAAGAGCACGTCAAGTCCAAAGACAAGGAACCTGCTCATCAAACATAAAAAAATACAATTTCCAAAAAAGAAGGTAGCTAGTATTAATATAATAAAACATGGCGAGGATACTGAGGACACAACTGAAAAACGGAGAGTGGGCCCAGACAATGCTAGACAGCGCAGCAGAAGTGACAATAGCTCGCAAGATCTTGCTGAATCTTCTGGAGACAGTGGACACGAATGAATACATTCAAGTGGAAACTGCAGATACCAGAGTTAGTAAACCTCATAAAATATACAAAATAGCATTACGTATAGAGGGGGACAAGACTAGGAAAGTAAGGGGTCTCTTTTGGGATAACCTTTCGAAAGGCTATGACATCCTGTGAGCTGAAAAAGACTGGCCACCAGAGTTTGTCAGGGAGTGCCCTCATGGCGAAGAAATGATTATGCCTGCCTTCTCAAATCATATTTCAACTCATAAAACATCCATATATGCAAGAAAATGGGCAGTAGCTCAAGCTCCTGCATTATATAAAAATCATGTAGGATGGGATGAGGATTCTCCTCATCACAAAATCCAGTTAAAAAATGAACCCACTGCCCAAAGGCAGTACCCAGTTAAGCAAGAAGCTAAAAAACAAGTCAGGGAGATCTTAGATCAGCTTGAATACCAGGGGGTGATTGAAACATGCACCTCACAAATGAACAATCCTTTGTTTCCTGTCTCCAAGCCAGACGATTCATATCGTCTAGTTTTGGACATCTAAACTCCTGTTGCAAAACTTTTGCATTACAAAACTCACACAGTGCAGCACTAATGAATAACATCGTGCACAAAAAATATAAAACGACATTAGACATCTCTAATGGATTCTTTTGTCAAAACATTGCACCTGAAAGCCGGTATTTGACCGCTTTCTCAATAATGGGATCGGAAAACACTTCTGTCGACTCCCACAGGGATTCAAGAATAGCCCAGGATTATTCTCAGCAAGAGTAACAGAGTTATTACAAATATATGATGATGAAGCATTATCGTATGTCGATGACATCTATCTCACAGATGACGACCTGGAGACTCACTTGAAAAGAGTGAACACCATAATACTTGGTTTCGCAGCTGAGGGTTACAAATTCAACTTTAAAAAGTCAAGAATTGCCCATGTAACTGTCCTGTTTTTAGGATATGAATTATCAAGTGAAGGCAAAAGCCTAGCAGACAACTTCTTAGAGAAGTGTGCTGTACTCCAAGCTCCTAAAACGCCGAAGAACTTACAATCAATACTAGGTTTCCTGAATTTCGGAAGAACATACATTCTAAATTATGCAGAGAGGGTTAAACCTCTCTATGAATTAATAAAACCTGATTTTACACCAATAAATTGGACTCAGAAACACACAGAAATTTTAAGATCATTGAAAACAGACATGTTAGCTAAAACAAAATTACAAACTCGCGAAAACATATGCAACCTTGTAATCCAAGTCATCCCAGGAAGATGCGGATTCACGTACCTGACCTCTAATGAGGGAGAAACGGTACCAATAGCTTACAAATCACACTTGTACACGCAAGCTGAAATGAAATTCAGTTCTACTGAAAAAATTCTAATAGCGGTTAAAACTGCTGCAGCGCGAGAAAGAGCCCAAGTCCAAGGAAGAAGGATAACTGTTTTAACAGCAGAATCAGCCCATGAGGCATTAACAAGCCCACGCAATTTGACTGCCGTGGCATTAGATCCAAAATGGATACAATGGGAAAATTCTCTTGCTGCAGAAGACGTGAAATACTATTTTGACCCGAAAATTAAAAAACTAGAAAATCTAGAATATGAAGAAGAATCTCCTCTGTCAATCGAAATTCTGCCTCTCGAACAATACACATGTGTAATCTACATGGACAGATTTGCACAACACTACGATGTAGGAAAAAATCCTACAACGCAGCGTGCGCGATTGTTAAAGGTCGCTGGCGCTTTGGTAAATTCAGACCATTAATTACCAAAACTGAATCACTCAGAAACTGTTCAACTCAGCGAGCTGAAATAAGATCTTCAAAGATGGCGCTTGAAAATGCCGATCGCGAATTCCCCACACTAATAGTGTGCGATTCGCATTTCTGCGTCAAATCTTACAACAATGACATGCAGACCTGGATTCAAAACGGTTACAAAGATGACACAGGTGCCACCATAAAGCATAACAAGCTTTGGGAACAAGTAGTTCTTTTGCAGAAAGAACTACGAAAGACTCATGTGATACATACACTGAGTCATCAACGTGATGGCGTTCACGTTGCAGGGAATTCATTGGCTCCCAGAGCCACAGCGGAAGTGGTTCAACCGGCTTCCGTAGCCACAAAAAAGCGTTCTAAAAAACACATAGACGGAGAAACGATGCTGGCGGTAAGAGCGTCTTTAAAAGGCGAATATGCAGCATTACCTCTGAACTATCCACTCAATTATACATACATAATTGATGCAAACTCCGTTCCTTTTGCTCAAATCCCTGGAGTGGGGGATAGAGTAATTCCAAACACGAACAGGAGGGTCTTTGTAATAGCAGACGCACATATGGAATTGGGTCTAAGACACCAAGAGATCGTAAAATCTGTAAAAGAATTACAATCAGAACACTGGTGGCCGGGGATGAACTTGCAACATTACAAATTTGCAAAGGATTGTCCAGACTGCAACAGAGATCGCAGTCATGAACCGACCGGAGTATTGCCGGGACCCCTTTGTTAGAAAGCATCACTATCTATACGCAAAAACCCAGCAGGAAAAATGCGTCCCATAATATTTAAGACTAGATTCACTTAAAATGCAGACACCAGCGCTCGGCTGACGCCAGAACTGTTATAAAAGATTTGCGAGTCTTTATCGGCACATACGCAATTGGCATGCTACATTCTGACCAGGGTCCTGCGTTTAGCTCCAGGGCTTACAAGGAGGCCATGGCCAGCATGGGCATTCCATCCTGAGGGAAATGCGGTAGTGGAAAGAAAAAAACGGGACATAAAGCAATCTATAATGGCGAGGGTATTAGGTTCGGGTGATGGGTGGGTCAAACATTTAACAAGTGTCCAACGTAGTCTTAATAATCTGCCAAGAAATTCTCTAAAAGGTCTCAGTCCGTACAAACTATTGTTCGGTACTAGAATGTATATTCAGGATCTTGATAGTCACACTTCAGTGGTAGAAGAAAAATGCTTTGATACCAAAGACCGTTTGGCTGTTTTAGAGGACTTAAATGAAACAAGACGAAACCTGAGTAACATAAAGTTAAAACAACAGCCGACAGTCAATCAATCAATCAATCAGAGCATTTGTATAGCGCACTACTCACCCGGAGGGTCTCAAGGCGCTGGGGGGGGGTCCGCTACTGCTCGAACAGCCAGGTCTTGAGCTGCTTCCTGAAGGCGAGGTGGTCCTGGGTCAGGCGGAGGTGGGTCGGAAGGGAGTTCCAAGTCTTGGCGGCCAGGTAGGAGAAGGACCTTCCTCCTGTGGTGGCTCTTCGGATGCGGGGGACGGCTGCGAGGGCGTGGCTGGTCGATCGAAGCTGGCGTGTGGGAGCGTAGAAGTTGAGGCGGCTGTTGAGGTATCCTGGTCCTTGGTTGTGTAGGGCTTTGTGTGCGTGGGTGAGGAGCCGGAAGGTGATTCTCTTGTTGACCGGGAGCCAGTGCAGGTCTCTCAGGTGACCGGAGATGTGGCTGCGGCGGGGGATGTCCAGGATGAGTCGTGCTGAGGTGTTCTGGATCCGCTGGAGTCTCTTCTGGAGTTTGGCGGTGGTTCCGGCGTAGAGGGAGTTGCCGTAGTCCAGACGGCTGGTGACGAGGGCCTGGGTGACCGTCTTCCTGGTCTCGGTGGGGATCCATCGGAAGAATGAAGAAAAACCACCTGTCCCAGCAAGACCTGTCTGGATTCCAAAGATTGGGGATCTAGTCATAGAAAAGATCGCGGTGAAGAAGAAATTTGGGCCTTCTTACAGAAAAGCAGTACCTGTCTTAGCTGTCAGCGGAACAAGATCAGTTGTACTACCGCCACTTGCTGGTAAAAAGGAGAACCGAGTTGTATCCATCGACCTGGTAAAACCACAATCATGTGGCCAATAAAAAGTTGTAGGCCCAGTGGACTCCCAAGAAATAGCAGAACACCAAAATTTGCTACAATCCAAGAGGTTCAAACTGAGAGACTAATCACTTTTGATAAACCTGCAGTGAATAAAAAAGGACTATGCAACAAAGCCATGGAACTTGTGCCTCTTGAAACCCAAATTGCAACAGTTCGTCAAGAAACACCGGTCTACAACGATGTAGCCTCAGACTATTCTAGTGAAACAAAGAAAAATCTAAAAGCAAATGAAAATCCGGAAGCAATTCCAACAATTGACAGAACTGCATCTGGCTACTTCATCAATTTCGATGACTTTTCCGATGATCCAAGTGAACATGAAGAAACGCCAGCAACAAAAACTTTCAAAGACAAAGTAACTGAACTCTTTCATCAACTCAAAGCAACCTATCTAATTTCTCCATGGATTGAATTTTGGATTGTGTTAGGTGTACTTTTCCTCTTGCTTTGGCTCATCATGGTTATTTGTTTAGGAAAATTCATTGAAGGAAAATACACTACAATGGACACAGCAAGTCAGAACATCAACTTGGTCCTACAGCCTCACAAGTCATCTCACATCGAGAAAAGAGAACTATCATCAGTGAACGTCACAGCCAATCCAATACCCGGTGGGGTAGCATGGGACAGAACTGAGTATGACATTTTTGGCCCGATTGAGCTCTTGAAATATCCTCACCAGTTTAAGGTTTCATTAAGTGACTTTGTAAAACCAATTACTTTCTCTGATGATTGGGACTTTGAAAATATTAACAATATGATGTCAGATTTAGTAATGTCAGCAAAATTTACAGAACATGATTACTTACAGGGTTCATCAAATTATGAAGAAATGTATTGCTATAATCATTTTGGTCATCACTATTTGCATATATTTGCACAGCCTAGAAATGTTTATAATTATAACCAATTGGAACATTGTGCAACACCGCCAAAAGCAGCTCGAAAACATTTTTTGAGACATTCCCATACGTCTCAGGGTTTAACACAAGTGATGCAGAAACGTTTTATTTTAAAATGTTAAATAAGACAGGAATGAAAACAATGTTGACAAATACTAAATTGATTTATCCTGAAGCATTTTATGAAAAAATGACTGCATTTGGTTTTGAATTCTGGAAAAATAACATTGAAACAAAAACAACCATCTGTGGTACAAAAGAATGGCAGGTCCAAGGTTTCGAAGCATTATTTAGAGATTGCATGATCCCAGAACAAATAATATTCTTGAATGACACCATTCAACAGACAACCTGTCTTGGCCTGGCCAAAATTAAAGACTTAAACAAACCGTCTATTCCGAAGCCCACACCTGATAGTAATAGCACTGCAGATGTGGAGATAGACGTATCCCATATTCTACACCAAAACAGAACACATCCTGATTGGAAAAAATGGTTGATATGGCCCACAGGCACAAATAACTGTCAAGATAGATTCCTGAACAAAATACAGGGGTTAAAACTGAACAGGCCAGACCCTAGATACTCCCAGAGACAATATCCAGGGATAGTTACAACATACAGTGTAGGGAAACTATGCCTCGAATGGCTACAGAAATCCACACTGGCTGAAATTAAGCAACACTTGACTTTACTTAAAGACGGTGCTGACTTGCGTGATTTCATACTGGGACCACGCAAACAGCGTCAAAAACGTTTCATAGCGGCCGGTATATACGCTGCGTACAACGAAGCTTGGAAAGTAAAGCAAATTGAGACAGCAGAAAAAAATACGAGAAATTGATCGTATTAATTTGGAAAAATCACTTTCTGTTGTGTACAATGGGTTGTCCTCCAGAATATATTCACTGGACAGTATTGTATCATCTGCTATTGATATAATAGAGCAGGACTTACTAATGTTACAACATGGTCAGTCCCAATTACGTTCTATTGTACAGCTTGGCTGGACGTTGCAAAATCTGCGTTCAGGCTATGTGCCATGGCGTTTAATCAACGTAACGTCATTATTTTCTATCTTTAACCTTACTGATAAACAAATCAGTTTGGCACAAAAAGGAGCATATTATACGATTCTGAGCATTGAAAAACTTGAGAGATTACCATTGACAATGTCAGAAAGACCTGTCATTGAATGGATAATACACAGGATAATTACAATTCAGAATAACAACTTTCCAGTTTAAATATTGCCAAGAGTATATACCAGCGGGCCAGTATGAAAGGTTGGGTAAAGGCTACATCAAGTCAACATGGAAATGACCTTATATACACAAATGTTATAATGAAAAGAAAAAGGAGATATTTCTTAGTGGTAACAATTGTAGAAAATCACTAAGCGGTACACTTCTGTGTCAAGGTATTAACTTGCATGGAGCCTGCGAAGGGTCTTCAAATAACCTTTCATGTCACCTGCACGGCACTCCTGCAAAACAGATAGAGCCATTTTTCAGACAGCTTTCCAACGGCAGCTACGTTCTAATAAATGACCACAGCTGTTGTGGCATGGTGCCAGGAAAAGCCTATCTCGTGAGCTTTAGTTCCATGGTCACTTGCTGTATGCAAGTATTGTATCCAAACAGCACTCCAGACATGGAGGCTGCAATATGGCCTTATTTGAATATCTCTTCTATTCGAATTGATACTTTAAGCAGAATGAAAGCCTTTGACCTCGTCTAAAGAAACGTATGATCTGCAAGTCGCAAGGACAACAGCAGAGATACATTCCTTATTATCAACAAATTGCCCCGTGCATTTCGTAGAAATGTTAAGCCAAATCTTAAACATGTCAGATACCAGTGGCATCGCACATGTATTTAAGACAATTTTTTCGGGACTGTTAAAACCCTTTGAAACAGTTCAGGGCATCTTTACCGATTTTGTCCATTCTGTCTTTGGCGGCCTACCTCTACTTTTGGGACTCGTAGCAGGAATTTTATTTTTGATTCTTCTGCTCCGATATGGCAAGCCAAGCCGCAGACAAGACTCCAGCAACGATGGAAGAAACGATCCTAGCAATGCGCTACCGGGACCGCATAACTAAAGTCCTTGGATTAGCCCGGCTAAGAGATCTGAATATGACCTGTTTTCTATCATTCAGACCAATCTGGCAAGATTGCATCTTACCTGTGCTTCGATGTATGCTATGCGGAGAAGAATGCGTGTTGGACGTCTGTCTTACACTACCATCAGCAGTACCAATGGATACAGATACCTTGCTGGGTCCTGTAACGGCTCATGCATCGTGTTGTCCCCAGCGGTTACCTATTCTGATGACGGAATTCGTTGAGACTTCACCACTACGAGTATGTGGCAGTGGAGTATGAGATGAGAGCAGCATCACACAGGTACAACCTTCTGTGAGCATTGCTGATCCTGACATCGATGATAGCAATCATTCTCAAACATGCACTGTTACAGCATTTTCAAACTTGGTCGAACTTTCACCTGATGTCGTAGACCAATTTTTTGCGAGTCTGTCTGAAATTATGTTCTCCCCTGAACACCGGGAATAACCTTTTAACAACGAGCACACAGCGTTCCCTGAACTCTGAATTCGGCCTTCAGCTTTGAAAAACAAAAGCTACTGAAAACATTTGTGTTAGACCTGTCTGGCCTTTTATTATTTATTTTGTCCCCTTTTAGCCCCTCATGCCTTTATTTATTTTTGTGTCCACTAGATTTTTCTAAGTGTTGGTCTAGGGGATAGGTGCTCTTTCACCCTCATAGTTCTTCACCTCAGGCCTAGAGGCCTTTCCTGACAGGAATTTCTTTGGAGTCACAAAATGGTGGCTACCAACTGTCACAACTGACAATCCTAGAACCTGTCCCATAGGATAGAGTAGGGCATTCCAGAACCTTCTGGTCCCTTCTGGACCTCTGAGGGTCAGCCTATAAAAGGCGGAATGCTGGTCAGCCACTTTGTCTTGCCAGTGAGGAACAGCTAGAGTGAAGGCTGAGGTCTGGTAGGGGTAGGGTCCTGAAGGGTGGAATACTCTACAAGGGTAGCCCTCTGTCTAGGTTCTCCACCCCCCATTCCTGTTGACCTAGCCGAGTTAGTTTCATCCTGCTGACCCTGGACAGTTAGGTGAAGGGGTTATTCCCAGTGGACTGTGGAACTATACAGATCCCTGCTGTGAGAGTGGAACTGAGCGCCTCCCCCTTTCACCAGCCCCTGTCCAGTACGGAGGATTTGTGGGTCCCTGTCAAGGATAAAGAACTGGGATCTTATACGTGTGAGGGTCATTCCCTACCTTCCGTTGCTTTGGGTGTTGAAACCAGTTATTGCCCTTGTGACCCTGAGATCACTTACTGGTGACCGGTAGTGCAGCTGGTGAAGCACCTGTCCCCCTTGTGAGGCAGTGAAGAAAGAGGGGTGCCGGATTTATTGGGGCAGCGCTGATTCCGCTGTGAGCAGGACCCCGGGGGCGTCATCCGCGTTGTTGTGGCGGCGCCACTGTTCTGAGGAGAGGCGGGGGCTGATTACGGAAGCTGGGCGCCATTGCGCATGCCCCAGACAGTTGCAGATATCCCTAATAGGAGGGGCCTAGGAGTGAGCAGGCCCGGAGGAGAGCCGCTACCAGCGGTGGCGTGGCCGGGGCAGACTCCGGACTTGGCCGCTAGTCTCCCGCGCATGCGCGGATGTACCGCTGCGGGGAGAAGTCGTCGCAGATCGGCGCTTCTCTGGTTGTGACAGGAGATCCTCGTGGAAGCGGCAGGAAGCGTGCATCGGCGCTTCCCCGGTTGTGGGTCCTTTTTCCCTACTCAAGCCTCAACGAGGAGCGGCTTTGAGCGGGTGAGGAGGGGCGGAAGACTGCATCAAGCGCCTGAGAAGATTGGTCCCTTTTTCCCCCCCCTCCTGTGAGACAGAAACACAGGTCCTGGGGGCCCAACACGCAGAAACGAAGTAAGGAGGTGGTGAGGGGGGGGGAAGTTGGAGGCCGTTGAGTCATCTTGAAGGGAACCAAGACTGCCGATTGGCCAAATAAGGATTGGGCTGATACTGGGGGACGCTAACAAGCTTCTTTTAAGAAACTAAGGGGACATAATTTTCAATCCAGAATGTTTCCCCTCTGTGTTTAGTCTCCTTTATACCAATCCCTCCCCCTTACTGTTGCCAGATCTGGTGAGAAGCCTATTTAGGGCAACTAAAGTGAGTAAAGCTCATCAATTCTTCTGGATTAGTGGTGGAAAGGGAGTAAATAAGTAAATCCTTTTCTAGAGAAGTGCAGACACTGCTTCTTTTAAACTACTGTAATGTGATGCAACGCTATAGAGCCAAGTAGTGTGATAGTTCTGACAATTTTGAGGAAGTTACTAAACTCCTAACTAAATGTAATGTGCTGTTAAGTTGAAGAACTGTTTAATGACCTGATTTAGCAACTTTAAAAGTATTTATATTATTTTCATGATCAAACTGTAATGTACTAAGCTGTGATTTCTAAAGACAAGAGAACAAAGATTATTTTTATAAACAAGCTTGTATTTTTCCAAACATTGGTGTAGCGTCCTTTTTGAGTGAAATTGCGTTGAATTGCTGCTGGGTGGTTTGCAACCTTTACGCATGTGCCTCTGTTGAAATAGTCTTACGCTAGGCCAGGCTACCCTAGGTGACCTGACATATCTAGGTTCCAACAAGTTGGTGTCTAGCGGTGGGATCTTGACTGTGGTTGCAACTACTCTGTAGTAATTTAGTGTAATCCACTAGCCTACACCAGGAGTTTTCTCCTAGCGGCCCTCCTAATTTGTATTTTTGTTTTTTCCAAATTTATTCCTGGTGGTGGGGTGGAGGTAGCTTCAGGTTGCCCTTGCAACTCTATTCTTCTTGTGTGTGTAGCTTTGAATTGCCTGTGGTAAAATGGAGTTTGCACTAGAAAAACTAGACACCTATTCGGTGGCTCAGCTGAAAGATTTCTGCCAACAAATGGGGGTATTTTTTAAGCATGGTGCCAAGAAGGGGGAACTCCAGACCAGTCTAAGGGCTTGGGTGGAAGCACACAAAGAAGGGAAGGAGGAGGATGAAGGGACAGACCGGGAAACGGTTGTGGAGATAGAAGGATTATTCCACTCCGAGGGGGAAAACCTACTCCCAGGACCAGTGTCCTACTCCCGGAAGGGCAGTAGTGTCTCCGGGGGAAGCTTGACCGAAGCAGAGCTCACTGACAGGAGGGAAAAGAGGAAATTAAGATGGGAGTTGGCTAAGCTGGAGCAGGAGAAGGAAGAGAGGAGGATGGTTCATGAGTTCAGGTTGAAAGAGTTGGAACTCCAAGCCCTGCAACGGGGGTCCTCTCCTGTAATGAATGGTGGCAGCGAATCCAAAGAAACAGCCAGGGAGTGCAGACCCTATTTGCCAAAAGACCTAATTGCTAGCTTTAGTCAGGGAGATGACATAGCCAAATGGTTGGCTGCCTATGAGGTCTCCTTAAGAGCCCATGGGGTGCAGGAGAAGCACTGGGGGGGTGGTTTGTAAAAGTACATGCCTCCTACTGGTCGGGACACCTTGCTGGCCCTGGAACCAGAGGAGCAAACCAACTACCCCACCATGAAGCTAGCATTGGTAAGGAAGTTTGGGCTTACCCCAGAAAGGTATCGCCAGAAGTTCAGGGGGAGCCACAAGTTAAGCACCCAGAACTGGGTGGACTTCCTTGATTATGCAAGAAAGGCATTAGAGGGCTGGGTAAAGGGCAGTGAGGCGAAGGATTATGAGGGGTTGTATGATCTATTTTTGAAAGAGCACCTCCTCGAGAAATGCTTTCCCGAGCTGCGCCAACACCTGGTGGACAGCAAGCTGACCAATCCCCCGAAGCTTGCAGAGGAGGCGGACATCTGGGCAAGTACCCGGGTGTCCTCAAAGGGGACTGGAGGAGATTCCCAAAAGGTCGGACAGGGCGCTCCCCAGAAGGAGGGGGGAGATAAAAAAAGGGAGTTTTCTAAAGGTCCCCAAAACAATTTCCAGGGAAAGGGAACAGGTTTCACCCCTAGGGCAAACCCGCCCAGAAACCCTAATCCTGGCCAAAGCCAGCAGCCAAGGGTTCTCCACTGCTTTGAGTGTGGTGGTGTTGGACATTATAAGGGAGATGTCAGATGCCCAAAGAGACCACCCCCTCCCACCGGAGGAAAACCACCGGGAGTAGCTAGTGTAGCGCTCGGAGAGGAGTTGCCCTTAGATAAGGGGGGGTGAGTGGGCGGGTGTCACCTTAGTGTCCCTGGGAGAACGGGAGATGGTTCCAAAGATCCAGGTGCCCCCAAATACTGTTAAGTATGGGCAATGGATCACCATCAATGGCCAGAGAGGGGAGGCTCTGAGAGATACAGGAGCCAGTATGACTATGGTGAGAAGTCGACTGGTGTCTCCAGAGCAGGTGATTCCCAATGTACTCCACCCGCCGCGATGGCTGACGGCAGAATGGGCCACTATCCAGTGGCTGAGGTTCCCTTTGAGTGGGAAGGGGTTGCAGGTTCACTTCGAGTTGCCGTAAGCCCTGCCGTGCCAGTTGATTGTCTGCTGGGGAATGATATGGAGCACAACGCTTGGAGAGAGGTGGAATACCGGACGCACACTGCGATGCTGGGTACACCTGACTGGGCCTGTGTGAGCACAAGGTCTGCGACTACCCGGAAAGGAAGTTCGCCTGGGATGGAGCCTGGAACAATGGCCCAACCCGCTGCCAAAAAGGGACAGACCCGAAGACAGGAAGAGCCTGCTTCGGCTTCCGCACCCCATATGACAGATCGGCCACCTGCGGTGGTGGACCAGGAGTCCGTGGAGGGGGAAGTAGACTCTCTGGAGGATTTACCCATCCCTGCTGAGTGGCATGGTGAGGGAGGACCTACCAGAGAGGAATTCTGTAAGGGGCAGAGGGAGTGCCCTACCCTTGAGGGACTGAGGCGTCAGGCTGAAGCCCAGGCAGCAGGTGATGTTATGGGACACTACCATATTTACTGGGAGGATGGACTCCTCTACAGTGAACCCAAGGTACCCTTACCTGGTTCATCAAGGGCCTTGGTAGTCCCGCAACAATACCGAGCCTTTCTGCTGGAATTGGCTCATGCTATACCCTTGGCAGGACACTTAGGTCAGGACAAGACTTTTGCTCGGCTTGTCCTCCACTTTTACTGGCCTCAGATGAAAGTGGCGTCCAACACCTACTGTCGGACATGTGTCTCCTGCCAGGCCAGTGGGAAAACAGGGGTGAAGCTGAAAGCTCCCCTGGAACCGCTTCCAGTCGTTAGCACCCCCTTTGAAAGGGTGGGCATCGACATTGTAGGGCCTTTAGATCCACCAACAACAGCTGGTCACCGGTTCATCCTGGTTCTGGTGGATCATGCCACACGGTACCCAGAGGCAATTCCTCTGAGGACAGTCACTGCACATGTGGTGGCTAGGGCCCTAATGGGGATCTTTACCCGAGTGGGATTCCCCAAAGAAGTTGTGTCCGACAGGGGGACCAACTTTATGTCAGCTTACATGCGGGCGATGTGGAAGGAGTGTGGAGTGACTTACCGGTTCACCACTCCTTATCACCCCCAGTCGAATGGACTGGTTGAGAGGTTCAACAAAACCTTGAAGGGCATGATCAGAAGTCTGCCCGAAAGCCTGCGGAGGAAATGGGACGTCCTCCTACCCTGTTTGCTATTCTCCTACAGGGAAGTGCCACAGAAGGGAGTGGGCTTCAGCCCCTTTGAACTTCTGTATGGGCACCCTGTACGCGGTCCTCTCAGCCTGGTGAAGGATGGTTGGGAAAAGTCTCCCAGGAAACCCCCCCAGGATGTGGTGAGCTACATGCTGGCCTTCAGGAGCCAAATGGCGAAGTTGTGGAAGCAAGCTTCTGACAACTTGGAGGCCAGCCAGGCAGTCATGAAAGAGTGGTATGACCACAATGCTCACCAGGTGGAATTGGAGCCTGGCCAGAAAGTGTGGGTGATGGAGCCTGGGGAGCTTAGTGCCCTTCAGGATCGCTGGACAGGCCCATTTGAAGTGTTGGAAAAGAAGGGTAAGGCCACATACCTGGTGGACCTTAAGACCCCTCGACAGCCACTACGGGTGCTGCATGCCAACCGACTCAAACCCCACCATGAGAGGCCCGAGGTCATCTTAATGATGGTGACTGATGGGGGAGAGGAAGCGGAAAGCGAACCTCTCCCAGACTTGTTATCGTCTCAAGAGAAGGATGGATCAGTGGAGGGAGTGATTCTCTCTCCCACTCTAACTCCTGAATAGCGGGAGGACTGCCGCCAGATACTGGAGCAGTACTCTACATTGTTCTCCCTTGTCCCGGGAAGGACTCACCTGTGTACCCATGATGTGGACACAGGGGACAGCCCACCAGTGAAGTGAAAGACCTACCGGCTGTCCGACAAGGTGAAGGCCAGCATCCATGGAGAGGTTGCCAAGATGCTAGAGCTAGGAGTTATAGAACCTTCCAGTAGCCCTTGGTCCAGCCCGGTGGGGCTAGTGCCAAAAGCCGCTCCACCAGGCACCACACCAGAACTGAGGTTCTGTGTGGATTACCGGGGACTGAACTCAGTTACAAAGACTGATGCTCATCCGATCCCTAGGGCGGATTAATTAATTGACCGGCTAGGAGCTGCCCAATACCTAAGTACCTTTGACCTCACTTCAGGGTAATGGCAGATCTCCTTGACAGATGGAGCAAAGGAAAGGTCAGCCTTCTCCACGCCTGAGGGACACTTCCAATTTTGTGTGATGCCCTTTGGGCTCAAGAATGCCCCTGCCACATTTCAGCGGCTGGTGAATCAGGTCCTCTCTGGAATGGAGAGTTTCTCCGCTGCCTACCTGGATGACATTGCTGTCTTCAGTAGCAGTTGGGAGGACCATTTGCAACATTTGCAAGCAGTTCTCCAGGCCCTGAAACAAGCTGGATTGACAATCAAGGCCAGCAAATGCCAGATTGGACAGGGGTCGGTTGTGTACCTTGGACACTTGGTGGGTAGGGGGACAGTGCAGCCCCTGCAGGCAAAGATTGAGGCAATCATGGCCTGGGAACCCCCCAAGACACAGACTGAGGTCCGAGCTTTTCTGGGCCTCACAGGCTACTACCGTCGCTTTGTGAAGGGGTATGGCACTATTGTGGCGCCCCTCACAGAGCTCACCTCCAAGAAACAACCTCGACGGGTAGTTTGGACGAACGCCTGTCAGCAAGCTTTTGAGAAACTGAAGCAGGCAATGTGTGCAGCACCGGTCCTGAGGGCCCCAGACTTCTCCAAGGAGTTCATTGTCCAGACAGATGCATCAGAACATGGCATTGGGGCAGTGTTATCGCAACTGAATGAAGAGGGCCTGGATCAGCCTGTAGTCTTCCTATCCAGGAGACTGCTTCCCCGGGAACAGAAGTGGAGTGCAATTGAGAGGGAAGCTTTCGCGGTGGTGTAGGCTCTGAAGAAGCTGCGGCCATACCTGTTTGGCTCGCACTTCCTGGTTCAGACTGACCACCGACCCCTTCGTTGGCTAATGCAGATGAATGGGGAGAATCCCAAGGTGTTGAGGTGGTCCATCTCCCTACAGGGAATGGACTTCCGGGTGGAACATCGACCTGGAGTGGACCACGCCAATGCAGACGGTCTTTCCCGGTATTTCCGCCTTAGTGATGAGGACTCCCAAGGGGTTGGGTAGCTCTCCCCACTTTCAGCTGGGGGGGACGCGTGTTAGACCTGTCTGGCCTTTTGCGTAGTCCCTCTAATTTATTATTTATTTTGTCCCCTTATAGCCCCTCATGCCTTTATTTATTTTTGTGTCCACTAGATTTTTCTAAGTGTTGGTCTAGGGGATAGGTGCTCTTTCACCCTCATAGTTCTTCACCTCAGGCCTAGAGGCCTTTCCTGACAGGAATTTCTTTGGAGTCACAAAATGGTGGCTACCAACTGTCACAACTGACAATCCTAGAACCTGTCCCATAGGATAGAGTAGGGCATTCCAGAACCTTCTGGTCCCTTCTGGACCTCTGAGGGTCAGCCTATAAAAGGCGGAATGCTGGTCAGCCATTTTGTCTTGCCAGTGAGGAACAGCTAGAGTGAAGGCTGAGGTCTGGTAGGGGTAGGGTCCTGAAGGGTGGAATACTCTACAAGGGTAGCCCTCTGTCTAGGTTCTCCACCCCCATTCCTGTTGACCTAGCCGAGTTAGTTTCATCCTGCTGACCCCGGACAGTTAGGTGAAGGGGTTATTCCCAGTGGACTGTGGAACTATACAGATCCCTGCTGTGAGAGTGGAACTGAGCGCCTCCCCCTTTCACCAGCCCCTGTCCAGTACGGAGGATTAGTGGGTCCCTGTCAAGGATAAAGAACTGGGATCTTATACGTGTGAGGGTCATTCCCTACCTTCCGTTGCTTTGGGTGTTGAAACCAGTTATTGCCCTTGTGACCCTGAGATCACTTACTGGTGACCGGTAGTGCAGCTGGTGAAGCACCTGTCCCCCTTGTGAGGCAGTGAAGAAAGAGGGGTGCCGGATTTATTGGGGCAGCGCTGATTCCGCTGTGAGCAGGACCCCGGGGGCGTCATCCGTGTTGTTGTGGCGGCGCCACTGTTCTGAGGAGAGGCGGGGGCTGATTACGGAAGCCGGGCGCCATTGCGCATGCCCCAGACAGTTGCAGATATCCCTAATAGGAGGGGCCTAGGAGTGAGCAGGCCCGGAGGAGAGCCGCTACCAGCGGTAGCATGGCCGGGGCAGACTCCGGACTTGGCCGCTAGTCTCCCGCGCATGCGCGGACGTACCGCTGCGGGGAGAAGTCGTCGCAGATCGGCGCTTCTCTGGTTGTGACAGGAGATCCTCGTGGAAGCGGCAGGAAGCGTGCATCGGCGCTTCCCCGGTTGTGGGTCCTTTTTCCCTACTCAAGCCTCAACGAGGAGCGGCTTTGAGCGGGTGAGGAGGGGCGGAAGACTGCATCAAGCGCCTGAGAAGATTGGTCCCTTTCCCCCCCCCTCCTGTGAGACAGAAACACAGGTCCTGGGGGCCCAACACGCAGAAACGAAGTAAGGAGGTGGTGAGGGGGGGGGGAGTTGGAGGCCGTTGAGTCATCTTGAAGGGAACCAAGACTGCCGATTGGCCAAATAAGGATTGGGCTGATACTGGGGGACGCTAACAAGCTTCTTTTAAGAAACTAAGGGGACATAATTTTCAATCCAGAATGTTTCCCCTCTGTGTTTAGTCTCCTTTATACCAATCCCTCCCCCTTACTGTTGCCAGATCTGGTGAGAAGCCTATTTAGGGCAACTAAAGTGAGTAAAGCTCATCAATTCTTCTGGATTAGTGGTGGAAAGGGAGTAAATAAGTAAATACTTTTCTAGAGAAGTGCAGACACTGCTTCTTTTAAACTACTGTAATGTGATGCAATGCTATAGAGCCAAGTAGTGTGATAGTTCTGACAATTTTGAGGAAGTTACTAAACTCCTAACTAAATGTAATGTGCTGTTAAGTTGAAGAACTGTTTAATGACCTGATTTAGCAACTTTAAAAGTATTTATATTATTTTCATGATCAAACTGTAATGTACTAAGCTGTGATTTCTAAAGACAAGAGAACAAAGATTATTTTTATAAACAAGCTCGTATTTTTCCAAACATTGGTGTAGCGTCCTTTTTGAGTGAAATTGCGTTGAATTGCTGCTGGGTGGTTTGCAACCTTTACGCATGTGCCTCTATTGAAATAGTCTTACGCTAGGCCAGGCTACCCTAGGTGACCTGACATATCTAGGTTCCAACAAGTTGGAACTATTTTTCCCCCTGAAAGCGAAATAATTTATTTTTTCACTTCAAAAATATTTACCCTTTCTTTGGCACAGAGTACTCTGCTTAAAGTAGAACTATTCTTAGAGAACAGAGCTTCTAATTTAGGAACTCTAGAGACAATATTTTACCTCAGCCTCTAGCACATGTACAGCATTTTGTATAAATATGTGATGGAATGGTCTCGACCTTCTTTTCTGTATTCAGAGCCATTTCATGTGTAAATTTCGCAAATCAGTCAGCTGATATATATATGCATTTAACTGAATGATTACATTGCTTAATAGGCGTACAGTACCAATACTCATTTTTCGTGTATTTACCATATACCATTTCAAACGCGATTTATGTATTTTGGGGTGGGTTGGAAAACACACATGCATCATTATATGTTTACTATTGCTTAGTTTTAGTAATGATGGACATTAGATCGTGGAGTGGGTGTTGTATTTAAATCTAGGACCCTAATTCAATATTCCTGATTTATGCCCTTATATGGCTATAATAAATAATATCCTTATAAAGACATTAGAGTCATATCCATATTTAGTAATAGCCCATGCAGTCCAAATAACCCAAGGCTACTCCCCTAGACTCCTAGAAAGTACAACGCGTTCTTTAAACAAACCAAACCTCCAGCAACCTGGGAATTACCCTTGCTTTTGTTTTGATTTGTCCTAGAACTCCTGCGAGCACTGGAAGAATGGCCAGTTCTTAGTGACATCTTTTATTGACGTCTTAGGTCCAACCTTACGTCAAACCCGGCACCTTTCAGGTATAAATATACCAACAGTTGCCTTAAGTAACACACGGTGGTTTGGAGCAGAGCGGCGATCTACTTGTCCGAGAGCCCAGCTGATGCGAGAGCCCACGGACGCCGCCCCTCCATTTTGACGCACTGAGAAAGACGCTGTCTTTTTCTCCAGCCAAGAAAATCCAGCTCCGGTGTTTCCAGCCGCCATTGCGGGTTGCTGGGATATCGAGTCCTGAAAGAGAGATACCAGACCTCCTGCTTTCTATTTCCCAGGTACGGAGCTGACTAAACCCTTGAGAGAATTCTTGATTCAGATTCCTTAGCAAAACCCAACTTAACTTAAACTGCAACTTACTTACTCCTTTCCACGTATTAGGCTTAGGTCAGGTACACCGGGGTAGGCGTAGATTAGAAGCACCAGTTGAGTACGTTAGTCAATGTTTTTATGTATGTATATATTTTATCCATTTTAAAGTATCATATGGCTAAGAAACCATATCAATGCTTTTACAGTATTATTTCATAATACTCCTTTTACTGTACGCACTTTACTTCATGTTAAGTATTGCAATTGTGGCAATTCATTTCTCTTGCATGAGAAAGAAGACTGCTCAATAAATAACACCTTTTATTGAAAACGCCTGTCTCTCTATTTCTCTGCACTCTGGTGAAACTAAGTACGCACGATTGACTGAGTAAAATAGCTGTCTATTGTTTTCACATGACTCTAGAGATACACTCTTATTCTGAGGGAGCAAAGTTGTCATGTTTTATGGTTGTCAGAAGCTAATCCCTTCTTGTCTATCCAGGGAAGTTAAACTCCTCCTTGTTTATTCGAGAACGTTTCTAGTGACCTCTGAGCTAGCTGGCAAAACTAATTAAGTCTAATTTAGTCAGTAAAGAACGAGTCGACCTCAGTCCTACGTCTACACTGCTGAATATATTATTCCAAAGCGCAGAGCCTATTGGGAATATAGGAACTACACTACACTCTCCTTTTCAAACATAGTAAAATTGTCATACATCTAACTGGCACATTTAATTTACTTATAAATCCCTACCTGTTCCCAGGGACAGTATATTAAATGCTACAAGTGGACTGCAGCACTCATTGTGCCACCTACTACAATAGTCCTGCAAAGCATGTCTCCAGGCCTGATTGCACTCTGGGTATGTAGCTTTAAACTGTAATTTTGACCTGGAAAACTCAACCTTTTGCTGGGTTTAAAACCTTCCTTTTGTATACTACTAAGTCACCCCTAAGTTAAGCTTTAAAAGCTCATAGTGCAGTATGCAAGGGATTTACAAGTAGGACATGTGTATTTGATGTTTCAAATGTCCTGGCAGTAAAAAACCTCCAAAGACTCTTTTTACAGTGGCTGGGTTGGCTCTCACATAGGTTAACACTGGTTGCACTATTACAGTTATTTAATGCTAAATTTAGTTTGGAACAAGCTACAGAAATAATTCAAGGACTAATGTTATTAGTCATTTGAACCCCAACTTGGTAATACACTCAGATCTCATATTACTGTTTTAGAGATGAAACTTTTGGAAAATGTTAATTTACCATCTGAAACCAAAAGGCTTTCCTGTCCGCACTCAGCGCCTCACCTGATCCTCGATGACCTACTGTTATAAGATGTCTATTGCTCCCAACAGTGGACAAAGTGTTTCTTCCCTTGACAGGATGGCTGGGACTGTGCAGAGCCCCATCCTGAACTTCAAAGGATACCTACTCCGTCACTGGTAGATTAAGCTTACACCCAAGCTGCTTCCCTTTTGTTTAGCTAGCCAGGCTGCTTCAAAACCCAGTGATAGTGTAAAAACTGATCAGAACTAGCGTAGGGTTTGGACAAAGGCTTGCCCTCCCCCAACAGGCTGCACTGGGAAGAAAGTCAACTTTACAGACTTCTCCTGAAAACACTCCTGGACCTGTGAAGAATACGAAGAAGGCATGCCCTGCTGTCTGAAGACCTTGACCTACTTGGCTTGAATCCAGGCCCCTAGCAGTGACTGCAAGGGTCAGTTCGCTGATCTCCAGTTTGAGCTACAGGGACAACACAAACTTCCAGAGATCACTCCATGTTGACTAGTTCCAACTGGACCTGATCTGAACCTTGCTGGTGGCCTCTTTTACAGTGAGTCTTAACCCACAAGTGGTTCCCGCCAGGCCCCCTGCTGGTGTAAGAACATACTTCTCCTGCCCAAACTGCAATAGCTGGGAGTTAGAAACTTTTTTGACAAATTATTTCTCCAATGAACTGGCTAGAGACTGGGACCACAATTGAGCCAAAGCCATTGACTTTAAACCCAGCTTGTAGCTTGCCCTGTTGACAACTCATTGGTAATCACTTTTTTCCATAAAGATTTCTAAGTCAGAAGCCAGCTGGAAGAATCGAGTCCTTGTAACCAGCGATCCATAACAGTTACCTTAACTTTTGACTTTGACCATACCTAGCATGACCAGATAGCCGCGGTTGGTGCTTTGTGCTTTTTGGTGCTATTTTTAATTCAGACTTTACAAATTTATATCTTCAGGTCTACTTATTGGTTGTTTGTCATTTTGGTGTCACTTTATTTATTTAATGTTACTCTAGTTTACTAATTTGGTTTGGGGGTTTGCCTGTGTGGTGGTTTCACATTGTTACTGGTTGAACACTGCATAAAAGCTTTACACATTGTTGTATGTTGTGTCTAGTTGCCTGTACATTTATTGTAGTTCTAGGTGGGTGTCTTCTTGTAGGCAATGTTGTTTCATACAATTCTGGTATTGGTTTGATTTCCATTGCTAGAGGCTCTTCATTGTTGTTATACTCCTGATCCACTGCATCATCCACATTCTGATAACCACATTTCTCTGTAATGTTGTCTTCTATCTCTATATATAAAAGGCAATATAACTTACATTCAAATATTTTATTTTTAGAATGGCACTTAAGAACTCATCTCCTAGTGTAAGCATGTTCAACCTATGATACACTATTTTTGTTATTTCTTTCCAGGATCATGCCACTAAAGAGTAAAGTTATTCTACTTTGAAACATCATTCACTTATAATAAAATAGTAAATTGTTTACAGAAATGCAAAGGGTCAGTTCCACCAAGTGGAGGTAGCCCACGCATTTCGTCCTATTTAAGGACTTCTTCAGGGCTCATCAATTATGAGTTTTTTTGCATGAATGTTCCCTCTTCACAGATTGTGCGAACCTTGCAATACTTCTTCTGTGCTTCTATGGTATTGTAGTCCTCGATCAAAGTAGAACTTGTAACTTTATTCCCTTAAAGATTTATTTGGGAAAATGGCAGCCTCCGTAGATGTACGTTTTTTATTTTGAGTCCTTAGTTGGGCTGATATTATAGAGTATATTACCTTGAACGGTCAAGTATCGCCACTTTTTGGCAGTGTTTGACGCGTAAAGAGGGATGAATGCCCAGAACACACTTTGAAAGTTACGGGTGAACAATGACCACACACCGTTCAAGGGAATATACTCAATAATATCAGACATTTCTAACAGCATTGGCCTTATCTCACCTTGACGAGATATGAAAAATGGCTATAGTAGCATCTCTGACACATATCTCACGCCCCTGAAAAACTATCTTGAATAAGTGACCTACCTCATCAATGACCTCTGAAAATGTGACAGCATATCTCCAGCTAGCAGAGAACTCCACTGACTCCTTCCAACCATACACATCATCTTCAAAAGCTGATGCATTATCTAATTGGCAATCAATGATGGCACACCACTGAACTTGGTGACAAACAGCAAAACATTGGATAGGCAGCACTAGATGGGCAGCAGCGACAGCACTATCAGCGTGGAATCCAGGAAGTAGAAGTAGAAGAATGAAATTACCTGATGCCAGGTATTCTCCTCATCCATTCCAAGATTATGGAAATCCATGTAAGCTGAAAACCACTGACCCTATTAACATCTTTCTAAAGGTGGCACTGCCATTTTATTTTGTCCCATGATGTTTTCTCTAACATTTTGAAGGGCTTCCAATTCCCAAGGATACTCTATACTGTTGATTGATGCCCTCAAGTATTGCCCTTCGGTGAATCCTTAGAGAGGAGACATCCATTGATCTTCTAACTCTTTCCCTTAAAGGTGTACTCCATGTAGCCACCTTAACCTAGCCGTGGCTGCTCGCAGCTAATGTTTAATCCAGTGACTTGGGGTTTGGGGCATTGTAAGAAATGGGGGTCTCTGGTTGGCTGTGGTCTACACCCTGTCCAAGTAGGGACCCTTCTTTCTAATCAGTATAAGGGGATTACACATCTTAGATAAGCCTGCTCACCCCCTTGGTAGCTTGGCACGATCAGACAGGCTTATCTCAGAGGCAATTTGTAAAGCCTTTGTACATAACACACACACAGTAACACAGTGAAAACACTTCAAATGGACACCACACCAGTTTAGAAAAAAAAAGTATCTTTATCTAAACCAAACAAGATGAGAAGAACAAAGATAAAAAATACACAACTCAAAATATGACTTTATAAAGGTTTAAGCAATTCTGTTCATAGACCTATATGTATGTGTGATTTTTACATAAAGTACCTCAAATGGGTCAAAATCCAAAAGAGGAGGGAAGTGTTGGAAAACGCAGCAATGCATCAGTTCCTTAGTCCTTGGGGAGGTAGCGCAACTTTGCTGCACGCAGGAGAAGTGAAGCCTCAAATCCGGACAGTAGATGAAAGTGATGCATCAATTTCAAGACAATTCTGGTCTGCGGGTGATGCGTCGGAAAAACTTGGCGCACAAGTATGATGCATTGCGCACCAGAGGTGATGCGTTGCTTTGCAAGGCTTTGCATCATCTGGCCTCGGTGCTGAGGGCTGGGAGGCTTCATGGAGCTTTGTGCTGGTTCTTACAAAGATCCGCTGCAGAACTCACTTATGAGGCACTTTGATTGGAGGAAGGCATCGCAGGCAAGGGTAGAACTCACAGTTGGCAGAGGTCAGCAGCACCAGCAGAGTTGCAGGAAGTCTTTTGAGCCCCTGAGACTTCTTAACACGAGGCACGCACACACAATCCCATGGAGAAACTTCACAAGCAGGATACAAAGCAAAGTCCAGTGCTTTGTCTCTCCAAAGCAGCAGCAGCAACTGCAGGCTAATGCAGAATAGCAACACACACCAAAGGGGCAGTACTCTTCCTTACAGCTCTTAAGCTTTTCTCCTTGGCAAAGGTTCCTCTTGATCCAGAAGCGTTCTAAAGTTCTGTGGTCAGAGCCCCACTATTTATACTACTTTTAGCCTTTGAAGTCAGTACATCTCAAAGAAAGTCTTTCTGGTGCACCATAACCAGTTCTGTCCTACTCTGGCCAGGCACACTACAGGAGGTGGAAACAGCATTGTGAAAAGGCAGCCACAACCTATTCAGGTGTTAGTGACAACTCCTTCCACCGCTCTTGCCCAGGAAGACTCATTAGCATATGCAGGGCGCATCTCAATGCCCTTTGTGTCAGTGTGTGGAGTGAATGCACAAACCAATCCCTGTCAGCTACAAACCAGGCGTTGATTACACAGGCAGGCAGAGGCACATGATGGCTAAACAAGAAAATGCCCACTTTCTAAAAATGGCATTTTCAAACACAATTTAAAAACCACCTTCACTAAAATATGTATTTAAAAATTCTCAGGGAACCTAACCTAAAAATCTCCATCACTCCCCAATTGAAAGTCACACTTGTAAGATGTCACAAGGCAGCTCCAAGAATAACCTATAGGAGATATAGCCTTTCATTAGTGAAAAACGAAATGCACAGTATTTCACTATCAGGACATGTAAAACACACCACTACATGTCCTACTTTTCACATACACTGCACTCTGCCCATGGGAGTAAGGTGACTTACATGTAAGGGAAGGTTAGGACCTGGCAAGTGGGTGCACTTGCCAGGTCCACATGGCAGTTAAAAACTGTGTGCGTAGACACTGCAGTAGCAGGTCTGAGACACATTTGAAAGGATACTTGTGTGGGTGGTATAACCAGTGCTGCAGGCCCACTTGTAGCATTTCGTTTGCAGCCCTGGGAACACACAGTGCCCTTTACTAGGGACTTACCAGTAAATCAAATATGTCAATCATTTATAACCAATCTGAATCACAATTTACACAGAGAGCATATGCACCTTAAAACTAATTAGCAGTGGTAAAGTGCCCAGAGTCCTATAGTCAAAAGAAAAAGGGGCAGAAAAATAGGAGGCAAAATGCAAACAGTTTTGGTATAACCCTGCAAATAGGCCCAGGTCCAATAGGCATTTTAGAATATACCTACTTTTTAATAAAATATAATGTTTGAGAACATCAATGTGCAGCTATCACTGGAATAACCTTTCATGAACATTAGAATGCCTGACAATATGATATGGGATGGCAAACAATACCAGCATGACTAAGGTGGGATTACTAACCGATATTCATGTATACATACCATAAAGTATGAATGTAGTTTGCAAGTTAGATGCAGCCTAGAGAGTATTGCTTTATTCCTTCTTTTCTTTTCTTCTTCCTACAGTTTCAAATAGAGACACTAATGGAGTGTTAAGCCATAGCCACTGCATGTAGGCAGAAGCTGTTGGCATCCCAAATTCTTGCCTGATGATGTGCCCCAAGCTATCTCTCCTGCCTAGTGTCACGCCTCCAGCCGAGCTCCAGGCCTTCCTTGTATTAGGTTGCGGTGCCCTAAGTAATCAAATACCTTAAATGGTGAAGACTTACCCTTTTACCACAGTCCCACATTCCCCACATGTGCCCTGTCATCATCATAGAATTCCTATTTAGTGTTTTTCCATGGGTTCTGACCCATTACTACCTTGCAGACACTATCTAATGCGAGCTTTTGAGAATTTTACCTTTAACAGGACTATCATGAGATGATTAGCTACAGTGAGCTTTTGTGGCCGTCTTGAGTGCTTCTGTACTTAAGCCATACCTAAATCTTGCATATTCACCTGGAATTAGAGACAACACAGAAGTTCCCAGTTCCTGGATGGCTTCCTGAATCTCTAGCACCTTCATCCAGCCACAGACAATCTAAAGATGTTTTTTCATGGAGTCCTGGTCCCGAATAGAGACACCCTCATGGGCAAAAAAAGATCAAGGCTAGTGAACAGACAACACAAATGCATGCATTCAGAGTAGAGACCAAATAGGAGCATAAAGACAGAAATAACCCCTAGGATTGTCAAACTGAGCAATTAGCACAACCAGTGCAAATGGGGTAATGGACACAGTGAGTCTAGGTACGAAGTACACAGGTGTGCATTCAGACCGTGATAGTCTTGTGTGCATACATGCATGAAAAAAACATTCTTACACCAGCTATTGTCCTTTCAGGAAAATCTAAAGTCACTCAGGGCATAAATAGCATGAATTTAATATATTTGCCTAGCTGAGAAGCACCAGGACACCTGTACAAGCTGCATAAAAGTCTTAAAGGTTCATTTAACGTTTGCTGGGCATCCTCCAAACTACAAGGTCCATGGAGGCTCACCTAAGGCTTCAAGGCCACAATCTATTTATCGGTTGCTTGAAGGCAGAAGAAACTGTTGAGTAGGTCGCCATAAGTTGGCAGATCACAATATTGTTTTGACACCACTTGACAATGGCTGTCATGCACATGCAGTCAGTCTGCTACCCGAGCATTTGGGCCACTGTTTGATTTCCCTGCCTAGGACCACCATGACTCTCATAGCTGCCTGGCCATAGTAATGGTTGCCAAATAGGGCTCGGTGACATTCACTATGATCTGGCGAACCCTGTCGAGAACAGCTAAGGCTGCACCGGTGGAAACCCTGTGCTTGATTAGCTGGCAAGTGAGTGTAGTGATGCACAAGATTGGGTGGGCTGGAGACATATTTAATTATGTATGGGCTTCCACTTGACTAAACCCTAAATGAGAACCTTTCTGATCATAAAAAAGTAATAATTCTCATTCCACTGTCAATCTGCATTAGTACTATACTCGGGCATTAAGGGTTTAGTTGCCTTGGTGTGTAATTATTAATCTTTCATGTACAAACCTACAACCACAGCAATGCATAAAACCTATCATTTGGAATGATCAGCATCCACAACTCATGCTTGTGTATCTAATGTCTGAAGATGTCTACCTTCACTTTAACCAGGCATCTTCAGCTTTGACTCTCTTTTGAGACAAGGGTTGTAAGTGTTGGAAAGGTGAAGAGTGAGAATGATTCTACTTCAGTTCTGAAAGCCCTGAGGATTGAAGGATAGAGGATACTTGATTCTTGTTTGGCCTTTGTATACATCTTGTTGCAGAAGCTGTGCCCAGACTCTTCGTCTTGGATGTGAATATGCCAAGGTCTTGCTAAAAATCTGCTTGATTGCTCTACTGATGCTACTGTCCTTGTCCAGTGTGGAAGACCCCAACTAATTGCAAGACGTCTTGCACCTATTCTGAACCTAAAGGTGGCTTGCTCCTGTGGGTTGACGAATGTTCTTAACATCTTTCCCGGACTACAAAACCCTCTTGGGCAGGAAGACTCCAGTGAAGCCAACCTTTATAACATTCTGTTCTATAGCTCAAACCTGGGAATTGGGGGGCACAACTTCCAGGCCTGGGTTGTCTAGTCTTCACAGACTTATTCAGCCAGAGGTAAGGGAATCCATTCCAGTAGACATGATTCCACTGACACAGTAAGTGCCTAGCAGTTACTGCCTTCTGGATGGAGCCCAATGAGGAAAAAGCCAGCTACGCAAAAAACCTCCTGCGGTCTGAAGAAGATGACTCCGGAGTGGTTGGGTGGTTGACAGCCATGATGCCCAGTAGGATCCTATGCTGAACAGGAGTCAGTGCCAGACTCCCAGATTTTCAGTAAGATCAGCAAGAAGGCAGTAGGAAGAACAGGAGGAGATCAGGAAGGAGGCAAGAGAAGTTCACAGGCACACATATTAGGAAGAAAGCACAAGACTGAACCAGGAGCAAGAACACAAAAAATCCAGTAATCAAAGCATCAGAAGTAGTTGGTGAATTTCCTTACTTACATAAGAAAAAACCGGACATTACCCCATAGAAGCTGCATTTCTAATTTGGACAAAGAAAGCTTCCTAGTAGTCAGTAATGTGTCAGTCAGCTTGGAACAGGCCCTATACACTTTCGCAGAAGTCCTCACTGAAGGACTCTGAGAAGGGGATACACAAGGCAATAGAGTTGCTTGAGGCATATCCCACAGAGACCCACCGATGGAGAGGAGCGATGACAAGGGAGACTGTACTGGTGTGCCCGGAACCACAAGTCAAGTTTGTTGAAATAATGTGGTGGCCCACTGGTGCTGTCAAATCTATCCATGGTCTCATGGTGCACAAGGAGCAGTGTGTCCTGCATGCCTGAGATAGAAGGCAGGTGGGATGCTGACCAATGCAGTGGTGTCACAGAGAAGGCACACACGTTTAATTAGACCATATAAAAGAATGGAAGTTGAAACACATTACTTAAATCAGTGATTACTCAAGAAAACATCTGCTCCTGTCCAAGGAAATTGTTGGTATATTTCAGGGATGGTTTTACAAAAAGAGGTACACTACAAAGTAGACACAATTACATGGGCTATGTTTTTTGAATGTTGGTTAGCCTGAATGTTACATGTTCTTTGTAATAAGGAACACTAGTGCATCTTCCAGAAACTGGGGAAGAATGGAACCTAATAACAGGACACACAGTTATTACAAGAACAGACACATTTCTCCTCTTCAAATACCATGGAGAGAGGAATCCCAAAATTTTACTGCACTAATAATATATCAGTATGTATGACTTTAAAAGGCAATTATGAAGATAATATGACAGTAGTCCTCAAAATATGTGCAAGCAACATAAAACAAGGGGGCATTCTGGAATACCCACTCTAGGTGATTGTTAGTGATGAAGGGCTAGGTAAACAGAACAGTTCACGTTTTCTCTGTACTAAATGGGCCCTTTAATGCATCTAGCCAATCTCAATTTCTATAAACCTGTCTGGATGGCTCTGTGAGATGAACCTTCAAAACTGAGATGGAATGTAATCTTCAGGTCACAGATCTGAAGCCCATCAAAACCAGAAAGTGGCTTATTTGTTGGAAAGGATGTTCATCTCAGGTCCACGACCTTCTTCTACTGGGAACCAAGTACTCGATTGTAGCACCTGATACTCCCATGGCATTCTAGCAGAGCAGTTCAAGACCTACTTAAGAGAGCTGGTGTTGGCTGGTGATGTAGTCCCCAGGCATGCAACAAACATCACCAGATAAATCATTGTTCAGTTACTGCTTTTATTTATAAAAAGAAGGAGCACAATATAATGCAGACAATACACAATAACATGCATTAATTTGCAAATATGTACATGATGGCAGTTGGTGACTAGGCATTGGTGAATGTATTAATATGTTGGAGTAGTTGGAGAAAGTTTGGCCACTTCGCTTTACTCTTGTGATGCAAAATTACTGAAAATTATACGATTATGCCTGTTTGCATAATTTTGTGTAAATTCAGGCAAAAATGCCTACTGAAGAGCACAAGAACTGAGGGCAAGTGAGTGCTTGCTGCTACTGTTCCTGTTCCCTTGCATTGAGCACGATTTTCTTATTGCAAAATGTATCTTTTGGTCCATATTCGATGTGAGGGTGTATTTTGCGCTAAGAAAATAGTGCTAAATGCAGAGTTATGTAGCTTTTATAACTTTACGCAATCTTGTTAAATTTTGCAGTAATTTTGCATAATTACACTGCAGCAAATCGTGTGTTTTACACCCACTCTAGTGGAGACCCATACAGCGATAACCTCTAACAATTTGCACCCCCAAAATCCTCAAACCCTAAAATAAGAATACTGCCCTGCATTTGTAGATTACATTATCATGTGGTGCAGATAATAAAAGCCAGGCCTACTGGCTTTGTCAGAGAGTCACAACAACATTAAAAGCAGAACATAGAAACAAAACCCAAAGCAACAATGTCATATAACATTAACATTCATGTGCATTGAACATCAGGGTTAATGATTCACTATGAAACCCGACACCGCTGGGATGAAATATATTACAAATACATTAGCTGCTATAAACAGCACCCAATTAAGAATTACTGCTCTTCTAATGAGGCATAAAATGTCGATTTTTATGATTACTCCCTGTTTTCTTTTTATTGGGGCATTTTGACCCGGCACATTTTAACAGGTTGTATCTGTTAAATTTACGAAGGGACGAAAGGCTTATTGCACAGCTTGCAGTTGAAATATGTGTAGTAACAAGGGTGAACACTCATAACACAATTAATCGAGCAGACTGTATGTTCAACACTATGCTGAGTTTTTCTTTCAACTTTTACTACTGCTGCAAAGCAACCTTGGGACCTGAAGTCATATATTCCTACACCCCTTACATCCTAGAACTAAAATCAACAGCTCCAGGAAAGCCTGGCATTCAGTAAAACGTCCCTGAGATCACTCTTTTGACATCCAGGAGATGTAGGGTGACACTCTCAAAGTGCAAAAAAGACTCCTAAGGCCGGCACTACCCTCCTGGCATGCCCCCAAACACTATGGGATGTTTCCTAGTGGTGGCACTCCCCTGCTTTGCACACTACCAGTCGAATATGGAAATGTATAACCCATAGGAAGGGCTCATGGGTCTGCACCAGAGTGGACCATCATGACCTGCAGAGACACTTTGATGTGACAAAGGGGTGAATATGAGGGACACCGCATGCACCCCAATGGAGGGACTCTAATGTATGTCTTTACAACGTATGTCATTACCACAGTCCTTACCACACATGTAATGCCATGCGTTGACCTTTACAATACTTTATTACATTGTGTATATATATTGCACAGATCTTCACAGATGAAGAGTTTCTGTTTGTAAATATTTATATATGCCACTTCCCACTAGGATGAAAGATTCCAATCAGATGTTCCAGAGGCCTGGTAAAAGTCTCCCTCAAAGGGAAAAAGCAAAGAATGCTTTCCTTTGGCCCACTAGACCATTGTTTTAGCATTTTGTTCATACTGTCAGCAGTTAGTCAGCAGGAATGTCCTTTTCAGACATCTTGATCTCCCAAATGTTGTAAGTTTCTGGGAACATTAATTTCCACTGCTCTCCAGCCAACCTCCTGTGATTCTGGGCAAATCACTTAATCTCCCCGTGCCTAAAATGAATGTGTGTCCGTCCTCATGTAACATAACTGGTGCTATGTAAAGCGCTCTGATACCTGATTCGGTTCGGGTCTAGTTCGCGCTATATAAAACTCTGCAAAAAAAAAAAAATGAGGGATAGTTCAGGGCCTGCATCCTGCCATTTAGCTCCTCACGCATGATTTGTCTTGTGCCTGGCATTCTGGGTGGTCTCCCCAGACTGGAGTCTCCGCCATCAGCATCCGGTAGCACTCAAGATAGAGTACCCTTCCTGGCTGCACTCCTCACAGATTCCTAGCTACTTGCAGGGAAGAAATCAGGGGGTCTCCTCCTATGGAGATCACCAACCTACAGGTCTGGTGAACAGAAGCTCCAGTGGAACCTTGTTTTTCAGGGTCCTCCAGCAGGTATATCCCTCTATTGTCACTAGGAGGGTGTGGAGGGGGCCAGTGGCCCTGGAGAGGTCTATCCACAGAATTCTATGTAGTCATAGTCCAGGGTGTCCCAGCACTCCACATAGTTGTCCAATCATCTTCCGGGTCCTGAGAAATCCACCTGCACTCTCCCAGTCTCACCCTTGTGCAGATGATTTTAGGTTGGGGTGGGATGTCTGAGAAGGAGGGCACCTGATTCATTGTCACTCAATCCTGGTACCAACCTTTCTTCACAAAATGTTGGTACTTTTCAAGATGGCTACTTCATGTGGTTCTTGAACAGGCTCTTGAAGAGCCTTAAGCCAAACCCCTGACTAACACACCTGCCTGGCCTCTCCCCTCCAAATTTTCAAGGGATAGCCACTCCTGTGTGTGCTTCAGAAATGTGGCTGCCCTTTTGTTCTCCTTGGAATGAGTCTCCTCAGGCATGGTGCAGGATGAAAGAAACTATTTGTGATGTGCACTGATGTTATTGTTTGGTACATGGATGTGACACTCTGCAACACCTTTGTGGGGCGGATTGTCTATGGTTAATGCTTAAGGAGGATAAGCGTGCTACATCAAGGTTGCACTCGAAATTTGGTATATAGTCATAATTACTGTTCCTGGATAACAAAGAGACAAGTGTTGATGTGCAGATCGGTTATAGCAAATCCCTCCTTCTTTTGTAAATGTGTATGTGAATATTTTGCTGATCTAGCACTCACCAATCTCATTACTTAGATTATCAAACGTGTGTATAAAGATCTAATTTGTCTACACTACGTGATTCCTTTGGAATAAGAAGTCATGTCTGTGCGTGCTAAAAGCACATGGATGAAAGAGACTATTTGTGATGTACACTGATTTTATTGTTTGGTACATGGATGTGACACTCTGCAACACCTTTGTGGGGCGGATTGTCTATGGTTAATTCTTAAGGAGGAGAAGCATTCTACAACAAGGTTGCACTCGAAATTTGGTATATGTTCTTAATTACTGTCCCTGGATAACAAAGAGACAAGTGTTGATGTGCAGATCGGATATAGCAAATCCCTCCTTCTTTTGTAAATCAGTATGAAAAGGTCATCAGCACATGCTGATTCTGTACCCACCCTTTCCTCTACCAGGAAAAGGACTAACCACTGGCAAACAGCCCTCTCTGGGGAAGGCTTAGAGTGTACAACTGCCCATCAAAGTAATTAATTATGCCCAGGAGGGGGGGGGGATTAAAGCCAAATTCTAATTAATGATCTGGCTTCAGAGAGTTATTAAAAATTAGTAGTACCAGATGGAGCACAGATATGATTAAAAATATGATATATAAACTCTGGACACTTGTTTATAATGACATTGCTGGGCCATTCTAGCATCTATGCCTATGTAAGTCAAAACTGTACTTTGGTGCAGCTTTCACCAGTATTGTACAATATAGTGAAACCTACACACCTTTCAGTAAAGTACTTCAGATGTACACTATGAATGTGTGAGGTTTGAGGGTTAAAGGATACATTGTTAAATTATGATGCCAATCACTGAGTCTCCACCATGCAGAGTGATGAGACTGTGAGTGACAGCGGCTCAGAGCACCTGCTATCAGCTGGGGAAAATAGGGGTAAAGATTTAACATGAGAGAGAGAAACACTGAAGGTATCTTCGCTGGATTGGTACTGGTGCCACAGAACTATGCCTCTTCAGACACAAAAGTTAACTCTCTCACTTTCTCACAATACTGCCTAATAAGAGGATATATGAGAGTGGCTAATACAAAGACAGTACACCATAAATCAACATACACACTCCCAGTCCAGGACTTACTGGGCTCTCATTACAGAGTGGCAGGTAATGAGCAAAGGATTACCGTTAATGATCAGCTACTCGGGTAGTGTGAGGACTGGGACAGAAGATATAGCCAGGTGTAGATGTCAGAGGGTCACCGGAATGTGAGGAAAGAAGACACAAGTTGAATATACCAGCCAAGTAGATTGACAGTGAGATGAGGTGTTCTAGACGTAGAACTTAAAGAACATCAAGACCAATAAGGTACACAAGGAAGGGAAAACAACAATGGTGTAGACAAGGACCAAACAGTTTGTGAACTACTAAGCAGAAAGCAATACAACTTAGCAGTTTTAAGGCAATTGTCCACTGTTACTAGCAGTTCTTAGTACCTAGAAGTTCCCTCCTTCCCCATTGGGCTTCATTGTTATTGGCCATATAGCAGATCTTATCTGGAAGGCACACCTGATACCATTATCCTACTGCTGCTATTGACCAGTCCTCAATACTCTCTAATCCTGCTATTTCATTTTCTTCCCTGTCATGCCTGTCAACTGACCAAGTTGTTCTTGTGTGCTCCCTTTTATCCTGATCCTGACAGAATGTCCACTTATGTTCTAAGGCCTGCACGGGTAATCACAAATTAAAAAAAGTCTCCTCTGTGACAGGCTACCTGAGCACAGGTACAGTAAAGCCCACACACATATGCCTTTGCATGTGCACACAAATTCATTTGTAACTAACCCAACCTCACTACACAGCAGTGGACTTACTTATAAAAGTGGGCATTGGTGGCTAGCACACTTAATCCAATTAAAATAACTTACAGTGAGTGAGACTGTATAAGTGAGACTCACACACACATCAGTAGCCCAAAACTGGATAGTTCAAAAACCAAAATGTAAACAGGGACGTAATTAGATTGGAAACCACTTCCTCACACAACCTTTTTACATTCATCTGATGCCAGAATATTGAAAATCATCAAATTGGATAATATTTATTTATTTATGTGTCTTATAAAGCGCACTGTCACCTTGCGGGCATCCTGGCGCTAAAGGCTCAAAAAAGGGTGAAGGTGTCAGACAGAACAAAACAAAACGGGCAGTCACACATTGTAAGGAAACATCCAGGTTTGAACCCTTTTTCTAAACGGGAGAAGCTCATTGATTTGCCTGATTTCGCACGGGAGCAGGTTCCACAGCTTTGCTGAGGCCACCTCAAAAGATCTGCCCCCAGATCTGGTCTTCCTAAACCTAGGCACTCTCACCAACTGGCCGCTGAGGAACGAAGCAACCTGGATGGGGAGTACCACGCAAATTTAGATTGTGTCAGGCCTTAAACACGAGGCAGAGGGCCTTTAATTGAACCCTCTGTCTCAGGGGGAGCCAGTGCAGCTTCAACAGGGACGCCGGCACATGTGCTCTCCTAGGAAGCCCCAGGACCAACCTAGCAGCCGCTGATTGCAGTCTTTGGAGCCTATCCAAAAGAAAACCAGGGGACTCCAATAGCAAGGCATTACAGTAGTCCAACCTACTGAGGATCGTGCACCTTGCCACCTGGGCGCGAGCCTGGGATGGTAGTAATGGCATGATCTTCCGCAAAGACCGCAGAATAGCAAAACAGCAGGAGGTCATCTTTTTGACGTGTGTCTCCACGCTGAGCTTCTGATCAAGCATGACCCCTAGGTTGCGAAGTGAATTCACTGACCGCACTTTTGTCTTTGTCTCCGGGGGCCAAAACATTTCTGGAAATGGCCGAGAGATCTTATTCCCAGTGCTAAAAAGCACCTCCGTCTTCCCAGCATTAAACTGGGGGGAATTATTCTTTAGCCAGCATGCCGTATCACGCAGACAGTTGTGGGATACTTCCACAGGTGTTGAATCCTCTCCCTCGAAGGAGAGGATCATCTGCGTGTCGTCAGCATAGTTTATTATTTTAATTTTATAGGCTTTAATAAGTGAGATCAGAGGTCTTAAATATAGATTAAAAAGAATGGGACTAATTGCTGATCCCTGTGGCACCCCGTGTAAGACACTGGAAAAAGCCGATTGGAAGGGAGGCAGGGATACTGCCTGCTGTCTGTCCTGCAAAAATGACCGCAACCATCTCAGAGCGCTGCCACCCACCCCAGCATCACTTAAGCGGCCCAGCAAGATCTCATGGTTAACCGTATCAAAGGCGGCAGACATATCAAGCAGGATCAAAACCGCTGCCTGACCCCTGTCTGCACGCCTTTGAAGCTCGTCCACAGCAGTGACCAACGCTGTTTCGGTCCCATGAGACGGCCGGAAACCAAATTGATCTTCCTCTAATAAGAGATGCTGTTCCAGGTGTTTGGAGAGAGTTAGACTAACCCAGCGCTCCACAATTTTAGTGGGGAAAGATAGCAGGGAAATGGGTCTATAGTTCTTAGAGCAGTCCGGGTCTACAGAAGGCTTCTTCAGCAGGGGAGATATCACTGCCTGCTTCCACTGGGCTGGAACAGTACACGTGTCAAAAGATTGATTGCAGATCAGACGGAGAGTGGGAAATAATTCCTCCTCAAACTCCTTCCAGATCTTATGTGGCACCGGGTCCAAAGGAGAGCCAGACGAGATCCCCTACCCAGCCTGCTGAATGTTTCTTCTGTAAGTAGCGGGAACTCTAATAGAGGTTCACCCAATGACCAAACCTGCTCATTGATCTGTTCTACCAGGGCCCCATGACCTGTGGCCACTGGACAGTCAATATTGACACTTATGATACATTGCTTAAAAAAGCCATAGGTGTGGTATGATTCTATATATATAAATGGATAGATTTACTCATGTGTAAATTTACTCCTACAGTTTGAAGTAACTTTACTACTTTTGGCTGTTCACCATTTCTGAGAGTAAAGTTACTTCATAGCTAAGACTTACATTTGCATAACCACTGAAACTAAGGGGTGGAGCCAAATTTACATTGTAAAGTTACTACCTGTAACTTTTCACACCTAAGTGGAGATCTCCTTATGGGAAAATTAAAAGAGTTTATCAAACTAAAAAATTTGTGAATATTTTCTTGATAAATAGTTATGTAAAGTAATGTTAAATATCTTTAAACCTAGAAGAAATAAAAGTTTTTTACAGTACTATTATCTTTAATTTTAATATATTAATTTAATATTTTATTTAATGCATTATTAATTTTAAAAAGGCTAACGTATTGTAAAGTTCATTTTATTTAAAGTATTTCAAAACTTACTAAAAGTTATGTATAGAATCCATATAAATTAATGTTTTTACAAAAATCAAACATTTACACTTTTTTTTAAATTTTAAGCCATTTATTTAATAATGCAAAATAAAATAATATTTAATATTCATGTTATATAATGTTTTTAAATTAAAGAACATTTTTGTATATTTTTTAAAAGTTAAAAACATTTCTTTTATTTTAACATTGTTTCCTAGAGGGTTTAAATAATTTTTTTTGCCTCCATTACTTTCTATCGAAGGGTACGGCATTTCCAGTGGTTGACCATATGTGGTGCTGAATTTACTCCAGCTACAACTATGTGAATAGCAACAGGCTTCGGGTCTGATTACGATCTTCGCGGACAGGATTACTTGGTCACAAACATGACGGATATCCTCTCTGCCGTAGTACAACTCCATCACATCCTATGGTGCTTCTAATACAGTGGACAGGATATCCGTCACATTTGTGCTGAAGTATCCCATCCGCTAAGATAGTATTCAGGCCCTTATTCCTTTGAGAGTGGATGTTTTTCTCTCCCTTACTTTCTTCTAAGCCGTCTCTAAACCCCTCCTTACTCCTCCCTAAATATCTCCCATTAAGGGGCCGATTACGATGCCGTAGGAAACGGCTACCACCCTCGGTAGGAGCCATACCTACTGCATCGTAATCAGCTGTTTGAATTCATTTCCAATCGACCTATTTGGATGGAGTCGGTCGGAAAGGAATCTAAACTAGATTTCTTAATGGCTTCCGATGGGCTCGGAGAGCCGGTGTGCCATTCGGAAAGCCTCCTGTAATCCCAAGGGCGGTTCTTTCTGCCCAAAGGATTACAATGGTGGATTCCGACAGCCTTTCTGTGCCGGGCTTTCAGACACAGAAAGGCTGTTGGAAGTCGACTTTTGGGGGCCCCCCGGAGGGCCCCAGGGGTGAAAGGCCTACGCATAGTAGCCAAGGGGGCTTTTTTGGTGCCCCCCTGTGGATCCCACTGTAAAGAATTGGACTGACCCCGTACAGTGTTCGGTCACATCCTAATTGCTGGGTTGGGACCGCCGACAGGAGGTCAGTCCATCGGTCCCAGTACCCAAACGATGTTGGACAGACTCAGGGATGTCCGACATCGAAATCGGCCCCTAAGTAGTAAGCATTTCCTATTTTGCAGCTGCTCCACTCATCCTTCTATTGCAACGCAGTTTTACAAGTGCAGTGATCTCTGCAACTGGGACAGAGATCTCTGCAGAGAAGAGATAGGAGAGGCGAAGATGGAGTTCTCCGCATGTACGTGTGTGAATGGCATTTTGTAAAATGAACAGCACTATTTTAGGTTGAAATATTATAGTGAATTTATGAATAGGTACGCAGTAACTATTTTACTGTTTTTTTGCTATACAAACATTCTAAAAGCGGGAATTTACTGGCAATATCTAAAACACCATGCTTTCAGTTTCGCGACGGTCCTGATATTAATGCAAATGTAATGGAGTAGAAAGTTTTAATTTTCCATCCACATTTCTTCACTCTGAATGTTTCATTAAGAAGTGTCGATATATGTCTGTGATTGAAAGTCATGTATAAACTGATATTTTTTCACTTTAGTTCAATAAAGGGAACAGACACTTAAAACAGAGTTTTGATATTTTTATTTGGTTATTAAAAATGCAGAACTGACATTTATACATTGAAAATAGATGCACACGGATGGGGTTGTGATGATACAGTGCAAAGTGTTTATCTCCCATCTGCATATTAGTATTCCTTCCTTACATCCTTGTGACCTTTCAAATGGAATTTTAAAAAGGCTTCCACCTGCAAAAATTTTAAACTCTGCCATTATTTTCCACAAAGATCCCTGCAGATGGGAAATTAAAATCCCTGGTGGATTTTAAAAGCGACCAAAGCTTTATCGTTTTGTCTCTGAACCATGCAGAAAATAAAGAGTTCTGATAAAGCAAAGCCTTAGAGAAAGCCGTTTCAAACGGAGAACAAAAGCATAGTGGCTCAGATTATATTTTATTAAGGAAACAATTGGGTAGGGTTGCTCTTTTTCTCCAAAAATGCATATTGTGTTAAAGGACTAATGTAAAACATAGCCATGGTTACATTGTCAATGGCCGGTATTGTGAATAACATGTTTGAATATTTGCATTTGAAGAATGCCCATGGCTATTTCCTTCTAAGAATTGACATTATTTGATTATTCACACCACAGATAAGCTTGCATTTGCCTACACAGAGAGTGGAAACACATGTTTGGTCTACTGTGCAAGAAAATAAAGCACATTTTTGCCTATATTATGAATGCAACAATGCACTCGCAAATAAATAATGTTAAAAACCAAGGGGCATATTATCAAGGACAGGCGATACATTATCGCCGCTTTTATCGGCAGGAAACTGCCGATAAAGCGGCGATAATGGCCTTGATAATATGCTCTATGAATTCCAATCGAAGCCCATGTTAGAAGTGTTCACATCTAACATGGGTTTCGATTGGAATTCATAGAGCATATTATCAAGGCCATTATCGCCGCTTTATCGGCAGTTTCCTGCCAATAAAAGCGGCGATAATGTATCGCCCGTCCTTGATAATATGCCCCAAAAGCCTAATTTATGGCAGTTTGAATAGGTGAAAGGGCAGAAATGCACCGTATTTTCGCAATACGATGCTTTCCTAAAAGTGCATTCCTGTCCTTTCTGCCTGCGCTGGCACCATTTTAGTTGCCTAGTACTAAGGTAGGCACCCTGGTGCGAGGGTGCCTCCGTTGCAGGCAGGATTGTTATTGTGCAGGAAGGGGTACCTTCCTGCACAAAAACAATCCCACGAAGAATGTTACTCTTTCTATGTGTGCTGCAGAATGGACAGAGGAAAAAATGATGAGAAATAAACATATTTCTCCTTGTTATGCCTCACCCCAGGAGGCATATGGATTTGCCACTTCCCAAGGTTACATCACTTTGGAGATATGGGACAGCATCAAATTCCATGGGTGGTGCGCAGGGAAAACCCACCACAACACCCATGCGGAACACCTTCCGGGCGCAGAGTAAGGCGACATATAGATTTGCACTGCGTCGCCTTACTCATGATGTATGAGGCCACTCAATGCCACGCAGGGTGGCTTTGCATGGCTTCATAAATCTTTATGAGAGCCATGCCTCAAGCATGTACCACTTTACATGATGCAAAAGTAATGTCGTGCTCTCATAAATAAGCCACAAAAGAGTAATGTGACTTAAACTTTGAGAGGTAAAAATCAAGATGAAGGGAGCAATGCTGCTTCCCTGACAGACCTCCTTATGGAGGATTGTTTAGAAACATTTGTGCAGCAGAACACCCACCGAGTGAGAGGATTGCACACTCTGCAAAGGAAAATATGCAAAGCTGTACAAAAACACTCAATACTCCGATTGATGTTACATGAGGTAGAATTGTACTGTCAGTGATTAATTTGCAAAATAAAAAATAAGTGTAGGTCCCCAAAATTTTCTTAGAAGCCCTTCATGGTCACGGCCAATAGCCTGGGTTGTTGAATGCCAATTCTGATGATAAATACGTCTTGACCCACAAAAATGACTGTCAGATCTGAGTTCTGGCAACAACCTGCACACTTTATAGTGTGTATATATCTGTGTACTGAAGCTCGTAAAGCACACCCCCAACTAAAAAGCGAAGGAGAAAGCAAAGAAGCGAGGGTAACAATGCAATAATTTGCAGAGAAAGGACTGTGTGGTTGAGGTAGAAAAGGAAATTCATCAGCTCCACAGACAGACCCAAAGGGTAGTTTCCATACTGGATAATGTCTATGAGGTACAAATAGCAAACTGGCATAGGGCAGAATTCAATTAGGTATCCTAAAAGCACTTCCTAAACCACTCCTAGGGCAGATCATATTAACTGGTTCTTTGAATTCTGAACATCAATAATGTGAAACACCTACACTGAGATGTGGGATCAGAATCATCTCTGCACCTGTTGAACGCAAACATCTATCTCTAACCATGCAACTCTGTCACAAAGCTATCCCCTCCTACAGCTGCTTAGAATTGTTGATGCCATAACATAAACTAGTTCAAAGCAGAGAATGTTCTCCCATACCTACAAGCATAGAGAAGGCAAAAAATACTACAAGGACTATTTAGACTTTGGTGGGAAACGTTTTCAGCCTGCCTAGCAGGGATTTCTGTGCCTTCAATTTGGCAACTCCATTCAAGGGCACGCATCCTTTGCTGAGCAGGCCCTATGGCATTTGTTCTTTTTCACTAAGAAATTCCCCAAACTGGAGCTTATTTTTGAAAAATAAAAAAATCAATGGTCCTAGCATGTTGGAAACGTCCTTCAGGTTGTATGCGTAATTTCTGAGGCTTTATATTTGGGAATACCAAAAGAATCCTCACTCACCTACCTAGTTGGTGACATGCTTCATCTTTGGGTTCCCACCCTGGGTGCAGGGTGCTTTTCAGTAACAAATTCTCAAATTGGGAGTTTGTTATTGAAAAACAGAAAATCAACGGTTCTGACGTGTTGGAATTCAGGTTGTATTCATAATTTCTTTGGTTTAATATCTGGTATTACCAAATGTTCACTGGTGGTCCCAGAACAGGAAACGCAAAGAACAGAACTACTGCCCTAGTACATAGACCAAGGCCCTGTGGCAGACAGTTTGTTCATCAAAGGTCTGCGAAGGCTTTGGCGAAAATCTTTTGCTTCCCATAACTCTAAATAGGAAATGCAAAGCTTGACTTTGACAGACTCGGCATCTGCTGCTTTTTCGCAGATATCCCTATCTGCCAAACTCAAATTGATCTGCCTAGAAAGGACACTATGATCGTCAAGGGACAGTTCTGCAAAAACCTTTGACTTGCATGTATTTTTTAATATCTAAAGCGCAACTTTTACAAGAATACATTTGTGCTCTCCACATTTCTATCTAGGATATTTTTACTTTCAACGTAAGGCACTCAGTCTCTTTTAGTACCAAATAGGAACATAAGAAGTCTCAGACTCAGGGTTATTAAGTGATGAGGAAACAAAAGATCATTAAAACAAATTTAGAGAGAGAGAAGGGGAAGTGTGTCCGTCTTCCCTGTACTAGTCATTTTAAAACATAAAGAACAAACTCACTACCAACATAACATTAGGTGTTTTTAAAATGTCTTAGTCCTATGAAAACAGAACCCTTGGGTTATTGTAAAAGAACTCTCACTCACCAACCTAGTTTGTGACATGCTTTATCATTGGGTTCCCACCATGAGTGCTCCTAGGATGTGCTTCGACACCAAATTCTTAAAAAATACGTGAAGTGCAAGTGATTTCAAATTGTCTCAAGATCTACCACCTGATATCGTAGTTTATTCTATGGTGACCTTGGGCAAGTTTAAAAACGTAGGGGATATCTTTTTAGGACTTCAAGGGTCCTCTTATATCCCTTGTTGTATGGCCAACATGTTTCAGCCATTTACCATGTGCCCGTCAATGTCAGTATGGCTTTCATCAGGACCAAAAGGTGTGATGAGCATGCACCCTAAGGCACGCTCTGCAAGGTTTTGTTATTGAACTTACATATCAAGAATAGTCTCTTAGGACTGTACATGTTGGGATGAAAAGATTCAAATACAAAGGTGAGAGACCATGTAAGTCATGTTGGTGGTATATTTTATATTCACAAACATAGAACCCTGGGCACAAGCCCTTGTGGGGCACAACATCGGGCATCCACTAGTTCTATGCTTGCTGGGACCTCCAGCAAGCTTATAACATTTATCCACTGCATGCCTTTTCCTGCTATGGATTTTTCGCAAGCTGTACTTATCACAAACATGCTGGTGTACTGAACCCAGCAGACCATCAGCCATGTGATGATAATGAATTTTAGTGGGTCGAATTGCTTCCCATTACCATTCGGTATTCTGTGTACAGACGTATTACCCCCAGGTCCCTCCTGACCTCGTCCCATTCCTTAAAATATGGAGATAACCATCTCCGTGACAGAAAAAAAGAAAAGGAGCATGCTGGGATACCCTACCTGCTCCCTCCCACTGGGAGTACATAAGCAGTACCAACCCAGCATGCAGCCTGTTCTTTTTTTCTGTCTCCGACAGAATTGGATGTTCGTGTATGCTGTGATGTATTTCCTTACCTGGATTCTTCTACCGGACGGCGCCCACTCCTGCTGGGCTGGAGTGGCGTGCTGGTCCTTCTCTGCTTCCCCTGCCCGGCTGCCTGGCTTCACGGGCAGGGGTGCTGCTTCCTGGTGGTCTGCCTCCCGGCCTGCCTGGCTTGCTGGGTCGCGGGGCTTCTACCTGGCTGCTTTTCGGTTTGCCGGCCCTTTGCGGCTGGTGCGCCGTCCTCCCGCTGTTGTTCCGGGTCGCCTGGGCGCGTCTCCCCGTGCTGGCCGGGTAGGAGACGCGCTGCTCCTGTTGCTTGCTGGCACTTGTTGGATTCCGGGGCCGGCGGTGTGTGGGGGCCTCGTTTCCTGTTGCTGCGGCGCCCGCTTCGGGTAAGTCCCGCTTTGCGGTGTTTGGTGCTCTCTTTCTGGTGCAGGTCAGGTGACATGCTGTGCGCGTTCGCCTGCTGTTCTCCATGTCCCTGGTTCAATCCCGGTTTTCGGCACTGTTGAGAGGTTGCAATCTTTGAACGTGGCTGCTGGGGATCCGGGTTCGTGTTCTTCTGAGCCTCTAAGAAGTCTTCCTGCTACGACTCTCGGTGTGCCTTTCAGGCTGTGGCCCCAGATGATGGCAGTGATGGTGGCCGTGTGGTTGGTGTGATGGCCTGCTGATCCATTGTGCTCTGCACGCGTGGGTTTGACTCCCGCCCATGTCGGAATGCCATCAGTCTCTCTTTTGGAGGTGGGCGTGTGTCGTAGTACGATTCCACTCTCTTTCATGTTGCTGCCATACTCCACTAGAAGGGCCCGCCTGTACAGTTGCTTGTGCTGGTGTTTGTTGGGTGGCTGCTGGGGCACCTCTTGGTGGTCTGGCATGTGCCCTCCCTCTGCTGTTTTTCTGCCCCGGCTGTGAGTGTGGTGTGGCCTGCTCTGCCCGGCGCTGTTGTCCTGGTAGGCGCCAGGGCGGGTTTCTTGGGGGGCGTTGAGCTGTTGGGGGTGCTCCTCCTGCCCTCCTGGTGGATTCCGCGTAGCGGGCCCTGTTTCTTTCTTTGTTTTTGTCCGCCTTTCCTGCTGTTTTTCTTTTGCAGGTTCCTCCTTGGCCGGGTCCTCGGCTCCCTGCCTGTGGCCGGTGTGGTTCTTGCTGTGGCCTCGGCGGGGCGGACTTCTCTGCCCGGCGCTGGTGTTCTGGTGGGCGCCTGGGCAAGTTTCTTGGGGGGCGATGAGCTGTTGGGGCGCTCCTCCTGCCCTCCGGGTGAGTTCCGCGTAGCGGTTCCTGTTTCTTTCTTTGTTTTTGTCCGCCTTTCCTGCTGTCTTTCTTTTGCAGGTTTCTCCTTGGCCGGGTCCTCGGCTCCCTGCCTGTGGCCGGTGTGGATTTTGCTGTGGCCTCGGCGGGGCGGACTTCTCTGCCCGGCGCTGGTGTTCTGGTGGGCGCCTGGAGGGTCTGTTGGGGGTGGGGGGGATGCTGTTGTGTCCCTCTTCCTGCCCTCCTGGTGAGTACCTTGTATCGGTAGTCCCTGTTTCTTTCCTGTTCACTGTCCTTGTGGACTGTGTGGCGGTTGTGGCTGTGTATGGGTGGGTTGGCCTTGATGGACTTGGTTCCGTCTTTTGCCTGCTGTTGTCCGTGCCTGGTGCTGGTGGGTGTCGTCCTCTGGGCGTCTCCCTACAAAGGTTGTGTGGGGTGTGTGCTGTTTTTCTGCACTGTTTCCTCAGTTCATGTCAGCTGGTCGCTTGGTCTCCTGTGCTGCCTTGGCTCTTCTGTTGCTGCCTTGGTTTGCCTTCCCCGTGCCTCCTCGGCTGCTTGTGTTCTGTTGCTCGGAGCGGTGGGCTGGTGCGTTTTTTCTGCCTCCTTGGAGTCCTTTTCTCCTCCTCTTGGGTTTCACCTTTGGGGGGGTTCTGAGGTGTTTCTCCTGTGGTGGGGGCCTCCTGCTTCGTGTGTGTTGGCCCCCTCCTTTTGCCTCTCTCGGGCATTCTCCTGCCCGTCTTTTTTGCTGCAGGGGGTCCCCTGTTGCTAGGGCCCTCCTGCTCTGCCCTTGTTGCGCCCCTGGTGGGTGCGCCTGTGCCCTTGGAGGGGTGTACGTTCCCTCTTGCTTCCTGCCTACGCCCTGGTTCCCTGTTTTTCCTTTTTGTGTTCTGGGGACGCTTTTGTGTTCCCCTGTGTGCCTTGGGCGTGCCTCTTTGGTTGGCTTGCCTTTGTCCCTTTGTTTGGGATTTTTCTTCCTGTTCCCCTGGCCTGTGGCCTGTTTGGGGGTTCCGGTTGGGCCTTGCCGGGCTCCTGTGCTTTCCTTCCCCGGCTGCTGTGGCTCCCTGTGCTTTCTTGCTGGATGTCTTTTATGTTTCCATCCGGCCTCTTCCTCTGGTGCTTGCCGCTTGGCTTGGTTCGTTTGCCGCTTGTGCTGTGCTCTGCGGCTGTGTTGCCCTGTGGCTGTGGCTTCTGGTCCTCCTGCTGCATGGCCGTCCCTGTTGGGGTGTCTTCCTGCTGGGCCGTGGCTCGCTTTTGTGGCCTTCTGTCGATCGGTTCCTGGCGTTCCTGTGGGTTCGGTCCGGGTTCGTGCCTATGGGTTTCCTGAGGTTTCCGCTCCTGGTCCCCTCTTGCTTCCTCTGAGGGTGCTCTGCTTGGGCCCTGCTCGGGCCTTCTGGCTTTCGGCGGGTTTCCTGGGTCCTGCCCTTGTTTCCTTGTTGGGGGGGGGGGGCTGTTGGGCCCTTCCTCTGTCCTGGGGCACCTTGCTGCTGGGTCTTTGGCCCTGCCTTTGGTGGCCGCTGGTTCTTCGTGGGCCTGGCTCCTGGGCCGCTCCCTGTCTGCAGTTCCTGGTTGTGCCCTGTCCCTGCTGGTGGGTTTTGGGTGTCGGTCTCCTCGGGTGTGTGGCCTCTCTGCGCTTTCCTTTCGCCCCTTGGTTCCTGCCCTTCTGTTGGTTTGAGCGGGGTTTGTGACTGTCTGAAGGCCGGTCCGGCCTGCCTGCCTGCCTTTTTCGCTGTTGGGTGCTTTTTTTCTCCCTTCGGGTGCTTTTCCTTGCCCCGTTCTTGGGGTGTCTGCCTTCTGGTGGTGTCTCCCCCTGGTTTACGGGGGGAGGGGGGTTGGGTTTGTTGTGCCCTTCCTCTGTGCTGGTGGGTCTTGGCCTTTTTGGTGGTGTTGGCTCGGGCTTTTTCTTGCCTGCTGCCCTGTTTCCCCTCTTGTGCCCTGTCCTGTTGGCCGTGCCTTTTCGCTCCTTGTGGCGTTTGGGTGTCTGCCTCCCCTGGTGTGTGGTCGGTTTCTGCTTCCCGCCTCTCTCGTTCTGCCTTGGGTTGCGGTTGGCTTTGCTTCCATTTTGGGGCTTTGGGGGGCCTGGCGTTGGCCCTGTGCCCCTGCGCGGGCTGTTTTCGGCCTTTGCCCTTTGCTCTCTCGTTGGTGCTGGGGGGTCTCTTCCCGCTCCTTTGTTGAGTGGTGCCCCTTGGGCTTCTTGGGCTCCTGTCCTTTGCTTTCGGTGCCGGGGCTTTTCCCGTGTGCTCTGGTGGCCCTGGCTCTGCCTTTGTTGGTTTTGCCTTTCCGGTCCCTGTTTTGGCATCCTGTTTGCTTTGCGTTTGGGTGTCGGGCTTCCTCTGGTTCTCTTTTCTCTGGGGGGTCTGGCTGGGGTTGGCTGTTGTGCCTTTCCTGTGCCCCTTCCTGGTTGGGAGTTCCTTTTTGCCTCTCCCTCTGGTCCGGGGGGTGCGGTGTTGTGTGCCTCCTGGCTGGCTGGCCTGCCTGTTCTTTGGCGGGTTCTTGGGGTTGGGCTGTGGGCCTTGTTGTGGGCCTTCTGCCTTTGGGGTTCCGCCTTCGGTGGTTCCGTGGTGTGTCCCTTTTTCCTCCTGGGGGTCAGTTGCTCCTGTCCGGTTCTGGGGTTTTGGTTTGCCTGGTTCCTTGTGGGCCTGTGTTGTCTTTCTTGTCTACGCCCTCGTTCTCGCCCCGGCCTTGGTCGTTCTTGGGGCGCCGGGTTTTTCTCCCGGTTGGTTGTCCGTTTGGGGCTGCTGCTCTGCGGCGTCTCTGCGGGGGTTGGCCTTGGGTTGGTCCTGCCCTGTGGCCGGGTTCCTCTGTGGTTCCCTGTTGCTGCCCTCTTTTTGGTTCGGCTGGTGGCTTCCCCTGCTGTTTTGGGGTTGTCCCTCTGCTTTTTTCCTTCCTGTTCCTTCGGCTCCTCTGCCCTGTGCGGGCTGTTCTTTCTGCCCTTTTCCTTTGGGCTGGTTTGGCCTGTTGGTTCCTGGTTGTTGGCGGCCTGGGTCCAGGGGCTTCGCCCTTGGGGGTTTCTCGCTGGTTGTTTGCCCTTTCCTTGCTCCGTTCTCTGTTGGGACGTGTGCGCTTCTCCTGGGCTTCCTTTGTTCGTGGTGGGGGGGCCTGGGTTTTGGCTCCTCTGCTTGCTCCCTTGGGTGCTTGGCTATGCTTCTGTGCCTCCCCTTCTGCGTGGCGGTCCCCTTCTGGCCTTTGGGGTCTTGGTTCGGGCATGTGGGGTACTGTTTTTTGGTCTGGTGCCCTTGTTGTTGGTGGGATTCCGGAAGGCCGGGTTCTCTGCTTTGGTATTCTCCATATTTTAAGGAATGGGACGAGGTCAGGAGGGACCTGGGGGTAATGTCCTATTACTTACCGGTAATCTTCATTACTCCTGGTCCCGTTGACCTCGTCCCATTCCTTACTTCCCTCCCTCCCTCCCTTGCGGCCGGCCTTCCTGTTGTTGGCTTGGTATTTTCAGGCTGCATGCTGGGTTGGTACTGCTTATGTACTCCCAGTGGGAGGGAGCAGGTAGGGTATCCCAGCATGCTCCTTTTCTTTTTTTCTGTCATGGAGATGGTTATCTCCATATTTTAAGGAATGGGACGAGGTCAACGGGACAAGGAGTAATGAAGAGTACCGGTAAGTAATAGGACATTAGTACATAGGTTGGTTAGCAAAAACCGGTAAGCAAATTGCAACCACTTTTGCTGAAGGCATTGAACATACGGCTTGGCCTTTATTTATTCATATATGCAATACATTTATAATACTCTGGTGCTTCTGATTTTGTTTGATCTTCCCTTTCTGAGCATATGATTCAACACTCTCAGTGCCCTTCCATGACAGAGGAGACATTCTAACTACATTCCTGATTTATTTGCCTGTTTCAGCCTTCTTCAATAGTGTCTCCCTTCACCACCACTATGGTGATATCTTCCTGTGTCACTGAAATATTCACATACCATAGAATACTGTTCAGTGTGTTCACCAGTAGTGGTAATATCTTCCTACGTCACTGAAATATTCATATACCATAGAATATTGTTCGGTGTGTTCACCGCTGGACTGGATGAAAGTATTGTCTCTTCAAAGTCTGAATGTGTGACTCTTTCCCCACTTGTGGAGCCAGCAGCCAACTTGTCTGCTGGACTCAGGTGCCCACAACTTAAATGTTATACTGTCCTTCACTTATGAAACCTTAGGATTATATCTTTTTCACAAAGAAAGCTTCTAGCATGATGAAATGGGTACTGTTGGATTACTTATGTGCTCAACAGGGTCGCACTCGTATATGGTCAATAGGTGACTATTGTTCTGCACAAATGTACATGACACAGTAATGCATTGTTTATTTCTGTTTTTTACAGAGATGCCCCTGACGAAGGGACAATAGTCCCGAAATGCATTGGGCTATGCAATTTACACCTGTTATGTTTTGGATGTCATGATTCTGATTTCGTATTGTTAATTCAGCGACTGTTATAATAACAGTATTATATTTGTATATATATGTCTGTTGGCATGTGAATAACGGGACAGACTCGCGAAGTTTGAAATTTCAGGGTCATAATATGTTTATGTCAAAATATAAAATTCTTTGTTATATTGTGAAATCTCTTGATTATTTTTTTGTTGCCGGAGTGCAAAGTCCACACCGCTAAATTATTTATCTTCCCCCACTTGTGGCATCTTCATTATATGACTTAGTATATGTAGGTGTGTACAAGTTTCGAAAGCTCCATGATTTTACTCTCTAGTAAGCCTCTGGTGGACACTGATGTTGATGTTGCTTCGTCTAAACCTTCCTTACTAATATTATTGTCTTGATGTGACACGGCTAGGTCAGTATGAGAAGTTTATTATTGGGGTGGCTTGGAATCCACATTAAATAATAAAGTCACTATTCTATTAGGTTCTGTCAAAGGCATTCAATAATTTAGACCTAAGCTTAACCCCTGGTAGCTATTACGCAGAGCAGACAGGTGTAGCTAAATGAAAATGTGTAATGGATTAAGAAACAACAAAACAGTTAAGCAGTTGAAAACACAACTCCGATTAATAAACATAGATAGCACTTTATTAAATAAAATGACTCTAAATGAAAAAACATATGAGCTGACTTAAAGATTTAAGTGAAAATAGCACTAAAAAGTGAAAATCGACAACTTAGTTATTGGTTGGAGTAGACCAAGACCAAGAAACAATTTGAGGTTGATCACAATGAAGCACTGATCACATATAACTAGTATATTAGCCCTCAAACACTTTTGTGAGTCCTAATTTGAAAAAGGACTGTTGTATTTTCATGTGGAACAAACTTGAAATTCAATCCAACACTGGGACGGCCCGTTGGATACTTTTTGCAGTCTTTGGAGATCTGGAGCAAATGTTTTTAAAAAGTTCCCAAACTTCTTTTGGTTCCCCTTGGGAGATGATGTAGCCTTATGGCTAGAGTTTTCGACCTCAAAGCTGTGATTCTGGCCAAATCACTAAATCTCCCTGTGCCTAACAGAAATTGGTGCTCATGTAAAGCACTCTGATGTCTCGGGTCTAGTTTGCGCTATATAAAACTCTAAAAAAAAAATAAAAAAAAAAAAAAAGCAAACTCACAAGCGTAATTTTCCAAGGCCCACAGGACTTCAGGAGAGCACATTCAGGCACATGCATCATTGTTAAAATTTGCGATTCCTTATTTGCGATATTTAAGGAATCGCAAATAAAGAATCGCAAAACGCGATGCAACAAAAAATTGTGATAAAATAAAGAATCGCAAAAAATCGCAAATAAAATTGCGATTTCGGTATTTGCGATCTCGCTATTAGCGATTTCGCTATTTGCGAAATCGCAATTACCGAAGTCTCCTATTGATGCATCTTGAGGACATCAGAACCAGGAAGTGAGCAGCCCAAGCCTCATTTTCAGTGCACAGGCTCAGGGAGAGGAGAGAGCTGGCTCTGGGAGCTGAACATGAGTGGGACTGAGAGATTGGAAACACCTGCCGTCTATCTGAAAATGGAAGCTGCGCAAACAGCAGAGGACAGCCAAACAGGCAGGAAAATTAAATTTTCTGAAAAAGAAATTGACACCCTCATTGAGGGAGTAGTCCACAGCCATGATAAGCTGTTTGGCAAAGCATCTTTAAATGAGGCAGAGCAGGAGAAAAGAAAAATATGGATCCAGATCCAAAACAGGGTGAATGCCATTGGGGTGACACACTGCACCACTGAAGAGTTGAAAAAACGATGGTACGATTTGCGCAGTCGGGCTAAGGTGCACATTGCTGACCGGCTGAAGGAGGCAATGAAGACAGGAGGGGAAACACCAACAGACACTGGGAACACTCCCATGGAGGACTTGGTGGAATCCACAATCCAGCCTGAAGTTGTTGCTGGTGTGACACAGCTAGACACCTCAGGAGCAGCACACACATCTGAAGGTAAGATGAATGCATGTTGCCATTGTCCCAAATAATAAAGTCAGAACCTGAGCTCAGTACAGCACAAGTGCACACTTTTTACCATCCAGTACACAATGTATTCAGAAAGGGAAGTGCATTATGGGAGATGTAGGCAGGTCAAGCAGTTACAACGAAAAACACACACAGATGCGAAAAACAACTCTAAATTGTGTAATATATCCTCAATTTAATTATAAATCAAATAATTGATTACTGTGACATGACATCACAATCATGAATTAATGCTGTTTTGCACTGTTTAACCTCACATATGCAGAACTTGTAGAGGCTGAGGATAGTGATGTCCAGGACATGCAGGACACTAGCGCAGTTAAACATGTGGACACACCGGTTCTGCCAACAAATCAATCATGTGCACCAAACTAACGCAGGGCAACTGTCCCACCACTGGTCCCCATGGATTCAGATGATGAGGCCAAATGCACACCTGAGGGCAGCCATCACAATCTACTCCCATCCCAAATCCACAAACACAGGTCCGCAGAGGCAATGTCAGAGTCCGACGTAGAAGACGTAGAGCACGCAGAACACAGCAGGCGGAGCAACCAAATGATGTCTGGGGTAATCTTGAGGGACAGATGCTCCGTATGCAGCGCCTGCCGACCAAGAACACACATTTAGTACAGATCCAAATCAGAAAGATGGCAGTCAACATTGCAGTACTGTCCGATAGTGTGCAGCAACTGACCAAGGTCATGCAGGAGCAACATGTGTCTCAGAAAAGACACCATCGGCAACTAATGCAGCACCTCAAAATGTATGAGAAATCGAACAATAGGCTGGCCACAACAACTGCACTGCTGGCACATAGGTCTGTGGCCTGCAAACACAAATGTGCCAATGGAGCGGGAATGTGGCTAAAGCACTGGACCAGCTGACCAATGCAGTGGAAATGATGAATGCTTCCACTAGTGCAGCCAACATGTCCACACAGGAAGAGGGTAGTGAGGGTGCCTCAAGCATGAGCATTATAGTTATCCCAGTCGCCACTGCAGTAAGATGCAACACACGCAGCAGTACCCCCTCTGCTTCCAACATGAGGGATGAAGATGCTGACTCTGACAGGTGTCTGGGTGTTCGTGGAAGAAAGTGCTAGACTGCCATGTACAATGAGATTCCGATATGGTGACGTAACCATTGTTGCAATGTGACCTTTTGACTGACTTTCAAGTCATCATTACTTTTCATTCCACACATGTCCATTACCTAGACTCCTGTGCCACTGGTCACATTGAAAGTGTGCTTCAACAATCAGGTCATTATTTAATTACATAAATATTACTTTGATTGCAATATACAGTTTTTGTGTCATCATTACTCACCTCAGAAGTAATTTTGTGTAATGTCCAATCTTCTCCTGTGCCCTTCTGCTGCGATTGCCCCTTGTGCTGCACGGTGGTGTGGCACTTGCTGGTTCCCATCCTCCGAGTCGCTGTCAGATAGCTCAATTTCCATTCCTCCCTTTGTCGCAATATTGAGCAGCATGGCACATGCTGCTACTATCTTGCAGCATTGTTCAAGGTTGTATTGAAGTGCTCCACCAGTCTTATGGAGGCATCTGAATCGGCTCTTCAGCAGCCCAAATGTGCACTCTATGACGTTCCTTGTTGATATATGTGCTGCATTGTACCTCTGTTGGTTGGCAGTTCTAGGATTGAGGTAAGGCGTCATAAGGTAATTACACAAGGCGTATGCGCTGTCACCTACATGTAAGAAAGCAAAGGGGGTCAGTGGTAGTTTGACATTGACATACGTACAATGACTGTGAGAATGTATTACACATATTTACCAAGCAGATGTCCCTCTCCAAATTCTGCCCTGACAAAACGTGTGTGAATGCCACTTTGCCTGAATATATAGGAATCATGTGCACTGCCTGGAAATTGCGCCACAATGTCAATTATGTTTTTGGCATTGCAGACAACCTGAATATTGAGGGAATGATAACATTTCCTATTCCTATATATATATTCCTGTGCTGCAGGGGGACATATTGCCAAATGGGTGCAATCAATACAACCCAAAACATGTGGGAAGCGAGCAATCTGGTAAAACTCCTGTTTAGTTTTAGCAAGGTCATGCACTGTGGTAGGGAAATTGATGTGTGAGCCTATCCGGAACATCATGGCATCAAGGAATGCTTTGAATTTTCTTGAAAGTGCGCTTTGCGACACAGTTCAGAAAAGTCTTTATTCCGATTATTCATCTTAAAAGACGTCAATTAAAATGGAGTACATAATACAAGTGGGCGCAAGCAGAGTTTACACCATAAAACTAAGAGTAAAAATGTGCCTAACATAGTAAGAATATAAATACATATATTTACAAATTTAAAACAATTCATTAAGACAGAATTAAATATGTTACACATTAGACTTTTCCTTTATCTACAACAGCAAGGAATAAAAATCACTAAATTTCTATTTCATACCATGCCATACTCAAGGATAACTTATAGCTGGCTATAAGGACCCCCCGTTTTGTTTCTCCCGAAATGCCCAAGACCAACTCAGGAACTTAGCCAACCCTATGACTGCGATGTCGTTACAACCAGTTTTCAATAACCTTTTGGCGACCATCGCGGAGCTGGTTCCCATAGTTCAACATAGGGGTTTAAGCCACATACTTCGGGGTTGCTGGTAGGCAGGGCAAACGTATAGGAAATGACCAATGTCTTCAGTATGGTCAGGGCAAAATGGGCATTTATCTCCGGTGCCTGATATCCATTTACATGTGAACTTCCTAAGTGAGAGTGTCTCAACTCGGAACTGATGATAAAGCTTGCGATCTCTAGGTTTCGTTATTAGATCCCAATAACGTTCCATACTGGGTTCATCTTTAAGGTCGCAAAAGTCTCTAGACAGGGATGATCTAGTCAAAGCAGAGAACCTCCTGATTTTAATAAGGTTCCAATATGCCGCTCTTTAAGTTATTTTTGGTGGGAATTCTGCGGACTCTGGACTATCCCACAAGTCCCTCATCCCCATGTCAATGAGCAGAGATTTGATACTGATCAAACATATAATTTTGTTTGAGCGGTCCAAACCCCTTACTTCTTTCAGGCTCCTTGCAAATAAATGTAATTCTAGAGTAATCCAGAGCCTTCTCCAGAAAGCCAGTATCCTATACCTTGCTATATCCTCGATTGCATGACAGCCAAGGTCTAGCAGGAGAGGGATTCGCGGGGTCGATTTGGGGAGGCCCACAATTGATCTTAAGAGTTTGTTCTGGGCTAATGCTAGATGGTATAGTTCACTTGCTCCCCAAATCTCAGCGCCATATAAAATTGCAGGAATGATTTTCATGGAGTACATTTTAACAACCGGGGCTATAGGCTTGGTTTGAAACTGCCTATGTTCCTTAATCATTGCACCTGCTAGCTGAGAATGTTTCAGTACCAGTAACTTCAATTGGGGAGCCCAGCTCAGTTTTTCACCAAAGGTAACCCCTAAATAGGTGAAGACGTTGGTCTGCTCCAAGAGCTTCCCGCTCATGAAAACACTTGAAGTAATGCGCCTAGCCCCGTGGAGAACCATGAACTTGGTCTTCTGTACATTGAGCACCAAATCATGATTGCAGCAGAACTCCTCAAACTGAGACAGAGCCCACAGGAGCCCCTGTCTCGTCTTGGATAAAATCAGGGTGTCATCTGCGAACATGAGTAGGGGCACCCTTTGGCCAGCTAGCACAGGCGCATCCGTAGGGTAGTTGTCAAAGTACTGCTCCACCCCATTTATGAATAATTAAAATTGGGTAGGTGCTAGCACGCACCCTTGACGGACGCCCTTCCCCACTACGAATTTCTCTGTGACCTCCCCAGGTTTCCCCCAACGGACCTGGGCATAATTAGCAGTGTGAACTCTTACCACAAAGGCAACCAATTCCTTGGGCATCCCCAGACCTAGCAAGACGTCCCACAGTTTGGATCTTGGGACTAGGTCAAACGCGGATTTTAGGTCCACAAAAGCTGCAAAGATCATACCCTTACCCAAGAGAACCTCCTTCCAATAGAGCAGGACAAGTCTAAAAGCTTGGTCCAGAGTCCCCATGTGGGCCCGAAACCCTGCTTGTAGTGGGGAAAGGATGTTTGCTTCAAGCATCCAACACTGGATCCTTCCCAATATAACTCTTGCTACGATTTTTTGCGTATAAGGCTTATGGGCCTGTAATTGGCCAGCACGGAACGATCGCCCTTCTTGTATATTGGAATAATTTCCGCACCGCACCAAGATGCGGGAATTGGGGCACCCCCTGCTAATGAATTGATTAAATTTGTTAAATATGGAATCCAGAGATCGGGGTCCTGCTTAAATAAATCTGGTGGAATACAATCGGGCCTAGAGGCCTTGCCACTTGGGATAATTTTCAAGACAGCCTCAACCTCTTTAGTGCTAAATAGCAAGGGGGCTTCTAGGGTCAATTGTGGGGCAGGCGCTTTACTTTCTGTGCCCTTCTGAAATTGGGTTTCGAAAAAGGCAACCCACTGCTGTGGTTCCACGTTGTTATTTGGAATAATAGACCTCTGCCCATTTCCCCATTTAATCAAATCCTAAAACTGGGTCATGTTCCTACCTTTGCATGCTAGTAGCAAGTCCTGCCAGCGCCCCTCGTCCCAGTCTCTTTTTGCCTTTTTTAGGATGATTTTATAAGCTGTTCGAGACTGTTGGATAGAATGGTAGTTCCTTGATTTAATGGCTGCCACTAGAACCTTGTGTGCAAGCCTACATGGTTTGTGATACCATGAGTTAGGTTTAAGAATGGTAATCTTCTTAATTGGCTTGGTGTCAATGAAAAATCTTTTCAGCCCGTTAAAGAGTTTGTTGTGGATCCCTCCTAATTTGGCATTCAGGACCTCTTGTGAGCCACATTCGTTAAGTTTCTTTATTGACCCTGTTACTAGTGCCCTAATCTCTAGCACATTCCTTTCATTAAGAGCAACTTTGGCCCATCTGACCCTTCTCAAATAATTTCCCAAGATTACTTGGTTGGGGCAGGTGGCGGCCACCAATGGAAGTGTGCCACAGAAACTCCTGTCATTCAGAGTAAGGACCAGAGGATTGTGGTCACTTTTGGGCCGACCTTGGACTTCCATGTCTAGAACTAGGTGCCATGTCTTTAGGTTCACTAATATGTAATCTATATGACTTTTGGAGCACCCGTTGTCAAAGGTTGCAGCACCCAAGGCATCGGACATTGTCCTTCCGTTCACTGCCCTAAGACCCACAATCGAGGCACAACCCTTTTACTTGTAGGGCTGCCTCAGTCCATTTTTTTGATAGGCTGGAGGTCCAGTTGTGGCACTCCCCAAAGCATATCCACCTCGTCACTAAGCCTGCCATCTTCCATGTCCAGGGGTTCGAAGCAGGTATTAAAGTCACCTGCAATTAATAAGATTGTATTGAGTGCTCCTTTAGCTAAGTGGGTCTCGCGGGCTGCTATGACTTGTGAGCACCTACCACCCGGTTGTCCCCTTGCATAAACATTAAATAGGAGAAGGTCAAGGCCTTTTGAAGATGTAACTTTAATGGCGAGGATATCTGGGTTGTCTAGATAGACCTCCTCAACGGTTAACCCCACTGCTTGCCTTATCCAACAGGTTAATCCTCCCACTGATCTCCCCCTAGGGCCCTTTATTGCTGGTTTAGATAAATTTAAACAGCCAGCATGAAACACGGGAGCAGTTATCCATGTTTCCTGGAATGCCCAGATGTCTACACCTTCAATGTAAGAAGACCAATCGGCTGATGCAGTCTTGGACACCAAACCCGCTATATTCCATGATGCTATAGCCATAGAACTCTTCTGAGGGGCAGAATCGTGGCACCTAGTAGCCGCTATGTTTACCAAAAAGTGGTTGACAGACGCCAGTGCCGCAGGAGTTTGAGGGGGAGTAAGGGGTGCTGGAGTTGGGCTATCGAACATCGTAGTTACCCCTACAAACTCCTCGAAACCTCCTCCGCCTAAACCCCCCTGTATGTCCATCCCCTGTCAATCGATTTCTTCTAGTGTAGAAAAAGCCTCAAATCGATTATTAAGCTTGATGGAAAAGTCAGGCCTGAGGCTATCACCCTGTAGGACTCGAGCATCCCTCGGTCTAGACTGCATATGCTGTTTGTAAAAGAAACCAAAAGGGAGAATACCAATGGCAGCCGCATCGAGTGGGGCATAACCTGCCACATTGAAAATATGTCGAACCAGACCAGGAGACCGGAAGCTCAAAACCACACAGTCTCCTGGGATGGTTTTAGGGGCATGGCCAACCCATTCGATACGTCTTACCATTTTAAACTCCTGAAATAAGGCATCCCTATGCCAGTCTTTTTATTCAAGAAATGGAGGGCCTTATTTTTAAGAGTTGACCAATGTTCATAAGAGCCCTGTACAAGGGGGGGGGGACGTTCACTAAGATTACTGTGTGGTGGGTATCTTCGGGCGGTAGGTGAAGGTAGGGGTATTTCTCTGGCCCACCATCATTCCCAATATTTCCTTTCTCCGTAATCCCTCTATCTCGGTTGGCCTTTGGTTGGGAAAAAACTTATAAGTACATACAACGGTGGTGGGTATGCTCCTGGATCTCCCAGCTAAATGTTCCCTTCCTGCCAATATCTGGGCGGTAGCCTTATCACCACCCTGATCCCTATGTATTTTCCCTACTCTAACTGGAATAACACTTGATAAGACCTGCTTGCTAGGCTGAACCGGGGTCACTTGGGGCGGGTGTGCCAACGCCGCTTCAATCATTGTTAGTCTAAGATCAACTGAGTCTAATCTTTTAAGGAGTGGCTCAAGAAGGGCTGCCAATTGCTCTTTTAATATAATACAGATATCATTTTTATTCAACGAGGGGGTGGTGGTAACCGTGGGAGGGTTGGCTTTTGAATTAGTGTTAGGATTGCCAAAGACAAATACCCCACTCGAGCCACGGGGTGCTAGAGGAGACTTTTGTGCCTTAGTGCCTCGCCCCTTCCTTTTTTTATTTGGAGGTTCTTTGTTGGTAGTACCTAAGGCCTTCATCCCTCTTGTTGTTACCATGGCCGGACTGCTTACAGTACTCTGGAGCTGTGGGGTGGGCTGTTCTAATATGGTGGGGGGCAAGCTTGGTGACCTAAGCAGGGAGTGGTTATTAGAAGCAGGAACGCCTGGGGATGACTGGGTGATGGATAACTGAGCACATGGTAGTGATCTTCTCCTTAAGAAGGTGGGGTCAAGGGAGAGTCTGCGTTCAGTTGCCTCAATCTCGTGAATTAACACTGATTCTGCTCTTACAAGAAAGGCATCAAGCGTACCCACCACCCTGTCCCCCACTCTCCTTTTATCCATAGTGTACGAATTTGTGCTGAAATTAATACCCCAATAGCAAAACCCCCTGCTGCCAAGTGCAACAGTCCAAGATTTAAGCAGAACCTACTGTTCGAAAGTTAAAATGTCAGTGAGGTGACCCAGCCCAGCCTCGTCTGGCCGCGGACGGCCGCAGACAGCCCCGCCCTTGTCCCGGGCTTCTCCCGGCGTGCGTCCCGCCACGCGGAGGTTTACCGTTCATTTAAGCGCCACCGGGCGCACAGTGATGGCTGGGGGCGACGTCCAGTCACAAAGGATCTTGCTTTGCGACACACCTCCAGCTGCTGCAATGACTCCCTGAAAACTGCCCGACGCCAGTAGATGTAGGCAACATAGGACCTGCACATGCGTTGGGATGGCATTGGTCCTACGTGTCTGTCGTTGCAGGATGGGGTCCAATTCATTGATCAGATCATAGATCATTGCTGCATTTAGCCTATACTTATCGTATATCTCATCCTGTTGCTGTCCTAGCAAAGTTATACGGACTCTGAAAATGCGCTCATTTATTCACCTCTGTCTGTGTCCAGCAGCCTGCACCCTCATCCTCCTCGCCATCAGGTAAATCCCTGCCATTGTGAATTGTGGTAGCTCATTCTGGGTGTGTCTAAATAAGTTTGAGTTGATTTGCAGCTGTATGTGATTTGCACTCATGATTACCACCTTGTTGTGATCCTTATTATTTTGCGCTTGCAAAAATGCGATTTTCTGAAAAATCGCAATTTGCAATTTTTCATGCATGTCATTTGCGATTCTTTATTTGCGATTCTCTATTTGGGAGGCGCAAATACGGAATCGAAATTATTTTCACAGACTTTCTTGCAATTCTTTAAATTTGCGAAAAGCAGTGTTTTTCGCAAATACACCATTAAGGCATTGCTGCACAGTATTTTGTGATCGCAAAAGCCATTTTTTTTGCGAATCACAAATATTGAGATTTCTTAAACGCTTGATGCATGTGCCTGTAAGTGACTTAACGGGTGTTAAGCAGAGAGCAACAGCAAAGTCCAGTCCAGATTCAGTTGCCGTTGTTTAGCTGGGATTCTTCACAGGAACTTCCTCTTCAGCTTTTTTTGGGATGTTTCTAGAGCCACCAAAGGGAACAGCCTTGAAGATCCTTTTGTCCTTGGATTTCCAGAGGAAAGGTGTCCAAAATCCTTAAGTCTTTCTCACAGGTAACAGATGCCAGGTGTAGCAGGTTTAATCCACCTGGTATCCTTTTGCAAGTCCAGCAGTGTTTGGTGATGGTTTGTAGTCTTCTGGTGAGTTGCTTGCTGATTCTGGGGTAGACAGTGTTCCTGTAATCTAGCGTGCTGGTGACAAGGGCATGGGTAACTGGAATTTGTGTGCTGCTTGGGAGCTGTTTGAAGACTTACTTCAGCATCTTCATGGTGTGCACGCAGCTTGCTGCAAAGCCATTCTTGAATATCTTGGCTGGGTACAGTAGGAGGGAGAGTGATCCGTAGCTGGTGAGTGTATCTGGGTCCGAGCAGGGTTTCTTGAGCAGGGGCGTCTCAGTGAATTTTTCCAAGTGTCTGGGAAGGTGGCAGATATGATGGAAGCATTGAGGATGTCTGTTAGAGCTACACTGACAGATAAGAATCCTTTGGTGAAGGAGTGGTGGGGCAGGGGTGAGGGGTGAAGGGGCCCCAGAGCAGATGGGCTTCATAGTAGTGGCAGTCTCATTTATGGAGATGGCTGGCCTCGAGGTTATAGTCAATTTATTGCCTGAATTGGGAAGTCATGTAGCAAGGGCAATGGGGTCCATTTGAGGGTCGAAGTTGAAGTACTTGGAAGTGAGCGTATTGCAGAATAATTCAGTGGGCATGTTGTAGATGTCTTGTGAGGGGATGATGCAGCTTGAGGCTGTGCAAGGCATGGTAAACTCTTTAATTGTGGCGTAGATTTCCTTTCCGCTATTGGTGCAGGCATTGATGTTGTCCGCTAGTGCTGCCGAATTGGTGTTCCAGATGATTTGGTTGTATCATTTCAGAGCGGATTTGAAGGTGACTTTTTCCATGGTGTCTGTGCTTATTCTCCATTTGTGCTCCAGTTGCTTGCAGTGGTGCCATTTCTTTACACTTGAGGCGAGCGAGGGCTTTGGCGCTCGTGGTAATCCATTGGTTGGTGCGTGGAGGACATGGATGTCCAGCATTCCTCTGTGATGAATTTCCAGCTATGATGGGAAGACAGGTGCTGGTGGGTCTGTGGTAGATGAGGGTGTGATATTACCAGATGATTGATGATGGCTTGTTGACTGTTATTTTGACACAGGAGGAAATATACGTGGTTCAAGAAAGTGTCTAGTGGTGTGGGTGGGCCCTTTATTGTGCTGTGTGAGGCTGACATTTTCTATGAGGACAATCAAGATAGGGTTGATGCAATCTTTCAGGTGAAAATTCAAGTCTTCGAGGAAGAGGAACGTGTCATTAATGACAAGGAATGTGGCAAAGTCTGTGATGTTGCTGGTGAAGATTGTGCATGGTCCTGGAAGTCTATTTATTAACGTTTCACACAGGATGAAGTGTGCTGTGATATGTAGTGTGAATGTGAGATTCTCCATGTAGCTTGTGGGCGTGTCCATGAAGTTTGTGCTGTTATTGGTGTGCTTGAATGATGATGACCCTGACTCTTTTGCGTGTGCTTGCTAACGACATATGGTAAGACTGTGGAAAAGAGATAGAGTAAGTGCAGGATGGTAAAAGGGGGGGTAAGAATGTTCAAAGAAAGTAATTAGGATGAAAGAATGAAGAGGCAAAGAGTTAAGAATTCAGGTGAAAATTGGGGAGAGATCCCTATGGAATAAAGTAGGGAGGCAAAAAAAGCATACCATAACAATGGAACTCAAAAGTGTAAGGCATGAGGTTAAGCGACAGAATTATGTAGAGTTGTCCCAAGAGGTGTTGAGGAAGATGTTTGGGTTTGAGTAGTTTTAGGTGATCAGGCACAAGACATCAAACAATGTCATTGGCAAGGAGATCCACAAGAGGCTCTTTTCTTTGATAGAAAATACATATTACATAATTTTAGATACCAGAACCCACCCTTCTGTGGAATGTGGGGCAGATGTACAATCAGCAAGACTGAAAGTGTTGGTACATACATCTTGTGTTAAATGGCAGTTGAATAAGAAGATTACATCCAAATGTGATGTTAAAGAAGGCTTTACCTAATCTAATACAGTGTTTGTCATATTTTTTTGAACCATGCTTGTTGACACCATGCATATTGGCAAATGTGTGTTCTTCTCACAAAAACTGTTTTCAGCATTCTGTTTCAGAGGTCCATACGCAAACATCTACACTCATGTAGTGTGCTGGTGTTTGATGAATTACCAAACCTTGCACATTTGACCTTTGCCCCTCATAACCAATCCACCACTAAGTTCTTCTGGTGCCAAAATAGAGAATGTAGAGCAGGCTTATAGCCCGTTTTCACTGGTGCACACTCTCATTGGCTAAGTCCTTGTTCTAAAGTCAAGTCAGAAAGGAATAACAAACTGGATGTTCATCCTGTGTTTCTAAACCCAAAATTTGGGAGACGAAGGACAAGGGTCCTAATGAGATGAAGAACAATCAAAGTTTGCAACCATTGTTGTGAGGGTTTTCATAATATCCTTCAGGTGATGGGATACAGGGTGCATCTGCAAAGATACTTACAGCTTATCCTGTCGGCCTCTGTTGGAAGAGAGACTGGACCCACCAATAGGAAGGCACTATCTAGGTCTAACTCTATAACATACTTTCCATATTCTATGATGCTCCTTGGATCCTCTAGCTCTTCCCCAGGGAATACTCACTGTGGACTACAACGTATATTCTACCTCCTTTGTAGCAGACAGTGTGTCCCATGAGGGTTTTTACCTCTGTATCTGCACGGCACCTTTATTTATTTATTATTTATTTATTTATTTATTGCATTTGTACAGCGCGACAGCTACCCGAAGGTTTCCCGGCGCTAGAAACACAGAACGGTGAGAAAACAGATGAGAGAGTAAGGGAGATGGGCCTATTGATTAAAGAGCCAAGTTTTTAAATCTTTGCGAAATTTATGATAGTATTGTTCAATACGTAGATGATAAGGCAAAGAGTTCCAGAGTGATGGAGCCAGATGGGAAAAGGAGCATCCACCCATTCTGACACGTTTAATCCTAGGAATGTGACATTTGTGCTGATTGGAAGATCGAAGAAGGCGAGAGGGACAGTATTGATGTACTAAAGCCTTTAGATAGTGCGGAGCTACCCCCGAGTTGATCCTATGCATGTAACACAGAGCTTTGAATTTAACCCGGTTTTCAATCTTAAGCCAGTGGAGGTCACGTAATGGGACTGACATAGAAGTTCAATTAGGAAGTTTGCAAAGCAGTTTTACGGTGGAACTTTTTACCACCTGCAGCCTGTGTAACACTTCCTTACTTGCCCCCAAATACAATACATTTCCATAATCAAGTCGAGATATTATAAGAGCCTGGATTACAGTTTTTTGGGTGGGCAGTGGGAGCATCCATAGGATTTTTCGCAGCCACTTCAGAATGACAAAGCAGGTAGAGGCTACCTTGCCAGCTTGTTGCCTCATTGTCAGCTGGTTATCGACAATGAAACCAAGATTCCGAGCGGATTGTACAGGAGACGGAGGAGATCCCATCTGTGTCGGCCAATGTTGAGGGCCCCAGAGGGTTTGATTATTCCCAAAGAGAAGGATCTCGGTTTTCCCACCATTAAGTTTTAGTTTGTTGTTGTGCATCCAATCTGCGATATTTGTCAGCCCGGATCTGAGTAAGGAGGTGTTATTCTTGGATTTGGCCGAGAGTGAAAATATAAGCTGGGTGTCATCGGCATAAGAGTAAACTGTGAGACCAGCTTGCTCAGCAATATCCGCTAAAGGACTGACATAGATATTAAAGAGCAACGGGCTCAGTATGGAACCTTGAGGGACTCCGTAATGGGAGGCATGAACTTTAGATTTGGAGATGGAAGAAAAAACCTGAAAAGTCCTATTCAGTAAAAAGCTGGATAGCCACTCAAGTGCAGAGCCCGTGATACCACATGATTGAAGGGTGTTCAAGAGAGTGGAGTGGGAGACAGTATCGAACGCGGCACTTAAATCAAGGAGAATAAGTGCCACGGTTTCACCTTTATCAACTTGAAAGCGGATGTTTTCAGTGACACCCAGTAATGTGGACTCCGTAGAGAAACCTGCTCTGAAGCCGTATTGGGAAGTATGAAGGAAGTTATGTGTCTCAATGAAGTTAGTAAGCTGAGCATTGATATGCTTCTCCAGGATTTTCGAAAAAATTGGGAGAAGGGAGATGGGGCGGAAATTGGATGGTACTTCTGGATCTAAACTAGCTTTCTTCAGGAGGGGGACAATCATGGCATGTTTCCAAGCTGCAGGAACTTTGGCTTCTAGTAGGGAAGTATTCAATAATTCCATTGAACAGGCAAGTGCATCAGATCTGACAGTTAATACTGCTATTGCCTTTCCTGATAGATTCAGAGCTAATCCAAAATCCTTTACAGGCTTTCAGCCCAACATCTGTGTTATATTCCATAGAGGTACCCTATACAGACGCAGGTAAACACTGCAACCTTTGACCTATATCCTTCCCTACATTTCATACATAACGGTTCATAGGGACTGACCTTTTACCTAGATACAACACTGCATTCAGAACGCTGTTTTCCCTTGTTCGATACTCATACATTATGCATGAGGCTTCTTGGAAGCAAAGCAGGACTCACAGCAGCACAAACATCTACTGTATAATATCTATGTTAAAGTTCAAGCCCAACGTCATCCTTTAGGCCAACACAGTAGCACAGCAAGGTAGGACCCCTGGGGGAGACCTGTGGGTATATATACACCATGTCTTGCTGAGACAAATGAAGTGAGCACGAGTGACTGAGCAAAAAGTAGTATATTGTTTCCACAATCCTGAGGGATCAGGGTTGTCATGTTCTGAGGTTGGCAGAAACTATTCTCTCCCCGATAAGAGCAGATTAAATAGGCACTGTGAGCTAGCGAACACAAACAGGTTAACATATCCGGTGGGGGTGCTCGGAACCAGTCTGCCACCAAACCCACAATTTATAGGATATAGGATATAGTGTATAGGATATATAGGAACTACACAACATCTGCTTCATTTTCAGGCAGTCTTTAAAAGGAAACACAGAACAGGAGGCTCATTTGAGATTATTGACACTTTGTCAATGTTCTCGGGATATACTATCATATTTTGCCCACTTTGAAAGATTATCATCAGAGACAACTACAGATTGACTTATTGATTTATTATTATAGAAGAAGAAACAGGCAATTTGGAAAAGGTACCATTAAATTAATTTATTGCATCTTTTAAATGAATCTAATCACTCTCCAACTGTTTCCAAAGAACCTGTACAGAAAAGTAGTCTAAAAAAGAAATCCATGGAGAAAAAGAGATAACAAAAGGATAACTTACACTTATATTATGGTTTCACTGGTCGTTTTGAAACATCTGGCACCCAACTACTGGACATCATTTTCCCCAGTTTCGCTTAGTGCTCTGCAATAGGCAGACATCAAGTGCAAAGAACTCTTTACCTACTGCACAAAACACTTGTTTGTTTGATATGCATCTCGCTCTATCTCAATTACCTTTACAGATGTCATCCTCTGTGGGTTCTGGATATCTAAGTTGCCAGACAGGAAAGATGCAGTTATGAAACACACAAAAAGCAAAGCCAATGCACATAGTAGATGGTACCCCTCTGAACTCTTAGGATGTGACACCGAAACACAATTTTTAATCAATGTCTCACTCACAGTACATATCAAATCTTGGACTTTTGATATCATAAATATCCAGCTTTTTCTGTAAATGTTGCTATCACTTGGCTGAGGAAATATATTGCTTTGATTGACTGGCACAAAACACTATCAGGTTTTGCAAAGGCTATTCCTTCTTTCTAGACACCATAAGTAACAAGCGAGTGACAATCACTGTCAATTGTGAAGATAAACTGGAAACACTGCCTGTAATAAATAACTTCCCAATATAAATAGTTTGCAGATCTTTTTGATGAAAGAATAGCTTAAGTGCCACCACCTTATAGATATTATGACTTTGCTATGCACCCCATACCTGGTGTCAAAATACCGTATAGAATATTCTATGCTCTCATTCAAAAAGAAGAAACAAAATGTAATATATTGGGGAGAGTCTATCGCAAAGATTCATAAGGCATTCATCTTCCCCACTGATTCTCCTATGCTTTTTTAACCAAAACCCATTAAAATGAAGACCTTGTACTCATCACAAATTAAATTCAATCACCATTAGAAATCAATATAATTTGCCAAATATTTCTGTTCTCTCAAACCAAATGCACTGAGCTCGCTACTTACCCTTACTTAGTTTTAGGAGGAGCTGAGACTCTGGCTCGGATACGAGAAAGTGATGAGTGGAAGACTGCATTCAGTACTAAGGGGCCGATTATGATGGCGGTTAGACCTGAGTCCGTCCGCCACCATAGAGTAGGAGGGAACCTCCGCATTGTTTGCGGAGTTCCCTCCTGTGCAATTAGGATGTGATTGCCACCCTGGCGGTCACATCCTCAATCTTTAACATTGCGGCGGGTGCAGCTTCAAGCTGCACCCGCCGCAATGTTAAAAATGCATGCACGGCATTTGCGGGCACAAAGTAGCAGGCACTGCGTGGTGCCTGCTGCTTTGCCTACGCAAATGCAGGGGGGTACCATAGGTACCCCCCATGTGCACCCCCCACCCCCCTTCACCCAGGGGGCCCGCAACGGGCCCCCAAAGTGAAGCTTCATATGCTTTTCCACGGTGGAAAAGCCGCCGTGGAAAAGCATACTTTGTACTCCATCCTAATATGTTAATGCGGAGGACAGATTGTAAGACCCACCAGCCATCCTAATTTGGCGGTGGGTCTTTCAGGCCTCCGCGGCGGATTTCCCACATCCTCCGGGCCGGCGGAGGCATCCGCAGGCCCGGTGGATGCGGGAAATCCGCCATCGTAATAGGCCCCTAAGGGACTTATTACCAGTATGGCAGTTCTCCAGGAGGTGGGTGCTTCCAATCTCGTACAGAGCTGCCAGGAGAAGTCCTGACCTTCAGGGTCTGGACAGAGTAAAAGATGAGTGGCCTTCTGTAGATTTCCTAAATGAGACTCCTGTGTTACAGTAGACTCTTTAAGAGTTAAAGGAGTGTATGTCTTTATAAAGTGAACTTTGTAACACTTTTCATCAATTCACGATTGTGTTGAATTGAATATTGCAGCTGGTAAAAGTGAAAGACAAATCATGCCCTCACCATCACCCTGATGACGATGCTACTGGTGACAAAACAGGCCACCCTGGGTCAAGGACAAAAGGAGGAGGTGTTCCCTTTTATAGGATGAATTCCCTCCCCCACCTGGAAGTGGCATGCTTCATCATCAAAAACCTTGTCGCACTGCGGGCTACAACCCCCTCACTGTGAGGAAGGAGCTCAGGGATGCCTTCTTTGTTCAGGTAGACCTCTTGAGAAGATCAATTTCTACAACAGCTGTCTTTTGTCCCCTATACTGGGTCTAGAGTGTTACTATAGATCACTGATACTCAAACCGCGACCTGGGGGCAACTTGCTGTCCTCCTTACCTTTACATGCAGCCCCAGGCTACTGTTTACTTGAGTGAGCATTGACATTCTGAAAGATGTTAAATAAACGGGCAAGCATTTATTTAAAGATTAACTAAGGTAAAAGAAAAGAAGCACAGAAGATGTCTTGACCTCCTTACCTATATAAACACCTTCCTTTTTAAAGAAATCTTCTTAAAGTCAAAAAAGTATGTTATTGATATGCAAGCATTTCACCTTCTTACATTAAGGTATAGCAGTGCATTCCGAAGTATTTTTTTTGTTGTAAAATTTGTATTTAGAATTTGCAGGAAAAAAAGAAGAAAGGAAAGGGAAAACTTACACAAGCGACAATTCCGCAGTATGTCCCACACAGGGGGTGCTGTAGGAAGCTCAATAAAAAAAAAAAAGGGGGGGAGAGGATGCTGAGGTAGGCAGCATAGCATTGCCAAAAGGATCGTTTCTCAAAGTCAACTCATGCCAAGAAGTAATACTCTGATCCATTCATAGTCAAATAACCGGCAGTGGAAATAGTGTCAAAGAAGGCTTAGGATTCTAACAACCCCCATGGGCTATGTAGTGTCGCAACAGGTAACAAACCCACTTACCCAACTAGTTTCCCCCCCCACCCCCACTCCCACCCTCCCCTCTCCCCTTTGGTGGTGGTGACAACACACTCATTTACTTCAAACTTCCATATTCATATAGTCTGATTAAACCTGGAAAAGGTGGAGAGCACGGAATGTGGATGGGCAAACCGCAGACGGCAGGCCTCGTGATAGGAAGCGGACCAGGGGACCCCATCGGAAAAGAAAATTTTTAAAATTGCCCAGGAAGATGTCCGCCATTCTCTCCATGCTCAGAAGACCCCACAACCTTGCGTGCCATAGTGATGTAGCTGGGGCATTCGGTTTCTTCCAGGCCGCAGCCAATGTAAGCTTGGCAGCCCCAAGGCAAAGGCATAGGATACGTTTATCCGCTTTGGTTTGGTGTTCTAACATCGGATCTCGGAGCCCCAACAGAACATGGGCCATCGATTCCGGGATTGGATATCCCAGGATATCCTTGATGTGGGATAAAATTTCATCCCAGAACGGGCGGATGATCGGGCAATCCCACCAAATGTGGCGGAAATCCCCCAGCAACCCACAGCCCCTCCAACATCTGTCTGAAGAGGCTGGAAATATTCGATGGAGCTTGGACGGGTAAAGATACCAGTCGAGCATGGTCTTCAAGTGGGCCTCCTTAAGATTCACCGAGTGGTTATGCGTCGTGATATCGCGCCAGAGGCTTTTCCATTCGTCTTCGGAAACGTCTCGGCCCAGAAGGGCCTCCCAGTGCTCCATGTAGCGGGGACGCGGAGAGACCGTAGTGGCCAGTAGTAGCCCGTACAGGAAGGAAATCGTCCCCTTCATAGTGGAGGTGCATAGAAGAAATGCCTCAAATGGTGAAAGTGGCCGGGTAGCGGCATCTCCTATTCCCACCGACGTCGCCCAGTGGAGAAGCTGGTTGTGCCGGAAGCGTTTAGTGGCCGGTATCCCATAGTCACGCATGCAGTTGTGGAATGTGAGGGGTGTCGTTCCTTGGAACAAGTGTGTGAGTGCTCTACAGTCTCCCTCTCTCCACAACCTGAAAGGACCCTCCTGCATCGCCGGAGGGAAGGCAGGGTTGAAGTGAATGGGAGTAAAGGGAGACGGGAACGTGGTCCAGCGTTCATCGCCGGTGACCGTATCCCACACCTTCAAAACCGTGCTAGTAGGGGTGCTAATGTAGGCATTCTTAGGCCTGTCTACCTTCGGTTTCCAGGCCAAGTCCCAGATCGACCTCCCAGCCACACTCCTATCCATATGTAGCCAGTGTTTCTCTGAGAGCTGCTGGGACCATTCCACTAGTACTCGTAGCTGTGCTGCTTTATAGTACAAGTGCATGTCGGGGAACCCCACTCCCCCCTCCTTCCGCGGTCGTCGCAGTGTCGTGAAGGAGAAGCGTGCCCGTCCACCCTGCCAAACAAATCTCAGCATCAAGGTTTTGAGGCGTCGGAAAAAGCCCACCTCTATGATAGGAAGGGCCTGGAATAGATAAAGAAACTTAGGCAGAAGGACCATCTTAAGAGCATGGATCCTGCCAAGCCATGAGAGAAACTTCGGCTTCCACCGGTCCAGGTCCGCTCGTACCGCAGCTAGCATCGGGGGGAAGTTAGCCGAGAATAATGATCCTACGGTAGAAGTCAGTTGAACTCCCAGGTATAGCAGAGAGGCAGACGCCCACGGCAACGCCGTGAGCAACCGTACCTTCTCCACTTCCGCTGGAGGGAGAGTCATGTTCAGTATGTATGATTTGTCAAAGTTAACCTTGAACCCAGCCACCGCCTCAAATTCGGAGAGCACCGTTTGAATATGCGGCAATGATTGAGCCGGTTCCCCCACTGACAACAGCAAATCGTCTGCAAAGAGGGAAATTTTGTGGTGTTCACCCGTGAACGGAAGACCCCTGATCTGTTCCCTCTCCCGTATCGCAAGCGCCAGAGGGGAGAGAGGGCATCCCTGCCTCGTGCCTCGTGAGTGAGGGAAACAGGCAGACCGATGCCCGTTAACCACCACCCTCGAGCTGGGGCTGCTGTAATTTGCCCGAATCATTGTTATGAACTGTTGCGAAAAGCCAAAGGCGGCCAGGGTGCGAAACAGGAACTCCCAGTCGACTCGATCAAAAGCTTTCTCCGCATCCAACCCCACCAGTATTGCCGGGATGCAGAACCTGGTAGCCTTCTCTATCAGGTGGATCACCCGCCTCAAGTTATCATGTGTCTGCCGCCCCTTAATGAACCCGGATTGGTCCGGGTGGATGATGGCCGGCATCAGGTCCGGGAGCCTGCGGGCAATGATAGAGGAGTACAATTTAGCATCCACATTAAGGAGTGCTATCGGGCGATATGACGAGCATTTGGAAGGATCCTTCCCCGGCTTGGGAATCACGGTTATCATGGCCTCGTCCATAGTCCCAGAGGTCTTCCCAGTAACTGCCATTTCATTGAAAAGGGAGACAAGATGATCACTCAATTCCGTCGCAAACGATTTGTTAAATGAGAGTAGTATAACCGCCCGGGCCCGGCGCCTTGGGAAGCTTCAGGGCCTTAATAGCCTCCAATACCTCTGGTCTGGAAATGGGACTGCCAAAAGCTCATTCCACTCCCTAGAGACCTGTGGTATGGGAAGGTCTGCCAGGAACTCGTCCTGGGCGCCCTGATCGAGAGAGTCGCCCTTGTAAAGCGCAGCATAGAATCGGCGAAAGATGTCCGCCTTATCCTCGTCTCGATGCTGCAACGATCCCCCAGAGTCCTGGATCCCTCCAATGTATTCCTTCTCCCTCTTTTCTCGGAGCTGACGGGCCAAGTGCCTTCCCACCTTGTTCCCTTGTGAGCATGATACTCGCCGCAGCCGCAGGAGGGTGAATTCAGCTCGATTGGTGTAAAAGCCTTCAATTTCCCCCGGACAGCCGTCAGAGGTCGGAGGGTTACCCGCGATGGGTTCGACTTGTGCGCCTGCTCCAAGACGGCAAGTTCAGCCTCCAGATCCTCCCGTTCCCTCCTCCACAATTTATTAAGGTTTGCATTGAGGCCTATGCAAGTGCCCCTCAGCGAGGCTTTGCAAGCATCCCACGTATTGAACACTGACATGTCCGATGCCGGGTTAAAAGTCAGGAATTCCCTGATAGCCTTCCGTAGCTCCTTACAGGAGGTATCGTCCCTAATAAGTGCAGCTGGAAAGTACCATTTCCTCAAGCCATCTCCCTTCACCAACCAGTGTAGCACGAGGACCAGTAAGCTATGATCTGATACGGAGAGCGGAAAAACCCTGGAATCACGGACATCTCCCCTGAGGGCTTCGTTCAAAAAGATATGGTCTATGCTGGAATAGGACTGGTGGATGTGGGAAAAGAAAGTATAATCTCGAGCCTGAGGGTGCATGGAGCGCCAGCCGTCAATCAATCCCAAATCTCCCATCTGGCATTTCATTTCGGCGGAAAAGACACCGGAGTCCGCCCTCTGAGCGCGGGAGCTATCTAAGTCTTTGTCCCAGACCATGTTGAAATCACCCAGTAAGAACAAATGCCCCTCGACAAATTCCCCCACTTTATCCAACAGGCCCTGGAGAAAGCCATTCTGCTGAGTATTGGGAACATATACCACCACAAACGTGCATAATCGACCGTATAACAACCCCTTCACCATCAACCATCGACCCTCCTTATCACAACACACCCCCACAGGTTGGAAGTGGAGGGATGCCCGGAAGAGAAGAGCCACCCCCCTGTGTTTGGTAGAGGCAGAAGACCTCTAGATGAGGGGAAAGTGTTTATGTCGGAGCCGGAGCTCATCCTTGCGCGCCAGATGGGTCTCCTGGAGACCCAACCTATCTCGAGTGAATTACACCCGACCACTGTGCACTGTTGCGAAACTCTGTTGAGTTTATTTTTCAAAGTTTAAACCATATCAAAATAGAATTTCAATTGTGTCAACATAACTTTTCAATTCAGTACATTGAACAAAACAGTCATAATTTTTTATAATTATTTTTACATTTCTGTTCTCTTTGAACTTAGAAGTATACAGCGTACACAACACAACATATCATCATTTCATTATACATTTAAGAAGCCCGATGCATTTCGAGCCCTGTGAGGCTCTTCCTCCGGGGCCTGAAATCTGAACAAATATAAAAACAGGGTTACATTTTGGGACCACAACTGAATAAAAATTGAAATGAAAATGCTTGATTTAGTGCACCACCACCATCTCACCGTGTGGGTGATAAGAGTAAAGCTTACCCTCTACTTCTTAATGCTGGATGAAAAAACCTGTGCAATGGGGAAATATGCCATGAACTCTCAAAACCCTGTTTCAAAAGCTACACACTAATAACAAAAACCACGTCAGCGTGGCAACTAAACTCACCCTCGTGCAGGCAAGTGTCCGCAACTGGTTCTACAACAAAAAAAAAAAAAAGGACCATGATCAGGATTCCTGGACAACTTTAAGCTATTCTTTAAAAGATACCCTCAAAGACCACTTCAGCAAACTACGTACCTAAATGGTAACGCTGTTCCTCTGTAACTTCACTCGTGGCGGTTGCCAAACGTTCAGATACTCCGTAAATGCCTCACGTACTAATCTTCACGTCAACTGAGTAACTCCCAATCAAAACGCTAAACTCCCTCAAGCGTCACGCAAACAACTAGAACGGCCCGCTCACACTAAGCGCGGCTTCACTTCCTGATCTATTTCCTCACCAGTAACCACGTGTTACGGGCTCAACCAATCCGCTTCTACTTCTTAGGTGCATTGGACTAAAAGCACTCGTGAATGCACAACGCATAGAAAATTAAAATGAAATGTGACGAACTTAAAATGTGACACATGCAGTGAGAGAATGTTAGGGGGAAACTGTATATACATTCTTTTCGATCAACCATCAGTACATAGCAAAAAAACACATGGTGCATGGAATTACATTTTTTTTACAGAAAACATGAAAAATAAATTTTTTCATTTAACCCTTTGGGATCTTGGGTCCCCAGCTTTTTAATCCAAAAAATTTCTCTCTGTAGCAGAGATCTGGTGAGATCTGTGCCCTCAAACTTCTCAACTTTTTCTAGGACTGAAAACTGCAGTTGGGCTATGCTGTGTTTAGCCTCCTGCCAGTGTGCTGCTAGTGGGCTCTTCATAGTTTGATTTCTAATTGTACTTTTGTGTTCAGAAATCCTGACTTTTATTTTCCGCTCCGTTTTACCCACATAAAGTTTCCCGCATGGGCACTTTATGTAGTAAATCAAAACATTGGAGTTACAATCAGCATTGAAAAATAATGGGATAGTTTTGCCTGTTTGTGGATGATGTATAGAAGTGCCTGTAATGACATTATTACAATGAACACAATTACCACATCTCTTCATTCCTTTGAAAGAAGAGATTTGTTTTTGTTTGAATTTAGGTGCCAAAAGTTCTTTGAGATTTTTAGACCTTGTATAGGCAAACATTGGCTTTTGTTCGAATATTCCATTAAAATCAGCTTCATTTTGTAAAAGTGCCCAATGTTTATTCACTATGTTCTTTATCTTTTGGGAACTAGTGGAAAATTTCGAAACAAATACATGTCTTTCAAATTTCTGTTTCATTTTTTGGTGTAACAAATTAGTTCTGTCATACGTTTTCACTCGTTCTCTTGTTTTCTCCAGTATTTCTTTCGGATAACCTCTCTGTTCATATTTGTTCTGTTGTATATCTAGATGTTTCTCCAAGTCTAAATCTTTGGAACAAATCCTTTTAATCCTCATAAATTGAGAGAGGGGTAAGTTGTCTTTCAGATTCTGCGGGTGGAAACTTTGATACTTTGCATTATTTACATCAGTCTCTTTCCGGAACACTTCTGTGTGTATTTCTGAATTCTCTAGGGTAATTGCCACATCTAGAAAGGAAATCCTCTGTTCGCTGATGTTTGACGTGAACTGTATGTGTTCATTGAATTGATTTAGTTGAGTCAATTTCTTTTCCAATAAAGATTTCTCAGCATTCCAGATGACAAAAATGTCATCTATAAATCTACAGTACAATACTGCATGCTTTTTCCAGTCCTCATCAATGTATATATGGTCTGCCTCAAATTTAGCCATAAATGTGTTCGCATACGCCGGAGCCCCGGCAAATCCCATAGAGGTCCCTTGTTGTTGTAAAAAGAATCGTTCTTCCCATTGGAAATAACTGTGATACAGACAGTAATGAAGAATTTCCAGGATGAACACTTTATCAGCTCTGATTGAAGGTTGACTCAACAAGGCCCATTCTACTGCTTCTAGTCCACCCTGATGGGGGATGGATGTATACAGTGATTTTACATCAATAGTACATAGTAACATTTGGTTGTCTGTTTTTACTGTTTGTATTTTTAGAAGAAAGTCCGTGGTATCTTTGACATATGAGGGCCATTTTTGGACGAAAGGTTGTAGAAATTTGTCGATGTAGATTCCGAGTGGTTCAAAGATGGTACCGCACCCCGTTACTATTGGTCTCATGGGAGGATTGTTAAGACTCTTATGTATTTTAGGAAGCATATACAATCGTGGTCTTCTCGGATGGTCTGCTGTTAAAAATTGTTTCGTTGTTGAGGTGATATGTCCTAATTCCAATGATTTTTCCAGAATGGTGTTCAAAGTTGTTTTGAGATCATTAATGGGATCTTTATCCAGTGGTAAGTACGTTAATCTGTCTGCAACATGTTCTTCAACTTTGTCAATGTAAAATTTTTTGTTCATCACAACAATTGCTCCACCTTTATCTGCTTTCTGGATCATAATAGCTGGGTTTTCTTGCAAAGATTTCAAAATATTTATATCCTGAACAGATACATTTTTCTTTTTGCCCCTTGATAAGTTGGTGTTCTGAATATCATTACGTACTGATCGTTCAAAGGCTTCTATGATTTTGTGAGAAACTGGTGCTTGAAACTTTGACTTAGGACGGAATTAGGACGGAATTCCAGAAGTTCTGTTTCCTCTTTTTGGGGAATAGCAGGAGCAACATTGGTAAAGAAATGCCTCAGTTTCAAAACTCTCATGAATTTAAAGAGTGAGACTTCGCACTCTAATTGATTCGTAGTATGAGTGGGAACAAACCCTAAACCTTTGTTTAGAATCCTGGTTTGGTGGGGTGACAAAATGGTATCTGAAATATTAACTACCAAATTTACCTCTGGCTCCTTGTTGCTGGTTTTTTTAAGGCTTCGCCTTGTTTTCCTGTTGATTTTGATGGTCCGGGTGGTTGACTTGAATCCGCGGATAAAAAAGGTTGTTTAGCACCGGGAGCATGCGCTCCTCTTTCCTCTGATGGTTTAGAAGTTTCTGGTAACTGAGTTTGGAGGATCACTGACATAATATCGACGACACAAATATCGAGATACACAAATATCGAGTCAAAAATATCGATTGACAAAATATCGACTCCCTATCTTCAAACAGGTAAGTACCAAAATATCGACTCCAAAATATCGACTTACAAAAATATAGACTGTCAAAATATCGATTTTTTTAAATGTCTTAAAATTAAGTTAAAACTAATATAGTAATAAATATATTTAATATAAACTTAGAAATAATTAATAAAAAAATGTAATTTTAATAAATAATTTATATAATTAAAAAAATTATATCACCAAAAATTACACACACACATATATATATATATATATATATATATATATATATATATATATATATAAACATATTATTAAATAAACATATATAACATTTTAGAAAATGTTTAAAATTTATTGTTACAACTATAGTGAGTTCAACATTAGCAAAAGTGTTGGATAGCGTAGAGGTCAAATTTCTACTCCCACTCCAGTGGGTGCAACAGTAGGGAAAGCGCTGGATAGCGTAGAGGTTAAAATTACTATTCCCACTCCAGGGATGTATGACGTTACAACGCATACTTTTACAACGCCTACCATTACAACAAAACTTTTACAACGCAAAAACTTTTACAACGCATACATTTACAACGCAAGATTTTACAACGCATATACCTTTACAACGCATACCATTACAACGTAAGTATTGGTAAGTATATAATAATTTTTTGAATATAAATTAATAAAAAATATTATAATATAATTTAATATAATTTAATTGTATTAAATAAATTTAATTTAAATGTAATTTTACTTTATTTTTACAAAGTACCCCTGTACCCCAAAAACCCAAAACTGACCCTGAACCCTAAAAATACCCCTTTACCCATAAACTGAAAACTGACCCTGAACACTAAAAATACCCCTTTACCCGAAAACTGACCCTGAACCCTAAAAATACCCCTTTACCCCAAAAACTGAAAACTGACCCTGAACACTAAAAATACCCCTTTACCCAAAAACTGAAAACTGACCCTGAACCCTAAAAATACCCCTTTACCCCAAAAACTGAAAACTGACCCTGAACCCTAAAAATACCCCTTTACCCCAAAAACTGAAAACTGACCCTGAACCCTAAAAATACCCCATTACCCAAAAACTGAAAACTGACCCTGAACCCTTAAAATACCCCTTTACCCCAAAAACTGAAAACTGACCCTGAACCCTAAAAATACCCCTTTACCCAAAAACTGAAAACTGACCCTGAACCCTAAAAATACCCCTTTACCCAAAAACTGAAAACTGACCCTGAACCCTAAAAATACCCCTTTACCCAAAAACTGAAAACTGACCCTGAACCCTAAAAATACCCCTTTACCCATAAACTGAAAACTGACCCTGAACCCTAAAAATACCCCTTTACCCAAAAACTAAAAAGTGACCCTGAACCCTAAAAATACCCCTTTACCCAAAAACTGAAAACTGACCCTGAACCCTAAAAATACCCCTTTACCCAAAAACTGAAAACTGACCCTGAACCCTAAAAATACCCCTTTACCCAAAAACTGAAAACTGACCCTGAACCCTAAAAATACCCCTTTACCCAAAATCCCAAACATATAACCTTTTTAAAATAATTATATACTTACTAATACTTACATTGTAATAGTATGCGTTGTAACGGTATCTGCGTTTTAAAAACATGCTTTGTAAATGTACGCGTTGTAAAAGTTTGTGCAATTTAAAAGTTTTGTTGTAATGGTAGTGCATAGTAAAAGTAGCGTTGTAAACGTTGCATACCCACTCCAGTGGGTGCAACAGTAGGGAAAGTGTTGGATAGCGTAGGGGTTAAAATTACTATTCCAACTTCAGAGAGTGCAATAGTAGGGAAAGTAAATACTTCACAAATATATATAAATAACATAAATAGTAATACCAATTACAAATAATTAAAATATTTAAAAAGTGTATAAAAATATTAAATATTTATTTATAAATACAAAAAAAAAATATTTAATTATAAAAATTGCCTACTCATACTAATTAATTACCTATTAACAATAAATTAATTTACAATTTAAAAATTAATAAATTATTTTCAATTACCAATTATATTTTAATTAATTACCAATTAATAATTAATTAACAATAAATTCAAAATAAATATCAATAAATAAATTAACATATTTAATAAATTATAATTAAATTACTTCCCACCCTATTCCCCTATAAACACACAACCCGCTACAGAAAATAAATTACTAAAATTAAAATATTTATCAATTAATCAATTATAATTAATTACCAATTATATTTTAATTAATTACCAATTAATAATTAATTAACAATTAATTCTAAGTAAATATCAATAAATAAATTAACATATTTAATCAATTATAATTAAATTACTTCCCACCCTATTCCCCTATAAACCCACAACCCGCTACAGAAAATAAATTACTAAAATTAAAATATATATCAATTAATCAATTAGAATTAATTACCAATTATATTTTAATTAATTACCAATTAATAATTAATTAACAATTAATTCTAAATAAATATCAATACATAAATTAACATATTTAATTAATTATAATAAAATTACTTCCCACCCTATTCCCCTATAAACCCACAACCCGCTACAGAAAATAAATTACTAAAATTAAAATATTTATCAATTAATCAATTATAATTAATTACCAATTATATTTTAATTAATTACCAATTAATAATTAATTAACAATTAATTCTAAATAGATATTAATAAATAAATTAACATATTTAATTAATTAGAATTAAATTACTTCCCACCCTATTCCCCTATAAACCCACAACCCGCTACAGACTTATATTACACAAAAAATAAAAATTATTATTAACTTACCTTAAATTCGATATTTTTGTTGTCTATATTATGTCTAGTCGATATTATGTCCATTCTATATTTTTGATTCGATATTATGTCCATTCTATTCGATATTAATTTTCTCTAGTCGATATTTTTGTTGTCTATATTATGTCTAGTCGATATTATGTCCATTCTATATTTTTTACTCGATATTCTGTCCAGTCGAAATAAAAGACTCGATATTATGACTGTACACCGAGTTTGGACTGATGGTCTACTTGCTGTTAGGTCTGAATCTGACACCGAACTTTCTTCAGATGATACATTGGTCTTTGGAAAAACTCTTCGCTGGGCATATACTTCAGCCCAAGTATACACTTCTTGTAATTTATAATCCAATGTATCTCTTTTAAATTTTCTCAGCTTGCCTTCTTGTATTTCTTTAGTATGTTTGTCCAGCCTTGCATTGATTTCCTCCAGTGATTTGTCCCAATCAACTTTGTCCATTCTCTCTTCCAAGTCTGCTCTTATTATTTCAATTTCTTTTGAAAGGTCATTAATTGCTTTAGCCAGTTCTTCTACTAAGAGCAAAATTAAATCCAAACTACATTTGTTTAAAATTGAATACCAGTGCTCCATAAAGTCTTTATGGAGCGCTGGTATTCAAAGTTGATTGGGACAAATCACTGGAGGAAAGCAACAAGGAGCCAGAGGTAAATTTGGTAGTTAATATTTCAGATACCATTTTGTCACCCCACCAAACCAGGATTCTAAACAAAGGTTTAGGGTTTGTTCCCACTCATACTACGAATCAATTAGAGTGCGAAGTCTCACTCTTTAAATTCATGAGAGTTTTGAAACTGAGGCATTTCTTTACCAATGTTGCTCCTGCTATTCCCCAAAAAGAGGAAACAGAACTTCTGGAATTCCGTCCTAAGTCAAAGTTTCAAGCACCAGTTTCTCACAAAATCATAGAAGCCTTTGAACGATCAGTACGTAATGATATTCAGAACACCAACTTATCAAGGGGCAAAAAGAAAAATGTATCTGTTCAGGATAGAAATATTTTGAAATCTTTGCAAGAAAACCCAGCTATTATGATCCAGAAAGCAGATAAAGGTGGAGCAATTGTTGTGATGAACAAAAAATTTTACATTGACAAAGTTGAAGAACATGTTGCAGACAGATTAACGTACTTACCACTGGATAAAGATCCCATTAATGATCTCAAAACAACTTTGAACACCATTCTGGAAAAATCATTGGAATTAGGACATATCACCTCAACAACGAAACAATTTTTAACAGCAGACCATCCGAGAAGACCACGATTGTATATGCTTCCTAAAATACATAAGAGTCTTAACAATCCTCCCATGAGACCAATAGTAACGGGGTGCGGTACCATCTTTGAACCACTCGGAATCTACATCGACAAATTTCTACAACCTTTCGTCCAAAAATGGCCCTCATATGTCAAAGATACCACGGACTTTCTTCTAAAAATACAAACAGTAAAAACAGACAACCAAATGTTACTATGTACTATTGATGTAAAATCACTGTATACATCCATCCCCCATCAGGGTGGACTAGAAGCAGTAGAATGGGCCTTGTTGAGTCAACCTTCAATCAGAGCTGATAAAGTGTTCATCCTGGAAATTCTTCATTACTGTCTGTATCACAGTTATTTCCAATGGGAAGAACGATTCTTTTTACAACAACAAGGGACCTCTATGGGATTTGCCGGGGCTCCGGCGTATGCGAACACATTTATGGCTAAATTTGAGGCAGACCATATATACATTGATGAGGACTGGAAAAAGCATGCAGTATTGTACTGTAGATTTATAGATGACATTTTTGTCATCTGGAATGCTGAGAAATCTTTATTGGAAAAGAAATTGACTCAACTAAATCAATTCAATGAACACATACAGTTCACGTCAAACATCAGCGAACAGAGGATTTCCTTTCTAGATGTGGCAATTACCCTAGAGAATTCAGAAATACACACAGAAGTGTTCCGGAAAGAGACTGATGTAAATAATGCACTGTTGTATCAAAGTTTCCACCCGCAGAATCTGAAAGACAACTTATGAGGATTAAAAGGATTTGTTCCAAAGATTTAGACTTGGAGAAACATCTAGATATACAACAGAACAAATATGAACAGAGAGGTTATCCGGAAGAAATACTGGAGAAAACAAGAGAACGAGTGAAAACGTATGACAGAACTAATTTGTTACACCAAAAAATGAAACAGAAATTGGAAAGACATGTATTTGTTTCGAAATTTTCCACTAGTTCCCAAAAGATAAAGAACATAGTGAATAAACATTGGGCACTTTTACAAAAATGAAGCTGATTTTAATGGAATATTCGAACAAAAGCCAATGTTTGCCTATACAAGGTCTAAAAATCTCAAAGAACTTTTGGCACCTAAATTCAAAGAAAAACAAGAAAAACAAATTCAAAGAAAAACAAGAAAAACAAATCTCTTCTTTCAAAGGAATGAAGAGATGTGGTAATTGTGTTCATTGTAATAATGTCATTACAGGCACTTCTATACATCATCCACAAACAGGCAAAACTATCCCATTATTTTTCAATGCTGATTGTAACTCCAATGTTTTGATTTACTACATAAAGTGCCCATGCGGGAAACTTTATGTGGGTAAAACGGAGCGGAAAATAAAAGTCAGGATTTCTGAACACAAAAGTACAATTAGAAATCAAACTATGAAGAGCCCACTAGCAGCACACTGGCAGGAGGCTAAACACAGCATAGCCCAACTGCAGTTTTCAGTCCTAGAAAAAGTTGAGAAGTTTGAGGGCACAGATCTCACCAGATCTCTGCTACAGAGAGAAATTTTTTGGATTAAAAAGCTGGGGACCCAAGATCCCAAAGGGTTAAATGAAAAAATTGATTTTTCATGTTTTCTGTAAAAAAAAATGTAATTCCATGCACCATGTGTTTTTTTGCTATGTACTGATGGTTGATCGAAAAGAATGTATATACAGTTTTCCCCTAACATTCTCTCACTGCATGTGTCTCATTTTAAGTTCGTCACATTTCATTTTAATTTTCTATGCGTTGTGCATTCACGAGTGCTTTTAGTCCAATGCACCTAAGAAGTAGAAGCGGATTGGTTGAGCCCGTAACACGTGGTTACTGGTGAGGAAATAGATCAGGAAGTGAAGCCGCGCTTAGTGTGAGCGGGCCGTTCTAGTTGTTTGCGTGACGCTTGAGGGAGTTTAGCGTTTTGATTGGGAGTTACTCAGTTGACGTGAAGATTAGTACGTGAGGCATTTACGGAGTATCTGAACGTTTGGCAACCGCCACGAGTGAAGTTACAGAGGAACAGCGTTACCATTTAGGTACGTAGTTTGCTGAAGTGGTCTTTGAGGGTTTCTTTTAAAGAATAGCTTAAAGTTGTCCAGGAATCCTGATCATGGTCCTTTTTTTTTTTTGTTGTAGAACCAGTTGCGGACACTTGCCTGCACGAGGGTGAGTTTAGTTGCCACGCTGACGTGGTTTTTGTTATTAGTGTGTAGCTTTTGAAACAGGGTTTTGAGAGTTCATGGCCTATTTCCCCATTGCACAGGTTTTTTCATCCAGCATTAAGAAGTAGAGGGTAAGCTTTACTCTTATCACCCACACGGTGAGATGGTGGTGGTGCACTAAATCAAGCATTTTCATTTTGATTTCAATTTTTATTCAGTTGTGGTCCCAAAATGTAACGCTGTTTTTATATTTGTTCAGATTTCAGGCCCCGGAGGAAGAGCCTCACAGGGCTCGAAATGCATCGGGCTTCTTAAATGTATAATGAAATGATGATATGTTGTGTTGTGTACGCTGTATACTTCTAAGTTCAAAGAGAACAGAAATGTAAAAAAAAAATTATAAAAAATTATGACTGTTTTGTTCAATGTACTGAATTGAAAAGTTATGTTGACACAATTGAAATTCTATTTTGATATGGTTTAAACTTTGAAAAATAAACTCAACAGAGTTTCGCAACAGTGCACAGTGGTCGGGTGTAATTCACTCGAGATAGGTTGGTTTAAGTGTGGGCACGTGAGGGCAAACGTGCTACCATTGTTGCACGCGTAGACTATCAATAAAAAAGACTCATTTGGAAATCGTGAAAACAGGTGTGCTTCTCCTACCCAAATTCATTTTATTAACTTTCTCCTGGAGACCCACCACATCTAAGTGGTGGTCCGACAAGTATTTCCAGAGCTTTTGGCGTTTCTGTGGGGAGTTGAGACTCTTCACATTCCACGTGACGATGCTAAGAGGCATGTGGAATCATCAGGCGCCACCGCTTTGCATTCACAATGTCAACACACCCTCGCCCCATATCCGCCAAACACATCCCTACTTCCCCTCTTGCCCCAGACCCTTTCTGCGCAGACCCAGCCAACTCCTCCCCCTTCCACTCCCCCCTCCCACCCCAGGCCCCATGGACCCCAAAGCTCCGACCCCACAGCAGTAAAAGGGAGTACCCAGTCAAGGTATAACACCTTAGGTTGCATCTGTTCAAGAGCTCGGTATACAAATGCCCATGGAACGCTCCTCCACAGGAAATCAGACTCGCAGCAATCATCCATTGGTCACCACCACCACCCAACCCACCCCCTCCCAACCCCCAACCCCCACCCCCCCAACAAACAAGCAAACCATATACTCAACAGTCCCAGAGGATAGTAGTCCGAAGAGACCTCCTCTGGATGGGGTCAGGAAACCACTGATGGGTCTCCCGGGGCCACGGTCCGGGGTGTCTTCTCGAAAAGTACAAATATACCCACGGCACCTGAGTTCACTTGCCCCTCCGGCGCCATCAGCCATCAGCCCAAGGATTAAGCTGCTCCGGAGCTCTGCTGAGAAGATGCCAACGTCACCGAGGCTACAGAGGCCACCGCCTCACCTCTCTCCTGCAAGCTAAGCGTGCGATCCGGCCTCCTGCGATCCGTCTCCGAACCCACTCTGTGCCACGAGGAGGACCGCCGCCGCCGCCTCCGCGATGGTGAATTGCCAGTCGATGGGGAGAGAGTCGAGTCATCAAGGTCCAGAAGCTCTTTCGCCACTTGGAGGGAAGGGATTTGTGCCAGCCTATTCTGCCACCGAAAGACGATGCGGAAGGGGTGCCCCCAGGAATAGGAAATGTTGCGCTCGCGCAGAAAGGTAGTCACTGGGCGGAACTCTCGTCTCTTCTGGAGTGTCGAAGCTGCTAAGTCCTGATATAGTTGAGGACGGTGCTCTCGGAATTGCAGGGACGGAATGTCCCGCGCCTTCCGCAGGATTCGCTCCTTTAGCTGGAAGTCATGCACACAGAGCAAAATGTCAGGGGGCGGCCCTCCTCCATCTGGGCAGACCTACTCTGTGGACTCTGTCCATCTTGACTTCATGCAAGTCCTCCTCGCCGAGTATCTGCAAGAAAAGTGCCTGCACATAGCCTCTTAATTCACCCGCCTCTCCGTCCCACGGCACAGCACGAATGCGGATGTTGTTCTGGCGGGAACGGTTCTCCAGATCTTCCGCGTGGGCCTAGAGGTCTAAGTTCTGCTCCGTGAGTCAAATCACATCCTGTTGCAATTGGTGGACATCGTTTGCCATGCTTAGGTCATGGTCCTCCAGGGTGGCCACACGTTCCCCGACACTGTCCACATCCCTTCGCACCTCGCGGAGGTCCGACGCCAGTTGGGCCCGGAGCTCAGAGATATCCTCCTTTATAGATGCGAACAGTTCCGACATAAAGGCCTTGGTAGCCGGGGCCTCACTGTCTCCCTGCCCGGAGGATGCGCTGGTACCAGGCGACGCCGGCTGTTGAGGACCCTTGGGCTGGCCATCCTTGCCGGGTTTCCCCTTGCGCAACGAAGAAGACAACTTCACACCTCTGTTCCGCCGGAAACCCAGATCAAAGCAGGGATTCACCTTTCAACAGTAAGCGGCCTCTCCAAAGTACCAGTACTCCGTCCCAAACCAGGACACGGCCCCCTTGCTCGCCGCCTCTTCCATGGAACCTACGGTGGTGTCGGCCGCCCAGGCCCTGTGTGAGCTACCGCGCCGGATCCCAGCTGAGACAGATCGAAGTCCACAGATGCCGACCCAGGCCTCAGCCGCACCGCCGCCCTTGTGCCCGCTATGCCTCAGTGCAAGGATGGGTTCTATGGCCAGGCGTCCTCCACACCATGCAGCACTCCCACTCAGATCCGTACCACCGTGAGTCACAGAGCCAGCTCCGAAGCCTGTAGAGCGGACTCTCCCAGTGGGATGCAGTTCAACAGCGGTCGTCTCCTCCGAAGTGCTGTGTCCCCTATGGCGGGCCGACCCACCTTGCTCAGCGAGAGTGAGGCACACTCCGTAACGGCCCACCAGCCCATCAACTGTCCGTCGCGTGGTGCAGGGCCTCACAGCAGTGAGCAGACGTGGCCCCAGTCCATCCAGCCACGCTGTGCCCAGCGGCACACTGTACCCAAGCACCGCTCCCAAATCTCTGGGTGCGCAGGGAGCTCAGCAGACGGGGGCCGCTGCGCCCGCTCCGTCCCTTCGCGGCGACCAGGCCGCAATCTGCGGACTCGCGTAGTCTGTATGGCCGGGAGGCCCGGACCGCACCGCTCCCGGTCCTGCCCCCCCCGCTCCGGCCAGGAGCCGTCGAGATGTCCGGGGCCAGTATCCGCCACCCCGAGCAGACAGGAGGACCTCTTTTCGCCCCACAGCACGCTCCGGTCTGCCTCCGCTGCTAGGCCTCAAGCCCCGAGGTCGCGTACTCCGCAGGCCGGAAGGCACGGTCCCACAGCATTCCGGGCCCCGACCCCCCTCCGCAGCCGGGATCCGCAGCTGCGAGCCATCCGCAGGCGCGACCGGGGCTCCCGCTAGACGCTCCGGATGACCCCATTCAGCTTCCCAGGGCGGTCCCGGTCCTCAGCTCTCTCCTACCAGGCCGCAGTCCCCCGGGGCTTTCAGCGCCGCTGCCGGACCTTGTGGTGCGCCCGCTCCAGATCCGGCGCCGTTCCCAGGGCACCTCCGCTGCAGACTCGGATCCGGTGGTCGGACACGGCCCCCAGTGGCCTCAGGTGCATCCAAAGAGCCGTGAATGAGCCCGGGGCCAGTTGCTATTCAAGGCTATAGAAGGCCCGGCGCCGGAGGGGACTCAAAGCCCGTCCTACTCCGCCGCCATCTTGGCCACGCCCCCCCAAAGTATTTTTGTTTAAGTAATAGTTTTCACACAAACACCCTGTGGGTGGTTTGGGTCATTATCAGATGGACAACATTGTAGCTTAATAAATCAATCACAAGAGTAGGCTTTGTACAGTGCACATCCTGAACTCCTTGAGCTCAAGGTTCTCCTATATGTGGTAGCGAAGAAAAAGGAGGCAAAGTGAAATATGACAATTGCTCAGGATCACACAATTTGATCCCTGCTTCTCTGGTTTTCACATTGTGCAATTCAGCCACTTGATGGGTATCTCTATCCCACTCTCATTTTACATAAAAAGTTAATGATTCAAATGTAGTTCTTGCCGCATGAAGTTTGAGCCTGGGAAGCAGACAGACGTTACATTATGGGCCGGCTTCTTTTGGGCTTAAGTGTCCAAAAGAAGCTCGAGGTGAGCCACAGCCAGGCACTTGGTTCGAGTTTGGCTTGAGCCTTCGGTCGCTCACATAATGGCAATTAAGGGGACAAAGTCTTGGGAAGCATTTGATTTAACTATTCATCATACGATTTAGTGTAGCAGGAGTACCAACAATACAGTGCAGGACTCTGTTTCAAGATTCATAACTTCCTCACTACCCCATATCTTTGTGATTGGACTAGGAGATTGAGAGTTATTTCCTTCTCAGTAAAATCAAATGATTGATGGGTTACAGTCCTGTTTTCTTATGACATATTTATTACCAGGATTTAGTGTGATTTAGTTTTTTCAATTACTTTAAAGAACCAGAAGCAGAGCAGTACGTTGAGAATTTAATTACCCAAGAGCACGCAATTTGTCAAAAGAGGCAGCCAAGATTCTTAACAAAAATACCCTGTGCTTCCTTAGCTTTTTTGCGCAATACACAACAACTAGGGTTATGGTGAGACTTTTAGGGACAACTCTCACCAAAGAAATGCCACTGTGCTGTTGAACTTACCCGGATTTTAAATATAGACTTCAAAACAAGCATATTTTGGCAAAGTGATAAAACCAGGATTAAATATCAAGCTTGCTAGAACCATGGGCAAAACGTTCCTACTGTTCCATGTCTAAAAGGGGAGGTTGGGTGTTTGTGTCTGCCTATCTCTGAGAATTGCACAATATGTTGGGTGGTGTTTGTCATGGATATTTTATAGCACTTGCTACCTTAACTGAGCCTACTTATAAAAATTGATAACTTTTAGAGATAAGAGGCTACCGACACAAGGTAATTCTGCGCCCAAGCTGGAGTTTGAGCTGCAGGAAAACCGTACAGTCTCCACCTGTTTTAGCATCATTAAGATCTTTTGCAAGTCTACTCATTTGTTCCAATTTCGGCACTTAAACAAGTGATACTGGCAATCATATCATCCAGGCTGACTACTGTAATGCGCTCTACTTTGGATCAACAAGTCGGACTTGAACAAAATGCAAATACTAAAAAACGCAGCAGCAAGACTAATTCTAGACCTTGCTAAATACCAGTTAGTATCAGCAGAACTAATTAAGCAGCACTGGTTACCAGTACAAAAGAGCATTATGCTCAAAGAGTTGTGTCATGCCCAGAAGACTCTACGTAATTTATGTCCAGGATCAATGAGATCAATGTTCCAGTGGTATGTCCCCACCAAACATCTGCGCTTGGCAAATTGAAACTTGGTAGCTATCCTCAAATTCCGGAAGGCTAGATGTGGAGTGAGAGCCTTCTCAGTTGCTACAGCTAAGCTATGGAACTCCCTTCCTCACCAGGTCTTTAGCTTGGAGACCTACACTTCTTTGAGATAAGCACGGAAAACTTGGCTCTTCACTCGGTAATCTTACAGATAAAGTTCAGAGATAAATTCTTTCCCTTTCATATCCGAACTGCCTAGCCTTCAGTGCCTTGACACCTTCGGGTAAGTGTGCACTCTGATAAATCTCATTTCATTTCAAAAGATTCCATTTTATTCCAACTCTATAATCAAGTTGCTTACTTCTTTTGTACACTTGACTCTGCCAAGGTAGCAATTGCAAGTAGACACGTCTTACCCCGTGGTGTGTTAGAGGGTTAACAACTCATATATAGCATAACTCAATATTGTCATATCTATTACTCTTCTAGGGACTAGGGGCTTATTTTAGAGGGCAGTTTAGCATGAAGCATTGAAAGTATCTCCATGACTCACTGTTGACACTATGTACATGCTTTGCTTCCCTCTACACCCGCCCCACCTACCCCTGGCCTTGCTGGCATTAACGTGGCCCTCGATTACACTACAAGCCATACTTTTTAGTCATTGAAAAAATGCTTGTGAGTGCCCATGCCATAGATGGAGTTACATTATAGCATTTTTCAGTGCACACCTCAAACTGATGTATTTGAAGGTACTCTCATGAGATGATGAAGGAAAAGAAGGCACTGTGGAAAAAGTACTTGCCTAAGATCACCCAAAATAGTCATGTGTAAGCAGGGGTACATGAAATTTTGTTTTGCAATTCAGCCACTGCATGGTTATTGCATTTCCTCTCCTTTTTTAAATTAAAGCTTAATGTTTTGTGTTTCATTCGTTCAGGTGGTAAATCAGTGCAATGTTTAAACACATCAAAGCAATGCATGGTTCATAAGTATTGGTGGTAGTAGTGTTTGGGAAGGGTGATGTCCTAATGTGGAAGGTAAAATGAAAGCCAGATTCCCCACTTTTGGTAAATTCAGTGTGACCATTAGTGCAGATTGCTAAAACTCTTTATTTATTGTCATTGGTTCTTGAATTAATTCATCCACCCACTTCTCACCATCCACCTATTCTGTCATTGAGCTCTGCAACCTGTCTCCAGTCGCCATCCGCCATTGACTGCTTGGTCAAGGTTCAATAATGAAAAATGTGTTATAAAACACACCATATTTGCAATTTTGAAAAAGAAATTCTTGGTGGGAGAACTTCCCCACAGCAAATGCCCATGCAATGATCAGTTTTGCTTGCTGCGCTCTTGACATGCAGTTTGGGGACTGGTCAGACAAAATGTGCAAGGGCTGTTTTTGGTTCCTAGCCCGGCTTTGGTTTCACTGCATAAGTCTCATTTTTACATTGTGAAATAATTGTAAAATCCACAATCAATCATAATGCAGTGACCACTCTGTGCCCTCGATCTGATCTTCATGAAACAAGACTTCACTAGGAGACATGCAAGAAAAGAGAAGAGTAAACTTAATTTGTGTTCAACATTTCACTTGGATTGCAACTAAAATGTTTTCTCTTGATAAGAAACAGTGAAGACTGGTAGTAATAGTAATGAGATGAGAACTAATGTTATCCGATAACACATAGTAGGCCAGATCATGAAACACTCTTTTCTTTAAACAAAAATGTATTGAGTGGATTGCAAGAAAAAATGAAAAACAACTTAAGTGCATAATACAGCTTAGATCAATAAAACAATCAATTCCTGCATACATAAGTAGAAACATTAGTGTGATGGCAGTAAAGTGGTAAAAGTGCATCAAGAGATATCATGATAATAATAATAAAGTGCTAATGCAATCAGACTAAGGTGCTATCCTTACCAGATCGAAAAATCCATTAAAAAGTGCTAATAGCATATCAATGCAGTGCTACAATTTAAACACTCTTGACTGGCGCTATTACAGTACACATCACAACCGCCACAAAATGTCATGCTTGTGAGCAAGATGAAAGTGGGCTGTATAAGCAGCGGGCGAGTCTGAATCGAGTTTTCCATTTAAAATGTGGAGCCCTAGTTGGTTTAAACACACTGCCACCTTTGTCCCTTGATTATCCTTCCATTGGTACTGGTACCTTATGTCCGGGATGGCCCACATTTGATTGTCCAATGAGGATAGGAGAGAAGAATCCTAGCCTGTCTTCATTAGGTTAGCATTAAAGTCTCCCATTACTAGCCACATATCGTTTGGGAAGTGCACAAGAAGATCTCTCATGATAGGAAGAATTGTATTCAAGGTTAACTCTCGCTCAATTCCTGCATACATAAGTGGAAACATTAGTGAGATGGCAGTAAAGTGGTAAAGGTGCATCAAGAGATATCATAATTATATTAATAATAAAGTGCTAGTGCAATCGGACCAAGGTGCTATCCTTACCAGATCGAAAAATCCATCAAAAAAGTGCTAATAGCATATTAATGCAGTGCTAAAATTGAAACACTGTTGACTGGTGCTATTACAGTACACATCATAACCGCCACAAAATGTCACACAGCAAATGTGCACAAATATTCTTGTCACGTATTACCACATCCAGAATTCTGTTTTTATAATACAGTGGTCAATGCTGTTTGGAGTAAGAAGAGCTGCCTTAACTTATCACCAAAGACATGTAATAGTATCAGTCAAAAATGTTTTGTATCCGACCCTCGAACTTAACTGAGCCCTAACAGTGCTTGCTTCATGTGACATATTCATGTGATCAAATACATCTTTGCCACTTCCACAGATTGCAGAGACTTACATGCCTTTCACTCTGCCTGCTATTTTATGGTGCTCCTAAGGTATTTATTGCTGCAGTAGAATTCGAAGCAGAGTGCAAAAATATAACATTCCATCGAAGATTTGCTAAGTTGTCTAGTTAATTGCAAAAAGGTGGCACAAAGCACACATTATAAAGCATAATGAATAGGTACTTTATAGCAAGCATTTCTCACTTTTCATAACCAATTTTAAATGATTTTGATGCAACGAACAGTAATGACTTATATTGTCCAGTACCAAATTTCAACATCGCATTCATTAGGCAGAGATACATACTTAAGAAGTTGCAACATTAAGCCCATGATATTCCCACCACCTGCCCCAAATCTTTTCAATCTTCTGGGGCTAGTCCCGGGCCTCATAAATTGTTCTCTCCTGGTTGGTGCATCAATCGACACTCCTCTTCCAGTCCACCAATGATAGGGTTTCTGGTGAGTTCCATTTACAATCAGTGTTGTGGTTGGCCACCATGGCTGCTACTCCAAAGAAGATCCTCCCCATTGTTTGTCCACCCACTTCCTCTAACAAGCTATGCAAGGCCATTAGGGGTGAGGTCAAACCGATGCCCCAGGACCCTGTGAAGCTCCTCGTTTACACCCTCCCAAAAGGAGGTCTGCCTTAGCATCAGCATTAGCATTAGCATGTTTCCTTTCTTTCTCAATATTTCTTGCTTGAAATGTGTTCTGAAAATCCCTTATCATGTGTTAAGAAGCTATACTCCCAGTTTAATAGATTGAAAATATATCAGATACATTAACTATATCCGATTCCCAGAATAAGGGCCCGGATTTACTAATATTTAATTAAATGCACGCAATGGGAGAAAGAAAAAGAAGTTGGAAAAATGAGACTGAAAACATTTCACCTCATTACACTTGCCTGAAGGAAGAGTAAGATTTTGGTGTAAATAGGGATTTCCATCAAAACCTGTGGGTGGTTGCATCAGGGCGCCCATTTACCACCCATGGAATGTCTTGTTGATGCAAAGTAGCACAAAGAATTGCATAGCACCTCTTTGTGTTACTTTGGGATTCTTTCCAATGCAAATCCTGATTTGCATTGCATAGTAATTCCCACCCTAACACTTTGCACTTTGAGTCACAAAAATGAAGCTAAGCTTGTTCAAAGCATTAGTAGATCTGAGGCAAAGCGTAACACTTTTGTTTGGTCCAAAGCATAAATCGCATAATTTACCCACACGTGTAAATATCATTAATCCTGGATTAACGTTACATTTGAAGGAACCAGACCGCATTTTATTGACCTTCACGTTAAATTATCAAATTCTTCCACATTGAACTAGAGTAACTTAAAATCTGAGTCATTTGGAAATAAATCTGTGAAATCAGTCATTTTGTAACAGGCGTGAGGTTGTATTACAGAAATGTTGCACTAGTGCAACACGAACAAATCCAGTCTGATTCACTACAGTAAGAGTTTTGCACCTGTGCCAGAGTGAATGAAAGTTCCTATGAAGTAATTGTTAAACACCTTTAACGTGTTCAACAGTTGTAAATCATTTTATGTTTGTAAGAGGAATTTCATTAAAGCAATCATATTTCATAATTATTTTTTTTAATTGAGAAAACTGATTCCTTTGACTGTTGACACACTTCACAAAAACAACAAAAAGTTTTTGCTACATTTAAGTATGATCCTTGGCATTCAGAATGTGGGAGAATTGCACTTTATGTAAAAAGAGCAAAAAGAGCATGAAGTATTTTAGCACCACGTGTTGCCCTAGTTCAAGTAAGTTCTGCTTCATTTCTGACCTCACAACAGTATAAATGGTACAGATGATTTTGCACTGCATTTCTTTGTGCTGCTTGATATTGCTCTTTTGGGTAAGCAGCAGTTTAGAGATGGTTTACTAGACTAGAACCTATACATGATATGGATTTCACATGCCACAGGACATCATAGTGAAGTGCTACCCCTCCTATTAAAGGGAATATACTTCAATGTGTTGGTACAGTGAGCTCTAGAGAAGGACATTGATTTCATTTGCTGTAGCAAACTCCCAACTCCAATGAATAATTGAGCACCAGTTGTTTGTAGAAGGCTCATTCTGAGCAACAATAACTCTGTACATAGCTCTTCATCTTGCAGTTCTGTTTTTTTCATGCTCTGTAAATACCAGGTGTTACCAAGTGACACAGGAGCTGATTTAGTGTTTGGCAAATGAAGGGTACTCAGTCGAAATGGCGGTAGACATTACCTCTGCCATCCCGAGTGACCTCTGCCCGTCAAATTTGGAGTTGTTTGTCAGCTCGGAGGACAATTCTGTATTTTGACAGGAAGCGCCATCAAGGTCGTTCGTGTCAATGTATGAAAGCTTGACAGATGTCACTGTCAGCCATCAGCCTTTTCAAATCTTTTTTGTTTTTTAAAATCAAACTTGCAAAATGAGAATTTGTTTTTAAAAAATTGAAAAAATTATGACTACTGTGCCCTGGGAGTTTTTCTCAGGGTGTGGAGTTCGTTATTGTTTTTTCCTTTCCCTTACAGCCAAGGTTTTCCTGGCAGGGAAGGACAAAATAGGGCGAACAATGTAAAGCTCTTCTTCCAACTGCCCCTACCCATCCAGCTGTCGGAAGAAGTATTCTGTCAACTGAGCCAAAAGGGGCTCAATTGAAGAAATAATTATAGTGCGCTTGTCTCTAGGTGAGGCAGGCCGACCGTCAGTTTGGGGGAGGGAACTCTGTCGAATTGGTGATGGAGTAGCCTGTCCGCCAAACTCTAAGTCAGGCCCCATGGATTTTGTTTATTTTCTAGTTAGAGCTGGGCTGCAGAAACAAGGACGATGAGATGGATGTGGCTCTGGGTGCTGGGAACATACAATTGGGAGAATACTAGTCAGCACACAATACAGTCATCTGTGTTCTTTCACATTTACATCTAGAGAGATGTGGGCTTAAGTTGTTTTGCACTTCAATTCAATTCAAAAACTTTATTCGGAAACATGTAAATCATGTCCATAAAAGTACATACATACAATACATGTTAAAAGAAAATGCACTTAACGATCGCAATCAGCTAAAAATACAGTAAGATACATATAACGGATCAAATGACACACTTAAAAATTTTCCAATAGATAAAATGTTATAAGAAATTTGATATTTATTTTTAAAAAATCATGCTTTTCCTATAGCTAAGTAAATAACTAGCCGTGTAAAAACAGATGTCAAGGTGATGCAAGTTAAAAAGTAATTTCATTGCCGCTTTAACAGTTCTTGCTCCAAATTTAATAAATAAAGGTTTTAAAAAGAATTTACGACATTCGCTATACAGGTTACATATAAGTAGAAAGTGCTCTGTGCTTTGTTCTGAAATATTGTCGCACCGACATGGACCTGTAGGGCGCATCTTAATCTCAGGGAATGCAACCAATAGGTGGACCGTACCCATCCTCATCCTGGTGAGAACAAACCGGTGTTGCCCTTTAGTCACCTGGAGGAGGTAAGGATGTAGGCCCACAAGTTCGTTCAAATGGTTATAACGTATACAGGTGGAAAGTTTAAGATCATCCGTAGCTCGTCTTTCTGCACAATGATTTAAGAAAATTGATTTCAGACTCTCCTTAGAGAGATCCGAGGCAGAACAGTGATCTAATGTAACGTTAAACCCAAACACACTAGAGAAGGATTCAATTGTGTATTTAATCCATGGGATTTTGAGAAAATAGTCTAGACGTAAACAATCCTCAATGATGGCCCTATTAAATGAGGTTTCGTCTTTCATCCAAACCGAACGCCACAACATCAAAGGTCTCAATAATAATAGATCGTTTATATGATGTAGTCCTAGTTCTTTATGGACCAGACTATTAGCAGTAGAGGTCGGGAGACACAGTAATTTTTTCAGAAACATATTCTCTTCTACCTGTAGAGATTCTACCCTGGATACCCCCCATACCCCTGCTCCGTAGAGGGCAGCCGAGAGACACCTAGCTTCAAAGATCTTAAGCATTTCTTTAGGCCTTCTACTACCTAATTTACTTGCAAATGCAAATATTCCATTGGCACTCCTGATCATTTTGTCGCGCACCACCTTGTGCTCGACATCCCAGTGACCATTTTTGGAAAAGTTAACTCCCAGGTAGCAAAAGTTTTCCACACACTGCACCACTTGGCCATCAATGAGATACCTATAGGGCTTTTTAGTTTTCACCTTACTTGCTCCGCACTCCATCACAAATGTCTTGCTTTTGTTAATGACCAGCTTTCTTTTTTCGATAAAGGCCACAAATTTATCCATCAAAAGCTGTAGACCCCGGGGAGTCCTAGAGAGCAACACAGCGTCGTCCGCATAGAGTAACACGGGGATGGTGCTAGTGTTTACTCTAGGTGCGTCCGCTGGTGCCCTCTTTAAGATCGAGTCTATTTCATTAATAAACAGAGTGAAAAGCAAGGGTGCCAATACACACCCTTGTCTGATACCTCTCCTGACCCTGAATTTGTCTGTGCATTCGCCCGAAGGCCCGTACCGGACACTCGAGCTAAGCCTCTCGTATAAACGGGCCAGAAAATATATAATTTCCCTAGGTGCTCCCATTTCTAGCAAAGTAGTCCATAGTATGGCGTGATCCACCAGGTCAAAAGCGCTGCTCAAATCAGCGAAACAGAGGTAAAGTGAACCATTTTTTGCTCGGGTGTATTTCCCAATCAGGAGTTCCAGATTTAAGCATTGTTCAATGCAACCTCTTCCTTTCCTGAACCCGTATTGGCAGTCTGTCATTATTTGATTAGACTCTGCCCATTCTTCCAATCGGACGAGGAGTACACGGCTCATAATCTTGACGGACGAATCCAACAATGAAATTGGCCGGTAGTTTTTAGCGTTTCCTCGGTCCCCTTTCTTATGAATTGGAACTATTATAGATTCAGGCCAGGTGCACGGAATAGTATAGCGAACAGCAGCGTTAAAAACTTTGGCTAGTACTGGCCCCCAAGTCTCAGGCGCGAATTTGTACACATCAACTGGGACACCATCGGGTCCCTGGGCCTTACCGCCCTTACTAGCTCTGATACTACTTAGGACCTCCTGTAAGGTGATATCTAGGTTAAGTACTGGCCAAGAGCAACTTATCGGCAACGTTACCGTGTTAGGATTAAAAATGCCAGAAAAATGCTGTACCCATGATTCCTTGCCCACGTTTGAGGTTAACACGGGAAGTTTATCATCTTTTAAAAAGGGGCTGTTTACTACTGCCCAAAAAAGCGTACAATTATTCGATACAGCCGCTAGATCAAATCGCTCCCAAGCTTCCTCACGTAATTCAACTTTCCTTTGCTTAAGAGCTAAATTATAGTCAGATCTAAGCTTAGCTACAACTGTTTTGTCTCTAGGTTTGATGGATAATGCCTTTTTTAGTGTCTTCAGTGCCACAGTACATGCATTATTAAACCATCCCCGTGCTTTGTTATTAAAATTTCCAGCAGACCTAGTAAACTTACTACTAATAAAAACATTGATTTTTATAAAGTGGGAAATACAGGCCTCCATATTTGGTTTCTCATCAATAATTGATGTAATGTCATTTAAGCAGCAGGAGATAATGCAATTAGAAGTTACTTCAGCTTTATCCCCTGCCCACCTTATTCTGAATCCATTCGGCCTATGTACCTCAATGTTTAAAATAGGACTACTATCTGGAATTATACAAACTTCCCAAAACCTAGTTTCAATAACAAGACAGTTATGATCACTAACCATATGGTCTACAACCTTGACATCAGAACTAAAATGAGCTAATTCGGAAGACATGCAAATAAAATCAATCACAGTGTTCGCCCCTCTCCCCACAAAGGTTGGCAAACTATCACCCTTCCCGTCCTGCTCAATCTCTAGGATCTCCAAATCGTAGGCGAGTAGGAAGGAGTTCAAAGTTTCTCCATATGTATTGTGTTGGAAGTGTGTAGCTGGCTCTCCAACACGATTCAAAGTGCCACACAACTTTTGGTTAGAGAGAGGGCAAACAGAAATGTTAAAATCTCCAACATATATGAATTCAAAAACTGTATTAGAAGCTTTCATCAATTGTTTGATTGCGATGTCTAATTCTAAAATAACCGTATATCTGCTGGCATCAAAAACATTATTATACATATTAATCAACAGAATGTTTTTGTCTGCCTCATCCGCTAACCACAGCAGTTGGGAATTATTGCCCACAGTGATATGCTCCTTCACCCTGATTCGCATTTTCACAGAAATCAGAATTAGCAAACCACCTTTGGCCCTCCCTGAGGTAGTTGCCACTGCTGGTAACTCATATGCTACAAAACCATCAAGGCCCTTAAAATTTAGACACCAGGTCTCTTGTAAACATAAGATATCAAATGTTCTGATTAGTTCTAGCCACCCTAGTACATTTAGTTTAGAAACTAGTCCTGCTATATTCCAACTGGCAATAAGGCAAGTTGTTGACGCCCCCACTAAGGTATTGCAAGATGTACCCACAGACTTAGGCAGTATACTACCAGTTGTATTTGGGGGCTGATGTGAATCTACTCCTGCAACCACTTCGGCAGACTCGTGTCTGACCTCTTGTCAATCGCAGTTGTTGAGACCAGACAGGGCATCATATCTATTGTGCAATAGCATACTTGGTACTAGGGGGGATGCCCAGCGGTTATGCATATTCAAGTTGTTATTCAAGTTGTTATCCCATCCTAATGCTGGCGTTTTTGGTAGGGTTACATTTTGCTGTTCCCCATGGAAAAATTTTAGTGTTAGGGGAACCACCGTACCTCTTCTACGCTGAGGTGGAAAAATATGTGTTAAAACATTAGGAAGTATATTGGGATGTGCAAATGTTACCGCCACGCAGTCCCCTTTAAATCTTTTGGGGCGATTCCCTATCCAGGGAACACGTTTAACTGCTTTGATATCATGCGCCAGTTGCTGTAACCCACCAGGCGCTAACCTCATATTACCAGAGAGCCAGTGAAGGGCCTTACTACTCAGAGAGCTGGCTGACTCGATAATACCGTCATCCAACTGGGGTACGTTAGCTAACACTAATACAACAGGTGAGGCTTCCTCGATAAACTGCAGAGGGTCTGTACCGTGGACTTGTGCTTGTGGAATATTAACTATCAACGGGCGCCCTTCTACTGTTGTTATATTATGATTAACTTTTGGGGCCGGCGTATGGGCTGGATCGGTCAGCACACCAGGTATCCCTTCTCCGGCTTGATTAACCCCTTCTGTAATATTTCTTGTTAATAATGAAGTATTAAGACTACCTATTTCCTCCGTCAACTTAGTTTGCATACCTCCAAGTCTTTTTACTTCCGCCTGCAGTTTATCTATTTTAGAGATCAGAGGTTTTACAATTTCGATAAGTTTACCCTCTACAACCTCAAGCAGTTTAGCAAACATTTCATCCTCTCCTCTGTTTCTTATAGTCCCTTCCCCTACTGCCTTTAGGGGAGCTCTCGAGGAACCTGGGGATAATGTTCTTTTCCTTTTCACTCTTGGCCTTTGACCACCCTGTTTCCGCTGATTCTTCACACAGGCACGCACAGGCCGGGGTGTGTGCTCAATCAGTGGTAGATCATCCTCCACAGGACCAGTAACAGTGTCTGGATCTGAATCAATAACATTATCAAAGTCTACATCCAGAATAACAGGGGATGCTAACGTGATCAGTGGCTGGCTGTCAGTCTCAATCAAAGGTGAATCGTTAGTTGAGGCCCTGGTTTCCACCATCACGAAGGGGCTATCCTCAGCTGACATAGGTAAAGTAGGGCTTAACCTACGCAAATCTGGTGACTGGCTTAGCCCAAGTGATTCCCTCCTTTGTTCATTTATTTTCTTTACTGTTTGCACAACATAATTATCCATGGTATTAGCGGGCAGAACAGCAGGTTTCTTTTTAGTCGTCATCTATATGTAACACGGTAAACAACAGAGCAACTAAGTCTTACTTGTGGACGCGTCTCTGGTGAACCAGGGGGTCAGGCCCTGCCCCTGCCTCCTCCTGCCGATGAGGGCCGTAGAGGGCCCGCCCTTTGCCCGGGCTTAGCCCCGGGCGTCCCGCTCGCGTCCCGCGCAGCGGGTAACTGAGGCGCTTTATTGCGCCTCCTCCTGGCGCCCTCGCGTCGTTGGTAGGCGCGCCGCCGCGTAGGCTGCCGGGAATTGAAGTCCCGGAGCGGCGGCGCGTGTGGCGTGAGGGAAGATGACTCTCGGCGGTGGCGGCTTTCTACCAGGTGCCTGTTTGCCCCAAAATGACTCCTGGCGGTGGCGGCGTTGCAGCGTCTAGCAGGTAAGTGCTTCTCTGTGTCCCCCTGCTCCGCCGGTAACTGAGGCGCTTTATTGCGCCTCCTCCTGGCGCCCTCGCGTCGTTGGTAGGCGCACCGCCGCGTAGGCTGCCGGGAATTGAAGTCCCGGAGCGGCGGCGCGTGTGGCGTGAGGGAAGATGACTCTCGGCGGTGGCGGCTTTCTACCAGGTGCCTGTTTGCCCCAAAATGACTCCTGGCGGTGGCGGCGTTGCAGCGTCTAGCAGGTAAGTGCTTCTCTGTGTCCCCCTGCTCCGCCGGTAACTGAGGCGCTTTATTGCGCCTCCTCCTGGCGCCCTCGCGTCGTTGGTAGGCGCGCTGCCGCGTAGGCTGCCGGGACTTGAAGTCCCGGAGCGGCGGCGCGTGTGGCGTGAGGGAAGATGACTCTCGGCGGTGGCGGCTTTCTACCAGGTGCCTGTTTGCCCCAAAATGACTCCTGGCGGTGGCGGCGTTGCAGCGTCTAGCAGGTAAGTGCTTCTCTTTGTCCCCCTGCTCCGCCGGTAACTGAGGCGCTTTATTGCGCCTCCTCCTGGCGCCCTCGCGTCGTTGGTAGGCGCGCCGCCGCGTAGGCTGCCGGGAATTGAAGTCCCGGAGCGGCGGCGCGTGTGGCGTGAGGGAAGATGACTCTCGGCGGTGGCGGCTTTCTACCAGGTGCCTGTTTGCCCCAAAATGACTCCTGGCGGTGGCGGCGTTGCAGCGTCTAGCAGGTAAGTGCTTCTCTGTGTCCTGTTTGCCTGTTTGCACTTAATTGTAATGTCAATAGAACATATTTTAACTTATGTCTTTAAATTCCAGAGTCAGTGGGTAGATTACAGCTCCCCCTCCATAATAGCATTATACCTCAACATTCTTAAATCTGACGTAATATTCAGAATTATAGGTGGGTGACAGTGAAAAATGGGTATGTTTTTCATCAGGGGCTCTTATAATAAATAGGTGTGAGCAAAGCTCAAATTAAAAGCTAGCACTCAGAAGCAAGAGGTAAAACATCCGTAATTCACTTTTTACACACCTATAATTGTATGTTAAGAATGGTCCCCACTCCAAATCATGTGCTACTGTGTCCACCATCTAAGGAGGGCAAAAGAATAATGGGTGAGACATATATAACATGGCCTCCCCCACCTCTTCCACAAATCATAAAAATGAAAAACTTTCCGCTCCCAACCCCAGGTCAAATTGAAAAAAAAAATGTGTTGCCTCCTATGACCTATCTGTACCACCTTTTACATTTACCCTCCCACTGCTTAAAATGAAAAAAAAACGTACTGCCCTCCTACCAAATTCTATGCCACCCCTCCCCTCCCCTGCTCAAAGCCACGCCTTCCACTCTCACACTGAAAGGGAGAGCCGGTGCCACAAAGACTGTGGCCCGGGGTTATAGAAACCTGTGCTGACCAAGAAATGCTGCTGTCTGCAGAGGCAGCACTATGCTCACATTCTCACACCCGCCCTCGGGTCTGTTATAACCCCGGAAGAGGCGATCAACTGCAGAAAGTCCATCAGCCATGATCCAGCCGCCTTCTGGAGGTCTGCACAGATATGGGTAGTGGGTACCACTGCAGAATACAGTGGAAGCATGCATTTTTACAGCTAAGGGATACCAAATGGAAGCCATGCATAACAACCCAATTCTAACTTCATATTGTGATGGAGACCAATCACCTTCCATTGCCACTTTATGGTTCTTGAGGGTAAAGGCACGGTATGGAGCACCGTAAACCACAGGCACAAATTAAGCACTGTGGTACTTTTGACTGAAAAGCAGAATCTTACCCCACATTTATTTGAAATAATTAATTTAACCATATATTTTGAGTGTGTGTTGTACAGTGTTAAAATGTATTAGTAATAGAATTCAAGTGTTCTCACATCTTGATCCTTAATTGGTGTCTTGCTCACTTGCGCGAGCTGCCAACACTTCTCGTATTCTCAGCTGAGTCGATATTTCAATATTTCAAGGAAGGGCTGTTGTTGTATCCTGGTTAATGCAGAAGACCGCCCGGCAGAGCTTGTTAATGTCCTGAGTTATTCAGAATAAACATGTGCTTTGACAATTCTTGTAATTGTCTCCTCTTTTAAGTTTGCTGAAAACACAAATTACAATTTAGGATAGATGAATACCAGTAGTGGGTCTTAATCAGGGTCTTCAGGGCTCAGCCCTACCTCCTGTGTAGGGGCACTTACTGCCCCTTGCCTCTACTGCTAATGATTTCCCGGAGCAGTGTTCATGAAAACATTACTCTCAAGTTCTCATGAACACTGCCAGTGTGCCGGCCTTGTCTCCAGGCTCCTAATGACAGACGAAGGAGGGAGTTGAGGGGGCTGAGGCATGATCCAGCTACAAGAAACCTACACTCTGGATCTGGATGTCTAGATTGTGCATGTAAGGGGCGTAGTTGAACTTTGATCCTCTGACACAGGCACGATCCAATCAATTTAGCAGACATTCTGTGCATGCCCCAGAATGCACAGTATATCTGCTAAAATGTGACTGTAAGAGCACACATCAGTGCATCCCTAAGGCCGATGAGGAGCCAAGTGGTACAGCAGGGACAGGATCCCAAGAACATATTCAGTTTCTTTTAGGGCTGTGTTTCCAGTACTGTCAAGAAGCAGGGAAAGGGACTGATGTGGTCCTTTCCATCTTTCAAATATGGCCTTCCTGCTCTGTCTGGCCCCTTTTTGGGAACTGTGGCTTTTTGGTTCCAATGTCCAGCTTCAGATTCCTGCTCTGCTGTTGCCATGGAGCATCCAGCGAAGGAAGGGAGATAAGTAAAAAAAAAATTATCTGTGGATGTGTGGGTATGTGTTTGTGAGTGTGATTTGTGAGTGATTTATAGTAAACTAGCTTACCCGTCACGCGTTGCTGCGATCTCCGAAGAAAGTAAATTCAAGGAAACTCGTTATGATAACATTCGATTTATATTGTGTCATTTTTATTGAAACGTATTCATTTTAATATGGAAAAAATTTCAAAGTGTCGTTTTAATTCTATTTATTTATTCGAGTGCTTGTGGATACACGATTTTTTGTTTTTCCATCTTGTGCGTACATCAGTATTCGAAAGATTATGAGGGCCCTGGGTGACCGATATTTAAAAAAGAAATTATGCCAGAAACCTTAGTGGGAGTGTACTCAACAACTTCCCAAAGTTTCCTGGCGATCGGATGAATGCTGTTTTAGTTCTATTTATTTATTCGAGTGCTTCTGGATAAACCATTTTTTGTTTTCACGTCTTGTGCGTACATCAGTATTCGAAATATTATGAGGGCCCTGGGGGGGCCAATATTTAAAAATTATTTATGCCAGAAACCTTTGCGGAGGTGTAATCAACAACTTCCCAAAGTTTCATGGCGATCGGATGAATGGTGTAGTAATGCATAAAGGACAAACAGACATACAGACAGACATACATTTGTTTAGGTCGAGGACCTAAAGGCTGCGCTTGTGCAGTCTCCGGTCGGAGATTTAATGTTTTTGAGTACGGGGCTTGAACCCACCTCTCTCCTCCATCTCTCCTCCATTGGCTGGCTTCCTAAACGGAGGCCAGCCATTGGAGGAGTGGGGCGTCACTCCAATCAAGCCCCGTCTCTTTCGGATTTGGGGGCGTGTTTTTGGCGTTCTTTCCACCTGTGACATCATCCGTCACTCAGAACGCCAAAACGCGCCCCCCGAATCCGAAATTGTTCGGATGTTTGCGGCCGCCATTTTTTTTTGGTGCCGTTTACCGTTTTTCTTGTTTTTAATGGCATCGCAGTGGATGATCCCTCTCCCTGCGGCAAGGGAGGAGCTGACCCGGTCTCCAGCCCACCTCTCCACACGGCCCTTGCAGTATAAGCAGAGCTCACGACTTCGCCTGGGGCGCTGACATACCCTGGAGTGGTTAACAAGGAATGCCTGAGGGTGAGGACGCCACCCACTGAACTCCAAATCCGGCGCCACTGTGGGGACCTGAGGCCCTGGGACCGTGTTACACTGTGGGCCTGGCTGAGGGTCCGGCAGTCGTGGAGACTTGAGCTGGCGGAGAGGGCGGTCGGACATAGTACCGCAGCTAAGGGGTGTTGACGCCGTGGTCCAGCTCTGGGCTTTGAGGTACCGGCAAGTGGTCTGGATCCCCAGACTGTGTCGAAGGAAGAGGGACAGGCTGTGGTGCGGTGCGGTGCAGAGATCGGGCTGCCGCAGACAGCCCCCGCTTTGCACGGGATCGGGCGGCGTCACGGGACCCGATTCAGTGCAGCGGAAATAAATAGAGTGGACCGTGGCCATCTGCATCTGGGGCTGGGGCGCTGGAGTTGCTGAAACTGCCCCTGCCGCTCGGTCGCACTGCCAAAAAGCCCAAGGAGTGCGAGGGAGCAATCGCTGGCACATAGGATTAGAGATCAGACACCGGGGGTCTGACGGCAGATATCGACTCCCGGGGGGGCACGCTGCTGCACAGGCGGACCGCGCCAGCCACGGGAGGAGCGGGTGCATCTGCGCAGCGGGATGGCTTGGCAATCGCCAGGCAGAAGTGAGGGGGAGTCCGTAGTCTGACTGCGAGTGCTGGAGTGGGCGGTTGCGCGGCAGTAGCGTTGGGCAAGATTTGGAGCCCTGGAGCTGCCTGCTGCCGCAGAGAAGACAGCTGACTGATCCTGGGGAGTACTGGGACTATGAGGACAGCTATGGAAGGGAACCGGCAATAAGAAGGCAGCGGGAGGGCAGCGACCACAAGGAAGGAAAGAGACGCTGGCTTCTGGGGACTCCCTGTGGGGCAGAGGATTTCATGAGGTGGACACTGCCATAGTGGGATGTTGCCGTGCTGTTGGCTCTGTGTGTGTGTGTATGGCTCTGTGTGTGGCTCAGTGTGTGTGTGTGTGGCTCTGTGTGTTTGTGGCTCTGTGTGTGTGTCTGTGGCTCTGTGTGGGTGTGTGTCACTGGGTGTGTGTGTGTCTCTGTGTGTGTGTGTGTCTCTGGGTGTGTGTGTGTGTCTGGGTGTGTGTGTGGCTCTGTGTGTGTGTGGGGCTCTGTGTGTGTGTGGGGCTCTGTGTGTGTTTGGGGCTCTGTGTGTAGGGCTCTGTGTGTGTGTGGCTGTGTGTGTGTGTGTGTGTGGCTCTGTGTGTGTGTCTGTGGCTCTGTGTGGGTGGCTCTGTATGTGCGTGTGGGTGGCTTTGTGTGTGTGGCTCTGTGTGGGTGTAAATGCAATAGGTCATGCATTTGCGGGCGATTAAGCTATTGGCATTGTAAATGACAATGCCATTTATTTAACGATTAAGCTATTGGCAATGTAAATTACAATGACATTTATTTATGATTTTTTAAAAAAATGTCAAGAGCAATGCCAATAGCTCTACCTTTAATAATGCCGAGACCATTGCATTGTAAATGCTTGTTTTATATATATAGATGTGTGTGAGACACACTCATGTGCACACACATGTATGTGTGCACATATTCATATGCACACAGACACCCAGGCACATATATACTCACTTGCAAGCACTCATGCACACACTCATCTAAACACATGCACACACATGCAAACTCATATATATATAATCAAATGATCACATGGATGATGTCATCAGTGATGTCATTTGAGATGTCTTCAGAGATGTCATGAGTGATGTCACTGACCATGTCATGAGTGATGTCATATGTAACATCATCAGCAGTGCATTGTGGGGGCGCGAGTTATAGTTAGCTGAACTAACTATAACGGGGGGATTTCTATGGTTTTGTTCGAGTGAAATGTCCAACTAACTATAACTTTCCCTGAAACTTATGTTTTTTTCAGTGAATATATATATAAATATTTATATATATATTCACTGAAAAAACATTCAGGGAAAGTTATAGTTAGTTGGACATTTCACTCGAACAAAACCATAGAAATCCCCCCGTTATAGTTAGTTCAGCTAACTATAACTCGCGCCCCCACAATGCACTGCTGATGATGTTACATATGACATCACTCATGACATGGTCAGTGACATCACTCATGACATCTCTGAAGACATCTCAAATGACATCACTGATGACATCATCCATGTGATCATTTGATGCATCTTCTCACACCCTAATATAACCTTTGATACACCCACTCTAAATTACAGACTGACATTCTCAAAACTATAGACACTCCAACAACAATAACTATATACCCACTCACTGATTGTTAGGTTTACACACACAACCACTCACTCACCCGTACAGTCACTCATACTTATGGTCACTCAGTACACGACTATCATATGCACTCATACACCTACTTAGAAACTCACACACCACCACTCATCCACAGAGGTACTCACACACCTAGCACCCAGTACTTAGGCTTTGCAATCTATGTTCTTGTGGGCGCATTTGTGCAATAAGTTATTTAATTTGTGTTCAATACTCAACATAGTTTGCTTGTGCTCACTGGAGTGGGGTATGGTTGAGGGGAAATTGTTTGAATGTTTAAGTATCTTTGTAGATAGGTTTTTCTGAGGCCCTCCACTATCTGTTCCCACGATAATGCCGTCAACTGGTTGCTAGACTCATGGTTCAGGTTTTCCAGGAAGTCGTCCACCTTCTCTTCAATTGTTTCTTGTTGGTCCAAGGTCCACTGTAGTTTTCTAACAGGCTCCAATATAGATTCTTTCCCAATCAAGTAATTTTTTAGGCGGTAGATCTGCCAGGATAGAACTTTGCACGTTAGGGCGACATGATCACTTTCCAATAAAGGGGTTACCACAGATTCCTGAGGAAGATGAAAGTGGGCTGTATAAGCAGCGAGTGAGTCTGAATTGAGTCTTCAGTTTAAAATGCGGAGCCCTAGTTCGTTTAAACACACTGCCACCTTTGTCCCTTGATTATCCTTCAATTGGTACTGGTACCTTATGTCCGGTATGGCCCACATTTTAATGTCCAATGAGTATAGGAGAGAAGAATCCTAGCCTGTCTTCATTAGGTTAGCATTAAAGTCTCCCAATACTAGCCACATATCGTTTGGGAAGTGCACGAGAAGATCTCTCATTATAAAGGAAGAATTTTATTCAAGTTTAACTCTCGCTCAATTCCTGCATACATAAGTGGAAACATTAGTGAGATGGCAGTAATGTGGTAAAAGTGCATCAAGAGATATCAGAATTATAATAATAAAGTGCTAGTGCAATCGGACTAAGGTGCTATCCTTACCAGATCGAAAAATCCATAAAAAAAGTGCTAATAGCATATTAATGCAGTGCAAAAATTGAAACACTGTTGACTGGCGCTATTACAGTGCACATCACAACCGCCACAAAATGTCACACAGCAAATGTGCACAAATATTCTTGTCACGTTTTACCACATGCAGAATTCAGTTTTTATAATACAGTGGTCAATGCTGTTTGGAGTAAGAGCTGCCTTAACTTATCACCAAGGACATGAAATAGTATCAGTCAAAAATGTTTTGTAATCCGCCCCTCGGACTTAACTGAGCACTAACGGTGCTCGCTTCATGTGATATTCTTTGTGCTTTGTCCACGTCTTTGCCACTTCCACAGATTGCAGAGACTTACATGCTTTTCACTCTGCCTGCTATTTTATGGTGCTCCTAAGGTATTTATTGCTGCAGTAGAATTCGAAGCAGAGTGCAAAAATATAACATTCCATCGAAGATTTGCTAAGTTGTTTGGTTAATTGCAAAAAGGTGGCAAAAAGCACACATTATAAAGCATAATGAATAGGTACTTTATAGCAAGCATTTCTCACTTTTGATAACCAATTTTAAATGATTCTGATGCAACGAACAGTAATGACTTATAGTGACCAGTTCCACATTTCAACATCGCATTCATTAGGCAGAGATACATCTTAAGAAGTTGCAACATCAAGCCCATGATATTCCCACCACCTGCCCCAAATCTTTTCAATCTTCTGGGGCTAGTCCCGGGCCTCATAAATTGGTATTTCCTGGTTGGTGCATCAATCAACACTCCTCTTCCAGTCCACCAATGATAGGGTTTCCGACGAGTTCCATTTACAGGCATTGTTGTGGTTGGCCACCATGGCTGCCACTCCAAAGACGATCCTCTCCATTGTTTGTCCACTCACTTCCTCTAACAAGCTCAGCAAGCCACTCGGGTGAGGTCAACCCGATGCCCCAGGACCCTGTAAAGCTCCTCGTTTACACCCTCCCAAAAGGAGGTCAGCCTCCATGGGCCCAGGTCGTATGGAAGAAGTCAGCTACCGCCAGGGAACAGAGTGCACAGTGTCCTCAGGCAGTACGTATTGGTCGGTGCAATCGTATACATACATGGCTTAGCGTTTGAAGCAACTTACACAGCATCAAAACATCATTAGCAAGCTTCCTTTCTTTTCAATATTTCTTGCTTGAAATGGTTTCTGAAAAGCCCATATCATGTGTTAAGAAGCTACACTCCCAGATTAATAGATTAAAAAGATAACATCTACTTTAACTATATCCAATGCCCAGAATAAGGGCCCAGATTTACTAATATTTAATTAAACGCACGCAATGGGACAAAGAAAAAAGTGCTAAGGTATGTGGTAAGATATGATGCTTTGAAGGTACGCCTTTGCTGCCATGCACCAATGCACAATCTCTTGCACTATCAATGGTATATGCATTCTCTAAAGCATTGGTACTGAAAGGGGATACTTCCATGGTACTGAAAGGGGATCCTTCCAGTACAAAAAATATCCTTAAATACTTTTGTGACCTTGTATGTGTGCTGTAGAATGCATAAAATAACATAACATGCAAAGTTGGAAAAATGTGAGACTGAAACCATTTCACCTCATTACACTTGCCTCAAGGAAGCGTAAAATGTTGGTGTAAATCACGGTAAATAGGGATTTGTCATCAAAACCTGTGGGTGGTTGCATCAGGGCGCTCATTTACCACCCATGGAATGCCTTTTTGATGCAAAGTAGCACAAAGAATTCCATAGCGCCCTAGCACTATGCACTTTGAGTCACAAAAATTAAGCAAAGTTTGTTTAAAGCATTAGTAGATCTGAGGCAAAGTGTAACTCTTTTGTTTGATCCAAAGCGTAAATCTCATAATTTACCCACAAGTGTAAATATTATTAATCCTGGATTACCATTACATTTGAAGGAACCAGATCACATTTTATTTTCCTTCACGTTAAATTATCAAATTCTTCCGCATAAAACTAGAGTAACTTAAAATCTGAGTCACATGGAAAACAATCAATAGAAAACTAGAATAAAGTGACCTTTGGCTTTAAAACTAGAGAGTTCCCCGCATGAATTGGGTGTGTTGGCATGTATGACCTATAACTTGACCACTATGCTCTCGACAATATGGAGTCATCTGGGACCCTAAACAGGTGAAACTCAAAACTGTGGCATTTGGTGCCTTGCTGTAAAAATCAACATTCCAAATCCGCTTTTTCGTGCAAAACGGCGAGCTGCGACGCAACATGTGAGGTAAAATAGCACATTATTTCTTCATCAGATTTCGCTGTGTGGTTGCTCCGTTGCACTAACCAGACATTCTAGCCATGGTCCACGCTTTTCGATGCTCCTCGCAGACATTCTGCCCATCACATCTCGCTGGTCCTCCTCTGGTACATTGTATCGCTGCTCCCACTATGCAGACAGATGGCGTTCTTGCCCGGTGTTGTATCTCGCTTCACCTCGCAGACTTTCTATCCCTCACGGGTTTCTCACTGCTCTTCTCAGACGCTCCATCTCTACCTCTCGCTCCGCTGTCTGTGACCCTTGACCCCACGCTGAGGTGGCGGGAGACCGATGGAAGACGGAAAACAGCCCCCGGTAAGCAGAAAGGTAGGAAGACAGAGGGTGTTGACGAGGGTGGAGGAGGACCACTAGAGGAGGGCTTTGAATGAGAAGGGAGGAGCACTGATTGGGGAAGATTATATATGAGAAAGAGGCGACTGCTCCTAAATATTGTGTCAACCCCCCCAGTGCTATGTACATTCCAACTAAATACTATGCGAAACCCTTGAATATTGTAAATCCCTCTTAATACAATGCAAGGATCTCTTGAATACTGCCTGAAACCCACCTCAATACTGCATGCCCCCACCTAAATTACACGAAGCCCTGCGTGAACCCCTTCTTAATACTGTCCGATGTCACCGTGCATACACTGTCAACCACTGTGATTTCCCCCTCCTACCTCTTCCCCCGTGTCCCTGCATTCCGTGCCAACCATCTTCCCGCAAAGCTCCGAAATTTTCAGAATCGGGGGCGTGTTTTTGGGTGAGTGACGGATGACGTCACAGATAGAAAGAATACAAAAAACACGCCCCCGAATCCACAAAAGATGGGGCTTGAACCGAGTGACGCCCCTCTCCTCCAATGGCTGGCCAGCATTTACTAGGCCAGCCAATGGAGAAGAAGGGCGGGTTCCAAGCCCCCTCCAAGAAACATAAAATCTTCGGGCTTACGCAGTGCGACGGAGTCCTCGACCTAAAAATCGTTGAAATCAGTCATTTTGTAACAGGCATGAGGTTGTATTTAACCCTGGGCGTAGTATGCGTAGTGGGGCTACGCGAAGCTACATGAAGTGGGCATGATGCTACGCCCGCTCACTCGCTTTCCGTAGCCCCATTAGACGCCACCTGCCTCGCTCCCTCCCTCTTCTACATACATAATTTTACGTAACGAGTACAATAAAAGTACATAAAAGCACTTACCTGGTCCGCGGTGTCCCGGGGCTCCCTCTTCTATTTTGCGCCGACTTCTCCCATCGAAATGCGCATGCGCAGCCGCCCGCGCATGCGCATTTCACGGAGCAAGCGTAGTGTTGCCTACTACGCCTACTTTGCAAAATGCAAAGTAGGCAACACTACGTACACTCCGTGGGCGGAGCGTAGTCTTGCGCCCAGGGTTAGTTGTATTACAGAAATTGTGCACTACTGCAAAACGAGCAAATCCATTCTGCTTCTTTACAGTAAAGGGATATTCACAAAGAAGTGAGGTGAGAGGCGTTAGCCTCCTTGGCTTAACGCCTCTCACTGCCACTTCGGAAACGCCAGGCTGCACCCTATTCACAAGAATGTAGTGCAGCCCGGCGACTGCGCTAAGTCTCACGACTGAACGCCAAAATAGGCACCTTTGCTCAAGAGCGCAAAGAGTCTGTGGGCAGGGAGGTTTGTTAATGCACAGGAAGGTGTCCCTTCCTGTACATTAACAAACCGTAAATGGCAGTTTGCTTTTTCCATGTGTGCTGCTACATGCAGCACACATGGAAGAAGCAGAAAAGAGGAGAAATAAAGCTTTTCTCCTCGTTTAGCCACCTGAAGACGTGATTTTTCTAGGTCCTAAGTTTGGCGCTGCCACCTATTATCGCAGCCCTTGATAATAGGCGGTAGCATCAAACTCAATGAAATGAAATGAAAAGGGGATTTGTATAGCGCGGCTGCTGCTCGAGTGCGTCCAAGCGCTGAGTAGAGGGCATAGTACTCTGAGGGGACTGGGGGTGATTAGTTTCTAAAGAGGCAGGTTTTTAGTTCTTTGCGGAAGGACGAGAGGATCTGGTTGGATCTTAGGGTGTTGCGGTGGTACGCAACACCCACTGCACGCCCCCATTCATGCCAAGTTTAGCGTGAAAGGGGCCCTATTCTCAAGGCAGCATTAAGTGGGTTAATGCCGCCTTGAGAATAGGGCTCTGGCCCTATCGCCACAGGAACTTCAAAAAAAGTGACGGTCCCGGGGCGTTAGGGGCTTGTGCATATGCCCCTAAGAGTTTTGCACCCGTGCCAGAGTGAATGAAAGTACTTAAGAAGTAATTGCTAAACACCTTTAACGTGTTCAACAGTTGTAAAACATTTCATGCTTGTAAGAGGAATTTTATCAAAGCAATCTTACTTCATACATTTTTTTAAAGAAAATTGAGAAAACTGATTCCGTTGACTGTTGGTACACTTTAAAAAAAAACGGTTTTGTTACATTTCAGTATGATCCTTGGCATTCAGAATGTGGGAGAATTGCACTTTATGTAAAAACAGCAAAAATAGCGTGAAGTATTTTAGTACCACGTGTTGCCCTAGTTCAATTGAGGTCTGCTTTATTCCTGACCTTACAACAGTAAAAATGGTGCAAATGAATTTGCTTTGTGTTTCTTTGAACTGCTTGAAATTGCTCTTTTGGGTTAGCAGCACTTTAGATATGGTTTACTAGACTGGAACCTACACATGATATGGATTTCACATGCCACAGGACATCATAGTGAAGTGCTACCCCTCCTATTAAAGGGAATATACTTCAATGTGTTGGTACAGTGAGCTCTAGAGAAGGACATTGATTTCATTTGCTGTAGCAAACTCCCAACTCCAATGAATAATTGAGCACCAGTTGTTTGTAGAAGGCTCATTCTGAGCAACAATAACTCTGTACATAGCTTTTCATCTTGCAGTTCTGTTTTTTTCATGCTCTGTAAATACCAGGTGTTACCAAGTGACACAGGAGCTGATTTAGTGTTTGGCAAATGGAGGGTACTCAGTCGGAATGGCAGTGGACATTACCTCTGCCATCCCGAGTGACCTCTGCCCGTCAAATTTGGAGTTGTTTGTCAGCTCGGCGGACAATTCTGTATTTTGACAGGAAGCGCCATCAAGGTCGTTCGTGTCAATGTATGAAAGCTTGACAGATGTCACTGTCAGCCATCAGCCTTTTCAAATGTTTTTTGTTTTTTAAAATCAAACTTGCAAAATGAGAATTTGTTTTTAAAAAATTGAAAAAATTATGACTACTGTGCCCTGGGAGTTTTTCTCAGGGTGTGGAGATCGTTATTGTTTTTTCCTTTCCCTTACAGCCAAGGTTTTCCTGGCAGGGAAGGACAAAATAGGGCGAACAATGTAAAGCTCTTCTTCCAACTGCCCCTACCCATCCAGCTGTCGGAAGAAGTATTCTGTCAACTGAGCCAAAAGGGGCTCAATTGAAGAAATAATTATAGTGCGCCTGTCTCTAGGTGAGGCAGGCCGACCGTCAGTTTGGGGGAGGGAACTCTGTCGAATTGGTGATGGAGTAGCCTGTCCGCCAAACTCTAAGTCAAACCCCATGGATTTTGTTTATTTTCTAGTTAGAGCTGGGCTGCGGAAACAAGGACGATGAGATGGGTGTGGCTCTGGGTGCTGGGAACATACAATTGGGAGAATACTAGTCAGCACACAATACAGTCATCTGTGTTCTTTCACATTTACATCTAGAGAGATATGGGCTTAAGTTGTTTTGCACTTAATTGTAATGGCAACAGAAAATATTTTAACTTATGTCTTTAGATTCCAGAGTGAGTGGGTAGATTACAGCTCCCCCTCCATAATAGCATTTTACCTCAAGATTCTTAAATCTGACGTAATATTCAGAATTATAGGTGGGTGACAGTGAAAAAGTGGTATGCTTTTTTTTTATCATGGGCTCTTATAATATATAGGTGTGAGCAAAGCTCAAATTAAAAGCTAGCACTCAGAAGCCAGAGGTAAAACATCCGTAATTCACTATTTGCACATCTATAACTTTATGTTAAGCATGGCCCCCACTTCAAGTCATGTGCTCCTGTATCCACCATCTAGGGTGGACAAAAGAATAATGGGGTGGCCTCCCCCACCTCTTCCAAAAATTAAAACAATGTGTGGCTTTCTGCTTCCAACCCCAGGTCAAATTGAAAAAAATTGCATTGCCTCCTATGACCCATCTGTACCACCTTTTACATTTACTCTCCCACTGCCTAAAATGAAAAAAGAAACTTCATGCCCTCCTACTGAATTATGTACCATCCCTCCCCTCCCCTGCTCAAAGCCACACCTTCCACTCTCACACTGAAAGAGAGAGCCGGTGACACAATGACTGTGGCCCGGAGTTATAGAAACCTGTGTTGACAGAGAAATGCTGCTGTCTGCAGAGGCAGCACTATGCTCACATTCTCACACCCGCCCTCAGGTCTGTGATGGTCCCGGAAGAGGCGATCAACTGCAGGAAGGTCCATCAGCCATGATCCAGCCGACTCCTGAGGTCTCCACAGATATAGGCATCTCTGTAGAATTTATTTATTTTATTTATTTTTATTTTATTGAACTTATATTGCGCACAGCTACCCGCAATGGGTTTCCCGGCGCCAGGGACAGACTAGAGAAGAAAACAAGCAGAGGCTGAAGATAGAAACAGAATTAAGAAAAAAATTAAAACAAAAAAGTCTTTAATTTTTTATGGAAAACAGAAAGACTAGTTTCGGTTTTTAACGCCAACGGGAGAGCATTCCACATCTTGGGTCCCAGATATGCGAATGAGCGACCTCCCATTTTTGTCAGTCGAATCCTAGGAATCACAAGATTATTGTTGTTGGATGACCTAAGAGAGCGGCCAGGCTGATATGGCTGGGCAAGATTGGACAGATAGCTGGGCGCAGAACCCTGACGAATCTTAAATAAAAAGCACAGAGTTTTAAAGACCACACGATCAGAAATTTTTAGCCAATGGAGGTCACGCAAAGCTTGCATTGCGGACGTTCTCCGTGGGACATTGCGCAGCAGGCGCGCAGCTGAGTTCTGTACAACCTGGAGTTTGTTGATTGTAGCTTTATCTGCTCCTAAATAGAGCACATTGCCATAGTCGATACGAGACACCACAAGAGCCTGTACGACAGTTCTTCGGGTGGACTCAGGCAACATCCATATGATCTTCTGCAACCAGCGTAGAGTATTAAAGCAGATTGCAGCGACCTTTGTTGCCTGCTGCCTCATTGAAAGATTGTCGTCAATCAGGACACCGAGGTTGCGGGCAACAGACACGGGGATAGGCAGCGGGCCCATATCACTGGGCCAGTGTCTAGAGCCCCACAGATCTTTATGTTTACCCAGTATAATCACCTCGGTCTTGTCTCCGTTGAGCTTTAGCAGATGTGCTTGCATCCAAGCTGCAACACGAGAAAGGCCAATTTTGAGGGCTTGAATTCAGTGGAAGCAAGCGTTTTTACAGCTAAGGGCTACCACTGGAAGCCATGCATAACAACCCAATTGTAACTTCATATTGTGATGGAGACGATCCACCTTCCATTGTCACTTTATGGTTTTTGAAGGTAAAGTCCCGGTATCGAGCACCAGAAACCACTGGCACAAATTAAGCACTGTTGAGGGTACTTTTGATTGAAAAGCAGAATCTTACCACACATTTATTTGAAATGTTAGATCCGGGGGTCTCTGGTTGGCAGAGGTAGGAACCAATGTCCAAATAGGGACCGTTACTTCTAGTCAGGGCAAGGGGGATACACTCTTTAGATAACCCCTGCTCACCCCCCTGGTAGCTTGGCACGAGCAGACAGGCTTATCAAAGGCAAGGTGTAAAGTATTTGTACCAACACTCACAGTAACACAGTGAAAACACCACAAATGTACTCCACACCAATTTAGAAAAATAAAGTTATTTAACCTAAACTACACAAGACCAAAACGCCAAAAATACATCATACACAGTTCAAGAATATGATTTCAAAAGAGTTCCCAGGGTTTGCGTTAGAATAATCCACAATTGCATCACATTTGGCCCAAAGTACCTGTAGATGCAGTAAAAGTTCCAAACGAAAGCTGCAGCGTTGAAAAACAAGTGATGCGTCTCTCCTGAAATCCTGGGGAGGCGATGCGCCAGCCCCGCTGGACGCAGCGGGCGTGTAGCGACGAATCCGGTCTGTATGGGGAGGTATGCCATACCTTGTATGGATTCCGGTGCGCAGGTTCGGTAGGAAGCGTCTCACACAGGCACGATGCGATGATCTTCGGGACGGCGACGACCTCAGGTGCGGCAGCGATGTGCGGCGCAGCATTGATATAATCCTCTTGCGGCCCCTCGATGCAATGGCTCTGCGGCAATGTTTGCAGCGAAGTGATGCGGTCCGCAAGCAAGCGGTGCGGCGATCCCACCCAGTAATGACAGGCGCTGCGACGATCTTGATCTTCGCAGCAGCGGGAATTTCCTCGCTCTGTCGGGGATGCGCTCCGCAAGCGAGCGATGCATGAAAATTGCAGATTGTCTTCTTTTCTCCTTGTCCAGCTTCCCAAACAGCAGGCACAACTTCCAGAGCCCCCATAATTCGATCAAGCACTCTAGGAAGGGCAGAACTCTCTCAGCAGAGCACAGGGAGAAGCTGGGGGTGAAGTCCTTTTGTTTCTGGGACTTCTTAACAGGAGGACAGCTATCGTCAGGCCCTTGGAGATCTCTTCAAGCAAGGGGACACAGCACACAGCAAAGTCCTGCCCCTCTCCTTGGCAGCAAAGCAACTGCAGGTCAGTCCACAAGCACACAGCAGGATAGTCCTTCCTCTTCAGTCTTCCAGCTTTCTCCTTGGCAGAGGTTCCTTCTTGATTCCAGGATGATCTAATTTTTTGTAGCCTGGGTAGCCCTTTTTACACCAGTCTTTCCTTTGTTCTCTAGCGGCAGAGAGGCCTTGGTTTGGTCAGAACCAGTTCAGGTCATTTCCTGAGCACTTTATTTTTCTGTCTTCTCCTTTAATTTCAGAGAGAGGGGCAGGGTTGTCAGCTGCCCAGCAGGAGATAGAGCCAGCATTGTGGAAGGCAGGCACAGTCCTATTCAGGCCCAGGTGCTATCCCCTCCCACCACTCAAGATGCAGATGCAGTCATTCAGCCTAGGGCTGACTCATCCAGCCTCCTGGGGGCTCCTCAGCCGGTCACTCACAAACCAGACAGTCAATTTACAAACAGGCCAAGGCCCACAGAAAGGTTAGACAAGAGAACATACACTTTCTAAAAGTGCTGTTCTCAAACACAGGATTTAAAAAACATCCTACCTAAAAGATGTGTTATTAAATGCTGAGTTCAGGGATACCAGACTTTAATTTTCAATCTTGCTCCTATGGGAAGATATGCAGGTAAAAATTATACTCAGCATTCCCCAGTGTAGCCTATAGGCAAGATAGCCCTCTCAATAGTGAAAAACGAAAATGACTGTAATTCACTACCAGGACTTGTCACACACACCAGTACATGATCTACCTTTGATATACACTGCACCCTGCCCAGGGAGGTACCTAGGGCCTTCTATAGGGGTGTCCAATGTGTACAGAAAGGGAAGGGTTAGGCTTTGCCAGTGTGAACACTGGCCAGGGCAGCATGGCAGGTAGCAACTGCACCCAGGCACTGCAGTGGCAGACCTGAGACACCATTTTAGGGCTACTCGTGTGGGTGGCACAATCAGTGCTGCAGACCCACTAGTAGCATTTGAATCACCAGCCCTGGCACAATCAGTGCACTTTACTAGGGACTTCTTGGTAATACAAATATGCCAATTATGGATAACAAATCACAACAACAATTTACTCAGGGAGCACTTGCACTTTGACACTGATCAGCAGTGGCAAAGTGCCCAAAGCATCTAAACCAGCAAACACGAAATCCAGCACAGCGTCAAAAAATACAGGAGGTAGAGGCAAAAAGTCAGGGGAAACCACGCCAAAGATGCCAGATCTAACATGAAATAATTAATGTAACCATATATTTTGAGTGTGTGTCTTATAGTGTTAAAATGTATTAGTAATAGAATTGAAGTGTTCTCAAATACATATCCTTAATTGGTGTCTTGCTCACTTGAGCGAGCTGCCAACACTTCTCATATTCTCAGCAGAGTCGATATTTCATTATTTCATGTAATGGCAGTTGTTGTTGTATCCTGGTTAATGCGGAGACAGCACCATCAGAGCTCATTAATGATCTGAGTTATTCAGAATAAACATGTGCTTTGACAATTCCTGAAATTGTCTCATCTTTAAAGTTTGTTGAAAACACAGATTACAATTTTGGAAAGATGAATACAAGTAGTGGGTCTTAATCAGGGGCTTCAGGGCTCAGCCCTACCGCCTGTGAAGGGACACTTACTGCCCCTTGACGCTGCTGCTACTGATTTTACTGAGCAGTGTTCATGAAAACATTACTCTCAAGTTTTCATGAACCATGCCAGTGTGCAGGCCAGCCCTCCCGGCCTTATCTCCAGGCTCCTAATGAGAGAAGAAGGAGGGAGTTGAGGGGGCTGAGGCATGATCCAGCTACAAGAAACACAGCACTCTGTATCTGGATGTCTAGATTGCGCATGTAAGAGGCGTAGTTGACCTATGATCCCCTGACACAGGAACAATCCATTTAAGGTAGCAGACATATTGCACATGCCCCATAATGCACAGTATATCTTCTAAAATGTGACTGTAAGAGCACACATCAGTGCATCCCTAAGGCCGATGAGGAGCCAAGTGGTACAGCAGGGGCAGGATCCCTAGCACAGATTTACTATCTTTTAGGGCTGTGCTTCTAGTACTATCAAGAAGCAAGGAAAGGGACTGAGGTGGGTCTTCCCCTTTTCAAATATGGCCTTGCTGCTCTGTCACGCCCCGTTGTGGGAACCGTGGCTTTCTAGTTCCTATGTCCAGCATCTTATTCCTGCTCTGCTGTTGCCATGGAGCCTCCAGCGAAGGAAATAAGGTAAGTAAAAAAATGTTTTTCTGTGGATGTGTGGGTATGTGTTTGTGAGTGTTTTGTGAGTGATTTATAGTGAATGTGTGTATGTGTGAGAGACACTCTTGTGCACACTCATGTATGTGTGACTATATCCATATGCACACTCACACATGCACGTATATACTCACTTGCAAGCACTCATGAACACACTCATGTAAACACATGCACACATATGCAAATTCATATTTACATATGTGAACACACACCCACACAAATTATCAAGACTTGTTTTGCTTACAGTAGCAGTAATGTTTTCTGTGGGAATGGGCAGAATCCCCCACTGTGGCCTACTGTTGAACACAGCAGGGTACCTAAGGATGCAGGCAGCTGAAACAAGGTATGACTTAGGGGATGCAGAAAGAACAGAGCAAGATGGCTGTCTGGATCAACGATTACTTACATGTGACTCAGCCGAAAGTCTGACTTCTATCTCCCTCATTAGCAACTAAAGCTGTTATAGTAACAAAGGGTGGATCCCTGATCAAGCAAATAAGCCTTGTGTGTGACTTTCACCACTGCTGTCTCATATATATTGTCTAGGGTCGTTGTGGTTGAGTCTGTTTATAAGCAGCACCAATTTTAGATCACTCTCACTGCATGAGACCTGTCTCAGTGTCGTACTTCACAGCAAAGGGAACAGCCACCCTGCATATCTGCTCAGCGGGCATGACCAGTCAGTCACCTGGGGCATGTTACTTAGCTGTCTATATATATATTGGATGGGTGTTGATAGAATTAAAATGTTTTCCTACCATATTAGTCGTATTTTACTTGACATTATGTTAGCATTCATGTAGCTATTTTGAAATAGTTCCTTGCTGTATTCATACATTATTAGTAAGTACAGATGTTATGTAAAATAGGTTGACATCTGTGCCACCATTTTAGTCCTTGAAGATTCCATTTTGTACTATAATCAAAACTATTACTTGCTCATTTACGAGAAATGGTCCTTGGTAAGTTTTGTTTCTCCAGTGTTGAAACTTGCTCATTAACGCATGCCTTTTCTGCTACATAAAGGCCTTCTCCCACCTGTCTAGAGGGGAGGATAGGCCAGGCGACCTTGGATAGTAGATAGTTTGTGCCAGGGTCCCGGAATCTAAACTTAAGTTCTCAACCCCCATTGTATTATGACATCTACCAGTGTTTTTCCTTAGTAGGTGGGTCTTTGTGTGCTCCGCAAAATACATAATGTAACTTTAAGCTTGTTAGAGTCAGTCCCTCATTAGCTATCATAGGAGGCTGGTCAGATTGGACTCCACTGCAGTGTACTTTGTGAATAAACTCATTTGCTTGTATTGTCTACTGCGCCATCGACTCTTCATTCTTGGAAGGCTAGAGGAGGTCGAGAGTGACGCGGGTGGCCCTAGTTAGGTCACTTCCTTCAGTGTTCCACACACTGTCCATAAGTGTTTATCCATTTAGCATATTTAACTTTTTTTTAGCAAGTTAATTGTTCCAACTAAGATCCATGATTATCAGGACTTTCTTTGTGTTCAGAGCTAGGTCCATTTAGGTGTTACCATTCCCTTTACCGATTAATTTCACCTTTGGAAGAGGCCTGAATAGGTTTAAATGAGTGTCTACATGTCCCACTATAAATTGAGTTCTTCCTTCTTGGACATTAGCATGTGCAAAGACATTCTCAGGGCCAGATTACCAATCCTGATTGTTTGTTAAACCCTAAAGTTCACAAAATCAAAGCTTTTGAGATTTCTAAAGGGCTGTTAATATGTACTTCTAGCGTTGCAAACATGTTTCTAACTCATTAAAATGGTATTTGTGACCGTTCTCGAATCGCAAACAGAAGGGGCTTGTAAGAGACATTCCACTCCTTTTTGTGATTCATACAGGTAGCAATGGTTTGTGACCGCAATTGTGATTGCCAACTACTGATAATTTATTGACAACGAGTTGAGGAGGTAACTGATACTAGAAGAGACAGTTGTGCCAATGGGGCAGCTGCTTCCTTGAAAATCATGTCAGTGGGTCCGAGGGAAATAGGTACAACATTTCTTTTGCAAATAGTTTTAGTGTTGCACCTGCCACAAGATAGATCTCATAACTTTTGTCTGATAATACCGGGCCCAACGCTGGAAACTGCACTCAACAGTCTGTGTCACGCAATAGTTTGCTCCTTCTTAGATTGTCAAATGCTAAATTCTGGCAAATTGCCTCTTGGATGCATTTCTCAAAGTGGTATTTACAGCATATCTCTTCCTCGACCAGGTACAGAGCTATGCAGGAGGATTCGAATGCACCAGACTGCTTGAATGACATTGTATATATTCATCTGATGGCAAAAACATTCCTGTTGCAGTATCCCTGACTTATTACATTGCAACTCTGGAAGGAATTCTAACTCAAGTCAGAGGCACACTATCTTCAATTAGGCTCTCTAAATGGTGTCAAACAATAGAAAATGTGCACTGAATGCCGCATACATCATTGTGCTGCTAGCAGGAAAAGTTTAACTGCCCTGACTTCGCAGATGAACCTCCGCCAATAGCTGACTCTGGATCGTAAGAGTTGGTGTTGACCATGACATGACCCCTTCAAGGGCAATTACCGTTGTTATTGCCCCCTGAATTTCCCAGCATTCCACAGCTGTAACCTGCGGTGTGAGCTGCCCGACCCTATTCTAACTTGCCACACATATGCAATAAACCACCTCAAACGTACGAACCTTTCCAATCAATGGCAAGGCATGAATTACTTGTGCATTGGATGGGGACCTCAACCAAACTAGCTTTCTCAGTACAAAACCGAATTTCAGATTTATTTAATATATTTTTTTAATCGACAACCGAATAAAGATTAATTAAATTAAATTGAATGTCATTTTTTTTTTTGTGTTGAACAGTGATTTCCAGTCATCTACTTCTTGCTAATATGTAACTGTCTTCCTGGCTGGTAGTGCTAGCTGTGTTAGGATACTCTGTTTGTATTCAGAGCCTTCAAATTAAAAATACATCCTAATTCATTATATATAAATTAGATTTCTTTTAATCAATTCATTCAGCATCCCATGCCGCCATTTTATGGTCCAAGTCTGTATGTTATAAACTTTGACAGTGACTGTGACGTCAATGAAACACAGCATTGGGGCTTCTCTGTGAATCTAGGCCGACTAAACATGACCATGAAGACCCAGGCTTTGCCTTGGTTGTATCCTGATGTTGTTGATATGGAGTAAAGTGTCCTTACTGTGAAACACACAATTTGAATTCATATCATGAGAATATACTGAGATCAGGTCCTATTGGCTTGTTGTGTGAAGGAGCGTTATGGAGATATTTCAGATGTAGCGTAAGGTTTTCAAGCATCATGTTTATAAACGGAAAGCAGGGTCGCATGATAGGAATAGTTTATAAACGCATCAGTGATTTGACATAAATTTGTGGATATGCAACAGATAGAATAGTTCAGTGCGGTGATTTGCACTTAACACTGTTCAGCGTCTGCTAATAGCAAAGACATTCAAGTTAAATTCAGGATGAGCTCAATATTTCCCAGGATAAAGCGGTGAGTCAGGGTTATTTGGGTGATATTAAAAAGAGAGTGGACTTGCATCAGTAAAAACACCACGTTTACATTGTTTTTCTGACATCTACTATTTCTCTGACTAACCAACCAGTAGCGGGGCAGTCTGCCACCTACCGACGAACTTCCTAAGGTGTGGTTAAATGAGAATCAAATTTTGCTATGTAATAAGCAACACAAACTAAAGTAACTCAATAAACTCAACATTGTAAAAGAACTGAGAACCTTTAATGCAGATCTTCTGGGCAAATCACAGTGCTTTCTTATGTTTCAATCATCACAAGCATCAGAAGACGTGGATCTCAGGAACAAACAGCAACCCCAGCTGTCGCAAAGAGATTCTATGACGTCACCCCCAGGACCAAAACTTTTCATCCTTCCTTCAAATGTCATATTGATAGCTGCAGATCTGTGGTCAAACACCGTCTTAGGAATGCACCGGGATCATTTATTCATGACTGAACTAGGCTACCGCACTTCTTTCAGACTGGACTAGCCTTCCTCTTTCAACTATAAAACTTTATTATTCGCCTTATTTGAGAGGGTAAAATTGACAGAGGTGTTGCAATTATCAGTAGTAACCTCATACAACAAGAAAGCTTGAAAAATGACCAATTCTTCTATTTTAAATGCCTGGCAGTCAAAGAGAAAATGAGCATGTAACCGACAACATTGCACAAAATATAATCAAATACCTTGTGACATATGACTGAATAACTTATCATGCTGGGGACGTCAATCTTTCACTAAATTCACACCAATGACACTTTAGCATATAAGCTGGCACTATTTTTGCTCTATAATGAATTCAACCAATTTCACTAATACCGACCCTTAGGACCTCTATTGAGCTCGCAGCTCCCAGTACCAGTGTATTGGCCAGTCCAATAACTTGTGCCTTTCTCTGTCCTATTGTGAGAATATGCCCCTTTTTGCAAGACCATCTTACTGCTGTTTTTTAGACTTTACACACTGGGACATTGCCTTCCAGTTCCAGTGTCCAGTGTATGTGCTCTTACCCCAGAAAAATGTAAATTTTGACTAATCCCTGATTAGCATATCTAATATTTCTAAAAGGCCATAGTATATTATGTAGCAACACACACATTCCAATGAAATTTAAATATCACCCCGTGCGCACTTATTGTACCATTCACAAGTGTGATTAAAGGTAAACATGGCTTCTGGTCTACCAATGTAGCCTAGCTGCTGCAGCCCGATCTGAATCTTCCTTTTTAATATTAATCACCCCTTTGTAGGCCGTGTAGCCCACAAGGTCGTGTACATGGTATTTAAAACTGCAACATTTAGAAATGTAATGTTACTGTATTCCTGCCGTGATAAGCCCCAAAAAGCTATTATCTCTGCCAAAGGCTATGTCAGTCCTATGAGAAAACAAGATTACAGATAAAAATATTACTTCCGCTATTTTGGGCTTTTGACCGGCTAGTAAAATGATTCAACCGCTGTTTGTAATATTTATTAAATCAATTAATATATTAACATGGTAACATTTGATTTTTAATCAATATTCAGGAAAAGTAATTGTAGAAAATTACTCCCTGCCTGTAGCTTCCAGAGGCTAATTTCCATTAGTCTGCCAGAAGCTACCCATTCAGTGCTTGATCTTTATGAGGTGTGAAAACTGCTCTCAGAGCAGAAGCAATTGCCTGGGTGTGGAGAGGTGTTTTTCATCCCCTTGCAGGAAGATCAGTTCAGGTGAATTGAGAAACTTTATTAACTTGCAAAGTGCCTGTCCTTTCACAAGCAAATGTAAGGTGAGACCTGGGGAAGCCATGTTACAGTAAACCATGTCATTTTGTGAAAGGTATTGGAAGATCCGTTAGGGATCAGTGGCACAATTCCTGAATGCCTCTCCTCTTATCATGCCATTATACTCCAGCAAATAAAATTGCTGTATATTATGATCTGCTCTCTGGAAGTCATAGCAGAATTAGCAAAGGTTCCTCTGGACATTTAAGTCTTGGATAGCACTCTGCATGTTGAAAGGAGAGCCTTCTGATCTCCCCCCTTCACAGCTCAACACAGCTCAGCACAGGTGTAATTTATCGGGACACAACATATTTGGTAAATTGCAAGCCAGTCATTGTTGAAAATTTAAAGAATTGGCCTTCATTCTTGAAAAATCCTTAATAGCATGCACATATCAATTAACAAAAAGAGATTAATAGTAGATGAGACACCTCTGGGGAATAAAAAAGCTTATCCCAGCAGAAGACTTCAAAATAGTGATTAATTTCCTAGTCCTTTCAAAACTTTACTATTGACTGTCACCACATTCATTCACCTTAAGCACTTAAAAGCAGTCATTCATTCTGCTGCTGAGCTTGTATCTTGGTGTAGTCCTGATCACTCTCATGTGGCTTCCTATAGAGGCAAGAGCATATTCAAGCTTGTCTTTAAATGACATAAAACTTTGCAAATGGTACCAACAAGTTACTTAGTGTGACAATTGGTTATCTCTGGAGGTTTGTTGTCATCCTGAAGCCCAGGCACTATTCGTCTGGAAACCCCAACCGTCAGAACAGCTAGAACTTTAAAGCAGTCCTTCTCGAGGAATATACTCAAAGTGTGGAACTCCATTCCTTCAATTATAAGGCTTAAGTTCTCACTTCATGAACATCACTTCCACATGTGACCTTACTCAAGAATGACTATGTGACTGTTATGGAGGTTACCATACTTTCAGGGCTGAGGGACAGCAGGGGGGATTTTGCCAGTGCCTGATCCCATTCTGGGCACTAGCAAACTCCTGAATGGGGACACAACTATGCCCCAACAAAGAGCTAGTCACTGCTTGGATTCTTTATTATGCTAAGAAAAATTCTAAACAATGCCTGTCTAATTGCATGAGCACAGACACACCTGCCTGTGATTCAGAAAAGAGACACTAAGTTGTTTAGATTTTTCTTACCTAAGAAAAAATCTAAATAGCCCGTGGCTCCTTTCTGGGGTACAAAAGTACAATTCTATGCCCCAGAAAGGAATAAGATGCTGTTTTCATATTTATTTACTTTAATTCGAAAACCAAAAGTGCCTGGATCATTGCTGAACAACAAAGCAACCAGAAATGCCAATACTGATGCCGAATAAAGATCCTTTGACAGGCACAAAAGCTACAAGTCAATTTGAACCATACTTCATCAATAGTCTTTATTTGTTTGAAAACTTCATTCTTTGCAATCTTTTTTCTTTTTTCAAATAAACCACATTTGACAAAAAATATTAGAAAAATGAGAAAACACCACATCTAATATTGAAACAAAATTGAGCTATATACAAGAAAATTCCACAACCCAACTCATCCAATCATGACTTGCCTCATTCATACCATATTCTCTCATTCATACCAATCAACACTCACACATAGTGACAAATACTCGTTGCCCCTTCAAGCCCAAGAAGGAATGTTTTCCTTTTATATATAGATGGACCAAGAGGCTTAAAACAAACAATGCAATGATCTAATATAAAGACTTGGTTGTGCGAAAATCAATAACATACAGCAATGATTCATTCAACAAATAACTTTTTTGCACACCCCATAACCAGCCCTATCTATCTAAGAAGTGGAATTTGTTTGATATCCAACAAAACAAGGGGTCTACGCGTTTCGAACCCGCTCACTCTTGGGGTTCTCCTCTGGACCACAGAAAACTGTAAAAAGAAGAAAACAAACTCATGTTTAAAATTCTGACTTCCAAACTCACGAGTGTGCCACCTGAAAGCAACAGCCCAGTAAAATCTTACCTAATTGACTGATTCATAAGTGATCGATAATGTTTTTGTTCAACCCAAAAAGCAGTGTAGTCTACAAAGACAGAGAACACATGAACAAACAATAAATAAAAAAACACTGTCAGGAGGAAAAGAATTGCCCCCCAACAAAAAGCTAGTCACTGCTTGGATTCTTTATTATGCTAAGAAAAATTCTAAACAATGCCTGTCTAATTTCTGGAGCACAGACACACCTGCCTGTGACTCAGAAAAGAGACAATAAGTTGTTTAGATTTTTCTTACCTAAGAAAAAATGTAAATAGCCTGTGGCTCCTTTCTGGGGTACAAAAGTACAATTCTATGCCCCAGAAAGGAATAAGATGCTGTTTTCATATTTATTTACTTTAATTAGAAAACCATAAGTGCCTGGATCATTGCTGAGGCACAGCAGGCACACACGCAGATACTGTTTTGAATTTTTTTAGGGTAACAATGCAAACACCATCTGGTTCCTTGCTGGTGCACATACTTGTGCATCTGCCAAATGACCATTCACAGTAAAGCTAAGATGTTCATGGACCATGCAGATGTGAAGGAAGTTCTGTAATGATGGCCATCTTAGTTGGCTTCTAAATATTGAGATACATGCTGTTCTGTGTTTTTTAACTAAGGGTGAGTTATGGTAAAAATTGTGGAGGTCTACAATGGGAAAAGGAAAGAGATGGTGCGTAAAACGTTTCAGCTGGAAGAATTGACAAAAGTAGTGCTAAAAGGGGGTGTAATATCAGGAACACTTATGTTACACTGAAAGTTCTGAATGGTTTAACTTATTTTCCTATGAGAGTGAGGGTTAGGTTGGAGAACAAATGGCCAATCTCTTAACCACTTAAACAACCAGCGGCGTTTAAATTTTTCAGTATTAAAAACAACATTGCTGGCAGTAGCATAGCAAGGATGGTATGGACCCTAGTACAAGCATAGAAATGGCCCGTTTGACTGCTGTCGGGGTTGAAAAATACACCATTGTCGGAGTACAATGGGCTCCTCAGGAATCTTTGTCCCGGTGCCACTGCACCTGTTGCCCCATTTGTAGCTATGCCCCTATTGATGGGGTTGTATGTGAATGTTTAGGGTTACATTCCAATACCTGAGCACACCCACTTTTGCTCTGAGATTAGAATTATAACGTGCATGGCAAAATCCACACCCCAACAGTTTTGTGTAGGCACATTTTGTCGGATCAAACCTGCTAAAAGGTATTCTGGAAAAAAAATGCTCTTTTTATTCCAATACAGGGGGAAAGCACCTGTTCTACATAATTCACCATTTATTTCTGAAATTACTATGAATAGAGGCTTAATAATATAGCCTTATAGCCCGACCTAGCGGGCTCTACCATCTATTAAAAGCCTGCTCCAGTGTGAAAACCTTTAACATGGGAGCAGGCCTTTAATGGCCAGTAGAGCCCGCTAGGAGGGCTCTAAGTCAATTAGAACATTCCGCCCTAGAGAGCAGAGTGTTCTAATTACTGAAAACAAAGGCCTCTCGGAGCCCGAGGGGGTTTAGAACCCCTCGGGATCTGAGAGGGGTTAGTTCTGCTCGAGATCCGAGAGGCCTTTGTTCACAGCAGCAGCTGTGAGCAACAACATTGAAATGTTGCCCAATGGGCTTCTACCAGCTCATAGAAGACCGTAGCACTCCATTGTATTCAATGGAGTGCTCCATATTTTAAGGTTCTAATATAGCAGTATAGCCAACCGTAGTGGGCTATTCTGGCCATTAAATGCCCTCTCCAGTGTTAAAGGCCCGAGCCGAAGAGAGGGCCTTTAACAAGAGACCGGGACTTTAATCGCCGGTATAGCCCAGCTACAAAGGGCTATAAGGCTATTAGAACATTCTGCAACTAGAGGACAGAAAGTTCTAACAAATAAAACACAGGCCTCTCGGAAATTCGAGGGGGTTTAAATCCCCTCGGGCTTTGAGAGGCCTTTGTAAAATAACATTGGCATCTACCAGTCCGTAGAAGCACGGAGCACTCCATTGTATTCAATGGAGTGCTCCACATTCCTGTTCTAATACAAGTTAAGTTATAGCAATTTAACACAGTGGTGGGACTTAGAGTGTTTAAAAAATGTTAAACCAAGATTTCATTGTTGAATTTACATTCCACTTTTTTTCTGTTTACTGTAATTAGCCATCTTGCAGCATTTGGCTTTCCATTAGATGAGCTTGCACTATATTTGGCAGTAAATTCCTAGATCGTTAATTGTGATATGGCAGTGACATGGCTAAGGTTGTGGCGACTAGCATTCTCTTCAGAGAGCTAAAGCATATTCGAAATTCATGGGAAAGCGTTTTACAAATTTGAGAATTGCCTTGAGGCATTCCGAAGCTCCAAAAGTATAAGTGTTATGCATTGTTATATGCGTATTTAAATGCCCACAGTGCCCTGAGCCTTTCTAAAAAAAACATGTGGGCATCTTCCTGGAAAGATATATGAAAGATTAAATGATGGCTTGCTGTAAAGTATGTGATGGAATCAGAAAGTTCTTGCAACAGCATGTTAGAGCCCAGAGAAGGCACTTTAATGTAGGCATTATAAGGTTATACCATTGATTTTTTGACAATACCTAGAATACATATTATGATCAGTAAAACATTTATTAATCAGACATTAATAACATTTAATATGCAGTCAAATAAATGTGACCGCCTGCATTGAAAACAGGAGAGATACCACCCACATACTCCGATCAAAGTTACATGGGCCAGGCTCCTTCTCTCTGTCTTTCTCTCTGTCTTTCCTTACCTCTCTAATTATTCCTTCTTCCCCCTGTTGTATGCATTTTCCTTCTTCTTTCAGGGAAGTAGAACAGCAATGCTTTAAGCCAACAGAATGAATATATAGGATATTGTAAGTCACCAAGGAGTTCATTTATAGGGTCATGTAACTCTAAGATGACTTGCACTGTCATTTTGAAGTGCAGCGGAGTTTATTTTATTCCATATAATACATTATCAGACAATAGCTCTTGCCACAAACCACTTAAATCCTTGGTGACTGGGAAATAGCCATTACAACGCGGTTGTTACCATGCATGCCTCTACCATGCATGAGTTACAACGCATGCACCTTTACCATGCATAGCATTCACCACGCATTTTTCTACAATGCATATGCCTTTACCATGCATGCATTTAAATTGAATGAACATTGTAAAGGTATGCATGGTAAGGGCATTTGCTCAGTGCTGGTGGTAAAGGCATAAATGTGTGGTAAAGGTGCAGGCGTGTGGTAAGGTGATATGCGTGGTAAAGCTGCCACGCTGCCATAGAAGCATAATCTGTACAGAGTAACAAGACAGACCAACAAGCAGTGAATAATTTGCAAAAAGAAAGCAGAAACAGTTTCACATAAGTCAGATGTTAAATGATGTATATCAGAATGTGTAGAAACAAGCAAAGAGATTCTGTCAGGTAATGACCCATTGGGTGTAAAAAATAAACATGTTTCTATGGATGGCTTCTTTCAACTGATCACCATTTGTTTGAAAGGAACAGACCAGATATAGGAAACACCAGTTCTCCTTTACATTATTCTGAACTACTACGTTACTTCTTTATTATAGGTTGCGAGCATTGTCATCACTCAACTGTAATAAGGAAATTAGAGAGGGATATTCCAGACTCATCGTGCGACTTTACCTACACCAATTTGCACCTTCATTCTGAAGGTCACATTTTAGAAAAATACCTGTGAACGTGTCATAATGTGGCATCTTCCAAAACAACTTGCCCGTTTTTTTTTAAAGAGAATTCACATTGATTTAAGCTATATAAACATGTTGGTTATGATTTCACAACTTTGGCTCTGCTCAACCTCCCCTCATTTTACCATCTTTCCTGCCACTCAATTGAACTGCAAACCATCATTTCCATTGTCACAGAATAAATGGGAGCCAAACCTGTAAATATACTGACCTGGGAAAACACAAGGAGATGATGGACGGAGCGCTGAAACCTTTAAGAAACTCACCTCCAGTCACATATATGGGTTGAATACACTGACCTAATCTGTGCAATTTCTCAATGTCTCTTGGTTTATGCAGTACACACTACAGACATAATAATTCATTGTTATTTACATAACACTTTGGCTTTCTCAATCCGCACTGTTATTCACTGTTATTGCTGAGCAGTGAGTAGATCCCAACAACTGCTACAGCAGCTGCTTTGCATTCTGATCATACCACATTCTCCCACACAACATCCAATAATTACAAACATGGACGAGTAGGTATTCTCCTCAGATGGGCGTGACCTAATAAAGGTAAACGTACATGTTTGTGGAAGTTTACTCTTTTTCGTTATTCACAAAACTGAGATTTAATAGTAGCTTTATGACTGCGGAGGCCCTAAGTCTCTCACTGACACCCGCCACTCCAAAACCTCAATTTGATGTAAACAAAGGAAACGCGATCAGTACATATATTTTTGTCCCTGCTTCTCTGTACTGATGAATGTAAGTGAAAGAAATGTCATTTCTTCACTTACTTTGGTTGACGGCCGGTTCTCACTGTGAGTCATCCTCCATTGTAACAATTTAGGAGCCGGTGACCACGCAAGATGGGGCTCAAATAAAACCGGCACCAGAAGCCGAAAGGGTTTCTTTGGCAATGTATTATGGGGCACCTAGTTTTTTACAGGCAGAGCATATGTCCCTATTATCAAAGTGTTGTTGAAATGTTCTGTTATGACCTACGACCGGACTCGGCGGGTCATTTTTAGCCGGGTTAGTACAACATGATCTTCATCAACCACTAAACGTCCCTATTGTCTGCGCCTTGTATTTTACACCTGATACATTAAAAGAGCTTCATTCCTAGTTAATGAGCCAATGCGGCTGAAAGAAACCAACACCCTGAGACAGAATCATATATTTAGCAGTGTAACTGGGGCACGTGGTTGATTACAGACAGAACATATGCAGTAATATCTAATCATTAAGGGCATGTCGATTTCAGGGCCACGAATGTTGTCTGTGGTCTCCATTCAAATTGAGTATTAATACTCCACATGAATGTTAAATTTAACTAGAACCACAGTATTAAATAGCGTCCTCCCAGTAAGAGCAAATGAAATTACTCAAATTCAGCAATAATCCGAAATTTATTACAGGCCTATTCAGCTGTGTGTTTTTCAACAGGGGACCCAGGGCATACGGTCAAAATGACTATGACAACTCACATGACAGATGTATTTAAACTTGGGGTGTGAATTGTATCGCTACTCAGACATGAAATAAATACATAAACCAGGTACCTTTATTTGTTAAATATCATCCCATTCTGGGCACTAGCAAACTCCTGAATGGGGACACAAACATGCCCCAACAAAGAGCAAGTCACTGCTTGGATTCTTTATTATGCTAAGAAAATTTCTGAACAATGCCTGTCTAATTTCTGGAGCACAGGCACACCTGCCTGTGACTCAGAAAAGAGCCAATACGTTGTTCTTAAGTTTTCTTGGCTTAAGAAAATGTTCACAAAGTGGCTGGCTCCTTTCTGGGAGACAGGTACAATTCTGTCAGGCACATTTTGGATTTTTTTTTCTACTTCAAGAAAAGATCGAGAGAGCATGAGGCTCCATGCTTGTTTGCCTGCAGACACACAGTCAGATGCTGACAGTTTTTCTTACAGTAACAAAAAAAACCAAACAGTGTTTGTCTCTTCAATGTAGCACTGGCCTCCATGTCTCTTCCAGCAAGGAGTTAAAAGTTGTTTAAATGTTCCTTACCTAAGAAAAAATATAAATAGCCTGTGGCTCCTTTCTGGGGTACACATGTACAATTCTATTCCCCAGAAAGGAATAAGATGCTGTTTTCATATTTATTTACTTTAATTAGAAAACCAAAAGTGCCTGGATCCTTGCTCAGGTACAGCAGGCACACACACAAATGCTGTTTGGAATTTTCTTAAGGTAACAATGCAAACACCATCTGGTTCCTTGCTGGTGCAAGACGTATGCATCTGCCAAATGACCATTCACAGTAAAGCTAAGATGCTCATTGACCATGCAGATGTGAAGGAAGTTCTGTAATGATGGCCATCTTAGTTGGCTTCTAAATATTGAGATATGTACTGTTCTGTGTTTTTTTTAACTAAGAGTGAGTTACGGTCTACAATGGGAAAAGGAAAGAGATGGTGAGTAAAACTTTCAGCTAGAAGAATTGACAAAAGTAGTAATAACAGTGGGTTTAATATCAGGAACACTTATGTTACACTGAAAGTTCTGAATGGTTTGACTTATTTTCCTGTGAGAGTGAGGGTTAGATTGGAGAACACATGGCCAATCTCTTAACCAACCAGTGGAGTCTACTTTTTTCAGTATTAAAAACACCATTGATGGCAGTAGCATAGCAAGGATGGTGTGGGCCCTGGTGCAAGAATAGAAAGGCCCCTTTGACTGCTGTTGGAGTATCAAAATACATAATTGTCAGAGTCCAATGGGCCCCTCAGGAATCTTTGTCCCAGTGCCACTGCACCTGTTGCCCCAATTCTAGCTATGTCCTTTATTGATGGGGTTGTATGTGAATGTATAGAGTTATATTTCAATACCTGAGCATGCCCACTCTTGCTCTCAGATTAGAATTATAACGTGCATAGCAAAATACACACCTCAACAGTTTTGTGTAGGCACATTTTGTCAGATTAAACCTGCTGAAATGTATTCTGGAAAAAAATGCTCTCTTGGGGCTAGATACAGGTAATTGTAAATTACCGATTCGAAAATACCGAATTTTACCAATTCGGTATTTGCGAATCGGTAATTGCAATGTAGATAAAAATTCGGTAAAAAATACCGAATCGGTAAGATTCGGTATTTACCGATTCGGTATTTGCCTTTGATTCCTATGGCCTGGAGGCCCATAGGAATGAATGTCAATTACTTAATCGGTAATTACCGATTCGGTAAAATTGGGAAAAAGTCAGGGGTGGCAGGGTGTCACCCTGTTGCACCCCTGATTAGTGCTGGTGTGCACATGTGGCATACATACATGTCTGTCACATGGCTCAGGTGTAAATGCACATTTATGCATTTACATAGGAATTCCTAATTTACCACCAACAAATAGTTGGTGTTAAATAACAAATTCCTAAAGACCAGAAGCACTCTTTTCAGTGCTTCCTACATCTCATTTACTGATTCGGTAAATACCGAATCGGTAAATGATGATTCGATAAATACTGAATCGGTAAATAACGATTCGTTATTTACCGTATCGGTAAAATAGACACCTACATAGGAAAAGGCTTTTACCGGTCGGTAACGGCCGATTTCGGCCGTTACCGACCGGTAAACGCCTACCGACATCTGGCCCTTTATTCTAATACATGTGGAAAGCACCTGTTCCACATAGTTCACAATTTATTTCTGAAATTATTCTGAACAGAGGCTTAATAATATAGCTTTAGAGCCCGACCAAGCGGGCTCTACTGGCCATTAAAAGCCTGCTCCAGTGTTAAAGCCTTTAACAAGGGAGCAGGCCTTTAATGGTCGGTAGAGCCCGCTAGGGGGGCTCTAAGGCAAGTAGAACATTCCACCCCCATAGAGCGGAGTGTTCTAATTACTCAAAACAAAGGCCTCTGGGAGCACAAGGGGATTTAGATATCCTCGGGATCTGAGAGGGTTTAGATCCCCTAGGCATCCAAGAGGCCTTTGTTCACAGCAGCAGCTGTGAACAACAACATTGAAATGTTCCCCCATGGGCTTCTACCAGCTCGTAGAAGCCCGGAGCATTCTATTGTATTCAATAGAGTGCTCCATAGTCTAATGTTCTAATATAGGAGTATAGACAACCGTAGCGTGCTATACCGGCCATTAAATGCCCGCTCCAGTGTTAAAGGCCCGAGCCGAAGGGAGGGCTTTAACAAGAGAGCGGGACTTTAATGCCCGGTATAGCCCAGCAACGAAGGGCTATAAGGCTATTAGAACTTTCTGCCACTAGAGGACATAATGTTCTAACAAATAAAACAAAGGCCTCTCAGAGTTCGAGGGGGTTTAAATCCCCTCGGGCTCTGAGAGGCCTTTGTAAAAAAACACTGGAATGTTGCTCTGCAGGCCTTCTACCAGCCTGTAGAAGCATGGAGCACTCCATTGTATTCAATGGAGTGCTCCACATTCCAATGTTCTAATACAAGTTAAGTTATAGCAATTTAACACAGTGGTGGGGCTCAGAGTGTTTAAAAAATGTTAAACCAAGATGTCATTGTTGATTTTGCATTCCACTTATTTTCTGTTTACGGTAATTAGCCATCTTACAGCATTTGGATTTCCATTAGATGAGCTTGCACTACATTTTGAACTTGGCAGTAATTTCCTAGATCTTTAATTGCGATATAGCAGGCACATAGTTAAGGATGTGGCAACCGACATTCTCTTCAGAGAGTTAAAGCACATTCGAAATTCACGGTAAAGCGTTTTACAAATTTGAGAATTGCCTTGAAGCATTCTGAAGCTCCAAAGTATAAGTGTAATCCATTGTTATATGTGTATTTAAATGCCGGATGGTTTCACAGTGCTCTGAATACATTTCTAAAAAAAGAGGTGGGCATCTTCCTGGAAAGATATATGAAAGATTACATTATGGCTTGCTGTAAAGTATGTCTTTGTGATGCAATCAGAAAGTTTTTGCAACAGCATATCAGTGCCCAGATAAGGCACTGTAATGTAGGAGTTACAAGGTAATACCATTGATTTTTTGACAATACCTAGAATACGTATTATAATCAGTAAAACATTTATTAATCAGACATTAATAACATTTAATATGCAGTAAAATAAATGGGACAGCCTGCATTGAAAACAGGAGAGATACCACCCACATACTCCGATCAAAGTTACATGGTCCAGGCTCCTTCTCTCGTTCTTTCTCTCTGTCTTTCCTTACCTCTCTAGTTATTCCTTCTTCCCCCTGTTGTATCCATTTTCCTTCTTCTTTCAGGGAAGCAGAACAGCAATGCTTTAAGCCAACAGAATGAATATATAGGATATTGTAAGTCACCTAGGAGTTCATTTATAAGGTCATGTAACTCTGAAATGACTTGCACTGTAATTTGGAAGTGCAGCGGAGTTTATTTTATTCCATATAAAACATTATCAGACAATACCTCTTGCCACAAACCGCTTAATTCCTTGGTGACTGGGAAATAGCCATTACAACACGGTTGTTACCATGCATGCCTCTACCATGCATGAGTTACAACGCATGCACCTTTACCATGCATAGCATTTACCACGCATTTTTCTACAATGCATATGCCTTTACCATGCATGCATTTAAATTGAATTAACATTGTAAAGGTAAGCATGGTAAGGGCATTTGCGCAGTGCTGGTGGTAAAGGCATATGTGTGGTAAAGGTGCAGGCGTGTGGTAAGGTGATATGCGTGGTAAAGCTGCCATTGTGGTTAAACCTATCTGCGTCATTAGAGGAAACAGAGAGACCCTTCTGCTTCCTCTTTACAACCTACACCGCGCCAGAAGAGATGTCTCTTTGTCATTGAGAGGGAGACAAAGAGACTGGGATGCAGGGGCAGTTTTAGGGCTTTAGGGTATTTTTAAAAAAGGGCAAATGGGGGTCGTGCAGGGGACCTGTTTTAGGGTTCAGGGCAGGGAACAGACATTTTTTAAAAAGGCTGGGGGGGTCCGCAGGGATACTGGTTTAGGGCTTAGTGCAGGGGACGGGTATTACTTAGAATGGCTAGGGCATGGGGGCGTGCTGGGTGCTGCTTTTAGGGCTCAGTTTAGGGGTCAGATATTTGTAAAACGAGCTGGGGGCAGGGAGGGATCACAACGGGGACCGGTTTCAGGGCTCAGGGCGGGGAACATATTTTACCAGGCATATGCCGTTAACATCAAAGCTTTTACAACAAAATGTGTTGTAAAAACATACAGGGTAAAGGCACTATCGTTGTTAAAAAAAGTCGTGTTAAAGGTTATGCATGGCAAAGACATTCACGTTGTAACGCATGCGTGGTAAAGGTATGAGTCGCAACGGAACGAGTGATCATACAACCTTAGTGACTTGCTCTTTCATTTGAAAGAAATAGTATGGTTGCAAACAAGACGAATAGTAGCAAAATCTGTACAGAGTAACAAGACAGACCAACAAGCAGTGAATAATTTGCAAAAAAATAACAGAATCAGTTTCACGTAAGTCAGTTGTTAAATGATGTATATCAGAATGTGTAGAAACAAGCAAAGAGATTCTGTCAGGTAATGACCCATTGGGTGTAAAAAATAAACATGTTTTTATGGATGGCTTCTTTCAACTGATCGCCATTTGTTTGAAAGGAACAGACCAGATAAAGGAAACACCAGTTCTCCTTTACATTATTCTGAACTTCTACATCAATTCTTTATTATAGGGTGCTAGCATTGTCATCACTCAACTGTAATAAGGAAATTAGAGATGGATATTATGGATGCATTGTGTGACTTTACCTACACCAATTTGCACCTTCATTCTGAAGGTCACATTTTAGAAAAATACCCGTGAACGTGTCATAATGTGGCATCTTCCAAAACAACTTGCCAGTTTTTTTTAACGAGAATTCACATTGCTTTAAGCTATATAAACATGTTGGTTATGATTTCACAACTTTGGCTCTGCTCAACCTCCCCTCATTTTACCATCTTTCCTGCCACTCAATTGAACTGCAAACCATCATTTCCATTGTCACAAAATGAATGGGAGCCAAACCTGTAAATATACTGACCTGGGAAAACACAAGGAGATGATGGACGGAACGCTGAAACCTTTCAGAAACTCACCCCCAGTCACATATATGGGTTGAATATACTGACCTAATCTGTTTTCTCAATGTCTCTTGGTTTATGCAGCACACACTACAGACATAATAATTCATAGTTATTTACATAACACTTAGACTTTCTCAATCCCCACTGTTATTCACTGTTATTGCTGAGCAGTGAGTAGATCCCAACAACTGCTACAGCAGCTGCTTTGCATTTGGACCATGCCACATTCTCCCACACAACATCCAATAATGACAAACATGGACGAGTAGGTATTCTCCTCAGATGGGCGTGACCTAATAAAGGTAAACGTACATGTTTGTGGAAGTTTACTCTTTTTCGTTATTCACAAAACTGAGATTTAATAGTAGCTTTATGACTGCGGAGGCCCTAAGTCTCTCACTGACACCCGCCACTCCAATACCTCAATTTGATGTAAACAAAGGAAACGGGATCAGTACATATATTTTTGTCCCTGCTTCTCTGTACTGATGAATGTAAGTGAAAAAAATTTAATTTCTTCACTTACTTTGGTTGACGGCCGGTTCTCACTGTGGGTCATCCTCCATTGTATCAATTTAGGAGCCGGTGACCACGCAAGATGGGGCTCAAATAAAACCGGCACCAGAAGCCGAAAGGGTTTCTTTGGCAATGTATTATGGGGCACATAGTTTTTTACAGGCAGAGCATATGTCCCTATTATCAAAGTGTTGTTGAAATGTTCTGTTATGACATACGACCGGACTCGGCGGGTCATTTTTAGCCGGGTTAGTACAACATGATCTTCATCAACCACTAAACGCCCCTATTGTCTGCGCCTTGTATTTTACACCTGATACATTAAAAGAGCTTCATTCCTAGTCAATGAGCCAATGCGGCTGAAAGAAACCAACACCGTGAGACAGAATCATATATTTAGCAGTGTAACTGGGGCACGTGGTTGATTACAGACAGAACATATGCAGTAATATCTAATCATTAAGGGCATATCGATTTCAGGGCCACGAATGTTGTCTGTGGTCTCCATTCAAATTGAGTATTAATACTCCACATGAATGTTAAATTTAACTAGAACCACAGTATTAAATAGCGTCCTCCCAGTAAGAGCAAATGAAATTACTCAAATTCAGCAATAATCCGAAATTTATTACAGGCCTATTCAGCTGTGTGTTTTTCAACAGGGGACCCAGGGCATACGGTCAAAATGACTATGACAACTCACATGACAGATGTATTTAAACTTGGGGTGTGAATTGTATCGCTACTCAGACATGAAATAAATACATAAAGCAGGTACCTTTATTTGTTAAATATCATCCCATTCTGGGCACTAGCAGACTCCTGAATGGGGACACAAACATGCCCCAATAAAGAGCAAGTCACTGCTTGGATTCTTTATTATGCTAAGAAAATTTCTGAACAATGCCTGTCTAATTTCTGGAGCACAGGCACACCTGCCTGTGACTCATAAAAGAGCCAATACGTTGTTCTTAAGTTTTCTTGGCTTAAGAAAATGTTCACAAAGTGGCTGGCTCCTTTCTGGGAGACAGGTACAATTCTGTCAGGCACATTTTGGATTTTTTTTTTACTTCAAGAAAAGATCGAGAGAGCATGAGGCTCCATGCTTGTTTGCCTGCAGACACGCAGTCAGATGCTGACAGTTTTTCTTACAGTAACAAAAAAACCCAAACAGTGTTTGTCTCCTCAATGTAGCACTGGCCTCCATGTCTCTTCCAGCAAGGAGTTAAAAGTTGTTTAGATGTTCCTTACCTAAGAAAAAATATAAATAGCCTGTGGCTCCTTTCTGGGGTACACATGTACAATTCTATTCCCCAGAAAGGAATAAGATGCTGTTTTCATATTTATTTACTTTAATTAGAAAACCAAAAGTGCCTGGATCCTTGCTCAGGTACAGCAGGCACACACACAAATGCTGTTTGGAATTTTCTTAAGGTAACAATGCAAACACCATCTGGTTCCTTGCTGGTGCAAGACGTATGCATCTGCCAAATGACCATTCACAGTAAAGCTAAGATGCTCATTGACCATGCAGATGTGAAGGAAGTTCTGTAATGATGGCCATCTTAGTTGGCTTCTAAATATTGAGATATGTACTGTTCTGTGTTTTTTTTAACTAAGAGTGAGTTACGGTGAAAATTATGGAGGTCTACAATGGGAAAAGGAAAGAGATGGTGAGTAAAACTTTCAGCTAGAAGAATTGACAAAAGTAGTAATAACAGTGGGTTTAATATCAGGAACACTTATGTTACACTGAAAGTTCTGAATGGTTTGACTTATTTTCCTGTGAGAGTGAGGGTTAGATTGGAGAACACATAGCCAATCTCTTAACCAACCAGTGGAGTCTACTTTTTTCAGTATTAAAAACACCATTGATGGCAGTAGCATAGCAAGGATGGTGTGGGCCCTGGTGGAAGAATAGAAATGGCCCCTTTGACTGCTGTTGGAGTATCAAAATACATAATTGTCAGAGTCCAATGGGCCCCTCAGGAATCTTTGTCCCAGTGCCACTGCACCTGTTGCCCCAATTCTAGCTATGTCCTTTATTGATGGGGTTGTATGTGAATGTATAGAGTTATATTTCAATACCTGAGCACGCCCACTCTTGCTCTCAGATTAGAATTCTAACGTGCATAGCAAAATACACACCTCAACAGTTTTGTGTAGGCACATTTTGTCAGATTAAACCTGCTGAAATGTATTCTGGAAAAAAATGCTCTCTTGGGGCTAGATACAGGTAATTGTAAATTACCGATTCGAAAATACCGAATTTTACCAATTCGGTATTTTCGAATCGGTAATTGCAATGTAGATAAAAATTCGGTAAAAAATACCGAATCGGTAAGATTCGGTATTTACCGATTCGGTATTTGCCTTTGATTCCTATGGCCTGGAGGCCCATAGGAATGAATGTCAATTACTGAATCGGTAATTACCGATTCGGTAAAATTGGGAAAAAGTCAGGGGTGGCAGGGTGTCACCATGTTGCACCCCTGATTAGTGCTGGTGTGCACATGTGGCATACATACATGTCTGTCACATGGCACAGGTGTAAATGCACAAATAGTTGGTGTTAAATAACAAATTCCTAAAGACCAGAAGCACTCTTTTCAGTGCTTCCTACATCTCATTTACTGATTCGGTAAATACCGAATCGGTAAATACTGAATCGGTAAATAACGATTCGGTATTTACCGAATCGGTAAAATAGACACCTACATAGGAAAAGGCTTTTACCGGTCGGTAACGGCCGATTTCGGCCGTTACCGACCGGTAAACGCCTACCTACATCTGGCCCTTTATTCTAATACATGTGGAAAGCACCTGTTCCACATAGTTCACAATTTATTTCTGAAATTATTCTGAACAGAGGCTTAATAATATAGCTTTAGAGCCCGACCAAGCGGGCTCTACTTGCCATTAAAAGCCTGCTCCAGTGTTAAAGCCTTTAACAAGGGAGCAGGCCTTTAATGGTCGGTAGAGCCCGCTAGGAGGGCTCTAAGGCAAGTAGAACATTCCACCCCTATAGAGCGGAGTGTTCTAATTACTCAAAACAAAGGCCTCTGGGAGCACAAGGGGATTTAGATATCCTCGGGATCTGAGAGGGTTTAGATCCCCTAGGCATCCAAGAGGCCTTTGTTCACAGCAGCAGCTGTGAACAACAACATTGAAATGTTCCCCCATGGGCTTCTACCAGCTCGTAGAAGCCCGGAGCATTCTATTGTATTCAATAGAGTGCTCCATATTCTAATGTTCTAATATAGGAGTATAGACAACCATAGCGTGCTATACCGGCCATTAAATGCCCGCTCCAGTGTTAAAGGCCCGAGCCGAAGGGAGGGCTTTAACAAGAGAGCGGGACTTTAATGCCCGGTATAGCCCAGCAACGAAGGGCTATAAGGCTATTAGAACATTCTGCCACTAGAGGACATAATGTTCTAACAAATAAAACAAAGGCCTCTCAGAGTTCGAGGGGGTTTAAATCCCCTCGGGCTCTGAGAGGCCTTTGTAAAAAAACACTGGAATGTTGCTCTGCAGGCCTTCTACCAGCCTGTAGAAGCATGGAGCACTCCATTGTATTCAATGGAGTGCTCCACATTCCAATGTTCTAATACAAGTTAAGTTATAGCAATTTAACACAGTGGTGGGGCTCAGAGTGTTTAAAAAATGTTAAACCAAGATGTCATTGTTGATTTTGCATTCCACTTATTTTCTGTTTACGGTAATTAGCCATTTTACAGCATTTGGATTTCCATTAGATGAGCTTGCACTACATTTTGAACTTGGCAGTAATTTCCTAGATCTTTAATTGCGATATAGCAGGCACATAGTTAAGGATGTGGCAACCAACATTCTCTTCAGAGAGTTAAAGCACATTCGAAATTCACGGTAAAGCGTTTTACAAATTTGAGAATTGCCTTGAAGCATTCTGAAGCTCCAAAGTATAAGTGTTATCCATTGTTATATGTGTATTTAAATGCCGGATGGTTTCACAGTGCTCTGAATACATTTCTAAAAAAAGAGGTGGGCATCTTCCTGGAAAGATATATGAAAGATTAAATTATGGCTTGCTGTAAAGTATGTCTTTGTGATGCAATCAGAAAGTTTTTGCAACAGCATATCAGTGACCAGATAAGGCACTGTAATGTAGGAGTTACAAGGTAATACCATTGATTTTTTGACAATACCTAGAATACGTATTATAATCAGTAAAACATTTATTAATCAGACATTAATAACATTTAATATGCAGTAAAATAAATGTGACAGCCTGCATTGAAAACAGGAGAGATACCACCCACATACTCCGATCAAAGTTACATGGTCCAGGCTCCTTCTCTCGTTCTTTCTCTCTGTCTTTCCTTACCTCTCTAGTTATTCCTTCTTCCCCCTGTTGTATCCATTTTCCTTCTTCTTTCAGGGAAGCAGAACAGCAATGCTTAAGCCAACAGAATGAATATATAGGATATTGTAAGTCACCTAGGAGTTCATTAATAAGGTCATGTAACTCTGAAACTTGCACTGTAATTTTGAAGTGCAGCGGAGTTTATTTTATTCCATATAAAACATTATCAGACAATACCTCTTGCCACAAACCGCTTAATTCCTTGGTGACTGGGAAATAGCCATTACAACACGGTTGTTACCATGCATGCCTCTACCATGCATGAGTTACAACGCATGCACCTTTACCATGCATAGCATTTACCACGCATTTTTCTACAATGCATATGCCTTTACCATGCATGCATTTAAATTGAATTAACATTGTAAAGGTAAGCATGGTAAGGGCATTTGCGCAGTGCTGGTGGTAAAGGCATATGTGTGGTAAAGGTGCAGGCGTGTGGTAAGGTGATATGCGTGGTAAAGCTGCCATTGTGGTTAGACCTATCTGCGTCATTAGAGGAAACAGAGAGACCCTTCTGCTTCCTCTTTACAACCTACACCGCGCCAGAAGAGATGTCTCTTTGTCATTGAGAGGGAGACAAAGAGACTGGGATGCAGGGGCAGTTTTAGGGCTTTAGGGTATTTTTAAAAAAGGGCAAATGGGGGTCGTGCAGGGGACCTGTTTTAGGGTTCAGGGCAGGGAACAGACATTTTTTAAAAAGGCTGGGGGGGTCCGCAGGGATACTGGTTTAGGGCTTAGTGCAGGGGACGGGTATTACTTAGAATGGCTAGGGCATGGGGGCGTGCTGGGTGCTGCTTTTAGGGCTCAGTTTAGGGGTCAGATATTTGTAAAACGAGCTGGGGGCAGGGAGGGATCACAACGGGGACCGGTTTCAGGGCTCAGGGCGGGGAAATATTTTACCAGGCATATGCCGTTAACATCAAAGCTTTTACAACAAAATGTGTTGTAAAAACATACAGGGTAAAGGCACTATCGTTGTTAAAAAAAGTCGTGGTAAAGGTTATGCATGGCAAAGACATTCACGTTGTAACGCATGCGTGGTAAAGGTATGAGTCGCAACGGAACGAGTGATCATACAACCTTAGTGACTTGCTCTTTCATTTGAAAGAAATAGTATGGTTGCAAACAAGACGAATAGTAGCAAAATCTGTACAGAGTAACAAGACAGACCAACAAGCAGTGAATAATTTGCAAAAAAATAACAGAATCAGTTTCACGTAAGTCAGTTGTTAAATGATGTATATCAGAATGTGTAGAAACAAGCAAAGAGATTCTGTCAGGTAATGACCCATTGGGTGTAAAAAATAAACATGTTTTTATGGATGGCTTCTTTCAACTGATCGCCTTTGTTTGAAAGGAACAGACCAGATAAAGGAAACACCAGTTCTCCTTTACATTATTCTGAACTTCTACATCAATTCTTTATTAAAGGGTGCTAGCATTGTCATCACTCAACTGTAATAAGGAAATTAGAGATGGATATTATGGATGCATTGTGTGACTTTACCTACACCAATTTGCACCTTCATTCTGAAGGTCACATTTTGGAAAAATACCCGTGAACGTGTCATAATGTGGCATCTTCCAAAACAACTTGCCAGTTTTTTTTAACGAGAATTCACATTGCTTTAAGCTATATAAACATGTTGGTTATGATTTCACAACTTTGGCTGTGCTCACCCACCCCTCATGTTACCATCTTTCCTGCCACTCAATTGAACTGCAAACCATCATTTCCATTGTCACAGATCGAATGGGAGCCAAACCTGTAAATATACTGACCTGGGAAAACACAAGGAGATGATGGACGGAACGCTGAAACCTTTCAGAAACTCACCCCCAGTCACATATATGGGTTGAATATACTGGCCTAATCTGTGCAATTTCTCAATGTCTCTTGGTTTATGCAGCACGCACTACAGACATAATAATTCATAGTTATTTACATAACACTTAGACTTTCTCAATCCCCACTGTTATTCACTGTTATTGCTGAGCAGTGAGTAGATCCCAACAACTGCTACAGCAGCTGCTTTGCATTTGGACCATACCACATTCTCCCACACACCATCCAATAATTACAAACATGGACGAGTAGGTATTCTCCTCAGATGGGCGTGACCTAATAAAGGTAAACGTACATGTTTGTGGAAGTTTACTCTTTTTCGTTATTCACAAAACTGAGATTTAATAGTAGCTTTATGACTGCGGAAGCCCTAAGTCTCTCACTGACACCCGCCACTCCTATACCTCAATTTGATGTAAACAAAGGAAACGCGATCAGCACATATAGTCTTTGTCCCTGCTTCTCTGTACTGATAAATGTAAGTAAAAAAATGTAATTTCTTCTCTTACTTTGGTTGACGGCCGGTTCTCACTGCGGGTCATCCTCCATTGTAACAATTTAGGAGGCGGTGACCACGCGAGATGCGGCTCAAATAAAACCGGCACTGAAAGCCGAAAGGGTTTCTTTGGCAATGTATTATGGGGCACATAGTTTTTTACAGGCAGAGCATATGTCCCTATTATCAAAGTGTTGTTGAAATGTTCTGTTATGACATACGACCGGACTCGGTGGGTCATTTTTAGCCGGGTTGGTACAACATGATCTTCATCAACCACCGAACGTCCCTATTGTCTGCGCCTTGTATTTTACACCTGATACATTAAAAGAGCTTCATTCCTAGTTAATGAGCCAATGCGGCTGAAAGAAACCAATACCGTGAGACGGAATCATATATTTAGCAGTGTAACTGGGGCACGTTGTTGATTACAGACAGAACATATGCAGTAATATCTAATCATTTCAGGGCCACGAATGTTGTCTGTGGTCTCCATTCAAATTGAGTATTAATACTCCACATGAATGTTAAATTTAACTAGAACCACAGTATTAAATAGCGTCCTCCCAGTAAGAGCAAATGAAATTACTCAAATTCAGCAATAATCCGAAATTTATTACAGGCCTATTCAGCAGAGTGTTTTTCAACAGGGAACCCAGGGCATGCGGTCAAAATGACTATGACAACTCATTCAGACGTCTAACACACAATTAAATTTCATGGTAAGGTATGTTTCCCTGTTTCTCAAGAGAACATCAATATAACTGCCCCTCGGAAGAATTTTCAGTGCGGATAGAACCGTCCAGACAAAATCTTTTTCGGAATGGTGCTTTTCACGAAGTGTGTGACCATTGGTGCTGTAAGAATTCTTTGTTTGATTCTAGCTTTGTGTTGCATCATTCTTAGGTTGATTTTCTGCGTGGTTTTGCCAATGTTTAATTTAGGACATGGGCATTTGATAGCATATACCACGTTCCGGGTTTTATAATTTGGGAATTCGGTGTGTTTGCACTTCACATTGTTGAACACAAATACTAAAAGCTTCATGGTATTACCACAAGCAGAGCATGAACCGCATTTATGGTGGCCAACAATTGGTGCCAAATTCCATAACGACCGCAAGTCAGGATGTACTTTATTCTTACGTAAGTCGGCACAAATGATTTGTTGGCCTATGCTCTTAATTATGGCAAATCGCGGTTTTACCATTGGGCAAGGCAGATTTGTTAACAAATACCATTTGTTCAAGAATATCTTTTTGAATTTATTGGTATGTGGGCCAAAAGTTGACACACATACTAGTTGTTCCAATGGTTTCTTGATCTTTTTGGTCAATAACTCCTCCCTGGACGTATACCATGCCCGCTTGGTTGAATGTTTCAGCATCTTCTTCGGGTATCCTCTCTTTTTAAGTTGTTCACAAAGTATGTCCGCTTGGACAATAAAGTCTTCCTTTCGTGCACAATTCCGTCGGATTCTCAACAAATGACTGTACGGTAAGTTATCTTTCAAGCTTCGGGGGTGATAGCTCGAAATAATTTAAGATTGAGTTTTTGACCGTGGACTTGCGGTGTAAGGTGGTAATTAGTTCATTGTCTTGTACCAATACCTCCACATCCAGGAACGTCAACGGAGTTTTGTCTTTAGTCATGCTGAATTTTATATCAGCATGTCTATTGTTAAGCCATTCATGAAATGATTGTAAATTGTTCTTCTGTACCTTCCCATTGACACCAGACATCACCAATATAGAGGTACCATGAAAGGAGGTTACCGCTACATGGATTGTTCCTGTAAATGAAGCGTTCCTCAAACAGTGCCATAAAGAGCACTGCCATTTCAGGGGCATAAGGATACCCCATGGCAGTACCCTTGACCTGCATGAAGAACGTCTCTTCAAACTACGCTTTAAAGCACTGTGCACAGAGGCCTACACGGTCCTTGGGGATCTTAATTTCCACCTGGATTCCAGTCAAGACAGTGATACAGTTGCATTAAAAGACCTAATGGAATGCTGGGGCTAATACAGGTGGTCATAGGGCCTACTCATTAAGCAGGCCATACCTTGGATGGGATTTTTACGAGTCATCCAGACTTGCAATTCACTGGGACAGAGCCCGTAGCCTGGTCAGACCACAATGTGGTGTGGTTTAGAATTCAAGGCGGGGCATTACAGAGGGCAAGACGAACTAAGAAGGAAGTCAAGGTCAGTAGAGCCTGGACTAAAATAGATGGGTCGGCCTTGGAAGAATTGTTGGTATCCACCAAGGTGCCTCTGCCGGTAGGAATAGAGGAAGCCGCCACCACTTTTGCCAACTGGATCGATCAAGCCTGTACTACACTGGCCCCACCTAAAAGCTGGCTTCCAACCCGCAGAGTTCCATCAGCCCCCTGGTTTACAGAGGAACTCAGGGAGCTAAAGTGCGAGTGTAAAAAGCTAGAACGAGTCTGGCATAAAAACTATACTGAAGCCGAGAAGAAGAAATACAGAGCCTGCCTGGGAAAATATAAAGAAATAATTAGACAATCTAAAGAAATCTATTTTACAGAACGTATCTTTGGGGCAAAAAACTCATCCAAGGAACTCTTTCACACAGTAGTCAGCTTGGCCACACCTAAACCAGGAGGTACGCCTCCAACTCAGGAACTTTGAGAGAATTTAGCTCAATTTCTTTCAAGCAGGGTGGAAAAGATTTATGCATCTTTGGAAGCTCCTGTGGCACAGAGCTTGCGTGCATCTAGATCTAGGAGCCCGAAGACAGCCACTCAGGACACCAAATTGCTGGCCTTCGTCCCAGTGGAAGGGGACGAGCTTAAAAGACATTTGTTGAGCAAAAAATCTGGGTCACCTTATGATCATTGCCCAGTAACAGTTGCAACGTTGGCAGTAATCCATAGCCAATGCTTTAGCAGGATTAGCTAAGCAGCTATTTGAGATGGGGGACTTTCCAGCGGGCTGGAAGCGGGCGTCCATCAAGCCGCTAGTAAAAAAGCCCAATCGCGACATCTCGGACCCCAATAACTATCGGCCAATCTCCAGACTTCCTATGCCGGCCAAGATTGTAGAAAGGCTAATGAACATCCAGCTTAGTGCATACCTAGGAACCACTCAGGGGCTAGCATCTCACAGCATGGGTTTAGACCAGGCCACAGCACCGAGTTCGCCCTGATCAAGTCAACAGAAGAGGTCAAGAAGGTGATGGACTCTGGAGGTAGGGCGGCTCTGGTCATGCTGGATTTGTCGTCGGCCTTCGACACGGTCCACCATACCATCTTGGTGGACCGGCTGGAAGAATGTGGGGTCCAGGGGAAGGCCTTGGACATTTTGAGATCTTTTTTGACCAACAGGGTCCAGGTAGTTGCGCTGGGGGTCTTTGAATCGAAACCTTTTCAACCACCTTGTGGGGTTCCTCAGGGTTCCTCACTTAGCCATACCTTGTTCAATGTCTATGTCTCTTCCCTGGCCCTAGTCATCCGCTCCCATGGGTTTGAACTTACATCTTACGCAGATGACACACAGATTGTGGTGTCACTGTTACCAGGGAGGGAGAATGACGTGGCCAGCAAGTTCCAGGAATGCATGAAAGCTGTGAGCATATGGAAGCCAGGAAACTGTTTACAACTTAATTCGGCCAAAACTGAAGTAATACTGTTTGGCTCCACGGACAATTTTTGGGGCCCGAGCTGGTGGCCAGAAGAGATGGGGAATCTTCCCACTCCTGTTAACAAGGCTAAGAATCTGGGGGTCATCATAGATGACAGGCTTTCTTATAAACCCCAGGTAAATGCCCTGGCCTCATCCATCTATTGGATATTGAAAACCCTTCGGAAGGTTCTTCCGTTTCTTCCAGGGGAATGTAAAAAAACTGTTGTGACGGCTTTAGTGCTTCCACGATTGGATTATTGCAACAGCTTGCTCCTGGAAGCCCAGCAAGGAGTACTTAGCAAGCTACAGATACTGCAGAATGCAGCAGCGCACCTGCTAACAGGCTTGCCTAAATTTGCGCCCATTTCCCATGAATTAGTGAAATTACACTGGTTGCCAGTAAGGAAGCGGATTCTATTCAAAAGCCTGTGTATTGTCTTTAAGGCGATTCATGGCATAGGTCCAGCATTTCTGGGGCAATATTTTCACTGGCATAAACCTGGAAAACTACTGAGGTCAGCGATTCTGGGATTGATTAGGACCCCACGCATCAGAAAAGTGGGTTTGGGAGGCAGGAGTTTCAGCCAAGGGGCGGCGGTGGCCTGGAATGCCCTTCCAGCGGCACTCCGATTGTCTCCTGAGCTTATGACCTTTCGGCGAAAGTTAAAAACATGGCTTTTTGTAAATTATCCTGTGGACTTAGTTTGGGAGCTATCAAAACAGCGTCAGGACACCGGAAGGTAACAGTGCGCTTTATAAGTGTCAAAATAGATAAATAAATAAATAAAGCGATTTTAGCCAAATCCAGAATGAAATCTGTAGGAGCTCTCTCTGGTTTAGGTCTTGCTTCCAAGAAATACTCCATCGATTCCAAGCCTTCGTCTTGAGGAATCTGTGTGTAAAGGGAGTTGACATTGAAGGATACCATCCACTGATGTTGATGGTCAAATGGTTGACCTTCTATCTTCGTGATAAGTCAGTAGTATCCCTAAGGTATGCGGTAACATTGGCAAGGAACGGCTTGAGGAACAGGTCAACATATTTAGCTAACGGTTCGAGTTTCGAGTCACATCCCGATACAATCGGTCTCCCTGGTGGTTGTAGTGGTTCTTTATGGATCTTCGGGAGAAAATATATGACAGGAATTCTCGGTTGTTTTTTTTATGAGATAATCGAATTCTTTAGGTCCTACTATTCCTTGTTCAAACCCCCATTTGACTTTAATACCTATTTCTTGTTGTATTTCTTTGGTGGGATGGGTTGGCCACCATAAATGTGGTTCATGCTCCGCTTGTGGTATCATGGAGGGTTCAGAATTTGTGTTCAACAATGTGAAGTGGAAACACACCGAATTCACAAATTGTAAAACCCGGAACGTGATGTATGCCATCAAATGCCCATGTCCTAAATTATACATCCGCAAAACCACACAGCAAATAAACCTAAGGATGATGCAACACAAATCTAGAATCAAACAAAGAATTCTTACAGCACCAATGGTCACACACTTCGTGGAAAAGCACCATTCCGAAAAAGATTTTGTCTGGACAGTTCTATCCGCACTGAAAATTTCTCCGAGGGGCGGTGATATTGATGATCTTTTGAGAAATAGGGAAACATACCTTATCATTAAATTTAATTGTGGGTTAGACGGTCTGAATGAGTTGTCATAGTCATTTTGACCGTATGCCCTGGGTCCCCTGTTGAAAAACACACTGCTGAATAGGCCTGTAATAAATTTCGGATTATTGCTGAATTTGAGTAATTTCACTGACGCTATTTAATACTGTGGTTCTAGTTAGATTTACCATTCATGTGGAGTATTAATATTCAATTTGAATTGAGACCGCAGACAACATTTGTTGCCCTGAAATCAATATGCCCTTAATGATTAGATATAAATGCATATGTTCTGCCTGTAATCAACCACGTGCCCCAGTTACACTGCTAAATATACGATTCCGTCTCACGGTGTTGGTTTCTTTCAGCCGCATTGGCTCATTAACAAGGAATCAGGTGTAAAATACAAGGTGCAGACAATAGGGAGGTTCGGTGGTTGATGAAGATCACGTTGTACTAACCCGGCTAAAAATGACCCGCCGAGTCGGGTCGTAGGTCAGAACAGAACATTTCAACAATACTTTGATAATAGGGACATATGCTCTACCTGTAAAAAACGACATACCCCATATTACATTGCCAAAGAAAGCCTTTCGGCTTCTGGTGCCCGTTTTATTTAAGCCCCATCTTGCGTGGTCACCGGCTCCTAAATTGTTACCATGGAGGATGATCCACAGTGAGAACAGGCCGTCAACCAAAGTAAGTGAAGAAATGAAATGTGTTTCACTTACATTTATCAGTATAGAGAAGCAGGGACAAAGAATATATGTACTGATCGCGTTTCCTTTGTTTACATCATGTGCAGGAAAACAGCAAGCTTGAGCTTTTGAGAAAGTTGAGTGCCATGACAGCTTGAGACACTAAGACGCTATCAATAGTAAGTGTAGATCATTAAACGTATGGTTAGTTTAAACTGGGTAATATCGGAGAGTTTTATCTCATAACTAGGGATGTGCTGTTTGTTCTGGCAGATTAAAAAGAAGTTTACAATCGGTGGTATACGATTGAAGAGTGACGACTTGGTGCCGGCTGAAGGTTACACAAGTAAATCTCTTTTGACGTCCTCCCTTAATTTTAAATGTTAGTTTCCATGCGAAATGGTCAAATAGCTGTATATATTATACACTAGAGTGTACTCTGTCAAATAACAGGAATGTCCTTGATGTTTTTAGGTCCTGTTTAGGAGGCTCAAAGCTATTTCCATCGTCTTTGAAGCAACATCACTAATTTCAGGTATATAGCTTGAAACATAGCACATTGTAAAGAAGTTTGGAAGAGGAGATTCCCCACATTTTATTAGTTCACTTAATTTTATTTATAGGTTACACTGTGGCCCAAAGCCCTGATGACAATCCCATGATTCTACGCAGGGCTTAGAAACGCGCCGGCCTTTTCCAGTGTATCTGCCACATAGGGCAACAATTAATTCCTATGCTCAAGTATTAGGGTGCACAATGTATTATACATCCCGCAGGAGTTGAAAGAAATTTCCCATGTAGTTCAAGCTTCTCCGCTATAATTGCCGATTGTATGGCCAATGGGGATCTTGTAAAGAAAGTGTTTTCTTGGTGTCATTTTTGTATGTTGTCTAATTTAGTTTTGTTTTTGTAAAAGAAATTTGTATTGTGTTAATTGTATATTCACATGACAGATGTATTTAAACTTGGGGTGTGAATTGTATCGCTTCTCAGACATGAAATAAAAGCTCACTGTCAATATGAACATATGAACCTAATGGTCGTTATTTCTTCTTCGCATAAAATAAATAGTGGCGAAATACATAAACCAGGTACCTCTATTTGTTAAATATCATCCCATTCTGGGCACCAGCAAACTCCTGAATGGGGACACAAACATGCCCCAACAAAGAGCTAGTTACTGCTTGAATTCTTTATTATGCTAAGAAAATTTCTGAACAATGCCTGTCTAATTTCTGGAGCACAGGCACACCTGCCTGTGACTCAGAAAAGAGCCAATAAGTTGTTCTTAAGTTTTCTTGGCTTAAGAAAATGTTCACAAAGTGGCTGGCTCCTTTCTGGGAGACAGGTACAATTCTGTCAGGCACATTTTGGATTTTTTTTTTTACTTCAAGAAAAGATCGAGAGAGCATGAGGCTCAATGTTATTTTGCCTGCAGACACACAGTCAGATGCTGACAGTTTTTCTAACAGTAACAAAAAAAAACTGTGTTTGCCTCCTCAATGTGGCACTGGCCTCCATGTCTCTTCCAGCAAGGAGTTAAAAGTTGTTTAGATGTTCCTTACCTAAGAAAAAATATAAATAGCCTGTGGCTCCTTTCTGGGGTACAAATGTACAATTCTATTCCCCAGAAAGGAATAAGATGCTGCTTTCATATTTATTTACCTTAATTAGAAAACCAAAAGTGCCTGGATCCTTGCTCAGGTACAGCAGGCACACACACAAATGCTGTTTGGAATTTTCTTAGGGTAACAATGCAAACACCATCTGGTTCCTTGCTGGTGCACATAGGTATGCATCTGCCAAATGACCATTCACAGTAAAGCTAAGATGCTCATTGACCATGCAGATGTGAAGGAAGTTCTGTAATGATGGCCATCTTAGATGGCTTCTAAATATTGAGATATGTACTGTTCTGTGTTTTTTAACTAAGAGTGAGTTACGGTGAAAATTATGGAGGTCTACAATGGGAAAAGGAAAGAGATGGTGAGTAAAACTTTCAGCTAGAAGAATTGACAAAAGTAGTAATAACAGAGGGTTTAATATCAGGAACACTTATGTTACACTGAAAGTTCTGAATGGTTTGACTTACTTTCCTGTGAGAGTGAGGGTTAGATTGGAGAACACATGGCCAATCTCTTAACCAACCAGTGGAGTCTACTTTTTTCAGTATTAAAAACACCATTGATGGCAGTAGCATAGCAAGGATGGTGTGGGCCCTGGTGCAAGCATAGAAATGGCCCCTTTGACTGCTGTTGGAGTAGCAAAATACATCATTGTCAGAGTCCAATGTTCTCTTCAGGAATCTTTGTCCCAGTGCCACTGCACCTGTTGCCCCAATTCTAGCTATGCCCTTTATTGATGGGGTTGTATGTGAATGTATAGAGTTATATTTCAATACCTGAGCACACCCACTTTTGCTCTCAGATTAGAATTATAACGTGCATGGAAAAATACACACCTCAACAGTTTGTGTAGGCACATTTTGTCAGATTAAACCTGCTGAAATGTAATTTGGAAAAAAATGCTCTCTTGGGGCTAGATACAGGTAATTGTAAATTACCGATTCGAAAATACCGGATTTTACCGATTCTGTATTTTCGAATCGGTAATTGCAATGTAGATAAAAATTCGGTAAAAAATATCGAATCGGTAAGATTCGGTATTTACCGATTCGGTATTTGCCATTGATTCCTATGGGCCTGAAGGCCCATAGGAATGAATGTCAATTACTGAATCGGTAATTACCGATTCGGTAAAATTGGGAAATAGTCAGGGGTGCACCCCTGATTAGTGCTGGTGTGCACATGTGGCATCCAACATGCCCTAAGGGCATGCATGTCTGTCACATGGCACAGGTGTAAATGCACATTTATGCATTTATATAGGAATTCCTAATTTACCACCCACTAATAGTTGGTGGTAAATCCGAATCGGTAAATAATGATTTGTTATTTACCGAATTGGTAAAATAGACACCTACATAGGAAAAGCCTTTTACCGGTCGGTAACGGACGATTTCGGTCGTTACCGACCGGTAAAAGCCTACCTACATCTGGCCCTTTATTCCAATACATGTGGAAAGCACCTGTTCCACATAATTCACAATTTATTTCAGAAATTATTCTGAACAGAGGCTTAATAATATAGCTTTAGAGCCCGACCAAGCGGGCTCTACTGACAATTAAAAGCCTGCTCCAGTGTTAAAGCCTTTAACAAGGGAGCAGGCCTTTAATGGTCGGTAGAGCCCGCTAGGAGGGCTCTAAGGCAAGTAGAACATTCCACCCCCATGGTGCGGAGTGTTCTAATTACTCAAAACAAAGGCCTCTGGGAGCCCGAGGGGATTTAGATCTCCTCGGGATCTGAGAGGGTTTAGATCCCCTAGGCATCCAAGAGGCCTTTGTTCACAGCAGCAGCTGTGAACAACAACATTGAAATGTTCCCCCATGGGCTTCTACCAGCTCGTAGAAGCCCGGAGCATTCTATTGTATTCAATAGAGTGCTCCATATTCCAATGTTCTAATATAGGAGTATAGACAACCGTAGCGTGCTATACCGGCCATTAAATGCCCGCTCCAGTGTTAAAGGCCCGAGCCGAAGGGAGGGCTTTAACAAGAGAGCGGGACTTTAATGCCCGGTATAGCCCAGCAACGAAGGGCTATAAGGCTATTACAACATTCTGCCACTAGTGGACATAATGTTCTAACAAATAAAACAAAGGCCTCTCGGAGTTCGAGGGGGTTTAAATCCCCTCGGGCTCTGAGAGACCTTTGTAAAAAAACACTGGAATGTTGCTCTGCAGGCCTTCTATCAGCCTGTAGAAGCATGGAGCACTCCATTTTATTGAATGGAGTGCTCCACATTCCAATGTTCTAATACAAGTTAAGTTATAGCAATTTAACACAGTGGTGGGGCTCAGAGTGTTTAAAAAATGTTAAACCAATATGTCATTGTTGATTTTGCATTCCACTTATTTTCTGTTTACGGTAATTAGCCATCTTACAGCATTTGGATTTCCATTAGATGAGCTTGCACTACATTTTGAACTTGGCAGTAATTTCCTAGATCTTTAATTGCGATATAGCAGGCTCATAGTTAAGGATGTGGCAACCAACATTCTCTTCAGAGAGTTAAAGCACATTCGAAATTCACGGTAAAGCGTTTTACAAATTTAAGAATTGCCTTGAAGCATTCTGAAGCTCCAAAGTATAAGTGTAATGCATTGTTATATGTGTATTTAAATGCCGGATGGTTTCACAGTGCTTTGAGTACATTTCCTAAAAAAAGAGGTGGGCATCTTCCTGGAAAGATATATGAAAGATTAAATTATGGCTTGCTGTAAAGTATGTCTTTGTGATGCAATCAGAAAGTTTTTGCAACAGCATATCAGTGCCCAGATAAGGCACTGTAATGTAGGATTTACAAGGTAATACCATTGATTTTTTGACAATACCTAGAATACGTATTATAATCAGTAAAACATTTATTAATCAGACATTAATAACATTTAATATGCAGTAAAATAAATGTGTCAGCCTGCAATGAAAACAGGAGAGATACCACCCACATACACCGATCAGACTTACATGGCCCAGGCTCCTTCTCTTGTTCTTTCTCTCTGTCTTTCCTTACCTCTCTAATTATTCCTTCTTCCCCCTGTTGTATCCATTTTCCTTCTTCTTTCAGGGAAGCAGAAGAGCAATGCTATAAGCCAACAGAATGAATATATAGGATATTGTAAGTCACCTAGGAGTTCATTTATAAGGTCATGTAACTCTGAGATGACTTGCACTGTAATTTTGAAGTGCAGCGGAGTTTATTTTATTCTATATACTACATTATCAGACAATACCTCTTGCCACAAACCACTTAATTCCTTGGTGACTGGGAAACAGCCATTACAACGCAGTTGTTACCATGCATGCCTCTACCATGCATGAGTTACAACGCATGCACCTTTACCATGCATAGCATTTACCACGCATTTTTCTACAATGCATATGCCTTTACCATGCATGCATTTAGATTGAATTAACATTGTAAAGGTAAGCATGGTAAGGGCATTTGCGCAGTGTTGGTGGTAAAGGCATATGTGTGGTAAAGGTGCAGGTGTGTGGTAAGGTGATATGCGTGGGAAAGCTGCCATTGTGGTTAAACCTATCTGCGTCATTAGAGGAAACAGAGAGACCCTTCTGCTTCCTCTTTACAACCTACACCGCGCCAGACGAGATGTCTCTTTGTCATTGAGAGGGAGACAAAGAGACTGGGTTGCAGGGGCAGTTTTAGGGCTTTAGGGTATTTTTAAAAAAGGGCAAATGGGGGTCGTGCAGGGGACCTGTTATAGGCTTCAGGGCAGGGAACAGACATTTTTAAAAAAGGCCGGGGGCTGGGGGGTCCGCAGGGATACTGGTTTAGGGCTTAGTGCAGGGACGGGTATTATTTAGAATGGCTAGGGCATGGGGGCGTACTGGGTGCTGCTTTTAGGGCTCAGTTTAGGGGTCAGGTATTTGTAAAACGGGGCTGGGGGTCGGGAGGGATCACAACGGGGACCGGTTTAGGGCTCAGGGCAGGGAACATATTTTACCAGGCATATGCCGTTAACATCCAAGCTTTTACAACAAAATTTGTTGTAAAAGCATACAAGGTAAAGGCACATTCGTTGTTAGAAAAAACGTGGTAAAGGTTATGCATGGCAAAGACATTCACGTTGTAACGCACGCGTGGTAAATGTATGAGTCGCAACGGAACGAGTTGTTCATCATACAACCTTAGTGACTTGCTCTTTCATTTGAAAGAAATAGTATGGTTGCAAACAAGACGAATAGTAGCAAAATCTGTACAGAGTAACAAGACAGACCAACAAGCAGTGAATAATTTGCAAAAAGATAACAGAATCAGTTTCAAGTAAGTCAGATGTTAAATGATGTATATCAGAATGTGTAGAAACAAGCAAAGAGATTCTGTCAGGTAATGACCCATTGGGTGTAAAAAATAAACATATTTCTATGGATGGCTTCTTTCAACTGATCACCATTTGTTTGAAAGGAACAGACCAGATAAAGGAAACACCAGTTCTCCTTTACATTATTCTGAACTTCTACGTCAATTCTTTATTATAGGTGGCTAGCATTGTCATCACTCAACTGTAATAAGGAAATTAGAGAGGGATATTACGGACGCATTGTGTGACTTTACCTACACCAATTTGCACCTTCATTCTGAAGGTCACATTTTAGAAAAATACCTGTGAACGTGTCATAATGTGGCATCTTCCAAAACAACATGCCAGTTTTTTTAAAGAGAATTCACATTGCTTTAAGCTATATAAACATGTTGGTTATGATTTCACAACTTTGGCTGTGCTCACCCACCCCTCATGTTACCATCTTTCCTGCCACTCAATTGAACTGCAAACCATCATTTCCATTGTCACAGATCGAATGGGAGCCAAACCTGTAAATATACTGACCTGGGAAAACACAAGGAGATGATGGACGGAACGCTAAAACCTTTAAGAAACTCACCTCCAGTCACATATATTGAATATACTGACCTAATCTGTGCAATTTCTCAATGTCTCTTGGTTTATGCAGCACACACTACAGACATAATAATTCATAGTTATTTACATAACACTTAAACTTTCTCAATCCCCACTGTTATTCACTGGTATTGCTGAGCAGTGAGTAGATCCCGACAACTGCTACAGCAGCTGCTTTGCATTCTGACCATACCACATTCTCCCACACAACATCCAATAATTACAAACATGGACGAGTAGGTATTCTCCTCAGATGGGCCTGACCTAATAAAGATAAACTTACATGTTTGTGGAAGTTTACTCTTTTTCGTTATTCACAAAACTGAGATTTAATAGTAGCTTTATGACTGCGGAGGCCCTAAGTCTCTCACTGACACCCGCCACTCCAATACCTCAATTTCCACTTATACTCTGTTGAACAACGATTTCAATATTTGCTGCACTAAAAGGTAAAATTGTAACTCCAATTCACACTACAGTTGCTAATGGTTCTTTCTTGGAGGGACTAGGGGGCATATTTAACCGCATGCGCGCTAGCGGTTTTCCCGCTGTGCGCTGGGTTTTTAAAAAACCCGCGGTTCATGACGAGCTCAGCTCATCATGAGCGTACGAGAGGCGTAACTCATGACGAGCTGAGCTCGTCATCAGCCTCGAAGGGGTTAAATTGAAGTGATGGAGTGCAGCGATAGCCTTGTATTTACAACAATACGGTGCAGCCTGTGTTTTTCCCCGGGCTGGTGCTAAATTAGGCTGCCCAGCGCTATGGCAGGCACCCTTGCACCATAGTTCAAGGGTGTTTGCGTTACAGTTGAAGACTATTTATGAGCAAGAAGGTGTCCCTTCCTGCACATAAACAACCTGAAAAGGGGAATTGTTTTTTTTTATGTTTGAAAGCTTTATTGAAATAAAATTATCAATACAGTAAGGTGACATCAGCAAAACAAAATGAGAAAGGGGCAATTATAGGAGAAATAGAACAGAGTCAGCTGATGGCACAATGAAAAAAGCAAAGCATCTTAAATTTTTAAGGGGGGGACGGAGGGGAAGGGAGGGGAATGAGAAACAATGTAAAATACGGTTGAGAATAAAAATAGAAACAAACCAATTAGATGGTGGCAATAAAGTACGGTAAAAGCACAAATATCTAGAAAACATGTGGAGTAAGAACATTATTAAAACATGAGTAGAGAAGAGAAAAAGAAAACTACATTAGTGAAATCTACAACATGAAACTACAAGCAGGAGTACAACTGTTCAAGGGGGTTTAAAATTGTCAGAGGAGAGCGGAGTGTATTTCTTTTTGGTGAATTGATCTAAGTATAGGGTAAGAGGCAACCAATAGAGCTCAACATTACGAGAGGGTTTGCAGGCGGACGCAAAGGCAACATCCAATCTATGAGAGTGACAAAGTAGGTTCCACCAGGAAGTCATGGAGAGTTTGGTCAAAGACTTCCAATTGGAGGCGATCTGTTGGAGTGCAAGGGCTAGCAGAAGGTCAAAAAGACCATGGGAATGCGGGGGGAGTTCAATAGAGTCTGAAAGGCTACCCAAAAACACCAAAGAAGTGGAAAAAGAAGCAGAAAAATTAAAAATACGGGAAATGCGAGACCATACCTGTGTCCAGAAAAGTCGGACGGAAGGACAGAGAAAGAAAAGATGAAAGAGGTCAGCATTGGGAGCCTGACAGGTCCAGCAGTTAGCAGTAGAAGAAGAGAGAAAACGAGAGAGAGAAAGGGGAGGAAGGTAGAGTCTGTGATAGAAGAAAAATAAGGATTGAGTAAGGGATGCAGTACGGGAAGTCTTCAAGGACTTAGCCCAGATTTTGTCCCAAAGAGAGATCGGCCATGAGCAACCTAAGTCTTTTTCCCAAGAGAGGTCCACTTTCGATTTGGGACGAGCAGGATCAGGAGCTGAGAAGTATCGATAAATAAGAGAAGCCTTAGGAATAGTAGAGAGAATGGCAAGTAAAGAGGAGGGTGAGGTGGGTAACACCTCCGATGGTAGAGAATAGTATCGATCAAGAACAGTGTCCATGAGGATGTAGTATTTCTTTGCAAATGAGGGAGGGCAGTGAAATTGAGATTGAAATTGAGGGAAGGAACGAGGAGATGAACCGTCAAAGAGATGATGAACCCAGATGATACCCTTCGATCTCCACGAAGTCCAGGCAACAGGTCTATTGCGTATTAGAATGAGTGAGTTATACCAAATGTGCAACAATAAAAAGGATTCGCAAGAGACAGAGATTGTGGAAACCAAGGACCGCAAGAGAGAAGAAGTGTGTTTGAACAATGGGGGATTAAGGCATGGAGCCTTAGCAGTGAAGCGAATTACATCTTGAAAAGCGTAAGGAAACAATAAGTCTCGTTCAACAGAGAGCCAAAGGGGGAAAAAAGGGGCCATGTCTTGTGATAGCCAGCGGGAAGCTTGACGAAGAGAGAAAGACTTATGATAGAGTCGGAAATCTGGAAAATTAATCCCACCATTTGATTTAGACTTACGAAGAGCTGAAAGAGATATACGAGCCTTCTTCTGCTTCCATAGAAACTTAGATAAATCAGAATCAATACGACGGAAGTAGAGCGCTGGGATATGGATTGGGAGCATGGAAATTAAATAAATCAAAATAGGAGCAATCATCATCTTAACGGAGTCAATACGACCCCACCAGGAAAGGTATAGGGGATTCCAGGAAGAGAGCAGAGAGTCAATTCTAGAAATGACTGCATTCATGTTAAGTTGAATAGAGGATGAAATAGAGTTAGAGAAGAGAACGCCAAGATATTTTATTTTATTTTCTTACTATTGGTGGAGAAGTGTGGCTCAGGGGTTAGAGGCAGCAGACCCGGAAGCTGAGATCGGTCCTGGACCAGGGTTCAATTCCCCGCCTCGGCGGGTCTTGGGCTAAAAAAAATTCCACGGACTCGATAATTCTCGCCCCGGTGCCTCCTCGACTCACGGGTTCACACTCTGCGACTCTGGGCAATAGCTTGTTTAATCTCCACAACGGCCCCTCGCGGCGGGATGCCTGACTTTCACCTTGTGGATACCCTGCTATCTCACAGGGGAATATCAGGACGGGTTCCCTAAGCAAGCGCCGGGACACCCACTGCGGGTAGCTGTGCGCTATATAAGCTCAACTACATTTACATTTACATTTACATTCCAAGCAAATCCAGTGGAAGCAAAGAAATGTGGAAGGCAGAATTTAGTTATAGGAAGAATCTCAGTCTTATCTGAATTTATTTTATATCCTGAAGCCATGGAGAATTTTTGAAATTCATCTAATAAGGAAGGAACAGAGGTAATCGGGTCAGAAATGAATAAAAGTATGTCATCCGCATATGCAGATAATTTAAGCTGATGATCTCCGTACGGAAAACCAGAAATGGAAGAATTGTTACGAATAGAGGATATAAAGGGTTCAAGTGCTAAAATAAAAAGAAGAGGGGAGAGAGGACAGCCCTGACGTACTCCTCGTTTAAGTGTGAAAGGGGAGGTAAGTTGACCATTGACAAGGACGGAGGCTTTGGGCATAGAATATATTAAAGAAATGTAAGAAATAAATTTCGGACCAAAGCCATGCCATTTCAGTGAAGCCAACAAAAAGGACCAGTCAACCCGATCAAAGGCTTTTTCAGCATCAACCGAGATAGCTGCAAGAGGAATAGAAAGAGAGGGGGCCTTATTTAGAACATTGAGGAGGAGTCTGGAGTTGTCTGAGGTAAGGCGGCCTTTAACAAAACCACATTGTTCCTTCCCAATGAGGTGTGGCATGAGTGGATCAAGACGGAGAGCCAATAATTTTGCAAAGATTTTATAATCCACATTAACTAAAGAGATTGGTCGATAGTTCTTACAGAATTTTGGATCCCTTCCTTCTTTAGGGATGAGGCATATGGTAGCATCTTGAAATGAGCCTTGAGCCAGACCAGCGGAACAAAAAGATTGAAAAAGAAAGAGAAGTTTGGGCAAGAGAAGGTCGGAAAAGTGTAAATAAAATTCAACTGGAAAGCCATCAGGCCCTGGAGTCTTGCCCTTGGTTAGAGAAGACAAAGCAGTGCATAACTCAGAAAGGGTAAGATCTGTATCTATGTCCGAGAAATTAAGTTGGGAGGTAGGCAAGTTCTCAAAATATGATTGGAGGAGATCTGGGGTAGGGGGATTTTCAGGAGAGTACAAAGATTCATAAAAAGATTGGAACTGCTCCAAATTTTCTTTATCTGTGTGTAAGAGGACATTGGAAGGGGAATAGATAGAGTCTATGAGAGTTCGCTCTTTACGCGATTTTAGATAGTTAGCAAGCAATTTGCCCGATTTGTTACGGCCTCCATAGTACCGTGCGCTACCCCGAAGGAGGAAGGAAGAGGCTGAATCCGTAGTAAGTTTGTTAAATGCAAGTTTAGCTTGAAGAAGTTCAGAAGACATATGGTTCGGAGAGGAGGTGTAAAATTGGTGTTCTAATGACTTGATGTGTGCAAGAGCAACCTTACGTTTGTGGAGAAACTTTTTCTTTTTTTTGGAAACAAAGTTGATAATAAATCCACGGGCTGTGGCCTTGAAAGAGTCCCAAAGAACATGGGGAGGAACAACAGGATCAGAGTTAATCTGTAAGAATTCAGAGGTGAATGAGCGAAAAGAGGAAGAAAAAAGAGGATCTGTGAGTTGAGAGGAATTAAAACGCCAGCGAGAAGATTTAGGAGTAGGAGGAAGAAGATCAAAGTCAGTGATAATAGGGGCATGATCAGAGATGACAATAGGCTCAATAGACGAAGATATAAGAGTTTGAGATAAAGAGGAAGAGGGAAAGATATAGTCTAAACGAGAGAAAGAAGCACGTGGGGGAAAAGATAAAAATCTATAGTGTCCGGGTGGGTGAGCCTCCATGAATCCACAAGATGAGCCTGTGTAATAGTATCAAGAAACTGTTTATGGGGTTTGTGAGGGGTGAAACGAACAGAGGACTTACGATCTAAAAAAGGGGTCAATGATCTGATTACAATCTCCGCCCAATAGGAAGGAATCATCTTTATGTTGGATACATTTTGCAGTAATCAAGGGCCAAAAATGGAATTCAAAGCATGTAGGACCATAAACATTGAACAAGGTAATTGGGATAGCATTAATAAGCAACTTGGCTAGAATCCAACGCCCCTCCTCATCCTTTTCCTCAAGAAGTACTTTACATTTGAGACGTTTGTGGATCAAAATAGCAACACCATTCTTTTTATGAGAGGCTGGAGAAAACAAGACAGTGCCAACCCATAATCGTTTTAGTTTCAAAGATTCAATATCAGAGAGATGGGTTTCCTGAATGAGAACAATATCAGGAATATAAGAGGAGAGATGGGAGAGTACTCTCTGCCGCTTAATAGGATGGTTAAATCCTTTCACATTCCATGAAACAACTTTGAAGATTAAAACATATTAAACTGTTCAACATTAATAAGTGCAAAAAATACTGTACAAGCAATAAGCCAAACATTAAAGAATTAAAAAATAAGTCAACCATTAAAGGAGGAGAAGGAAGAATAGGGGAAAGTAGAAAAAGAGAAAAAAAGAAGAGGAAAAGAGAAGAAAAGAGGTAAGTGGGAGAGAGAAAAAGAAAAAGAAGTAGGGAAGGGAAGGGAAAGGAGTAGTAGAGAGACAAGGTAAGACAGATAGACATAGGGGACAGTACAAGTCCAGAAGGATGACTGTAAACAACATACCTGAAGGGGAAATACGAAAGGGAGAGGAGGGGGTGACGAGCCGGCCATTTTTGGTGTTGAATCCGGAACACACAGTGAATCTGAAGATGACGGGAGAGAAGATTTAGAAGGTTGAAAGAGAAACTTCGGTTTACGGAGACTGACCATATGAGCACAGGGGAGTTAGGCTCCTGAAGGTTTGGTGAAGAAAATAATGAAAATGCAGTTATCAGAAGAGAGTATAGCACTTAAGTCCCAGAGAGGTGAGAAACCTGATAGGATACCTTAGGAAGCGCCACACACCTGAGGAAAAAACCAGGCGCAAGGAGCAAGAAATAGCCTCAAGAGTTCAAAAAAAAAATATAATAATAATAATTCAAATGGCTTCAAAATAAGCAGCAAATGACTTGACCAATCACATCCTCAGTTGAGATATACAAGGTAGCAATCAGAGCTCCTCAAAACAAGTCAGCTTGAGACGTCAGGTAAAGGCAGCAGGCATTGGTCACATGAAGCCATGCAGAAAGAAGGACGTGAATAACGACGACCCACTCAGCATGGAGAGATGCAGTATTGTTAGAGAGTTGCACAAGCGAGACAGCATACTGAGAGGCCAGAGGGTAAATGAGAAAAAGTCTTTGCTGTACACATGGAATTTCAAGCCGTCGCATGAGAACCAGGACAGGAGACGTTATATAGCATCTCTTATAATTGGTTTTAAAATTCACACATAGGGGCAGGTTGTTAAAGGAAGCCGCAAAAGCCTTCAAAGCGATGGGTGTAGCCTAGAGAGGCGCGTCCGTCTTGCGGAGCATCCTAAACACTGATATACCAACAGGCGGCGCTTCAGAGAGAGCACTTAAGATGGCGGAGCTCCGCTTCTGAGGAAAAACGGGTCGCGCATAAATAATCGCGGAACTCGCTCACCGGCACAGAAGAAAGATGTTAAATGAAGCAGCAAGTGCTCCGGTTTCACATTCCGACGTCCTGCAACAACGAGGAAGTGAATTTCACAGGAGAATTCAAGAAAGTTCTTCCCGGTATCAGAGAGGTCCCGTACTAGGCAGCCATCTCGTCCGGCGCCGAAGCCACGCCCCGAAATGGGGAATTGTAACTTCTATGTCTGCTGCATTGAGCATTGAGCAGCAGACACAGAAGTTGAAACTCATAATTTTTCCAATGATTGTTTATTTGCAGGAAGGGATATCTTCCTGCACATAAACAATCAATGGCGTTTTGCTGTTTCTGTGTGCTGCACAACGCAGCACACAAAGAAACAGCAAAAATGAGGAGAAAAAAGCATTTATCCTCGTTGCACCTGTTTAAGACCAGATTTTCCCTGGTCTTGATTTTGGTGCTGCCCAATATTTACGGCACTCTTGTAAATATGGGTCAGCAACAAAATGAATGGGTGTTGTGGTGGAACACCCACCGCAACACTCATTGTCTACCCCTTTCAAGCTAAGTATAACGTGAAAGGGTGCTATTTACAAGGCAGCGTTAATCCACCTTAAGTGGCTTAACGCTGCCTTGTAAATAAGGAGAAGCCCGTATCACCACCACAATGTCACTAAAAGTGACATTGTGGTGGCAATAGGGGCTTGTTAATATGCCCCCAGATGTTTTACTCAAATCTTATGATTTCACCAGTTTGACAATCTTTCTTGGATGCTTTAACTTAATGTCCTGCAATCAATTACATAAAACATGTTCTCCCAGCTCCTTCAAGATCACTATAATTACACACACAAAACCAAGGGAAAAGCATGGAGCTAAACCTTATTATCCGTATCTGACTTACTCTCCCTCACCATAGACCCGTCTCCTTTTTACCATAATTTCTTCCATATTCTGTCACTATACCTGCTGCCTTCCCACCCACTGCTATCACCCATATTTTAAAAAAAAGAAAACACAAACATACCTTCCTGGTTTTCCTGCATTGCTTTTGCACAGGCCCCACAACATCGGACAGTAATTTGACCACTTATGAAGCCTGCATTAAATGCACACTGTTCGCGGCATATTTCTTCTAACAACACCTGACCCACCACAACCCTAGATCAGAGCATATGTTTGACCTATAATAACTAAGACACATGCATTGACTTGTACCTAAGATCATAGATAAAAAACAGGCATTCAAATGTTGGTTGAGCCATCCTCTGCAGTAGATAGTGCCAAATCAATTTGCTTTCAAAACATTATCCACTCCCTCCATGCATCAACCAAAAATACATATGCATAATCAGCAGCCAACTTTCTCCTCCATACCTGCATGTCAGAAGTCTATTCCTATTGTCAGGGCCGGACAGGCCATAGTGGCCACCGGGCATTTCCTCGGTGGGCCGGAGGGGTAGGGGACGGTTTTGTGGCCGCAGGGGGCCGCTTTTCTAATAGGGTGCCGGTTTTGGAGCAGTGCTGCACAATTGTCCCTCTGTTAGAAAAGTGGGAGCAGTGCTTAGCCACTAACAACCCTCTCCTCTCCCGTTCCCAGGGCAGGTGGAGATGCAACCTTCCAGGGCTGGTTGCTGTTTCCAGTATGGCCCTGCCTATTGGATAATGAGTCTGCTTCTTACTCCTCAAAAAACCAAAACCTTCAGAACAACTATTGTAAACCACTTAAAAAAACATTTTGACATACTCTAACACAGTGGTGCAACGAAACTTGAGGGGGCCCCCCTGCCAAGTGCAAGGAGGGCCCCCCCCGGACTCACTCAGGAGCTATCTGGCAAGGGTACTCTGCAGGGGGGGCACCTTGGAGCTCGGTAGCCCCCAAGCACTGTGGGGTCCTTTGTTAAGCCACTGCTCCTACAGTTAAACACCACATCAACAACCGAAGCTCATACCAATAATTGGATTGGGGACTCAATCCTATGTTTTTAGGCCAAACACTAATAAACACTTTCATCTCATCTCCAACATTTTTCTCAGTATAGCTCCTCTGTTTCATCACCCCTTCATGTTTCAAATCAGCCCTACTACAACCTTTGCTTAAAAAATGCTAGAACTGACCTTTTCTTGCCTTCCAACTACAACCCAGTACCTCAACTTCCTTCCTGCTGTCTAATACTGGAATGATTCGTCTTCGTCAGGGTTACCCAATTCCTTACAGCTAAAGACCTTCCAATAGGGATTTGGCATGCTACACAGAACATAAACTCTCCTCAAACACATTGCAAAAATGATCGCATGAGCTCATCAGAAATGGGCTCTCTTCTCTCCGTATAGATCTTCATCTATCTACCATATTTGTTACCTTTGCTCGTCCTACTTTAGTTGCCTCCCTCAATACATTAGGCATCACCAATGCAGCCCTCTTGCATCTCCTTACCCACTAGACTGCTCTTTCTTGGTAGGCTGGAAATCCAAGCAAGCTTGGACCCTCTCATGTTTACTATCAGAACGATTTCCCTCATTGAAATAATGTCATAGTTAGTATTTTCTTTCCTCCTAGACACACCAATGACACTTTCTTCCCCAATGCCTGTTTTTTTGTGTGGCTGCACATATGTGCTACATCATTTTAATCTGATTTTTCTTTGTTGTACTGCAGTTTAGTGTTGGATCCTGTTTTGAGTGATTTTCTGTGATGTACCAGGTTATGTTTTAATTGTGTTGTTATGTTGGTTTAGGTGCGCCATTGGGTAATGTTATATATTTTCCTTAGAAAGGCAAGCATATGTTGCTACATTTCTAGTAAAAGAAGCATATGCCTATACATGTCCTAGGACAAGCACCCATTTAAAATACTCTTGCTGCAGCTCTCTTCAACTACTACAGACATCAACCAGCCCAAAAGTATGCCATAAACTTCGCTTCCGGTGCTCACTTCAGGTGATACATTGCTATGAGAATCAGAGCCTTACCCTCTCAACGCCAGTGCTTTAACCCTTTTCCAGAATATCACCCCACAGTACAAGGTACATAGAATGAACTAAAGGAGAATAAGGGGTGTTAGCACTCAAACAACAAAGACAAGATACACTCCCCACCCAGACAGAGTAGGAGCACCAAAGAATAGAACAGGAAGAAAACTTGATTCGAGGGACAAAATAAGGGGTTCTCTTCTTTGTATTACTGTGGGAAGCTGGGAACAAAACCACTGGCTATGATTATCTGCTGTAGGCCAAAATAAGTGTACATACATCTACACAATTCATTCTAGAGGGCGTTAGTGGGTCAAGCTGATTACTTGCATGATGGTCAATGATGGGTTAGTCAAGTGGTTAACATATTTTTGGTTGTGTGAATAAATACGTATTAGAATGCTTTTTGTTAGGAAACCATGGATTCATTGCGTGCTGTAGGACCAGGCTTTAGAATGTACGAGGTGATTAAAAAACTCGCTCTCTATCATAACTGGTAGGTTCCCTGCATTGGTTTAAACTCAATTTTAAAGCTTGCCAAACGATATGATTATTTATTCCTGAAGGCAGCATCATGAAAATGATTTGTGGTGCATTTACAGTTTAACAGATGCAAGGGATGTACCAAAACACGCCAGTTGCACATTCACCAAGCATTTGGTTCTCCCATTCTTTATAATGTGTGGAAGCACTAGATTTATGAAGGCAAAACCTCAGATTGTTCCACCAGCGAAATATTTTATCAATGGCCTATTATAAGGGCCACCAGTCAGCATTCAGTAGAACATTATTGAAGCCAGGTAGTCCTAAACAGAAAAAAAAATTCTCCCCATGTGCTTGTAGAAAAGTCCCAGCCTGTTAGAGCCATTATTTCATTGTTTTGTCATTTATGAGCTTGTTATTAAAAAACAAAAAACTTTGCAGGGTGCCATCGTGGCAAAACTTCAATCCCCTGCTTGGTAGGGTTCTCTACATATGACGGGCAATTTTTCACTATGGGTGTGGCAGCAATAGCTCTTTTGGCTGACATGATAGGCCTGTGGGCCACTTGTCACACTATAATTGGCTTCTATATGCTGCACTTTTTCCCCGATGCAAAATGTTTTCATAATATTAGTAGCAGTAATAATATTAGACATTTGAGTAGCAGTACCAATGTAGCAGAACTAGTATTAGTCGTAATAGTAGTGATAGTGTTAGGAGTATGCTGGTTAGAGGACGACATTAAGGTGTCAGGGATGCCCAGAAACAATGCAAATACATTTGTCATTCACTGTGAGCTCATACGGGTATGTCAACCTCCATGGTTAGTGTAGTGACCTGCTGGTCACTGGTCTAGTGTTCCTATGTACCAGCCACTCCCAAAGGGCTGGCTTACACCCCACCCCACACCCATCCAGCACAGGCCTCACAGGACATGTGACCCTGACAATAAAAGGAGCCGGGTGCACGTCCCCTGGGCCAGTTTTATCTACTAATAGCTGGATTCCGTGTCATCATTACATGTGCATTGGGGTCTAGGGCCCCAGCTCATTACATTGGGCTGAACCTGCGTGTGTAGCCACCTTGTTGGTGGTGGATTGGGTAGAGAGCAGCCCGTATCCAGGGGACTCTCTGCTACCAGGCACAGGAAGTGCCTGACTGCCCACAGGGCATGGAAAAGTCAGTGGGGAGAAGGAGGTGATCAGGACCCCACTCTGCACCTGATGTGTCCGTAATGTATGGTGGCACCCGACTGCATAAAAGAACTGCGTGGTGAGGGCGAGAGGCCCTAGCAAAGGTCTGCTGGGAAACGAGAGTGGCGCTGGACTACCCAGGTGGCGGCCCACTGCTGCATCCTGTTGGGCGAGGAGGAGGATTGCTTGGTCACGGGGTGAGAGATGACCACAAGAGAGTGACCATAACCAGGCTGGGCCGTCAGAAGAGCCCCAGATGAACCTGTGTTGAAAGGGGAGGTTGCCCTTGAAGTCCCGCAATGTCCCTACAGGTGCTGAGGCTGATCCGGGCACTGCTAACGGGATGATAGCCCAAGCAGCCGTCAATGAGAGGAGTCGGAAAGCAAGAACAATGCTGGGCGCATAAGGCATGTGAAGGAGTGCCACGCTGGCCTTACCGAGTGGCAAGAGGAGGTGGGATCAATCTTCAACTGAGACCACCTGCAGTGCCAAGGAGAGACACCCGACATTCCACTCGGCCGATCCAGCCCCCGCAAAGCCCGTGAGGTGAGTGGCTGCCACAGTGGGCCAGGAGATATGGCAGAGATGGCGAGCTGCTGTTGGCTGCACAGAGTGAAGCATGTAAGAATCCGGGAGGTGGAGCCGGTATAATTCCCCAAGCCACTGCTGAAAAACATGGCATGTGTCACCACTCCCCGCGCTGCCTGTATGAAAAAATAGTAGAACATACCGCGAAGGAGAGCGTGGCCAGCAGGGTGCTGCTGGTCCCAGAGGGAACTACAGTGTGAACCGCCTGCAGGCCATGAGAAACAATGGAGGAAGCACCACCTACTGCATGCGGGAGGTACCATGCCCTGCTGAGAAGGAGATATTTTTAAAGGGACCTTCGCAGCATTGGCGTGGCAGCAGAGGCAAGCACCAACGGAGAAGTGTCCGGGCTGTCACAGCCACCAATGAAGTAGGGATCACTACCTGCCCAGATGCTGTCCCAGGGTTGGGACAGAGAAACTCCACAAGGTGCGGAGCAGAGCACACTCTGTTGGAGTATATGTGCAGAAACTCAATGTTAGATTTGGGGTTCTCTAGTTGGCAGAGGTAGGTACGTTTGACCAAATACGGACCCTTGCGTCTAGTCAGGGTAAGGGGCTGCACTCCTAAAGAAATCCCTGCTCACCCCCTTGGTAGCTTGGCATGAGCAGGCATGCTTATCTCAGAGGCAGTGTGTAAAGCATTTGTGATCACATACGGTAATACAGTGACAACCCTACAGATGAACACAACACAGGTTGTATGATAAAAATAAGTATTTTTATATAAACTTAACACAAGACCAAACAACAAACATACACACTACTGCACTCAAAAATAGATGCTAGAATGGTAGAAAATAGCTCAGTTCTCTCAAGTTGTAAATGCGATACTTTTCTCTCAAAATACCTGGGATGCGTAACGCAAAGCAAACAAAAGGAGCGCAGGGAAGGTGATGCGTCGGTTCCTTACACACAGAGGAGTGGATGCATCGGTTCCTTACTGCTGTTCAGGGGAGTTGATGCTCACTTCCTTACTGTGTGTGGAGGTAATGCGTCAGTTTTTTACTGCCCTCCGGTACAATGCAACAAGACGGCACCTCGATGCGATACTCTTCTCCGTTGCGATGCGACAAAATGGTGTCTTGGTTACAGTGTGACAACGTTGATGCGATGCGTGCACGCCCGATGACCATGCGGCAACTTGGTGATCTTTGGAACACTACAGGCCCTGCGACACGCTTCTCCGGGGATGCGACAGCGACCTCTGCGGTGGCGGTACGCTTCTCTGGCGATGCGAGGACAGCTGCTGCGGCGGCAACACGCTTCTGGTCATTACGTCGCGCTTCCAGCTCCCAGCGACACACAGTCTCTCAGAAGGTCCAGCACAGCAGCAGGCACTTCAATTCTCAGCAAGGGAATTCAGGGGGGGCTGGTTGGTGAAGTCTTCTATCCGTGAGACTTCAGGCAGAAGGCAAGCTCAAGTTCAAGCCCTTGGAGATTCTTCTTCAACTCAGTCCTCTTCTCCTTTCTTTGGCAATGAAGCAACCACTGCAGGCCAACCCCCAAACAAACAGCACAGGGGTAGTCTCCTCCATCAGGTTCCTGGTTCTTCTCCTCAGCAAAGGTTCATCTTGATTCCCAGAAGTGATCTAAAGTTCTGAGGTCTGGGTCCCCCTTTTATACACATATTCTCTTTGGTCTCTGAAGGCAGAGAGGCCTTTGCCTATTCCAAACTGGTTCTGATCAGTCCTGGAGCACGTAGTTGACAAGACTCCTTCTTTCCCTTCACAGTGTATGCTAGGGCCATCAGACGCACCACAGGAGATGGAGCCAGCATTGTGGAGGGAAGGCACAGCCCTATTCAGGTCCCAGGTGCAACTCCTCCCTCCCATCTACATGCAGATTCCTCTATTCAGCCCTGTGCTGACTCACCCTGTCTCCTGGAATCCCCCAGCCCCTGTCACTCAAACTCCAGACAAGGAATACACCACCTAGCAGAGGCAGGCTTGGATGGTTAGTCAAGAAAATACTTATCATTCTGAGTTCAGGCATACTAAACTCGAATTTCTACCTAGTCCCCTGAGTCAGTTAGCATTATAAGATGTAATAATCAAACTGCCCATTCTGGCCTATGGGGAACAGGTAGCCTTGCAATAGTGAAAAACGAAAATGGCTGTAATTCACTATTGGGAAATGCCACACACATCAGGGCATGTCCTACCTTTTACCTACAATGCACCATGCCCTTGGGCCTACCCTGGGTGTGACTAATATGCAGAAAAGGGAAGGTTTAGGGCCTGTCAAGTGGGTGCACTTGCCCAAGTACCAGACTGCACACAGGCTCTGCAATGGCAGGCCTGAGACACACTTTACAAGCTGCTCCAGTGGGTAGCACAATCAGTGTTGCAAGCCCACCAGCAGCATTTGATTCACAAACCCTGGGCACACGTAGGATATAGCGTCATTGATTAGCAAATTTAGCGACACGAAAATTGAAATTTAGCGGCACAAATATGAAAATTTAGCGGCAATTTAGCGGCATTTTATTTAGCGGTTTTTCGTACAACAAACACAGATATCTTCGTTTTTAACAACATGAAACTATATCTATTTGGTTTATTTACAATGTAGACACTTTGTTTGGCTTCAAGGCTGCATATAGGACATAAAAATGTTAATGAATAAATGCCCCAAAAGCAATCCCCCCAAGGCCCGCCGCACACTGGGCATGCGGCAGAATTACTTAGAGTGCTGTGCGGTGGATTGGATTGGGTGGGATGAACTGGATTAGGGTAGGGTGGATTGGGTTTAGGTAGATTTGGATGGAGTGAGCAACGGTTGATTTGCACACAAAAAAGTGCCAGGACTCACAGACTACTAACCGTGAAAGTGGGGAAGAGGATGTGGCACAATGGCCAAAGCTGCTGACTTTGGAGCGGGGGAATCAGGTTTGAGTCTCAGCATCAACTCCACATCCTGTGATTCTAGGCAAATCATTTAATCTCCCCATGCCTACCATAAATGAATGTGTCCTTAACTGGTGCTCATGAAAAGCGCCGGTGTTGATGATTAAGTGCCAGATTTGAGCACCGGAAACCACCAGCTCAAATTAGGCACTGAGGTGGGATAGATTGGATTTGGGTGGGGTGGTTTGGATTGGGGTGGATTGGATTGGGTTGAGGTGGGGTGGATTGGATTGTAGTGGTGCAGACTGTTTTTAATTGGAGTGGGTCAGATTGTTTTGGAGTCCGGCAGGTTGGAGTGGGCAGAATCTTTGGGATTGGAGTTGGACAGATTGGTGTGGGGCGATTGGAGAGGACGGAAAGAGTTCAGCAAGTGAAAAGCTTACCCTGGAAATCTGCGGGTGGCGAGATTCTTTAACGTACAAGGCTGCCGGTGTTTAGTCCATTTCACATCCATCTCTGCAGCCTACTGCTTAAGGATGAGTGACTCTTTCTTTTCTGCCTTGGGCTCTCCATTGAAGACTTGAAGCTGGGGTAAGAATGTGCTGCCCGGAATGAAGTATGGCTGCACACGATTTCAGTTTTTTGTCTTAACTTGTGCCATAGTGGAGGTGCCTTCATGATTGGTTCACATACAGCAGGCCCTCATTGGCTGCACCTATTACAGACTCGAGCAATAGAAGACAGCTTCGATGGCCCACAGATTGAGACTTTTCACAAAAGGAACACACATGGAAAGGGAGGAGGGTGTGGTACGGCTCATGCAGCAAAGCGGGAGCGATTGGGTACGGGGGAAGACCTCTCACTTTGAAGTCAGAGAAAGAACATTAGCTTAGGTTCTTGAAAGCAGTAGTGTGACGACGGATGGACCACGGAAAATGTGCGCAGTGAGCATTCAACTCCCTGTAGATTTCTGAGCACAGTTACACATTAGTTATACTAATATACGAGATGAGTGGTTTCAAATTAAACTAAACGGACATTGGTAGTGCTAAAACAAACAAATAATAACTCATAGTATGAATTTCTAATGTAAGTTCATAATGGGGAATATAAAAAACGAGGTAACTTGATTTATTGAAAATGCCCAATAACAGGTTAGTTTACATAGAAGCATTACATTTGTATGTTCCATCAGAGTTTTATTCAAACGATCCTACTTCTGTCTAATGCATACTTTATTAATTAAAGATATCTATAAGTGGCAAAAACTAGCTGACCAAGTGCAATAAGCTGACGGACAGCGCGGCGCCCCTGTCCTTTGCTCAGTGTAAGCTAATTCGAGATAACGCTTTGCCGTTGTCGAAGATGCTACTGATATGATTGCACATATCTCACCACGCACATTTCCTGCTTTTATGGACGTCAGCGCCAAAGAAAACAATAGAATTCTGGGTAATATGGATGATAGATTTTCTGAAAGTCAAGCAATCTATTTATTTATCGTGGGATCAGCAGAGTGCACCCCTGGGGGGTCCCACAGACAGAGCTGCCCCTCCCAGGCTTCCACGGGGGGGGCTGTTACTTCCTCCACAGGCCTGAGATCGACCAGATGGCTCTTTCCAACACCCCCCACCCCCGCCCCCACCTCTCCGCAGACCCGCCCCGCCCCCTTGAAAGGGGTCTGGATGTCTAGATTTCACGAGCACTTTTGTAAAAATCCCGCCATTTTTACAAAAGTGCAGATTTCGCGGGCACTTTTGTAAAAATCGCAGCATTTTTACAAAAGAGCCGATTTCGCGGCAAACCGCGAAATCGCGAAATCGTGAAATCCTCGAGGGTCTGACTAGGGTCTGACAAGTAAACCAAATAAGCCAATCATGGAGTCACTAATCCATAAATCATCATCATCATCATCATCTTTATTCCATCATATTAGAAATGGCCATAAAAGCACACATAATAAATACATTAATAAAAATGTTGTTACAAGAATATTATCAAGATTCCAAAAATTTTCTTCATTATCCTAGAATAAGATGAGAATGCATTAAAAAACATAATAAAAGAGGCAATTCATTTCTCGAATATTAATTCATTAAAATTTACAATCAGCTTAATGGACTAAATGTAACCCTGGGCAAAGTAGTTCTCGCGTAGTTTGTGAAGTTTGCGCAACTTCGCACTATGTGAACTGCATGTAGCACAGTGCAAACACGCGTTGCATAGTGCAGAGGGCATTTTTGCTTGCCCGGGGTCCTCAACGTCATGTTGGCGACCACAAGCAAGCAAAATGACATCCCGGCGAGACTTTTTCCTTGTTCGCGATCTGCAACATCAAGTTGCCGATCGCGTGGAATATAAACCTCCCAGCTAGATTCTCAACGGGGGAGGTCAGGTTTCTCATTGCGAGTGGTCGCGTATGCTCGCGATCGCTCGCGATGAGAAACTACCAGTCCGTGTTGCGAAAGCTGCCGCTCAAGTAAAAATCTACTCGAGCGGCAGAAAATCAATGATTGCACAGTGCCGGATGCTTGTCCGCACTGTGTAATCATTGAAAATGGCATCTTTCACAGTGCGAACAGGGTACTACGCAGTTCGCTTAGTGCACTTGGCGAAGCTACGCGTAACGCTACTTCGCGAACTACGCCTAGCCCTAGCTAAATGTCAATCCCTTTTTTTCTTCATGCAGGCCCATAAGAATGTTGCTACATAGAAGCAAAACAAGGGATTGGGTAGTGTTTGTAAATCAATTTACAATAGGGAGATCATATGCACTTTAGCACTGATCAGCAGAGGTGAAGTGCCCAGAGTCATAAAATAGCCAACAACAGGTCAGAAAAAATACAGGAGGAAGGCAAAAAGTTCAGGGATGACCCTGCAACAAGGACCAAGTCCAACACTCATCTTAGCTGAAATGAAGGAAACTGTTGGCTACGTGCAGGGACAGACCTGGACAGAATGCCTGCCGCACTAGAGGTCAGCAAAAAGATGACCTTCAAGAGGTCGTCAAGAAGATAACCTACAAGAGGTCGGTGAGAAGATGACCTGCAAGAGATCAGCAAGAAGATGACCTGCAAGAGGTTGCTGAGAAGAGGACATGCAAGAGTTTGGCGAGAAGATGACCTACAAGAGGTAGGCGAGAAGATGACCTGCAAGAGGTTGGCGAGAAGATGACCTGCAAGAGGTCAGTGTGAAGATGACCTGCCAGATGTCAGCAAGAAGATGTCCCGGCAGAGGTCAGCGATAAGACTACCTGCCAGAGGTGAGGGAGAAGGTGACCTGCCAGAGGTCAGGGAGAAGATGACCTGCCAGAATGTCACGGAGTAGATGACCTGCCAGAAGGTCACGGACAAGATGACCAAGGAGAGGTCAGTGAAGATGACCAAGCAGAGGTCTGAAAAGAATGACTGGAAGTCAAGATATGAAAGCCTATGAGAAGTAGTGGAAGGAAGAATATTGTGACGACAGGTCTGGTCACCAAAAGAAGAGAATGCATTGTCCTAGGGGTAGAAGAGAAAAGAAGAGAGGAGTGTGTGATCAGACAACTCGCACACCCGAAGGTAAAGGAGATGACTGAGTGCAAGAACATCTGGAATGGAGCACAGTACCTTGGAAACATCAGTGGCACCATGAGAAGCTAGCTATCCAGGAGTCATCGTAACACCAAGCAAACCTGGTGACTGCAGAGGCCAGCAAGGTGACATCCACCTTTGGGGTCACATGGGACACTGGACGGTGGGACCGCTCAGATGTCCTGAAGAATCGGATCGGACCACTCCACACCAGACCTTGGTGACCCAGGGGCAAAGGCCTCAGGGACGCTAGTGAGAGTGGGTCCCGCCACGAGAGATGAATCTACAGCTGCTCCTCCACAGGTCCCAGGAAGATAAAGATCTCATGCTAGGTGGCATTAGTAACTCTATCAAGAAACAACTACCCTCCAGGTGGAGCAAAAGACTTGAAGGTGGGACTCATAGCGCTTCCTCCACAAACCTAGAGGGTGGTTTTGGAGTGACACTGTGAAGTACACCCAGTCCAGTGAAAGCCTGGTGAAGAGGTCCTCTGGAACACCCTGTGAGAGGGGAACACACATGAGAGGGGCATTCCGGTGAGAGAGGGATGTTTGTAACTACTCCGCCATTCGTATTTAGAAGCACTGCTGCCTTATGAAGATGCAACAACAACCAGGACTGATTAGTAAAAACGTGACATCTACCAGACTCACTACCACTCCATCTGCAACCACACCATCACAGAGAACTGTCCAAATAAAGACTTTGGGGTCAACTTTGATGCCCTGGAGAGATGAACATAGCTTTAATTGAACCCTTGTTTCAGACAGCTGCCACTCTGTTTGTTTTATTGAGGTGGATAGCCAGCCAGAATAAATGTTTTATTTGGACTATCTCACTTTTAAATTACCTTTCCACTATATCTACACAATACAGGCCAAACACCCCCACTTCATCATACAGCGAGGAACAAAAGATCTCCGCTAAAGAGCCCCTTTAGAGGTGCCCGTTGGGTATTGCAGCCCTGACCCAACGAGGCGCAGGTCCATATGATGAAGCATGACATCTAGCTTGCTGGGTGTGTGAGGGCCCTAGTTCCGAAAGAAGGAATTTCTCCACTCTCCTTCTCACGTCAGACACCACCAAGTTTGTCATTACGAACAATTGTTGTTGGTTTACTGACTTTTATTTTCTAGGTACCACTACAAGAGGAACAGCATACCTTTAGATAGTAGAATCTGACTGGGCACTTATGCTGGACCTCAATAAAAAAACCTCTTTTGTTGACCAACACTGAACTGAGCCAAGCAGAACTGGGGATCCTAGCTGCAGTTCTACCATAATTTTCTATTAATATTGTATTGTCTCCCACAGTTTGGACTATGTTGTTCGAGTTTGAATAAAATTTGGAAGGGATGTAGTGACCTGCTGGTCACTGGTCTAGTACTCCTATCTGCATGCCACTCCCTGAGGGCTGGCTTACACCCCACACCCATCCAGCACGGGCATCACAGGACATGTGACCCTGACAATAAAAGGGCCAGGCGCACCTGCCCTGGGCCAGTTCTACCAACTACTATCTGGTGTCCGTGTCATTATTGTATGTGCATGGGGGCTTAGGGCCCCAGCTCATTACAGTTAGGGACAAAGGATAGCGGATTCTTTTTTAGGGCAGTTTGATGAGTGGAGGTAGTTTTTGAGTGCTCTCACTCTACACTGCAAGAAAACCGGTACTGTGAGATTTCATGATCATGAGAGAGCTGCAGCCATCTTGGTTGCAGCCGTTATAAAGCCACACTCAAATGCTTATCCATTGCCTGTTATTACTAATGGTTCTGGAAGCAGCATTGCATCTCTTCAGTTCCAGTTCCCAGCATTGCAGTGAAGATTCTGCCACAGATTCTGTGCTGTTAAGCAGTTCTCGAACTCCTTCGTAGTAAAGATCGCGATGAAGACCTAAAAAGCATAAAGAAAAGAATATTAACTAAAGCATCAAGAAACTATGTAAACACAGTACGGCGCATGTGAGCCGCGCTGTGACTTAGAGCGTACCGAAACAAAATCCAACTGGCAAGACATTCAATCCTCAGCCAAGGACACCAAACCTGTAAAACAAAGAAACATTGTTTAAAGTCAGGACCAAGAAATCTGAACTATAACTCTGAATTGCAGTCCAGCTTTCAAGGGAGGTTCCGTCAAGAACTTGAAAGTAGTGTAACTTGACCTAATCTGCTAACAAATGATATGGTTGACTGTGAAAAGGAAAACTTTCATGGGGATGGATCATGAGTGAACAAGTCATTGCCAAATCTCCACAATTTACAGTTCAGGTCTAAAATTAATTGGAAGAGGAATATGTTATATACTAGCAGGAAGTCTACATTTGTCAACCTAATTAAGTGTACTTTTTTCCTAAGCGGGTGCTAACAGCAGTGCAACTCCACAGAATATCTGTGATATTTTCTATAGGCGGGAACGAGGAATGCTAAGGGAACGGCTAAGGAGTTTACGGCTTACAATACCATTAAGACCAATGCAAGAATAGGAAGGTTTTAATTCCCGTGTACAATCACAATAGAAAAAATCAGGATGAAAAACACAACTCCAGTGACTGAGGTATGTCTGGGACAAACAGGATGGCTGACGTTCTCTGGACATTATAACTGTAGCCAATCTATTTCTCATCTCATCCCATTCTCCTTTCCCCTGTGCAGCTGTTCTCATCCTTAAGTTACCTTTGGTTGCTGGGGTGGCAGTAGCTGAGCAGTTGGGAGTCAGCTTTGCCGATATTTCGTTCCCACAGTATTGTGCATACGACGGGTTAGTGCATTTGTTTATGCCTGGCACTATGCTCTTAGACTCACAGGGATACCTCTGCTGTCCTTCTGACTCATATATCCTGCTTAACTCCACAGTCACCTGCACTCAGGATTCAACTTGATCCAAAACATAACAGACAAGGCACAGTGCAACCATTGTGCTAAAGGGCAACTCAAGCTGGTTCCTCCTACTCCAGTGGCCAACTCTTCAGTCCATAAATATCTCTTCATTTTATTCCTGGGATTCAGAGATTCAAATGTTTCTTCTTTTTCAAAATAGCTATAATATTTGTAAGCACTACTTGTGTTTTTTCAGAACATCTCTACTAGTATTAGCGCTTTTCAATCTTTTAAGTATTTGGGTCACTAACCCTAACGTTTCCCCAAACTAAGCTACCAATACCTTTGAATTCTGCAGCATAACTATTTAAACAAGACTTCTGGTTTCACTTCCTACAAATGTGCTCTCTCTCCTTTGATGAAACAAGCACTATCCCTCGTGAGGGAGCGTCTCCAATTTGCACTGCAAAAAGTAACATTTCTAAAAGATTTTCTCAAAGCGTAATATTGAGGTTTACATGAATTCTTTTAATTCTTTTCGTGTCTTGATACTATTGATTCCATAATATAAATCACATTTATGATTCTGTTGTCTTTTCTGCCCAATGCATTTCGGGCTTAACCCTTCATCAGGAAAACATAAGTTTATAACATATACAATCAGGGAAAGGAAAAATTACACTGTTTTCTCAATACAAATAGTCAATTATGTGCACAAAAACGGTTGTAGAGTCAATAATTCTGAAAAGTAACATACTGCAAATGAAAATCATTGTTGGATACACATACTTGGTACATTCTCATTTCAATAGTGTGTTTCACATGCCATGTGAAAGGTCTGATAACATCAGATGACATCAAACAAGCTGAAGGTAATATCACCACGATCCGTTCATCACCTTACAACAGTCGCGTCATCTTCACATTGAGTTCATTCTAGGCACCTTTTAATCACCAACAAGTGTCACCTTGTTCATTTATACTTAAAGTTCACTGCACGTTTGTCACTTTTCAACACTTGTGGCGGTTTTACCTTCAGCTTGTTTGATTGTATTATATTGAGAAAACATTGTGATTTTTCCTGTCCCGGATTGTATGTTATGGAATCCCTAGACTTGAGGGTGAATAGCAAAAAATCTCATGTTATGGTGGTTGGAAAGCGCCCAAAATCATATAAAACACTGCCTCTTTCTTGTAATGGTGTAGGCCTATCAACCGTCCCAGTATTTACGTATCTTGGTGTTATTTTTGATCTAAAGGGAAGCTGCCCCTCAAATTAACGCGTAATGCTTAGCGGTCGCTAGATCATCTTCTGCCTTACTGGACTTTGCAAAGCGGTTGGGATCTAGGCCTATGGAGGCACTCTTATCTATCTATAAATCCAAATGTCTATCTATAGCATTGTATGGGGCCTCACTATGGGAATATTTGCAACAGGATAAATTACAAAAAGTTGAGAACAAATTTCTTAGGATCCTGTTAGCCGTCCCTCAATCCACGCCTGTGTTTACTATACATACTGAGTTGGGACTGAGCTATATCTCCGATCTCATACGCTTAGCCCCACTAACGTGTTGGGATAAAACCTGGATTAATAAGGAGATTTCATTGAACCATGCTATTTTAAAAGATGTAATGGCACTTGAAAAAGTACATAAAATTCCCTGGCTATCTTATATTAGAGATGTCTTGGCTAAACTGGGGCGTCCAGAGCTTTATCATTTCCAGCATTTGTTACAAAAAAGTGATCTGCACTGGATAGAGATGAATTTTATGAGGATGGTTGAGCAAGAGCGGGAATTTGTGGAAATGAACAAATTTCTTGTCAGAGCTAACTATGTTTTAAAGACCACTCCACATTTAGAACCATACCTCAGAATGGTTTCAATACCATATCACCGACATCTTTTAATAAGATTCAGATCTAACATTGTTCAGTATACTTTGGGCACCTCATGTGTGTGGGGGAACCAGACTCTACACCTCCCTGTAGCTGTGATAATGCCTCTCCCCAAACCCTTTTGCATTTCATTTTGTTTTGTCAGCACTTTTGTGATATCAGGAAGCAACATTTAGTGCCTTTATTAAGAGAAGCGGGTCTCTTACAAGCTAAACCAGCACTGATGTTTTTACAATTGTTAAGCACCCCGAAAGTGATGTTTGGGGTTGCAAGCTTTCTGGTGGCTGCTGTACGCATTAAGAATAAGAGACTGGCTTCTAGAGCCTTGGAGAATTGACTTTATCCCTCTACCAATGAATTTTGATGTTTTTTAACTTTGTGATATGCCCATTGACAACATTTGTTTTTATGTATTTATATACATTTCTTGTATAATATTATGTATCAATCGTGATAATATTTTAACGTTTTTAATATTTCTGTATGATGCATTTTTGTGACTGCTTTTATGATTTTTATTAATCGAAATAAAGTGCTATTGATTGGATTGATTGATTGGTATGTTATAAACTTATGTTTTCAGAAAAAGTCCCCTGATGAAGGATTAAGCCCGAAATGCATTGGGCAGAAATGACAACAGAATCATAAATGTGATATATACCATGGAATCAATAGTAACAAGACTCGAAAATAATTAAAATAATTCATGTAAACCTCAATATTACGCTTTGAGTAAATCTTTTTGAAATGTTACTTTTTGGAGTGCAACTTGGAGACGCTCCCTCACGAGGGATAGCACTTGTTTAAATGAATTATTCACCCTCACACCCAGGAGGGTTCACTAACTAGCACCCACAAACGTATACATTTTCCAGTATGAACAGGAGTGCGAATGTCCTTCCTCCATTTGTCTCTCTCCTTTGGTCATGTAAAACAATGGCAGGCTCACTTCTCAATCACTATATGGAAGTGTTCGGTATTTTTTTAACTCTGCACCTTTGCAGTCTGGGTATGTAAGCACCTCGATGAAACAGCAAAATCTTGGCTCGGGACCCATGGGTGGATCTGCTTTATTCCTTGCTTAAAAGTGAATGTTTCTCTTTATTCCCTTCTTCCCCACCTCCTCTAGCTGTTCTCTATGAAGGCAGAACCCTCTTGTACCTGTTTTATTGCACACTACTGCATTGAGTAAAGTGCAAGTTGTACTATTAAAACACGAAGTGCCAGATTTACGACCCCGTCACACAACACAGCGTAGCCCCTGCAATTTCTGCGCTGCGCTGTGCTGCATGAAAGGGAGAGAGGAGAAAAGCACCATATCTCCAGAGATATGGCACTCTCCCCTCTCCCTAGTGCTGGTGCACAATCTGCCTGCCAAGTACCACGCACACACCTTAGCACAATAGTGCAATGGTGGCTACAGAAGTCTAGCCTGCGTTTTGTACTGGAAGGGCATCCCTTCAGAACAAAATGCTATGCGTAGACAAACAGTAAAACCTTTTCTACGATGTATGTGTGCTGGTCAGTGCAGTACACAAGCAAAGTCGGGAAAGAAAAGAGAAATAAAAGTAGTTCTCTTTTTAACGCCTATTTTAAATTGGCCCTATTCAATTCAATTCAATAGAGACTTTATTTCGGTTTTGAATCAAACCATAAAAGTACATATACAACATGACATTTAAAGAAAAAAATACATCGTAAACACAGTGGTAAAGTGCCAATAGTGCAAGGGTCAAATATATACATACAGTAAAAGAGAGAACTCATGAGAGATATAAAACATCATGGGGGGATCACTGATCCAAACAATTTCGCAGTTTTATACAAAGTTTTAAAAATTCAGTAACTTGAAGGATACTGTCCTTATGCAAAAGTTGTAAGTACATAAGGGCTGGTCTGATCTGGTTAAAATTGAGTCTTTTTAAAAGAGCAACCAGATAGCGTTTGCGAGGGTATTCATAAAAACTACATAAAAATATAAAATGCAGCAAATCCTATGGAGACTTTCCGTTGCAGCCACAGGGCGCTGCAGATTTATTAAAAATGTCACTTTTTGGTCTAATAAGCAGATGATGGAACAGATTCAACCTAAATCTGGTTAACAGAAATTTCTCATGAGAGGACAATGAGCCAGACAAATATGGCTCTATTGATTCACATGTTTTAAGCATAACAGATTTTCTTACAGTTGGTTTTTGAAGCTCCTCACATTCCCTTTGCGTACTCCTGTCCATAAGGAAAGCCCGTTTACTCATCTTCACATCCCCTTTAACAATCCTGCTCGGGTAGTCGAATAATTCCAGACGACCGAGCCGGGAGAAACTAGATTTCAGGTACTTTAACCAGGGAGTGCCTGTGCCTTATCCTGCGATAAAAAATCTTTCATAATCAGATGAGTCAGTGGAATTTCCTAATTTAGCCAACATGTCAAAGGACGTAGGGAAAAAATATCACTTAGATAATGTGCCCCCAACTCTTCATGTACAGCATAGTTTGAGGTACCAACTGGGACACACAATAAGCGCTTCATAAAAGTATTTTCAGCAGTCTGCAGCTGCACCCCACTGGCATTTCCCCACAGTTCACTGCCATAAACAGCAGTAGCCACTGATTTTGCGTTATATAATTTCATCATGGCACTAGTGTTTTTTTTTCCTAATTTGGCCGCAAAGTTAAAAATGGAGGCATTCATCCTAGCCAATTCACCTTTCTTCTTGGCAAGATGAGGACCCCAGCTAAGTTTATTATCGAAAGTAACCCCAAGATACGAGAAAGATTTTGATACAGGGATCACTACATCATCTAACTTAAACAGGAAGTTTCTGCTTGGCTTTTGACCAACTTGCATTATGAATGATTTAGAATTGTTCATCAATAAATCTCTGTCAGACATAAACAATTTAAAAGCGTTAAGTAAAGTTTGCAAACCCCTCTCAGTTCTAGAGATTAAAACCGCATCATCTGCGTATAAAAGGACAGGAATACCCCGCCTACCAACTCTAGGACAGTCAGCATGTATTTTCTGCAGGTCGCTCTCTAGATCGTTAATATAAAAATTAAAAAGAAAGGGGGCAAGGATACAGCCTTGGTGCACACCCTTTCTAATATTAAATTTACTAGTTATGGCCAGATCCTGAGAATACCTTACATTGGCACTAGTATTACTATGTAAGTCTTCAAGGAAGTTAACAATCCCGATATCAACACCCTTTTCCCTCATGGACTGCCAGAGCCTTCCCCTGTTGTTACAGTCGAAGGCAGATGACAAATCCATGAAGGCGAGGTGGATTGTGCCCCTCCTTGCTATAGTATACTTACTTAAGATTAAAAAGAGATTAAGGCACTGTGTTATAGTCGACCGCCTAGCACAGAAGCCATACTGAGCAATAGACATGATGTTATTTGTCATTGCCCAGTCTGACAGTCTCTGCAGTATAATTCTACCTACTATTTTGACCATAGAATCTATTAATGAAAATGGCCTATAGCAGAGTGGGCTGCCACTATCCCCTTTCTTAAAGACCGGGACAATTGTGGAAACCCCCCATGAATATGGGCAGCCAGCTGACGCAGCCGCATTAAAGACCGCCTCCAAGATGGGTGCCCAAAAACTAGGATCCGATCTATACAAATCAGGGGGAATCCCATCCGGACCCTGCGCTTTCCCAGCTGTCAATCCTATTATTCCATCCAGAATCCCACCTCTTTCAAACTTGATAATGCTATCCCTATCACAAGGTGGATAGTTGGGGATTTCTGTCGACGTGCAACTATATAAACTTTTAAAGTGGTTTACCCACTCATCCTCAGTTATGCAACATTCCAAGCCATCCCCAGGAACCTGTGACAGAAAAGGTTTCTTTACCAGTGCCCAAAATCTGGAACTACACTTCAAGGTATCAGGGTCAAGGATCTCAGACCAAGCTTCTTGCCTTAAAGTTTCCTTACGTGTGGCAATAACAGATTTATAATGTTTCCTACATTCTTGTACAGTCGATTTAACTCTGGGATTAGCTCCCAGAGCCAACCTTAAATTGCGCGCTGCTTTAGAGCAGTCCTGGTTAACCCATCTAGGTACCATCTCGGCTACGTTTTTAGCAGGGGCCGTCAACAGTTGCGAAACTTTGTGCGACAAGTTATGAAATGCACCCAGGACTCAAGTTGGGTCATTCCCAGCTATGGTACAATTCAGGATTTCATCTGTACAGGTGTCTGTTATATTTTTGTAGAGCCGCTCGGCATCGATCATATACCATCTTAGGCGACGTCTTCCGTCGGTTGTGCTAAGCCTTCCAGGGACACCCTTCCGTGCCTCCTTAACCACCCAAGGACCATGCAGCCAAATGGTAAGGGGTTATGATCACTGTGTTCATTGTTTCTAATAGAGAACGAATCCACAAAGGTCTGCATTGACAATGTAAGTAGCATATAGTCAATAAAGGTTCCTCGACCATGCCCTTTAAAAGTAGGGGTATCCAAACACTTGGTAGGGTCCCTCAGTTCCATAGCTGCTATTAGATTTAGATAATTCAAAAGGTCATTAAGTAAATCCCCTTCACTAGTGTGTTCCATATGCAAGCCCTGTGAACGTACACACTGCACATCCGCGATACATTTCAGCAAAAGATCACCACATGGGTGAACATTAAAGTCGCCCATAATCAAGATGTTTTGAATACATTCATTCATAGAAGCTGAGATGAAAGCATTTAGTGCCACTACTTGGCTCAGAGCTGAGCATAAGTTTATACCATTATTAAAATTGATCAAACCTGCGGAATAATTGTCTTTAGTTAGCATCAAACAAATAATGCCTGGATTATCCGTTTGAACTCTACGTATGTTACAAGGTAAATCAACAGAGATAAATGTAACTAATCCCCCCTTTGGCCTACCCCTGCTAGATGGAGACGCAGGAACATAAAATGATTCATAGCCTTCAAGGAAGAAGTCACATTCAATTAACCAGGTCTCTTGAAGACAAATGATCTGGTATTGTTTGATAAAGCTGATCCAATTACAATCTCCCATCTTTGAGGCTAAGCCCGCAATGTTCCAGCAAATTACATTACTACCTTTCCTTATATCCGCAAAAATCCCTACATGTCCTACATCTGCCACATGTTCATTTTCCTGCCCCACAGACCCCTTACGTCAATCGCACGCCTCCAGGCCAGAAAGCAAATCAAATCTGTTCTGAGTATCCACATTGAAGCCATTCCCACAATGAGTACCAAGATTAGGACTAATAAATGATTCCACACTAGGGACGTTCCTGCAATGTGCATTAACATTATACAGATAGGAAGTCTTAACTGCCGATGTCAGGGAGTGAGACTGTGGTCTAAATTTCCTAGGAGCTGAGTGGGCTACATTCAGGTGGGCATAGAAATGACCAAGTGGACGGACACAAACACTGTTCGTATTGTATACTAGAGAGGCCGCTGTTGAATAATCATGGAAATCCAATAAAGATGTGATGTAATTTATTAGCAGCATGGCAATCCATCTACAGGTAACAGAGTGGAGATACAACTGATTTCTCCAACAGCAACATATCTGTTCCACTAACATGTGGAATTCAGAACACTGTTGAAAGAAAACATGTCGCATGCAGTGGCATGCGACAATGACCAAGCCACTTAAAGAAACATAACATGAAATAAGAATACAACATCTTCCCTTTTTAAACAAAAGGAAAAATAAAAAAAATAAAACAAATATGTACAATATTACATAACAAGATAAAATACACATTACATTCAGTCAGAAAATCTTTTAGGTAAGTTGACAACTCGTTTTGCATCCTTGACTCTAAGAGCTATAGAATCTTCTGTGTCTGCCTCAACATGTTCCTTATTCAAACTGTTGTGAATATTATAAGGCTTAACACATTTAGCTAACCTACACATATTCCAAATCCTACCATCTTGGGTCATGACACTGTTGGTAAAAACTTTTTTAATCTCAATTGGATCAGAAAATTTGCTGGTTCCCTTGGGTAAGAAACCAGGTTTAAGTATCCTGACCCACTCACCCACTTGAAAAACTAAACGTTTGGCATTCCATTTCTTGTCATACCATGATTTAGTTTTTAACTGTTTATTTTCTACACGTTTAGCCACTTGAACAAGATTTTCCTTATCATCCAAAAAAACTTGCTATACTTTTCTTTTAACCACCAAGGTAGAACTCTGGACGCCGGATTTCGACCTTTGAAAAGTTTAAAAGGACTCACCTCTGTAGTAGAGTGGGGCGTGATACGATAAGTCCACAACCTTTCTCGTAAAGCACTTACCCAATCTTTTCCAAATTTGACAGATTCCACAATGAAATTCTTCAACACCCTATTGAATCTTTCAACTTGCCCATTCTCATGTGGTTCGTATAAAGATGTTAATCTGTGGACAATATTACATTCTTTAAGAAACGTAGACATTTCCACCGAAGTCAACTGCATATATATCATTACCGAGGGACAGCCTTCTCTGGTAAAAATGTCCTTGAAAAATCCAATCACAGCTTCTGTAGAGGCCTTGGGTACAAATTTAACTTCTGGCCACTTGGAATGGTAGTCTATCATGACCAAAGCATACTTAGAAGATTCTGGCAACATGTGAAAAGGACCAGAAATATCAAATGCAACCTTTTCCCACGGCTCCACTGGCCACTTAACTACTTTGAGAGGTGGAGTAATGGTTTTCATCATCCTGTCACTGGATGCACAATCCTGACATTCTCTGACAATCCTGTCAATGAATCTATCAACCCCAGGCCACCAAAAATGTGACCTGACTAATCTTTTCATAGAAGAAATGCCAGGATGAGTCCTGTGTGCCACCTTAAGTATGACATCCTGCATTCCTTCTGGAGGAACACACTTGCCTGACTTGAACACAAAACCAGACTCCAACTCTAATTCTTCTTCCACATTATAAAAAGGTAGAAGTTCTGCCCTAACTTTATCTTTACTAGGCCATCCCCCAATGATATAACCTTTAAGTTCCTCCCATTTATCATCTTTTTGTACACATTCCAACCACAACGATTCAGAAATACCCTGAAAAGAATCCTGTAGCACATCCTGAACAGTAACCACAAAATCCCCTTCATGTAAAGTGCTTACTACATCTTGTTCACATTGTAAACGCGATAAACAGTCAGCCATAACATTCTTTTTACCAGGTACATAACAAGTGACAAAATTATATTCTTGTAACCTAGATGAAAGTCTGGCTATCCTGGCTGTTGAATTCCATCCACCACCGACTGACAAAATGTTGACTAATGGTTTGTGGTCAGTCCTAAGAACGAATTTTGAGCCCCAAACATACAATCTGAAATGCTCAATTGCCCAGACACAAGCTAGAAGTTCCCTTTCTATCACTGCATACTTTCTCTCACACTCATTGAGTGTTCTGGATGCAAAAGCCACAGTCCACTCATTGTCACCTTCTTTCTGCGAAAGAACACTGCCTAATCCATACAAACTCGCATCAACTGTAATTACACATTCCTTATTTATGCGAAATGGTTTAAGAGTAGGTGAACTTATAATATCACTTTTGATTGTTTCAAAAGCTTGTTGCTGTGTAGCAGACCATTTGAATTCTTCACCTTGTCTCAATAATTTTCTCAGAGGTTCCATCTTAGTTGCAAAGTTTACTACAAATTTGCTGTAATATTCGCACATTCCAGCAAAAGACAACAACTGATCCTTATTTAATGGAGCGGGGGCTTTGATAATAGCATCAACATTTGACTTTTTAGGAACAACCCCTTCACCCGACAATGTGTGTCCTAAATACTCTACAGATTCTTGAAATAACTTACACTTATGTGCCTTAAGAGTAAGCCCATTTGACTCTAATCTTCTGCAAACCTCTTGTAAGTGTGTTTCATGTTCATTCACATCTTTTGAAAAGACTAGGATGTCGTCCTGAAAGCATTTCACAAAAACATTCAAATCTCTGAAAATATGGAACATTGTCCTTTGGAACACGGACGCAGCCGATGCTAAACCAAACGGCATACGTACATATTGATATAAACCTTGAGGTGTTATGAATGCTGTGAGTTTTCTAGAAGTTTCTGTTAACGGAATCTGGTGATAAGCTGATCTTAAATCCAATGTTGAAAACATGTTTGCCCCTCCTAACATTGACACCAACTCATTTATATTGGGTAAAGGATGACAGTCAATTACAATATTGGCATTCAGTGCTCTTAGATCTACACATAGCCTTAATTTTTGATCCGGTTTTCTTACCAAAACTAAAGGCGAAACCCACTCGGACGACTCAATTGGTTCAATGATGCCCTCATCTAATAAATCCTTTAACATGTTTTTAAGTTCTTCCCTGATGTTGATTGGTACACCTCTGAGCTTTTGTACAACTGGTGTATGGTTTCTTTTAAGAACAATATTGTGTGAAAAATGCTTGAGCTTCCCTAATTTTTCACAAAACACTGAACCAAAGGATTTTACCAGATTATCAGCCTTTTCAACATAGGTAGAAACAATATTAGATGGTTCAATAAATGAAACAGTACCCATAAGACTGTCGTCACAAAGTGAAATAGGATCTTTAGCACTTGGAATAATCAAAATTCCTAATTTCCACTGATCTAACCATCCTAAAACATTAATACCCTTGAGAGAAATGTACAATTTTATGTCAGCTTTCCTATGTCTAAATCGAATATTCACTTGAAAAAAAACAAGAATGTCAATTCTCGTACCTGAAAAATTCTTTGCAGAAATATCAGATTCACTCATTTCATTCAACATTAAAGACTTAGTTAAAGTTTGGTTAAAATACTCCTGAGTAATGATAGTCCAAGGCGAACCAGAATCCACCATGAGGGACAAATCACTTCCATAAATATTGAAAATACAATCAGGTGCTTTAAGGTGCAACAAAGCTTGTTCATCAATGATGGATACTACAAAACCATTAGAAAGTGATTCAGCATTATAGATTGTATCTGCATTCGCTTCTGCTACAGCAGAAACAGAACCCTTATTATGAATTTGAAAACGTCTGTCTCTACACATGTTTCCAAAATGACCAATTCTTTTACAAAAATTGCATTCCTTTTTAAGTGCTGGACAACCTGGAAAAGAAGCATAATGAGATTTGTTTCCACATCTAAAACACATTCCTTGTATATTACTATAGTCTTGAGACTTTTGTGTAAAATTATTTTTAGATCTGGAAGGAACATATTTTGTTGAAGGTTGATTAGCAACAAATTTGTTATCTTGTCTATTCTTAATAGCACAGACTTCTTCTTCAGGTACTTTCTTTTCTGTATCATTTCTAATAGTTTTCATCCATAAGTCAGATTGTTCTTGTGCTTTAGCAATTGCGATCGTCTCAGTAAGATTGGGATCACCCATAACCCAGAGTTTGTCTTGTATCTTTTTGCATTTCACATGTACAATGACCTGGTCTCGAATCATTTCATCTGTTATCATCCCAAAATTGCAATGCAAACTTAACGACCTTAGAGAAGTTAAGAATTCATCAAAAGTTTCATCTTCTTTCTGTTTCCTAGTGTAGAATTTAAAACGATTTAGGGCAATGCTAACGGTGGGTTTAAATCTTTTCTCAAGTCTCGCTAAAGCTTCAGTGTAGACATTCATTGAATCCCCACCACTATCACTTTGAGAAATAATTTGTGGTAAAGATCTGAACATAACTTGTCCTTCTGAACCAAGGCAATGTAAAAGAATACTCTTTTTTCTTTCAGAGCCCATTCTTTCACCATCAATGGCCTTCATATACGTCATGAATTCCTCTTTCCACCTAGTCCACGGCATGGGTGGATCTCCTTTAAGTTGTAAAAATTTAGCAGGCGGATCAAATTGCATGTTGCAGGCAAACAAAAGCTTGAGAAATTGTATTATAAAATTATATAAATTGTAGATGGAAATTGAATGCTGAAATTCTGTAAAATTAGTATGAATTGTTTTTGTTTGTTTTTAAATCGCCAAAAGTATGTATTTTCCAGTTAAAAATGAGAAATGAGGATTAAGTAGTAATGTATAGTACACACTGGAGTCGTGGTCTCAAAGCGATTATAAAATTGAATATTATTTTTTTTTTTTTAACACACTTCCAAAAAATATATAAGATGTAAGAATAACTTACTTTGACGCGTTGTGAGAAATCGCGTTCAAAAACGAAGTCTGTAACAGGTTTAATTCCTTAAAACAATTTTCCTGGTTGGTGGTGTTGTCAAGGAAACGGTAACGATGCTTGCGGAAGCGTGATGAACGTCGCGCGTCACAGTATTCAACGCGCATGTGCTGAAGACTCCAAGTGCGCTCGAGAAATCATCGGATGTTTATTCTTGAATTTTCCACTTAAAAAACAGGTAAATAAGTTAAAAATTAAGCGAAAATGCTGCGCGAGTGCCGCTAACAATTAGACCAAGCTTACACAGTGTGAGTTGAATTAAAAATGACACAAAAAAAATCGTAGTTTTAAATTGAAGTTTGCAACGCGATACATTGAATAAAAGGCTTGTAAAAATGAATAAATGAAGTAGAATTCAGCCGCAGGTGCAATCTTAGCACATTAACATTCAATTTCAGCCGCAGGTACAATCAATGTACATGTATTAAAATAAATAGAGCATTTTACATACCAGAATTTCAGCAAAATTAATAAAAATAGTGAGTTCAACACCACTGAAATCCATGCTGCTTAGTGGTGCTTTCCCTCGTCGCCATATTTTGTTGAATAATCATGGAAATCCAATAAAGATGTGAAGTAATTTATTAGCAGCATGGCAATCCATCTACAGGTAACAGAGTGGAGATACAACTGATTTCTCCAACAGCAACATATCTGTTCCACTAACATGTGGAATTCAGAACACTGTTGAAAGAAAACATGTCACATGCAGTGGCATGCAACAATGACCAAGCCACTTAAAGAAACATAACATGAAATAAGAATACAACAGCCGCCCTTAATAGTACTGTTGCCACATGTTGGGGGTGCCTAAAATTTACGACAATACAGTCCCCACTAGTGGTCTTACTGGACGGTCCAATCCAGTTCACCCTACACGTTGAAAGGACTTGATCAGAGTATTTAGATGGAAAGCCACAATTTTTACTCAGACACGCAACTGTTTTATTTTTTAAAGAATCATGAAACTCCCCATAAGTGTGGGCAGCGAAGTCATCAATAGGCGGAACATTCGTTAGAACAACCACATACGGAGCACAGTCAGGTGGTAAGTTAATGGAACGGCTTTTCCTTGCTTGTATAGAGTCGAGCCTACCTTCAGACTCAGCTATGGGTTGTCTAAGCTGTTCAGTTGCTAAAGGATGAGCAGAAGAAGCAGTTTCAGTAGCAGATGTTTGATAACTGATCTGCTGCCCTTTCTCACTCAAAACACTCTGGCCCTTATCAGCTGCCTTGGGTGGAACAGCTGTAGCAGTAGCCAGAAATGCTGACACTAGTCCGCCCAATCTATCCACTTCTAGCGACACAGTGTCCAACTTGGTGGTCAGCGTTCTCAGTATCTCTTCTATTTTAGCCTCTATTTTTGCTACTGTTGAGCTCATAAGTAGGTAAAATTGTTCCAAATCTATAAGCGTACCCCACTCTTTATATCCATTCTCAGGGCAGGGACCAGGAATAGGGCCATTACAGGCAGATCGTGGAGGTTCAACTCTTTTTTTACTATTCTTCCCCCCACGTTTAGATTGGTTTTCTGCATAGTCTCACAGGTCTAGTAGCTGGTAATGTCTGTTCTGATTCTTTCAAAGAGGTATCAGACAAGACGTCCAGAGTCTCCCTGTGTATCTGTGCTACTGTAGATATGGTAACCTGGTCACTTGTGACATCACTGTTTCCCCAGTAAAGAGACCCCAGATGGGGGCAAAACCTCGTCAAGTAACCGAGGTGGACTTACTAGGCCCAAAGAGGCCCTTCTTTCATTATTGATTTGGTTCACTTTTTTGACCAAAAAGTTATCCATAGTGCCCAGACCAGAGGCAGGCTTATCCGATTTAGATTTAGACATTACACACCCTTATCCTAGCACAATTAAAGATATATGTAATGATAAAATAAACAAAAAAAACAAGGCACCTTTCACGTATTTTTTTAAAAAGACATCAAACAACTAACACCAAAGTCTCACAAGAATCGAAGAAATGTTATTCAAATCCAGACCAGGGTCTATAGCTCAGCCCAGTCTCTTCAGGCCTCTGAGGGCCACAGAGGGCCCGCCCTTTACCCGGGCTTAGCCCGGCGCCGCCCTCGCGCGTCCCGCGATGCGGGAGAGAATTAGTACCTATAAGGAAATGACGATAAGGGGGCGGAGCCTCGGTCGTGGTGTTGGCCCTGCGCTCTCCTGGGCCTCAGTGCACCAACAAGGTAGTCTCAGCGTCCCCCAGCATTGCGCCTTACTTCTCAGGCGAAGCGTCTCCCGCGTAGCGGGAGGCGCGAGCAGTTTTTGAAAGCCCCGGTGAGAAGGGGGCGGAGCCTCGGTCACGGTGTTGGCCCTGCGCTCTCCTGGGTCTCAGTGCACCAACAAGGTAGTTTCAGCGTCCCCCAGCGTTGCGCCTTACTTCTCAGGCGAAGCGTCTCCCGCGGAGCGGGAGGCGCGAGCAGTTTTTGAAAGCCCCGCTGAGAAGGGGGCGGAGCCTTGGTTGCGGTGTTGGCCCTGCGCTCTCCTGGGCCTCAGTGCACCAACAAGGTAGTTTCAGCGTCCCCCAGCGTTGCACCTTACTTCTCAGGCGAATTGGCCCTATTTTTGGTTCAAACCCCTGTCTATTGGTAATACTAGATATGGTTTTGTATCAAAAGGCATGGGTGGTAGCACAGGAACACACATGTAACACCTATATAACGCCCCACTAATCCAGAGTACTGCTTTCTGTAACTTTTAGGAAAATTTGCAACATAAAACAAGTTTTGTGCTGGAAACTAAATCTAACAAAAATTGTTTTGCGCAGGTTCAACCCAATACAAAAGTAAATCTGGCTCATAAAATATGGCTAAAACCTACTACTTTGGCTCCGCCAACTATTGCATCCCTTCGCTCTCTTTCTGACCTTTTGCCAAACTTCCACCCACTTTTCAGGTACTGTCTGTCTTGAGTCATCCACCAACACTACTGCTATATGTTAAACCCTTTCTTAAATTATCTTGTTTAAAACGTTTCAATAATTATTTCGCTCCTAATTGCGTCCCACCATCTGGTCCACAGTAGAGACTCAATGACTTGCAGTACAGCAAGGTAGGTGAGACAAATGCTATGTCTTCCCCACAATTGAACTTTTTATATTTATTACATCTCTATCAGGAAGCGCTAATTTGTATTTGTAAAGTAACAATAAGGGATTTTTTGCGAATAACGTGTTTACATTAAGAAATATAAGTCAATCAAGCGAGCAGGTACAGATGACTTGTGTTTTCTAAATATTTAGTTTTTTACATTTTAGGTACTGACATTTCCTCCCTCAAATATCGAGACATCCATGAAGAATTATGCGAATTCTATACATGTACTGCAGTGTACTGAAATAACATATCATGATAAATGAGAAGATTTAATTTTAAGGAGCCAAACACGATTCACAATATTCATAGTTTGCATTAGTAGATTTCCACACCTTTTGAAATAACATATCATGATAAATGAGAAGATTTAATTTTAAGGAGCCAAACACGATTCACAATATTCATAGTTTGCATTACTATATTTCCACACCTTTGGAAATTGATGAGTAAGCCAGCAATACGTGCAGCTGCTCACAGAACAATTTATGATGCAAGGCACACACAAGTCATGAGCTAACTCCTAACTGAGCCTCAGAACAGCCAAGCTACATAATTATTTTGAACTCCCATAGGTCGAAATCCATTGTCCACAGGTAAATGCTGTGCTTATGGTTAAATCTACATGCTAGTGACTCCACAAGATAAGGAAAAGCTACTTGTGTCCTGTACACTTCACTGTCATCAAAGTTAATTGCATCTCAGAAAAGCTACTGATTCAGCATTAATAAGTATTGAAATGAACATAGCTGCATAATAATATTGTAATTGTCTAAGCTGAAGGCCCTGTAAATTAATTACTATGTTGCCAATTATAAATTTCCTCATGCCTCTGGCACACTATAATTATTATTTTTAAAAAACGTCGATGACTGGACCTTTATAAATGTTCAGCTACAAATTAAAAAGACTTATAAGAACAAACAGACTAAACAGATATTACTTTCGATTGCACACATATAAAGAGAAATATTCAGTTGCTTAAAGTATTATGGGTTGTGTTCACAAGGAGTTTATTATAAGGAAATCACTTACTCTTGTAGCACTCCGGGTTTATACTAGGACAAATGCATATGCAGATGTGCAGTGTAAAGTGCTATGCATTACAATTGATGAATGAGTGTAAGTATGACCTTTAATTCATGAGGAGGAGAAACCTCAAGTTTATCATCATGATGCCCCTCCCTTAATAGTGGTGATGCATTTTTACTCAGATTTCTTTCTATTATTATAGAGCAGCACTTACAAATAGAGCACAGGGGGAAATTGCAATTACTAGACCTTGTAAGGAGGTTCTTCTCTAAGGTGAGTCTAGGATGCAATCTTTGGGAATTAGGCAGCTTTTTCTTTATTCACCCTACTGTGGTGATAACATTTTATAGTAATAAATGTGTTAATATATGTTTATTAGTACACTTGTACTAAATACATTTGCTATTGGGCCACATTCATTTTTACCTACATGGCACAAATATATATGCTTGTCAAAATACTGACCGAAGGTTAAAGTCTATGATATAGCTGTTGACATTAGAATGAATGGTAAAAAATATTTTTTTAAATCAGGATCTAAGGCCATTTGCAAGAAGAGTTGACTGTTTACTGCCACGGTGCACTCCACTCTTTGCTGTGTTTTGACTTGTGCTGGTTGATGAGATACATGGCGATGGCTAGATTGCTGTCTTCCTTTGATGCATCAGCTATTTGAGGAATCATGAATGCAGGGGGCATGCTGGTGCTTCATATGAATTTCCTATATGATAATAAATGAATAATAGAAATAATATAATAATGAAGAATTTCCATCTGGTTAGGTGGAACTCACATTTGTTGGTGTTAGGGGTAAGACCAGCTTCACATAAAAGATGGCAGACATTGTTCAGCACAGCATCATGGGCTTTGTGTGTGGGCTCAAAGACAAAAAAGTCAACACTCTAATTTAACGAGTTGGGTACAGGTTGAATGACTCTTCAAATGCCCTCCTGAAGGATTCCAGCAGCAGAAGAGAAACTGAAGTTCAAGGCTCAGGTGGGTGGCAAAAGTTGTAATGTAGGGCAGGAGTGCCCCGTGCAGGTCAGAGCGGTGGAGTGATGGGGCCAGGTTGGGGGGCAATCAACGGACGACCACAAGGGGAAATTAAAGAAATACTTATTTTTCCCTTGTCGCCTGTCAAAATCCCAACCCTCACCCAACCCTAAAGCCCATCGCTCTTACCTGCACAGGCAGCTCCTGATGTAGGGCACTGTTCCTTAAGTTCGATCTGATGGTATTCTACAGTGGAGTAGCATAGAATCGTGTAATCTTCAGTGTAATAACATTCAGTTTAGTGGTGTGAAATCTTTAAACGTATATTGGAGTGGCAAATACTGGAGTACTGTACAATAGTGTTGTACAATTGAATTGGGGTTCTTATGGAAGCTTAGAGTCTAGTAATATACAATGGAGTGATGTTTAGTGTAATGGCACAGAATGTAGTCTTATAAAGTGCAATAGCATACAGTGGATTGTAGTACAGCTGAGTGGCTTATACTGCATTTGAGTTGAATGGAGTGCCGTAGAGTGAAGTAGCGTGCACTGGAATAACGTACACTGCAGTACTGTGCTATGAAGTGGGGCATAGTCAAATAGCATAAAGTGGAATAGAGTAAACTAGAGTTGCATACAGTGGATAACGTGCAGTTTGTGAGCAGTACTGTGTAGGGGTGTCCAGAAACTGGCATACACAAAAGTGTAATATAATAGAGTGCTGAACAGTATAATAGTGTAGAATACAGTGCTGTTGACTGGAGTGGCGTACAGTGGAGTTTGGTGGAGTAGAGTGGACTAACGTACAGTAGATTAGCGTCCGCCTCCGACCTTTCCGGTCAGAAGCCACCAACATCATCTGCGGCGTCCCCCAGGGCTCATCCCTCAGCCTGACACTGTTCAACATCTACATGGCCCCCCTCGCACAAGTGGCCCGCCACGACAACCTCAACATCATCTGATACGCCGACGACACCCAGCTCATCCTCTCGCTCACAAAGGACCCCCACACCGCCAAAACCAACATTCACAAGGGCATGAAGGCCATCGCCAACTGGATGAGGAGCAGCCGTCTGAAACTGAACTCGGACATGACGGAGGTCCTCATCCTCGGACCCACCCCCTCAGCCTGGGACGACTCCTGGTGGTCGACCACTCTAGGGACAGCACTGACACCAACCAACCACGCACGCAACCTAGGATTCATCCTCGACTCCTCCCTCTCCATGTCCAAGCAAGTCAACGCCATCTCCTCCTCCTGCTACAACACCCTACGCTTGCTCCGCCGGATCTACAAATGGATCCCGACCGAAATAAGAAGAACAGTGACACAGGCCCTCGTCAGCAGCAGACTGGACTATGGCAACGCACTCTACGCAGGAATCCCAGCCAAACACCAACGGCGGCTACAACGCATCCAAAACACCTTCGCCCGACTGATCGTCAACGCCCCCTGCCGCAGCCACATCACCCTCCTCCTGTGAGAACTGCACTGGCTCCCCATCGACAAGAGGATCACCTTCAAGCTCCTCACCCATACACACAAAGCACTCCACAACGCCGGACCAGCCTACCTGAACAGCAGACTCAGCTTCTACACCCCCACCCGCCAGCTCCGCTCCGCCAGCCTCGCCCTCGCAGATGTCCCCCGCATCCAACGTACGACCGCCGGCGGCAGATCCTTCTCTTACCTCGCTGCCAAAACCTGGAACACCCTCCCAACCCACCTAAGCCAGACCCAAAACCTACTCGCCTTTAGAAGACTCCTCTAGACCTGGCTCATCGAGCAGTAGCGGCACCCACCCTCCCCCCAGCGCCTTGAGACCCTCACGGGTATGTAGCGCGCTTTACAAGTACCCCTGATTGATTGATTGATTGATACAATATAGTGGCATATACTGGAGTGCCATAAAGTGAAGTGGCATACTTTAAATAGTGTAAAAGGAATCCTGAAAAGTGAATTGTTACACAGTAGAATGGCGTCAAGAGAAGTGTGTAAATGAAAGCAAACATAGGGTTAAAGTGTGTTAAAAAATGTCAATTTTATATCTGCAAAATATATATTATAATATGTAAATGTAAACTTTCTAGTTGTATATGTAAATAGTGTAAGTAATGTTAAAATTCTATGTTTTCTAAAACATATTTATATATGGTGCTATGGTGTACCGTGCTAAGTTCACATATTACCATGGTACATGGGGCTCACAACTGGGTATGTGATTGGTTCATGGCTGTGCTTACCAAAGGTAAAATATCCGCGATGTAGTTTTTATCACAAATTCCCATATTGTGCGATCTGCGTTTTGCTGACTTATGGCTTAAGATGTTGCATATAATTAAGCATTTAGTTTTATTGTTGTTAACAACCTATTACCACTTTCTTTCAAAGGACCTTTTTTGTTTACGGATGTGTAGGCATTATCGACCGATGGATTTTAAAATATTTATCACTTAATAATGCTGAACCCGTTTGTGTAATCTCTGCGAAATGTAGTATACTTGCGCCAATATTTCATTGCGGAAGGAGTAAAAGCTTTACTGGGTTTAGTCAAGGTGTCCAAAGAAAAAAGGGGATCCCAAAATGTGCCTAAAGTAATGTACTTTACATACACATTTGGATTTTCCGTTCCGCAAAAAACGTCAGTTGCATTTTGTTACAATGTGGCAGGAGTACATATTATATTGACCACATTATTATTTAGTCAACTTTATTAAGTAGCATAACTAATTTAGCAAGAAATTGGGGTATTTTGCAATAGAACCATAGTGATTAGCTGTTGGGCTAATCATTGGCTTTATATTTGCCCTCCTACTGATGTAAGTAAGTAATAGGTGTTGTATTTTTGCCCCATAACCTTTGTTTTTTCTGTGTCAATTTCTAAGGCATAATTTAAAATCTTACTACCTTAATTACATATAACTCCTCTTTAACGTTTTTTCAGTGAATACATATGTATTCATTCTGGAGATACTACCAACAATCTATTTTGTACCCAAAATTCACAAAGATGCAACACAACCGCTGGTTGTCTGATCAATAAGGTCTTGGTTTGGCAAAACATCAATGTTTTGGGATCACTTCTAGTCCCTGTGCTAAAAGGGTTTGAGCTCATTCCCAAGGCATACTCAGACTTTATAACACATCTACAAAGTATACCATGGATAGTTATGTACAAACGTAAAATGATTAATGTGGTATCCTTATATAGAAGCATACACTCATGAATTGGTCAGCATGGGCACAGCTCAAACCTTTGCAGTCTCCAAACACTTGTCCTATGACAGATCCAGCATCTCAATATTTAAATATCAGCAACCATTATTAAAAATGCAAAAACTATACGTATCCTAAAAATGTTATCTATTTTAAACCAAATTAGTGATCCAGAAGGATTTTCAGTAACTAGGGGACAAAGGAAAAGCTGGACTACAAAGAGAGGAGTAGCAATGTCTCCTTTACTCACTGTTACTACTGACGGGACATAATAGATGAAGGTGGAAAATGGTATTCCATCACTTATCATCTTCAGAAGCAGCCAAACACAGAAGAATACTCCCCACATTGACCCATCATTTGTACAGTTGCACACATGTAGGTTGCAACAGAAGTGAAAGGTCTTGCCCATCTTTCTTCACAGTATGATACAAACCAACATGACCACACTGATGAGGATGGGCACTACTTAACTCAGAAAATCTTGGTGCACACTTCATGCAATGCATTATCAAAGCTAAGATTGTATGTGTTGCAACATAGTTGCAATACCATCACCTCACACATTACAAGTGACGTATTCCACCAGTTGCTAATGGCCTGAAATGCACACACACCCAAGAGTAGTATTGAACCTTTGTTCAGGTGGTGAGACATTACACCAACTGATAAAGGGTCTGCACTCTGTCTATATTGACAGTAACATTGGATCCATCTTACTAAACCCTCACATTTTCAGAATCCACTTCCCACACATTTCCACTATCCACTTGTTAAGTGGCTCCCATCATTCCGAAAGGCACACACTGACAGTGTAGATTACATCCTCAATGCAATGCCTAATGAACATTAAATTTATATGGAATGTTCTAGTTCCTCAGTTAGTAACTAGGAACACATGAATGACTATCTCTTATAACCATAATCAAAAAACATGTTCTTAAAGTAACAACACTTTTGAACTTGCACATCTGAAGATCCTAACCCAAAAAGTGCACAGTGATATACCATTGACATTACATATTTTACAATCAAAGGAAAATGTCTTTGGAGCTTGACTATAAAATGAAACCTCAAAAAAACAATGTTTCTATTTTGAGAGGCTGCACGCTAAGGCAACAAAAGGTCAAACTCTTGATAGAAACTTCAATTAAAAAGGTTTCTAAATGAAATTTGAATACAAATTGAAATGAAAGCTTTAACTATAATAAAGTGAAGTGTATCATTGCTCCCCATGTAATTAAACAAAAATGTTTTAACCTTATGTTTAATCAAATGCTTTTTTAAACATGAAACAATGTAACTTTTCCACAGACACCATGCATTATGACAACAGGACCTTGCAACACACAATACATTTTTCTTTCATATTCAAAATTAAAACAGACATAATTTCAATTCCTCATTTAGCTGGACATCTTTTTTATCTAAGGTTTCCTGATGTTGCGTCACAGTCATCTGATCCTTTATTATTATTATTATTAATTTTTTTTTATATAGCACACAGTTACCCTTGGGCATCCCAGCGCTTTGTAGGACAACAACAGAATCGAAACAACAGTAGGGTGCAATCAGACCGGGAACAAGTAAGTTTTCAAACATTTGCGGAAACGCAAAGTGCAGGACTCAGCGCGCAGTTTTAAAGGTAGTAAATTCCACAGCTTCGCCACGTTCACCGAGAATCTTCTCCCACCCGAGCGTGCCCTCTTTACTCTAGGGACTAGGAGGAGGTGTTGTTGATCGGAACGAAGCGTTCGATTCGCTTTGTATGGTACTACTAAACCTCTCAAAATTGGAGGTCCTGTCCCTTGTAAAATTTTATGGGCTATACATAGTGCCTTAAATTTTACTCTCTCCCGTACTGGGAGCCAATGCAAAGCCTTTAGGGCAGGTCTGGCTGACTCGGTTCTGGGAGTACCCACGAGCAGTCTGGCTGCCGCATTCTGGACCTGCTGCAATTTTTTAAAAGTGGATTCAGGGGCACCCAAAAAAAGGGCATTACTATAGTCCAGTCGTGATGTTATCAACCCCTGGATCAACAGCTTCCTAGAAGAAAAAGGAAGCAAGGGGAAAAATTTTCGCGCCGAACGTAGCAGGGCGAAACAAACTCCTGCAGTTTTTTTAGCTTGGGTCCTGAAAGAGAGATCTTTTTCCAGCCAGACCCCCAAACTCTTAATCTCGTCTTTCATACTGGGGAGATTGCCCATGCAGCTGGGCCAGCTGGTCAAAGGGAATGAAGGATCTTTATTCCCCAGCAGCATTATCTCCGTCTTAGAGCCATTCAGCTTGAGCGCTGATTGGTCCATCCAGGTATGAACTTCCGACAGGCATGAGTGCAGCAGATCGGGATTCTCTACCAGTTGTGAAAGGGCGACCACTAACTGAGTATCATCAGCATAGCTGATGATCTTGATGTTATAAGGGGTCACCACCTCCTCCAGTGGAGCCATATATGCATTAAACAATGTCGGGCTAAGGGAGGAGCCCTGTGGCACCCCCCACTGGAGGGAGATAGATGAAGTCCTACTGCTGCCTTCCCATACCTGATATGCACGGCCGTCAAGAAATGACTTAAGCCACCTCAAGGCGGCTCCTGACACACCCACCCCTGACAGTCGTCGAATCAGCACCTGATGATTAACGGTATCAAACGCAGCACTCAGGTCCAGAGGATCACTGCCACTGATCCTCCCGAATTCATGATGCATCTAGATTCTTCAACGACCGTCAGGAGGGCAGCGTCAGTGCCCTGGCCTGGGCGGAAACCTGTCTGTGAATCCCGAAGCAGTCCATTCGATTCCAAGAAGCCTGATAGCTGATGATTCGCTAATCTCTCAGCAATTTTACCGAGGCATGGCAGAAGAGATATGGGCCTAAAATTTGCCAGTTCCGCCATGTCCAGGTTGGGCTTTTTTAAAAGTGCCTTGACCACCGCTGTTTTCCAGCTTGGTGGCACCAGGCCCTGAGAGAAAGAAGCGTTCATCAAATCAGTAATAGGAGCAACTATAGAGGTTGCCACCTGTTTTAAAAAGGTCATAGGAACCGGATCCATAGGGGAGCCACTTTTCATGGATCTAAGGACTCTCAACACTTCAGCCTCTGAAACTGGGCCGAAAGTATCTAGAGAAGAAAATGACTCACCAGGCTGACAGCAGTTCTGATTCGTAGGCTTGTTGAGGTTGAATAATCTGAGGCAGAGAGCTCAGTATTTTTTCTATTTTTATATGGAAGAAGTCAGCTAACTCCTTACATTTCTGTGAGTCCTGAGTAGCTACAGGTTCGGGCACTTTCAAGAGTTCTTGAACCACTTTAAAGGTTTCCCTAGATGAATTTGAGGCCAGTCTTATGCATTCCTCAAAAAATTGGGCTTTTGCCAGCCGGAGGGCGGTTTTATAGCCCCTCATAGCCGCGCGATATTCCTCTCGCTTATAGGCCTCCGATTTCTTTCTTCACACCCTCTCCAGTTTTTTACATCCTTTTTTCAGCGTGCGAAGCTCAGCAGTGAACCACGGGCCGAGCCGGTTCTTTTCTCCCTCTTTTGCACTCTCTTTTTAGGAATGAGGGCATCAAGTGAGGTAGTCAACCAGTGGTTCAAATTCGCATCTCCTCTTGTAGGGTCTGATTCGGGAGAGGGAAATGATCCTTCGAGTTTGGAGGTCCAGTCATTGATCGCTAATCTGGACCAAGCTCTGTCCACCAAAAAAACCTTTTGGGCCGGCATGGAGGGGAGCTCAACTTGCCATTCAGCTGAGACCAAAAAATGGTCGGTCCACGGGAGGGGAAGTGCTGACCTGGTCCGAAGACGAAGAATGTTGGAAAACATTGGGTCTAGTAGCTGACCCTTTTCATGCGTAGATCCTACATTAATTAGGGGTAACTCGCATGCTTTCAAGTCTCCTTGAAGATCTCTAGCTATTAGATCTGTGGGATCATTAAAATGGAGATTCAGGTCTCCCAGCACTATAAAGTTAGTAGTCGCTGAGGCCAGCATCGTCACAGTTTCCATTACGGAACTCACAAAATTGCCCAGACCGCCCGGGGGCCGATAAATCAGTAACCCTGACAGTGTTACTGTGAGGGAGATCTGTAGAGAGAAATGGCAGCTCTCACAATCAGCAACCAAGCCCTTCTGGGCCCTACATACGTAGGTCTCTCTGTACAAGATGGCGATACCACCCCCACGCCCCTCAGATCTGTCCAGATGAGACAACAAGAAGCCCTGTGGAAGGACTTGGACGATGTCAGAATCGAAACTGGAAGTTAACCAGGTTTCCGATAGGAATAGGATATCCAAGTCCTGATTTTGTACAAGAAGATTGATCTCTACTGAGTGCTTCGGAAGAGATCTGCAATTAAGCAGACCCACCAGCAAACTCTTCTTACCTTTTTGCGGGGGAGGTAGCTGACCCTTCCTTGCGGGAGGTAGAAGACCCAACCCGCCATCTGATAGATTGCAGTCCTCGTAATGAGGTTGGCGTAATGCAAAGAGCTCCTCACGGGAGTACGATAGAATGGGGGCCGAAATATTGAGCATAGTGCTAGGCCCTATGCCCGTCTGAGCCCGGACGAGCCCAGGCGGGCAGGACTCTGGCTGGACTCCGGCGTGAGTCCGATGGTCCCGCTGCGCGTCGTCATTGGGAGGTTTAAATAGGGCGAGTAATCCGGCGAAACGACTAGGGCGCTGACCGCAATGGCGCCGCGATAACTCCCTACCTAATCTAAGATGGTTGAAAGGAAAGAAGGTGAGTTAGAGTCCTAAGTGACCCGCTACAACTAGCGGTGAATATTCCTATTAAAGTGCGAGTGAGCGCTATATATCAAAAAGAAAATGCAAATATTTTTAAAAGCTAACACAAGCAATTATTAAAATGCGCGTCTAACGCTGTCTTTGCACCGCAAGCGAGTCTTCACAGCTCCGTGCTTCGTTTGTGGGTATTACCTTGTCCAGGGACTGGTAGGCAAATGTGCTCGTCTTAAATAGGGCGAGTAATCCGGCGAAACGACTATGGCGCTGACCGGAATGGCGCCGCGATAACTCCCTACCTCATCCAAGATGGTTGAAAGGAAAGAAGGTGAGTTAGAGTCCTAAGTGACCCGCTACAACTAGCGGTGAATATTCCTATTAAAGTGCGTGTGAGCGCTATATATCAAGATGAGATATTCTGGACTCAGCCTCCTGTAATCTTACCAGGTAGCTGGTGACTGCTTCTTCAATTTTTGTCTAGTGAAGATGTAAAGCTGCAATCTCATTCGCTTGTGTCATTTTCATCTCACGTATCTCATCCAAGATGGGATTCAATATAGATTTAATGTCACATTGAAAGCTGGCACCAGTATCTGAATTCTGGGTTCCAGCAGGCTCTTCTGTAGTCCGATCTTGGCTTTCTACTGCGGTCATTGTATCTACCAAGGAGACCAAAGGCTGACCATCCCTGAGGCTCTCTTTTGAGTGATCCAGATGTCTAGGAGGTAGAAGCGATGGAGAAAAAGTAGATGTTTGCATATCCAGTAGCCCGTCTACTTTCATTTTCCCCAGAGGGTCTTGTTCTGCACATGGAGGCTGCGCAGGTGGTAAGGGTGCTTTGGGTTTCAGAAATAATGGATACTCCTTGGTTTTGGTTTTGTGCACACCAGTGGAATCTTCCTTTGTGAACTCTTGGTTTAGGCACGTTTCTGAATTCACAGGATTTCCTACTGCCTGGATTTCTTCCTGGATAAAACAAATACATTTCCTATAAAGTAAGCTCGAAGAACTTGAAAATCATTCCCGGTGGTCCAATTTGCGGTTGGTTGAGGTCACTGAAGGCTGTGAGGGGTTGCAAATGCTCCACTGGGATGTCATTTAATAAAGATAATGTGTTTCCTGGGTTTACCTGAGATCTTTCCATCACAAGAGTACATAGGTCCCCAGATCAGCCATTTCCCAACTCAAAGTTACCTAGAACAATCCTTGTTAACTTTGCAGACTTTCGGATTAAAGAACGGATATTGACTCAGGCTATCCAAAAGAAGCAGATCTCAACTCGGGAAGCCCCTAGCTGTCGCATCTTTTCCAATATGTCCGCAGCAGCGACCCGCTGTTGGAAATAATTTGGTAAACTTTTGTACCTGTTCAAGGCGCAGGGGGCTCAGGTTTCCATAGCCCAACAATTTAAGCTACGTGTATCGGTGCAAGGTAAATTCCATAAGTTTGCGAACCTTGATGAGGCACAGGATCTCCTTCAGAAAATCACTATGGGAAAATAGAGAATTATGTCTGGTTGTTATTGTTTTTTGTTCTTTCTTTTTTTGGGGAGGAGGAGAGAGGGGAGGGGGAGGGGGGAAAGAAGAAAGCATGTTTAATTTTCTCGTCAAAACTATGGGGGGTCAGCATCACTAAGGGTGCAATTACATGGCAGCCAGTTCGGGGGGTAGTCAATGGGAGAGGGCAAGGGGGATGGTGGGCTATTCCCCATCTGCTGGGGTTTATGGGAGGAGGGTAAGGTAGCAGGTGGTGGGGTGGTGGAAGGGGTTAGCAAACAAAAAAATGAACAGGAAAAGTGGGAAGTTAACAGGATATGTTCTCATGTAAACAGGAAATCACAGGGACAGGCTTTGAGGGGTTACAATGGGAAATGCAGCCTTAAAGTAGGAGGAAAAAGTAGGAATGGACAAGGCTGAGGGGGCCAGCCAAGATGGAGTTAAGGATGCAGAATTTAAAAATGGTTATGTGTAATGCTAATGGATTACTGAACCAGCGTAAAAGCTCTGCTTTTTTGAATTGGCTAGTTTCCCTCGCTCCCGAAGTTATATTCCTACAAGAAACCCACTTCAGGTCCAATACCGCTAATATGTCTCTCCCCAAGAAATATGCGCAGGCGTATTTTTCATCTGCTAATTTAGTGATAGTGGTAGGGATTTTACTATCCAACGCACTGGATTGGCAGGTTTCAACTGCCTTCACATCCTCCAAAAGAGCTTCGAATTGATACCCCCCGAATGCAGAAAGACCGTCACCCACACACTCATAACCAGCAGACTGGACTACGGCAACGCCCTCTTTGCAGGAATCAACCAAACTCTTCTTCACAAACTCCAGACCATCCAGAACGCCGCAGTCAGACTCATCTTTGGGACCCCACGGCACGAGCACATAACCCAACATCTACAAAACCTCCACTGGCTCCCTGTCGAGAAGAGAGTAACCTTCAAAATTCTCACCCATGCCTACAAATCCCTCCACAACATCAGACCCAAATACCTCAATGGGAGAGTCTCCTTCCACGTACCCAAAAGGAAGGTCGGCTTCGCCAACCTCGCCCTGACAGAGACCCCCCACATCCGCAGAAACAGAGCAGGCGGAAGAGCCTTCTCCTATATCACAGTCAAGACCTGGAACGAGCTCCCAGGCAACATCGACCCTGCACACCTTCAGGAAGAACCTCAAGACCTGGCTCTTCGACTGAACCGGAGCTGCACTCCCCCCCCCCCCCCCCCCCCCCCAGCGCCTTGAGACCCTCACAGGTCCAGTAGCATGCTTTACCAACCCCTGATTGATTGATTAATTGAAGGAGGTCCAGCAAGATAGAAAAGGTAGATGGCTTTGGGTAAAAGTAAGGCTCAAGGAAACAGTGCTGAATATTGTTATATGTTATGGCCCTATAGAGGACAATACTACTGCACTTGAGCAAATTTATCAGTTAGGATGAAAGGTATACTAATCTTGGGTGGTGATTTTAACTTTATTCACAATTTGACACTAGAAACATCAAATTAGGCAAAACGACAGCTAAAGCCTAAAACCGCAAAATTAATAAGCAGTTTGGCAGGAGATTTCTCCCTAATAGACCCTTGGAGACTAGGGCATCCTGGCTTCTTGCAATTCACTTTCTACTCCATAAGATATAGATCGGCATCCCGATTGGATTTTGTTTTTAGTGGATCAGTGGTTTGTCAACGGCCCAGCTGAAATACTGGCCAATTCATTTTCTGATCACTTCATTTACATTACGGTGAGGAATCCCTCCAAAAAAGAGTTCAAGATGGCAGTTTGACAAATCTTTATTATAATATGCTACCTGGATGACAGAATCCAGGATGTTTATCAAATAATCTTTCCAGCTTAATGAAAACACTACCCCAATGTTAATGGTTTGGGAGGCATTTAAAGCTACTTTTAGAGGTCATCCGATATCTTATAAGGCGAGAATAAGTAATGTATGTAAACTTAAGATTCTGGAACTGCAGACTGCCCTGAAGAAGGCAAGACAAAATGTAACCCTAACAAATACATCAGAGTCTATCATAGGAGCACAACAGCAAGAACTATCTAAAGCCAAGGAGCAATTGAAGGATTTTGCTTTGGAAGAGGAAATTACAGGAAGTAAGGCCTACCAATAAAAGCTTTATGTGGAAAGCCACCAGATTGGAGATTTCTGGCTTGGTCCAAGAAAAGTCAGAAAGCTGCGCAAATAAATAATCACTCAAGTTAAAAACCCACCTATTGGCCTATTAGAAGATGACAAGCAGGCAATTTCTGAAGTTTTTCTTGCACATTATAATCAAATATACGCAGAAGCACAGGCGGTAGATGACGCAGAATTGACAGCGTATTTCGAATCACTGGAGCTACCACAGCTACCACAGCAGCTTACTGATACACTGAGCGGCCCAATAGGAATCTTAGAAACTCTATCAGTATTAAAAAGTATGCCCAATGCTAAGGCTCGTGGAGCGGACGGGATCCCGGCAAAAGTATATAAGGTATTCCAAGAAGAACTACTTCCCTTTCTAGTAAAACTGTTTAATCAAGTAAAGGATGGGATAGACATCCCCAAAAGCTTGAAAGAATCAGTTCTAGTAATCGTCCTTGCAAAGGATAAAGATCCCTGCGACCCTAACTTCTATCACCCTATTACGTTGTTAAACATGGACTATAACATGTTTATGAAAATCTGGGCCAAAAGGATTGCCCCCTGTGCACAACAGGTGGTTAATACGTACCAAAATGGTTTTATTCCAGGACGGTTAATGGCATCCAACACGTATATCCTAATACAAGCCATTGATTATTTTTCCACTAACAAGATTAATGTGGTGATTATGATGCCGAGAAGGCTTTTGATTTAGTAGATTGGAGTGCTTTTTCTTTATTCTAGATAAGTTTGGTTTTCCGTTACAGCTGATACAAATGCTAAAAGAATTATATAGTCATGTGGAAGCCAAAATTATCATCAATGGATCAGAAGCCAGTAAGGTGAATATTAAGTGTGGCGCACAGCAAGATGTCCGTTATCCCCCTTTTGTTTTCTTTGTTTAGTGAACCCCTAGCTGTTAAAAATTCGGAATAGTTTAATGATTTTTTCTCCCCTGAACGGGATGGCAAAAATTATGCTATACGCCAATGACATTATCTTATATCTCAAGGTGGGGGAGTCTAATGTTCAGAATACACTCAACGAAATCCAGAAATTTACACAGGTTGGGGGATATAAAGTGAATCAAGCGAAAAATGTAATTCTTACATTTAATCTGGGACCTTTCGATATTCCGGCTTCCATTCAGTTAAGGCCACCGCATCCAGTTAGATATCTGGGGATACATGTTACAAGCTATTTTGGGCAATTATTCCCCCTGAATTATAATAGCTGCATCACGAAAGTGAACAAACTATTAGATAAATGGTCTCTGCTTCACTTATCATCAATAGGACGGACTTCTATAGTTAAAATGCTCCCATTGTTCTTGTTCCTTTTTATTAATCTCCCCCTGAAAATCCTGAGCTCTTATTTTAAAGAGATAGACCAAACGATTCGGAAGTTTGTATGGAACAATAAACATCCCTGGGTTAAGTTAACTGCACTACAATTGGACGTAGCATCGGGAGGATTAGCACTACCACATTTTTTAACTTACTAACAGGCTTCCTTGACTAACTTACTTTCACAATTAGGTGAGAAAAATTCAGTTTTTGACAATTTTCTGCTAGCACATATGCTGAAGGAAAGTGCTATAAAACTTCCCAATTTTCTACTACTATTCGCAACTTCCTAAAAAGACCAGATATAAGGTGATACTGTCATTCAGTGAAAGAACCCAGCTTGTTTTTAACTCACAAGATATTCCAGCATTTCATGCCTATACCCCCATTCAAAACCGTGCAGTAGGACGTCTTATACTGGCTAGAGAGCTTCTCCAAGCATAGCAAAAACTAGGATTCGTGCAGCTTGGGGATTTTTATAACCATGAGACCCTAATAACTTGGGAAACGGTGCGATTGCAATCCAGCACATTGACTACTGCCCTCCCTTTGAGTTTTCTTCAACTAGCTAATTTTCTCAAAAATAATTATAGCAAATGGTTAATAAAACGGTGGAGGTAGGATGCTGATGTCAGCTATTACATCAAAAGGCCCATACTGAAGAGATTTTGACAAAAGAGCTCCAGAAAATTAATGTGGAGACGGGTTACACATTTAGTGCTAAAGAATGGCAACAGCTTAGTGAGCTAGCGAATAAAGCTCTAGGGGCCAGATGTAGGAGAGAAAATACCGGTCGGTAACGGCCGATTTCGGCCGTTACCGACCGGTATTTAGGAATTGGCATGTAAGGGCCATCATTTTACAGAATCAGTAAATTTACAGATTCGGTAAATTTACCGATTCTGTAAAATACCGAATCGGTATTTTTACCGATTCGGTAAATCCACATGTAGGTGACACTCCTAAGAGTGTCACAGGCCCTTAAGAATCGGTATTTTACCACCCAATCCTATTGGGTGGTAAAATACCGAATTCAGGTGTGCATGCACATCTGTGCATGCACACCTGTGCCATGTGACACACAGACATGCCCATGCCTGTATTTGGGGTGCTAGAGGGTGTCAAAGTGACACCCCCTGCACCCTTGCAGGATTCAGTATTTATATATATATTTATATTGCCCATTGATTCCTATGGGCTTCAAGGCCCATAGGAATCAATGGGCAATACCGATTCGGTATTTACCGTATCGGTAAATACCGATTCTTACCGATTCGGTAAATTGAAATAGACATTTACCTACATCTCACTACTTCTATTTTACCGATTCATAAATACCGAATCGGTAAAATTCGGTATTTATGAATCGGTAAAATAGAATTACCTACATCTGGCCCTAGGAGCGCTAATTGTTATAGAATCAATGTCTTATCCAGATGGTTGGCATATTACACCCCCCAGATATTGCATAAGATGTATCCAACAGACCCAAACCAATGCTTTAGATGCAATAAACAGGATGATGGGGGATGCGTTCACAAAATATCAGCAGTATTTTATACTACTCTCCACAGCGGTAGCAAGGTCACTTGTCCTGCAAAATTGGAGAACCAATAAGCAACCTAGGATTGATCACTGGCTTAATAAAATGCGCAGGACTTTCAGATTTGAGGAGGCCTATGCAAAACGTGTAGGAGCTACTGCAAGATTCAGAGCTATCTGACAGCATTTTTTACCTAATATGTTGCGGAGGAAAGGAGATTATAAGAGTCAGCTGTTTTATTGGAACCAATGTTTGCATTTTATTTTATTAATAGGTGCTGTTAGCCATATTTGCACTCTCAATAGTTCTCGATCTGCGAAATTTGATTAAGGTATCGTCCAGATATTAGTCAAACTCAGCACTTTATTTAAAAATAGTGCTGCTACCAGCACAATGCACTTTGAACATGTTTCTGAATTTATTTGTCTGCTAGGATACACACACACTGCACTTTATATTGGCTCTGATTTATATGCTAGGCTGTGGTAGTCATTTAATAGCTGTTAGCTTATCGTAGTATTCAATTAAAATCGTTTTGCTGCTAGAGCGTAGTTGACGATTATACAGTAACAATCATGAACAGACATATGTATTGTGAGGAATCATTGGCAGTAAGCTTGAGCATTGACCATAGTTTAATATAGGTTACTGAGAAATATGTTATATATTCTCTATATTATATTTATTATGCTGAGTATTTCTATAGTTTGTATTAATTCAGATCTATTAATGTATCTCCATGGGATCTAGTGATGTTATCAATTGAATAATTGTCATTTGTGCCTCTGGTTATTTATTCTGTAATACCATGTATTATGTCTGCTTGCTTTAGTCCTTTGTTTATTTTCCTGTTCTAATTGAAAAAAATAAAAAAAACAAAGCTGAACGTCTTGCCTTTAGTCAAAACTTCTTGCAAATATTGGGACTTTCATTTAAATGTGAGTTTGGCATAACTCAACAACTAAAGGTAGTAAAGGTTCATGGGGCAAATAGAAATGGGTAACACTGTAGCATTATCACATTTAGAATCCGATCCATGAACCAATCGAGAACCCATCCAAAGAGAGGTGCTTCTTTAGTGAGGTCCTACATTTTCTTGGGGACTGCAATACTAAAGACCTTTGCATGGCACTGATCTGAAGTCTGCTGAACGAGTTATGAATTATTAAATATGTTATGTTAAATAATTCTATAATAGTGTGAACAAATGCCCGGAGGCGTCTAGGCACTCCTGAGTTGCGGAGCGTATGAAGCTGAATTTCCGTAAAAAGCCATATTTTCAGTGCCTTGTGAAAGATCAGTAGGTCCTACTGAGGCTTAATGTACAGTGTCAGAGAGTGCCACTTTTTTTCAGCCCCTGTGAAAAAGTTACTAATGCCCCAGGAGGCGCAGTTGAACTTTGGAATCCCAATGTATTTGGCCATACTTGAATGGAGGAGGCTCTCTGGAAGATACCATTTAACCCGATCTGACGACCCGGTGCCTATGTGGGTCGGGCAGCTCCCGTCCATCGCGCACATGGCACTGGAAATCCCTCTGGTTTGGCCACCAGAGGGATGTCCTTCAGTCCAAAGCCGCCTCGGGAGCTGGGGAAGAGCTGTTCTGTGGTTTTCAGTGAAATGATATTTCACTGAAACCGAAACTGAAATTACCCAATTGGCTCAGTTTCACTGCCTACATGCTCAGGGGGCTAGCTCAGCCCCGAGTATGTAGGCAGATGGGAGAGGCATTGTTTGGAAAGGGGAGAATCTCCTAGTGGATCCCTGCTTGGGGATAAATGCAGGAGGACCTCTGTCTTGTTGGAATTTAATTTAAAACAATTGTGTCCATCCAATCGTCTATGGCAAGCATGCAGTCATGAAAGTTATGAACAGTGCTATCAGAGGAGTCAGAGAAGGAAACCACAATCTGGGTATCATCAGCATATAATACCAGAGAGAAGCCAAATGATATAATCAGAGCAGTGAGGGGCGTAACATAGATATTAAACAGTGTCGGGCTCAATGAGGACCCCTGTGGCACTCTGCAGGGTAGTGACAAGAACTTGGATTCAAATGCTTCTAAGGACACTGACTGTTCATGCTCACTCAAAAAGAAACTCAAAAGGGAGAGAGCTAATTTTCTTATTCCGATATGAACCAGACGGTCAATGAGGAGAGCGTGATTGACTGTATCAAATGCTGCGGATAACTAAAAGCATTATTCAGAATGCATCTGATCTACTAGGAAGCCGTTATGAGCACAGTATCAGTGCTATGACAGCTCCTGAAACCAAAATGATTATGGTCTAGGAATGCATGCTGGATGAAACTGGCCAGTTGGTTATCAAGGCCTTTTCAATTATTTTTGTAGGAAAGGGAAGCCTAGAGATAAGGCGATAACTGTTAGGATCCCAAGGCTCCAGGTTCTGCTTCTTTAAAAGTGGTAATATCGACACTTTTTTTCTAGCATTTATGAAATTGCCCAGTGGTAATACTTTTTTTGTAAATTGTAGTGAGATTACTGGCGATGGCCTCTGAGGCCAGTTAAATGATGGTCACATGGCAAGGATTCTAGGGTGAGCCAGATCTCATAGTTTTAATTGATTCTATCACCAGTTGGTTGTTTAGGAGGGAGAAATCTGTAAGGGTAGCTATGGCAATATTTTGAATGGCCGGCCTATCGTCCTCCACTGAAGAAGTGGACGATACCATGAACTTATTCAAATTACATTCTACTTTTTTTTGGAAGAATGTAGCCAAAGAATTACAGAATGAAGTGCTGCTTTCCTGTGTGTCGCTTAAAGGGACATTCAAGGGCTTCTTTAGTGTTAAAAACTGTTATTTCATAGAATTTTAATGTTTAAATCAATGTTTATTGTCACAAATTCAACACAAAACAATGAGCGATTCTGTGGTGCTGGAGCCAACCCCTCCATGGCACCAGCATAGAGTGTAACTATCAATCAAAAGAAAGAAAAAGAAACCTCCAGTAACTCTCCCCACCCCTCCCTGGTACCAGTAGCTGTATAAACATACTATGTCAAGGGTCTGGAATCTTAGTCACCCTTTAGGTTCCCTCCTTTTCCTCATCTGTGGCTGGGTCAGAGAGTTTTGGTAATCATAAATAGCAGGGGCAAGTAAACTCTCTGAATTCCTGGGATAACAGGCTATCAAGCATCGCCAGATTGTTCTCAATGTGTCATCCAACGCTGTGAGCTTATGGGTGAGTTTCTCCTTTGCTAGGATGCCCAAGAGGCAATGTAGCCATCCCATGTGTGTCGGTGTGGCAGTGAACCCCCCAAAGCGATTTGATGGTCTGATGAGCTGTCACTAACGCTATACCTATCTGGCACCCCCTACATAATGTGAGAGGATAAGTGAGAGGGTTAGAGAGGCCCAGGAGGCTGTCCATAGGAAATCTAGGGAGCTGGGTGGAAAGTGTGTGTCAATGTCAATAAGGCCTGAGCTCCAGAATGAGGGTATTTTTGGTAGTCCCAGGGAATGTGAGAGAGCATGCCCTTCACCCCACATTGATGCCAGCAATTGTCCCTACGGGCCAGGTTCCCCCTAGGGGGCCTCACAGGATAAATACCAGTATGAATCCATTTTTACAGCAGTTTCAGTGCTCGGTGTGTTATGGGCGGTGTGTCTTGCTCTATGAAAGATATCCTACCACTCCTTCTGGGAGAACTGGCACCCTAGTTCTGTTGCCCAGCACCTCTGGGCTGGGGATTTGTCTTCAGTCTGTGCGGGACAAATTAGAGTGTACAATTTAGAAATGAGGCGTTTGTCTTAGTGTTTGAGCTATTTTTTGTATGGCGTCAGTGGTAGCTCTACTCTCCCTCCCACTGATGGATGCAGTAACCAATGTCTAATTTGGAGGTATCAGAATCGTTCATCTTCAGGGATGGAGTAGTCCTTCTTGAGAGTGTTGAAGGGGATGGGACCCACCTAGTCGAAGAAATGCCCTAACGCACTGCAGGCTGCTCCACGCCACACCTGAAAGGATGACCGCGTTCCAGGCGTGAAGGCGGGATTGTCAACGACCCGGGTCAGAGCGGAGTGAAGGGTGGTCAACCTCCCCCTGCAGGTGCACAAGTCTGACACCCGCAAAAGAGAGCCTGTGACTGGGGAAATTTAGAGTCTGTGTGCCCGATGTGCTCGCCGGAGGAATGGGACTTTCTATAATGAGGTCCCATCCAGAGCCCTGTCCATGAACAGCCAGTGTTTCTCTGACTCTGTTCTGGACCACTCAACTAGATAGCAAAGCTAGGCCGCCTGAAAATACTGGCCAAGCATGGCACTCCAAGTACGCGCTCCGCCAGGTGAACCAACTTCGCTCTTTACTCATCCTGGACCACCTGCCCACCCAAACAAAGTGCCCGGCGGGGGGTGGGAGGGGCCAGGGGCAAAGCTTGGAATGGAAAGAGTATTCAAGGTAGAGTGGACATCTTTAAGGCTGCGACGTGGCCCTGCAGGGACAGTGGGTATTTATTTATTTAAAAGATTTGTATAGCGTGAACAATACCCAAAAGGAAGGTAGGAACAAAATAAGGGGACATTGACGAGGGGGTAAGAGAGGGTAACATAATGAGCTACTAAGATTGAACAAGGATGCGAACAAACATCACTTAATAAAGTAAGGCAGAAAATCATGGACAAAATAGTTGTTAGGCAAAAATAAAATATGGTAGTGCCACCATTGATCAACTCAGCCCGTACCCATCTTGTCAGCTCTCTGTTATTAAGAACGTTCATTCTCTCCTGTGTTGGGCCCAGTTGAAGGCCCAGCTAGGGGATGGACTGGGTCATCCAGCAAATTATATAGGTCTGTTTCAAGACCTTGACTATGGGAGGCAAGCCCAAGATGTTGAGAGCCTGGAACTTGTGTGGGTCATACGGAACCCAGACGCCTCACCGAACTCTTCCAGCTCCAGTAGAAAATGGGGTAGGCTCTCACTGGAGTTGTCCAGCATGACCATTACATCATCTGCATATAAATTAATCTGATGCTCCTCCCACCAAGGGCAATTCCCTTGTTCCCAGAGTGGCTTGCACTCGCTGCACGAAGGGCTCCATGTATAGAGTGAAAAGGAGGGGTGAGAGCGGGCAACCCTGCCATGTGCCCCAGCGCATTGGGAAATTCTCAGAGCCCTGCCCACTCACCTGGACCAAGGCCACCAGGGATCGTAGCCGCTAAGGACCCAGGATCGAAACCTTTCCCCAATCCTGAAATACATCAGTGTCGCTTCCAGAAGGGGCCAGTGGACAAGGTCGAAGTCTTTCTCTGCATCCACATGCTGGAACCTTACCTACGATCAGCCTTGACAATAATGTGGAGGAGCCTTTTGTTGTTGTCCGTTCACTGCCTCTGTGAGACAAAACCCACTTGGTCAGGGCCTATCAAACCCTACATAAAAGGGTTGAGGTGAGCTGCTAGGATTCCCATAAACAAATTTGCATCCACATACAAGACTAAAATGGGGCAGTAATTTGCACTTTCTTCCCAGGGCTTTTACCGATGAGAGAGTACCAAGAGGAGGATCTGGGAGCCGGTGCTTGAGCCATCAACTGCTGTGAAGAAGGAGAAGAGCACTGAGCATGAGGGAGCTAGGTAAGTAATCTTTATTTTATTTTATGTAGATTTAACTCACTGACAGGTACAATGAGAAACTCTCTATGTCTTCAGCCTCAACTCCGGAGCTCTCAATTTTGTCCCGTTATAAACACTGTTTAAAACAGACTACGGTTGAGAGCATATTGGCACTGCTATTTTTTTTCCAATGCCTCTCAGTGTCTGTAACTAGTCAGGTCTGCTCTGGTGTAAAAGTGTGCAACCTGGGAGATCAGTTATGGCTAAAAAATATGAAATGATCTTAGTATTTCTATCCCTTACTTTGTGTAAGGGTTTCCAGCTTGAAGGCTTAGTGTGCGTTTTTACTACCGGGTACTCTTAACAATTTGTAAAATAAACATGAAGTGCAGGAGGCAACAAGACAGCATAAAAACTACTAAAACAGGGTATTGTGCAAACAAGCAAACTACCCTTTTCCTTAGTGGTTAAAAATGCATCCCACCAGTTTCATTTGTCGCTGGCAGCTACTGACTTGCACCATGGTGCAAGGGTGCCTGCTTTGTAAGCAGGATTGTTTGTGCTCGAAGGAAGACCTTCCTTTACCAAAACAATCCTCAGAGGCATTTTCTCTTTCTCTGTGTACTACAGAATGCAGCATGCATAGATAGAGGAAAAGAAATTTAAGAAATAAACATATTTCGCCTTGTTACACCTCACCGGGGGAGGCGTAGGTTTTTGATGCATTCCCAGGTCTACCACTAATGGTAAATCTGGGAATGCACCCACAACCTTGGGTGGATGCACGGAAACACACACCCTCCACTCATGGAATGCCTCCCTGGGGCAGAGTAACACAACACTGGCATATTTGCTGTGTTGCATTACTCATGTCACGCAGATTCACTCAAGGTTGCCTTGCATAGCTTGATAAATCTGACTTTGTTGTTGCATTACCGTTGCGCCCCCTTGCGTGGCTCAAGGGAGACCCAACAACAATGATAAATATGCCCTTTCATCTCATCCATTTCCAAATTAAAACAAACTTAATTGATAGCCAGAGGTAAAGTACATATAAACACATAGTGGCTCAGAATTACAATGTTGGGGTTGTTGATGTAGCCTCTTCAAAAGTATGCACTATAATACATATGCGAGCCAGGCATATATAAGCTCTCCCGGCTCTTTTCTTCTGACAAATATATTTGGAGACCAGAGCATCCAACTTGCAGAAAGAACTTGGTGAGGGATTAAAGAAAACAATTTAACTTCTTCACCTTTGGAGGAGTTAATACGTTGGTGGGTTTTTACCTCCTCCTGATTGGCATGTCACAACTTCTCATAGAGCTTATGTCCCGCTGGCCTTGCACTGAAAAATGCCCAGCGGTCAGCAGGGTACCAGATATTTTCTCACCTACATATATTGATAGTGAATTTACCAAACAAGCATAGATATTGAATACGCTAATCAACTCCAAATATTACAAATAAGAATGATTTAATTTCAAATCATACTCTGCCATAAAAGAAAGAAAACATAATTTTTTTTTACTTAATCGCTATCTGGACAGCTTAAGAACACATCAATTAAACATCAAATAAACACATGTGTATGGAAGATTAATGCCAGTGTGATAGAGAGCGCTCTTCATGATTTAATCTCCAGGGGCTCGATTCACAGAACTAACTTAAGACAAAATCCTAAACTTACTACAATTTTGGTATTCACAGAAGGCACTTACTCATTTTGGTATTCACAGAAGGCACTTACTCATTTCGGTAATCACAGAAGTTAGGAGACCTAACTTTAGGACTCCTAAACTTAGAAAAATCTTAACTTTAAGACTTTCGGTATTCACAGAAGGCATTTAGGAGTCCTAAAGTTAGGAGTCTTAACTTTACTACTTCTAAACTTAGAAAAATCTTAACTTTAAGACTTTCGGTATTCACAGAAGGCATTTAGGAGTCCTAAAATTACGACTCCTAACTTCTGTGAATACCGAAATGAGTAAGGACCTTCTGTGAATACCAAAATGAGTAAGTGCTTTCTGTGAATACCAAAATGGTAGTGAGTTTAGGATTTTGTCTTAAGTTAGTTCTGTGAATCGGGCCCCAGGTAACTAGACAAAAATGTGTTTAGCATGGAATTTACTGAAACAAGTCATTACTTTCTTTTTTACTCAAACGGCAGCAAATCAAACAATAGGGGGCAGGCCAAATACGGGGATATATACGTCTTGTAGAGACAGGGTAAAAAGGGCGATTTTACTGTATAGGCTGTAGTAATGTTTTCCTTATTACAAACGTCTGCTTAGGATACAAGCATTTGCAATGCAATAGGTCTCGCATTTACACGAGTTTAAGCTATTGGCATTGTAAATGCCAATGACTTTTATTTATGTTTAAAAAACCAAAACATAAATAAAATGTATTGTCCTTTACAATGCCAATAGCTCAAGCTCGCATAAATGAAAGACCTATTGCATTGCAAATGCTTGTTTTGAGTTGGGTGAGCCATGCGTCTTGTTGCGTGCAGCCGCCATTATTAAGCAAATAAATAAAACAAAATTAAAAACAATTGGTTGAGCTGAGTGCACCAAAACGTGCGGCTGCCCGTATTTAGCATATACATTTAAAAAAAAACATTGGCATAGGCAATAGGTAGGCACCATGGACAACGAGAGGGCAGGCAGGGGTAATATAGGCATCACGGACAATGGGAGGGAGGGCTAAGGAAGACACCACGGACAACAGGAGGCTTGTCTTGCTCTCCTAGTAACATACTTACTCATGAATAACAGTTCACTCTGCTGATAAATTTAAAAAGCAAGACAACCACTTATCATTTCATCCAATTCCAACTTCAGTTTTCCCACAGCCACCAAATTTACTTTCAAAGTGGACTGAAGAGTTCCCTAACTCACTTCTGTACTCCCACTCTCATTAGATGTAGCATTAAGGACTTTCATAAACACTTCCAATTGGTGGAAATTAAGACCATGATGTACTTTAGGAGCTGTAGATGCAGCCTTTACTTGAGGTGTACTGCTATATATATTTAATGGTAGGTTGCAGGTATGTGAACCCACATCTGGTCACCCCAGAAACGACCTTCAAGGCCCAAATCCAATCTGATGTACATATGGGTCTGCACTTGCACCCCAAGGAGAACTTGCATTAATCTGACTTTAGGAATAAATTCTCCCATCCTCCAACTCATGGGTATAATTTCTGATGCTTGTTTTTGAGCGCGAACAGCTGAGTTTGAATCATTTTCCACCCAGAACGAGGTTTATATATAGAAACTTCTGATCCAATGGTAACAGGAACTGTAAGTGTACCCAGGACTGTATAACCAGTGGAGGTCTCAGGAATTCAAGTCCCTGCATTTCCTCCTATCATGTTTTGATTCACTGTGATATTCCATATCACACTCTGGTCTTTCTCAACAGGAGAAATCTCTATCATACCAGGGCTCATATTTACTGGTGCAGGAGGCAATCTAGTAGTCCCACCTGCAACCTCACTCCCACCTCCCTACGTTTGAATCTCATGATATGGAGATGGTTGCTCGGACATTAATACATGTAAAAGACTGTCATTAGTATCACTATCATTGTTTATATCTTTCTCTCCAGATTCTCTTGTTCTTCCTGTTTTCAGTCCCTTTTACCACTTCTCTGCTTTGCAATACTGGGTATAATTTTGCTTTTTCTATCATGTCAGTTCTTCACCCTTTCTGCTCTGCATACCACTCGCATCTGTATAAGTATGCACTTCCTTTTTGACTTGTCCCTGATGTCTCTCTTTTTCTCTGGCATGACCTGCATGCTCCCAAGCATTATGTGCTTCAAATTGTGTGGGTCTATATCGCGTTTTCATCTATTATAAAATTGTCAACAAATTTTCAATAATTCTCAGATTAAATGTACCATTACGTGAAACACCAGTGCACCTTCTGTTGCAGTGATCTTATGCCATCGTTTGAGCAAAATACAAGTGTGTAACCCTACATTTTATTGCCATATAATGACCTGCAGTGTCTTTGAGTGGGGCTTCTCCCCCACTCTAGGAGGTATCTGAACATCTCCTCTAAACAAATCTTCTCCAACTTTAAAACATTTCCTTTTCAATTAGAATTTGTTGGTTTCAACTCAAAGATGAATATTTTACTTAAAAATATAATTCCAAATCATTAACCAATATTTCACAGCACCTTGTGACATAGGAAGCCAATAAAAGCACGGCTTCACACCAAACTACCTATCCCAGCATAGCATGCAGTGACGACAATCTCATTCCTCACAGCAGCCTACCCTCATTTATAATGTTCACGCAACTTTCAGCAATATGCTTGAAAATAAATGCAATGCAATAGCAATACATAACATAAAGAATCAACAGAAATCAATCGTACAAAAGTGACACATTCAATGAAACCTCATCCTGCGGGGAATCACACTGATCACTGCAGCTTTCTTCGGCACACAAGGTCTGCAATACTAAACATATCTCACTTTTACACAAAAGATAAATGTCCCTATCACAATTGGGCTGCAGACTAGGTTTTACAACAAACCCCACAAAATTTCAGCAGACAATTACAATACAGTGTCTGCTACACTTTTTAAAACCATCCCAGGATCTTAGGTCACGTGGGACCCAATAACAAATTCTCCACAATATGTGCTACGCTCATACCATCAAATTACCACATCATATCACACAATCTCGGTGAGACCCTACACAATTGCTACAAATACTGCAGCTATGCATAAGCCATTTACACACAACCCTCTTAATACTCACTCTTCCGCAGTTACAACTCACTCTTGAACCACTGGAACATCACCTACATCGATTCTCCAATTCGAAATATAGGCATTAGTGACTGAGATTAGATCTGGACTTATTCTATAATAATACTTTTCAAGCCCCTCTACTTCAGAAATGAACCATCCTTGACATGCTACCATCTGAGAACACTCTGGGTCATTTCTTCCAATTCGACTCTGATCAATAGACCTTTTTACTAGCCTGGGAAGAGAGGGGTGAACAACAATTTATATCTCATTAAACAGTGCGATCATTAGGACCACACAATAAAAGTCTGAGTCAGTACCTTGTTGTTAAAAGATTTATTATGAACTGAAAGCCAGACAAATATAAATCAGTCTACAAAGGCATACTGTAAAAATACAGGATTATTAAAGGAAGGCCAAAGCAACTGACAATATTTATCATCAAGCGCACATAGTATATACGGATCTCCTTTGCAGCAATGCAAGATATAGGAAAAAATATTTATGAGTAGGCAAAAGGTTTTGAGCCTGTTCACCCTATTTATGGAAAAGATTTGCCACATCTACTAAACTCTACACTAAACTAAGGATAGGGAAAACACTATTGAATCTCACCACCATGGCCCTCAACACTTCTAATACACTGCACTGAAGCTCTGAAGATCTATTGTGTCACTGTAGAAGGGATTACTTTCAGCACCCTACTGAGGGCCTGCCCCATGCCTCACACACTGTACAGCTATAGCTCCCCATAAGCCTAATGCAAGGATGCCTCAGGATAATACCACAATCGAAAACATCATCTGTAGCACACCATTGAGCGCTTGCCCCATTGCCCCCACCCTGCTGTGGACAGGGGAAGGGAACAACACTCACTGGGTGCTGTTTTTTACAGTGGCACAACTTTTCCTCATAAGTATCAGTCGTCACTGAACTGGCTAGGTTGCTCCTGTAGCTTATGCCATGCATCTCACCTCTCCACTGAACTGGCCATGTTACAGAATGCTGTGAACAATCAGGCAGTGACTGTAATGGTGCTTGTTCCAAGTGCCACCAATCCTGAATTCTAAGAGTACCGGCCTGTTATCACTGACCATTGCAGGGTACCACTGAACATTGCCTGGAAACCTGTTTCGGGGCTGCTAGAGGATCACACGTTTCTTGCTCTTACTTCCTACTTATGTGTTGTTCTTTTTAGATCTGTCCTGGAATAAAGGCATGTTGAGATCTTTATAAGAGACAACGTGGTGAAAAAGTCTGGGGGTGGTTTTTGAACTATTTGATGCCATGAAGTCATCCAGATGTAACGGTTGTGGATAGTGTTTTTTGAGAACGTAGTAGTCCCAGGTTTCCCAAACAAAAGGTTTCCTATAAACCTTCCTCTTCTATGCTTAGTTTAAAAAATGAACGTTCAGGAAGGACTATTCCTAATGCACCTGGGTTAAGACTGATTTCCATATGGCTGGGTTTAGACTGAGATGACATGGTGTGCAAAATAACGAAGGAGTAGGATGCAGCTTGAGTAATTACCAGTGGCTGACATTAATTCAAGGTTGCCACCCATCACTTTCTTGTATGCACAAACGTTGGACTTGTACTCACTGTGCAACTGGAACCAAGCTACACTCAACTGGGAGCCCCAGTCAGAACAAAACCATTCTTGGGTTGCTTGTGCTTTCACTCGGCAAGGACCCGACTTGGCAGTAGGGGCTTCGCTATTCCTATTGGAGCAAGGTTAATACTGATTTGCATATGACTGGATCCAGGCTGAGATGGCATGGTAGGGAAAATAACAATGAATTGGTATGCAGCTTTAAGTAATTACTAGTGTCTGACATTAATTATAGTATTCCACCTGTCACTTTTTTTATACTCCAGTGCGATGCCCTAAGTGTGATGGGTATGTCCAGATGTGGGGCCTGTGTTTACTGTATCACTGGAACCAAGCTACACCGACTGCCCCGAGCTTCAATCAGGGTTAAAGCAATCTTGGGTTGCTATTGTTTCAGTTTAGGGAGGACCTGGCCTGTCAGTTTGGGCTGAACTGTTCCTATTGGTGCCTGGTCAAAGACCCATTTGCATGTTGCTGGTTCCAAATTTAGGTGGGATGGTATGCAAAATACTGATGAACTGGGATGGAGTCCTCGTAATTTCCAGTTGCTAAGATAAATTTAAGTTTTCCACCAATCACTTTTTGGTATCTTAGCATTCTATTCTACAACAGAATCTGAAGGTCAAAGGTGTAGTAAATGTAGTATAATTTCCCTATAGGAGGGAGAAAGGAAACCAGGAGGAAAACTACTTTTCCATACTGCACTGAAAGTAATTTATTTTCCTTCAGTAAGTTATAATGTATATCTAAAATCATTTTCCAATGGATAGAGAATGAGTTATGGGTTCATAATAAAAGTAAGGGGTTACAGCACCACCCAGGATGACAAGACTGTTCTGGGCCTGCAGGACAAATCCACTGGACTTGAACAAGTTGGGGAGAATCAAAAATAGTGTTGAGGCAAGGCCAATCCATCTCCAAAGCTCAACTAGTGTTTGGCCTTTAGAACACAACCTGGTATACACTAAGGCCCCCATTAGGATGACGGGAGGACTTTGTCCGCCCGCCATCCCATCGGAAAAAGGGACCGCCCACCATAAGGGCGGGTGTCCCGATGGTGGCATTAGGGTGTGCCCGCCACAGTGGCGGGCGCATCCAGCATTCCTACCATTGTGGCGGGCGGTGCACTCAGCACCGTCGGCCACAATGGCAGGAAGGCATGCAGTGCACTGGGCACCGCTCGGTGGCCGCCATGTTGTCCATGGAAATGCAGGGGGGTACCATAGGTACCCATATGTGCACCCCCCAAGCCCCCCGGAGTCCTTGGGGGCCTGCAATGGGCCCCAAAGCAGACTGCGCATGCCTTTCCGAGGGGGCATTGACGCCACGGAAAGGCATTGCTAAGTGCCCATCCTAATATGACTGGCGGTGTCTGATAGACACCGCCACCATATAAACCCTTTTCCGTCCGGTCGCAAGGCGACCGGGGCGGAAAAGTGGCGGACGATCTTTCCGTCTGCCGCGGACCCCCCAGCCATACTAATATGGCAGGGGGTCACTCCGGCACAGATGGCGGGCAGATCGCCCCCACCCTAATGGGCCCTAATTAACAACCCAGAGCCCAGAGAGATTACCTTTGGTGAGGTAACACGTTGCCAGGAGTAGGTTTCAAAGAGCATTTCTGCCTTACTGTACGAGGAAGAGCATTTTGTTAAGCCAGCATAATGATCGTAAAGGCTCTTTTGGAATTGACCAATAGACCCCTGGGTTATAACGCGCTATAAAAATCAAATAAATAAATAAATAAATAAATAAATTGGTAAATAAAAATGTAAACCTAAAATTCAATTTGCAACAAAAAGACCTTATATGTGCAATGATCTGCTCTCGAATTAGAAGAGTGCAGGGTTTTTTCAATTCTTTTTAGGGTACAGAAATTACTTTTAGCTAGAGACTACTAACATTTTAGATTATTATATAAAATAGCTTAAAAATGGGCTAAAATTGGCAACGTTCTTCTTGAAAGGCCAACGAGCTGTGCTTTGCCTGAGAGATCTAGACAGATAACTGAATTTGTCCAATGACAGACCAAAATGTTGAGGCACTACAAAGTATGGGGATTTGCACTGCTGAAGCATATGTAGCATGCGTTCTCTCTGTTTTACTGAAAACATGAAAGCATTCACCTCATTAGTACAATAATTCATTTATCCCGTGACACAAAAAATACGTATTTATCCGTTCATGTTAATCAGTCATCTATCCATTTATGCCCCATTCTCAATTATCTCATTGCTCATCCGCTTTGCTACAATCGCAAACTTTGAAATCAGTAAAGTAGTACTTTTCAATACATGTTCAAATTGTTCCCCCAACAATGATCGAACAGTGCGGAACAGGAAGTCAGAACAGAATCTGATTGGACATGAGCCCACAGCGATTATTAGGCCTACAGGTTTCCACCAGCACAAGCCTATTTTGTACCTTACCTTTCAATCTGTACTGAACAAAGCTGAGTTTATGAGTATTAATTACTTTCACAAACAAAACCTATTAAGCCACATCTACTAAGTTAGTGCTTTGCCCCAAATTCAGTTCCCAAGTAAAGCCAGATACAAGAAAGTTTTAAGCAGTGAATCGTCTGATATACCTACATACACCACCTGATCTGTTGTCTACTCCTAGGGTTTAGCACTGAAGTGTGTGCTTCAGTGCCAATGCTAGGCTAGATACAGCAGACTTAACTTCATTAAACAAAGCGAGGATTAGCATCTTGCAGTACAACCAGATTTAGCACCAGCCCCACTGATGATGGAATTAGCAGGCGAATCATGCTAAGGGGCAGATTTATTAAAATGCCACGCAACGCAGCACAGCAGGACACCTTGCTGTGCTGTGTTGCATGACAGAGAGAGGGCAGGAATGTGCCATATTTAACATGATATGGCGCATTCCTTTCCTCTCCTTGAACTGCCACACTATGTGCTGCCTAGCGCCAACGCAGGCACTCTTGCACCATGGTGCAAGGGTGCCTGCATTGCAGGTAGGCTTGTTTGTATGCCTTCATGTACAAAAACAAACCTCTGAGGTCTTTTTCTCTTGGTTGAAGAAAAGAGGAAAAAAAACAAGGAGAAATAAACATCTTTCTCCTCATTACGCCTCCCCTGGGAAGGCATAGCATTTTGAAGCATTCCCAGCTCCATCACTCATGGTAAATATGGAAATGCTACTTACAACAAAGGGGACACTGTTCCTAATACAAGGTGCAAAAAGTCACCCGTGTATGCGGGTGCAAAAAGTCACCCATATTTACAAACCAAGAAGGAAAAAGAAACAGAATTCCTAGGTAAGGTGACCCACAGTGAACAGGGAAAACATTTAGTGTCCTCTGGCAGACGCAACGATGGGGTAGGTGTGGAGGAGACAGCACACGAGCGAATCTCCTGTTAATGCGGGGTGTGTTCGTTGCCTGCTGCCAGTGGAAGCGTTTCCTCAGCGTAGTGAGGTATTGACCAGGAGCGGTTACAACATGCAGCTGTAGCCAGATGTCTGGTATACAAGTTACTGCCCGCCCTGGTCGATTATGAGGGTATTTTAATCTATTTCCACGTGCACCACTTATTTTTAAATATTCTGGTCCTGACGAAACGCCAACGACCCTTAAGGCAACACAGGCGGGAAACATGTTGACCTATGTCTATACCCTGGCATAATATGCCCTTGGGGCTAGATTTTATTTAATTAGCAGTTAAGACTGCTTTGGGTACAAATTACAAACATTCGCTGCATGGTTACCCACTATATATTTCACACAATATTTGCACGCACTTTCAATCACCCTCACATGACCCCCTACCCCGCACACCCACATGCACCATCCGGCAGTCCTAAAAAGATCTCCGATAAAGAGACCCTTCGGGGGGCCCGTATGGAATTGCAGCGCCGGCCCTACGAGGAGCAACTGCCCGATGATGAAGCATGATACCTCTCGAGGTGTGTGAGGGCAACAGAGGACACTAAATGTTTTCCCTGTTCACTGTGGGTCACCTTACCTAGGAATTCTGTTTCTTTTTCCTTCTTGGTTTGTAAATATGGGTGACTTTTTGCACCCGCATACACAGGTGACTTTTTGCACCTTGTATTAGGAACAGTGTCCCCTTTGTTGTAAGTATGATTTAATTAGGAGCATGGACACTGGACCTGGTCAAGCTCCTTGGTCCCTCCCCCTCTTTTTTCGTTAAGTAAATATGGAAATGCGCCAGAATCCATGGGTGGGTTCATGGGAACACCCGCGCCCCACCCATGGAATGCCTTCCTGGAGCAGACTAACGCAATGCAGCAACTTGCATTATTACAGATTTACCAAGTCATACAAAGCCACGCAAACTGGTCTGTCTTGCTTGGCTTGGTAAAATCTCATTCTAGGTTTTGTAGCACCCCGCGTCTTCTTGTGTGGCACAAAGGCGATAAAAAACCATTGATAAATATGCTCCTAAATCTGGTGTTGCTTTTTTTTCTGCCTTTCACACAAGGCCGGGCTGCAATTTATTCATGCGATAATTCCTAACAAGTCAATAATTTTGTGCCTAAAAAGTATCTTCTAGAGTTACGATATCTATGAACACCCTCCTCGGGGTAACCTTCCTGAAAGTTCATTGGAAACTAAAGGACAACTGATAGCTAAGAAAATTCTGAAAACTCACATTTTAGAAAGGGATCCATGTCGATTTACACCCTTCTCTTTTTCCAAATACCTGGAGCCACACTTTGTCATTTGTAATTTGGTAATCGAGTCTGCCTCAGTGACAAGAAACATACTATAGAACTTTGGTTATAATCATATAGAATACAGCTATTTCGCAGCATATTTTTGAAAGACTGTGTTCTTACCAAAGAAAGGCTTTTCTTTCGGGACACAAATGTGTAGGTGACATCAACTGGCAACATATGTTACTAAGCACACCAGAAATACATGGCTTAATTGCGCAAGACATCAGTGTCAATTTTAACCTGTTCTAAGTGTTTTCAATTTTGATTTGATATGAGTTCCCAATTCCCAGTCTGTTCTTACATGAGCATATTTCTGATACTGCTGACATATTATGAAATTCTTGACATTGATAGAATGGCTCAAATGCACTCAGAGTGGAAATCGATTTTAGCTCTAGAGTACAGTGTGTTTCTGTGACCAGCCATTTATTCTACAAGGGTGACATGTTGCCTTGTTTTTGCAGCTCCTTAGTGTCTGCAAACCACATCACCTTTAAAGTTGAGTAACTGGATTCGGAACTAGTCTTTCCTAGAGCGGTTCGAGCAATGAGATGGATAACCAGAACTTAAATGTATCCTGATGTACTTCATGTTTGACAGAAAGTGTACCCCTTCCACGTTACTCTTTCTCCACAGAAGACATGAAAGTTGTTTTCCTTCAGCTTTGTAAAAAAGAATCCAAATATGTATGCATGAATGGAGTGCTGTACAGTCAGTGAGTGACTAGAGAGGAAGCTGGTTCTGAGAGTGGAGTTGGACTGTTACTTCATAGTGATGTAAGTTTTTTAAGAGTTGCATCTTCAGCTCTTTCCTAAATTGTAGCAGTGTTAGGGGAAATATCGGTGGCAACAGGGAAGTTACTCCAGTACCAGGGGGCATAAATGAAGCAAGTATGTTGTCATGTTTTTTCTTTTTGCATTTCATCTTTACTAGTCAAATGGTGTTCTGGCTGTGTTGTGAGCCACTGCAGCTGCTGAGCTTGACAGCCAGATAGAAACAGGAGTGCCAGTCGTAAGGGCTTTGTAAATAATGAATGTGTCTTTTTAATGCAAATAAGGTTGCTGTATCTCAAAAAGAAATGATCCACTGAGTATCTCGTGGTCAGGGCAATATTATAAAAGAGGGTCTTAAAATCCAGGGACATGTTTTATATTATTTTACGCAACGCAGCGCAGCAAAGGAACTTTCTTACACCTCTCTTCGGTAGGTGCACCATTTGGGCGCAAACCCAGGTTTATAAGTATTTGGAAATCTGGATTTCAATCAAAATACATGGGTAGATGCAAGGGAATGCTCATGCTCTGCCCATGTTGTAGCATCTTCCCAGCCGGTGTACCAGCCAGTGACTACGCCACCCACAGAGCTTAGTGCTTATATGTCTGTGTGGAACTGTGAACTCAACATGTTAAAGCACCCTTCACTGCAATACACTCTATTCATTATGTCATAGCTCTACGGAGTTCCTCAGAAGCTAAAAGGGTTCCATCATTGTTAATTCGTAAGACGCTACATGACTCCTCTGTTAAATAAAAACGTATCACTTTTACAAAAAGAAACACATATATACATTTAAATTTCTTCAATAAATCTCTTTTGTACTGTAATTGTTTGTCCTGACCATGTCGTGTGAAGTTGAGACCAGCTATCATCACGATCCAAGATCTACTGGATGTTGAAAGGGCGGCAGCAGACACTGGTGTTTCAGAATCAGTCTGTCTTTCACCATAGAGATCTGGTGAACTATGAATCAAAGTGAGAAGAGTCTCTGGTTATACACTTTCCAGGGTGCTGGGTAGTCACTATGTGTCCTTTGGTCCACACTTCTTCAAAGGTTTCTACATCATAGGGAGCATCAGATTTCCTTTTCCGCATATGCCAGGCGAGCATTCTGTCTCCTCTCTGGAAAATTATGTTTTTCGCATGTTGTATTCTGTCAGCATATGTTTTCATCTTTTGTTTCTCACCCAAGGTCCCTTGTACAAATGGCATTATCGTCTCTTTCTCACTGGAGTATCTTGGTTGTCTTTGCTGTCCTGAAAATCAATGTTGCCGGACTTCCACCGGTGGTCGAGTGAGGTGTTGAACGGTAAGCTCGCAATGTAAAGTTCAACACAGTTTGTAAATTAAGCTTTTCATGTGTAGCACACTGCACTGCTTTCTTTAGTGCATTCATAAACCTATCAAACAGCCCTCTAACCTGTGGCCACAGAGGAATGCTCTTTTTATGCTTTATATTCAGAAGGTCTAAAAAGTCATTGAATTCCTGACAATTAAAAGGCAGGCTATTGTCAGATTTTAGTATGCTGCAACACCCCATGTCGCAAAGATGTCATCCAGTCTCTCTATGACTTGTTCTTGAGTGCAACAAAAAAGTCAATGCCTATTCTTTCCCAGGCATGGTTCAGAGGTTCTGCCATGTTTAGTGTGTGTTGAGTAAATTTGGTAAATAGGCAGCTGCTAGGATAACCGATCTTTATTTCCTTCTCAACTCAATCATTGAGATGTGGGAACCAGACTCAGTTTCGGAGACCTTGTTTTGTGGCAATGATTCCCCTATGTCCTTTGTGGGTCAATTCAATCAATTTATGCTGCAAACTCTCCAGAAGCAAGATTCTCGACCCAAGCAAAATAATTCTCTCTTCAGTTATGGACAGTTCGTCTTTGACATTTCTGTATTTTGATATTCACTCTCACTGGTGAAAGGTCGATTATGCTGGTTCCAAGACTGAGGTGTAATTATATCTTTTAACTTCAGCATGTCAACATCACGGTTTGGGGCAGTGATAATCTGGGCTAACAAAATAGCAGCTGGTGAGTTTGCTCTTACAACAGAGCTGGTAAAAGCTTCAACTGGCTTCGATGGAGTGCCATGACTTTGAATGACATTCCATCCAAGTGAATGGAAAAGTAGTCAGCATGGTTCCAATTCTTTCCTGGATGATGGGCAATATTATAGTTATACTCTTGTAGCCGTAAACCCCATCACTCCGTGCGGGGAGGCATCTTGACATTTGGATTGCCAAATATTGTTAGTAACGCTTGATGATCTGTCACCAGAGCCTAAGGCTTTTTGTACAGAAATACATGGAAGAGTTCAGATGGCCACACCATGGCTAAACTTTCTTTCTCATCTAAAGCATACTTTCTTTTAATGTGTAGACATCACCTTGTGTCCTAAAGTCTTTTGCTATGATTTGCCTTTCACACTCATGACTGATTCATTCTGGGCACCTCCGGTCTCCATGTCAGCAGCTTATCGATTGACGTGCTCTTAAGCTCTAGCAGCCATCAACACTCATTCCAGGCTCAAAGTTTCTTTCAGCATTCCGCATCTGAGTAAATTGGACAACCACATATCAATCACCCTAAGAAATATAGCCTCTTCATCGTTAAATTAATTGAACATACAGGGGCCGATTCCGATTCGGGAAAAACCACTCCAAGTAGCCGTTCGGAGTGTTTTTCCCGTACGAATCGTACCCTGCAACGACCCCCGTACGTACGACAAAGTACGATTCGTACCAGGAGCCGTACTCCGTACGAGTCGTACAGAGACCGTACGGCTCTAATCTCCGTACGATTCTCCCTCGGAACCCGCTGTACGTGACATCTGTACGGTTCGCAGCTGGTTTTTATGACCCAGCAAGTAAAAGCAGAGTTCACGCCAAAACAGGTACGGAACGGCCCCCCGGGTACAGTGCGTATCCCCCATGATCGCAGGAGTACGCACCGTACCCCTGCGATCATGGGGTGTACAAGCCGTACCCCATGTACGATGGGTGTACGAGCCGTAACCCATGTACGATGGGTGTACGAGCCGTACCCCATGTACGATGGGTGTACGAGCCGTACCCCATGTATGATCCATCGTACATGGGGTACGGCTCATACACCCATCATACATGGGGTACGGCTCGTACACCCATCGTACATGGGGTACGGCTCGTACACCCATCGTACATGTGGTACGGCTCGTACATCCCATGATCGCAGGGGTACGGTGCATGCCCCTGCGATCATGCGGGGTACGGACAGTACGGTGTGTATGTCTTTGTGTGCTTTTCCGTACGACTCGCCCTTACCTTACGTAGACCGTACGAATCATGTCCTCTTACCCCGGTCCAAATCGTACTCATCGAGTCGTACGGCATGTGTACGAGTCGTATGGCATGTGTACGAGTCGTACGGTTCACGGTTTCAGCCTTGCAATATGTACGGATTGCAACGATTCGGACGGATTCACGGAATACGGATCATACTACGCGACTCGGACGGACGGGTACGATTCGTACGGAGAGGGCTCCGGATACAAATCATACGGACGTTTTTTTTCCGAATCGGAATCAACCCCACAGTGTTTAATGAGTGTGTCAGGTCCCTCTACAAATTAATCAATGGTTTCTCCAACATTCTGTCATTATTGACTGAAAATATATCTTTCATTGTCAATGTTTGGAATTGGATTGAACTTGGGATGCAAGGTTTCTTTAATCTGACAGTATTATGATTTCTTGCTCAGTTTGTTGCATTTTCTTAATGACTTCCTTTACGCCATCACCAGCAAGATATTTGAGGTATTTGATAAGGTTCACTGATAGAATTTCAATTCCCAAATATCCCCATGCACAAATATTGATGCAAAAATATTGATGTCAAAAATATCGGCATTCCTAGATGTAAAATTGTAAGTACAAAAATATTGAAACAAAAATATCGATGTAAAAAAATAGATGTACAAAATATCTATTTTTTTATTTAAATAAAAATGAATGGTAAATATATTAAATAATAAAATTTACTTAAATTGTTTTTTTGATTTAATGTACAATTTAACAAATATAATAAAATAAATGTAATACAAAAATATTTAGGTGACAGATAGAGCGGGACCCCTTAAACTAGACAAGGGAAATAAGGTACTATAAGCCAACAAAAACAAATTTTTCCATTGACCCACTATATCGCAATACTGGCATGCAATGATACACCTACTAAACTATGTCATATTCCGATAAAAACAGTACACTTCATTGTCACAAAAACATTTTTTTTTCAGAGCTCATAGTACAGTAAACATCAGTTAAAAAATTATTACAATTAAAACAATACTATAACCAGGATAAAATCCCACACAAGAAACTCATACAGTTCATATGACTTTCTCCTTTGATACACAAAAAATCAATTATGACCATCATAATAAAGACAACATGACATCTAAGACGTTATTATTGTCAAATACAAGTGCACATCTACTTTGGCTTCTAGATACGTCAGTTAATACATTGTTTACAGCAGTATTTCACTATTAATGTATCAGTTCTTCAATTGTGCATAAAAGAAAGCGTCAACGCATTTCGATGGTTTTCATACATTTTTTTCCATCTTTGTCAAGACACATTTTTTTTCGTTGTCTTAATATTTTCAGGGATTGCTGTGTATCTTCTCCCTTAAACAGAACAACTTACAACATCAATGATCATATTATCTCAAAGTTCCTCTCTTTACATAACAAGTTACTACATTCCAATCTCTTCCCTAAGAGATATGTGTGCCTATACATATTCCTGAGTGCACTATATGTCTTGACAAAGATGGATTTTTTTTATGAAAACCGACGAAACGCGTTGATGCTTTCTTTTATGCACAATTGAAGATCTGATACGTAAATAGTGAAATACTGATGTGGACAGTGTATTAACTGAGGTATCTAGAAACCAAAGTAGATGTGCACTTGTATTTGACAATAATAACGTCTTACATGTTGTGTTGTCTTTCTTATGCTGGTCATAATTGTTTTTTTGTGTATCAAAGTAGAAAGTCATATGAACTGTGTGAGTTTCTTGTGTGGGATTTTATCCTGGTTATAGTATTGTCTTAAATGTAATCATTTTATAACTGATGTATAATGTACTAGGAGCTCTGAAAAAAAAATGTTTTTGTGACAATAAAGTGTTCTGTTTTTATCGGAATACTAGCATCCCGTTCCGACGTTGTCCGGGTATGAATTGCTGCCAGCCAGTAGTATATTGTTTTGTAGGATTTTGTTTTGATAGCATTTCTTATCTGTGACAGGCCTGTGAAATGCTCCGATTCACAGTGCACTGCTGATGCACTTAAGAGTGCGCGTTCAGTAGTGTGTGAACTCGAGTTTCCCTACTTTATTTTTCCTTGCAATATTATATAGCGCAAACTCGACAACATGGCATGAGCACAATTTACATTACAGAAGAACACATTAATTTGTGGTAGGCACGGGGAGACAAAGCGATTTGCCTGAAATCACAGGATGTTGAGCTGATGCCGAGATTCGAACGTAGCTCCCCAGCTCTAAAGTTCGCAATTCTAGAACTTGTGGCGGGAGGTGTGTCTAAAAGTGTATGTCGGTGCTGGCTATCAATGAGAGAGACCTGTGCATTTTTCAAATCGGTGGTGAAAAATATGAGTATGTTGCTGGAGATGTGGGCTGCCGTGCCACCAATGTACTTACCGGGGAGGGTAAACACCCATTATTCCGCAACTTTATTTCCGCATACCATCACTCCGCATACTTTCATTACGAAAGTAGCATGACTCCGCAATGCCATTATAAAGCATGGCATTACATTTAATATGCTTTTACCACGCATACATTTACAACGAAATTCGTTGTAAATGCATGGATGGTAAAAGCATGTCTTTTTTAATGTTTGGATAAGGTACGTATGGATATAGGGGTATATGTTTTGGGGTACTAAGGTATATGTTTTGGGGTGTTTGGGTATTTTAAGGGTTCAGATATAGTTTTGGGTTATGGGGTACAGGGTTAGTTTTAGGGTTTAGGGATAGGTATGGGTTTTGGGGTACAGGGGTATTTTTAGGTTTCAGGGCTAGGTTTGGGTTTTGGTGTATAGGGGTATTTTTAGGGTTCTGGGGTAGGTTTGGGTTTTGGGGTACAGGGGTATTTTAAGGGTACAGGGCTAGGTTTGGGTTTTGGGATACAGGGGTATTTTTAGGGTTTAGGGCTAGGTTTGGATTTTGGGGTACAGGGGTATTTTAGGGTTCAGGGGTAGGTTTGGGTTTTGGGGTACAGGGTTATTTTTATGGTTCAGGGCTAGGTTTGGGTTTTGGGGTACAGGGGTCTTTTTAGGGATCAGGGCTAGGTTTGGGTTTTGGTGTACATGGGTATTTTAAGGGTTCAGGGCTAGGTTTGGGTTTTGGGGTACAGGGGTACTTTAGGGTTTAGGGGTAGGTTTGGGGTTTGGGGTATAGGGGTATTTTTAGGATTCAGGGCTAGGTTTGGGTTTTGGGGTACAGGGGTATTTTTAGGGTTCAGGGGTAGGTTTGGGTTTTGAGGTACAGGGGTATTTATAGGGTTCATGGCTAGGTTTGGGTTTTGGGGTACAGGGGTATTTTTAGGGTTTAGGGATAGGTTTGGGTTTTGGGGTACAGGGTATATTTATAGGGTTAAGATGGGTTAGTGTTTAAGGGTGTTGGGGTATTTTAAGGAGTAAGGGTGGGTTATGATTATGGGGTGCAGGGGTATTTAAAGGGAGTAGGGTGGACACCCGGAGCTGGAATGTACAGAACCTGGGAAGAAAAAACAATGAAATATTGGGCACAATGCTCGCTTTTTTTTTCCGTAAGCCCGCGCGCCGCACATGCCCACTCCCCCAGCACACGCCCACAGCACACAATATGAGACATGGCATGAAGGGAGGAACGTACCACACACCCCCAGCATTTGTCACGCCCCCAGCACACGCCCACAGCACAATGCAGACACGCCCACAAGGGACTACTTTGCTGGCACGGTTCTTTTACATTTTAAATGTATATGGTGGGCTTCTGCATAGCCTATGTCCTTCTGCTGCAACTGCCCTTTCCAACGCTGTATTGGGTGTTGTGATTGGTGCTGTGGTTCCTGAGATTACCCGCCTCAAAGGTTTGGACTCTCTCTTTATTATATTAGTACAGATAACATAGTTTAGTAGGTGTATCATTGCATGCCAGTATTGCGATATAGTGGGTCAAGGGAAAAATGTGTTTTGTTGATAAAAAAATATTTAAACAAACATATATAAAATGTCATGTATATACATTTCCTTTGAAACAATTAGTAAACTATTAATTTTAATTTATTTTATAAATATATAAAAATATACAAATACATTACCTACTGGCGGTCGCCAGTAGGTATATATAGTTAGGATTTTTTCTCTATGGGATTTTTGAAAATTCTATGTCTAATAACTTTGGCGTTTGTGGACGGAATTGGCTGAAATTTTCAGGAAAATGGCACATTTTGTTTCTGAGCAGCCCTTGAAAATATGGGGGGGGGTTCGTCAAGGGGGGGCCGAGAAAAAAGGGGGTCCCAAAACGTGTTTTTAACATTGAGTTTTCCATAGGGCGGTTGGCCTCACTTTTAGCCTGAACGGCTGAATGGATTTGCACGAAACTTGGCAAAATTGTAGGGACTGGTAGCCCGATGTGCCTTTTGTAGGTCTCAATATATGTGCTATAGTGGATTTTGAGAAATTAACGTTTAAAAAAAGATATATATCTGTAACAGCGGACCGGGCAGCGCTCCAGGACGCGTACTTTTCGCGCAACGGAGCTTTGTGAAGCGAAGCTGATTGGTTCTCCGGCGTCTGTAAACATTCCAAACAGTCCGTAGCGGCCGCCATCTTGTCTCTCGGTAGGATCGAGAGAGAAGAGGAGGCCAAAGCGAAGGGGCAAATGACCATAAGGGGGCATAGTAGATCCTCGCTGACCCCCTAGGTTTGATGTGGAGGTTTTAAAAGGGCCCCGCGGGGCAAAAAAAAATAATAATAATAATAATCGAACGGCTGAATGGATTTGCACGAAACTTGGTAAAATATTAGGGACTGGTAGCCCGATGTGCCTTTGCTAGGTCTCAATATATGTGCTCCAGTGGATTTTGAGAAATTAACGTTCAAAAAAAGATATATATCTGTAATAGCGCTCCGCTTCGTGTACTTTTCGCGTTACGGAGGTTTGCGAAGCTGATTGGTTCTTCGGCGTCTGTAAACATTCCAAACAGTCCGTAGCGGCCGCCATCTTGTCTCTCGGTAGGATCGAGAGACAAGAGGAGGCCAAAGCGAAGGGGCAAATGACCATAAGGGGGCATAGTAGATCGTCCCTGACCCCCTAGGTTTGATGTGGAGGCTTTGAAAGGGTCTCGCAGGGCAAAAAAAAAATATACAGTTTTTTTAGTTTTTTTGCGTGGAGTGCGCCCGGTTCGCGAACCGGGAAGCGTTCTGGGGAGCGTACTTTCTTGAAAATTAGTGAAAAAAGTTAGAGTAAAATAATAATTGTGAGTGATCAGATGTAGGGTAGCTCTGAGAAGAGCTTTTGGGTTTATGGTACATTTAGGTACTTATAAGTAGGTACCAATGCACAGTCTTAAATTCAGAGTGAAAATTCTGTTGCCCTCATCTGAGAAGTGAACTCCATCTCCTCTGTAGATATCTTGCATGTAGTAACGCAAGTTATTGTTGTACAGGGAGCCCATTCCATGGTCTCTCATGTAAGCTGAAACACATTTGTTTACATGCTTCCTCGATTTCTCAATTTGTGGACAAAATTGGTTCGACCACCTCCATTTTTGTCTTTGGCATATATTTGAATATACCAAGGCAGTCTGAGGAAAAAGTGCCATCAATTGCTCAAAGGTGTCCTTTAAAAGCATTTCCAGACCTACCCCAGTCAAAGTGCCCAAATCATTACCTCCACAGTGCACAATTAACAGGTCAGGTTTTGGCAAATGCATAAAGGTTTTCACCAATGGTATCAATTGGTGACATTTTAATCCTCTGTGGCCAAACCACTTAATTTCCACATCTTGTAAATTGAGGTTAGGTAAATTCCTGTTTTCAGCGTACCTTTGAGCCCAATAGATATAACTATGTCCAACAATCCAGACAGAAAACATGGCGAGAGAAGGTTCTGCTGCAGTCAGATGAAGTGTGGCAATGAAATGGCAGTTGAAAAAATGAGAGTGTAAAATGAAAAAAACTGAGGAGTTTCTATGTTAATGAAGCAGTAAGAGTGATTGGTGGATTTTGATTGCTGAAAACAGAAAGTTAGTGTGCATGGATGAGTTCGTTGAAAGATGTATTTTGAGTGGCGAAGAAAAAATCATTAAATGAAAGAATGCTCTGGATATGCAGGTGCACTGAGAGTTCAGAGTTCAATTGCAACATTGTTGTGTGAACTTGGAAACACCAGAGGTTTTGCAAGAGGTGGTTGCTATGCAGAAAAAGCAGAGAGGGGGCAGGGTTTTGCTTTGAAAAAAAGTAAGGGAAGAGTTTTGATTGGTGTGACATGAGAGATATGTGTGAGGAATTACAGCATTTCTGTGCTTTTGATAGCTGCAGACTCTGGAGTGCATACCTTTTGCTCTGCTGAAGACAAATTGGTGTGTTTCTGAGACTGTTTTGAAACTCAAAGTATGAATTTATAAAAAAAAAAGAAAATCGTTTTTGAGGTAAAGGAATGTTTTCAAAATTTATGTGCGCCATATGCCCCCAAATTTCTTTTTCGGGGGTGCAGCAGGGTGTTCTTGAGACACCCCTGCACCCTCGGAAAAATTCGTAATTTGCGATGAGGTAATTGCTAATCGCAAATTGCACCTTCATTCCTATGGGCCTCCTGCTGCATGGAAATGAATGGGTAATTTGTAATTAGCAAATAGGTCATCGCAAACTAGGTATGGTAAAGAATCGCTATTTATTCCTTAAAGTTCGCTATTTAGGAAATGCAAAAAACTTTGATGATACATATGGCGGTTCATCTCTAACAAGATAAGAAGCATAGGGATAGATTTATGATGACTGGCGCATCACCAGGGATGTGTTAGTCATTCTGTGCCGCTGTTCCGTCACCTATGGTGTGCTGCATTTACAATGCGGCGCATCATGGGGCAAAAACAGCACAGATGCGTGACGTATCTGTGCCGTAAAGGTGGCGCATTGCTGGAGTTGTATCGCAAGTGTGATGAAGCTCCAGCAAGGCTCAGGGGTGGCCCCGTCGCAGGGTTTCTGTTCTCACACAGAACTGTGGACAGAGGATTGGAACCTCGGCGAATTAAAGTGTCCCAGAACTCACCTTAGTAATCAAAACCCCTTAGCAAGCTAGGTACAGTGTCACATTGGATATAACAAACTCTCAATGTTTAGACAATCCAGAATATGAACTTATAGTACCTCAGGATATGTGGAACTCATGAACAGTTGGTCGTTATATATTTCTTAGAAACCAGAACATGGAGTTAAGAAGAACACATGTGTATTTGAAATGTTTATTTACTAATGCCGTCTTCTCAGGCGTAGTATGTTAGATAATACAAGTACACATATTATCAGTAGCAAAATGACCAGCATAGTTACTAGTACATAAAAAGCGAATGGTGACAGTATGTTAACATGCTGTAAATGAATAAGAGTTAGCAACACTTATAAGCAGCCGCGGGCCGTGGAGGGAGTTACGGTGGGGCAGGGAGGCGGGGAGGGGGAGGGGCAGGGTGGAGAGGGCTCCACCCTGCCCCTCCCCCTCCCCGCCTCCCTGCCCCACCGTAACTCCCTCCACGGCCCGCGGCTGCTTATATCTCACCCTCCCTAATACACATATTATATTATTTGCTAAGAAGGTCTCTTTGTGTTGGTTTAGGGCGTGCCCATACTTTAGTGTCTTAGATTTGAAGGAATCACATCAGCATACACCAGCTCTCTCTTCATGTGAACCGCATCAACTGTTGTGTATGTGTGTTCGGCAAAGCAATATAAAACCCGCCTCATGCCCAGAATTGGCAGAAGTTGCACTTATGTTATGAGTATGAAGTCGTGGAGATCAGACCTCATAACAATTCTGTATCGTGTTGTTCTTGAAACTTCAGCACTCGCTGTACAGATATAGTTTAACAAGCAAAGCAGATAGTAGAGCAAGAACATATTATTCTCATGTAAACCACGATGAACTACTAGGTTGAAAGCTAAAGCAACAACTAAGTGTCGTGTGCAGAAGTTGCAAAAAAGGAAAAATGGCGTTTAAACCGGTAATGAGCCCATGCTAACTTAACACGGTGTAAAGATATCCAGGACCTAGATGACACCTCCCCATGATCCGGAAACGAACTGAATAAGATAATAGAAGTGCCATCTCATGAGAGCAGATTGCAAGTTTATATGTGGACGGTCCGCAAGGTAAAGCATTAAAAACTAGGAAAATTTAATGCTAAAGAAAAATAAAACAGCCAAGTACTTTATCGAGTCTTAAGCCAATAGGCAAGCTAAATAATAAAAACTTGACAAATAAGTCAATGAATTGTCAATGAAATGCTAGTACTCAGCATATCAAACATGAAAAAGGTCTATGACATAACTGTGTATGCAAAATAAGCTGCAACAGCCTCCAATAGGAAGTCACCGTCTTCATCCGAAAAGAGTTCAGCCATCCAATTTAAAAGCGGAAAAGAACATACGTGCTCTCCCAGCACCGGATCCTCTATCACCATCAGAGGACAGCTCGGTGGGTTTTCAAGAAAGCTCTGTTCCAAGAAAGACTGTGTTGCCGCCAGTAAATTCCAGGGACCAATTAGTCCATGCATCAATGCCACAGCCATAATCCTTTCGCCAGGACAAACCAACTCGTGAGTAATGATAGGAGTCATCAGCTGATTAAAGTCGACGTCAGGAGAAACCGGTCCGCAGAGACACAGATCAATGGCCCAATCGAAATCACAGGTCAGGCAGTGAAATACAGGCTGGACACAGGTGAAGTAGGAGAATCGAAAAGATAATCCATATGCCGTGCTTAATATCGCCAACGGCATTGTGCCATAATATTCTAGCATGCGATTGCGGAACAGTGTCAGCAGCTGCAGGGCGGGAGCTTGCACAGGAGGGACATCCATATTTAAAAATGTAAAAAAGCACAAGAGCGTCCGCTGGTAATGCAAGTAAAAATGGGAATCCACGAAGCAGAGTGGAAAAAATAGAATGAAAGAAAGCAGGGATGACTCCAAAGATTTTCTCAAATGAAGTCACGAGACCACTGGTAACAACTTTAAAAAAGTGCGCCAGGGCCTTTGTGGAGGACGCGTTAAAGATAGTCCGAACCATCTTGCTGAAATGGAAAGGCAAATCTGTATTGAAAAGGGTCTGCACCTCTGTACGGGTGTTCGCTATGTGAAGCACGAAAGTTTCACGGGCCGAACTCAAGGCCACCTCTCTCTGAGACAAAAGAGCTCTTATTCTTGCCATGCCGTTGAAATCTGCTCCCAAGGTTGGTATTTGTGGCGAGATTGAAAACTCCCTATGTTCATGTGTGGGAGGAAATAGAACATTTCTGCAGCAAATAACCCGTTCACTTACTGTTACGATAAAAGGAATACTTTTAATTAACCCAGAACAATCTTCATTATTGAGCATCAAATAACTACCATTTTCCAACAACTTGAACGTGGGGATGATAGCAAGAACTGGCGTGCCTTGCAACACGCAAGCCATATTTGGTTGGTGTTTGTTGCATGAACCGTGTAACTGTATGTGCCTACACATTAGTGAATGATGTGGCGTCTCAGTGCATTCCTCTCCATTCAGATAAACTTCTTGATCATCTTTGAAACATCTGTATGTGTATGGAAGCGACCAGACCTCATGAAGAAAAGCACTACCTAAAGGTTCATAACAACCTATTGGTATATATTTCATACAATTTGAAAACTTATATAAAGCAAAAGGCAGCGTTATTAAACCGTGGATAAGGCACGTTGCCAAAAAACCCGCAATCCTCTGCTGATGATGTCACTGAGCATGTCATGAATGATGTAATATGTGACATCATCAGCAGTGGATTACGGGTAATAGTATCTCTAGTTTACTCCCTTATAGCTGTCTTTCTTTTAACATAAGTGTCTGTTTCCTTCCCTTATACTTACTGTTCTTTTTAAAAAAAAAAAATGTTGGTTCACTTCCGGTTCGCGTACCGGCGAGCGAACTGGGAAGCAAACTACGAGAAATAGAGGTTGGCACAGTTCCAAATATTGTACCAATTTTTTAATAACGGGGAGGTAGTTCTGAAAAGAACTTTTTTTTTTATTGTTTTTGTTGTTTTATATATTTTTTTTTTTTTTCTGAACATTTTTTTACTTTTTTTGAATTTTTCTGAACAGTTTTATATTTTTTGGGGTTTTTCTTGGAGGGGGCAATGAAAACGATTCATTGTAAAGGGCTCAACAGGAGCAACAAAACAAAAAAAAAGTATTTATTATTTTGGGCGTTTCGTACAAACTTGCATATGATAGTCAATAGCTCTGTTGATCAGAGTGATGCTTCTTTCTCCGTAGCAAATGAATCCATCGCAATGTACGCAGACGTGTTTTACTTCACCAAATCTCATTTGTATATTTGGCACTATCTCCCTGCCCTCTGGTCCCGTTACTTCCGGTACAACAGATCTTCTGGCCATAATAGGGAGATTATCTAGGTCGTTCCGAAACTGTGCAGCACTGTAGTTGTTAGGATGCCACCTAGTCATATGGCGATGCATTGTGTAGTTTCCGAAACTGTATTTTTTCTCGGTCCCTCTGGACAGTCTATCTTGACATATAAGGCAAGTTACGTATCTTGCATTTACTTTTTTCTGACCTTTGGGAATTTTAAAAAATTGCCAAATGAAGTTTTCTTTCCGGTGAGACGTCCTGGGCTCCTCAGGCAAAAACTGCCTCTCTTCGTGCTCGTCGTCCTGTTCCTCTTCTTCCTCTTCTTGTTGAATTATAACTTGAGCAGGTGGTCCACTCTTCCTTGGATGTGGTGGAGGTGGTGGGGAAGCACCAGCTGAAGCTACTAAAGAAGCCATTGCTCACTGGTAACAAAGGGTCTTTCTCTCACAAAGATGAAAGTCAGAGTGAGGAAAGATGGAGGGATTTTCATCATTTGGGAAAAACAAGAGTTCTCAACCAATGAAAAGTGTTCATTTTATATTATATGACCTAGTCTTACATCATTAGGAAACCAAAAGTGAAATGAACCAATGAAAAGTGTTATTACCAAGTCACATGACCTGCTGTGTTTACGTTAAGCGCTTTGCAGGGCATCCCGGTTTGCTTCCAGAAACCTGCGCTTTGCGACTCGCTTCGCGTACCAGTTCGCTAACGTAGCACGTCATATGACGTATCACGCGACAACGTGAAACGTCATGCGGACGGGAGGCGTCACGATGTTGTTTTCTAACGCGGCAGTTGCGGTAAAGAAACGTTTACCGGCTCGCGGTCTATTTCGCGGCATCAAGGTCAGCTAACGGGAAGCTTCCCGATTCGCGAAGCGGGAACGAAGAAAAAAAAATATTTAAAAAAAAAATTATTCATAAACATATAAAATATATTTTGGGATTTAAAGAAGAATACATTTTACAGCTACAGATATTAGCTGTTAAAAAACCAATGAAATTCACTGAAAAAACCATAGGTTATAGACCATATATAGTTAGGAATTAGCATTTACAAAACCTTGAAAATTCACTGAAAAAACCATAGGTTATAGACCATATATAGTTAGGAATTAGCATTTACAAAACCTTATTTTACTCACACAAAACCATTGAAATTCCATATATAGTTAGTTGCACTAACTATATATCGCGCACCCGCAATCCACTGCTGATGATGTCACATATTACATCATTCATGACATGGTCAGTGACATCACTGATGACATCACTGATGACATCTCAAATGACATCACTGATGACATCTCATTTGACATCAATGACCACATCACTGATGATATCATTCATGTGACAATACAATGCATCTCCTCACATTTTAATATAACCTCTGTTTCACCCAGTGTTAAATACAGAGTATAATTTTTGAAACCATTGACACACCAATACTAGTTACTACATACGCACTCACTGATTCCTATGTCTACACACACATTCACTCATTCACCCATACAATCATTCATACATACAATCACTCATCTTTACAACACTATCATATGCACTCATACACCTATACAGACACTCACAGTCTGCCACTCATCCATGGAGTTACTCACACACCTAGTCAGTCCTGTAAAGAATCAATGACACTTCCATTTTCTTGTCTATACAGTTAAACATAGAGCACCTTACATTTTCAAACATATACTAACACATACGTACCTTCTTATACAATCATTGATACAAGTACACATTGATCTGCACAGAGTCACACACCTCCCAGCCAGCCACACACACACTCAGTCTCCCATACAAATACTTGGACAATCAATCTGTAACCCATATAGTTAATCATATAGCTACTGATCAACACATGCAGCAGTTTACAGAACAACAGACATAATGATGCACAAATTAAGACAGTTTAGTCACTAACCCATGCACTCAGTGAGACACATTTAATCACTCACTCATACATTCAGTCATGCACCTACTAAATCCTTTGTCCAGACACTTATACTTCCACTCATTCTTCAATATGTAAGACACATTTTAACTTTACAGAAACATACAGTCACTGTATGTTGTCATCAGTGATGTCATCAGTGATGTCATTTGAGATGTCATCAGTGATGTCATCAGTGATGTCACTGACCATGTCATGAATGATGTAATATGTGACATCATCAGCAGTGGATTGCGGGTGCGCGATATATAGTTAGTGCAACTAACTATATATGGAATTTCAATGGTTTTGTGTGAGTAAAATAAGGTTTTGTAAATGCTAATTCCTAACTATATATGGTCTATAACCTATGGTTTTTTCAGTGAATATATATAAATTTACATACACTTATAACATAAAATCTAATACAAAAACATTATATTAGAAATTAAAACATTACAATATTTAATAGTCTTTGAAATAAAATTTTGCACTCCATTGAGTACAACAGTAGGGAAAGTGTTGGATAGCGGAGAGATAAAAATGACTAATCCCACTCCAGTGAGTGCAACAGTAGAGAAAGTATTGGATATCAGAGAGGTAAAACTTTCTATTCCCACTCCAGTGAGTGCAATAGTAGGGAAAGTGTTGGATAGCGGAGGGGTAAAACTTAATATTCCCACTCCAATGAGTGCAACAGTAGGGAAAATGTTGGATAGCAGCGGGGTAACGCTTATTATTCCCACTCCAGTGGGTGCAACAGTAGGGAAAGTGTTGGATAGTGGAGAAGTAAAAATTACTATTCCCAATCCAGTGGGTGCAACAGGTGGGAAAGTGTTGGACAACAGTGGGGTAAAAATTACTATTCCCACTCCAGTATGTGTAACAGTAGGGAACGTGTTGAATAGCAATGGGGTAAAAATTTATATTTCCACTGGAGTCAGTTCAAAATTTAAAACAAACAAATTAACAACAACAACACAAAAGATTTTAAAAAACAAAACAATAAAAAATATATAAACATTTAACATTTTACAAAAGATAGAAACAGTTTAGAATGTTAAGAAGATCTAACAAATACCTAGAAAGATTATTTAAAAATAAATTCAAAAATAAATTTAAAACAATAATAGAATTTTTTTATAAACAAAAACATTATTTATTACATAAATGTAATATTTTTTATTTCCTACCTTAAAACACCATACAATTCACAACTCACATTTTTTTTAATGTAACTCCATATTTAACATCATAAATTATCAATTAAACAAAGTGTTATTAATTAAAAAAGATGTAAAACAAATAAAAATTAATTTACTCCCCAAAGGTTACCCCTATACAAAAAAAACACATACACAAAATAACAATAAAGACTTACCATAAATATGTATCAATTGATAAATTTATAATAAAAATCAACTAATTAATTACACATATATTACTTTCCATCCTCTACCCAAATATACACCACAATCCACACCTAGAAATCATTACACAATTTCCATAACTAATTTTACATTAATATCAATTAACAACAAATTATTAATTCATTTAAAAGAATTTACTTCCTACCCTTTACCACTCTAAACCCCACAACTTACATCAAACATTAATTACACAATTGCCATATTTTTGTTAATTAATTAATTAATTAATTAGCATTAATGGACTAACAATTAATAATGCATTATAAATACATTACTTCCCACCCTATTTTCCTTTAAATCCCACTAGCCACTCCTAAATAAATGACACATGTAACATAACTAATCACAAATGAACCAATTAATATTAATTTACTACCAATGAATACATATTTAATAATAAAATAACTTCCACATTTAACACTATAAAATATCAATTAAATAAATATTAACAAATAAAAATATATATATATATATTTATTATAATTAAATTACTTACCACCCTATTCTCCTATAAACCCACAACCCGCTCCTAAAAAATGACACATTTAACATAATTGCCAATTAGTTAATTAATAACAGCCAATTAGTTCATAATTAATAATACATTCCCACAATTAACACTGTCCAATCTGAATTAAATAAATACTAAAATATAAAAAAATCATTAATTTATTATAATTAATTTACTTTCCACCCATTTCCCCAATAAACCCACAGCCAGCTACAGACCTTGAAAACGCATAATTTAATGAAGATAAAATTAATAACTACTAAAAATTTAACACATATTAAAAAACAAAACAATTTCTTATACAAACAAAATAGTTCACATACTTTTAAAATACATACTAAAATACATAACACTAATTAAAACATCACATTTTTAAACAACTATATTTTTGCAAACGATATTAACAACTTCGATATTTCCAAAAACGATATTTCTTACCTGCAAGTCGATATTCTTCACCATGATATTCTTCGTGTCAATATTTCTGTATCACAAGATTTAAAACTCTATATTTGTGTATGTCGACATTTTAAACTCGATATTCTGTCTGTGCACCATTTGATAACCTTTTTGCCATCAGTCCCTTCTAGTGCATTGATGAAATCATCAAATGTCTCTATACAAGCAGTCCATGTATAACCAATATTTTGCTTTTTGATGGTATTGAATGGTGGTGATCAGGAAATCAGAAGTATTGTAGACCAGTGTGGAACTTACTGACACTGCATGTGGATCTCTATGGCTTGGTTAATGGGACTTACAAGTGATGTCTTATGATGTACTGGCCTCTGGATCATCTTTAATGATAGCTGGAAGTGTGACCTCCTTCTCTGCCTGCTGAAACATTTCACTGTTCCGAAGATATTTGGAGACTGTGGTGATGGTCTTGCACTTGTCAAACACAGCATCTATGCTTGATCAGGGATGCAGCACCTGGCCGTGAGGTTATACTGGCTCACTTTACTCAGGTTCTGGAGAATAAATAATTGTTCTATCTTTAGGCGTCTTTTTTTCATGCTCCTTCTCTATTCTGCTTTCTAATTGTAATTTTATCTTGCACGTTGTCTGTCGCTTTGCACTCTTCTTGACACCTAGTTGATCCCTGCTTGGTGCCACTTGTAGTCTCAGCGTTATTACTCTGTACTAGGGATAGCTCTATGCTGTGTAGTAGCGCAGTAACTTTATCTATTGCCTGATCAACAGGTTCCCAACCAACGATGTGTAGATTTTCTGTAAATCCTTTTGATTTCAACTGCTTGGCCAGAACTCCACATTGACTCCACAGGCTTTCAACGTTGATTCTGTACTTCGCCTCCGGCACATGTTGCACGCACGAGCAGTATGCTTGGATGACAGCAAACTCTGAGAGAGCACTGTCAATCTTTGGGTTACTTATCACCTATCTCATCACCATTTGTAGTGTCTTCCCAGCCAGGGTACCCGCCAATGACTACGCCACACGGAGCTTAATAATACACGTCTTTATTCATCTGTGTGTAACTGCGAACTGTTCATTATGAAGCAACCTTCACTGCAATATCCTCTATTTATTATATCATAACTCTACAGAGTTAATCAGGAGCCAAAAATGTTCCGTCATTGTTGATTCGGAAGACTCTACACATGTAACACTTACCATGGTCGCCATGTGCTTTATCTGGTTCAAAATGTGGTGGTTACTTGGGCGGGCATTAATCTTCATTGTCAATTTACATTTCGGGCTGCTCCACATGCCATTCATTACTCTGTCTCTCTCCAGAGTACTGACATACCTCCATGGAATAATGCCACTTCCTCTGTTTGAGGAGAAGGAGGATTAAGAACATTTACCTGTTATCCTGCCACACCTATAACACTCAAAAGTCTCGGGTCTATGCAAGTGGGGGCAAGAACACAACTCTTTATTCACTTGCTCGCGCTAGTAGGATTAAAAAGCAGTGCAATAAGCAGTATGGATTTAAACTGCTAGATAACAAAAACGGTCAACATGTTTCAGCCTGAGCGATCTAAACAAGTATCTAGGCTTTCTTCAGGACCAGAAAGACATTAAAGCTGCTGGTAGTGCAAAGTGAAAGAAAAAGTGATACAAAACCAGTAATCCTAAATGTAATGGTTGAGTATTACTGGAGCTATCCAAGACTATTGGATAAGTAGCCACACCTCAACCTGGGTCGTGTATCACGAGGGGGTACCGACGAAGAGAGCGGGCCCCCTTCCCTGAGCTGTTGCCAGAAGAAACCCTCGATACTTGTTCAGATCACTCAGGCTGAAACATGTCTACCGTTCTTATTATCTAGCAGTTTAAATCCATACTGCGTATTGCACTGCTTTTTAATCCTACCACTCCTTCACTACTTAGACTGCTTTTATGCTAGCATAGACCCGAGGACTTTGTGTGTTATAGTTGTATTAGAAAAAAGGGGATCTCCTCGCAGGTCTTTAAACTATCTCCCCTGGACCCTCCTCCCCCGTTTCTTGTGTTATTTTTATCCTGCCACCTCTGCCTGCTTTGGTTGCACATAATCAACCTGAAAAGGAAAAACCGTCTAAAAACATTAGAAATAGAGAGGAAGGACTAACAGGTAAATGAAAAGGAGGGAATCAAGAAACAGAAAAATCACTTTTATTTTCCCCACAGGAGATAGTCAGTAATGACAGGATAAAGCAAGAAGGACATGAGGCAGAGAGGGGGAGATAGAAGAGGATGGATGAGAAAGGAGGAGCTAGGTCGTAAGATAGATGACAGGAAGCAAGGAGGGTTGGTCTCCAGTGGAAAGCCCAGGAACAAGTTCAATAAGAGTGGAGAGAGGACACACTTGTTGGGAGGCAATACCCACAGCCACAGTGCCTCCCAGAGGAAAGATAGGGGCACCCAGCTCCAGTCACAATCACGAGGGAACGCGGCTCATGAAGCTCAGTGCTCGCATACAACAGTGGAGGAAGCGACCAGAGAGCAATAGATAGAAGGCAGGAAAAGTGCTTTAAATATTTCTTGAAGGGATTGGGAAGACACCATAGGCAGAGTGAGGAAACTCATTTTTTTTAATTTTAAGCCTAGCCTGTTTATGGACAGTTTCCTTAAACACCGCCTACAAAAAGCAGAAGGTTATTGTATGGATTCCGAATGAAGCAATGTTAATGAGAGATGTCCTGACAAACACGGGAATGTGACCCACAGTGAAGTATAATTGACAGAGAGATACGTGAAGCTTATAGATTATTTTAAGCAAGAGAAAAGGGAAAAAGAAAGAATAGAAAGTGCAACACCTGTGACAAAGTAGAGTTGAAAACTTACCGGAAGTTATTTTTTTCTCTATCAGTGAACCCTCCTGTTGCACCCTGCTACATTTCTATGGTTGTACTGTGAAATCTTGTGCTATAAAACACACTCTCACCTGCAAACAATGCATCCTTGCAATGAGCAATTATGCAGTGTGCCAGTGCCTTCCACATGTTGCTTGACAGTAACCAGTGCTAAATTTGTAAAATAATTTAGTGCCAGGGCCCACGTCAGGAGGCCAGTTCAGCTTACACCACCGATTGGCCCTGCCAGTGCTGCTAGTGACAGTACCAGCATAACTGCAAACTACCACACTCCTAGAAGTATGACTGTTCAGACTATTCCAGGCCTCCAAAGCAATAAGAATGGCTTGGCTGGCAGGAATTAGTCCTTTTTAATGTATACTAAATGAATAAACAATGGTTGTTGTCCTCATCTATAAATTAAATAGACATTGCCACGATGTGGCAGACTGTCGTAAGTGCTGGTGTTAATAATTAAGAACCGGTGGCCAGCATCGGAAACCACAGGCTCAAATTAAGCACTACAATCACTCCCACTTGGAGTGGTGGCATGAAGGGGCTGGAGAGATGGCTAGACCTGGTGTCACAAGATGGGGATCACCTGAAAGGAGCAGTTCTTCCCACCCTGGGAAAGACATTAAGGTCTGTTACATATATTCCTAGTAAGTATTCAAAGATTTAGGGCCATATGAATGAAGCTCATATGGGTTCGCAAACGACAAAATTTGCATAATATCGGCGTTTGCAAACTCATTTTCGCTAAATGGTATGTATGTAGCAAATTTGAGTGCAAAATAAGGAATTGCAAATTTGCAATTCCTTATTTTGCGATTGCATTTAAGGAATCGCAAATTTTGCGATTCCTTAAATGCAATGTATGAAGCACCCAAGTTGTGCGATTTCTCATTAAGAAATTGCAAATTACCACCAACTTGAAGTTGGTGGTAATTTGCGATTTCTTTCACAAAAGCACTTTTTTGCATTTGTGAATGTGCCATGTGGCTCACATACATGCCCTAAGGGCATGTATGTGCGCCATATGCCCACACATATGAATTTCAGGGGTGCATCCGGGTCTCCTTATGACACCCTTGCACCCTTGAAATTATTCTCAATTTGCGATTCTCAAATTGCGAATCGCAAATTGAGAATACCTTCATATTCATTCCTATGGGCCTCCTGGCCCATAGAAATGAATGGGAAATTATTCCTTAATTGCGATTTACAATTTGCTAATCGCAATTAAGGAATTTTAGGAAATGGCAAAAAAATCGATTTTATACATACATACCAATTTGCAAATCTCAAATAGCGATTTCTAAAAAATCACTATTTGAGAGTCGCAAATCTCGATGTTGATACATCTACCCCTTAGGGAATACACCCACTGGGCTATATGCCATACCAGTCAAGGTGTTGATTTCAGCAGTGATGGTGCTTCTACACCACCCAAAGAATTATTGTAAGTCGTTCTGTTTTCAATGGGTTTCATTTTGCAGAAGGATTTCTTTTCAGAGGCACGTGAAGGATGGGTGCGTGAATAAGTGATTGAGCTAATTTATATAGCACACACCGCAAAGCAAATGTCTCTTGTTACTGAAGTACAAAGCAAGAGACAAACATTATATCAAATAAGTAAATAAATAAAAGAGCCCCACCAAAGCATGTAAAAATGTATTCATGAAATTCCAAAAAATGAAGTAAATTCCACTACTGTGCTAAAAGGTAATGAAGAAAGTTCAGTCTTCCTTATATGAACAATGTTCAAAACCATATAATATGAGTAAAACGCAAGATATTTGGTAAAGCACTTCAGTGGCACTACTTAGAAAGTTATCTGGACGTACTTATGGTCAGAATGAACTTAGAGCTATGGCTGGTTGAATATTCTTTTGTATTTATTTACTTTAGAATTTTAAATTGGGCGTGGCAAACTCATGTGTATTGGAGAGCTTTATGTGAGGAAAACAACATTAGTCTTAAAAATATGGAGGTAAAAATGTGACCAGAATGTGGGAGGGAAAAGACAGAAGAGAATCCCTCAAAATGACTCTTCGGGACAGAGATGAATCCCGTTCCCCATTAATGACATGAACAGCCATTCAGACGGAGCAGAACATGAGATGTGGGGAAAGAACATCCTGCTGCGGGATGTTGGGTAAGATCAGTCCATATGCGAAATGTTAAACTGTAAGCAGGGCACAAGTGCTAAAAAAAGAAGTGGCGGGACTGACCTAGTTTGGCAGTATGTAAGTCACATCAAGGCGCGCAACATCACAGCGCATGACATCCCGGCACACTACATCACGAGGTACTACATCACACATGGCATCACAGGAATTGACATCATAGAAAGTGGTATCACAAGCCACAACTCTACAGGAAGTGGCATCACAAGAAGCGACATCTTATCTAAAGCCCTCACATACATGCTTAGAAGGTCTATCATGTGCATGTTTGAGCGTATTGCGAGGATAATAGTACAGTGAGCTATGGAAGGTGATATGCGACTTCTAAACCTTGCAATCCCCCAGTTTTATGTAACAAATCCTGTACATTAATTTACAAACTTATATAATGTATTGTACACTTAATATGCACGTTTTGATGTAAAGTGCTCTGACACCCTGCATTGGAATGAGTAGGGCTATACAAGAAAAAATAGTTGTACTAAAATTATCTCAACGCATCCTCTGGGAAGGTAAGCTCTATATAAATGCAATTTGCTTTGTGTAAATACTGGTAAAGACCAACACATCTGATATTCTTACAGTGCACGCAAATCTCCTAAACAAGGACTGAACAAAGTGAAAAGCGGCCTTTCTTAAGTATGTGTGAAGTGCTAACAAGGGGACCTATTAGGATGGCGGACGGACCTGCGTCCGTCCGCCACCCCCGAGGTGGAGGGACCGTCCGCAGGGGCAGCGGCGGTCCCTCCAGTGCAATTAGGATGTGACCGCCACCCTGGCGGTCACATCCCATATCTTTAACCTTGCAGCGGGTGCTGCTTGAAGCAGCACCCGCCGCAAGGTTAAAAATGCATGTTTTACATTTGCATGCACAAAGCGGCAGGCACCGCGTGTAAATGCTGAGGGGTACCATAGGTACCCCCCATTTGCACCCCCCACCCCCGACACCCTGGGGGCCCGCAATAGGGGCCCCAAACACCAAGGACCACATGCTTTTCCACAGCGTAATTTAGCTGACGTAATTTGGCTGACGGTGTCTTGCAGACACCGCCACCAAATAGCCCTCCATACCCCGCGGATCAGCGGTGGACGGACCTGCCATCCGCCGATGGTCCCACCGCAATCCCACCGCCATCCTAATCTGGCGGTGGGTGTTTTCTGTGGCCGCGGCGGTGAATCCGCATCCTCCAGGCCGGCGGTGGCTTCCGCCGGCCCGGAGGATGCGGATTCACCGCCATCCTAATCGGCCCCAAGGTGTGAGCCTTTGATTCCCCTTCACTTCATTTGCACCAGGTGTGAGGCACCTGACTGCTCCCAGCTAAGAGACTCGAACAAAAGGAGGCCTGATGACCCCTCAAAATCGGCCTTTGTTGTGGGCCTTGCAGGAGTCTTAAAAAAGGAAGCACCGTTGTTGTTGCTTGTTGCAGATGGAAAGCTTACAATGTGCAGGCGCTGCTAAAAGTGTCCTGGTGTTTGGAAATTACACTGGGACGAGTAATGCACATTTTTCAGAGGGGCCCAAATTCTTGGCAAGGTGGACGCCGTTCACCCTGTGAAAAAAGTGGGTGGACACCGTCCACCCGCGTGTACCCCCAACTCGTGTCCTAACTGTAAGTGAAAGGACTATATCGAACTGTTTCTCCCACTAGCAAAGCGAAATTAGTAGACATTAACAGTCACTGGACCATATACTATCCACTGTCCTAATAACAGGCAAATCGAAACTGTGTGACCATAATGGGTGGAGACGTTATGTAACCTAGGAACAGAAAATGGCCCTGGGTATAAACAAAAAATCGGTTTTAATGTTTTACAAGTGTCAGGAGAGCCAGGCAGAGGGAGCAGTGCTCGCCAGTCTAAAGAAAGTTAAATTCAGAGAAAGTTTTGTAGCTTTGACATTTGCAACTCACATAGTACCTCCACGGCGCATTTGCACTTTTACAAACTCAGCATAACCCACACTGCATATGTCATCACTTCCCACTGATTACATGCCTCGGTTTACATCTGTAGTGCTCCAGGTTACAAAAGTACTGG